>NC_082713.1:65492673-66834656 GCF_030144855.1 Hypanus sabinus | reverse complement strand
TTGTTATATATTTCTAATCCTAGTAGGTCTATTCCTGCTATTTTATCCTTGTTGGCTCAATTTGGTAGTTTTTCTGGTTATAAGTTAAACTTAGATAAGAGTGAGTTATTCCCTTTAAACGCGCAAACTTTATTGAGTGATAGGATGCCATTTAAAGTTGTTACTGATAACTTTATCTATTTAGGTATAAAAATCACCAAGAAATATAAAGATTTATTTGGACTGAATTTTTTACCTATGCTTCATCAAATTCAGCAACTTACTACTAGATGGTCTTCCTTATTTTTATCATTAGTTGGTCGGATTAATGCTATTAAAATGATGATTTTACCGAAATTTTTATATTTATTCCAAGCTTTACCAATTTTTATTCCTAAATCTTTTTTTGATAATATTGATTCAAAGATTTCCTCATTTGTTTGGCAAAATAAAAATCCTAGGTTAAGCAAAAGGCAATTACAAAAGTCTAAAAAAGATGGTGGTCTAGCTTTACCTAACTTTAGATTTTATTATTGGGCGAATAATATTCGTAACCTAATGTACTGGAAACTAGATTTGGATTCACCTGTGTGCCCACAGTGGGTAAATTTGGAATGTAGTGAGGTTAAGGGATATTCTATATTTTCCGTTCTTGGTTCTTTTCTTCCTATTGATTTAGCCAAATTCAATAAACAGATATCTAACCCTGTTGTTAAACATACACTACGAATTTGGTTTCAATTTCGCAAATTCTTTAATCTGAAAAACTTTGCTCTGGACAGCCCTATTTTATGTAATTTTGTTTTCAAACCTTCATTGACAGATCAAGCTTTTAGTATATGGAAAAGGAAAGGTATAAAATGTTTTCGTGATCTTTTTTTTGAAGGTACTTTGATGTCTTTTGATCAACTATCCAACAAATTTGAATTACCTAAATCTAATTTTTTTAGATACTTACAAATTAGAAATTTCTTACATAAAATTCTTCCATCTTTTCCTAATTCAACTCCATCGGATTTTTCAGATTTGATTTTTACTTTTAATCCTTGTCAGAAGGGATTAGTAGCTTTTATTTATAACATGATTATGAAGATACAGCCAGAAATATCGGATAGAATTAGACAAGAATGGGAAAAAGAACTTCGATGTAATATATCAACAGATAAATGGGAAAAAATTTTACAAATGGTTAATTCCTCCTCTATTTGTGCTAAACATGCTTTAATACAATTTAAAATTGTACATAGAGCTTATATGTCTAAAGATAAACTTGCCCGATTTTATTCGCATATTAATCCTCAATGTGACAGATGTCACTTAGAAGTGGCTTCATTGACTCACATGTTTTGGACATGTCCCACTTTACATAACTATTGGAAGGACATTTTTGATGTCATTTCCTCAGTATGGAATATCGATTTACAACCCCATTTTATTACTGCAATTTTCGGTATACCAAATGAAGATGGCAATCAGCTTTCCCCTTCAATCAGACGAATGATTGCTTTTGTAACATTAATTGCCAGAAGGTCTATATTACAAAACTGGAAAGAAGTAAATCCTCCTACTACATTTCAGTGGTTCTCCCAAACTATTTCTTATCTGAGTTTGGAAAAAATCAGAAGCACTATCTTTGATTCTTCAATTAAATTTGAAGAAACCTGGGGACCATTTATTCGACACTTTCATATGAATTAATTTGGCTTATTTCAGATCCTTTTCTCTACTTATACTTGTTCAGGTATGGAGTTCTGGAGTTTTTCTTGACACCTTTATATATTTATAAAGTGCTATTATTGCCCATGTTAGTTTTAGTTTAGTATTTTTGTTCATTATATATTTTCTCTCATATATAATTTCAATTTTTTTTTCTTTTTTCGACGATTATTTTTGTTTTTCATATATATTTATATAGACTTGATTGATTTATGTACCTTTTGTTGATGGATGTTTTAATAGGATATTATTATCCTATTACTAATGTAATCTCAAGTCTATTGAATCTGTAATCTATTCATTATTTTGTGTTGTTTTTATATATGAAATTTAATAAAAAGATTGAAAAAGAAAGAAGAAAAGAAAGGATGTGCCGGTAATGGGGAGAGTCCAGAGGAGGCTCACAAGAACCTGTGGCGTTTATTACCACGGGCAGCTCCCGCATAGGAGATCCCTTACAAAAAAGCACTGGAATTAAGCTCTAAATTCTTGAACTCCCCGGGCTGTAGGAATGCTTTGGGAATGGAATACAATGAAAGCTGGTGTGTGCTGTAAAGAAAAGTCTAATAAAATTATCTTTGCATTGATGGGAACTGTTAAAATTAATTACTGAAAACTGCATACTCATTTCTCCTTGGGCTGCAGATTCACTGCTTCCTGCCTTTTTTACAGAATTCAGTAACGGAAGGCTCCGAAGGCAGAGGATTCTTGGTTCAGCCAGTTCACAGTAAAAGTAAAGAATGCTACGAGCAATTTATTCATGTATAATTGATTAGTTCAATGTTTCTGGAATTTCAACTACAATGATTGATTCATCAAGTAACCTCAAGGCACATGTTGGAGTTTTACAATGCCCAATAAATTGTTGGTATTACTGTCTAAGTGCAGGAACCTGGTGATTATGTTCCAGTTGGTTTACTGAGCAGTGTTCCAGTAATTTGTGTCACCATATTTTTGATTGCCATCTGTGATCATTTAACATTTAAAGCTCGATTTAATGTGTTCAGGCAGGAAGTATGGTTCAATTAAACCAGACTAAAACTTTAATAAAAGAGATGGTAGATTGATGCACAATATTAGAAAAATAACAATCATTCGTCAAACTGCACTGCCCCTGGCAGAAACTTGTTATGCTTGGTTACTGTATTTAAATCTGAATGAACATGTACTTATCTGTGGTTTATAAATGTAACAAGTGGATAAATGGGTTGGAAGAAATGGATGAGAGTGTTTATAATTTTTCATCCTGTTCTGTGGCTGGAGTTACTTTTTGCTAGTAAAGATCTCATACCCTTGAAGGAAGCAAAGATTAAATGTGGCAGAAAACCAGCTGGTTCAAACAACAACAGATGCAACTTCTGCACTTATGGAACAAAGGTACAGTACTGAGAGTGCTGATAATCCAAAATAAAATCAGAAAATGCTGGAAATATTCAACAGGTCAGACAGTAGCTGTGGAGAGAGAAATCTCATTAATATTTCAAGTTGATGCTCTTTCATAAGACTGAGGAAAACTTGAAGCTCCTGGGTGTTAATTTCTCTGAGGATCTATCCTAGACAAAACAGATTAGTGGAATCATGATGATGGTACAGCAATAGCTCTTCTTTGTTAGGAACTTGAAGAACCAAAGACCCCTGCAAGTTTCTATAGATGTGTGGTGAGAACATTTTATGCCTTTGCATTGTACCGCCACTGAAACCCAACAGTAATCACAACATACAAGTTGGTAATATTAAATCCGATTCTGACTCTGAAATTGGAAGGAAATGAAAGGTGGTTGTTGTGGGAGTAAAAGAGGACATAAATTGAGAATATTCAACACTTATCTGAGGAATGCAGAGAATGCTGGAAATCTAAAAGACACAATAATCAATAATGTTGATTATTTGAAATTGCTAAACTCAATGTTTCCAGAAGGTTTTATTGTGTTTTGTCAGAAGGCATGCTGTCCCTTTCTCTTAGTTTGAATTTTGTTGGAAAAATGCTGAAAACTGAGGTCAGGTCAAAATAGATGTAAGATAAAGAAATAAGCTACTTAGCAATTGGAAGTTTTGGACAACTTTTTTGTGGAATGAATGGAAGGCTTTCTGCAAATACATCAGTCTATCTTTGCTTAGTATAAAGATGAAAGAAAATGAGATTTCACCCTGATGAACAGTGCTCTAAATGCGAAGAAGTGTGAATAAATAGCTGTTGCTTCTGGAAGTGTTGTGTGAGGGCTTCAATGATGAGGAAGGAGAAGGGAAAAGAACAATATGGGTTTAGATCTGAAACATTGACTGTGTTCTTTTGCACAGATGCTGGCTGGCCTGCTGAGCTCCTCCAGCAAAATGTGTGTGTTGCTCAGATTTCCAGCATCTGCAGATTTTCTCTTTATGATTGGAATATTCTATCTTACATTTTTTCTCAAGAAGGCTTTCCTGAATGTTTGTAGGATTTTCAGCACCACTTAAGTTATGAATTCTTACAAGGGGCTTCACAGCAACCTTATTAACTAATATTTAACAGCAACTGAAGTAGAAAATTAGTGCAAAATCCAAAAGGCTAAAGACAGAGATTAAAAGAGTGAAATAAAATAGACGGACAGTGAGGTCTCGAGAAGAATTCTATGTGTTGATGTTGGATTTGAGATTGGTAAGAAATTTAACCAATTAAAGGTAGTGGAGGATATGAAGGAGGCAGCAGGATCAAAGCTGTCCTTGACCCTGATGGTATGTGCTTTCAGGTTTTTAGTGAGATAGGAAGATGAGAAAGAAGTCTAGCTTAGTTGGTTCTTTGATTATGTTAGCTGCTTTACTGAGACAGCAGGAAGTGAAAGCAGACCCCATGGAGGGGAAATTGATTTTCATGATGTTCTGAGTTGTGTTTACATCTCTCTCTCGTTCCTTCTGGCCACAAGGAGAGCAGTTGCCACTGAAACTGCTTTGAATCTATTCCACTACCACATCTGGAGGTTTATTTGAGGCACCTACTACTCTCTATATATTTTTAAAGTAAGCTTGTCCTATGTATATCCCTGTGGACCTAATCTGGAGCCAATGTATTGATGCAGTTATAAAGAAGGGAAGACAGTAGCTATATTTCATTAGGAGTTTGAGGAGATTTGGATTGTCAACAAAAACACTTGAAATCTTCTGAAAATTTACTGTGGAGAGCATTCTAACTGCATCAGAATGGGGTGGGTGGGGGAGGATTTACCGTACAAGATCAAAATAAGTTACAGAAACTTGTAAAAATTAGTCAGATCCATCATGGGTACCGGCCTCCGCAGTATCCAAGACATCTTCAAGGGGCAGTGCCTTAGGAAGGCAATGTCCATCATTAAGGATCCCCACCAAACTGGACATGCCCTCTTCACACTGTTACCATCTGGAAGGAGGTACAGGAGCATGAAGGCACACGTTCAGTGATTCTGAAACAGCTTCTTCTATTACGCAGTGCAGATATGGTCCAAGTGCGGAGTGAGAGACACTGAAGCAGGTCAATAGTTCACAGACTTTAATGTGAACAGTGTTAAAGAGAAAAGAAAACAATAAACACTTGGCCAAATAGGGCATTAACTAAAACTCTCAAACGGAAAATAGCCTACACTGCGGCTGCGGAAATTTACACTACACGCTGCATCCACAAAGCAAACAGCATTATGAAGGACCCCATGCACCCCTCATACAAACTCTTCTCCCTCCTGCTGTTTGGGAAAAGGCACCGAAGCATTTGGGCTCTCAGGACCAGACTATGTAACAGTTTCTTCCCCCAAACTATCAGACTCCTCAATACCCGAAGCCTGGACTGACGCCTTACTGTTCTATTGTCTTGTTTATTATTTATTGTAATGCCTGCATTGTTTTGTGCACTTTATGCAGTCCTGGGTAGGTCTGTAGTCTAGTGTAGTTTTTTTCTGTGTTGTTTTTTACGTAGTTCAGTCTAGTTTTTGTACTGAGTCATGCAACACCATGGTCCTGAAATATGTTGTCTCATTTTTACCATGTACTGTACCAGCAGTTATGGTCGAAATGACAATAAAGGTGACTTGGCTTGTCAACTAAGAATAAAATGAATACTGCTAGTCTTCAGAGTCAGTTGACTTGACAGTCCAATTTCTCAACAAGGTGGAAAGCAAGCAAGCAGCGAAACGTTGCCATGTCCGAGTCTCGACAAGAACTACGACAGAATGAATGAAATAAGATGCTATCACAATGAAATAATAATTAGCTGACACATGCACGTTCACTAGCGCAATTGCCAAATTTGTTGCGCTGCTGAATCTGTGGTTGTGACATCTTCCCCTTTGTCATCCAGTTTCTAAATGAACACCATGTCACTACTTTTTATTTGTTTTTTGCACTACTTATTTTAACTTAACTATTTTATACATGCATATTTAATGTAACTCAGTTATTTCTCTATATTTATTGTCTCTGTACTTCATTGTACTGCTGCCATGAAATGAGCAAGCTTCACAACATAATAACCGGTAATATTAAATCTGATTCTGATATCCCCTTTAAACTTCCCCTCTCACTTTAAAACTATGCCCTGCGATATTCAGGTATCACTATCTTATCCCACCCTTTAAGTAAATCCAGCCCAATACAAATTTAGTTAAGCCATAGTTGGTCATAGAAACAGTCCCCAGATTAGAGCAGGATCTGTTCCTGAGAAATGTTCATAAATTGGAAATGACCAAAAGCAGCATGTCGGAGAGGATTGCAGAATCAGCTGTGACCAAAATGAGTGAGCAAGTGCAGAAAGGGTCGCCGCTGGCCACCTTCACCAACTTGGAGAGTGAGAGACTGCTGAGCTAATTCGAAGCATTGCTTGCTTTGATATAGACCCTGATTGTTGACGCAGGTAGGGTTGTGGTGGGAAAGAAAAGACATGTGGAAATACCCTGTTCTCACTTGGCAGAAGATGCCCACAAGATTGCAGTAGATGGCAAATCCATCCCACTGGTCTGCCAGTCACTTGGTCACATGTATGAGTTGTCTATAAGTTTGGTGTTTGTAACCTGGAGAGTACTTGTAGCGAAATGCAGCACTGAAATAGGCCTCCAGTTCACCAGGCCCACCTCAACCATCAAACAACCATTGTTTTTCACACAGTAAGGTTTCTCTAATTATTCTAATTTCATTCATTTGAACTCTCTCCCAGATCTTACACTCAGCTACACACAAGGAGCAATTCTGAAGAGGCTAATTAACTTGTGAACTAACACATTTTTGGGATGTGAGAGGAAACACATGCAGTCGCAGAGGAGAATATGGAATCTCCACATAGGGAGCACAGGAGGTCAGAATTGAACTTTGCTCATTGGAGCTGTAAGCTGACAGTTTTAATTGTTGTATCACTGTACTTTTCCACTATTCTCTGAAATGACCCAAGTAATTATGCAATTGTTCAGTTGAATGAAGAATACTCAATAAGTGATAAGGACAATTTAATCTCTTGGCCAGCAAAAATGAATGATTGAAACTGTGCAGATATGTATTTGGAACAGAAGTTAATTTCATTGAAGACTGCCACAGAAGCATAGCCAGTGTCAAAGTTCAGAGTTCAATTTGTATGTTCTTCCTGTGTGTATGTGAGCTTCCTCCAGGTGCTCCAGTTTCCTCCCACAGTCCAAAGATGTACCAGTTAGTTGATTAATTGCTCATTGTAAATTGTCCTGTGATTGGGCTAGGGTTAAATCAGTGGGTTGCTAGGCCGTGTGGCACAGTGTTGACTTGTTCCATAATGTATATCTAAAAAAATAACATAAATTAACTTCTTAATTCTACTTAACATTACTCAATTTCAAAAAAATAATAATGATGGGGAGGCCTCTTTATCTTGAATTGTCAGGCTTGTTGTGTAGTTCCATTTACACGAAGATCAGATTGTCTTTGATCACAGATCATATTGATTAACTTCCTTGATCCAATTAGTAGCATTATTACTTTGATCAAGATCAATAGCTTATTCTCTTGTAGATGTTATTTTATGTTCAACACAATTATGCAAATTTTCTTATTTGTAACAAGATTATACAGATTGACTGAACTGTTGTCTTCAAACACTCATGTAAATTATTGAGGATGCTTGAAGATAAAACTGATATTGCAGATAGACTGACTCCAACAGTAGCTGTTTGGTTTAATTTGCCCTGATAATAGTGATAAAGCATCTGTCAGAGCACTTAGACATCCACAAACACCAGACCAAGAAGCACTTTTGAAATGTGATCACCATTTCAATGTGAAGTTATAGCTATCAATCAGCACAGAGCAAGAAATTGCAAGGAAATTGAGATACAAAGAAGATCACCATTGTTGGCAGAATTTCTGATGGTGGCAAAAGAGCATACAGGAACGAGATATACCAGTTGGTTGAGTGGTGTCGCACCAACTCCACATCATCCTGCAAGAGCAAAGAGTGGATAGTGGACTTCAGGAAGGTTAAGATGAAGGAACACAAACCAATCCTCATAGAGGGATCAAGTGGAGAAAGTGAGCATTTTCAAGTTCCTGGATGTCAATTTCTCTGAGGATCTAACTTGGATGTAACATATTGATGCAACTATAAAGAAGTCAAGACAATGACTATATTTCAATAGGAGTTTGAGGAGGTTTTGCTTGTTAATAAAAACACTTGAAAACTTCTACAAATGTATCACAGAGAGCATTCTGATTTGGCTGTATCACCGTCTGGTAAGAGGGGTGGGGTGCTACTGCACAAGATTGAAATAAGTTGCAGTAACTTGTAATATTGGTCAGTTCCATCCTGGGTACTAGCCTCCGCAATATCCAATACATCTTCAAGAAGAGGTGTCTTAAGAAGGTGGTGTCCATCATTAAGGATCCCCACCACCTAGGACCTGCCCTCTTCACACTGTCACAGAAGCCTGAAGGAACACACTCAGTGATTCAGGAACAGTTTCTTCCCCTATGTCATTCGATTTCTAATTGGGCATTGAACCCATGAAAACTCCCTCACTATTTTTAATTCTGTTATTTTGTACAACTTATTTCAATTTAACCATTTAATAGACAGAAATATACTTAATGCAACTCTTTTTTTCTCCATATTTATTTACATGTATTTCATTGTACTGCTGCTGTAAAGTTAACAAACTTCACATCGTGTGTCAGCGATGTTATGACTGATTCGGATTCTGATGTTTGTCGGTTGCCCAGGTCACTTGAGGAAGATCAACCCTTGTCTTCTTCAAATCATGAGGTAATTACTGTTGTTCCAGTTCTGATTGTCAGTTTCCTCGAGGATCCAGATTTAGTACTGAAAATTCAATGCATGTGTGTACAGTACTGTGCAAACATTGACAATGCAGCCATTTCTTTTCCATACTCATAAATCCAGCTTAGGAAAGCCAAGTTAAGGGCATTCCCCAACACTTGCTGTTTGGATTTGATGAACCATTACCTCCAGGTTGGCATTATTTATTTATTTAGAAATATAGCATAGTAACGGGCCCTTCCAGCTCAATGAACCTGTGTTGCCCAATTACACCCATATGACAAATTAACCCATTAAACATATGCCTTTCAAATTTGGGAGGGAACTGAAGCTCCTGGAGGAAACTCATGTGGGCATGAATATACAAACTCCTTACAGACAGCCCTGGGAATTGCACGTAGATGGCTGGCGCTTCAAGAGCATTACAGCAAACACTAGGCTACCAGGCCTCCCCTAATGTTCATCTCCCCCACCACCTCCAAATAAATCACCACCCTTCCTCTAATTATTCATTTCAGCGTAACAGAAAGCCTGCAAGAGATTTCATTAACAATCTGTTAAATTAGATTTTTCTAATTTTTTTTGAACATTTTATAGTTTTTACTGCTTTTAAAGAACTTGAGGGTGTTTAGCAGCTGCATTGGTATTAAATATTGGAATCCTTTCATGTGGGAGATGAAAAAAAAACAATGCTTCCCACTTCAAAAGCTATGATGTATCCAATTAAGCCAGAGTTATGTGTTAGTTGCCAGTCACTTCTCCTGCTTGGTGCTCACTCCCCTCTTCTCCCCCTGCGATCTTATGTTGTGGGAGCCCTTGTGATGGTGGTGCATGGAGTTTAACATCATCATCTGAGAGCTTTACATGCCATAGCTAGTGAAAATGATGCACCTAAGCCAGCTGAAACAAGTTCTTCATTAACTTATTTTAAATACTTGCTTGCTATGCCTGGGAAATTAGTCCAGAGATGATTGGTCAAGAAATTCTTTGGCATACTTCGATAACCCTTTTATGATGAGTCAATTGTGTGGACCTGCTGATGCAAGATTCAATAACATCTGAAGTGCTTGCACACTTCCCTTCTCTGTGTTCTGAAAGTGAGGTTGTGATGGTGTAGGTGAATTATAGTGTTTCATGACAGCGGTCATTGATGTGGGATGTGATCTGGGGTTCCCTGCAAATGGAACCCATGAATCTGGTGATTGGGCTTTGGTTTCAGGATAAGCTTCCAGAGAATAGTTGTCTGAAGAGTGAAGAACAGTGATTATTCCTCAGTTCTACTGGATCTAATTTCTTGCAAATTCTACTTGTAATTGCTTCACCAGCCCAAGTTTGACTTGCACCTGGAAAAGCCCAGAAAAATTTCTGGAGTGGCAGTGTCTGACCTAGAAATGTCTGCAGTTGTTACTCACTCTGGAATTGAACAGTTTTCATGAGCACTACTATAACATTTAGGAATTTATTTCTTCCTGCTGATGAATGTGAGCGATGCATTGATAGGTTTCTGAGTATTTCGATGTTCTTGAGTACAGCCTTCAGAGCAACCATTGTGAAATGCTCACTTTTAAAAGATTCGGGAACTTCTTCAATCAGTCAATTAACTCTCAAGGGGTTATCGTCTTTAAAATTTCAGGAAAATTATTATTTGTTGCTGTCAATATTTCTAGTGGGATGTCTACCATCCAGGAGGACCTTGTCACACGACCTGCTGCTCTCAACCAAAGAGCAAGGAGAATAATTTGGCTTATATCAATCATGCTTCTAGCCACAGTCTTAGAGACTGTCCATTGGCAAAGTAGGTATGGCCCTGCAGTGCAGTTGTTGGTTTTACTCAGAATGTGATAAATAACAGTGAGACTTCTTGGAGATGTGTGCGACAATGCTGCTTGGAACACCTCAGCCCATATCATTCTCTCAAATCCTGAATCTCTTTGTATTCAGGAATGTAAATCAAATACCCATCAATCTCACAATCAATAATTAACAAACATAGAAAAATTTCATTCTTTTAAATTTCATTTAACTGCTTCACACTTCAACAGTGTTGGTGTTGCACAAAATTTGACATTATCACCTGAAAGCTTTACGTGTTAGTGAAAATGAAGCACCTGAGCCAGCCTAACAACATTGTCAAGCTAGTAATGAGCTGTCATGACAAATCAGGAACTGTAATATCTGAAAAATTGGATACCCAAATTTATTCTCTAACATTTAACCATCCCTAATTTCTAACTAAACAAAAGTAGAAGCAGTGGAACAGATTTTGAAATGTCTACTGCTGACACTACAAACCATTCCCATCTCTTGCATCTCTGTCAGCTTTGAGATACCTCACTTCACTGTTGTTAAGAGTTCAGCATTCTCTGTGATGGCAGAGCTTCAGTATTCTGTAATGTTTCTGTCCTTGTCCCAAGGACAACCAAATCAGTCTGCATCAGGAGCATTAATTTTTCAGGACAAATGCAAAGAAACTCCTGACAAACTTAATGCATTTTAACACTATTGCTGTTATGGTTCCTATTATGATATTTCAAAGAGCACAAAGATGGCATTCTATGGACATCAGAAGATGTTTGGCATTTATGTAAACATAAAAGACATAATTTTTGAAAGCTTCCAACCACTCCTGGTTACTGATATGAACATCAAATGAAAGCTTACATCACTGAACAGATTAGAAATGACAATAGCACGCACTGATTCAAAAAAAGAAAATGTTGCAGTTCTAGGTGAAATAACTTTAATATGAATCTGATCTTTGAACAGCTCGAATTAGAAGTGTGTGGAATGTGGGTTGTGTTGGATTAGAGTCTAAATTGTTATTTTTCTTGTAGTTTTTCTTTCCTATTCTTATCACTACCAACCACATTTGCAGCTCGTATTTCAAAGAGTGGTGATACTCAAGGAGTGAAGCATATGTTATAAATTAGCTAAAGGTCACAGGGTCCAATTTGGAGTCATTGTGAATTGATTAGACAGGGATAAATTTGCATATGTTAAGAAGCATCCTGTAAGCGGAACAGAACATATCTTAATGGGGCCACAGTGAGCTTGCTTATGATGTTTTCCAGCAAGGACCAAGACATTGATGCTTATCCTTTCAGAGACTTGCTGGAGGAAATTTATGCCCTTCCTTTCCAGGGCGTGGAGAAGCAGTCTGATAATCTATGGGCAGTGGAGGTGGACAAATGAGGTGGTGGAGAAAGAGGAAACTGACTTGCCTTTCCAGTATTTTTTCCATAAAATTACTGGATAAATAGATTATTCAGTATTGTGATGCTTTTGAAATTTATACTATGGCCACTTTCTTAGGTCCACTGTACACCTGCTTGTTAATGCAAGTATCTAATCAGCCAATCATTTGACTGTAACTCAATGCATAAAAGCATGCAGACATGGTCCAGAAGTTCAGATGTTGTTCATACCAAGCATTAGGGTGGTGAAGAAATGTGATCTGAGTGATTTTGACCATGAAATAATTGTTGGTGCCAGATGGGGAGGGTTGAGTTCCTCAGAAACTGCTTACCGCCTGAAATTTTCATGCTCACCATTTAGTAGAGTTTATAGGGAATGGTGCAAAAAACAGAAAACATTCAGCAAGCAGAAGTTCTGTGGGCAAAAATGCCTAGTTAATGAGAAACATCAGAGGAGGATGACCAGGCTGGTGCTAGTGACAAGAACATGACAGTAACTCAGATAACTAAGTATTACAACAGTGGTGTGTAGAAGAGCATCTCTGAACACATCAAATCTTGAAGTGGTTGGGCTATAGCAGCAGAAGACCATGAGCATGCACTTAGCCCACTGCTCTACTCTCTCTTTTCCCATGACTGTGTGGCTAGGCATAGCTAAAATACCATCTATAAATTTGCTGATGATACAACCATTGCTGGTAGAATCTCAGATGGAGATGAGAGGGCGTACAGGAGTGAGGTGTGCCAACTAATGGAGTGTCGCAGCAGCAACCTGGCACTCAGCATCAGAAAGATAAAAGAGCTGATTGTGGACTTCAGGAGGGATAAGATGAAGGAACACATACCAGTCCCCATAGAGGGATCAGAAGTGGAGAAAGTGAGCAATTTTTAAGTTCTTGGGTGTTAAGATTTCTGAGGACCTAACCTGGTCATAACATATTGCTGCAGCTATAGAGAAGGCAAGACAGTGACTATACCTCATAAGGAGTTTGAAAAGGTTTGGTACATCAACAATAACACTCAAAAATGACTATAGATGTACAGTGGAGAGCATTCTGGCAGGCTGGATTACTGGCTGGTATGGGGGTGGGGATGCTACTGCACAGGACTGATTGAAGCTGCAGAGGGTCATAAATTTCATCGGCTCCATCTTGGGTGTGAGCCTACAAGGTACCCAGGACACCTTCAAGGAGCAGTGTCTCAGAAAGGCAGCTTCCATTATTAAGGACTCCCAGCACCCAGGGCATGCCCTTTTTTCATTGGGTAGGAGGTACAGAATCCTGAAGGCACACACTCAGTGATTCAGGAACAGCTTCTTCCTGTATGACATCCAATTCCTAAATGGACATTGAACCCGTGAACACTACCTTACTTTTTCAATATATATCTATATATATATAGATATATATTTCTGTTTTAGCACGATTTTTAATCTCCAATATACATATACTGCAATTTATTTATTTATTTATCTTCTATTGTATGTGTTGCATTGAACTGCTGCTGCTAAGTTAACAAATTTCACGACACACGCCAGTGATAATAAACCTGATTCTGATTCTGACAAGAATTCCTGTTCCGAAAGTACCTCCTGAACTAATAACGTGGCACTGTCTGTAGATTCAATTTCCAAAAGTACAGTGTTTCACAATTACTTAAAATTTATTTTAGGAATGAATTATATTGGCAATGTTAGGAATGGCATGACCCTTGAATTATTTGTATTAACATTATGCTTCATAAATATAAGCATATTTTATATTTCATATAAATGAATTCTTATAAATGAATTACTTTTGGTAACCCTTCTATTATAATCTACAGGATTAATCTCAAAGCTTCTGTTGAATGGGCCAATTTTCCACGTTGCATCTCTAAATAAATAAATAGATCACTGTAGCCCAGCTGGATGTTTCCGTTTCTGGATTCTTGCATGTCTTCCCAGGAAACCACATAGAAAGCCTCCATTATTCTAATGTAACATATTTATTCTTAACTTGTATATTAAAATATTTATCATCTTAAACTAAAATCAAACATGCTGGTATTGGACAAGGGAGGGTTGAGATATTTTGTTAACACATTTATATGATGTTACAGTCCATTGATGGAGGGGAAATGTTTGTGGCTGGAACACCTCTGCTGTTGTTTGAAAAAATATGTGCAGTAGTTGCTACAGTCACTGATGTGGAAATTGCCTGGAAGCCAGTGCTTTTGACAGATTTCATTATTCAAGTGAAACCATATCGGTTAGCAGTGAGAAATGATATACTAATTTTCTCTCTTGCACTAAACAATGCTACTGTCACAACTGTTCACTTATACACTTCTTTTAGAAGGCAGGCAGATGCCTTTTACTATGATCTCTCAGTACATGCAGATCTCACTTCAATATCTGCTATTTATTTGTGTAGTATTAAATACTTCATGATTGTAGCTTACTGTAGTTACATATTGTTACTCCCCACTACCACTAATTTATCATTTCTCGTCAGAGTCACTTAATGTACAGATACTCCTGTTCAATGTTGTAGTGTTTGCCGAATTTGGCAATTAGCTTGCAGACATTTCATTACCATTTGAGGTGATATGCTCAGTTGTTAATGTTACTCTCTGGGACTCTTGCATTTATATAGCAACCCCCCCCCCCCCACTTCTCCTTCATCAGTCCTGATTGGCTACCCCTTCAGCTGACCTTTGAATTCTATTGGCTCTTAGAGGTTTGTAGACAGTGTCTATTTTGATATGTTTATTTACGGAGTTATTGGAAGAGAACCACAATTCTAAAATTTCTCATGCCTACTTTATGTTTACTTGAACTTCCATGCTGTCCTAGTTAAAGTGGTTAAGTTGGATTTTATTAACTTTGCCACTGTCCTAGTTAAAGTGGTTAAATTGGATTTTATTAACTTTGCCACTGTCCTAGTTAAAGTGGTTAAGTTGGATTTTATTAACTTTGCCACTGTCCTAGTTAAAGTGGTTAAATTGGATTTTATTAACTTTGCCACTGAATTCCAAGTCTTCTTTGGGATTGCTCTCTCCATAATTACCTTGTCCATTTGTCCTTGCCTATTAATTTCCCTCTTGGTACATATCCCTGCAAGCAACAAAAACGCCAACCTGCCCATTCAGCTCTTCCCTCACCTCCATTCAAGTCCCCAAGCAGTCTGTCCAGTTAAAGCAACACTTCACCTGTGAGTCTGCTGGGGTCATCCTTTGGATCTGGTTCTCCTGATGTGGTCTCCACCGCTTCATTTGTCAAAAGCAGGATTTCCTGGTGGTCAACCATTTTAATTCCTATCCCCATTTCTGTTCCAAGATGTCAGTCCTTAGCCTCCTCTTTTGCTACAATAAGGCCACCCTCGGGGTGGAGGAGCAACACCTCATATTCCATCTAGATAACCTTCAATGTGATGACATGAACACCAATTTCTCCTTCAGGTATTTTTTCCCTTTTCCCTTCCCCCTTCCTTCTTCTTCTATTCCCCACTCTGGCCTCTTCCCTCTTCTCCTCATTTATCTGTCACACCCCTGCTGGTGCTACTCCTTCTTCCCTTTCTCCTGCGGTCCACCCTCCTCTCCTCTCAGATTCCTCCTTCTCCAGCCCTTCTTCCATCCTCCCAGCTTCATCTATCACCTTCCACCTTCCCCTCCCCCCACCTTCTTTATTCTGATGTGTTCTCCCTTCATTTTCAATCCTAATGAAGTGTCTTGGCCCAAAATATTGACTGCTCATTCATTTCCATAGATGCTGTCTGACCTGCTGATTTCCTCCAGCATTTTGTGTATGGTTTCTCTGAAGTTTTGTGTTTGTGGGAGGGAAAAAAAATTCAGTATCTTTATTGCTGTATGATGTGAGAATCAAACAGCATTTGCTAACTCCATGCTTTCACTGTGTTTTATTGTTTTTATTGATCTAAGGCACAAAGTCAAAAAGTGCATGAACACCACCTTCATTAAGGACATAAGAAATAAAAGTGGGTGAAGACAATTCAACACTTCATTCTTCCTCAAAGATTTAGTAAGTTCATGGAAGATATTTTACTGTGCCAATGTGCTCTACCCATGTCTTACATTTGATTCTCTTAATATAAAAAAAATCATTGATCGTTAACCGAAATATGTTGAGCAACTGAGCTTCCACATGTTTGGATAAAAAATTCTAAAAATTTACTATCACCTGGGTGAAGAAATTTCTTCTGAACTCTTTCCTTTAATCTGAATTGTTATCTCTGGCTCTGGACACCCCAGCTATCCCAATATCATCACTACCAATCACAATAAGCATTTTGTATGTTTCGATGAAATCACCTCTCATTCTACTAAATTGGATAAAATACATTCTTAAGTAATTTAACCCATTTCATTCCCAATCCAGGAATCAATATGGAGAACACCACTGACATCAGTATATACTTCTTTGGCAAGGGGCCGTGACTTGTACGCACTATTTTATGTGTGGTCTCACAAGGACCATTAAGCTGAAAATAAGTTTATTTTTATTTTACATCTTTGGAACGTGGGAGGAAACCAGCACACCTGGAGAAAACCTATGTGGTCACTGGGAGAACCTACAGACTCCTCACAGGCAGTCACGAGGATTGAAACTGATCGGTGATTGCTGGTACTCTAATAACTTTGTTAACTGCTATATTACTGAGGCCCCCATTGTATGTAGGTAGTTCTTCCTTAAACTGGACACCCCAGCCATGGCAACTATCATCACTACCAACCTTCTTGGTTGGCCCGAGCCCCTCAATTGGGCTAAAATTAATCAATGTTCACAGAACAGAACAAGCTAGAACTCTGTTTCTTAAAAGCATCTCACTCCAATGAACACTTAATGAGATATCCCCATCTATATTGGCAATTACTCCTGCTCTCTGTTATCTTGTAAGCTGATCATAACTTTACGTATTATTCACTCTAACTGTAGAAGATTTTGAATGTAACTCATCCTGGTGTAACTTGGAGGAACGTGTTCCCATGTTTATGGTGAAAATCAGTCTTGTCCATAAACCTGCTGCAAGTTTGCCTTTGGCATTTTGTATTTTGTAAGTTCCTCTTTCTCTCTTTCATTGTCAATGTGGATAAACTGAAAAATTTCTTCACTTATTCTCATCTATGGTCTTGTCCTCTCACTTAATCTTCTTAAATCACCTGAAGCTTTAGTGCATTCTCTTCACAGTCCCACTACAACCCAACTTCATATCCTCAGGAAATGTGGTATTTGCATATCATCCCTGAGGCTGTTTGAGTTTCTTTTGGTTTCTGCATTACAGTGTTGCATGACATAAGGAGTGAAGTTGACTGGTGACATTGCTCTGCTAGAAACAATATACACCAATAGGCTGAGTGGCCCAATCTATACTGTAATAAACAAATTGACTCTATCTCTCTGGCTCCTTAGTGTTTCTGGAAGGTGTTATGTGTTGTTTTTTGGGAAGACATTCTGGGAAGACATTTCTTTTTGCTTGCCTCAGTGAATAAGGGCTCCACAAGAATTTTTCTTGATGTCTTTGTTTTTACTTTTCTATAGAAGCTTTTATAGGACACATTTTTCACTTTCCTTATCAACGTCAGCTTTTTCCTTTGACAAATTATGAAATATCTTCAATCCTGAAGACATAGTGCTTTTGATGACAAATTTGAGTCCTTTGCTGTTGTATAACCTTTACCGATTTAGCCTTGGTTGGATCACTTTCATTGGGCTTCACAGTTTGCTTTGTTAAACATTCATTGAAAGGGTAGAAAAAAGATGATCAGTGAAAAAAGGTAAACATTTAAGGGAAAAAAATTCTCCCTGGAGTGTAGAGATTAAATATTATTTAATCACACTACATTCCTCAGTTTAATTATGTAAATAGATAGAAGGAATCAAGTTCTGCTATGGAGATGCCAGAAAAAAGGGTGATAATCTTCAAATTAAAGTTCAATTGTTTATCCTTGATAGCAAGAAATCTTTATCACACAAAACAGAGTAGAAATCTACTGGGTCTAAGCCCCTTATCAGTATACCCATGACTACGTCTCCACTCACAGCTCCAATCCGCTAATTAAATTTGCAGATGATACTACATTGATTGGCCTTATCTCGAATAATAACAAGGCAGTCTACAGAGAAGAAGTCATCACCCTGACACAATGGTGTCAAGAAAACAACTTCCTCCTCAATGTCACAAAAACAAAGGAGCTGGTGGACTACAGGAGGAATGGAGACAGGCTCATCCCTATTGACATCAAAGAATAAGCATTTGAGAGGGTGAACAGCTTCAAGTTACTTAGTTTACACATCACTGAGGACCTTACTTGGTTTGTACATACTGGTTATGTGGTGATAAAAGGACAACAGTGCCTCCTTCACCTCAGATGGTTGAAGAAGTTCCACGTGAATCCTCAAATCCCAAGGGCTTTCAACAGGGGCACAATTGAGAACATCCTGACTGGCTGTATCACTGCCTGGTATAGGAATTATACTTCCCTCAATCACAGGGCTCTGCAGTGAGTGGTGTGGACAGCCCAGCACATCTGTGGATTTGAACTTACAAATATTCAGGACATTTACAGCGACAGGTGTGTAAAAGGGCCTGAAGGGTCATTGAGAACCGAGTCACCCCAACCACAAACTGTCCCAGCTGCTACCATCCAGGAAACAGTACCACAGCATAAAAGCCAGGACCAACAGGTTCCGTGACAGCTTCTCCCACCAGGTCATAAAACCACTTAATTCACGCTGCTACGGTTGTATTTCTAAGTTATTTTGATTGTTCTAATTAATATTTTACTTCTTATTACAAATGACTATAATTTGCACATTGTACATTCAGATGGAGATGTAATCTAAAGAATTTTACTCATGTATGTGAAGGATGTAAGAAATAAAGTCAATTCAATTCAATACAGGTCTCTCTCTAGAAAGCTAAAAGAAAATATATTGTTCATCTCTATAGTCATGACTTTTTGTTTTGAAGGAAGACAAAGAGGAAACAAGGAAAAATGTTGGACAGGTTAATATATTGCAAATGTCTTAGGAGGGAAAGAGCCCAATATAACGTACTGTATGTGAATTAGACAAAGGAAAAATGACTGAAAGCTGACACAGAACAGAAGAGAGGAAAAGCGATTACCCGAATTGCAGACATTAATCTTACTTTTATAATTCAGGATGGAAGTGATGGCTTCTAGACAAATATTTACTAGCAAACAGCAGCCATCTGGAACTCTTCAAGTCGTGTATATAAGATTCAGACGGGGTGGGGGGGAATTTGTTTTTCAGAGTCACACAGCATGCAAGCAGGACAAATTCAAGTCCCCTTTCCATTTATTCCACCCAGAATTTACCATTCATATACACCTTGGGGCTATTTTTCAGATGCCAACATGCAGTTGCCAATTGTCACCATCTGCACTCCTCAAGTAACCATGAGCTTGACAAATGACTACTGTACTCTTATCATTTTTTTTTTCTTTTTCAAAGCAGAGTAAAAAGAAATGGGAAAAAATTATCCTTTTGAAAAGTTAGAGATCAAGCAATTTAACCACTGAAAGTTAAGTTTAGGTTTTTGATTTATAAGTGTCTTAATGGCTACATTAGCCCAAGTTGGCAGTACTACACAATTGTTTTTCAGCTATCTTGGCAACAATGCAAGTACTTGCTGGAGATGGAGAGTAGGATCATATGCCAGGAAACAGACAGTTACATCATTCAGAAGTACAATTCCCAAGTGTTATTTGTATAATTTTCAAATATTCACTGAGCGATAGATAAGTAATGGTATGAGTAATGGCTGTCTGGTTGATTTCCAAAGATTGTGGATACAATTATTCATTTGATAAATAGCCTTCTCTAGATAGAAGAGGCATCCAACAAAAATGAACCAATTTTATCCCTCCTTCAATTTACTTCAAGCTATTCCACTCCTTCATCTTTGAGATATGGTCAAGGATGAGATTTCATGATTGAAGAGCAACTCAGAGTCCAGTGCAGTATATCTAATAGGGCTTGATTCAGCACAAGAAAATACACGGGGCAGATCAGTTGGAAGAACTTCAAACAAATCAAACAGTTTGATCAATGATAATGCCTGACACATCCCATTGCTTGCCCAGTCAGCACTGGCGCACCACTGGATATGCTCTTTCTGCTCTCCTATTTTTGGTATACACCAATGATTGCATCTCCAGTGATCCATTTATTAAACTGATAAAGTTTGCGGACGACACCGTAATTAGACTAATCACCAGCAACATCAAATCCAAGTACCATCTGGAAGCAATGGCTGGTGTCCTGGTGCAATCACAACAACTTGAATTTGAATGCCCTCAAAACTGCAGAGATGCATATTGACTTCAGGAGAAATGTGTCTCAAGTCCACCCACTCATCATCAACAGTTCTAGAGTTGGCACTGTTTCAATATTGAGTATCATTATTTTACAGAACTTCATGTGTAAGAACCGTATCTCCTTTACTAATAGAGGATATATTTCTTGTGGCAATTTATAAAATTCCATTTTCCCCAGACATACTGTTACAAATCTACACTACCATCAGGAGCGTCCTCACATCAGCCATTACTGTCTGGTTTGGTGCAGCATCTTCTCACATTATATGAAAACTACAACAAATTGTAAGGTCAGTAGAAAAGGTCATTACCATTACTGCAGGATTTGTATGTGTCTAAGACAAAGATGTGGGCAGGAAAAATCATTATGGACACTACCTAACCAGCAAACTGCCTTATACAAAAATTCCCTTCTGGAAAACAATACAGGGCTATTTAAACAAAAATCACACCATCTTAAAAGTTTCTTCCCCCAGGTAATTAATCTGATCAACCATTCTAGTTATACGCACCCCAGTCCCTCTATTTATTACCTCAATCACTGCACTGAACTATAAACACTTTAAACCACTTTTTACAATGCTGTTTATATTGTAAATGTATACTGATATTTATATATTTATGCATATTTTATTCTACATCAATACTTTAACCTCTAAATGTATGTTTGTATAATTCTTAATTCTTTATAATTGTTGAATGTTGTTTTTTGTGGTATGTTGAGCCAACACATCACAGCAAATTCCTAATATACATAAATGCACGTACATTGAGAATAAAGTTGAACTTCGATTCTTGACTATGCCGCTCAGTTTCAGTGGTGCTGAATACTTCGACTGAAAGATGACTCATGTTTTTAACATGTATCTGGCACATCTTCCTTCCTGAAATATGGCTTTTTGTTTGCTATAGTTGACAGATCCCTTGATCACAACTAATCTGCTTTCTGTACCTCTTTATTTACCCCTTTCCTCCCAGCCAGAACACTGAGAATGTTCCCTTGGTTTCACTTTGTACCATGGCGACTGAGTACTCTTCACCATTCTACCAGCTTCAACAAAATTGCGCTGTCTCTTTCTCACCTTCTATGACTCCCTAGTCCACTTTTCTGTTGCCATCTTATGGCACTTTCCATGCAATTACAGGACAGGTTACACCTGTCTTTTTACTCCTTCAGTTCCCACCATCCACGTACTTCCAAATGAAGCAGGGATTCATACACATTACTTCCACTCTAATTTACTGCATTCTGTCATCAGTGTAATCTTCGGTATGTGGTGAAAATAGAGGGTGACAGCTTTGTCGAGCATCTGTGTTCATTCTACAGGAGTGACCTTGAGCTAACTCTATCAGAGAAATCCCCTTTTTTCCTATACACCCCTTGCCACACCCTGTATTTACTATGCATCCAATTTGTCTTCCCTCTCTTTCAGTTCTGCAAAGGCTTTTGACCTGAATCATTACTTCTATTTTCTTTTTCACAAAAGGTTTCTGTTGTCTGCCACTTTAATTATCTTACCCCCTCCCTCTAACCAATCTGTCGGTTGCTCCCTGCATTGTAATAATGATGTCCAATGTGGGGTGGACATCATTATAACAACACAGGGAACAGCTCATCTTCTGTTGGGCCACTTGGTAGCCCTCTAAATTTCTCACTTGCCACAACATGATCTGCTGGACACAGCTTAGAACCCTGCATTTCACTACTGGGTAATCCCTCCCCCTGCTCCCCTCCATTAACCCATCAATCAGATGTCCTCTGCAACTCATCCCAATGCATCACTTCAGGGGTATTTCTTTTGTATTATCTATTCTTTCCCTAATTTTTCTGTGACTTCAACCTCATGTGTTATTTCTCCCTCTCCCCCCCCCTCTCTCTCTCTCTCTCTCTCTCTCTCTCTCTCTCTCTCTCTCACAAGTCTGTCAAAGGTTTTTCAGCCCACTTGCTCATTTTGATTATCTTTCTACATGTACTGCCTGATGTTTTTAGTGATTCAAATATTTTCTGTTCTTATTCTGAATTAGTTTGAAGGCTGGTTCTTCCTCATATTGTTGATTCCTATATGAACTACACTCCTTTCTGCTATGACTCTGCACTCTTCTAAAAGACCATACCAAAATACCTCTATACTGTACCCTGTTCATTATGTGAGAAGTAATTTAAGTATGTAATATTTTGCAGTTGAGACCAAACTTGACATCATCCATGGCTCAGTTACATGTAATACATACAAGGTAATGAAGTGCCTGCAACTCTGAACGAATGCTAACATTTTGCTCAATAAGGATCACGAAAAGCAATCATGGTAATTTAATCTATTTCTGATTCAGGAATGCAAAAAGACATCATGATTATGCCTGAGATCATTCAGATAAGTGCAAAAAGCCAGGTTATTTTCTTAATGCAGATCATCCATTTATTTTTAATACTATGCATTGTATTTTGTATATCTCTAATTGCATATACCAGAATCTTTTGGATTAAGTTTGATCATGCAACTGGGAAAGAAGGTCCAGCCATCTCCACACATTGTCCAGAGGTTTTGCCTTTCTCAAGAAATCACAAGGTTTTGGGTGAGGTGTATATATTGTGATAATTACTGTCTTAAAGGCTGTATAGACTAAGGTAGGGGTGGTGGGGCATTGTCCTTTCCTGTCTGTTACTCTATATTCACTTTACAGGATGAAGGAAGGGTAGGCCACAACTCACAAATATTTAAAGTAGGAGAAGGCATGAAAGCATGAACCAAAGGGAAAGAGTAAAGGAAACAAATGAAAGGCAAACAAAAGAGTGTCAAATGAATTAAACTTCTCAGCAATTCACCAAAACACTTTTCAGAACAGATACTAATTTTAAAGTGTAATGTTGATCTGTGCTTGTTGTGTGGTTGTCATTTTGACACACAAGTGCCAAAAAGAGTCCATTCTATGATGTTGTTACAACAATCCATTTGACAAGTTTCTGATCGTTTCTGTAGGTTAACTATATTTGCTTTAATTTGGTGTTCTTGCTTTTGAGCAGCTGTAATAAATGAAGGAAGCGTCCTCAATTTCCTGGAGCACATCTTTATTCTCCTTCAGATGACATGATCCAGAATGCTGAAGTAAAACAATGGAATCATTACTACTGCAAGGGATATGTGCATTTACCAACACAATCTTATGCCACTGGCCACTGACCACTTGACATTGACAGAGTAGTAACTCTTGCATTTAATGTTTGCTTTGGAATTGTGTCTGAGAGCCATCAATTATGCCCAAGACTTGGATAATCCTACCATGAGGAAGAATTACAGTTTGCCTCTCATTCTGGTACTGGTTTTACATGGAGAAATGATGACAGAGCCTGGTCTGGCCTGTAATGTATCAGACATCTGCTTGATGAATCTGTGTACTTTAGAATGATAGATATTGTCTACATCCCTTGGAAGCAGGCAAGACTTGAATGTTCAGTACTGCAAGTCAGTCGCAGCCATTAAAACTGAACGGCTTCTATAGCATCTGTCATGACCTCATAATGTCCCAATGTACTTTATAGCAAATAACATTCTTTTGAAGTGTATCACGGGTGTAATGTAGAAAGCATAACAGGCTGGTTTCACACAAGATCCCACAAAGAGCAATAAAGTAAATGAGCAAATCATCTTAGTTGTTTGAGGGGTAAGTGACGGGCATCACACCAGGGAGTTTCTCCTGCTCTTCTTCAAGTGATGCCCTTAGATCTTTTAGTACACACGGGGGTGCAAACAGAGTCTCAGTTCAAAATCTGATGCAAAGGATAGCTCCTTTAACATTGGACTACTTACTTGCACTGTAAAGAAATATTAGTCTCGATTATGTCCTCAGGTCTCTGGAGTGGGCATTAAAAGCACAGTTATTTCTGTCTTGGATGCAGGAGAACTGTTTTCTGAAGCAGTAGATGAACTTACTCAATCCACCACCTCCCTGGTAAGACTGGCTGTTTTCAGATATTTCAAGGCAATGTCAACATCTGGATGGACAAAAACCAGTGCTGTTGCAAACAGAACAGGCCCTCTTCGAAAAAAAAAGTCAATTAGAGTGAAACACTGAATAGAATGGACAGTTTAAGCATTTGGTTTTCAGTAATGAAAACCCCAACAAATAAAATTAGTCTTTATTGCCTATTTTATATCAGCAGCATGTACTGTGAATGGGAAGATTAGAAATTCACCAGGGAGATAATTTAAATCAATTTCCATATTATAATGTGCTTTCTCACATTTCACGCATTGGAGCTTTAGATTGTCTGAAAAGCTAATGGAAAGATTGAAGATAGCACATCACAGTAGGAGCCAATACGGACCCTCCCCTCCCCTTAACTTCATGATTTTAACAATGAGCCTTTCTGCCAAATGGCATGGATATTATTTTGTTCTCCTTGTTGTTTAGGTTCTGAATCATAGCTGTCAGCTTTATATTCACAGATTGGTGCTGAGCAGCAATCAAATACTCCACACAGAGAAAATGAATACTTCTTGGTAAGTAAAGTTGTTCCTCCCTCCAAGGTCTTTTCAGAAGGTAGCCACTGAATTAGCTAGGGAGATTAACCCAATATACTATCTCTCTCTGGTGTGCATTGCAGTCAGTGAGAGTTTCCGTAGGAAGAAATAAAATAAGTACCTTAATCTATTTGCTTCACTTGTGGCCAAGGAGTAAGTATACAGAATGTGGAAAATTCTAGAGCTTGTAAGTCAACATTGTTCATCAGTGTCTGTGAAGATTTTACTTATAGGATTTGATGGGCACAAGAGTTTAGACTTGCTGCACTTTGACAGAGCAATCTAGTTCATCCATCTACACCACAATAACAAAGTGATTAACAGGGCCCTATTACAGCTCGGGGTGTCAGGGTTCAAAGTTCAATTCCAGTACGTCCTCCCCATCAACACATGGGTTTCCTCGAGGTGCTCTGGTTTCCTCTCACATTCCAAAGGCGTATCAGTTAGTAGGTTAATTGGTCACTGTAAATTGTCCTGTGACTAGGCTTGGGTTAGTTATGTGGGCTGCTGGGCAGAGCGGTTCATTGGGCCAGAGGAGCTTTAGCTCTAAATAAATAACAAACAAACAGATAAATGCGGTTTGCTACTCTTTCCTCATTAACCTGTAATTTTATAGCTTTCAGATATTTATCAGCACCCTAACACCCTGCTGACCGTTGCAGGGGATGGTGGCTGGGCCAGCTTGAAGAAGTCTCTGGCAAACTATGAGCACCAGGTCACCTGCGGAATTAGAGGAATCAACCCAGTTGATCTCTGTTACACCCTCATTGAGTATGCTTACTGTGCCATCCTGCGCCTGTGCCTTGTTAAGCCCAATCACTAAGCTGTACTTCTACCAGCATATATTGTAAGCAGAGACTGAGGAACTATGGTCAAGGGGGGGGGGGGGCATTGAGTCAGTGGACTGGAGCATATTCAGGGATCTGAATAAATAAGCTACAGCCATGACCTGTGTGGAATGGTGTGTACTTTTGGTGTTGTGGATAGTGTAGAAGGTTGTCAAGGGTTACAATGGGCCATTGACAGGATGCAGAGCTGGGATGAGTGGTAGGAGATAGAATTCAAAGGTTTAGAGGTTCTTTTCTTATCAAAGTATGTATCCATATACATCCCTGAGATTTGTCTTCTCCAGATAGCCACGAAACAAAGAAAGAACTTGAAAGTGATTCAGAGAGAAACATCAAACCTATCTCCCTGACAAAAATGGCATCCCGCACATCAACCCCCAAACCCCTTTTCCCTGCACAGAATGAAACAAGAATTTTGAACCCAAGCCCCCTCCCCTTGCACAACAAAATGGAAAGAAAAATACAGAATATGAAAACCATAAGTCTGAGAAAGTCCTGATTCCCTAAATGCAATAGTCCAATCCAAAATGTAGAATTACGGCAACATCTTCCTTCATCAATGAAGGGTGAGACACCATATGATTGCAGAAGCCTACTTACCTGCCACAGCTAGCCACATGGTGATAGGCTGCTCACAAATTCCTTCCTGATAGTGGTCAAAAGGAAGGCAGCTGGTGCTGTACTCTCATTTGCTTTCAGCATTCACTTGATGTTTCAATCTTCCTCGACACATTAATTGGCGATTAGTGGATGCCATTGTTGGAGAAAAGAGAGAGAGAGCTACCGCTTCTACCTCTTCCAATGATTCTCAGTGAAGCACAGAGAGATCTGTATTTACTGACAATTACCTTTATTGTTCAAACTAACAAGTACGTGAATTTATACACTAAATACCTTGTGCGCACACCTGCTAAGTATCCCTGACTCTCCTGGATAGTCAAAGAATAGCAAAGGTATTACCCGGGCGGAAGAATTTACGCTGGCCTGGCGTTCCTTGTTCCTCGTGGTCCCGATTCACTCTTCACGTGCTTCATGCAGGGTTCTTCTCGCTTGTATCTTCAATGGTTATTCTTTGAAGTTACTGCCACCAGCACCCACAAAGCATCCATTTTTATATCCATTTCTTATCAATTCAAATGTCGCATTCCCGTGTCATTGGCCACAGGTCATGTGTCTGGCCTTTAACACCTGGTCATTGGTTCTGGTCCAAAGCAGCATCCATCTATTGTCCTCTTCCCATCAAGGGACAGTTGCTGACTCATGGCTCTTTGTTCTCAGTCAGCAATGAGCTCAAATCGCCTGAAGCGTTCACAATCCTGCGTGTTATAGCCAACCAAAGAACACCTCATAAATAACTCCTTTTTTGGAAGTGACCTCCTGTCCAGCAGATCACCTGAAGAGTCTTTGTGCCTTCTTTAAAACACTCATCAAGTCCAGCATGTCAAGCTCACAAAATGGAGAATAGAGTGTCTTCACAAAATGGCAGTCTCCATCCCCCAAGCACACGGCAAGAACAAAGACTGCTTCCACTGTCCTTGATTCATTTGAATTCACTGATTTGAAGATTGTCATTCTTTCTGGCCAACACCTTAATCAGTAAAATTAAGTTGGACATCAGTTCATGTCCCTCTTGAAGTTTCTTCGCCTCGAGGCTGTCCAAGTACATGCTTGCTTCCCCGGAATCTTCTTGAATACAGTGAACTTCTGAATCCCTCAAAAGATCTCCAAACTGTAAATGACAGGTTCTAACAGCTCCAGAAACACAGTTAAGCAGAAAAATCAATGTAAAACAAGTAAAATAGACATTTTCATGGGCTATCTAGAAGATGTTGACTGAGGGAGCATTGTATGCTGATGCCACCTTGATGGGAAAAGTGTGAAGTGTTTCACTTTAGAAGGTTGAATTTGAAGGACCAATACAGGGTTAACAGCAGGATTCTTAGCAGTGTGGAGGAAGAGAGGGATATTGGGATCCATCTTCATAAATCTCTCAAAATTGCCACACAAGTTGATAGGGTTGTTAAGAAAGCGTATGTCCTTCATAGGCCAGGGATTGAATTCAAGAACTG
Organism: Hypanus sabinus; assembly: GCF_030144855.1. NCBI lineage: Eukaryota > Metazoa > Chordata > Chondrichthyes > Myliobatiformes > Dasyatidae > Hypanus > Hypanus sabinus. The sequence continues at coordinate 66,806,756 of NC_082713.1, read as the reverse complement.
CAAGGTAATGTTGCAGCTCTATAAAACCCTGGTCAGGCCACACTTGGAGTATTGGGTTCAGTTCTGGTCACCTCATTCTCAGAAGGATATGGAAGCTTTAGAGAGGGTGCAGAAGAAATTTACCAGGATGCTGCCTGAATTGGAGAGCTTGTATTTTAAAGGAGCAGAAGAAGTTACTTGATAAAGGAGTAAAGGAATACAATATGATAGGAGGTATAGATTGAGTAGACAGCTAGAGAATTTTTTTCCTGGTGTGGAAATGACAAATATGGGGAGGCATAATTTTAAGGTGATAGAAGAAAAGTACGGCAGCGAGGGGGGTGCGGAATGTCAGAGGTAAATTTTTTGCACAGTGATTGATGGGTGTGTGGAACACTTTGCCAGGGCTGGTGGTGGAGCTAGATACAGTTGGGACATTTAAAAGACTCTTTGATATGCGTATGAATGATAGGAAAATGGAGAGCTATGTGGGAGGGAAGGGTTAGGTTGATCTTGGAGTTGGTTAAAAGATTGGCACAACATAGTGGATCAATGGGCCTGTACTATACTATAATGTTCTATGTTTCAGTCCAGGCACGTTGAATCTAGGGACACATTTGGATGCATGACAGGTTGGCAGGGTTTGCATGCCATAACTTTCTATGAGGTGAAATCTAACAGCAAACGTGGCAGTGAAGCTTCAGTCTGTGATGAGCTCAACACATTTCATGCATGCTTTGAAAGAGAGAGTAGAACAATGCCTGTGCAAATCTGCACAGCATCCAACGACCCTGTGACCTCTGCCTACCACCACCATTGATGCTGCCCTTGCCTGCATTTCCTCCATTCCCTGCACATTACCCTCAATCCATCTTCCTGCCACTGTAACAGAGTTATGGTACCCCTTGACTTTAACTGCTGCCGAATGAGCCTCTGTATCTGACACATTCACTGAAACCTCCGTTATCTACAATGGGATCCTACCACTAAGTACATCATTCCCTCACCCCAATTCTCTGTTTTCCACTTCCTTGTCCACTCTTCCTAACCACTGATCTCCCTCTTGGCACTTACCCCTACAAGCGAGATGAGTGCTACACCTGCTCCATACCTCCTCCCCCACCTCCATTCAGCATCCCAGACAGTCCTTCCAGGTGAGGCAACACTTCACCTGCGAGTCTTTTGGGGTAATCTATTGTATCTGGTGCTCCCAGTGCAGCCTCCTCTACATCTGTGAGACCCAACATAGATTGGAGGACGGCTTCATTGAGCACCTTCAGTGCATCCACCACAAAAGGCAGGATCTCTCAGTGGTCACCTATTTCAATTTTACTTCCCATTTCCATTCTGGTTAATTGCCTCCTCTACTGTCATGATGAGGATTCACTCAGGTTGAAGTAAATGGAACTCATATACCATCTGGGTTCCCTCTAATGATGGCATGAACATTGATTTCTCTAATGTCTGGCAATTTCTTGCCCCTTCCATCTTTTTCCAATCTACTTTCTGGTTCTCCTCTCATCAATTCTCTTCTCCTCACCTGCTTATCACTGCCTCCTCCTTCCCTTTCTTCCATGGTCCACTGTCCTCTCCAGTTAGATTCCCCTTTCAGCCCTTTATCTCTTCTACCTACTCATCCCAGCTTCTTACTTCACTCCTCCCCACCCCCCATCCTCCGTTCACTTCACCTGGTTTCACCTGCCAGTTTGTACTGCTTCCGAACCTCTCCCCACCCTCTTACTTTGGCTTTTGCCCCCTTCCTTTCCAGTTCGCATGAAGGATCTCACCCCAAAATGTCGACTGTTCTCTCCCTTCTTTAGATGTTGCCTGACTTGCATTTTGTGCATGCTGCTCAAAATTTCCAGCATCTGCAGAAGCTCTTGTGTTCATTAAACAATACATTCCTTTTTCCCAGCCAAACATAGATTGCAAATTTAATTCAGCCATCCTTTGTATTAACTATTTAGTTAAATAACTAAATTGATTGTTGGGTATGATGAATTTGCTAATCATCTAAAAATCATATTCCTTGAAAGGATTTGTTATATGCCCTCTTTGCAAATGAAAGGGCTACAGTAAGTATTATCTTTGGAGTGTTATAGGATGAGGTTTAGCCAATGCAATTTAATGAGCAATTGATTTTGTTCTGCAATATAGAACCGATTTTGATGGCGCACTGCTCTCTTGTGGTTCTCATCCCTACAGCACATACAGAAAACTGGCCGAACTCAGCAGGTCAGTCAGCATCTATGGCAACGAGTCAAGAGTCAATGTTTCCAGCTAAGACTCTTCATCGGGACTGGAAAGGAAGGGGGAAGATGCCAGAATAACGAGGTAGGGGAGAGGAAGACTAGCTAGAAGGTGATAGGTGAAGACAGGTGGTTGGGAAAGATAAAGAGCTGGAGAAGAAGGGATCTGATAGGAGAGGAGAGTAGATCATGGGATAAAAGGAAGAAGGAAGGGCACCATGGGGAGGTGATAGGCAGGTGAGGAGTAGAGGGAAGAGGACAGAGTGGAGAATAGAAGAAGAGTGCAGGGAGAGGGGGATAAAAGAAGAAAAGGAATTACCAGAAGGAGAAATTGAAGATCATGCTATCAGGTTGGAGGTTCCTTGATGAATATGAGGCATTGCTCCTCCATCTGGAGAGAGGCCTCATCATTGCGGAAGAGGAGGTCATGGATCAACCTGTCGGAATGGGAATTGGGATCAGAATTAATATAGCTGGCCACTGGGAAATTACGCTTTTGGCAGATAGCGTGGAGGTGCTTAACAAAACGGTCTCTCAATTTACGTCAGTTTGCACCAATGTAGAAGAGGCCACATTGTTGAGTACTGAATTGTCACATCGAGGGCTATGTGCCAGGAGGGAGAATAGTGGGGAAGGAGGAAATTACAAGAGAATCATGGAGGGAGCAATCCCTGTGGAAAGCGGAGAGAAGTGGTGGGGGGAGGTAAGGATGTCTTTGGTGGAAGCATCCCATTGAAGATGGTGAATTTTGTGGAGAATGATGAGTTGGATGCCAAGGCTCGTGGGGTGGTAGGTGAGGACAGGAGGAAGTACACTGCTTTTAAGACAGCAGGAAGATTGGGCGAATGTGGATGACTGGAAAATGGAGGACATGTGAGTGAGGGCAGTATCAATGGTGGAGGAAGGGAAGACCCATTTTTTGAAGAATGAAGAGATGAAGGAACTGAGAAAAGGGAACAGCCTTTTTAAAGGAGACTGGGTGGGAAGAGGTACAGTCAAGATAACCGTGGAAACCGGTAGGTTTATAAAAGATGTTGGTAGACAGTTTGCCTCCAGGGATGGAGACAGAGAGTTTGAGAAAGGAGAGGGAGGTGTCAGAAATGGACCAAGTGAATATAAGGGCAGGTTGGAAGTTGGAGGCAAAGTTGATGACATTGATGAGCTCAACCTGAGTGCATGAAGCAGCACCAATGCAGTTCTTTCTCCTGGCACTTATCCCTGCAAGCAGCAGAAATGCTACACCAGCCCACTCACCATCATTCAGGGTCCTAAAGAGTCCTTGCAGGTGAGGCAACACTTCACCTGTGAGTCTGTTGGGGTCACCTATTGTATCCGGTTTTACTTTGGAGAGACCCAACATAAATTGGAGGACTACTTTGACGAGCACCTCTACTCAAAGTGCCAAAAGCAGAATTTCCTGGTGGACAACCATATTAATTCCTATCCCCATTCCTGTTCTGGTATGTCGGTCCATGGCCCCTTCTTTTGCCATGACAAGGCCACTCTCAGGGTGGAGGTGCAACACTGCATATTCCACTTAGCTAGCCTAATGGCATAAACATTGATTTTTCCTTCTGATATTCTTTTCCCTTCCCATTCGCTCTTCTTCTATTCCCAATCAGGCCTCTTACCTTTTCTCCTCACCTGCGAATCACCACCCCAGTGTCCCTCCTTCTTTCCTTTCTCCCATGATCCACTTTCCTCTCCAATCAGATTCCTTCTTCTCCAGCTCTTTACCTTTCCCAATCACCTGTCTTCATCTATCTCTTTTGAACAAGTCCTTCTTCCCCCTCCTCCCACCTTTTTATCTGGCATCTTTCCTTTCTTTCCAGTCCTGAAGAATGGTCTTGCCCCAAAATGGCGACTGTTCATTCATTTCCTTCGATGCTGCCTGACCTGCTGAATTCCTCCAGCGTTTTGTGTTTGTTGGTCTGGATTTCAACCATCTGCAGAATCTCTTGTTTCTGAGCCTTACAAGCCGGCTCTACCAGTTTTTGTACCTGTACTGCCCCCTGGTGTAATTCCCCTGGAACTGTGTATATGCTCATCTTTTTGTCCATAATTACTATTTACTGACTTTGACAATTACATTTCCCTTATCCGAGAAGTGTGGAATTTGCATTTATTTTGACGACAGTCTCAATTCCGACTTTGATTTAATTTATTCTGGTCTTAGTCAGAAGTAATAGACTTCACAGTGAAACTAAGTGTTTTTGCTAAATTTGTTTTGGCAACAGTTGGTCGAAAAATATGTTCTCAAAAGTCATACCAAATGTAAGTGATACAGTCGTGGGTTGTGATAACAGGTTTCTAAAATCATAAAATAACATGATACATTTTAGAAAGCAAACACTAATCTTAGAATTTCTACATGTTACATCTATACACTGTATACATTTATATTATAGGCTTAATATCAATCAAATAAATTATATCAAAATGAAATTTGCAATCTGAATATTGTAAACAATACATTGTAAAAACTTCCTCTCTTCTCTTGTCCAATGAATAGCTGATACATGAAAACCAGAGATGTCTTGGGGCTTTGCTGAGAGACCTAATGTCTTCACACTTGAACTGAAGGTCACCGCATTTGCTTTGAACTAACTAAATGCACACCTACAATCTTTCAGCTTTTTTAAATCGTATTCTCATGCTAAAGGAGGTTCCGGGTTATTGCTATGACGGGATTCTCTGGGTTTTGTCCTTGCAATAGTGAAGGAATGACAAGTAAATATAGGAAAGTTACCTGAATTGTACCTTGGTTACAGAGGAGGCAATGCTACTGAATGTGAATAGCAAGTAGCCACAATGTGCCCTGTAGATTGTTGAGAATGTAGTACTTAAGGGAAGGGCATATTGAATTCATTGGTAAAGGCACCAATCAAACAAATTGCCTTGCTGCAGCCGAAGTTGAAGCTCTTGACTGTTGTTGCTGTGAGAAGTGAGTAATCCATCATTCCCCTCACACAGGCTTTGTAGCTGGTGGAGAAGTATTGAGAGCTCTGGTGAAGTTTGACATTGATTGCACTTGTATGGATGTCCAGAGAGAACTAGGCCTGGTCTGAATGTGATGCCGTTGGAATTCCAACAGTCAGACAACAGTCCATGCTGAGACACAAATGTGAATAATCACTCCTAACCACCGCGTGTGACTGATGTTTGCTGCACCCAGCAAGGAAGCCATTGGCATCCGAAACGAGAGGAGAGAAATCTTATTCCAAAATTAAATGGCAATAATGCAACTCTAAATAACTGATGTAAGTATAACAACTACAAGTTTGTCTTTTTAATTCACAGATTGTACAGTTTGGATGAATGTTCTTCTGTTTTCCTTTTGCAAAGTTGAGTTGATCTTTGTAAGGCTGATATTCCACTGCAATTTATTGCATAATATTTTGTTCATTTACATTGATTAATCTCCAATTACACATTCCAATAAGATGAAAGCAGCTAATTTGATGAGGGTAAAAGTTTAATCCAAGCCTCATGTACCGATATTGCAATAACAGGTTATCACAAGGAAAGGCATCATCAAACACCTCCCACGAAAGATAAAACATCCACCCATTGTTTTGCAGAGCAGCTACGTTTACTGAACACATATTGAATTACGATTAGTTGAGGATTATACATTCATATTATCAATAGGAATACATATAATCCTGGTTAAATGCACAGCAAAACATGTAACAGTTAAAGGTATATTCATAATAAGCCTATACTGTTAAACATCTCAAGTCTGCTCCCACAGGCAGATAAATGTTCAGAATTCTGTGTAGCTTTCATAAGCATATCTCTTAGGGAGCACCAGTGTGTTGTAATGCTCTGTTTGGCATTCCGCCATCTTTCAAGGCAATGACAATCCTGCTGCAACAGAACAGCTGCCTGAAAAAGTTATGGAACAGTTTTGAAAAGGTCAATGTATTAAAGTCAACAGTGTACAACATCTTCATGCGTTGCGCAGAGTTGTAAAATATTAAACAGTAGTTTCCGCGTAATTGGGTCATCAGTTAATTAAGGCAGCTGCATATTTGGGACATTTGGGAAATCATCTGGGATTTCTTTCATTTATTTGGGACACAATGCTGCTTAACTATGGCAGAAGACTGTTGCCGAACAGTTTCTAACTAGTGTCAGGTGGAAGCGTTCGCTTGCGTGGTTGTTAGACGCTGCACTGTTCTTAGAGCAAATAGTTTTTAAATAGTGTCAGTTGTGTGCATTTTTATTCAAAAGCAGTGGATTTTTTCACTGATAGTTGGCGAGAAATAAGTAGTAAGATAACTCAGAACTGTTTTGCTCACTGCAGTTTCAAACTTTCAGGCTTGTAGATGCCAGAAACTGCCAGGAGTGAAAATGAAATGATTTCACTACTTCAACAAGTTATAAACTAGGAAGAATTTGAAGGTACTGACAATCATTTTGGTAAAATGAAAATGAAGATTTGGAGGATCCAATTGTCGATAACATTGTGTGAAGGCAGTCCATTATCTATACTAGAAGTCTGCTGATTTTGTTCATTTACAATCAATCAAAAGAACACATACAATGGATAAATTCCTCTATCAATAACCATTAGGAACTAATATGCAGTTTTATAGTACTGCAGAAGTAGTGATAGTGTTCTAATTGTTCTGTATTTCATTTGAACGAACAATTTGTATCTCAGTTACAGTAGTTTGTCTTTTTTATATATTTTAACTATTTTCATGAAACTTGGGCTAATTGGGATAGGTGCTTAATTGGGTTAAAATGTACTGGTCCCAAAGTGTCCCAATTAATTGGAATCCTATGCATTTCATTTATTTATCTGACGTTAGCTCTGAACTTGATTGTACATTTTGCAAATGATCTGTGCTGATACTTTTTTCTTTGTGTAGTAAACAGACCATGATCATATAACACAAAGTGGGAGGTTTGATATGCATTACTCACAAAAGAAGAAGATTCTGTAGGAACATTAAAAGCAAGCAGTTTTTGTATTATTGAGATGCAGAGTTGCTGGCAGATTTATTATTCCTTGCCCTCCTTTAATTGCCCCTGCTGGTTCTGACGGTAGTTAAGAGTGAATTATGTTGCTGTGGCTGAGAATAAGAAAAATGCTAGACACTTGAAATAGAAACAAAAAATAAAAGGTATGTTCACCAGAAACACTTCCATTCTTGGTTTCTGAATAGTCCTTAACCTGGAATGTTAGCTACTTCCCTTTCCACAGATGCTGCTTGACCTGATGAGAATACCCTACATTTTCTGGTTTGATTATATTGTTGCAGACCCAAGCTTACGTCACACAGCTTTCACATGATTGACAGCAGTACAACTCCAGCAGAAACAAATACCTGTGCAAGATTCAGCAACACATGTTCCTCTCAAGGTGGAGAATAGTTATAGAGAGCAGCTATTAACTGCTGGTGGAAAGGCAAGATTGCATCCTCTGCACACCCCCTCACCACCCCATGGAGGAAATGCTGCCTGCTGTAAATCAGAGACCATGGCTGGCTTCAGGTTTGAGGTCATAGATGTGTGGTATGGATCAATGGTTCCCAATGTGGGTGATGTTGCTCCTCCCTGGGGGCAGTGGGAAAAAGTCAGCATTAAAAAGTCAGCGGAAGGATTACAGGCTTAATTTAATAAATGAATTACTTATTATAAGCATTTGACCCCCAGATTTCACTATTGTAGTGTACTGTTGGCTAGTATGATTCCCATACCCCGATCACGCAGAGACACAAGTCTATTGGGTTAAAACTCAGAATCTGCCCTTTCCATTCGCCTTGACTGCATTTCTCAACCCCATGGCCCAATCAAGCTATTGCTACCCCACTTTATGTATTGTCAGATAAAGAGTCATATTTTGCCTGAGTTATGATAATATCATAATTTTCTCCTTTGTTCATCACAGCACTTAAGGTTGGACATAGACAATATGTGATTGACTGTGATAGTTAATCCATAACGAAAATGGCAGAAGCAGACTAAATAAAAAAGAATTGTAGCCAGTGTAGAGTAGAATACCTTAAATACAGATTTAAACCAGCACTAAACAACCAACGGCAGCTAATGTGTGAAAAAGTTTTTTTGTGAAGAAGTCTGATGTGTGAAAAAGTTTTTTTCAAATGAGGCAACAAGCCATCCACACTTCTTCACAACAAAACAGTAATGGTCGGTGAGCTTCATAGAATATTTCATTGCTCATTGCTAAATCTGGAAAGTCTGATACAAATGGAGAACTGATTCCGCCAACAATAAGGGAGGTTCTGAATATGTACTTGCATAAGTCATGATACCAATAATTAAAGCAATTGCACTCAGTGAAAACTCTGTTCAAAGACAAGTAGATGAAACGTCTGAGAATGTGGAAGCCACATTGCACGACAAAATTTGCTCTGCAGTTGGATGAGTCAACTTTTTCAGGCAACAGATCTTTGCTTCTTGGTTATGTTTGCTTCATGAAAGATGAAAACATGGTGCAAGAGTTGTTACTTGCAACGGGACTGGAAACAGGTACCAAGGAGAGTCAATATCAGAATCAGGTTTAATATCACTGGCATATGTTGTGATATTTATTAATTTTGCAGCCAGCAGTACAATGCATGTATATCTCAAATAGTTAAATTAAACAAATGGTGCAAAAACAGAATTAAAAAAATAGCAATGAGGTAGCTTTCATCGTTTTTATTTCCATTCAGAAATCAGATGGCAGAGGAGAAGAAGCTGTTCGTGAGTTGCTGAGTACGTGCATTTAGGTTTCTGTACCTCTTCTGTACTGGTGGTAACAGTGAGAAAAGGGTATGCCTTGGGAGATGGGGGTCCTTAATGACGGATGCTGCATTTTTGAGGCACTGCTCTTTGGATACTGCAAAGACTACGTTGGAGCTGACAAATTTTTCAACTCTCTGCAGCTTACTTTGATCCTTTACAGTAGACACCCCCACCCGGATACCAGATGGTGATGCAGCCAGTTAGGATGCTCTCCGAGGTATATCTGTAGAATCTTTTTGAGTGCTTCAGATGACATTACAAATCTCCTCAAGCTCCTAATAAAATATAGCTGCTCTCTTGGCTTTCTTTATAGCTGCATCAATATGCTGGGATCAGATAAGGTCCTCAGAGATATTTTCACCGAGGAACTTGAAACTGCTCAGTCTCTCCACTTCTGCTCCCTCAGTAAGGATTGATGAGTGCTCCCTTGTCTTACCTTTTCTGAAGTCCACAATCAGTTCTTTGGTTTTACTGACATAAAGTATAATGCTGTTGCTGTGACATCACTCAACTAGCTGGTATATCTCGCTCTTGTATGCCCTCTTGTCTCCATCTGAGCTTCTACCAACGATGGTTGTATCATCAGCAAATTTATAGATCTGAGCTCTGCTTAGCCACACAGTCATGGGTGTAGACAGAGTAGAGCAATGGGCTAAGCACACATCCCTGAGGTGCGCCGGTGTTGATAGTCAGCGAGGAGAGATGTCATTTCCAATCTGCACAGGTTGTGGTCTTCTGGTGTTGTTGAGTAATTTCTTAAAGACAAGGACATTCCGCTTGCCAGTATGCTTTCTTGTGCAACAAATGAGGCACCGTCAATGACAGGATGCTACTGTGTGGGGTTATTATTTTCTTGAAAAAATCTGTAGCTAGCATATTTACCATTCACTGTGTAATTCATAGACAACATTTCATTGCAAAAAACCCAAGTGATCAGCTGCACAAATCATAAAATAATGTTATCACAGCAGCAAATAAAATTAAGTCCCATGCTCTCTAATTCAAGAGATTTATATTGAGAATGATGAACTGTTTGAACACTTGCTATTGCAGAGAAGTCAGATGGCTTTCAAAAGGAAATTGCCTGAGATACTTTAACGTGCTTTTTGAAACTGTGATAAAATTCTTTGAAGACTCAAGAGCTTCATTCAGTAATCAGCTCAAGACTATTAGGCATGACTTTGCTTATTTGCCAAAATTATTCACAAAGTTTAAATAAATCATTCTTCAATTGCAAGGAAGTGATGTGAATCTTACAAAAGTCAAATCAGCCATCTCCATGTTTCTGTCCAAGCTAACCCTATTTACATGGAACTTTGTGACTTTATCCAATTTCCAAGCCACTCTGAGTTGGAAGAGAAGAAAGGATAGGACTGGACCCAGGATTGAGATTTTTGATTGGAGAAAGGCTAACTTTGAGACGATGTGAAGGGATTTACAAGGAGTGGATTGGGACAACTTGTTTTATGGGAAGGATGTAATAGAGAAATTGCAGTCATTGAAAGGTGAAATTTTGAGGGTACAGAATCGTTATGTTTCTGTTAGGTTGAAAGGAAAAGTTAAACGTTTGAGAGAGCCATGGGATATTGGAAACTTGGTTAGGAAAAAGAGAGATATCTACAATAAATTTAGGCAGCATGGAGTAAATGAGGTGCTTGAGGAATATAAAGAATGTAAGAAGAATCTTAAGAAAGAAATTAGAAAAACTAAAAGAAGATATGAGGTTGCTTTGGCAAGTAAGGTGAAAATAAATCCAAAGGGTTTCTACAGTTATATTAATAGCAAAAGAATAGTGAGGGATAAAATTGGTCCCTTAGAGAATTAGAGTGGACAGCTATGTGTGGAGCTGAAAGAGATGGGGGAGATTTTGAACAATTTCTTTTCTTCGGTATTCACTAAGGAGAAGGATATTGAATTGTGTAAGGTAAGGAAACAAGTAGGGAAGTTGTGGAAACTATGATGATTAAAGAAGAGGAAGTACTGGTGCTTTTAAGGAATATAAAAGTGGATAAATCTCCGGATCCTGACAGGATATTCCCTAGGACCTTGAGGGAGGTTTGTGTAGAAATAGCAGTGGCTCTGACAGAAATATTTCAAATGTCATTAGAAATGGGGATGGTGCTGGAGGATTGGCGTATTGCTCATGTGGTTCCATTGCTTAAAAAGGGTTCTAAGAATAAACCTAGCAATTATAGGCCTGTCAGTTTGACGTCAGTGGTGGGTAAATTAAAGGAAAGTATTCTTAGAGATGGTATATATAATTATCTGGATCAACAGGTTCTGATTAGGAACAGTCAACATGGATTTGTGTGTGGAAGGTCATGTTTGGCAAATCTTATTGAATTTTTTGAAGAGGTTACAAGGAAAGTTGATGAGGGTAAAGTAGTGGATGTTGTCTATATGGATTTCAATAAGGCCTTTGACAAAGTTCCACACGGAAGGTTAGTTTGGAAGGTTTAATTGTTAGGTATTAATATTGAAGTAGTAAAATTAATTCAACAGTGGCTGGATATGAGATGCCAGAGAGTAGTGGTGGATAACTGTTTGTCAGGTTGGAGGCCGGTGACTACTGGTGTGCCTCAGGGTTCTGTACTGGGTCCAATGTTGTTTGTCATATACATTAATGATCTGGATGATGGAGTGGTGAATTGGATTAGTAAGTATGCAGATGATACTAAGGTAGGTGGCGTTGTGGATAATGAAGTAGGTTTTCAAAGTTTGCAGAGAGATTTAGGCCAGTTAGAAGAGTGGGCTGAGCGATGGCAGATGGAGTTTAATGCTGATAATTGTGAGGTGCTACATTTTGGTAGGAATAATCCAAATAGGACATACATGGTAAATGGTAGGGCATTGAAGAATGCAGTAGAACAGAGTGATCTAGGAATAATGGAGCATAGTTCCCTGAACGTGGAATCTCATGTGGATAGGGTGGTGAAGAAAGCTTTTGGTATGCTGGCCTTTATAAATCAGAGCATTGAGTATAGGAGTTGGGATGTAATGTTAAAATTGTACGAGGCATTGGGAAGGCCAAATTTGGAGTATTGTGTACAGTTCTGGTCACCGAATTATAGGAAAGATGTCAACAAAATAGAGAGAGTAAAGAGAAGATTTACTAGAATGTTACCTGGGTTTCAGCACCTAAGTTACAGGGAAAGATTGAACAAGTTAGGTCTTTATTCTTTGGAGCGTAGAAAGTTGAGGGGGGACTTGATAGAGGTATTAAAAATTACGAGGGGAATGGATGGAGTTGACATAGATAGGCTTTTTCCATTGAGAGTAGGGGAGATTCAAACAAGAGGAAATGAGTTGAGAGTTAGGGGGCAAAAGTTTAAGGGTAACATGAGGGGGAATTTCTTTAATCAGAGAGTGGTAGCTGTGTGGAATGAGCTTCCAGTAGAAGTGGTAGAGGCAGGTTCAGTATTGTCATTTAAAGCAAAATTGGATAGGTATATGGACAGAAAAGGAATGGAGGGTTATGGGCTGAGTGCGGGTCAGTGGGACTAGGTGAGAGTAAGCATCCGGCATGGACTAGAAAGGCCGAGATGGCCTGTTTCCGTGCTGTAATTGTTATATGGTTAAAGAAAACTAAATGATGATCTGTAAGTACATTGTACCAACTTGGGTGAGTTGCATAAAGAGATGTTAAAGATCCTCTCTTGATACAAATTCCAGATTGGGCAATAAATCCATTCCTGAACACTTTTTATAAGGAATGCACAGGAAGGATGGAGGAAGAACTGATCTCGCTACAAAATGAATAAGCTGAAGCTGAGGTTCAACAAATCATAGCAAGTCTTCTGATTGTGGAAAGAAATCTCTGAACACTGTCATGCACTGTGGAAAAAGGTCAATATGTTCTTTATTGCCTTTCCAACATCATATTCCATGGAATGCAGTTTCAGTACATTCACTCAACTTCTTTCAAAGCAATGAAACAGACTGCAGATTACTGAGTGTAGGATATGACTCTTTCTGAGTGACATTTAACCTGATGTTGAGAAGCTGATATGACTGCACCAAGCCCATCCATCTCATTGAAAGGTGAGAAAGCAATGAAGTGGTGAATGGTTAGACTACTAATATATGCTCTAAAATTGTTGATGAAAATTGTGTTTGCTGTAATTAAGTAAATTAATTTTATTTGCAGCTTTAAATAGATCTGAATAAATTTTACAATTACTTGTCACTGGTTTGAATTGGCTGTTCCTGTTTCCTTTCAACTGAACTTTATTGATAATGCTGCTTGTACAGTATGTGAACTCCTGCCATGTGGGAGTGACTTAATGAGTGACACAGGAATAACACTATCCTCTACCTCAACTGTTTTGTGTGCAAATTAACATGTTTTTGATTTTTAACTTTTGTTTCAGATTCAGTTTGTCATTTAGAAACCACAAATGCAATGCAGTTAAAAAATGAGACAACGTTCCTCCAGAATGATATCACAAAAGCATATGACAAAACTGACTACACCAGAAAATCCACGTAACGTTTGGCAATCCCCAATCCAGAGTCCGGAGAGGCTGCTGCGTATTAATATCGCGCTACCATCTTAGCGCGTTCCCCAGAAAGGAGCTTCAAATCCACCAGACAAAACAAGACCAAAAACTAAAGCTACAAGACCTGCACAAAACCACATAGTTACAACATATAGTTACAACAGTGCAAACAATAGCATAATTGATAAAAAAAACAGACTATGGGCACGGTAAAAATAGTCCAAAGATGTTAAAGGACTATAAGTTCAAAAGAAATCACCACACAGTTTCCACAAGTCCCCAGGGTCCCAACAGACTCGCCATCCCACGCTGGCAGCAGAATGGAATACCCCCACTATGGACTTCCATGGCACTGCCCGACTCAGCTTCGCAGACGCAGCATACAACGAAAGCTCTGTCGAACCCAGTCTCACAGACGCAGCACACACCGAATGCGACCTGACCGCAGCAGACTCCAAGTCCGTCGAATCTCCGAGCCGTCAACCCCACTGGCACAGCTTCTCTGAGGTTTGGAATGTTTATTATGGTTTTTGTGTTTGTTTGTCATAATACAAAAAAAAAAGTATTGTGTCAAAAAACATTGTGGTGTTCAGTCACAGAAGGTTGTGGAGGACTGGGATTGTTGGTGTATGAGAGATCTGATTTGGTCTCTTTTGTCATAATTGCTTCCTCATTGCCTCTGCCCTTGTCTTCTGATCCACTGGTATAGCTGGTGGTATGCATTGTTGATGGAAAGGATATATGTGGCAGGCAGGAATGATGACAAATTTTGACACCAGTTCTATTAAGTATAAGAGAGCTCTTTCAAGCCTGCTTTGATTGGCAGTACGGCTTGTTTATTCATGTGTATTGGAGATGGGAAGCAAGAGCCATATGGTTTGCAGACAGTCCTTTTTGCCAGTGCCATCCTTTGTTGTGGGTGAGTACATGTCGCATAGCAGAGTGCCTTAGAATTAAGACAGTGTAATTGCTTTAAAGATACCAGGCATACTGCCAGGTTCCTTCCAGAGCTTGGAACACAACAGTATGAACTCAACAGGCAACTTGGTCTTGTGCTCCAGTCAAAAGTGCTTTGAAAAAAAAGCTCATGATAACAGTTTAGTCTGGTCACACACTGGTTGAGCACTGAATGAGCAGGACACCTTTTGTGAGGTCCATCACTAAGTGGAAATTTGATACCTGCAAAACCACTTGTCTGCTGTTGTCCATACCCTGCTCTTCATGGACCCTTGTCTGCCCGATGCTCTCAGGTGAGAGAAAAATAAATGAACTTCGCTTTCTTAAGCCTTATACTGCATGAATGGGTTATACATCATTAAATTCTGTAAGTATTTCAAACTCCACTCTGGAAGCATGCTGACAAGCTAATGGCTCGTGACATTGGTAATGCAGTCCTCGCCCTCTTCTGAGACTATAGTATGGGATACAGCATATTTCAGTGAAGATATCCTACATGTGGTGCAGATGCTTTACTGGTGTTGGCTGTACATTGAACCCAGAGCACACTTCATGGAAGCAGGCACCCGTTGAGATCTTTTTCCCCTGCTCCTTCCTTTCCCAGCATAGTACTGAATCAATTTGTTGTCATGGTTTTCTCTTCACTCTGAGGAAAATAGCTGTTGATACAACTTGTCTGGCAGCAGTTGTGTTTGGGGAGGCCCTTTAGAGGTAAGACAAATTGCTTTATTGCTAGGTGTGCACTCATTGTAGAAATATGAAGAATAAATCCTTGTAAAGATGTAGCTGCAGCCAGCAGAAATCAGTTGGCAACTGTTACAAGCTATTGATGAAAATCATAATGTAGAAATCCTTTCTTTCACCAAGTGTATACTTAGATCAAGAAAGATTAAGAGACTATGTTCGCTGTAGCCTTGAAGACTAATTTTGTAACAGTGGTATCAAATTGGCAAGAATGGAACTTTGGGTGTTAATTTCCAAGGTGAAATGCACATAACAGTCTTGTAGCTAACAAACAAAATACTAGAAGAGTTTATTGACCCAGACAACATCTGTGGAGGGTAACATATGTTAATTGTCGATTTTGATCCACAGGTGCTGCTTGACCTGCTGAGTTCCTCCAGAATTTTGTTTGTTGCTTCATATTACAGCATCTGCAGTCTGATCACTACAGCTTAGCAGCAGCATGAACACTGACCATTTTGCACTAAAATGAACTTTTTTGTTTGTTCCTATTGTGTTTCATTTAATTTATGCTTTTCTTGTGAGTGATGCTCATATGATGGCAGTGCCTGTGATGCTGCTACAAGTACGTTTTTCATTGCATCTGTTTATTCATGTACTTGTGCAGATGGCAATAAACTTGATTGCTTTTTCCCCTCTTGTGTCTCCTCAGTTTCGTGGTTGATGTGACTGTTCACACAGAGGTGTCTGTACACTGACCAAACAATTAATATCAGGCTCTGAACAAAACGGCAGAAGGAGACTCATTGCAGAATGATACACCTACTCTGGCTGACATAATGATGCAACCAGAAATTAGAGAGCAGACAGTCTGCTGTACATTATGAAGTACAAGGAAGAAAAAAAACTCCAGCAATAAAGAAAAACTATTTTCCTGACACTTACTTTGCCTTTAATTTTTTTAAATGATCCAGATGCCAAATTAGCATGTGCTGCAAAAACCCAAATGTTGCATGAGTTTTTTTTCAGTAAATCATCCACACCATTAGCTGAATAAAACCTGCATAAATATCTAATATTGTGCAAAACAGCAACATAAAATAATTCACATTTATTCTTGCTCATGGGAAATCATGTTTAATTATAATCTACATACCAAATAAAGCTGCAGTTATCCTGATTTTAATCTCTGAGTGTCTAAGTGCCTTGATGTGGCAGATTTAAATTTTGTTCAGCCAAAAAAATATGCAACCTCCCAACAGAATCATTGCTGTCAGCAGCTTTCTTGAAGAAATCTGGACACGAAGCCAGAAGAAAAATCATCCTTGTCTGGTCAATATAATCTCTTAGGAAAATCAAATGGAAATAAGAGACCAAATTGCCGGGATGCTTTTCCAAGTTTCAGGAAGGGACTTTGTTCAGAAGTGGACTATGACGTGGAAACTTTCCACTTGTATGCCATGTGAAATAATTCACTAAGCTATGCTTATCAATAATTAATAAAATAAATTTATGCAAGCTCATGTGAAGTATTTCGTATGTCAGCGTCATACTCCTGGAAATGGGAGTGCACTAGAAAGGTTGGCCATGACTAGAACAGCGCAAGATGTTATAGCCTTTGGCTATATTGACTGTACATTTCTGAGTTGTTCAAACATTTAACCAAGTTCTACTCCCACAATTTGAAACACCACCTGAGAACTTACAGTATACAGAAAACTAGGTTTTGTGATTTTTATGTATTTTAAAATTTTCCCAGTAGTCATCTGTTCTGTCCTTTGCATATTCTGATAGATACTTTGTAGAAGCGAGCTTTTGACACATTGGCCATCATAAATGAAGAAACTGATTTCAAGAGTTGGGGTGCTATGAAGTTGTACAAGATGCTGGTGAGGCCAAATTTCAAGTCTTTTATGCACTTTTGGTCACCAACCTACAGGATTGTAGAGTACAGAGAAAATTTTCAAGGTTATTGCAGGAACTTGAGGACCTAATTTATAGGGAGATGTTGAATAGGTTAGGACTTTATTCTTTGGAATGCAGAAGAATGAGTGGATCTCTTATATAGGTAAATAAAATTATGAGGGGTATAGCTAGGAGAATGCATGCAATTTTTTCCCCTCAGGTTGGGTGAGACTTGAACTAGAGGTCATAATGAAAGGTAAAATATTTAAGGGGTATCTGAGCTGCTTTATTCAGAGGGTGGCATGTGATAGTGGAAGTGATAGATGTGGATTGAATTGTTACAATTACATTTATTTGTTTCAATTGCAGCAAGGGAATTTGGATAGGTACATGGATGAGAGGGGTTTGGAGGGCTATGGACCAGGTGCAGGTCGATGGGGCTATGCAGAAGCTTGGGTTGAAATGGAGTGGATTGGCTGAATAACCTGCTTCTGTGTTGATGAAGACTATGACTCTATGACTCTAGAATAAAGCAGTGAACTAACTCAGCTTCCAGGAAGACCCAATCATCATTCCATAGGCAATGCCATGAGATATGTATCAAGAACTGGAACTGGTCCTTCTGGATTGTAGTGTGAATGATAGTGTCAGTTGTGGCACTAGGTTTAAAGATTGTGATTTGTCCTCCACAAGCCACTGCAAGAGTATAGCTATAGGCTAATTCTCTGGTGCAGTGCTGAGGGAATCTTGCAATGTTATGGGTGCTGTTTTTTTCAGGCGAGAAGTTAAACTGAAGATTAGTTTACCTTCTCAGTCTGATAGAATACATGAAGAAAAGCAGAGGACTGATACTTGGTGGATTACTCAATGTTTATTCAAACAGATTAGTGTGTTATCATTATGTTGACACAATTCAGAGGTATTTCATTCCTGATACGGATATGAAGTGTACTACCAAAATGCATGTTAGTAATTTTTTCCTATTCTATTGGGTGATTAGGTCAACTAAGACTAGAAAACTCAGAGCATGATGGGTATAGACACCATACGAAGAAAAGGTGGACAACAAGGTGAACAGTATGAAAAGACCAAGGACGAAGAATATACTTGGATCACCGTCGTTTGAAAAAAATGTTGGAGTGGTGTTATAGATGTCTTGGTGGAGACTAACATCACTTTGTGCAATTATTTTGAATCAGAGTGAATTGAGTAATGATACAATCTGTAGCAACTAGAGTGGTTAGGGAGCGCATATGCACATTGTCATAGTGGACGAACTAATCAATTCTTGTCTTTGTCATGTATTAAGGAAACCAACTAAAGTAAAGACCAGCTGAATATTTCATTCCTGATATTGTGCCACTTGCATTGTTTCTAGGCCGTGTGAAAGAATAGTTGTTCACAGTTCAGGGAGTTGATACTCTCTATATTGGAATATCATCATCAATAACCTTGTAGGAACTCAGCACATTTGAAATAGTGAGTGGAGACTCCGTAAAATAAATACCTGCCACTAAAAAATGGAAAACCTTATTTCTGGTATTCAGTAGTTCTACTTCTTAATTATGTGACTACTTCAGCAGACTTCATGTAGGCAGTATTTTTTTTTCAGTAAGGGCTATATCCTACATATGCTTGCATTTGCTCATTTGAAGTAGTGAAAAGCAATATGCCTATAACACCATTTTAATTATCAGTGTGCTGCAGCATTGAATTATTAACAGTCAGTCATTTATCTTTCAGACGCTTGTGATTTGAGATGAGTTTCTAAGCTCTGGTTGATTGAATGCCATGTTTCTCTATGTGTAATTAGAAACACAGCAGCTCATAGGCCAGTAGAAAGGGTTCTAATCTAAGTTTCAGCAAGGCATTGATACATGTGCCATTCCATTCAAAGTATTAAAGGTTGTTTGGTAGTCTTTATTTTTCAATCAGAACAGAAGCCCTGATACACAGACCTCATCTCTAGACCAATTATAAAGCTCTCAAAGCTTCGCTGCAATGTGCTTGGTTTACAATTTGTGCATTCTTTTTCTGTCGAGCTTAAAAGCAACAGGAAAAATACCAACCCATGAAATATGTTATCTAAAATCGCTTGTAAAATGAGTGAGCTGGAAATACTTAGCATCAAATAACTTGTAAAATTTCATGGCAACTATTTAAGAGCATAGCAATGCCGATAACATCAAATGGGGAAAGAAAAGATAGTGGCCTCAGATAGACTGTATACTTACTTGGATCAGATGCATTTCATTAACTGATTAGTCTTCACCGAATTAAGGGCTAGTCTGTGGATTGGTTATTCCAGTCAAAATAAAAAAGTCAAGGTGAGCATGATAATTCCGGCCAGTCAAATACTCATAATGACTTATGCCCTCAGAGGGAGTTGGCTATTAGACCTGAGAAGTACTTGTGAACTCTTTGTTCCTTATGTACTTCTAATTAAATAATTAGTATAATTTTGTTGGTGTATTCCTTGGATCAGATTACTACATGAGCATGCCTTTGCTTTTTATTGTGCAATAAAAATTATATTTTTGCACGTGCTATATTTCAGAAATAGGCATAATGAAATAAATCTATTCCTTCTGCTATTTCTCATTTTGCAATTTTGCATACATTTTTAATAATAAATTATGAGCACCAGTGTAGCTGTTCTATGAATTTGAGAGTGAGATATAATGATTTGCTCAGTATTCCAGAATACAGTTGGTGAATTTTCTGAATTAAATGTGAGGGAAGATTATCCTTATTTGTTATACATTGAAACATCGAACCATACAGTGAAATGCATTGTTTACGTCAAGTCAAATCAGCGAGGACTGTGCTGGGCAGCCTGCGAGTGTCACCATGGTGCTGGCACTAACAGAGCATAGCCACAATTTATTAACCCTAACCTGTATATCTTTGGGAGAAAACGAGCATCCAGAGGAATCCAACATGGTCATGGGGAGAACATACAAACTCCTTACAGACAGTGGTGGGAATTGAACACTGATCAGTAATTTCTGGTGGTATAAAGTGATTATGCTACCATGCTGCACCAGTATACTTATACCTTACTTTATTGTCACCAAACAATTGATACTGGAGCGTACAATCATCACAGCGATATTTGATTCTGCGCTTCGCGCTCCCTGGAGTGGAAATCGAAGTAAATATAATAAAAAATTAAATTATAAATCATAATTAGAAAGTAGAAAAGGAAAAGTAAGGTAGTGCAAGCCAGGTCCGGATATTTGGAAGATCCAGATCCAGGTCAGGATCCATTCAGCAGTCTTATCACAGTTGGAAAGAAGCTGTTCCCAAATCTAGTCATATGAATCTTCAAGCTCCTGAACCTTCTCCCGGAGGGAAGATGGACAAAAAGTATGTTGGCTGGGTGGGTCGTGTCCTTGATTATCCTGGCAGCACTGCTCCGACAGCGTGCGGTGTAAAGTGACTCCAAGGATGGAAGATTGGTTTGTGTGATGTGCTGGGCTACGTTCACGATCTTCTGCAGCTTCTTCCGGTCTTGGACAGGACAACTTCCATACCAGGTTGTGATGCACCCTAGAAGAATGCTTTCTACGGTGCACCTATAAAAATTAGTGAGGGTTTTAGGGGACAGGCCAAATTTCTTCAGCTCATTTTATAAGAAATTTCTTTCAGTACACAATACATTAGATGGTATACGTGTAGAAAGCAGGAGAGTTAATGTTTCAGTTAATAATCTGTTTACCCCTCTCTCTTTACTGCCTGACTTGTTGCGTATTCATAGCACTGTTCTGTTTTATTTTGATTTTTGAGGAAGGGTTTCTGCCAGATTTTGCTGTTTCTTTTAGTGCGATTAATTTACAATTACCCAAGCAAAGGTTGAGAATATCAAATGTAAACCGTGTCTTGCGCAATTTGCATTTCCATTGCTTAGGAAACAATAAAACTTCGTGCGCTCACAATATTGTCTGCAGGCACCGGTTTGAATTACTCATTAAGGCGAGTTTCCTTTGTCCATGCCTGCTGGTATAATATAAAGGCCTCTCTTAAAACTAATTTTTGTTTTAGGTGCAAGTTCAGAAGTAGGCATATGAGAATAGCCTGCAGTTCTCAGGAATTATTTCATTGATCTAAAATCTGGTGTTTTGAAGGTGACAGATTATTTTAAAAAATATTTCATAATTAAATTCATTTTCTGATGTTATAGTCAAACAATGCCAAGTTCACAATTTACAATTGAATTTTTAAAGCAAATTAAAATACAAGTGCATAAAACTGTTTGATTTTGTTGGTTCATTTAATATTTTATTTCTGGTAATGTGAAAAGGACTGCATGGAAACTTGAATAGGATATTGAGAGCTTAACCTTAAATCCAAGGGAGAATAGACAGCATGAACAAGGAAATGCAAAGCTCTTCATGAGGAAGATGTGAAAAATGAGCTTTATTGCAAGACGATTGGCTGGCTTCAGGTGGAGCTGGAGGCAGATTCAGTCGTGGTTTCAGAAGGAAATTGAACCAATGTTTGAAAATAATGTATGATTAAGGAAAAGGGCAGGGATGTATTTGTAACTTCATTAATCTTGCAGAAAACAGGCGGTATATACTATATACAATTCACTGAGCTTTCCTTGACAGTGCTTGCAACCCTGCATATAGATATGCAAGTCTTGCACATACTAGCTCTTATCCCTGCAGCGGAACTTCCAAATTGCACACCACCTGATCTGGATATGAATTATATCTGTTTCTCCAATGCTGATAATTCACAATTACAGATTAAGATTCAGATTCAAACACGAGGAAATCTGCAGATGCTGGAAATTCCAACAACACACACAAAATGCTGGTGGAACACAGCAGGCCAGGCAGCATCTATAAGGAGAAGCACTGTTGACATTTCGGGCCAAGACCCTTCGTCAGGACTAACTGAAAGGAAAGATACTAAGAGATTTGAAAGTAGTGGGGGGAGGGGGAAATGCGAAATGATAGGAGTAGACCGGAGGGGGTGGGATGAAGCTAAGAGCTGGAAAGGTGATTGGTGGAAGTGATACAGAGCTGGAGAAGGGAAAGGATCATGGGACAGGAGGCCTCGGGAGAAAGAAAGGGGGAGGGGGGAGCACCAGAGGGAGATGGAGAACAGGCAGGGTGATGGGCAGAGAAAGAGAAAAAAAAAACAAACAACTAAATATTGTCAGGGATGGGGTAAGAAGGGGAGGAGGGGCATTAATGGAAGTTAGAGAAGTCAATGTTCATGCCATCAGGTTGGAGGCTACCCAGACGGAATATAAGGTGTTGATCCTCCAACCTGAGTTTGGATTCATTTTGACAGTAGAGGAGGGCATGGATAGACATATCAGAATGGGAATGGGAAGTGGAATTAAAATGTGTGGCCACTGGCAGATCCTGCTTTCTCTGGCGGACCGAGCGTAGGTGTTCAGTGAAACGGTCTCCCAGTCTGCGTCAGGTCTCACCAATATATAATAGGCCACACCGGGAGCACCGGACGCAGTATACCACACCAGCCGACTCACAGGTGAAGTGTCGCCTCACCTGGAAGGACTGTCTGGGGCCCTGAATGGTGGTGAGGGAGGAAGTGTAAGGGCAGGTGTGGCACTTGTTCCACTTACAAGGATAAGTGCCAGGAGGGAGATCAGTGGGAAGGGATGGGGGGGAACGAGTGGACAAGGGAGTCACGTAGGGAGTGATCCCTGCGGAAAGCAGAAAGGGGGGGAAGATATGCTTGGTAGTGGGATCCCGTTGGAGGTGTCGGAAGTTATGGAGAATTATACATTGGACCTGGAGGCTGGTGGGGTGGTAGGTAAGGACAAGGGGAACCCTATCCCAAGTGGGGTGGCGGGTGGATGGGGTGAGGGCAGATGTGCGGGAAATGGGAGAGATGCAGTTGAGGGCAGAGTTGATGGTGGAGGAAGGGAAGCCCCTTTGTTTAAAAAAGGAAGACATCTCCTTTGTCCTGGAATGAAAAGCCTCATCCTGAGAATAGTTGCGGCGGAGACGGAGGAATTGTGAGAAGGGGATGGCATTTTTGCAAGAGACAGGGTGGGAAGAGGAATAGTCCAGGTAGCTGTGAGAGTCTGTAGGCTTATAGTAGATATCAGTAGATAAGCCGTCTCCAGAGATGGAGACAGAAAGATCAAGAAAGGGGAGGGAGGTGTTGGAAATGGACCAGGTAAATTTGAGGGCAGGGTGAAAGTTGGAGGCAAAGTTAATGAAGTCGACGAGCTCAGCATGTGTGCAGGAGGCAGCGCCAATGCAGTCGTCGATGTAGCGAAGGAAAGGAGGGGGACGGATACCCATATAGACTTGGAACATTGACTGTTCCACTAAGCCAATAAAAAGGCAGGCATGACTGGGACCCATGTGGGTGCCCATGGCTACACCCTTGGTTTGGAGGAAGTGGGAGGAGCCAAAAGAGAAATTATTGAGAGTAAGAACTAATTTGGCTAGACAGAGGAGAGTAGTGGTAGAGAGGAATTGGTTAGGTCTGGAATCCAAAAAGAAGCGAAGAGCTTTGAGACCGTCCAGGTGGGGGATGGAGGTATATAGGGACTGGACATCCATGATGAAAATAAGGCGGTGGGAGCCAGGGAACTTAAAATCATTAAAAAAATGATTATCCCTTGATCATGACCCCACTAAGAAGCACCGGGCCACTGTCTCCTATACCATCACCAACCTTATTAGCTCTGGGAATCTCCCATCCACTGCCACCAACCTCATAGTTCCCACACCCCACACTTCCCGTTTCTACCTCCTACCCAAGATCCACAACCCTGCCTGTCTCAGCTTGTTCCTGCCCCACCGAACTCATTTCTGCATACCTTGACACTGCTTTATCCCCCCTTGTTCAATCTCTTCCCACCTATGTTCATGACACTTCTCACGCTTTGAATTTTTTCAATGATTTTAGGTTCTCTAGTCCCCACCGCCTTTTTCTTTTACCATGGACATCGCCTATCTTAGTATCATAGAACATAGAACAGTACAGCACATTACAGGCCCTTCACCCCACAATGTTGTGCTGACCCTCAAACCCTGCCTCCCATATAACCCCCCCACCTTAAATTCCTCCATATACCTGTCTAGTAGTCTCTTAAACTTCACTAGTGTATCTGCCTCCACCACTGACTCAGGCAGTGCATTCCACGCACCAACCACTCTCTGAGTGAAAAACCTTCCTCTAATATCCCCCTTGAACTTCCCTCCCCTTACCTTAAAGCCATGTCATCTTGTACTGAGCAGTGGTGCCCTGGGGAAGAGGCGCTGGCTGTCCACTCTATCTATTCCTCTTAATATCTTGTACATCTCTATCATGTCTCCTCTCATCCTCCTTCTCTCCAAAGAGTAAATCCCTAGCTCCCTTAATTTTGATCATAATCCATACTCTCTAAACCAGGCAGCATCCTGGTAAATCTCCTCTGTACCCTTAGTATCGTCTGCATACTTATTAATCCAATTTACCACCCCATCATCCAGATCATTAATGTATATGACAAACAACATTGGACCCAGTACAGATCCCTGAGGCACAGATATATGCTGAAACTGTTTGCATCTTATAAATCCTCATTGCTCCGGGAATCCAGGCTCAATCTTAACCTCTGATGACTGGAGAATCAGGGTGAAGTTAAAGGGCATGTGAAATGAGTAGAGTGCAGAGAAATAAGTAAGGACTAGGATTGAACAGAGTCATTCATATTGCCTCCTGTATCATAGGGGACATATATAAACTATGAAACAAAAGAAACTCTGAGATGAGGGGAAACAGAATGTGAGAAGAAAGAAAAGTATGAGCTAGCCCTGATATTCTATGATTGCTGCATTGCAGATGGTTGTGAGCTCTGGGACCATTGTCTGAACCATAGTAAACAATTTGTAGTCCAACTCATTCAGTCTGTGCATGTTGTACAACTGCTACCTGTTTGGTTCTGATGCTAGCAGCTGTATGCTGCCACTTTCTGAAAAAGATTTCATGAACCTCTTGCAATGTGATTGGGTGAGGTATGTGCCATGGTTGAGGAGCACTGTGTCTGTTTAACAATTACCATGCTAGTGCTAATGAGTGCATTGCCTCATGTCTGAAGTTTACTGTTGGGTCAGAGTTAAGATTGATTGAGTTTGTTGTTGGATGTGAATCTTCTTCTCAGTCTGGACCACAAGATCAAGGATGCACCCAACATTTGTACATGTCATACATATGGAGTGGCATTTCAGAGACTGGCGGGATGGATTTGCTAGTTGTTGTGCGGCTGAAGGAAAGGTCTGACACTTAGGAACTCAATTCTCAGCCATTATATCCAACTTGTCAACTGTTAAGTTATGAACAGTTCCTATCAACAGAACCCTGCTGTAACATGGAGACGGCCTGTACTTGTCACAGATGGTCAGATAGTTTGAGATATTGTTGATTGTGCATGGCCCCAATAGTCCTCTATTTGAGAATTATGTGTTCTATTCCCAGATACTCCTTCTCCATTTTGAATAGTCACAGATTTTCACATATCAATGGGGATTGTGCATTTTTTCCAAGGAGGCTTCCAAAACATTTTCCTTGTTCTCCTGCAATTCTCTTGCTGTGATTGAACTTCAAGTTCAATGCATGTTTGGGAATCTGGGGTCAGGAGTATGGAAGACATGACATGCAACAGTCAGCTGCTCTTGGCTCTGAACCATTTAATGAAGGAGGGCAGACATTGTTGCTACTTGGTAGATCATGAAATTGGGATTTGAGTTCCTGATTTTCCACAGTTGATCAAAGCACTGGGGCATGGTGCTATCATTTTTGACGTTTGCCTGCTGAGAGGTTGTTTCTGACTTGGAGCTTGATCCATGTCACAATAGCTGGCAAAGTATTGGATGTAGAGACCAACACTTAGGAGAGGTGCAGTGACATCTGCCAGCATCAGCCCAACACTCTTCGTTCTTGGCTGAAGGACTGGTTAAGTTGTAGCAGGATACACTGAGATGATGACAGAGGGGTGGCTGGGGTGGTTCTGGAGTAAATAATGGTGGTCTGGAAACAACAGAGCTAGAAGAGTGTGGATTTCTTGCATCAAGATGTAGCAGATAGCATGACGCTATTACAGTTCATGGTGTTGGAGTTCAGAGTTCAATTCCATCACCATCTGTAAGCTGTACGTTCTTGCAGTAATCATCTGTATTTCCTCTGGGTGCTCTGGTTTCCTCCCACAGTCCAAAGATGTACCAGTTAGTAGCTTAATTGGTTGTTATAAATTGTCCTGATTAGGCTAGGGTTAAATAGGTGGATTGTTGGGTCCATGTTGTATCTCTAAGCAAATAAATAAATAAAGTCAGTAAGCATGGTGACCAGAATCTAGCATTGGGATGTGTTGTGGACTCATTAGCTGAACATGCATTTGAAGATACTTTATCCATGTCCTTGACATATCCCTTCTGATCTTGACTTCTTCAGCTGCATCCTTTGAGAACTGACCTGCATGACTTCCTGGGACCCTGGGTATTCAGGATCTCTCTCTTCATCTTTCCAACAACACACAAGCGAAGGACTTGAAAATTGGAATGTGTAATGAGCCACACCTCATCATGTTTCAAAGCTGCACCATGATGTCGCCTCATGATTGGGGAAAATGAGGTCCTACTCATTGTGAGGAGCAGGCATGATTTAGTCTGCACAAATGGATTCTTTAAAGGTTTGCATTAGCTGCAGGCTGTAATCCTGTTAATAAGTTACGGGTGAGAGTTTCAGATGTCTTGGGTTATCCTAGGGCATTGCAATTCCAGTGGCCCATTGAGGAGTTTGACAAGAGGCAGTGTCTCTGGAAGGCAACATCCATCAGAAAGGATGTGCTCTCCTCTCTTTGCTGCCATTAGGCAGGATATACAGGAGCCTGAAGTTTGCAGCTCAAAGTTCAACAGTTGCTATCATGTTATTGAATGGACATACAAACTCTAATCTACCTTGGACTATACTTCCCTCAATTTGACTAATGCTGTTCAGTCTACGTTTGTAATTTTGTCATGTAAGGTATGCATAATTTATGCAAACTTACAGTTAAGTTTATGTAATTCATTTTTGTCATATTTGTAATGTACTATACTGCTGCCGCAAAATGCAACGTTTTGTGGCATTTATACCCTAGGTATGTATGTCCAACTTGAACTTGATTTCTACAGCAACTACATTTCCAGGACATTACTGTGTTTGGTAACACAGATAATAGGAAATCATAACTGTACAATTTTTAAAAATATGACAGCTAGGCTACATAAAAAATTTTAGAAGAAGCATTGAGGGATCAGAATTCTGTTGAAGGGTGAATGTAATTGAATCAAAAACTATCTACTATTTCACTAATGAATCCGCTAATGACATCTGTTTCTCACTGTTTCAGTCTCTTCAAACACAAGATGGCCTGAAGTATCTTTCATAACTGCACATAAGTAAGCTTCTGGTGTAACCTATTCTATAATTGGGTAACTGTAGGCAATGAAGATTCCTTCTGAGCTTGCCTTCTCTCAGGTGTCTAATTTTGATTGGTGCTTCCTTCAACTGCTGTATAGTTACCTGTACTTATGTATTTTTATGTATAAATGTTTTATTGTAGATTTTCAAATTATATGAATAATATCTTAGTTTGACATTGGGTGATACATTTGTGCAACCAGAGGTGTTGTTGGTGTTCTGGTTTCTTCCTACATGCCAAAGTTTGTAGCCTAATTGGACAGTGCAAATTGCCCTTAGTGTTCAAATGTGTGTTAAAAGCTGAGAATGTGGGGAGAAAGAAGAAGGGGATTCATGGAGGATTGGTGTCATGGTTACCATGGACCAGGCAGGTCATACTGTATCTCTCTATGATTCTAGTTTGCCTTTGTGCAGTGAAAATCAAAAGGCATTATTTGATTTAACCTACATCCTGACCTTGAATGGAAAGTATTTGAATAAAGCAGTATGCTTGACCATCTATCTATATACATACACACACAGTACTGTTCAAACGTCTTAGACTCATATATATAGCTAGAATCCTTGAGACTTTTGCACAGTACCATATTTGTCAACGTGGAGTGAGAGCCAGTTTGTAGATCTGATGGCAACAAAGGATGTTGGGAATTGTGAAGGTGGAGCACCATGGGAGGAATGTGAGGTAGGAGGCAGAGAAGGAGCAGTGAGGGGGTGGCTTGGGTACAGACACACCCTGTGCTGAGACAGTAGGCAAGATCACTTGATTCCATATGATTGGTTTATAGATCATTATAGAACGTCTCTCATATGTTTCCCACTCCCTCCCCTCTCCTTTACCTTTTTCTCAAACAACATGCCCCCTTTGTCCCCTTTCCACTCTGTCCACGTTGGAATCAGGTTTAACATCACTCACACATGGTATGTCATCAAATATGCTTTTATTCTCTGCAGCAGTGCAATACCTAAAATTACTACAGTACTGTGCAAAAGTCTAACACACCCTAGCAATATATATATATAGTTATGATCCCAGCCCCCTCCTTTGTGAGAATCGCAAGAGCACCCTTCGAGGGGGGGGGGGTCAGTAGACCCAGGAAGTGAGTGAGAGAGAAACATGCCAAATTGCATGTCCCACCCGAGATGCAGAATAAGATGACAGCGACTATTGTCTCATGGAAACCACGTGAAAAGCCCTCGGGCAAGGTGGGCTGGTTGAGAGAGAGATTGCATCATCCCAACCTGATTGACACCTGCGACCCCATGAGGAAGTATAAAGGAGAGTCTCAGGGGGACAGCCCCCTCAGACGCACCAAGAAGACATGAGAGAGTGTTCCCGCAGCAGCGGGAAGCCATTCTGAAGGAAGCCACGTGTGTTAGATTCTGGGATTGGAATCTGTGGCTGGAATCACAGAAAACCGCTTTTAACTAACATTGGGGAGAGGGAACCAACGCTCCCCCGATTTCACGGAAGCCTCATCAAGACTCGGCAAGTTCTTTCTCTTCTCCCCAATCTCTCTCTCTCTCTCGGTCGCCCCACGTGAAACCCAGCGATTTTCAAAAGGCTGAGGCCTGCAGACTTCTGAATGACTTTTTATATTTCCAATGGACAAAAAAATATTATCCCCTAGACAACAGCCGAGATTACTTCTTAATAATGATTATGACTATACCTGCGCTTTAGATTGCGTATTGGTGATGTGCGTTATCTGAATGTTTGCATTAACCTTACTTTTGTGCCCCTTTATAAATAAAAACATTTGAAAATAGTGACATCAGACTTCAACGGACCTCTCTATTTTTGCTGGTAAGTTCTCCAGTTACGGGATTTCGTAACAATATATATTTATATATATATATATATATAGAGAGAGAGAGAGAGAGAGAGAGAGAGAGAGAGAGAGAGAGAGATATGTAGATATATATACACACCTATGACTTTAGCGCAGTACTGTATATACTCCTTTAACAGAATAATTTAAAATGCCTTTACTGTTTTGATTACACTTAAGAGAAACTGAAGGGCGAGTCCCTTCTTCAAAAATCTGAGGCAGAGAAGCCAGTAAACTGCAGTGCAGTTTGTTATGCTGCTAAATCTCTAGAGTTCATGAGCCTAAAATTTTAAATAGACCCTCTGTAGTGGGACTAGCTGAGACTCTCATCTGTTAGTATGCCTTGGCCCAAATCTTGGGGGTGAGGATCATTTATTTTGTGCTGTAAATCAGGTCAGATCCATGTGGGTGAATGCTTGCACCATTTCTGGCACTAACAAGGGATTAGCAACTACAAGTAGCATGATACCACAGTATTTATGAGCCAACTGTTCCAGCAGAAGATTTCAAATTCCAAAAGAATTTGCAATGTTCCATTGGCAGCTGCCAAGTGGCAATCGATTGCTGCAATCTCTGGTATGCCAAGAACATAAATCCTTTGAAAAAGGTACTATCAAAGTCAGCATGGAGTTCAAATGAACCAAAATCTTCACAGAACAGACCAGGGAAAATTACGAGAAGAGTAATTTGGCTTTTTGTACTGGAGCTGTTCAGATTAAGTGTTGACGTGTTAGAGTTGCAGAACAATGAACATCCCCAAAAAAAGTTTATTCTGGTACTTTCACTTATCAATAACCTAGCAACAATAAAAAAAATTATAGGAAGATAGAATATGTATTTTGACAGAGAGCTGCACACCATAAAAAGAAAAGATTTTCTCATGTTTGAAGTACTGTAAATGACTTGACAGCAGAGTTGGATAGATGGCTAAAATCAGATACAGTTGTAGGTATGTAAACATACAGAAAAATGGATTGAGAATGCAAGTTCATACAGAGAAAAACATGATACGAAGCTTGATGGACTAAATGCTCACACATTCTGTGCTTAAATCATGAGGAGAGAAATACAAAATCATGGACATAAAATACAACAATTAATTTTCCAGAAGATTCTATCCAGTGAAATATTGAAATATCCGATAATATGCAGGGCTTCAGTCCAAATGTCGACACATCCTTCCCCACTTCCACCCCCTGTCCAGCACACACAGATGAAGCTCGACCAATTCAGATCCTCCAGCAGGTTGTTTATTGATCCATCACTTCTCTCTCTCCGTCTCTGTCTCTCTCTCTCTCAATCTGTTTTTTTGTTTCTCAGTCTATGATTTTGATTAATTCTACCAGTGGCAAAAGACTATTCTCCATGGTTTTTCCAGTGTACATTTGCTGTGAACTCCTGTTTTTGTTTCAGTGCCAATATTTGCACCTTTATTCCTTTCATCCACATTTCCATGCTGAGCTTATTTTAAAAAAGGAAATCAATTTGAATCATCTATTTTGCATTTACAGTTCAGATTTTAATAGGGATCTACATTTACGATGAGCCATTTAAATTTGCACTTATGATATATCGATACAGGTCCTCACAGAGGAATTGGGCTCTGTGAAAGAAAATCATTTCATTGAGTATGGCTTGGATTGTACTCCATTGGCCTGTGACTTAAGGTTTCTGGCTAAGCTATTTATTAGCAACACTTGCATTTTGTGTCTGCCAGTATCCAATTTTCTTGCAAGTCCTCTGAAGTGGTTCCAGCAATGACTTGGATCCAGTTCTCCGGTGATGGACCTGGATCTGAACCATTCATGCAGTCTTTCAACAAAACCTTTGAACTGCTTTGAAATGTCTTTGACATGTTAAAGTTACTTTAGCAAGGCCTTTTACGAAGTCCTGCAGAGGAAGCTGATCAACAAGGTTCAGTCGTTTGCCATTCAGGGTGAGGCAGTAAATAGATACAACACTGGCTTTACAGGAGATGCCAGAGAGTGATGATAGACGTTTGCTTCTGACTGAAGGCCTGCTGGGTTCTTGGTTGTTTGTCAGCTATAACAAAGATCAGGATGACGCCAGTGGTAAACTGAATCATCAGATTTGTGGATGGCACCAAGATGGGGTGTATGGAGGACAGCGAAGAAGGCTATCAAAATTTGCAGGATCTGAACCAGGTGGAAAAATGTGTTGAAAAGTGGCAGATAGAATTTAATGCTGACAAGTATATGGTTTTGCACTTTGGGAGGAAAATCCAAGGTAGAACTACCATCGTGAGTAGTAGGGCACTGAGGACTGCAGTAGGATGGAGGGGTCTGAGAGTACAGATCCATAATGACTTGAAAGTAGCGTCACAGATATAAGGGTCATATAGAGAGCTTTTGGCATATTGGCCTTCATAAATCAAAGCAGTTAGTACAGAAGTTGGGATGTTATTGTTGAAATTGTAAAGACGTTGGTGGGGCAAAATTTGGAGAAAACTTACAAGGACGCAGCAGGGATTTGAGGACCAGAGTTGTAGGGGAAGGTTGAATAGGTTAGGATTTCATTCCCTGGAGTGTAGGACAATGAGGGTTGATTTGACAGAGGCATGCAATATTATGAAATGTAAAGACAGAATAAGTGCAAGCAGGCTTTTCCCACTGAGGTTGGGTGAGACAAGAACTAGAGGTCATAAGTTAAGGTTGAAAGGTGAAATCTTTAAAGGGAACCTGACGGTGATCTTCAATTAGAGTGCAGTGCAAGTGGGGAACAAGCTGCCAGTGGAAAAGGTGGATATGGCTTTGATTGCAACATTTAGGAAGGTTTGGTTAAGTACATGGATCGGAGGGTTAAGGGAGGGTTATTGTGCAGTTGCAGGTCAATGAGACTTGGCGGAGTAACAGTTCAGCATGGACTAGATGGGCTGAAGAGCCTGTTTCTGTGCAGCAGAACTCTACGACTCTATGATTAAAAACACTTAAAAGTTGGTTAGAAGTACTTGAAGAACAAGTTTTGTAATTAATTAAACAATGATTCAAGTGTCCATAAAAATGAAATAACAAATTTATCTTTTGAAATATATTTGAATGATAGAAATCAATTAAGGAAAATGAAAGTAAAGACAAATCACTTACTTGCACATTCCTTTGCAATCAAGGCTGGTAATCTCATTCAATTGATTGGTTGCTGACAGCTGGAGTGATTGTAACAAGCTGGATGTGAGCTTGCTTAACTTTGTCTTTGTTCCAAAAGACTATGTAATTGTTTTGGTTTTGAGAAGTCTAAAAAAGATAATGTGAAATACATACTTTGGTGTTGAAGAAATAGGATTTGAATACTTAGAAGATATACCATATGATGCTACTGTGGCGACCCACTTCCTAGCGCACTCGAACCGGCTCACAAATAGCCAGTGCGCTGGCATAAAGGCCAGTCCCAAAAGGGCGCCAGGTCTGCTTCACCAACAAAGGGAAAAGCCTGCGCGGGATTGTGAGTACGTGCCCCCTACAGCATCCGCGCCCGGGGAGGGCGGGATCAGGGAGGCTTTAAAACGAGGCTGTGAAATTCGAATAAAATCTTCCTTAACTGCAGTTTACCGACTCCGTGTCATTATTTAACGGTGCGTGTAGCACACCGCTACACTACTATATATATATATAATTTTGTACAGAGCAATGGTAGTAAAGTACTATCAGGTGTATCAAGTTATAACATAAGCTTAGCATGCATTTCATCACTTCACTAAAAACATTCATCTTTTTTCAAAAATATTAAAACCATTAGTTGGCATTTTCACTTTTCCCTCATTTCTCCTTCTTGTTTTATACAATCATCTTTTATTTGTTATTTAGAATGTTTGAATGAATATTCATAGGATACTGTCTATATCATTCCACATCATATTCCCTAAGTATTTGCAGTCCCCCCACTATGCTCATTCAGTGTACTTTATTATACCCTGGATGCATAAACGGCTGCTGCATATATGAGGGTAATCCAATGCCATGCAAATATTCTGAATGTATATGTGAACTTTTAAAACCCTGCAAAAATGCAATCTGTTTTTGCTATCAAATCATCTCAGGAACTCATAGCTGGAAGATCCCCAGTGATTTGTGTAAAGATTTAAAAGCTTTTAGGGAAGCTCTGATATCCCCCTGGGATAGGAAAGCAAGATGAAAATTGGGTTGAAACGCCTCTTGTTCCTCTTTTCTTTCTCCTCAATATATTTTATTTATTTCAACTTGTGCGGCTGTTGAATTTTTTTCCCTGAGCATGTTTATTTAAGAACACTCACTTTCATCTTATGCATTCACAACCTGGAACGAAAGAGCGCACTATCTTCACCTTTCTTAACAGCTCTTGCATAAAAAATCCATTGCTTTCTCTGGCCCCAGTGTACTAAACTCTCTAGAGAGGAATCCTATTGCAAGGCTGCTTTTTTTTTTCTGTGCTTATTTGAATGGTTGAAATCCAATGAATCAGAATGCAGGTGCAATCTCTTTTCCATCAAGGTACTTTAGATCTTAAAGAATAAACTTATTTTTGCATAAAACCAAGAAACAAGAGAGGAATATGATCCAATAATTCTTAGCCTTCTCAAAATGGATTATTTATGTTCTGTATGATGACACAGACTTATCATGATGAAATTTCTGTGACATTAGAATGCAAACATTGCCAAACTGCTTTTGTATATAGCCCATATTTTGGTTTGCAGAAATAAACTGTGTGCTAGAAACATATTACAAAATATTTAGTGAAATTACTTTTGATGTTTGGAATATACAGTATTCAACAATATTAATTTTGTTTAATCTTATTGGTTACTAGTTATGTTAAGATTAGTTAATTCAATAATGTTACCTGTTATTGAATAATTATTGATTGGCAGGATGAGTTTTTCAGTACCGCTTTGATGCTGCATACAAACTGTAATTGCCAAACTGCAGGGACTGTAATACTTCAGAATGTTCAGCTGTACAGTATGCTTGAGCTAACACTTTTTCACAAATTGCTATTGTGCTTCGATAGGTTTCTTAAATGTTTGGAGGTTAAAAAGCAGTGTGAAAACTTAGATTAATTTTCAACACCAGTTTGACTTTAGACCTCACATTAAAAGGGAGGTAGAGAGGGTTCAGACAAAGTGCTCAGGAAAAGCCATGGCCGTAGAGAACCTGCGGATCTCAGGGGCAGGACCTTAACAGTTTAAAGCTATTAAGTGCCTGTTTGATACTTGACCAGCGTATACAAGGTCAGTGGGTCTTCTCACATTTGCAGCTGAGAGCTGGGCTGTGATTGATAGGTGCAGTGGCCATGATGGTACACATATGAAAGTTGGTGAGGAAAGCATTATGGCTATAGCACAATTCTGCCAATTATGGGCCAGAATCAAGTTTAATATCTCTGGCATATGTCATGAAATTTATTGATTTGTGGCAGGGGTATATGGCAAAACATAGTAATAAAAGCTATAAATTACAATATGAATATATAATATGTAGTACAAAGAGAAAATGAAAAATACTAAGGAAATGTTTATGGGCACATTGACCATTCAGAAATCTGATGGTGAAGGGAAAGAAGCTGTTCTTAGAAGATTGGGTGTGTATGTTCAGGCTCCTGTACCTCCCCTTTGATGGTAGCAATGAGAAGAGGGCACGTTCTGGCTGATGGGGGACCTTAATGATTGATGCCGCCTTTCAGAGGCATCACCTTTCAAAGGTGTCCTGGATACTGGAGACTAGTGCCAATGAAGGAGGCTGAGATTACAACTTTCTGCTGCTTTTTCTGATCTTGTGCCCCTCTATACTAGACAGTGATGCAACCACTTAGAATGCTCTCCATGGTATATATGTAGAACCTTGTGAATCTTTGGTGAATACCAGTTCTCCTCAAACTCCTATTAACACATAGCCTCTGATATGCTTTCTTTGTAATTTTATCAATATGATGGGCCCAGGATAGATCCTCAGAGATTTTGACTCCCAGGAGCTTGAAACTGCTCACTTCTGATTCCTTGTTGAAGACTGGTATGTGTTCTCTCATCTTACACTTCCTGAAGTTCACAATCATTTCCTTGCTGTTGACAGAGATCATAGGGTCACCAGGTTCTGCATGGATATTCAGAGATGTAATTTTGTCCTCCCTTTCAAAGCATGCATAAAAGGTGTTAAGTTCATCTGGGAGTGAAGTATCACTACCAGTCATGATGTTAGGTTTCACTTTGTAGGAAGTAATGGCCTGCAAACTCTGCCAAAGCTATGAGCATCCAATTCTGTCTCGAACCTCAATCAGAATTGTTTTTTCGCTTTTAAGATAGCCTTCCATAGGTTGTATCTTGTCTTCTTGTACATAGTAGTTTTGAACCATCGTTCTTGAATGCTGCAGATCTAGCCCTCAGCAGACTACAACTCTGCTGGTTCATCCACAGCTTTTGATTTCGGTATGCACGATTTGTTCTCGAAGGCACATGCTCATCCACACGGGTTTGATAAAGTCAGTGACAACTGTGACATATTCATTCAGACTTGAAGATGAATCCCTGAATATTGTCCAGCTCCTGGACTCTAAGCAGTCCTGTAAGTGCTCCTTCACCTCCCTTGACATATCTGCTTGGTCCTCACCACTGGTGCTGCTGTCTTTAGTCTTCAGCTGTATGCTGGAAGAAGTACAGCCAGTTAATTGGACTTAGCAAAGTGCGGACGTGGAATGGCACCATAAATGTACTAGGTGGTGCTAAAACAGTGGTCAAGTGTGTTGACTCCTCTGTGTTGACCACAGATGATATGTTGGTAGTAATTGTTTAAAAATTTCTTCAAGTTGGTCTGGTTGAAATCTCCCACAATCGGAAGTCATCAGGGCGTGCAGTTTCGTGCCTGCTGATTACATTGTTCAGCTTCTCCAGTGCCTGCCTGATGTTGGCCTGAAGTGATGGTGGAAAACTCCCTCGGCAGATAAAATAGATGACAGTTGACTGCTAGATGTTACTGGTCAGTTCTATGTATGAGTATTCCAGGAAAATCTACTTTCCCAACCTCTGTCCTTGGTGCTGTGAGTTGATTCATGTACACATCAGCTCACTTTTGATGGCTGCAAGATATCTCCCTCCACTACTATTACTGCCAGTGCATTCTAGACTCTAATGGCTTACTGTACAAAAATGGTAGTTCACAAATATCATGTTTTGGTTCGTCTGCAAATTACCTTAATTCTATATACCAGGAGTGATTGATATGTTCGTGGCCTAAGGTGGAAGGGGCTATTTTAGAAAACCTAGCACATTTATTTTTCCCCTCCTATATTCACACACTTAGTCCAGTGGTCATGGAGCATATGGATCTTGGACCTCCAGGAGGTGTCCATAGCAGGGGTGATTGATAAGTTTGTGGCCGAAGGTAGAAGGAGATGAGTTATACAGCTCTCGTTACATGCACATGCAGTTCAACTCTTTGTGTGATTATGCAGGAAGTTTGAAGTTAATAACACATCTCCTTCTACCTTAGGCCACAAGCTTATCAATCACCCCTGATGTGTTATTAACTTCAAACTTTCTGCACAATCACTCAAAGAGTTGAACTGTACGTGCATGTAAAGAGAGCTGTATAACCCTATCTCCTTCTACCTTAGGCCACAAACTTATCAATCACCCTGGTAATAATAAATAAAAGATGGAAAACTCTTGTAATACTTAGCAGGTCAAGCTGCATTTGTGGGAAGAGAAACAGAGCTAATGCTTCAGGGTGAAGACCCTTCATCAGCTTTGTCTCTATTCCCACTAAAGCAATCTGAACTGCTGAGCATTTCCAACATTTTCTTTCATTTCAAATTTCCAACAACAGCATTTTTGATTTGTTTTAAACTTCATTTTATGCCCTCTGGATTTTGAAACCTCTGCTAGTGGGGGCACTTTCTCACTAACTGTTGCATCCATACCCTTCACAGATTTACATACTTCTATCTGCCCACATAACCAAATTTCCTCACTCATGAAGTACTTGCAATAAATGTCTTCTCAACTTCTTTAATACTTTGACTTTTCCTAAAAGTATGACATTTTGGAATGGATACAAAATACCATTTCTGATCAAGAGCCCGTTTTATGAAGATCCCTTTGGACTTCCATGCTCTTGTACTCTATACAACCTTTTGTAAATCCCAGATATCTTCTTAAACACTTTTCAATCTGCCATGCAAAATTTGGACAGATATATCTTTCTCTTCTTCTTTCTCTTGTAAGCTGTGCCCTCTAGTTATATTGTCTCTTTTTACTCTTTCTAACAAAATGTAACACTGCAATATTATTAATTAAATATAATTAAAATAAAGTAATAGGGAAAGATGAAACATAAGGAGCAGGCTTGTGTAAGACTGAATGAGAGGGTAGGGCAGCTTGAGCACAATCCATCCAATGTACAGTACATATCCTCCTTTGCCAACATCCAAATTTCTTCCCATCCCCATTCTTCCCCTACTTTGGTTTCTGTTTGGTATTATAGATGAGCCTGCAGATATTATCGCACTGGGCCTGCGTATTTGAAATTGAACTCCACTTCTACATCTGCTCAGAAAAGTTGGTTAGCATTAGAAAATGCTAAGAGGAAAATAGGATCAGAGTGGGAATACTACTGGTGCTATTTTAAGTGATTTCCTTACTTGGTGTTAGTCAGGTTAAGGTAGTTAACATGGGGCCTTAGATCACTGACACAATACAAAAACAGCCTGGTGCCAGTTGAATTGCAAGCAATTTTGATGTTCTGTTATCCAAGAGTAGCTCAAGTTTAGGGGGGGGGGGGGGGGGAAGAGGAGACAGAAAGATAAGAAAACAGAAGTGAGATCACTCAGTGGCCACCCATTTTAATTCTACTTCCTATTCCCATTCCAACTCCAACATGTCAGTCCATGACCTCCTGTACTGCCGTAATGAGGCCACACTCAGGTTGAAGGAAGAACAGCAGCTTATATTCTGTCTGGGTAGCCTCCAGCCTGATGGCATTAATATTGATGTCTCAGGCTTCCAGTTATGACCCCTTGCCCCTCTCCTTCACAATTCCCCATTCCCATTTCTTACTTTCACCTTATATCTTTACCTCCCATCATCTCCTTCTAGTGCTCCTCCCCCTTTTTTTTCTTCCATGGCCTTCTGCCCTCTCATAGCAGATCGCCCCCTTCTCCAGCCCTTTATCTCTTTCACCAATCAACTTCCCTTTATTTCACCTCTCTTGGTTTCACCTATCATCTACTATCATGAATTTCTTCCTACCCTCCTTCCACCTTCTTACCTTCTTTTGTCCAGTCCTGATGAAGGGTCTCAGCCCGAAATGTTGATTTTCTACTCTTTTCCATAGATGATGTCTGGTATTTTGTGTGTGTTGCTAAGAAAACAACATTGCCTACTTTCTATTGTCAAAGGATTTACTTAATTCTGATTGATCAGAGCAGGCTGTCCAGAGATTTGTGTTGAAATTTGATCGAAATGTCTTGAATAGAATGAATAATAGGAAAAGAACAGCAGAGGTGATCTAATCCAATCTTTTCAAATTGTCAATTTCAAACACACAAAGGCCTAAATGTCACATCAAGGATAGTGTCTTGGGTAAAGCATAATTGGCTGACAGAATCAGATCTTTAGATTCAAGCAGAGTTTGTGTTGGAAAAAAGAGAATTAGATAAGTTTGGTTGAATGTGATGTGTGCTGTCCTTAATTGTACAGACTCTGACCAGTTCCCTTTCTTCCATTTTTTCCTGGTTTTGAATCTGGCAGGAACTGAAAGAGAGATTGATAGATTGCAACGATGGCACGGAGCATGGTACATCAAGCCTAAGCAGGCAATGGAACAGTGAGTGACAAGTGTCAATAAAACAGTTTTGTTTGTATTTTCTGCAGTTGGTAACCATGCTGAATGTGGCAATAGTAGAATTAATAGCCTACTTTGAATAGGTGCATAGACAAATCAATACTCAATCACTTCTGAATGTTACATCAGGTTTCAATAGGAGTCATTGCAAATATTTGGTACAAGTCACTGACAGCCTATCCCGGTCCAACCACGGACAAAAGATCTCCACAACCCCTCTACTTCCCCTGAGGGTTAAATAAATTTTGCATATCTCCTTTGACCTCATTAATTTTTATTGATGCACAACAGGAATAATCCTATCTACATGCATCATGGTTTGGTATGGCAAATGCTCTAACCATGACCGCAAAAAACTTCAGGAGTTATCACAGAAACAACTTACCCACCATGGACTCTGTTTGCAACTTCTTGCTGCCTTGGTAGAGCAGCGAGACTAATCAAAGACCTCTCTCACACTTGTCATTCTGATCCCCATCCACAGCCCTCACTGTGCAGAAGATACAAATGCCTGAAAGCAGTTACTCCCAGGCTTGAGGACAGCTTCTATTCTATTGTTATAGGATTTTTGTTGAATGGCTTCCTATGTGATAGATATTTGCTTCTATCTCAAGTATGTTAAGCTTTTGTTCTAAATAGCAGTTACCATTTGAAAGGTCATGTGGTGAACTATGTGCCTGTCTGGACACGCCCCCTGCTGACTGCTCCTGTGGCTCCTCCCACAGGCCCCTGTATAAAGGCGATCTGAGGCCTGACGCTCGGCCTCAGTCTCCAGGTCATAGTATGATGGACACTCACTCCTGGTTCCTTCTTCCAGTCAATAAAAGCCGATATCTCGCCTTACATCACAGTGTGAGTTATTGATGGTGCATCAGGTCACAAGGTAAGTAAACTTTCAATGATATTGCATTATTTAACTTCTGGTCATAAATGGAAGTCAGTCTTCAGTTCTTGAAATGTAAATGGAAACCAGAATGAAGTTAAAAAACACTCTTCATAGAACAACTTTGCAAATTGTTTCTGTATTTTGAAGATGCTCTTTCTGTAAAAAGTCACTGCACCTTCTTTATTATTGATCAAGATCAGAGTATAAGACATTAGGTTGTTTAATTTGTGTTGTTTCAAATAGACAAACTGAGTCTTAAGTTGCTTAATTTAAGGAAGCTCGTAGAACAGCTAGATATCATTTATCATATTAATAACTTATGTGTTTATTGTTTGAAAGGACTTAGAGAAGTTAGCTTTACAGCATTAATGGTAGTTAGCCAAAATCTATGTCTCCAAAAATGCTTTTAGACTGTTTGTATTAAAAGGATATATGAAGTCACTTAAGGCTGAAATGTGGTAAGAAACTTCAAGAAACATGGATGAACTCAAATCTATTTCTCCAGTTTTGATTGGCCAATTGTTTTGTTTGCATATTTGGAATATCCTTTAAGTTTACATAAATTTTACCTGTGCTTTGGAAATGCTTAATCATTTATGTTAGAGAAATGCTTTGTGCCTTGTGCTTTGGAAATGGTTTAAATTTTAGAAATGTTTGTAACTTGGAAATATTTAAAATAAAAATTCTCTATGAGCTTTAAATGTGTTTTAAGAGGGTTGTGTTGATGTAAACGTAAGTAAATGAACTGTGTTTTAAACTACTTTGTTGGCTGAAGTATCTTCACCTTGGTAGGGAGGGGAGATCCACTGCTTGAATAGTGGGTGTTGGCAGCTGAACTCGCTTTGGAGAACAAAGAGGGAAGTAAGCTCTTCTTTGAAGATTGGGTAGTTACAGCATAATTTCCCTTAAGTGAGAGTATTTGTGGCTATTTATATTAGATAGGGTTTAAAGTCAAATTTCAAAATAAAATTTATTATCAGAATGATTACATGTCACCACATACAATCCTGAGATTCTTTTTCTGCGGGCATACTTGGCAAATCTATAGAACAGTAACTGTAAACTGTAAGCATCAGGAACTATAAAATGTAAACTATGCAAATGCAGATATAAATAAATAGCAATAAATAACAAGAATGAAGAATAAACTCTTCTTGGGCTTCCAGCCAGGTACAGGTATCGATTATAACCCACGTTTCAATGACAATTTCCACCATTATCACCAGGGATGGTGCCTGGTCTTGTCTTGTCCAGTGGTATTTATACCCCTGTAGTCTGTCCCTCCTGATTGGTTAGTCCTCATCCAATCAGGTTTCCGCTCTCCCACCTTGTTTACAATTGAATTCCAGTTCTTATGAAGAGTGCGAAGACAGTTGTCTGTTCACATTGATGTTCTGAGGGGAT
This sequence comes from Hypanus sabinus, assembly GCF_030144855.1. Lineage (NCBI taxonomy): Eukaryota > Metazoa > Chordata > Chondrichthyes > Myliobatiformes > Dasyatidae > Hypanus > Hypanus sabinus. The sequence goes on along the minus strand of NC_082713.1, from coordinate 66,765,335 downwards.
ATAGTGTAATGGATACGCTTCCTAATCTTGACCGTAATTATGTTAGGAATGTGGTAATAAGAGATCTTCCCATTTAGTTATCTACTGGAAGGAGAACACACAAATGTAAACTTCATCCACTTTTTTCCGTGTTGAAGAATATTCATGAATTATTATTGGCTAGACTATTAGCACGTGTGTTACCCATCCTGGAAATACTGCAGACCTCTTACTCAGCTATGGTAATAAACTAGCTGATAAATGAGTAATGACCAAGTAAAACAAGATGTCAGGATGGACCTTATTATGGTAAGGGAGTAGTAATAAATTTTAAAAAAACATGATGATGTTGAAGAATTTCCTAGAGAATAACATACACAATCCCAAAGAACTTCTCACATGGTACACATATTAAACCGATGGCCGAGGTAAGGTTTGGGTTTATCGCCCTAAAAAGGAAAAGAAGCAAATAGCTCCTACCCACAAGTGGGAAACACTGATTCCAGAAGCCATCAAAGATTCAGATAAAAATATGGTGGTGGACAAGGCACTCAAGTGAAATTGGCCACGTAATGGTGGCCTTACATGTTAAGTGATTGTAATCAATTCTTGCAAATTGTAAAGAATGTCTAGCCTATAGCAAGGAGCAGTCAGAAGACCGATCAGTACTACTACTACTATTACTACTGTTACGTAGCCCGTAACTGGATAACTTACCAGCAAAGATAGAGAGGTCCGTTGGAGTCTGATGGCACTATTTTCGAACATTTTATTCATAAAGGGGGCACAAAATTAAGGTTAAACCAAACATTCAGAACATATACGTCGGCCAAACTCAATCTAAAGCGCGGGTATAGCAATAATCATCATTAAGAAATAATCTCGACTGTTGTCTAGGGGATAATATATTGTCCGTTGGGAATAGAAAAGTCACTCAGAAGTCTGGAGGCATCAGTCTTTTTGGGGAATCGCTGGGTTTCACATGTTTCAGAGAGAGTGAGGAGAAAACGGGAAAACTTGCCCGGGTCTTTGACGAAGCAACACCATTGAATCAGGGGAGCGTTGTTTCCCTGTTATTAGTTCGAATTCCTTCTCGGTATTATCAGCCACCTGCTCCCCAGGCAGAGAAGTTACGGAGTGCACGTGGCTTTTGACTGGCCTCCAGCTATCACGGGAGCGTTGAGCGATCGAGTCCTTCTGGTGCATCTCTCTGGGGTACCATCTTCTGCAGTCCCCTTTTATCTTGACTTGCAGAATTGTAGATGTCCATCAAAGTAGGGTGATGCAATCCCCACCCAGTTGTTACATAGCAGGGTCATGCCCTCAGCACAGGTGTCTCTAAGAGCCCTGGCCAAAACCGTTACTTTGTCTCTCATTTGCCAGAGTCCGAGACCCGAATTAATAGTGCTCTTGCGATTCTCCGGAAGGAGGGGGCTGCTCCCGCCCCTTCAGCCCCTCAGAGCTGTGGTACATTCATAACACCTCCCCTCTAAAAAAAACGTTTTTTACCAGCGGTTAAAAATGGAGTTGTACAGAGTCTTACATGGGTTTTAATCTAACAGAATACCCAAGCTTTTTCTTTTAATTACAGAGCCATACAGCTATACACTTAGCTCAGCATCGAGATAAACAATCTGCTAGCACATTATCACTCCCCTTAATGTGCTGTATCTGCAGCATCAGACTCCAGCTCAATAACCTCCTGGTTTTATTTTCCATATTGGCCAGGAATACCAACGGGTTGTGATTGGTTTTCATGGCCGCACTGACCACCGCGGGGGTAGTGTCATGGTACCTTTTCATCATGTTCACGTGAACTAACTGGGTCGGCTTTCGCCGATTGGGGGTTTCAATCACATAATTCAGCGAGTCTATTTTCTTACGCACTGTATATGGTCCTTGAAACCTCACCTGAAGGGGATGGTTAACTACCGGAAATAGGACCAAAACCTTGTCGCCTACGTAAAACTCTCATTCTCTCACTCTCGGGTTATACCACTGGCTCATTTTTTTCTGGGATTCTTTAAGGTTTTCCTTTGCCAAGGCGCGTACTTTATGCAGCCTCTCCCGGAATTTCAGAACATAGTCAATCACACTGACTTGAACGGTCGGGCTGGACCACTTTTCTCTCAGGAGGGTTAGAGGGCCCCTGGGCCTGTGACCGAAAACGAGCTCAAACGGACTGAACCCCAGTGAGCACTGGACTGTATCCCTGACGGCAAATAACAGAAGGGGTAAAGCCTCATCCCAGTCTCAAACGTTCTCCTGACAATAAGTTTTAAGCATGGTATTTAGCGTAGCGTGGAACCTTTCCAACGCCCCTTGGGATTCCGGGTGGTACGCGGAGACTAGAATTTGTTCTACCCCTAGCTGGGTCATCATCTGCCGAAATGCGTTAGATGTGAAGGTACTCCCCTGATCCGATTGCATCTCCTTAGGCAGCCCCACTGTGGTAAAGAATTTGATGAGGGCCCTCACCACCACAGCGGTCCTAATATTACCCAGAGGTACAGCCTCTGGAAATCGTGTAGCGGCACACATCATGGTCATGATATACTGCCGCCCCCTGACAGTTTTAGGTAGGGGTCCCACAAAATCCACAATGATTCGGGAGAAAGGCTCCTCGCACGCGGGGATAGGTCGGAGGGGTGCCTTAGGGATAACTTGGTTCGGCTTACCCACCATTTGGCAGGTATGACACCTTTTACAATATTCAGTAATCTCTTTTCTCATGTTTGGCCAATAGAACTCTCTTTGAACCCGATCCACTGTCTTCGTTATTCCCAGATGCCCACCTAACGGTCCCTTATGAGCTAAGTTCAGAATTTCGTCCCGATACGCTTTCGGGACTACTATCTGATGTACCACCGCCCATTGCTCATCGACCGACACCTTGGGAGGCCTCCACTTCCTCATCAACACACTCTCCTTCAGGTAGTAACCTTCGGGCTCGGTTTCAACCTCGGTCTCTGAAAGAACCAACTCTCTCAAGGCTATCAGCTCCTCGTCCCTTTCCTGTTCCCGTACAAACTCTCATCTGGCTAAGGGCAGGTCTACCTCCCCCTGTTTACTCTCTCCCCCCTCCTTACTCTCCGGTTTACCTTCCTCGAACCCTCGCTGGTACAGAATCGGTAAAAACGTGTCGGCCAAATCAAAACCGGCCAGATTTAGACTGCTCTCTCTCTCTCAGCTGTCTTTTTCGACATGCTGCGAGTGACCGCGCAGGCGGGGTATATCTTCAGATCTGAGGGAGGGGCTTCAATCCTCGCAGGCTGGGTTGTCAGCTTCACGGCTGTTCCCACTTTCCCTCCCGCAAGGTCGTTCCCCAGATGGACATCCACTCCTTCCCCCGGCAACTCCGGCAGGACCCCCAGCTCCACTGGTCCCGACACCAACTCACAATCTAGAAGGACCCTATGCAAGGGGACCAATTCGTAAGCCCGGAGAATGGCCTTTACTTCAGCATAATCCTCTGCTTCCCCCTCCTCCAGGGACAACACCGCATATGCTCGTTGGGCCTTCCCCTTTAACACACTTTGTAACAACGCCACCCACTGCTCTTTTGGCCACTTCTGATTTACTATCACCTTTTCAAAAAGCAAGAAATACTTATCGACATCTGTCCCCTCGAACGGGGGTACCAATCTCAACTCCCTACTAACATTAAACCGCTCCGCTTGGTCTAACTCTTGATCTCTTCGCTCGTTCCTCATCTTCTCAATTTCCCAGTCAAGTTGCCTCTGTTTCTCATTCTCGACTGCTTCTAGCTCCTTTAGGTGAATTTCATGCTGTCTTTGCCTCTCCCTTTCTTTCTCTCTCTCTGCCCTTTCTTTCTCTCTCTCAGCCACTTCCAGCTCTTTTAACTTAATTTCATGTTCCAACTTTAATTTCTCTATCTCTAACTGAACCGTCCAAATTGATGGTACCTTTTCAGGGATACCTCCCAATACCTCAGCTTCAAACACCTTCTTCCCAATGTAATATTGAGTTATGGCCCTTCGCACCTCCCGTTTTTTCATGGACAACCTCACTTCTGCGAGGTTCAACCCCTTCGCCAAATTTAACAATTCTGATTTGGTGGCCGCCTCTAGCGCCCCCACAGTCGGGTTTTTCATAAATTCACCCATGTCCATCTTTGCTGGTTTCCTGTCTGGCTACCCGCGTAACCAGATTCAAGTTTTGGACTACAAGCCCGATTCACTGGCCTCCCAATTTGGTTTCAAATCCCGGACGAGAAACCCCATGTTGTTACGTATCCCGTAACTGGATAACTCACCAGCAAAGATAGAGAGGTCCGTTGGAGTCTGATGGCACTATTTTTGAACGTTTTATTCATAAAGGGGCACAAAATTAAGGTTAAACCAAACATTCAGAACATATACATCGGCCAAACTCAATCTAAAGCGCGGGTATAGCAATAATCATCATTAAGAAATAATCTTGACTGTTGTCTAGGGGATAATATATTGTCCATTGTAAATATAAAAGTCACTCAGAAGTCTGCAGGCCTCAGTCTTTTTGGGGAATCGCTGGGTTTCACGTGTTTCAGAGAGAATGAGGAGAAATGACAAAACTTGCCCGGGTCTTTGACGAAGCAACACCGTTGAATCAGGGGAGCATTGTTTCCCTGTTATTAGTTCGAAGTCCTTCTCGGTATTATCAGCCACCTGCTCCCCAGGCAGAGAAGTTACGGAGCGCACGTGGATTTTGACTGGCTTCCAGCTATCATGGAGCGTTGAGCGATCGAGTCCTTCTGGTGCGTCTCTCTGGGGTACCGCCTTCTGCAGTCCCCTTTTATCTTGACTTGCAGAGTTGTAGATGTCCATCAAAGTAGGGTGATGCAATCCCCACCCCCACATTGCCCAAGGGTGTCCATATCCGTGGTAGCTGTCACGTAGCAGGGTCATGCCCTCAGCACAGGTGTCTCTAAGAGCCCTGGCCAAAACCGTTACTTTGTCTCTCATTTGCCTGGGTCCGAGATCCGAATTAATAGTGCTCTTACGATTCTCTGGAAGGAGGGGGCTGCTCCCGCCCCTTCGGCCCCTCAGAGCTGTGGTACATTCATAACACTACTACTACATCGACTCAGTCCTAGGGGGCTGGCGTCGGGCACGATTTCAGACTCTCCACTCCACTCTCTCCCTCATCAGAGTGTTCAGTTCATCTACATTAGCTGCGCCGCTATCTTCTATCTTCTAGGAGGTTACAAAAGTAAGTGTGCCAATACATGTGTGGACATTGATTGCATAGGCTTATTTCTGGCATCCCAAGCAACCCACCGTGTCAGAAACCTACTAAGTATAGTAAGTTTCGTGCTCGTTGAATTTTGAACAGGATATACATGGTTAGTCCCTACAACTTTTTGTAGTGAGACCACAACCATCACAGCTCTCCAAAACTCCATATTCCCATCTGCTGGCACCCTTGTCTGCATGCATGTCAGTAGCGTTCAAGCCATGTGTGAATGAACTTGTGGAGTACAGTACTTCATTCCACCCAAAATTGTGTGGCTTGCTGGAGTGAAGGAATGAGTAGATTATGCGAGGCTTGGCATAACTCTGGAGGGAAGGTACGGTACACTTGGTCCTGAAGGGGAACTGCTAGTAAACTAGAATGTTACAGCTTATTTCTTAATGTACAATGTCCAGCTAAATACGCCCTTAATTGCTCACTCAGGTAGCCATTATTTATAACTGATAGAACTCTCCTACTTTACTTTATTGTCACCAAGCAATTGCTACTGGAGCGTACAATCATCACAGCGATATTTGATTCAGTGCTTCGCGCTCCCTGAAGTACAAATCGAATTAAATACAATAAAAATTTAAATTATTATTCATAATTAGAAAATAGAAAAGTAAGGTAGTGCAAGTCAGGTCCGGATATTTGGAAGGTACGGCCCAGATCTGGGTCAGGATCCGTTCAGCAGTCTTATCACAGTTGGAAAGAAGCTGTTCCCAAATCTGGCCGTACTAATCTTCATGCTCCTGAACCTTCTCCCGGAGGGAAGAGGGACAAAAAGTGTGTTGGCTGTGTGGGTCGTGTCCTTGATTATCCTGGCAGCACTGCTCCGACAGCGTGTGGTGTAGTGAGTCCAAGGATGGAAGATTGGTTTGTGTGATGTGCTGGGCTAGGTTCACGATCTTCTGCAGCTTCTTCCAGTCTTGGACAGAACAACTTCCAAACCAGGTTGTGATGCACCCAAGAAGAATGCTTTCTACGGTGCATCTATAAAAATTAGTGAGGGTTTTAGGGGACAGGCCAAATTTCTTCAGCTTTCTCAGGAAGTAAAAGCATTGGTGGGCCTTCAAGTAATTAAGAGAGTTTGTTGAAATTGTAGAGAAAGCAAAAGACAAGATAATTTGGGGACCACAAGTAAGGGACTGGATCTAAGAAAAAAAGTTCCTTAAAAATAATTCTACTTTCTATCCTTGAAGGAAACCTCCTTGTTTCATTACCCAGGTAATCAACGACAGGACTGTGGTAATCTAGATTTGGAGGGGAAAGATGACTGTACATAAGACCACCTCCATAGAGAACATAAAAACTGCCTCAGCAGGATTTATTCCTCCAGAATGACAGAGAGGTATTAAAAAATGAAACACAAGTTCAGATCTGAAAAACAATGAAAAAATTCCCGTTTACTTGAGGAATACAGGTCCACAATTCATTGAAGGTGGCATCACAGGGAAATAGGGTCCTAAAGAATGCTTTTGGTACGTTGGCCTTCATAAATCAAAGTACTGTGTAACAGAGATGGGATGTTATGTTGAAGTTGTATTAAATGTAGGTGAGGCCAAATTTGGAGTATTGTGTGAAGTTTTGGTCACCTACTTACAGGAAGGATGTAAATAAGTTTGAAAAAGTACAGAGAAAATTTACAAGGATGTTACCAGTTCTGAAGGACCTGAGTTATAAGGAATGGTTGTATAGGTTAGGACTTTATTCTTTAGAACGTAGAATGTTGAGAGGGGATTTGATGAGGTATACAAAATTATGAGGGGAAGAGATAGGATAAATGCAAGCAGACTTTCTCCGCTGAGGTTGGGTGGAATGACAACCAGAGGTCATGGGTTAAGGATGAAAAATTTAAGGGGAACATGTGGAGAAACTTTTTCACTTAGAGGGTTAGGTGAATGTAGAATGAGCTGCCGGTGCACGTAGTGAAAATGAGCTCGATTTCAACATTTAAGAGAAGTTTAGGTACATGGATGGTGGAGATATGAAGGGCTATAGTCCTACTGTAGGTCAATGGGATGAGGCAGTTTAAAAGGTTTTGGCATGGACTAGATGGGCTGAAGAGACTGTTTCTGTGCTGTACTTTCTTATGACTCTATAGATCTCATGAATAAATTGCCCAGTGATAACGCATTCAGAATGTGTTGTTGTTTTCACATAAGACAGAATAAATCTCCAGGAAGAATTATTGCTTTTTGCTGCATTTTACTTATAATATTTGTGCTTATAACAATATGGTTCTGTGCTGCCTTACTTACTATTTGTTTTTCACAGTCAAAGTTATGTTTACTTTCGAAATTGTCTCATCTGACTCAGATGCCCCTAAAACTTAATGACTCAAAGAATATTATCTGAGAGCAATATTGATTCTAATTTAAATATCACTAAATGGCTTTCACCTTTTGGTCATTTGTGAACTAATTCACCGGAATGCTTAGTCCTTGCCTCTAGCAAAGTGATTATTCCTGTCCGCTTAAGCATTCCCTCTGACCACACTGAAGATGAAATGAACATAGATACATGGGAAGGCAAAGAATCACTTGTGGAAATCATTAATAGCAGCTTAACAAAACTGGAAGATTCCAGCCCAGATATTGAAATTAAATTAATAGATGAATCCTTTGACATGGATCCCTCTATACTCGAAGAAAAGTATGGATACTGTTAAGTCATTGAATGGTCCCACTCATGGGAACATAACTTTGAAAATGTTAGACCAGAACATTGTGAAAAACCCAACATTTTTCAACGAAGGCTTCTCATTAGTCAGATTTCTTATTGCACATACACTTTATGGTCAACAAGTATATGAGCATACTTACTACAAAGATTTTAGATGTTTCCATTTCTCCAAATCTGCCACTTTTCTGCTCTATTGTTAAATGTCAAGGTATCATGGCAATTTTCTGCATTTCTGGGTTGTGTTCAAAAAGGCTTCAGTGAAGCCCTTGATCCAGGTTTCTGCATGGAAAGATGCCCTGAAGCAGAGGTTAAGATGAAGCGAATGTTTTCAAGCTGAAACTGATAAATCCAATAAGTTTCTCAGAGATTGTAGTCCATAGACAATTGTACCTACCCAGATTTCCTATTTGTTCTCAATCAAATAGTTGTGAATAGCTTGTGCTGCAGTGCGAATAATACCTCTCAATGGCAATATGTTCAAAATTATTGGTGTCCTTACAAATTCAGTTATATTTCACTGACACTTACATTACAAGTTGGCAAATGGGGAACTAATTTAACTGTTGACCAACCGATAAAGCTCGATTTTGGGGTTACACAGATAACATTACTTCCTAAATAGACAAGCCTTCAATTATTGCCGTGTATTCAGTCACATGTTGTTAAGGTTAAGATTAAGGTAAAATTATTGTTGCAAGGTTGCTCAATCTGAAATATATACTTTAAAATACAAAATATAAGCATTGAGGTACGAAAAAACTAACAAAATGTGCGGTAAAAAGTAATAGTGCAAAATACAGATGTGCAATGAAATCATATGCATATACTTAAGGAGGGGGAGATATAGAGCTTTATAGCCACAGGGCGAAAGGATCTTCTCTGACATTCACTGGTGGACCTCAGTGGAATCAGTCTGTTACTAAAGGTGCTCTTCTGTTTGTCCAGTATGTTATGGAGTGGGTGAGAGGAATTGTCTGTAGCTTCTGCAGCATCCTCCTCTCAGACACAACCGCCAGCGAATTCAGTTCCACCCCTAGAACAGAACCAGCCTTCCTGACAGACCTATCAATCTAGGTGTCAGCTGCTTCCACTCTGCTGCCCTGGCAGACAACAGCATAGAATTAAATGCTGGCCACCACTGAATCGTAGAACATCTGCAGCATAGTACTGCAGACATTGAATGACCGGAGCCTCCTCAGGAAGTACAGTCGGCTCTGTCCCTTCTTGTACAGAGCCCTTGTATTTTCAGTCCAGTCCAGTTTACTGCCCAAGTGAATTCCCAAGTATTTGTAGTCCCGGGTGACTTCCACATCTATTCCTTTGATGGAGTTGGGAATGCAGGGTATTTTCACCTTCTGAAGTCCATTACCAACTCCCTTGTCTTGGTGATGTTGAGCTGCAAGTGATTCAGACCACACCACTCAACAAAGTTGCCCACCACTCTTCTGTACTCAGCTTATGACCTCAGCTGATACAGCTCACAACTGCTGAATCATCTGAAAGCTTTTGCAGGTGGCAAAACTCTGAGTCGTATCTGAACTGTCCACAGGCAGAGGAGAGAAAAAAATTCAGCCCTGAACAATTTTCATGATCATTAATAAAAAATATTATAGCAAAACCGCCTGTATAGCCTTACGCCGGCAGGGCTCACTTTCAAAATACTGATGTGATCCCTCAGTTCATTTGGAAGGTGAAACTTTCTGATGTCAAAAGTTGTTCAGACATACTGCTGTCACAGGATCAATTACTTTTTAACGTTTATAAATGAAATGACTCTTGGACTAACTTGATGATTTAATCTATATCATGCACCTCACGATAGAAATGCATGTCCAGTTTTAAGGAATGATTGATAGTGGAAGCAGAAATGAATGTTCTAGAAGAACTTGATAGCAGTTAATAATGACTAGAAGTAAATCAATCAAATTAAAAGAATATTTCTTTATATATCTTGAGAGTAACAGAACAGACACAATCAGATGAGCAGGGCACCTTTATCTTAAGATTTTATACAGTAAGTGTGTTGTTCATTGCTAATAATGGCACTATACTGTCATGGTTTACACCTTTGACTTTAAAACCATCTTTGTACAATGGTGGAAAGACCTACCAGGAGGAGAAAGATAGCTATCCTGAGGAATGCTATACTCCTGATAACTTTTTACCTGTTCGGTTGCGAGTTCTTCAGAAATGGCAATGTAATCCCAGAGCTTTTGAGGTTTATGAAGTGTGAGATTGTCCCAGGGTAGAGCTATTTGAATATGTTTCTCTTATTATTTGGTATGAGTGTAGATTGTGTAGGTGGTATTCCTACAATCTAACAAATAGGATCACTGAGCCTTCTTAGTGATATCGGTAGGAAGAAGCTGGGTTAGAAATCTTTGTTTAGCAAGGGGGGACGGTGATAGATATTTGCTTCTATCTTATGTTTGCCAATCTTGCTTTCTGAATTTGAAAAGACCTTGATCTCAAACCTTAGCTCATGTGACAATAGTAAACCAATATACCAATTCAAGTTGCCTTGTGGCATCTAGACTTCTGTGCAACTAAAATTAATATTTTGGAAAGATTGGATTAGATCATAGTATCTGCCTTAAGCAGATGGAGCTGCATGAACAGTTTGGAGCAACTTTATGCTGACACAAATTCAGTATTTACTGCATTACATCTAATTCCTTTCACAATGTTTCCTTCACTTTTGCACCAAAAAAGAGCATAGACAAAGGGCAAGAAACTAATCTGTCAGGAAATACATACTTATTTATGTGCAAAATTTCAGAATGCTGTTTTCCATTTAGAAATCCTTGTAAATAAAGACCTTCCCTTTGCCAGAGCAATAATGGTTGAGCAAAAGGATGTATTGCTGCTGAGGCTGAGTGTGGTCTAGAAGATTCTGACCGGATGGGGGAAGGTTGTATTTAGGGGCCTGGGAGTCAGAGATTTTGATAGCACCAGTGCATTCTGCATGCACAAAACTTATTTAGCCATGATTTTTAGGTATATTTCACTCATTTAGTACTTAAAAATATTGTGTTAGCAAGAACATTTTATGAAACTTTGTGAAATACATGACATAATTCTGTATGCCCATGTGATTTGACAGTTGGCTTCTGTCCATTCACCCCTTTGTCTAAAATAATCTACACACATAGAAATGATCACACATTTTTCTCCAAGACTGAGTGAAATTTAATTGCAAAAGAGGAAAGGAATTCATTCCTTTCTTTGATTGCAATTTAGAGAGTATTTTTAATAAGCCTTAATGAGACCCCCTCAATATGCTCTGTTTCTCTAAATAGATTTTTAAGGCATGAGTACATCATATTAAAAACTGAATACTGCTCTTGTTGGTAGCTCTGTGCATGCTATGCTTAACATGCAAGAGTAATAGCTAAATGTGTTGAAACTTATATTTGTACTCTTAATGAAGAAATTAATGGAATATAGTAGCGCAGTTCTTTTGTTCCTGAAATAATAATCTAGATACACAGATTTATAATCCAGAGATAAGTGTTCAAATCCCATTGTGGCAGCTAAGGATCATATAATTCAGTTAATTAAATAAATTTGGAATAAACTGTTCATATTAGTAATGGCAACTATGAAACTGTTGGATTGTTGCAAATACCGAGGTCTACATTAGGAAAATAAACTCCAAAAAGCTTTGTCCTGTATCTGACTCTTAATTGACATTATAAGTAGACTAATAAGTCATTCCATATTCCAAATGAAGGTGAAATCAAGAATAATATTGGATAAATTGCTTAGCATCAGCTTAAACAATGGACATGGCAAACTGCAAATGAACGAGATGACTTGTAAAGTCATCTTATTTAATTCTATCACTTTGATTTACTTCATGTAGTATCCCATGCAATGATTAGGAAACTAGTTCCAGAGTCTAGTCAAATCACATGCACAAATTAGGCACAGCTACCACAAGATTTTCCTTCATTATCAATGAGTATGCAACAATGTGACAGATAACTAAGGGTTGACGGTGCAATAATGTGAAGAGATTGGTGCTGAGAGGGCATAGTCCCAAAAATCCACATGGGGTCAGATCAAACATAGGCAAAGATATTTCCTACTGAAGAACTTACACTATATCAGGGGTCCCCAAACAGTTTTATGTCAAGGAGCCCTACCGTTAACTGAGGGGTCCATGGACACCAGGTTGGAAACCTCTGCTCTTCACTGAGTAGCATAAATGAACTAAGGTCAAGCAGAGAAATATCTAATGGGAAGTTGAAGCTACAAGTACAACTTCATCCTCCATAAAGATTCAGATTCAGATTCAGTTTATTGTCATTTAGAAACCACAAATGCAATGCAGTTAAAAAATGAGACAAAGTTCCTCCAGAATGATATCACAAAAGCATATGACAAAACATTCTACACCAGAAAATCCACATAACGTTTGGCAATCCCCAATCCAGAGTCCGGAGAGGCTGCTGCGTATTAATATCGTGCTACCGTCTTAGCGCGTTCCCTGGAAAGGAGCTTCAAATCCACCAGACAAACAAGACCTAAAACTAAAGCTACAAGACCTGCACAAAACCACATAGTTACAACAGTGCAAACAATAGCATAATTGATAAAAAACAGACCATGGGCACAGTAAAAATAGTCCAAAGATGTTAAAGGACTATAAGTTCAAAAGAAATCACCACACAGTTTCCACAAGTCCTCAGGGTCCCGACAGACTCACCATCCCACGCCGGCGGCAGAATGGAATACCGCCACTATGGACTTCCATGGCACCGCCTGACTCAGACTCGCAGACGCAGCATGCAACAAAAGCTCTGTCGAACCCAGCCTTGCAGACGCAGCACACACCGAAAGCGACCTGACCGCAGCGGACTCCGAGTCCGTCGAACCTCCGAGCCAACAACCACCCCCTTCGGCACAGCTTCTCCGAGCACCATCCTCTGCTGAGCGTATTAAGATGGCCCCACCAATGGCCATTGGCAACATGACCACGAGAACTGGGGGCCTGTTCTTCCCAGCAGAGTCCTGGGCCTCACAGCAACAGCAGCAACGAAGAAGGTCTTCCTGGAGATTTCCCGATGTTCCTCTGTGCTCCCACATCCGTTTTCAATCCATTATGATTGCGCACGGCACCTCACTTCATAAATAACAGATAATCAGCTCCAGAGTGGCCGCTGCAAGCTGCGTCGTGCCGCCATCTTGGAAAAAAAATCTCCAGAACAGAAAAGGCAGAACACAAATCAAGTGCAAAAGCAATTTTAGCTTGATGGGTTGCATGAATATTTTTCTCTTAGCATCTGCTTGAAGTCTCCACCATCTCTGAAGCCATCTTCAAGCCAGTTCAATTCAATTCACTCTATGTAATACCAGGAAATGACTGAGTGCACTGGAACCAGAAATGCTCTGACAATATCGTAAATCGATGGGACTAGGCAGATTAATAGCTTGGCATGAGCTAGATAGGCCCAAGGGCCTGTTTCTGTGCTGTAGTGCTCTATTACTCTAAGAGGTGAAGGGCTGAAAAAGATGGAATCTGATCGGAGAGGGGAGTGGACCATGGAAGAAAAGGAAGGAGGAGGGGCACTCGAGGGATGTGATGGGCCAGTGAAGAGAAGAGAGAAGGATAGTGGGGATCCAGAATGGGGAATAGAAAAAAAGAAGTGGAGAAAGTACCAATTGTTAGAGAAATCGAAGCTCATGCTGTCAGTTATAACCTGAAGGAACATGAAGTGTTACTCCTCTGATCTGACAGTGGCCTCATTGTGACAGGAGAGGAGTCCATGGACCGAAATGGAATTGAAATGGCTGGCCACAGGACATTCCAACATTTGTGGTAGATGAAGCAAAAGTAATTGCCAAGACGGTTCCATGATCTACAGAACGTCAAATCTCACTGATGTGGAGGAGGCTGTACTGGGCGGAACCGTGTGGAAAGTGGGTGATTCATGTAATCTAATTAAGTAACCCAAATAATAAGGAAATTGTGCAAAGGGATTCTTAACTATAAATATATGGGGTTTATACCCATAATCATGCAGTAAAACTTTATCTGCGTCACAAGTGATGGGAGTTACAGGAAGGGTTGTTACTGACCTGGGAGGAAGGCAGTCAGACCTCAATTAACCTCTCTTACTAGCACAGCCACCTGCAGAAAGCTACCACTGAGCTGAGAGAAGTTGTTTTAGTGTGGGGATTAGTGAGCTCCTCAGCAGGTACACAAACTCTCAGGTGACCCCAGGCTGCTGTGGCATATAGACCGATCAATCTAGCAGACATTACAGCATCATGCACTAAGGTACACAACATCAAAATAATATGAGCATCAGGGGAATGTACAGTGAAGGTTCTGGATACAAATTGAACAAGTAAAAATAAGTGACACAGTCTGTGAATTAAACATGCCTCACTGAGGGCCCTAATTTACTGTTCTTTACAATCTTCTGTGAAGTTTGCACTTTACTTTTGGTCAGTAACAAGGTCAGTTCATGGTCTGTATCTTTAAGTTCCAAAGCATGTTGGTAATTGAAGAAATGGGCACTGTCACCTGATGACATCTGTAGGTGTGCAGGTAACTCTGGAGAAAACAACAGGTGAACTATTGTTCAACTCCAGCTTCTGATGGATAGGATTTTACCTGGGGGCTGATCATGAGAAAGATCTACCACAGGATATATGTCTTCTATGAATAAAGGCTTTGTGCTTTCACTTGCATCAAATTGATAATGTAATAGAACTGACCACTTGGAAATTAGAAGGATTTTGGATACTTCAGGCTAGGTACAACTACGTGTAATAACACAAGACTAATATTTAATAGAAGGATACTGATTTTCTGTCTACATTATCTCTCCAAATCAATTACGGACCCCTGAGATTTTTTCTTTACTTAGAGCACACATGGGAAATTTCAAGCTGTCAATTCCATCACTGTATTACAGTCTGAGAAATTGCATTACATAGCACAATGCAATCATTGTTGTATGCCAGTGGTGCACTTATGGAGCTTTGACCCACATCCTTCATGTGCATGATGTATGTATGGAAATCACAGGTATTGTAGGGAAGACAACCAAAGTAAAGCACTTGTTTTGATTTTATTGTGCAAACTTCTATGATATTTATAAGCTCAGCAATGAAACAATGGAGAAATGCCTTTACTGGAGAGTTGCTATGTTAGTGTTAGTTAAAGGGCCTGAGTCTATCTGAGTTACTGGCTGTGTGTTCAACATGAAAACCTTCCTCCAGGTGCACTCTTTATGTTCTTTGTGTTTTTAATTGTCTTCAGCACACCTCCTCCATTCCCCTACCCTTTTTTGCTTCAGGGTATAAACCAGCCTAACTCTATTTGACACAGGGTTTGAGCTATTGTAACTTGCCCATTTAAACTGATTCAAGCCTGTCGATAGCACTGCAACACTGTCAGATGCACTGCTCAGAACAGCCTATGCTGGACAGCAGATGGAATTGCAAAGGAGTTTTAGCTCAAGTAGACAGACTGAAGAAGAGTTCAAAGTAAATTTATTATGAAGGAATGTATATGTTACCATATGCTATCTTGAGATTTATTTTCTTGCAGAAATTTACTGGAAAACAATAAACAACTTGGAGTTCCACAAGAAACTATGCATAAACAGACCAAGACTGACAGACAAATAAGGAGTAAAAGAAGACAAACTATGCAAATAAAAATTATAATACTGAGAATAAGAGTTATAAAGAGTCCTTGAAAGTGTGTTTGTATGTCATAGGATCAGGTCAGAGTAGTGGTGATAGAAGTTATCCATGTTGGTTCAAGAACCTGGTGGTTGTAGGACAATAACCGCCCTTAAATCTGGTGGTGTGGGACCTATTTCCTGTCTAATGGTGGTAGTGAAAAGAGGGCATAGTCTGATTGGTGGGTTCTTTGAAGATGGATGCTGCTTTCTAATGGCAGTGCTTCATGTAAATGTACTTAATAGTGGGGAGCCTTTACCTGTGATGGACTGGGCTGTGTCTACTATTTTCTGCAACCTTTTTCATTCTTGGGCATTGGTGCTTCCATATCAGGCTGTGATGCAACCAGTTAGGATATTCTCCACTGCACACCCGTAGAGTTTGTCAAAGATTTCAGTGACATGTTGAATCTTTGCAAACTTCTAAGAAAGAAGAGGCACTGCTGCATCTTCTTTGTGATGACACTTACGTGCCGGTCCCAAGAGATCCTCTGATCTGTTAATGCCAAGGAATTCAAAGCTACTGACCCTCTCCACCTCTGTTCTACAATTTCTCTCCTATATGTCGATTTATCACAACCTTTGATTTGGCCAACAGTAGTGGTGTCATCACCAAACTTAAATATGTCACTGGAGCTGTGCTTAGCACACAATCATAAACATAAGCTGAGTAAAGCAGTGGGTTAAGCACACGGCCCTGTGGCACTTCTGTATTAATGATGGGCTGGAATCTAAGAGAACTTGCAAACATTATTAGATATGAAACACTGTATAATTAGATGTGCCATCCGTTTGTGCCATCAGGCTTGTGTCTTCAATTGGACATTGCAGTGATTGCTGAGTCTCTACAACTCGTATGGACAATGGAATATACTAAATGAGTGCATCCGTTTAGTTTTGACTGGCCAGAATCAGATGCCTGAGCTGTCATTCCACAATCTTGAACTAACACTATATCAAATTAATTCTCAGGGACCTTGAGCATTATGTAAGTATAGTTCCAATCATTAACAATGGCACAACCAGTGGCATGAGGTTGAGACAATCAAAATTTTGGGAAAAGCACAAGTTGCAGCTGTATTTCAGAATGTAACTAGCATTCTGATTAATTTGGATCTCACAACCATTTGATCAGTTGGCAAAAAAAAAGTGGCAAGCTTTAGTAATCAAAGTCTTTAAGATAATCTCTATCATTTTAATAATGCAATTGAACAGTTGAGACAACTGTATAAACAAAAGTACGCAGCAGTGCCGCTTCAGATTGAATTTAATAAGATGGAACTGCAACACTATTTAATCATACCAAAAGGGAATTACTCCAATCATGTAATAACAGAAACCTTGGGCCATCGACTGAATGATAAGGGTTTTTGTTAACAAGTATTCTCAGATGCAACATACAGGAGTTCTGTTAGTGCAGATCTATCTGATCAATTTGTAGACTAATATTTCAGGTGCATCAGGTACAGCTTGAAATGAATGTCACATACAATGGAAAAGATGAATTTTCTATTCACCAAGATTGAGCCATCCATCTCTTGAGATGTTCGAAGTATTTGTATGACAGCTAATAACTTCGATGGCAGTTTGCCATGCTTCCCTTTGGGAACTTCCATTATACAGGGCAGTGGACTTGATTGAGATACTTCACTCAGAGTAGTTATATTGCTAAACATATTTCAGAGGACCTCCTTCAAAAGGTCTAACTGTGTCATGAGTTCCTCCAATGAAACTGCTTAGTGAATCATAAACTCCTAACAAGTCGGCTGCAATCCTCCAAGTGGACCACATTCATGTAGGGCTTGGAGGCTTGCATGCCTCAGTGACATGGAGAGCGATGTTGGCTGGAGTCACGCTTGTGCTTTGGCCCTTGGCAGGATCGTCCTGCCAAACATTTCAAAAGGTAGAGGCCAAACTGAGAGTGGTTCACCAGTTCTCCAGGTCTGGGGGTTTAGCTCAGGGCTAATAACCCTGACTGGTCAAAACAAATTTGTTATGGAAACAGGAATGAAGAATCCTTCTATCTCTGTGTGCGATGGTATGGACAGACAGAGATAGAGCACCTTCATTGCTGCCCCAAACACCAGTGGTGTAAGGGCAGTAAGTAAGTAAGTAATGGGCTAGTATGCCTGAACCTCCAGAGGGTTGCTGGTTTCCCACTTGAGAGTAATTGCTGCACTGTGTGCTGTTTGGTTAAATTCTGACAAGCTTATGAAAGTCCTAGCAGAATTTGTTAGCTTTGCCCTCTAGTAATTTCACTTTCTACTGGTCTCATCAGCGCTCGGAAGTCATGTAAGGTTTTCTGTCCTTGACTTTCTGCAACTTACAAAGCTCATTATTTTCCAGCTGAAGAACAGAGTACCAGGTGTCGGTAGGAATTTCATGAGTATTGGCTAAGGCAGTGTAAATCTCTTAATCTGTGTGGATGTGCACATGGAAGGCTGTGGATGGAGTTGGTTTGATTTGTTACAGACACAGAGAGATTCTGAATCTAAGAGAAGTGAGGAACACCACAAATTAAATGTGCCGTTAAAACAGATCATGCACAAAGTGAAAAAAAGCAGGCAAAAGGAAGGACAGTTCATTTGTAGAAGTGCAATTTGAAGGCAAAAATACAGATTGTAAATACAGCTCAAAAGATGAGATTTTAAAATTGCATATTGAAAGAGTTCTCTGAATATACTTGTTACTATAAGTAGCACTTGATAAAAATTAGAATTGTGTGGTTAGAAGTATAGAACATAAACCTCCAGCCAGGCATTTTTTGTAGCTTGAAAACCGTTAGAGCGAGGATTATAAAGATAATGGAAAAGATGCAACACTATCTGAAAATTCAGGGCCTTAATTATATATAGAGATCTTGAAAATTGGGGGACCTTTTTTTTTGCATTGAAACTGAAAGGTCTGTATTTACCTGAGAGGGCTTCAGGAGTTATGAACGTGTTCAAATGTGATGGATTATTTTGGTCTTTCAATAGCATTTTAATGGGAGACAACAAAAGCAAAGTAATCATGCCAAGAATAGAAATAGACAAAAATTTAAAAGTCTCTTTAGATAAAGGATGATTAGAATTTGGAATTCAAGGCTGCATTGCTACTGATATCAAGCACATCATTTCTTTTTGAAGGCACTTAAGAGAACTGATGCTTGAACATCCTTTGAAAAAGCAATTGCGTTTATTCATGCAAAGGGAAGAAGTTTTTGGACTGCTGTTTACATTTGCAATGACTTTATTTCCAAAAATTTTATTGGAAGCTACTTGGGCTCCAAGAAACTGCAGTACCAGTACTTAAGAAGCATGGATAAAGAGACTTAGCTCAGAAAGCTAAGGAATGAGTAGGACATTGCCTGATAATACAACTAGAAGGAAGAAAGAAGAAGAAAGGATGCAGATGGGAAACTCATCAGAAAGTAGGGTAACAATCTATTGATTAGAGTGATTTGGGGAAAATAGTATAGTTTCCTTAACCAAAATCACTCTTAACGCAGTCAGATTGAGCCAGACCATCTGTTCTTTCAAGGGGATCTCACTCATTCACATACCTCATGCCACTCAGACCTGGAGCTGCAGAAATTTTCAAGGGTTCCTGCATTGCTCATCCAGAGGCTTCATACTGAGACCAGACTGGGAGGTTCCTCGTCCTCTACAAGTGTAGCATGTGACCACTGTATTTTGTGCAGTTCGCACAGCCTAGCTGAGTGATGAGTGACACACCCACTCTGGTCTTTTTCCAGCCTGTTAAGAAATACAGTCGGCCCTCCTTAGCCACTGATTCCGCATGCGCGGATTCAACCAACCGTGAATTGGGAAAACCTGGAAGTTCTCTCTCCAGCACTCGTTGCCTCAGCATGTACAGACTACTTTTTCTTGTCATTATTTCCTGAACAATACAGTATAACAACTATTTTACATAGCATTTACATTGTATTAGGTATTATAAGTAATCTAGAAATGACTTAGAAGTACAGGCAGTCCCTGGGTTATGAATGAGTTCCATTCCTGAGTCCGTCTTTAAGTCAGATTTGAAGTCGGAACAGGTACATCTGGTATTATTTAGCGTCAGTTAGTCAAACTTTTTCTTAGTATATAATACATATTTTACCTTTCTATGCATATAAAACACTTAAGAAACATACATATTTCAATAATTTAACCACTGCATTGCTTAGTAATAATTGTGGCTTTCATCGGGACAGGGTCTTTCACATTCTCCAATAAAATTGTTCCAATCGTTGACCGACCGTAGCCTAATGCTTTTCCAATGACCGATGGTGTTTCACCTCTTTCTGATCGCTTTATTACTTCCACCTTATTTTCAATCATGATTGTGATTATTTTCGTGAACAGCAACACTGTGCATTCAGAGCTACGCCACCAGGTCCTAATGTCCACTGCTCTGAGACAGGTTAAATAAAGTCCGGGGTTCTGCTGGGTCCTAAAGACGATGGGACTGATACATGTTAAATAAGGGACTTGAGCATCCACAAATTTTGGTATCTGCTAGGGGTCCTGGAACCAATCCCCCGCAGATAAGGAGGGCCGACTGTACACGTAGTAGCTACTGGTTCTTGGGATGATCTTTTGGCTGGCCAAATATGTACCAATTTCAAACTCTGCATTTCTTCAGATTCTTTTTGTTTCTCAACTGTCTGAATCTTGATATCAGTCCATCATGCGTAAAACCTTCCCAACGATTGAGCGCACCACCATGTTGTGGAAAGCAGCATCCATCATCAGGGACCACACCACCCAGGGCATGCTGCCTTCTCACTGCTGCCATCAAGAAGAAGGTACAAGAGCTTGTGAATTCACACTACCAGGTTCAGGAATCAGGCTCTTGAATCAAAGGGGATAATTACACTCAACTTCACTTGCCACATCATTGAAATGTTCCCACAACCACTGGACTCACTTTTAAGGACTCATAATCCCATGTTCTGGATATTTTTTGCTTTTTTATTTATTATTATTATTTCTTATTTTTGTATTTGCACAGTTTGTTGTCTTTTGCACTCTAGTTGAACACCTTAATTGGGCAATTTTTCATTGATTCTGTTATGCTGATTATTCTATAGACTTATAGAGTATGCCCACGAGAAAATGAATCCCAGGGTTGTATATGATGACATATATATACTCATATAATAAAAGTTACTTTGAACTTTAATTAAGATCAATAACTTTTGAGTACCTCACACTTAATGCAAGCTTCATTTGAGATTCTCAGTATGTGTGACATGCAGGGCTGACAACAATTGTTGCACAACATTCCTATCAACATGGTTCAAGAAAATCCAACCAGTATGCATTGTGAATCATACACAGAAAGTCGGCTCTGAACAGTGGGAGCAATCCCTGTACTTGCAAACTTTCAGGGCAGTTAGCAAAAGTTGAGGAGGAGCTTGTTGAAGTAAACTATGCTGGACTAGAAGCTGTAGAAGATTAGTCACGTTCTATGCACTTTTGAGAACTAATAGTATGGCTTTGGTCATGGTCTCCACCAGGAAAGGAGCATGAACGGATGGCCTGAGAGCAATGGCTTCTACCAGAAATGGAGATGTGTTGTGAGCAATAAGGCATTTGCCTGAGTCTCCCATGTGAAGTGTTCCAACTCCACTTTTCTAAAGGTTAAAGCATTTAAACATTATATTTAATGGGTAATGATAGCAGTAATTTTCCTCCTTCTGTAGTTAAAATTCAGCTGAGCACTGGTGCCTGGCTCACATTGTTTTGGAGGCAGGTATCGCTACCAATCCAAGTCATTCCAGCTGCTGCTGACTGATAACTAGCAAGGCTATGGCAGTTTACCACTGAATACAGTGTGTGGATATACACTCCATGAGTTCTCCAAGAACAATGCTGAATGCTCTTACTTGTTTCTATGACAACAGCTCCAAAGGCACAGACCTAATCTTAGTCTCATTCAGCATTTGCCACCCTCATTAACCACCCTATACATTGATGAGGCCACCACTGAAACAGACCAAGGGTGTACACCTACCAACAAATGAGCGGCAACAGTGTAGCACTTCTACATCATAGTGAAAGCCTTCTTGTAGCAGCAGAAAGAAACGGGCAGCTGTTGCTTGGGTGCTTGTAAAAGGCATATTTTGCGACTCAGTATGTGCTCAATGGGATACTTGCCATTGCTTTGTGCATACCTGTTTTTGGGTATCAAGGTGGCATGGTAGTTTGCTTCTGAAATTAATAACTCAGGGATCTGGACCAACAGGTTCATATGTCACAGTGGCAACTAAAGTCAAAGTTAAAGTCGAGATTATTGTCATATGCACAAGTGTATGTATGAATGCAATGAAATATCTCCCTGCAGCAGCATCACAGACAGAAACATTATATAAGCAGCATTCACAAGGAAAATAAAGTTAACCATAAATTATACATAATTCCGCCATGGACAGTCCCAATCCTGGAAAGGAGGATGGGCAACTTCATTCTGTAACAGCCCAGCATTTCAGAAACATCAACAGAAGTTCCAAAGATCTCATCGCTAGGAGAAGAAGGATCTTCAATGGGCTACACCTTGAAATACTGAAAGGATGGCCCTCGACAGAGGACTCCAGCAAGTTGATAAACTGTTTAAGCGGTGATGGGCTGAAGAAATTATACATGATGTTTACAAAACAAACTCACAAAAGAAATTAAAAAATAAGCAAAGTTCATTTTAGTGCAAAATGGTCAAAGTGGTCATGGTGTGATTGCTTAACTGTAGTGATTAGGATTTTTCCATTTGTTCATGAACCAAAAGGTTTAATGGAGGGAGCTGTTCTGGAACATGGGGGTGCTCAGCTTCAGGTTTCTGTGCCTTCTGCCTGATGGTATGAGCTAGGTGATAGGATCTTTGATGATAGATGTTTCCTTCTTGAGACAGGGCCTCCTGAAGATACTACGAATTGTGGGAATTTAAATTTGGTGAATAATCTGGACTCAACATAAAAAGTTGTCTTGATAGTGTTAACCAAACTTTCACATTATTTAAAAAGGGCACATTCAATAATGTCCTAATTGCAGGGAATCTATAACCTGATCTGGTTTATATGTGATTCCAAACCCATAGCAATGTGTTGATGCTTAACTGATGACTGAAATGGATTTGTAAACCTTAAGGCAGTTTGATTAATCCCATCTGATATCAAAAGATGTCTCAGAACATGTTGACGCAAGAAAATCAGCTGGGCTGCTCAGTGACCCAGCTGTAGTCATAGGTCAACAGTCACAGCATAGCTCACTCTGATGCCTTTCCAATCATTGTGTAAGACTTCAACCAGGCTGGCTTAAAGAAGTTTCTAACTAACTATCACAAATATATCATCTGCCAAATCATAGGAGCCAACATACCCCGTCACTGTTATACCACTTAGTAATGGCAAAGAATTGATCCCTTGGGGAACAAATTTCATGACATATGCCAGTGATATTAAACCTGATTCTGACTCTATATTACTTCAACCATTCAACATTGAAAATAACTTACTAGTTCCAGCTCTTTGTTTTCTATGTGATGACTACTTTCCATTCCACACCAACACACCTCCATCAATACCTTGGGCTGCTAATTTATACACAAGCCTCTGATGAGGCACAGTAGCAAATGCCTTTTGGAATTCTAAATACACAACATTGACAGAATCCCTTTTATCAACACTTCCTGTCAATTCCAAAAATTTGTCAAACATGACTTACCTTTCATAGAACCTCTTTGAAAAATTTGATTATATTTTACTTTTCTCTTTGATTATTGACTCCTGAATCTTACCTATGATAGATGTTAAGCTAACTGACATAATTATTCTTCCTTCCTTTTAGAACAAGGGAGTCACATTGACTGTTCTCCAATCTTTTGATACTTACCTGGAACTTGAAATGCTTTAAAAAAATTCAGCCAATGATTCCACTAGTTTCTGAATATTATTTGAAATTATCCAACTTGTAAACTTTGGGATTATTACATGTCTTTCAGAGTTAAGATTTATGCCAAAAATAATTAAACATATCAGCCATTTTTTTCTTTCCACTTATTTATTCACCTGCCTCATTATCTAGAGAATGCTCTTATTTTATTTATATAGCCACTAGAAACTCTTATTGTTTGTTTCAGTATTACATGCAAATTTTCTCCCAAAAACCATTTATTCCAAGTAGCCTTTTTGCTACTGGATCCTAAGAACTTCCCAGTACTCTGGCCTACCACCAATCTTTGCTACTTTATATGTTTATTTTAATTAACACTAGACGCTTCATACCATTGTCTCTTCTTTTGGATCATGGGAAGCTTCTTACACCCCAGAGAGCTAAGGGCATATCTTTGGGTGTCTCTTTCTTCAATTAGGATCTTAAGGTTAGGGTTAGATAAAATGGGGTGTGATGGTATTGGGTTTGCTGACTGCAAAGTTCTAAACTCATACTAAGTTCTATTGGATATAAATAACCATGGATACTCTCACTAAAGTGTACCCAATCTTCAAAGATTAGTTCGCTTCCTTATTTATTTTCCATGGTGAGTTTAGCCAATACTCATTATTCAAACAGTATGTCCTCTCTCCTTAACAAGGAGAAAATATCTCCAGCTATCTGAGTTTATTTATTTACAGTGATACATATTTAAATCCAAACAACACTCTTAAAACATTTAAAACTCAGAGGGTTTCCATCTTAAGCATTTCCAAATTTTCACAGAAGATTTCCATCTCATCTTAAATTATTGAATCATTATTTTACACCTTGAAACATGATGAAACATTTCCAAATTATAAACCATTCCTAAAACACAAATTATTAAGCATAAAGCATTTCTCAAGTCAGAGGATAATTCATAAAGCATAAAGACAAAGGATTTCCAGAACATAGGCATACTTCCTATAAAATGGGAAGACAAACAGCAAAGGAGTTGCAGACAAACAACTCATCTGTTGCAGAAACCAAATCTGGAGGAATGGTTTGTTGTTCACCTCTTGTTTCTTTCACGGCTTTTTGATATTCTTTACCCCATTCCCAATAAGCCTGAACTGCTCTCTGCATTTATATCCTTTCTCTGCCACTTGGGTGACTTCATACACATGTGATATTTCCTCAGATATCCTTTTAACACAAATGGTCTTAAAGTAAAT
This sequence comes from Hypanus sabinus, assembly GCF_030144855.1. Taxonomy (NCBI): domain Eukaryota; kingdom Metazoa; phylum Chordata; class Chondrichthyes; order Myliobatiformes; family Dasyatidae; genus Hypanus; species Hypanus sabinus. The sequence continues at coordinate 66,740,606 of NC_082713.1, read as the reverse complement.
TTGGAGACACTGATCTTACCAAGCTACCATCAATGCTATAAAGCTGATTTCTGAGCACACAAGCCTCTCAAATATATACACTTTAGTAACTGATATGTTAAATTATATTATCCATCTGCTTTGCAAGCTTCTTTGACCTAAGCAAATTAAGAGTCAGCTTGTCTGTTTGAAACAACCCAAGTCAGTCTTATACTCTACCCCATTGCAGCAGCAAAGCTCTTTACAGACAGATTGTCTTTAAAATACAGAGCCTGCTTGCAAAGCTGTTCTACAGAGAGAGCTTGTTTTAAATTCGAGCTGATTAGTACTTGCCATTTACATTTCCAGAACTAAAGACTGAATTTCCTTTAGAAAGTTGGCCAGAAGAAATGGCAGTCTAATGAAGGACAGGGGAAGCAGACAAACCAGCTCTCTTTGTTTCCTTCCATTTTGTGGACTCTGAACTGATTCATGCATAACTCTTGCATAACCTAATCAAAGCAACTGAATGTGGATGTTTCAATTAAGGATCTATTAAATCTGAGACCAGTCTCAAACAGGTAGCTATTTGCTATGGAAAGGGCATGGACTCTGAACAGATTCTTGACTCTGGGAGATCTAATCAGAGCAATAAAGCTGAGACCATTCTCAGAGGAGTAGCTACTTGTTATGTAAAATCCCAGACCTACCAAAGAAGCAATCTAATCTCATTAGACTCTGTCTAGGTTGCCTCATTTAACTGGTTTGGACCAGTCAGAATGTAAAGGGACAAGTACACAAGGTGGGCAGAACCATGAAACAATGTCGGTTGTAGCCCTGTACAATGACGAGTAGGCAGGTGACCCAGGTAGGTCAGGTGACCTTGAGCCAATGGGATAGAGATCCAATGGTTCAATTGATGAGGAATAGGATAAGACCAGGAGCTCCAAATATACAAGAGTGATAACTCTCCAGCAGGTAGAGACCAACCATTGCGGATAAGGAGAACCCCATAGACACATGGAGATTGGGACCATGAGGAATGCCTGACCAGCATGGACTCCTTTCCTCCGGTAATACTGCTTCTCTTCATTGGCTGTTCATGAAGGGTCAGGGATTCTAGTAGGGTGTACACAGGTGGATAGTTTGTGAATTCACGTGTTTTTAGTTGAGATAATAAAATTTTCTTGTTGGTAAATACAGATTCCTTGTGCCTCACTGATCATTCTACCAAGGGGTGATTCTTGTAACAAGAACTAGAAGTCAAACAACTGTTCGATGAAATGCGACTTACATCTGCTTTTCATTGTCCAAGAGGCAGCTGCATGTTTAGAAGGGAAGCTTACTAAAAAGGCAAGAAAGAGAAAGAGGCCTACTGGCTAAGAATGGAATATGCTTCACAGGTAATCACTACTGCTACCCAAGGTCTATAATAACTTGCAGCAGTGACCAAGGTCAATACTTGTCCCCACATTTCAACTGTGACAAGAGATACTAAATGTTCATTACTGCTGTTGCACAGGGTTACAGATATTACTTTCAGTTAGTTTGTGCTGATGTGCCTCTTGTACTTGAATCTCTGTTGGAAGAGTGTGCAGGAAATAGCTTGTGTATAATACTAGAGCAGATGGTCAGTGCCATTTTAGGGGAAGTTTGAAAGCACTGCTGAATTTTCAAGTCAGTGTTTGATTGTATAACAATGGAAGCAAAGGTACAATAAATGATTTGTAATTTAAGTTGGATATTGTCAAGATTGCACAAACCTAACCTTAATAGTCTTCTGTAGAGTCTAAAGCCTAGAAGTTCTTTTTAGTGAATATTTATAAACTGTAGCTATTACCTTAAGGACTGGTTGAGAAGACTACATAGATGTACTTGTATAAGGATATAATGAGGTAAGGCTGGTGAGCATCAATCAGTGGGGATTAGTTGAAGAGAAGTGAGAGAAGGCTTGTGTGGAACACAGATGTCAGCCAGTATCTGTCTGTCTGGAGTATTACTGTGGAAAATATTATGAAACATCAACATGACTCACCCCAGATGGTTTACTTGAAGAAAATAAGGATCAAAACTCCCCACATACACCAGCACCTTTACCCATGAAGGTACAGTAGCTTCAAACTTTTCACATACAAGCATCTGCTTTCTAAAAATAAAATTGCAGAAAATGAAGTAGAAAGTTCTCCTGGAAAACCATGAGAACTTAAGATGTGCCTTAAATCAGTGCTGAGTTCTAATACAAAATAGTTTGAAATCTCCCATTGGAAGTATCACTATTAAATATTTTAAGATGTTCAGGAGCCGAATGGTAATTTGACTTTAATTTGTACTGGCAATGTCAGATAATGATGAGATGTGTTCCCTTCATCAATGGGAAACACAAATTTTAGTATCCATTTAACTTCTAATAAATAATCATGCTCTAGGAAATGCAGCAGGTGCTCATTTAAACCTCATACCATTTCAACGCTCGCCTATTTTTCAATATTTAAAAGAAACTCAAAATACGTATTCATAGGAAATTAAGTCTGGAAAGGATGTAAGAATTTAGTTCATCAAAAATCATTCCTAATCTGAACTGCATAATCTCAACAACCACTAGAGGGCTCAGGGGAAAACAACTCTGCAGCCCCAGAGGAAGCTGGATATCCAGCTGGCCTCCTCTCATCTGTAAAGTCGAAGAACAAGCTTTAGTTTCTCACAGTTCAATTTTGCAGTAAAAGCAATGCCATTCCGTGTTAATATTTTATCATTTGTAGTTCTGTGTTTGTGACAATTCTTTATGAAAAATTAAAGGCTGATGTGGCAAGTACGAAATAAATTAAAACTGCAGATTGCCTCGCATGTTTCAGTCAGACTCTGATAAGAAATTACAGAAATAACAAAGTGAAATTATTACAGGTCTGGAGTGGTAAATATAATCTCAGATCATAAGCCTGTAAGTCCATAAAATAGGATCAGGATTGGGCTATTCAGTGTATTGAGTCGGCTCCACGAGTCCATCATGGCTTATTCACTCTCCTTCTCAACACTGTTCTCCTGCCTTCTCTCATAACCTTTGACACCCTTACTAGTTAAGAACTATCAACCTCCACTTTAAATACTTCTAAAGATTGAACAGCCTCTAGTTAAAGAAAGTCTCCTTATCACTCTTCTAAAGGGACATTCTTCTATTCTGAGGCAGTGCTGTCTGGACCTAAATTCTCCTACTATTGGAAACATATTCTTAATGTCCACTCTATCTACATGGGTATTCAATAGGTTCCAATTAGATCCCTCCTCAATCTTCTAAACTCTAGACTCAGAGCCGTCATGTGCTCCTTAAATACTGACACTTTCATTCCTGGGATCATTCTCATGACACTTCTCTAGTGTCAATTCTCATGAACTTGTACAATACCAGTACATCCTTTCTCAGATGTGGGGCCCAAAGCTGCTCACAATACTCCAAATGCAGCCTGACCAATGCCCTATAAAGCCTTAGCATTACATCCCTGCTTTTATATTCTGGTCCTTTCAAACTGAATGGTAACATTGCATTGCCTTCCTTACCATTGACTGAAACTGCAAGTTAACCTTTTGTTACGTATCCCGTAACTGGATAACTCACCAGCAAAGATAGAGAGGTCCGTTGGAGTCTGATGGCATTATTTTCAAATGTTTTATTCAAAAGGGGAGCACAAAAAGCAAGGTTAACACAAACATTCAGATCGTATATGTCAGTAAAAACTCAATCTAAAACGCGGGTATAGCAATAATCATCATTATGAAATAATCTGGACTGTTGTCTAGGGGATAATATATTGTTCGTTGGAAATATAAAAGTCACTCAGAAGTCTGCAGACATTTGCCTTCCGGCTGGGTTTCATTTGTTTTAGAGGGATCGGTGAAAACGAAAAGAGAACTTGCCCGGGTCTTTACACAGCCACTCCAGTAAATCAGGGGAGTGTTGTTTTCCCCTTTTTTAGTGCGAGGTCTTTCTCGGTATCATCAGCCACCCACTCCCTAGGCCAAAGGAGTTAGGAGCGCACGTGGCGTTGCACGGCTTCCAGCTCTCACGGGAGCGTTGAGCGATCGAGTTCTTCGGGAGCGTCTCTCTCTGGGGGTACCGCCTCCTGCAGCCCCCTTTTATCTTTACTTGCAGAGTTGTGGCTGTCCATCAAAGTAGGGGGATGCAATCCCCACCCCCACATGGCTCGAGGGTATTCATGTCCATGGTAGTTGTCACGTAGCCGGGACATGCACGTGACACAGGTGCCTCTACGAACAATGGTCAAGACCGTTGCATTGTCTCTCACTTCCGTGTCCCAAATTAATAGCGATCTTGCGATTCTCGGGAAAGAGGGGGCTGCTCCCGCTCCTTCGGCCCCTCAGAGCTGTGGTACCTTCATAACACCTCACCTCTAAACAGCGTTTTTTTTTACCAGCGGTTAAAAAAATGAAGTTGTACAGTGTCTTACAGAGTTTTTTTTTCAATACCCAACCTTGCTTTTTTTTTACAGAGCCATACAGTTACACCTTTTGTTCAGCATCTAGATAAACAATCCGCTAGCACATTATCACTCCCCTTAATGTGCTGTATCTTAATATTGAATTCCTGCAGCATCAGACTCCAGCTCAATAACCTCCTGTTTTTATTTTTCATATTGGCCAGGAATACCAACGGGTTGTGATCGGTATAGACCACTAGGGGTTTTTGCGCGGGACAAATGTACACTTCGAAATGTTGTATCGCCAACACAAGTGCCAACAATTCCTTTTCTACAGTAGAGTAATTCCTCTGGTGTACATTGAACTTCCGAGAGAAATATGCTACCGGGTGCTCCACTCCATCCCCCGCTTGCTGTAAGAGGACTGCTCCTGCAGCCTCGTCACTGGCGTCCGTTGCCAAGGAGAAGAGTGCTAACAAATCAGGCGCTTTTAACACCAGGTGATGGCACAATACGGCATTTAACTTTTCAAAAGCACTCTGATAAGAGGGACCCCACTCAAATCTTTCCTCCTTCCTCAGGAGTTTTGTAAGGGGGAGCGCAATGTCCGCGAAATTTCTACAGAATTTCCGATAGTATCCCACCATGCCCAAAAACCTCCTCAGAGCCCTTTTATTGTAGGGTACAGGAACCTCAGAAATAGCCTGTACCTTTGCCTGCACAGGAGCCAACAGTCCCTCTCCCACCACATACCCCAAATAGGTGATAGTGGCATGACCAAATTCACTCTTTGCAAGGTTTACTGTAAGGTGGGCTGTCGACATTTGGGTAAACAGATTTTCCACGGCCTCCAGGTGCTCCCCCCAGGTGTCCACTCCACACGATCACATCGTCAAGATAAGCCTTGGTGTGGGTTAACCCCTTTATCACAGCGTCTATCATCCGCTGAAATGTCCCTGGTGCATTTTTCATCCCAAACGGCATAACGTTGTACTCGTACAACCTGGATGGGGTGACAAAGGCGGAAATCTCTCGAGCCCTGTCCGTTAAAGGAACACACCAGTATCCCTTTAGCAAGTCAATTTTTGTGATGTACCTCGCCTTCCCCACTTGGTCAATGCAATCATCCACCCGGGGAATAGGGTAAGCATCTGTCTGGGTGACTGCGTTGACCTTCCGGTAATTGGTACAGAAACTTATGGTACAGTCCGGTTTTGGGACAACCACGCAAGGAGAAGCCCATGCGGAAGAGGATTCGCAGATTATCCCAGCAGCTAGCATATGTTCAATCTCCTTCCTTACTAGCTGGCTCTTTTCGGAATTCATACGATAAGGTGCCTGTTTTATGGGCTGAGTTGAGGTAACTATCACATCATGTTGCGTCCCACTACACCTTCGGGGAACATCTGGGTATAAGTCTGCATGCCGGTGAATGAGCTGTAATATCTGCTCCCTCTGTTCAGGCTGTAAGTGTATAACTTTATCCGCAAGGCTTGCCAATACCATAGAGTTCTCCAATCTGGTGGGGACTATACCTATCTTTTCAAACCGCTCTGGTCCCTCCTGACCATCCCCGCCTACCTCATCGGTTTTCCTGGCCGCCCCGACCACCGCGGAGGTAGTGTCATGGTACCTTTTCATCATGTTCACGTGAACTAACTGGGTCGGCTTTCGCCGATCAGGGGTTTCAATCACGTAATTCAGCGAGTCTATTTTCTTACGCACTTTATATGGTCCTTGAAACCTCACCTGAAGGGGATGGTTAACTACCGGAAATAGGACCAAAACCTTGTCGCCTACGTAAAACTCTCATTCTCTCACTCTCGGGTTATACCACTGGCTCATTTTTTTCTGGGATTCTTTAAGGTTTTCCTTTGCCAAGGCGCATACTTTATGCAGCCTCTCCCGGAATTTCAGAACATAGTCGATCACACTGACTTGAACGGTCGGGCTAGACTACTTTTCTCTCAGGAGGGTTAGAGGGCCCCTGGGCCTGTGACCAAAAACGAGCTCAAACGGACTGAACCCCAGTGAGCACTGGACTGTATCCCTGACGGCAAATAACAGAAGGGGTAAAGCCTCATCCCAGTCTCAAACGTTCTCCTGACAATAAGTTTTAAGCATGGTATTTAGCGTAGCGTGGAACCTTTCCAACGCCCCTTGGGATTCCGGGTGGTACGCGGAGGCTAGAATTTGTTCTACCCCTAGCTGGGTCATCATCTGCCTAAATACAGTAGATGTGAAGGTACTCCCCTGATCCGATTGCATCTCCTTAGGCAGCCACACTGTGGTAAAGAATTTGATGAGGGCCCTCACCAGCACAGCGGTCCTAATATTACCCAGAGGCACAGCCTCTGGAAATCGTGTAGCGGCACACATCACGGTCATGATATACTGCCGCCCCCTCGCCGTTTTTGGTAGGGGTCCCACAAAATCCACAATGATTCGGGAGAAGGGCTCCTCGCACGCGGGGATGGGTCGGAGGGGTGCCTTAGGGATAATTTGATTTGGCTTACCCACCATTTGGCAGGTATGACACCTTTTACAATATTCAATAATCTCCTTTCTCAGGTTTGACCAATAGAACTCTCTTTGAACCCGATCCACTGTCTTTGTTATTCCCAAATGCCCACCTAACGGTCCCTTATGAGCTAAGTTCAGAATTTCGTCCCGATACGCTTTCGGGACTACTAGCTGATGTACCACCACCCAGTCCTCATCGACCAACACCTTGGGGGGCCTCCACTTCCTCATCAACACACCCTCCTTCAGGTAGTAACCTTCGGGCTCGGTTTCAACCTCGGTCTCTGAAAGAACCAACTCTCTCAAGGCTATCAGCTCCTTGTCCCTTTCCTGTTCCCGTACAAACTCTCATCTGGCTAGTGGCAGGTCTACCTCCCCCTGTTTACTCCCTCCCGCCTCCTTACTCTCCGGTTTCTCTTCCTCTGACCCTCGCTGGTACAGAGTCGGTAAAAATGTGTCAGCCAAATCAAAACAGGCCGGATTTAATCTGCTCTCTCTCTCAGCTGTCTTTGTCGACATGCTGCGAGTGACCGCGCAGGCGGGGTATACCTTCAGATCTGAGGGAGGGGCCTCAATCCTCGCAGGCTGGGTGGTTAGCTTCACCGCCGCTCCCATTTTTCCTCCCGCTAGGTCATTCCCCAGAAGGACATCCATGCCTTCCCCCGGCAACTCCGGCAGGACCCCCAGCTCTACTGGTCCCGACACCAACTCACAATCTAGAATGACCCTATGCAAGGGTACAACTTCGGTCCCTTTTCCTATGCCTTTCAGGGCTACCTCTCCCGTCAGAGGTCCGAACTCTAGCACTTTACAGCTAATCAATGATAGCTCAGCCCCACTGTTTCTCCAGATCTGTACTGGAATTTGTGGGCCTCCCTCTTCCGGGGACACGGTTCCTTTGGAATTAAACATCTCACGCCCCTCCTGTACTCCATCTACCAGGGGCCCTCTCGCCGATTTCCCGATCGACGCGATGCATCCTATAGGAATAGCTGCTTTCCCTTTTTCTGGCTCCCTCCTCGGAGCGGAGCACTTTGATGCAATATGCCCCACCTTTCCACAATTAAAACAGGTCAAACCAGGAAATCTCTAGGTTTCTGGCCTGGTGTCCTCACTTTTTCGGCTAGCTCCCGGCTGAGTTTCCACCTTAGCCGGCGGGCTTTCCCTACCGTTCCCACAGTCTCTCGGGAACTTTTTGTTGAGGAAAACCTTGTCTTGTGAGCGAGAGCATATTCATCTGCGAACCTAGCAGATTCTGAGACGGACTTAGTCGGCCTCTCGTTCAAATGTATCCGGATCTCCTCCGGAACACAACTTTTAAATTCCTCAATCAAAAGTAACTCCCTGAGACGCCCATAATCCTCGTCCACTCCTTCCGCAGCGCACCAACGGTCCAAGAGCACCCCCTTCTCATGGGCTAGCTCGGTATACGTTTGATTCCACCCTTTCCTTAAATTTCTAAACTTTTGTCTATAGGCCTCAGGTACCAATTCATAAGTCCGGAGAATGACCTTTTTTACCTCATCATAATTCTCCGCTCCTCCCTCCTCCAGGGACAAGGCCGCATATGCTCGTTGGGCTTTCCCCTTTAACACACTTTGTAACAACGCCACCCACTGTTCTTTTGGCCACTTCTGATTTACTGCCACCTTTTCAAAAAGCAAGAAATAACTATCAACATCTGTCTCCTCGAACGGGGGCACCAATCTCAACTCCCTACTAACATTAAACCGCTCTGCTTGGTCTAACCCTTGATCTCTTCGCTCGTTCTTCATCTTCTCAATTTCCTGGTCATGTTGCCTCTGTTTCTCTTTCTCGTCCCATTCCCTCTCTTTCTCTTCTGCTTCTAGCTTCTTTAGGTGAATTTCATGCTGTCTTTGCCTTTCTCTCTCTCTCTCTCAACCCTTTCCCTCCCTATCTCAGCTGCTTCCAGCTCTTTTAACTTAATTTCACATTCCAACTTTAATTTCTCCACCTCTAAGTGAACCGTCACACTTGATGGTACTTTGTCAGGGATATCTTCCAATACCTCATCTTCAAACACATTCTTCCCAATGTAATACTGGGTTATGGCCCTTCGTACCTCCCGCTTTTTCATGGACGACCTCACTTCTGTGAGGTTCAACCCCTTCGCCAAACTTAACAAGTCTGATTTGGTGGTCGCCTCTAGTGCCCCCACCGTCGGGTTTTCCATAAATTCACACACGCCCATCTTTGCTGGTTTCCCATCTGGCTACCTGCGTAACCAGATTCACGTTTTTGATTTACAAGCCCGATTCACTGGCCTCCCAATTTGGTGACAAATCCCGGATGAGCCCCCAAGTTATTACGTATCCCGTAACTGGATAACTCACCAGCAAAGATAGAGAGGTCCGTTGGAGTCTGATGGCACTATTTTCAAATGTTTTATTCAAAAGGGGAGCATAAAAAGCAAGGTTAACACAAGCATTCAGATCGTATATGTCAGTAAAAACTCAGTCTAAAACACGGGTATAGCAATAATCATCATTATGAAATAATCTGGACTGTTGTCTAGGGGATAATATATTGTTCATTGGAAATATAAAAGTCACTCAGAAGTCTGCAGACTTTTGCCTTCTGGCTGGGTTTCATTTGTTTTAGAGGGATCGGTGAAAACGAAAAGAAAACTTGCCCGGGTCTTTACACAGCCACTCCAGTAAATCAGGGGAGTGTTGTTTTCCCCTTTTTTAGTGCGAGGTCTTTCTCGGTATCATCAGCCACCCACTCCCTAGGCCAAAGGAGTTAGGAGCGCACGTGGCGTTGCACGGCTTCCAGCTCTCTCGGGAGCGTTGGGCGATCGAGTTCTTCGGGAGCGTCTCTCTCTGGGGGTACCGCCTCCTGCAGTCCCCTTTTATCTTTACTTGCAGAGTTGTGGCTGTCCATCAAAGTAGGGTGATGCAATCTCCACCCCCACATTGCTCGAGGGTATTCATGTCCATGGTAGTTGTCACATAGCCAGGACATGCACGTGACACAGGTGCCGCTACGAACAATGGTCAAGACCGTTGCATTGTCTCTCACTTCCGTGTCCCAAATTAATAGCGATCTTGTGATTCTCCGGAAAGAGGGGGCTGCTCCCGCTTCTTCGGCCCCTCAGAGCTTTGGTACCTTCATAACACTTTAGAAAATCCTGCACTAGACCTCCCAAGACTCTTTGCACCTCTAATTTCTGAATTTGTTCCTGGTTTAGAATATAGTCCATGCCTTTATTCCTTCTATCAAACTTTGGTATTCTCTTTTATATTATTTGCTAGCCTATCTTCATATTTTATCTTCCCTTACTACTTTTCGGTTGCCTTCTGTTGGTTTCTAAAAGTTTCTCAATCCTCTAGCTTCCCACTATTTTTTGTTATATTGTATGCCCTTCCGTTTGCTTCCATGTTGTGTTTGACTTCCCATTTCAGCCATGATTTGTCTCATTCTCCTTTTAGAATGCTTCTTCTTTGGGATGGGCAGATCTTGCGCCTTCTGAATGAATCCCAGAAAAAGCAGCCATTCTGGTTTTACCATCATCCTTACTCGTGTCCTCTTCCAATTAACTACATCTAGCTCCTCTCTCATACCTCTGTAGTTGCCTTTACTCTACTGTAATATTGATATATCCAATTTTATCTTCTCCTTCTCAAAATGCATGATAAACACTATTATATTATGATCTCTGCTTCCTAAGGGTTCCTTTATCTTAAACTCCCTATTCAAATTTGATTCATTACGCTGCACCCAACCAGAATTTTTGTTTCCCAAGTGGGCTCAACCACTGTTCTAAAACACCATTTCATAGGCATTCTACAATTTCTCTGCTTGAAATCCAGCACCTACTTTATTTTCCCAATCTACCTGCATATTAAACTCCTTCATGACCATTGCAACATTGTCCTTTTTAAGTGCCTTTTCATTCTCCCTTTGTAATTTGTGCTCCATACACTGGCTACTGTTTAAAGGCCTGTATGTAACTCCCGGCTGTCCAGCTGGTGGCGCAGTGACATCAGCGCTGGACTCCGGAGCGAAGGTTCCCGAGTTCGAACCCCGTCAGGCCACTCCCGGGCACACCTTCCATCTGTGCCGGGTAGAATGTCAAGCTCGCAACTGGACCTCGTAAAAAAAACACAACTGCGCTGTGAGAAGGACGTTGGGGACCACTCACAGAATCTTTCCTCCAAGACAATCACATGAAAAAAAAGTGGTCGCCAAGGCTCAGGCAGAGTATGGCACACAAAAAAAATATAACTCCCATCAGGGTCTTTCTACCCTTGCAGTTCCTTATCTCCTCCCACAAGGATTCTAAATCTTCTGATTCCATGTCACTTCTCTCCAAGGATTTTATTTCATTGTTTACACTGCTTAAACATGGATTTTGTAAACACAGTTTTTTTTATCAGATGCATCTTTACATTTCTATGGTAGCATAGCGGTCAGCATGATGCTATTACAGTTTGGGATGTTCTGAGGCTCGGTATTCAATTCTGATGCTGTGCATAAGGAGCTTGTACATTTTCGCTGAGATTGTGTGAGTTTCCTCCAGGTGTTCTAGATTCTTCCCACAGTCCAAAGACCTACTGGTTAGTAGATTAATTGGTCATTGTAAGTTGTCCTATAATTAGGATAGTGTTAGACAGGTGACTTTCTGGGTAGTACAGTTTGTTGGGTTTGAAGGACAATAAATAAACAAACAATAAACAAGCAAGCAGACAAATAAATTGATCAAAACTATTCAGCAGTTAATACCAACTGAAATTTTGTAGTTTTAAGTTTTAAGTTAAGAAACCAAAGAACGTCTTCTATTGCATTTGATTGACTGCTACTACTAAACAACATACTTTCAATTTGGCAAAAAGTAAGAACAACTGAAGTCTTCACGATTGCTGCCATCTTGTTGCCACTTCATAACCAAGCCAATCTACCTTCAAATCATAAACAAGAAAAAAATCTGCACATGTTGGAAATCTCAGCAACACACACAAAAAGCTGGAAGAATTCTGCAGGCCAGGCAGCAGAAAAAAAGTACAGTCGAAGTTTCAGGCCAATGCTGCCTGGCCTGCTGATTTCCTCCAGCATTTTGTGTGTATTGCTCAGTCTTCCTTCAGCATGGTTTCCATAGCAGACAGAAAATGCACTCAGTTACTTCTGTTAATCAACCATGAAATGGATCTTGAGGCCAGATAAACAAAAAAAAACATTATTTTTCACACCAGTCAATTGAATGTAATTTTGGTCCTGTATATAATCAAATGCTAGCCAGATTATTTGTGCTATGATTTCATGAAATGCTGCAACAAGACCCAAGCATGTGCTTTAACCTTCAACTTAATAACTTCACAACTTTTCCTTGAAGTACATTAAAAAGGCAGAAAGTCATTTTTCTTAATTTCCATCTCCAGGATCCTATTGATATGATTGCTAACAACCAAGCTCATATCTGATAGAAATAACAAAAGTACTGATTAATCAGGTGTAGAATGGTTTGCTTCCTTCATGGTGTAGTGTAGAACTTATGCATGCTGTGTGGGAGAAGGCAGAATATTCAGTACTTCTATTCCCTTTGAAATTTGCTTTTGCCACGTTACTTTAAGGAAATAACTTTCCATTCCTTTCTACTTCATACTGCTTGAAAATGATCTGAAGAAGCAGTCAGCACCATGCCGACAACAGCTCAAGAATACATAAATGTGAGCAATCAGCCTAATTCAACTCAACACTTCTGCAAGGTGTCAGTATAACTGAATGCACCCTGCTATAGATAACTACCAGTACTGGGCAGGCAGTGGGTTGTGAGTAAAGAATACTCATTAGCAGCAAAGTAACACTTCATTGCATCTCCTGTTTCTTCACTGGAATATAAACTCAACAAGGAAACGCCATACATATCCAACTAAGTTTGTGCATTTTGATGCTGAATGGTGTTCGGATTTGGGTACCATGTTTTGTTTTAATTAATTATATCTTGGAGGTGGGGGAACTTAGTAACTTTCCATATGGGATAAAATGCTTATTATGATCAGCACCAGCCTAGTTTGAAAGCAATGGATTCAATGTGTATTCAAAATGGATTATTCAGCCTTGGGCACAAGTATCATTGTGAAACACATTGATGTGTCATGAGCAGCAAGCATACTACTATTCTTTTTCTGGAAATTGATGTCCTATAAATCTTATTTTTATTTTTAAACTTAATTTCTTCATGTCTAGTATACTCATGCTGTAGTGATTAATTGCACCACATCTTGTCAAAGTCTGTAAAATGAACCTGTTTCGTCATATACTGTGAGCAGTGTTGGAAAGAGATGAATTAAAGAAGTATAGAGGAAGACTGAAAGAGGATTAATCACAGCATTCGAAGACATAGACCAATGGTCAATCAGTAAATATGAAAATAGCACTTGTGTGTCATGTACTTGCAGCTGCAATCTTTTCTGCTTTTCTATGCACCCTTTTAATGCTCACTGTTGATTTATTCTGCAGCCCAACGAGGGAGAGGATTTCCTAAAGTCTTGAAATCCTGTCCAGAGTGAGTTTCACAAAGTAAGTTTGTCAAGGTAAAACTGGGCTTTCAGTCTGAGCACAGCATGAAGGAAGAATGGAGACGCAAGTGACTGTGGATGCTGGAAATCTGGAACAATGCCTGGAGGAACTCAATAGGTCAGACTGAGGGACAAGAACACTTCAGGTCGAGATTCTTCTTCTGGACTGGAAAGAGAAAGTGGAGAAAACTATTATAATAAAGTAGAGGGAAGCAGTGGAGCAAGAGCTGGCAGATGATAGGTGGACACAGTTGAGGGGGTGATAGGCAGGTAAGGGAGGGAGGAGAGTGGGAATGAGAGTGTCAGATATTCAATGTGAGTGGCTGGCTGCTTAGAGAGGGGAACAAAAACTTGGAGATGCATGATGGTGCAAACGTCCAAATATAGAGTAAAAATGTACTTTTGGAGGAATTCAACAGGTTGAACAGCATTTTTACAGGCAGAGAGTTGATCAACGTTTCAAGTTGAGACTCTATGTTGGAACTGGCCCTGAAATAGGTTCTCAACAGGAAAAAATTGACCATTGCTCTGCTTCCACAGATATGCATGATCTGCTGAATTCCTTCAGCACTTGGTTTTATGCAGAGAAAAAGAGTTTGCTCTCTCTGTCACTCTCTCACTGTCTTTGTGCTCTCAAGATCGGGAGTGAAGAGCTAAACAGTGCATTTGTGAAAGAGGGTAAAACAGTCCTGCATAAGGAAGCGTTCAAAATCAGAATCAGGTATATTATCACTAGTCATGATACTGCCATGACAACCACTGAAAGCTCTTCATTAGAGTAGATGTGAATGCCCCTGGGTCATAGTTGTTGAGACAACTTGTTGTTGAGCTGAGGAAAATATGGGTAACTCTAGGTAATTTCTAAAGTAGGGACATGTTTAGCACAGCTTTGTGGGCCAAAAGGCCTGTGTTGTGCTGTAAGTTTTCTATGTTTCTAACATCAATGGCTGTGATACTTCACTCCCAGATGAACTCAATGGCTTCTATGTCAAATCAACTTTATTTTCATTTAACTATATACATGTATATAGAAAGGAGCCATCATTTCTCCAAACCAGGAAGTAAAGCACAGTAGTGCACATAACACACATAGCACAATAATTTATGAAGTTAAGGATAAAATCTACAGATGACCGTGCATAAATAACAAACTAAAGTGCATAAGTTAAATATTGTAAGGTATGGAACATATTAACCAGTGACTCTTCCAAGGTGATGTGGCAGGGAGTTCAGAAGTCTAATAGCTTGAGGGAAGAAACTGTTTCCCATCCTGACCATTCATGTCTTTTTGCATCGGAGTCTCCTGTCTGATGATAGAAAGTCAGAGGATGCTGGTTGGATGGATGGGACCCCTAATAATACTTTGTATGCAACACTCCTGATGAATGTCTCCAATGGATAGCAGGGAGACCCCTGTGGTCCTCCCAGCTGTTCTCATGGTCCTTCGTAGGGATTTTCAGTCTGATGCTTGGCTGCTCCCAGATCAGATAGAGATACAGCTTGCCAGTATGCTCTCAATGTGGTTCCTGTAAAATGCAGTTAAGATGGGCCAGCGGAGGAGGTAAGGTGTTGGGGGAAACCTTGCTTGCCTTAGTCTCCTGAGGAAGTGGAGTAGCTGCTGTGCCTTCTTGTTCAGGGAGGTGATATTAAGGGACAAGAAGAGGTCATCGATAATGTGAACACCCAGGAACCTGGCACACTTACCTCTCTCTACTAAAGAGCAATGTATTCACAGAAGGGGATTGCTCATTGGTTGAGTGCTGTCATAACAACAACCTTGCACTTAACATCAGAATTGATTGCAAACTTCAGGAAGGGGAAGTTGAGGGAACATAGACCAGTTGTGATCGAGACATCAACAGTAGAAAAAGTGTGCAGTTTTAAGTTCCTGTGTGTCAACATCTCTGAAGATTTATCCTAGGCCTAACATATTGATACAATTACAAGGACAACAGCTATATTCCAATTGGAATTTAGGGAGAATTGGTATGTTACCAAATATACTCACAGATTTCTACAGATGTACTGTGGAGGGCACCATGACTGGTTACATCACTGTCTGGAACAGAGGTGCCACTGCATAGGATTGGAAAATGCTGCAGAAAGTTGTAAACTCAGCCAGTTCCACATCATGGGTACTCACCCCTCTGGTATCGAGGACAATTTCAAAAGACAATGACTCAAGAAGGCAGTGTCCATTATTAAAGACCCTCATCACCAAGGACACGTCCTCTTTTCATTGCTACCATCAAGGAGGAAGTACGAGATCCTGAAAACCCAAACCCTTCATTTCAGGAACAGCTTCTTTTTTCTGCTATCACATCTCTGAATAGATATTGAACCCATGAACCCTACCTCATTATTTTTTCTTCTCTTTTTGCAATACTTCCTTAATTTATTTTTTTCTATTTGTATTTCTCATTGCAAATTATAGTTTTATTATTATGTATTGCATTGTACTGCAAAACAACATATTTTACAATATATGCCAGTGATATTGTTTCCCAATTGTGATTTTGTTTCTGTTTAGTGGATATAAATGATGGTAACTCTAGGGAGCTAGATGCTCTGGCCAACAACAACTAACCAATGACTCCCATGTTAAGTCAGGTTACTGACACCATGGCTGAGGACTGTGTGCACCAAAGGTGTTACATTGGTCTAGTCTTGTCCTCTGAACCTCCTCCTTCTCAGTGTAGCAGAACATATTCAAGACTTTATCCTCAGTGGGCTGATAACTGGCCCTCTGCCTTAGCCCTGGACTACATGTGGCTAATATCTCATTATCATCAGCTCCCATCTCAAAATGTGCACACAAATGCATTAATGGTGCAAAGTCTGAGAAAAAGTGAGAGGTATATGCTTACACAATCTGCAGCTTGTGAATTAAAGTCATTATGTGATGGAAACAGAAATGGAAAGTGAGAACAGGATTATCTACTGTTAGACCGTCATTTTCAATTACCTCAGCAGCAGCTATCATAATAAAGCTGAAACCATGGGAACTAGGATATACAGATTCACCTGACCATATCCGTTCCCACTTCTTCCCCTTGGCATAGCTGTGTTCTGCAGTGAGAGGGCTGTATATCAATGAGTTCTGTGCAATTTGGCTACTGTGACTTTGGTGAATATCTAGCTGTGGAATGTGCACTGCCAGCAATGCTGAATGTGTGTGTGAGATTGATGAAGTATGTGAATGTTGCTCACAAGTGCTGTTTATTGGTAAGCGTGTGATGAAGATGCAATGTCTGAAACTGTCACTGAAGCTGCTGGTGAAACTGGGATGGTATGTCCCATATGAGATGCATTCACTGATCTTAATTGCAGTCAGGATTGCAAGATGGCATCAGCAACCAATATTACTAAAGGCAAAATCCTGCAGACGGTACACAAAGCTACTTCTCCTTTTAAATATACTTTTGAAAGTATGTGTGTGTGATTGGTGCCTGTAATTTACATTTTGATATTGTGTTTTTGGGCCGACTGTGCAATCTGGTGTTTTTGCTGTCTCTGAGGGAATTCAGTGTGGTTGAGAACGGAGTGTGTGACCTAATGGCAGAGATTGAGCCAATAGAGTGCTCCATTTCTCGCCAATTAAAGCATTGAGAAAAAATTAGTTCAACAAGGATGAGAGTGGAAGACAAGCAGGTGTTCAGAGCCGACCCCCTGCTTTTGACCAGTCTCCCTCTCCCTCTCCGTTGTTGCTGCCAGAGCAAGGAGCAGGAATCTTGGGTCTTGAGCAAGGTTTGATTGGCGCATTTCATGGATTCAACTCATTTTCAGAGCACTCTGCAGTTCATGCTATGCTTTGGTTTCTGGTCACTCCTTTATTTATTGCTATTTTGTGTGATTTTGATCAGGTCAGACTGGCCCTTCAGTCTTCAGTCAACAAACGATATACTGAATTGAAATGAACTCAACTGAACTTTCCCAGACTGTTTCAAGGAGCCTGTGGTTTGATGTTTACTATACCGTGTTATTCGCTTGTTTATTTGCCGTTTACACGATTTGTTCTTTTTTGCTCGTTGGGTGTTTAGTACTTTCTTTCAATGCATTCCATGGTGTTTTTCTGTATTGTGGTTCTCTGTGGGAAATGAACCTCAGTGTTGAAAACTGCTTACATCCTTTGGTAATAAACATACTTTGACTTTGCATTTGATTATGTGTTGTTGATTATGTGCCTTTGACTTTGGGTTTGATCAATGAACTTTGAGCAGTACTGCTTCCTGGTCTTCAAGGTTTGTGCCAAGTATTTTCCCTTCAGGATTCCCTGGTTCCCCCTGCTGCATATATCTACAGTCCTGTTCCTTTAAGGATATATTTTTCCCTTTATTAACTCCTCCTCAACAAAACACGTGCTTGGCCCTCCCTGATCCAGAGGGTCAGAGGAAGATCGTGAGAATGATCCAGGGAATGAAAGGGTATGAGAAGCGTTTGATGGCTCTGGGCCTGTATTTGCTGGTGTTTAGAAGGATGGGGGGGGGGGGGGTCCTTATTGAAACCTATCAAATATTGAAAGGCACAGATAGAGTGAATGTGGAGAGGACACTTACTGTAGTGGTTAAAAGGTACACCCTCAGAATAGAAGGATATCTCTTTGGAACAAAGATGAGGAGCAACTTCTTCAGCCAGAGGGTGGTGAATCTGTGGAAGTCATTGCCACAGACAGCTGTGGAAGCCAGAATGGGTATACTGGGTATACTTAAAGCAGAGGCTGATAGGTTTATTGATTAGTATAGATAATATAGATGTCAAAGGTTACAGAGAGAAGGTAGGAGAATGGGGTTGAGAGGGTAAATAAATCAGACATTATGTAATGGCAGAGCAGACTTGATGGGCTGAGTGGCCTAATTCTGTTACTATGTTTTATGGTCTTATGAACCACATCTGTCCCACAAATGCATCTAGTTCAGGGTTCTAAATCTTTGCTTTCTGATTTTCACAATTTTCCAAGTCAGGTTCATTTCTTGTGTACCTGCTATCACTTGCTCCAACCAAAATGTACCTTCCTTTGTGGACTGAAGATCAGCTGTAGATAGAAACAGGCTATAGTAAATGGGTGCTAGGTACTCATGATACTAGCCTTCAGGCTGGATTTAACAGAAGGTCCACGCTGTGGATAGAGCTGACAAGACGCTGAAATCATAAGACAGCCTAGAGTTGGCATGGGATTGCTCTCCGCTGGTATGTAATTCCTTCATAAATAGCCATCAACTTTACCTCTGGTAATGCTACATTCTGGGTTACATAAAATAGATTTCTGATGAATACAGTCCTAAACCCAAGGTATTTGGACTAACCATTGAACTGAATATCTGATATATTTTTCAGGCAACTTAGTGAAACCCTTCTGAGAATCCATAACATCCAAAAGATTCTTGCAATGAATACATTTTTATTTCCTCAATTATTAATATATTGTGGCGACCCTTTTCCTGGCGTATCCGAACCGACTCACAATGAGATAGCCTACGGGGGTTTGCGAGCACAGAGCTTTGGAGCCTCTGCGCCATGGGGGGCTGGTTGACAGAGGCTTAAAAGTGAGGCTGAAGTTTTGGAATAAAGTTTTTTCCTTCGACTGCAGTTACCGACTCTGTGTCGTAATTTTAGCGCTGCGTGTAGCATACCGCTACAATATCATAGTGCAAAGAGGAGATTGAAATTCTATGGAAAGCTGTAACTAAATCATGATCATGACAACAGTTGAAGTGATTACTGTTTAGAAGAGGCAGAAAGAAATTTCAGGAACAATGTCAGGAAGTCTTCACTTAAGAATTATCAAGGCTTGGAAAAAGATTCAAGCTTCACTTTTAATTAAAAGTGTGTGAAAATTCTGTCATACTTCTCCAGATGGTATATCAGGTTGGGTCAACTTGCCCAACTCAGAATTTTGCTGCACTGTAACTCCTGATATAGTTACATGAAAACTCAGCAACGTGTACATCACAATATTGTACATTTTTAAATAAGGTGGATAGGTTCTGAAAGAGCAAAAGTGTACTATAGAAATCAGATTTTTTGTTTAGTTTAATTTTTTTTTGCTCAGCATAGCAAAGCTTTCAATTTCCAGATACACTTACATTTACATTTCTTCCTCTCTCAGATATCAGGTATCAGAACACTTCCAGCAAAATATAGACATCATCACAACCTCCTATACAAAAGCCCTTATTAGTATAGCAGACAGGTTTACATCTATATACTGCAGAATAGGTTGCCATGTTTTATGAAAACTATTCATTTTTGAGTGTACCATACATGTCAAAAAGTCCAAAGGAATGTATTCCATAATTAATTTACGCCAACCAAGTAAAATGTTCTTCCTCGCACAGAAAGTCAGGATGCTAAAAAGCTTTTTTCTGATGTGCATTAATAATACTACTGTTGGGTAAGCCTAAGAGAAAATACACTGGGTCCAGTTTAATCTCCATCTTCATAATCTTTTCCATTTCACCCAAAATATCACTGCAGTATGCCTGAAGTTTGGGACAAACAGTAAGTGAAAGTTCCAGTATTCACTTTACATTTAGAACACATCAGAGAAACTCCCGTCTTAAAATTCAAGAGAATCTGGAGTCAGATGGGCTCTATGCAAAATTCTGAGTTGCAATGCTTTTGTTCTATTACAAGCTGAAATCTTCTTTGCATTATCACAGATATCTTCCCATGTTTCAGCTGTAATTTCTACTCCCAGCTCTTCCTCCCAGACCATTCCCAGCTGCTCAGCCTCTCCACAAGAACATTCCCTCAGGATGCTGTAAAAAATACTAATGGAAACTTCACCCTTAGAATGAAGCAGCCTCTTTTCTATGTCAGAACTACAGAAAACAGTTAACAATGATTTTTTTTTCTGTATAAAAGACATCATTGTTCCTTCATCAAACAGATCTGCTAGATGGAAAATACCCTTAGAAATCCAAAGTTTAAATCCAGAGTCCATTATGCCAGGCTGAAAAGTTGGTCTGCCGGTTATTGGAGTGAAGGGTGATATTTTTGCTGCGTTGCCCTCAATTTGTTGCACTGCCATCCAAGCCCTGACTGTATTAATTGTTATTGGATTGTGACAATATTCCTTAACGAGTTTCATCTTATTGGGGAAAAGCAAATTAATAAGAGGGCATTTTGTTTGTGAAGCTTCAATTTCTAGCCAAATTGAGGAGGGGTCCCTGCAAACCCAGTCAACCACCTATGATAAAAAGGAACTTGATTGATATTTTTGATGTCAGGAAAATCCAGACCCTCTGGACTACTGGGAAGCTGTAACTTAGACATTTTGATACAGGGTCTGTTTTTGTTACAGATGAAAGTAGCAAGCCAGCCATTTATTTTTTTAAGTATTTGTTGGGTAAAAATGACTGGAATTATTCGTTTTGGGTAGAGCAGACAAGGAAGAATGTTCATTTTGAAAGCCAAGCCAAGAAATGGGAAGAGTGCTCCATCGCTCAAGATCCTGTTTGATTTTGTCAGATAACTGTGTAAAGTTAGCTTTGAACAATTGATCAAACATAGGTGTGATAAATATGCCTAAGTAAACAAAACCTGTCTGTGACCATTTAAAGGGGAAAACACCCTTAGTGTCAGGAACCTGCTGCAGATTCCCCAGAGGCATAGCCTCTGATTTAGTAAAGTTGATTTTATAACCTGAAAAGGTGTTAATGAATTGATGCATTGTATAAAGTGGTGTACTGATATAGCAGGGTTTGATAAGAAAATTAAAACATCATCCACATACAATGTAATTTTATGTGACTTTAGTCTTAAGTCTGGAGCAGATATTTTGGGGTCTCGCTGAATAGCCTCAGCCAATGGCTTGATCACTAGTGTGAAATGTAGTGAAAAGCCCTGCCAGCTGCCCCTCAGAGTACTAAAATTATCCGACCTAATACCATTAATGAGAATCGCAGCCAAAGTGTCATTATAAAGAACCTTCACCCACTTAATAAAATTATTGCCCAAACCAAATCGTTCTAAAATGAAAAAAGGATAAGGCCGTTTGACACAATCAAAGGCCTTTTCTGCATCTAAGGAAACCACTGCCACTGCCTGTTGCTGTTTGATCCTCTTTTATGATAAAAGGTAACACAGTTCAAATCAGATTGTTTGAGATGACAACAATCAACCTCAGCCTTGGTATATGTTCATAATCATGAATGAATGAATGAAATTTTATTTCCGTCAGTACAAACATAACAAGAAGCATAATTTTCAACAATGATTTCATAAGATAAAATTAAATAATAAAAATATTTAAAACAGACCAAAAGGGTGTAGGCTGAAGATACAGCTTATTATGTCTACCCCTCTTAATTATACAAAAACATATTTGATGTCAATCATCACATCAAAACAAAAATATTCATAATCTTTTAACACAAAATCCAATTCCAAGTATCACTTCTTTACATTACTCCCATTCATTTTAAATCATGAATTTTATATTTGTTCATTAAATTATTTTAAAATAATTTTTTAAACTTATTACGTGTGGTGCATGTTTTTAAATTCTTACTACAACTGTTCCATAGTTTCACCCCCTGACTGAAATGCAATGATTTTTTACATTTGTTCTTATCCTTTGGTTTTGAAATATACAGGTTCCTCTTAAATCATGTTGACTTCCTTACATTTTAAACGATCTTTGGATACATTGTGGTAACAGTCCATTTTTTACTTTATACTTAATTTGTATTATTTTAAAATCTACGAAATCTCTGAATTTTAAAATGTTGAATAAATAGTGGATTGATTGGCTCATAATAACTTGTCTTATTTACAATTCGTATGGCTTTCTTTTGGAGTAGAAAAATTGAGTTTATATTTCTATTTCCTACACAGTAAGTCATGTATGGGACTATAAGTGAACAGTATAATGTATACAAAGATTCCTGATTTAAGAAATCTTGCACTTTGTACAAATTTCATAATCATGCAAGTACAAGTAGTCCAAAGATGACTGCAGCATCAGCATCATGTCATATTTATTTGTCAGCATATGAACATTACTCCAACAGCACTCAAACTGAAGTTCTTCAGAAGCTATATGGATATTCTTGGAGGAGATTAGAGAACTTTAGTGTAGTATACTATATATACATATTTTTGGTATTAGAGCAAGTAATAAACCAAGTTTTCACCTGAGCTGATTATATAGTTTGTGGTTTCTTCACATAGTCAGCATGAGACTATATTGGATTATATTACTGCGACAAATGGACTCAATTTTCACTTCCCACATTATATGGAAGATAATGACTTAGAAAGAGTCAGTTCACTTTACAGCTTAAGTGAGCATTGCTATACCAAGGTCCATCACCAGCTGCTTCTGATTTGATAGTTTTATTCATGAAAGCTACTTGCAATTTTGCAATGCATCTGTGGAATCCTGATTTAAGACAACTTTGTGAGGGTCACTTAGAAGTTCTGCAACAGTTCAGGTATACAAGTTCATTTGGCTCTGACTCATTTGCTAGTACTGATCACAATAGAAAAAGTGTTAAATAAAGACACATCATAGGAAGGAGGCAAATTAAAAGAAAGATGAATGATTGATATGAGGCAGGTTATGTAAAATTAATGAGACAAATCTTATTGGCTTGGTTTCCTATGTCAGGTTGCCACCCAAATGCTGACCTCAAAAATAATTTCCATGCACAGATATGTGAGGTTTATCCTGCTGACCCAAACCATCCTGTAGTGTGGTCTGTTAGGCAACAAGGGCTCTGGTAGCACTGTTACGTACTCGTGACACATGACAGTGGAGCCCTTGTCATGTGACTGGGGTTGAAGCTGTACTGGACTTGAGGTGATGGTCTTGTGATGGTGGAATGACGTCATTTTCCCGCCAGTAGAGATCATGTGATGGGTTTTTTACAGGTTATAAAAGGTAGACCCCACCCTGTGAGGAGGGGCAGTTCGTGGCTGGATTTGCCAAGTTGACTTCATGCCACTGCGTGTTTGAAGTGATGACGCAGTTTAGTTGAAGGATGAAGTTTTTATTTAATGCCTAAAGTTTAAAAGGTTAATGCCAACAGGTTCTTTATGATTCTGTTAGTTTGAGAATTAAAGGAGAGTGAAGATTCAAGGTTGGAAGTTAAAGATCGAGGAGAATCGCTTTCTACGGTGAAACGGGGGCGACCTTTGTTTGATCCTTATTTGGAAGGATTTCGTTGACTATCTTCGTGTTAATCCCTAGGTTTACCTAGAAAGGATTGAAGGTAGTGGAGAAGGAAAGGTCAGTGCCTTTAAGCCGTTCTGTTTCGTAAATTCTTCGTGGGAATTTCGACGTCGGGAATCGAAGCAAGCGACGTGAAAGAGAATTCAAATCGTCTTGTAAAGTCTCTCCTTTTAAATGGACTGTGAGCATATCGAACTTTTGGCAATACCACTTTAAAGAACTGTTTTGGAATATCACTTTACGAACTGTTTGAACAGCCGCTCAGCAGCTGTTTCCGGTTACGGTAGTGTTTGTTTACTTTTGGGGGGTTTGTTTTCTGTGTTTAATAAACGTGTTGTTTTATTATAAGAAACCCTTGCCGAACTCATATATTTGTTGTTGCCTGAATACGTAACAGCACTCTGCTTTATTCCTAAAGCACCCTGAAAGCTAAGACAGGCAATGCTGTGAGAATCAATTAATAGTTTTTGCAATGTTACTAATATACAAATGCCAAACACACTTAAATTTTAATCTAATAAACCAAACCAAGGAAATTTAAAATAAAAAAGAATTTAATTTCCAATATACCTTTTACTCTTATACTTTCAATCCACATTGGTTTTGATGGGGTATCAGATCATGTATCAAATTGGAGCTTGTGCAGGATTTGAGAAGTAGTACACAAGTGCAATTGCTGTGGAGTCTGAGAAGATCAGTTGATGATGCATACACAAAAGTCCTGGACTTTCAACTGTTTAAGCAGCAAAGCACTAGCAGTTTAATTTGGAACATGCATGGGCTGCAGGTGCCAAGTGGGAAATTCCTGAGAGGGTGCAAAAATTTGCAGAATAAGTTCATGCAATTAAGATCTTTGCAACACCATATCAGAGGAAAGCAGATACATTGTAATCAGAGTAAAATTAAGCAACAGAGCATAAAGAACATAGTAGAATGGTAAAATGTAAGTAATCATAAGTATGAACAATATGAGTAACAATATCTTTTCCAAGATGGCGCCAGTGACCAATGCAAACAGTTGCGATGTCCAGCTTAAAATTCACAAAACTACTTATTTTACTTTTAATTCTTCTTCTTTCAAATATAATTCTACAACTAAACTGTACATGATTGGAACTGATGGTTTACATTTTGATGCTGTGTTTTGGGGCTGATTGTGTGAATAGGCACTTTGCTGTCTCCAAGGGACTTTGATGAGGTTTGGAGCAGAGCGTGTGACCTGGAGGCCGGGAAACTTGGAAACTGGGTGCAAGCCCATTATTGACACTGCTTCTCTCTGACTGAGGAGTCAGCCAAGGTTGAAGTCGACAAGGATGAGAGAGGTGGACAGTCAGTTCTTCGGTGTTATCTCTCTGCATTTCGCCAGTCTTCCTCACCCTCTTGTTAGCTGCTGCTGGAAAAAAGTTCAGGATTCATGTTGCTAGTATTGGTCGGTGAGGGTTTGGACTCATTTTGGGGTCTTTGAGCTTTCTGTAGCATGTGCTCCTGGATTCTGTTTACATTTTTTTTACTGTTTTTGAGTGGCTTGATTGGGGTGATTAACGCTGACTGGAGCACTTTGGTAAAGAATGACCATGCAGCCTGCAGTGGGCTGGTGGTGTGACACTGAACTGGACTGAACTGAATATACTGGTTTGATGGTTGATATTCTATAAGCTGCTCACTCGCTTTTTGTCGTATGTGCATTTTCAATGGTTTATTTAATCAGAAAATGTATAGAGTATACAAGCTGAAGTTCTTAATGCTTCACAGGCATCCATGGAAACAGAATAGAACCTCAAAGATTGAATGATATGAAGCATTAGAACACTAAAGCTCCTTCTCCCCCTCCTATGGACAAGGCATGAACTCTCCCTCTCCCTTTCCATCATTATGTCATCAGGAAGCACCAACACCCACCACCCAGCAAACAAGCAATGGCAAAGCCCCCAAAGAGAGACTGTTATCTGCAGTCCAACCAAAACTAATTGTTCATCCAACAATTCAACATGCTACAAGCTCTCTCTCTCTCTAACAAGGAACAGAGAGGTGTCACTCTTGTCCACAGCGAGTGGGGAGACCATTGAGACAAAACAACCCGCTGATTATGATGTTATCGTTTACTGAGTCACCTTTACTCTGAGTTCTCTGACTTGAGAATCAGCAGCAAACTCTCTTCATCATTGAGAGAAAGAGGAGAGAGACAGAGGGAGAGGAAAAACAATTGCCCACGTATAGATGTCTCTGACAGGTAATCCGTTGTTCATTATGTTCTGTTTCTCCCGCTTTGCCTTAGTCGGTGACACTGACGCGCAGGTGCACGTCTTCCAGGCCTCATCCTGGGGATACCTAGAAACAGCCGGTCAGTAAACTCTGGGAGTGGGGACCACTGGCAGTAAGAACTACAGTTTGAGTGCAGCTGTAGATCATGGACTCCAACAGAAACCTATCCATCTTGAAAAGGGAAAAAGACTTTAATTGGAAGAAATTAAGCTCGAAGAAGCCACCATCTAATGACATCTTAGCTTCATCCCTTTCTGCCACTTTGTTCCTTTATTTGCACATCGGGTGTTTAAAGTTTTCTTAAATGGGTCCATGGTGTTTCATTGTTTTGTGGCTGCCTGTGAGAGGACGAACCTCAGAGTTATATTCTGTGTGCATACTTTGTGCATATGTAAATGTACCTTGTATCTTTTGTATCTTTAAAAAGAGAAGTGTTAAATGCGAATAAGATCTGAGAGTGGAGGAAAGAGACTTCAGAGATGATGAGCAGAAATTGGTGGTGAGCCTTACCAAAAGTTCATTGCAGATTTGTAAATGCATAGGTGGCTAGGGAGAAGCAAAATCCCTGATAGTTACAAGCAAGGTGAGAATTATTGTAACAACTGTATAGAAACTATTGAAAATAAAAGTGAAGAAAAAACAATGCACTAGCATTGAGTTGGATACATGCAAGGATCTTACGAGAAATAGTAGAATAAATAACCAGCATCTGGTTGTGATACATCTGGGCTTTGTTGAGAGTTGGTATGTGTTGGAACTTTGGAGAATGGCAAACATAATATCTATTTCCACAAAAGTAGTGAAAGTTAATCTAATAAATCCAGGCTACATCTGTTAAACATCAGTCTAAATGTGTAGATACTAAGTTTGAGGGAAAATAACAGAAAACAAGCAAAATGTAGTTCCAAATACCCTTCAATGATAAATCCATTTAAAATTTCTGAGAAATCTGGGTGATATTTATGTCATATATGTGTCAAGTAATAAACATCTTCCACAAAAGCCAAACTAACACATCTGCTTAAGATTCAGTTGACTACCTTAATTTAGTTCCCCCGGCCATCAACATGCTGAGGGCCAGAGATGACCAGAACAAATATGGACCAGCCACAGAAATATTATAGCCGTAAGAGCAGTTAGAATGCTTTTGCGGTTTTCATTGACAGGCTTTCCTCTGAATGACATGAAATTTATTGCTTTGCAGCAAGACTATGGTGCAAGCACATAAACATATAATAAATGACAAAAATAAATAATGTGAAAAGGAAGGATTAATGAAGTACTGTTCATAGACCATTCAGAAATTTGGAGGAGAAGAAACTGTTAAATGTTGAGTGTTGGTCCTCAGGGTTCTGTCCCTGCTCTCTGATGGTGGTAACATGAAGAGGGCATGTCCTCGACAGTGATGGCCCTTAATGAACTACAAGTCAGCAGTCAGTGGAACTCCCCTCAAGCTGAACACATGAGTGTATCCTAGCAACGATCAAGGATTTTGACATTGCGTAGGATACTGTTGTACCAGATTCTACAGATACCTGCCAGAACAACATCAAAGCCAAGAGGAAGGAACTAAACTATTTAGATGTGACATTGTACTATATATTTCAATTACATTTACAGTTGCCAAAATATTGACATATTGCTTCTTCCTCCTTCACTATTGAGAATTTGAGAATACACTGCTGGACTATTACTGTTTGGTCTGTGCTCACCGAAGTGACAGGAGGGTCTAAAAGGTTACCCTGCTTATTTTCACAAATGTCCTGCACTAGTCATCAATCTATCACTTATGAGTAGTCCTGATTCCAGAACAATACACATACTTGAAGGTCATTGAACTCCATCAGCACAATCATACTTCATACTCACACTCGGTTCTATTCCATACACCACTCCATGGTAAATTAGCTAGGATGGATGATTTTGTTTTATCCCAAGTACTTACAGGAAGCAAAAGAAGTGACAGGAAGATTAGATTGTTATGGATCCTCACCAAATGTTGTTCACCTTATATCTGAATCACATATGATTGAAATTCTTCTGGGCGAGCTCAGTGGCCTGCTCAATCAGAACAGATTGCTTTTGAATGAAGAATTAAATGTTATTTTTGAATCATTCATTTTATTTGTTTCAATATAGAACATTTTTCTATGTCATAAATGATAAAATCTTTTTTTTCCAGCTGATTTGAAAGTTCAAATGTCAAAGTAAGTTTATTAGCTAACATCAGCATATATATCCATGAGATTTGTTTCCTTGTGGGTAAACTTAGTAAATCCAAGAACCATAATATAATTAACAGTTACCAGACCCAAACAGGGTGAACAAACTGTGCAAAAGACAACAAACTGAACAAAATAAATAGGTGAATTAATAACAATAAATAAATAAGTAAAACATATCAAGACCATGAGATGAGTCTATTGGTTATGGGAATAGTTCTATGATAGGGCAAGTGAAGTTGATTAAAGTTATCTGCCCTGGTTCAAGAGTCTGATGGATAAGAGATAATCACGGTTCCTGAACCTGGTGGAATGAGTCCTAAAGCTCCTGTACCTTCTGTCCAATGGCAGCAGCGAGAAGAGAGAATGACATGGGTGGTGGGGGCCCTTGATAGATGCTACATTCCTACGATAATGCTCTGTGTAGGTGTTGAGGGCTCTACCTTTGACGGGCTGGGCCATATCTATTACTTTTGTAGGATTTTCCCTTTAAGGGCCTTAATGCTTCCATACCAGGCTACGATGCAGCTAGTCAATATACTTTCCACCACCACACATCTATAGAAGTTTGTCAAAGTTTTAGATGTCATGCCAAATCTTCACAAACATCTAAAGAAGTAGATATGCAGCTCTGCTTTCTTTGTAATTGCACTTATTTGCTGGGCCCAGCAAAGGTAATCTGAAATGATAACACTGAGGAATTTAAAGTTGCTGACCCTCACCACCTCTGATCCCCCAGAGAGGACTGGCTCATAGACCTCTGGTTTCCTCCTCTGATGTCAATAATCAGTTCCTTGGTTTTCTGTCATTGAGTAGGTGGTGGTTGTGTTGGCACTACTCAGTCAGATTTTCAATTTTTCTCCTATATGCTTTTATCACCACCTTTGATTTGACCGACATCAGTGGTGTCATAAGCAAAGTTAAATATGGCTTTGGAGCTATATTTAGCCATTCAGTCATAAGTATAAAGCAAATAGAGTAGGGCATTAAACACACAGCCTTGTGGTGCACTTTTGATGATGAAGACTGTGGAGGAGATGTTGTTGACAATCCAAACTGACTACAGGTGAGGGAATCGAGCATTCAGTTACGCACAGAGGCATTGAGGCCAAGGTCTTGAAGCTCATTGTTTAGTTTTGAGGGGCGATAGTATTGAATGCCGAACTGAAGTTGCTAAAGAGCATCCTAATGTATGCATCTTTGCTGTCCAGATGTTCTAGGTTTGAATAAAGAGCCAAAGAAATGGCATGTGCTGTGGACCTGCTGGTTGGCAAATTGGAGTGGATCCAAGTCACTTCTCAGGAAGGAGTTGATATGATTCATTACCAATCTCTCAAAACACTACAAAACTATGAATGTAAGTGCTACTGAATGACAGCCATTGAGGCAGGTTAACATTTTCTCTGTTGCCGCTGATAATCGAAGCTTGTTTGAAGTAGGTGGGTACCTCAGACTGCCAAAGCAAGAGGTTAAAGATCTCAATGTACACTGCAGCCAGTTGATCAGCACAGGGTTTTAGTACTCGGCTTTGCATGTGTTCACCCTCCTGAAGGATGCTCTCACGTCACCTTCAGAGACTGAAATCACAGTATCACTGGGGGCGGTGTGTGTGCGTGATGTTTCCTCCATGTTTTGGTGCTCAAAGTGAGCACAGAAGACATTGAGCTCATCTGGAAGTGAAGCCCTGTTTTCACCGATGTCACTTGATTTCACTTTATAAGAGGTGACAGTATTCAAGCCCTGCCACAGCTGTCGAGCATCATTCATTGATCCAAATTTCATCCGAAATTGCCACTTCACCCGTGAGATCATTTTCTGGAGATTATACCTGCACCTCTTGTAACTTACTTGGTCGCCAGACTTGAATCCTTCTGTTCTGACCCTCAGCAGATTGTGGTTCATCTAAAGCTTCTGGTTGGGGAAGACTCTGAATGATTTTGTTGGAACACACTCATCTGCAATTATTGTTATAAGGTCCGTGACAACCATGGTGTATTCATATGAACATGAACATTATCACTGTTTTGTGAATATTATATCCATTGCACCATAAATCACACATGGAGGCAAAGTCCAGTCTGTTTCACTAAAACCAACTTAATTTGCAGTGTTCTAAAATTAGATCTTCTGGTAGATTTTTATTCTATTTTATGGAGGATATTCAGTACTTATGTTCATCTTATCTGAGCTGAGGAGCAGCCATCCTTGTACATTAATCTTGCAGGATCAGCTAACTCCATTTAATCTGAAATGCATGAAACGCAGCAATTAAGAATCACTCATCTTTAAAAGCTATTTTGTATTCTGTTAATGTGAAGTGTTTCTCCCTATTGGGAATACTCAATGTTGAAATTGTCGCATAGAAACAGGACGGTGTCAGCAGTGGAAAATCTACATATAAATGCCCTGTATGTTGGGAAGTGTATGTGGAGGGAAGGTGGCATGAACACTGCAGGTTGATAATTTTTAATCAGACATGCAGAATGCAATATTATTAAATAAAAACAAATAGAACCCAACAAATTTATTTTGCAACATCTAAACACCTTCAAAGTAAAGCCTTTATTGCAATAGGATAAGGTCTCTGCCATAAAACAGATTCTTGAACTGCCAACATCATTTCAGCTTAAGAAAAATAAAGTTTATGGAAAAAGAACAATTCCTGAGACTGATTTTAACTTGTGCAATAAATTGGGAATAATAGGTTAAGTGATTATGCTAGAAATAGATTCATGGGCTGTGTGAGAGGAGGAACTTTTAACTGAATATATCAATGTTACATCACCTTGATCACACACCAGAAAGAGTTGCAACATTTCAAGCTGACTAGTATCACAATAAAATGAAACTTTACTGCAGAGTACCAATCCAAGGCATATAGTTTTGAAAAGAGCATTATTAAAACAGATAGAAGAATACAATTTGGCAGTAATTAAGTAGACTCTGATGTCTGTATGTTGTTAGTGAAATGTGGCATCTGAGGATGCATTCAATGAACTTTGCAACCTGCTCAAAGTCATTGTAATTTCTTCTCCGATCCTGGCTTTAGTCTTACATTGGCACAGCTATTTCCTTCCACAGCCTTTCTAGCATTAGTGTGAAGAGCTTCTATATAGATTGAATATATCCCCTGATGCATTGTTTCCATCAAGGTCTCCAGTACAACAATAGAACTTCTTTGCTCCCATGTGGTCCTATTGTTCATCATTTCCTTGGTCAGCTTCAATTATGTAACACTTGCCAGTTCCTGTTCCAGTTACAACACATTGCAGGCTGGCTCTATGTAAAATTATGTAGATCTGCGGGGTACTTCCAGCATTCCCTTTTTGTTTCAGCAGCTACTGTGTTTAGTTTCTCACTATCCTTTTGTTTTCTCTCTCTCTCTTTCTATCTTTAATTGCCTTTGTTATTCTGACACTGAAAACTTTCAGACTTGCTGTCATCTGGATAACCTTGGTCTTCACACAAGCACAGACATGTCTTTTACTTCCTCCTCCCCTTTCTTCTCTGCAACATAAAACATGTTTTTCCGCTTTCCCAGTTCAGAAGAATATTGCTGGATATGAAACAGTAACACTGTTTCTCTTGTTATACAGTAGATGTTGTCTACATTGCTGCATACTTCCAGCACTTCTTATTCATGTGGAGTTTCTGATACTGGACCATTTCATGATACATATGGCCAATTAGGTCAGCTCTGGCATTCGTGTGCATGAACTGACAGCATGAAAGTTCGAACTAGTTGCAGGTTCTGGAGCTCTGACATAAAACAGAAAAATGCAACGCTCAACAGATCTGACAGCATCCATGGAATGAAAAGCAGCCAGTGTTCCAGTGCTGGGACCCTTCATCAGAACCTTCTGACTTGCTGTGTCCTTTGAGCACATGATGTGAATTAGGGAGGTACCCATATGACAAATAACAGCCAGATACTAATAGTGTACTATAATCCAAATGATTGTTAATGCCTTCTAATTTACTTCTGTCATGCAAGCTGATCAGAGAAGAGCCACATCACTGAACCTAAGATTAGAGTTCAGGGAAAACAGGAATAAGATAGTGAAAGCAGATATCAAATGCAATAGTATCACATCATAATATTCTTAAAGGGCTTGACATTTTGGATTCAGGAAGGATGTTTCCTCTGATTGAAAAACTTGAACGAGAGCATATAGCTCGAGAATAAGGCGTAAAGATCTATCACATCCTGCTTTGTAGACCCACCTGTAATGATGGTAGCATGGGAGATTTCAAGTTATCTGCAATGCTTGCTATAGTGGCTTAGTATTAGCTGAATTATCACCTTGCTTCTGCAACTGAGGCCTCCTGATAAAAGGCACTGAAAGATCTCCACCCTTTATGTGTGAAATGTGGGCCGGAAGTCTTGAGAGGTCACAATTCTGTTTTATTTCATTGTCTCATTGTGAATGACCTGTCATTCTTGCAGAAGACTATTATAGCCACCACCTGGCTCTTCTTACATTAGCTTGGAAGCTTCCATTGTCCCCACAGCATCCAGGCTCTTCTTTCTGGCATACTGTTTTTGATAAGAGCTTGCATTTCCCTTTGAGTATCGGTGCCAGCCATTTCCTTTTCACCTGCAGCCTCTTTCTCCTACGTGGGACTCAAAGTGTCTGCTTCTGTTGATCTGATATTTTGACACAGCAAATGCGGGCATAATCCAGAGTTCATATGTGGAGTACTTAACTCTGTTATCATGGAGTGTTCTCACTAACACAAGACTTATGAGCAGGAGTAGAAATTGGTCCCTCAAACTGCTCCACCATTCAGTGTGATCATTGTTGATCTATACTGGCCTCAACTTCTCTTCCATGTCCATATAGATCAACCATGATCATACTGAATGGTGGATCAGGCATGACAGACCTCTATGTTATGTTTTGTAACTCCAAAACATAAAACTCATTGAAAGAAAAACATGGAGCAACATGTCTATTTGGTTCTTTACTTTAGTGAGATGTGCACATATGATGTGGTGGTGTAGTAACGTATGCTATTCATGTACTTTTACATATAACTTATAATGAATTATAGAACATAGAAAACCTACTGCACAATACAGGCCCTTCAGCCCACAAAACTGTGCCAAACATGTCCATACCTTAGAAATCACCTAGGGTTACCCATAGCCCTCTGTTTTCTGAAGCTCCATGTACTTATCCAGGAGTTTCTTAAAAGATCCTATCGGATCCATCTCCAATTTATGTAAACAACAAAGAATTCTTAATCAAACAAATTATTTACAATATCACTCAAATATTGCCAAAATATTAAATACACAACACTCCTCCCTGCTTAGCTACTGTATAAACTCCAACTCAATATATAGAGTGCATCCACACACACACACACACACACACACACACACACACACACACACACACACACACACACACACACACACACACACACACACACACACACACACACACACACACACACACACACACACTCTAAACGAAATAATACAACTACTATACAGATATCCACAACACAGCAAAATTTAAATTGTCCCATTTAGGCCTAAATATTTAATCACTTTAATGGTCTTTGTTGGAATAAATGCTGGGACTGCAGAAAATGGTTGTGACAGCCTTGGACAACATTCTTCTGGATGTATTGGCATCTGGAACAACACATCACAAGCTGTTCAATCTGTTAATCTATCCCAGGCCACCAGACAAAGCTTCAAGCCAATGCCTTCATTTTAAAAATAGTATATAAATTTAGATACTATTGAGGGGAATGACCTACCAAATGGGAGCCACAGTGACTGGGTATCTGGCACTGAGTCTGATTCTGTGGCTCAGAAGAGCTGAGAGGTGAAGGGGACTGCAGTGTTGATAGGAGATTCCTTAGTCAGAGGAACAGAGGTGAGGTTCTGTGGACCTGATGGGGACACCCAGATGGTATGTCGCCTCCTTGGTGCCAGGATCGGGGATGTCTTCGATTGTGTCCATGCTATTCTCATGGGTGACGGTGAGCTGCCAGAAGTCCTGATACATATTGGCACTGTTACGAACCCCGTAACTGGGTCACTTACCAGCAAAGATAGAGACGTCCGTTGAAGTCTGATGATACTATTTTTAACATTATTTATTAGTAAAAATACACAAAAGTAATATCAATGCAAAAATACAGATAATATACGTCGTCAATACTAAACCTAAAAGTGCAGGTATAATAATAATCAATAAGAAATAAGCTCTATCATTGTCTAGGGGATAATGTATTGTCCGATGGAAATATAAAGTTCACTCAGTTCATGCAGGCTGCAGCCGTTGGGGACCACTGTGTTGCAATTGTTGGAGAGAGAGAGAGATTTAGGAGAAAAACTTGCCGGGCTTTCCTTTATGATTTCGATCCCTCGGTGTCTCGTTGGTGTGGCCGTTCAAGTGTGACCTCTCCTTTAGCTAAACCATTCTTCCGTGATGAGCTCGCCACCCCAGGCAAGGGAGGATGCACACGAGCTCTTACCTGGCTTTCGCTATTAAATGCTGTCACAGGATTTCTAGCGTTTCTCCTGGTGCATCTAAAGGGGTTGTTCTCCAGACCCCTCTTTTATCCTTACTCACGGGGTCTCAGATGTCAATCAGGTTGGGATGATGTAATCCCTCAACCAGACCATTCTGGTTGTCCCCTGAGGGTTTTCAATGAATAGTACAGTACTCAATACTCAATTCTGTCTCCAAGAGACAATGGCCATTATCAGTGGTTCTGTTCTGCTGAGGTCAGGACACATTCCAAACCTTGTGTATTCTGCGTGTCTCCCTCTCATTTCCTGGGTCCCAGACCCGAATTAATAGGCAATCTTGTGATTCTCAAAAAGGAGGGGGCAACTTTGTACCCTTCGGCCCCTCAGAGTTGCTTCACATTCATAACAGCACCAATGACATAGGTAGACAAGGTGAGGAGGTCCTGAAGAAAGATTTTAGGGAGCTAGGTAGAAAGCAGAGAAACAGGACCTCCAGTGTAGTAATTTTTCAATTGCTGCCTGTGCCAGTGAGGGTAAGAATAGGATGATTTGGCAAGTGAATTCATGACTGAGAAACTGGTGCAGGTGGCAGGGTTTCCGATTTATGGATCATTGTGATCTCCTCTGGAGAAAGTATGACCTATACAAAAGGGATGGGTTACACCTGAACCTCAGAGGGTCCAATATCCTTGCGGGCAGATTCGTTAAAGTTGTTTGGGTGGATTTAAGCTAATTTGGAAGGGGGTGGGAACCAAAGTGTTAGTGCTGAGGATGAGGTAGTTAGTTTAAAAATGGAAGCAATGAGTATTGAGACTGTTTGCAAGGACAGTCCGATGATACAGCAAAATTGTCAACAGGATAAGTTGCAATGAAAAAGGTGGACAAAATTGAAAAAGGGGAATACAGAACAAAAGGTGTTATATTGGGATGTGTGCAGCATATGGAAAACAATGCTGGAGAGGTAGCAATGGGGGACAAGGAAATGTCAGATGACTTGAATAAGTATTTTGCATCAGTCTTCACTATGGAAGACACTAGCGGTATGGTAGAAGTTCCAGGCTTCAGGGGTCATGTAGTGTGTGAAATTATCATTACTAGAGAGAAGATTCTTGGGAAAACGAAAGGACTGAAGGTAGATAAATCATCTGGAGTAGATGGTGTACACCTCATGGTTCTGAAAGAGGTGGCTGAATAGATTGTGGAGGCATTAGTAATGATCTTTCAAGAATTGCTCGATTCTGGAATGATTCTGGAAGACTGGAAAATTGCAAATGTCACTCCACTCTTCAAGATGGGAGAGAGGCAGAAGAAAGGAAATTATAGGCCAGTTAGTCTGACCTCAGACGTTGGAGTTGATTATTAAGAATGTAGACTCTGGGTTCCTAAAAGCACATGATAAAATAAACTGTAGTCAGCATGTTTCTTCAAGGGAAAATCTTGTCTGACAAATCTGTTTGAATTCTTTGAAGAAATAACAAGCAGAATAGACAAAGGAGTGCCAATTGATGTTGTGTATTTGGATTTTCAGAAGACCTTTGACAAAGTGCCACACATGAGGCTGCTTAACAAGCTATGAGCCCATGGTATTTTCGGAAAGATTCTAGCATGGATAAAACAGGGGCTTATTGGCAGGAAGCAAAAAGTGGGAATAAAGGGAGCTTTTTCTGGTTGGCTGCTAATGACTAGTGGTATCACAGGGGTCTTTGTTGGGATCAGTTCTTTTTACATTGTATGTCAATGATTTGGATGATGAAACTGATGGATTTGTTGCAAAGTTTACAGAGGATACAGGGATAGTGGGAGGGGCAGGTAGTTTTGAGTAATAAAGGTGCTACAGAAGGACTTAGACTCGAAGAATGGGCAAAAAGCAGCAGATGGAATACAATGACAGGAAGTGTATGGTCATGCAATTTGGCAGAAGAAATGAAAGGTTTGAGTATTTTCTAAGTAGAGAGGAAAATACAAAAGGCCCAAATGGACTTGGGAATCTTTGCGTAGGATTCCCTATAGGTTAATTGGCAGGATCAGTCTGTGGTGAGGAAGCCAAATGTGATGTTAGCATTCATTTCAACAGGGCTAGAATATAAAAGCAAGGGTGTAATGAGGCCTGACTTGGAGTATGGTTAGTAGTTTTGGTCCCCTTATCTAAGAAAGGATGTGCTGAAATTGGAGTGGGTTCAAAGGAAGCTCATGAAAATGATACCAAAATTAAACAGCTTGTCATGTGAAGAGCGTTTATAGCTATGGGCCTGTATTCACTAGAATTCAGAAGAACGAGTGGTGAACTCATTGAAAACAATTGAATGGTGAAAGGACGTGATAGATTAGCTGTGGACAGGATGTTTTCCATGGCTGGGAGGGTCTAAGACCAGATGACACAGCCTCAGAAAGGAGAGGTCCTTTTAGAGTGGAGAAGAAGAGGTATTTCTTTAGTCAGAGAGTAGTTAATCTGTGGAATTTGTTGCCAAAGGCAGCTGTGGAGGTCAGGTCTCTATGTCTATTTAAGGCAGAGATTGATAGATTCTTGATTGATCAGGGCATGAAGGGATACAGGGGGAGGGCAGGAGATTGGGACAGAGAGGGAAAATGCAACAGCCATGATGAAATAGCGGAGCAGACATTAGCCAAATGGCCTAATTCTGCTCCTGTAACTCTTGGTCACACAAGGCAACTCCCTCAAGGACAAGTTCATGCTGGTGCTGGTTAAAATGGGGGAACTGGAACTTCTGCTGCACATTCCAATCATGTTGGGTGGCCATGTAGACCTGAGACAGTGTGAGATCTTTTCTGGTTTCCCTTTGGATCATCTGTGCTGTATTAGGGATAGTTACAATTTGCATTTGGAGAGAATACATCAAGAGGAATTTCCTCTTTTGTAAGTTTTTCTGGTATTTCCTTTTCCAAGGGGAAATGGGGCAATCCATTCACATTTACATGAATTTGATCTTGTGGTTGTGTCCTCCATAAAACAGAGTGCAACACCCTTCTGTGGATTCAAAATAGACACCAGTGGTTGTAGATCAGTAATGAGAGAAGAACTCTCTACCATACAAGTGTTGCTTGAAATGTTTTACAACCAACCCAGACTCAATGCCTCTATAATTTTGTTCTACAGCAGTTAAGGAACGTGATACAAGGCTGAGGTGCATTCATTACAATCACTCATAACATGTGACATGATTACACCTATACCATTAGAGGAAGTGTCACAGGCAAGCTTCTTTGTACGATATGGATCATAATGTGTGAATACAGTGTAATGACATCAACATTTTCTTTGCCTTTTGAAAAGCCACTGCCCACTGTATTGTCCATTGCTATTCTTCCCGATCTGTAGTAATGAGTCAAAGGGGTGGAGTACAGTAGCTAGAACCTGTTATAGTATTTCACAAATCTCATAAAGGAACACAACTGTGACACACTCTTTGGCTTTGGGACATTCACCAACATTGAATTTTTTCAGAACACTTTTGTAATCCTTATGCGTCAATATTATGACCACAGTAAATGATGCTTGGCTTAAAAACACATGCTGTGCTGTGCTCTGAGCCTGTAAGCTTCTAATCTTTTTAACACTGTTTTGAGATTTTAGAGATGGTCTTTGTCATCCTTACCTGTATCAATAATGTCATCCCAGTAATACTGAGTGCCTAGGAAACCTTGCAGCACCTGGTCCATACCTTTCTGCCAGAGAGCAGGTGCAGCTGCTACTCCACAAATAAGCCTATTTCAGTGAAAAAGCCGTTTGTGAGAGTTTATGGAGAGAAACACTTTGGACTCTTCTTCCATCTCCATCTGTAGGTAGGGCTCAGCGGAAGCATTTCCTTCTAGAAAGGTTTGCAAAAATATCCTTTATCTTGGGCAGAGGGTATTGATCTACTTTCACTATTGGGCTGACGGTGACCTTAAAATCACCACAGATTCTGACAGACCTATTCTTCTTGGCTACTGGGACTGCAGGCAGTGCTCAAGGGTTCCACTCAGCCTTGGAAAGTATTTCTTCAGCCTCCATGTGATCCAGCTCACTAGCTACTTTGTCACGGATCTGGGTATGGCATTTTCATTTAAAACTATTTTACCCTTGATACAGTATGCTTGACATTTCCAATGCAGTCCCTGTGGCATCATCCTGTCTCTTTCCTATTTTGCTTTCAGTTGACTCTATTACAGAGGATGTAGCATGCATGTTGTTGATGGATCTCCAATGTTGATGCCATCTCCAATAGCAGTCTCAGCCAACCATGTTCTAACAATGCTGGCCCTACTGTTTTTATCACATACAAGTCCAATGTGGCTGCTGGTTGTTGTATTTCGTTGTTGTTCCCATAGTTATCTTTTCTCCAATATAAATTCTTAGTTGGATATTTACAGAATCTTTGAAATCCAGTCAATCTTATTTTATGGAATGATTGAAACAGCCAAGACAGTGTCCAATTCCATATTAATTAAATTGTCATTCACTTTTGATGTAAGCCATATTGATTGTCTTCTGTTAGTTTTCACATTGTAAATCTTAAGGCTATTCGCTCCTGTGTCACGTTCATCATTATTAGATTTTTCAAGCAGATTTGTGCTTTTTTTGAAACTGCAACTTAACTTCTCATCTTTTTCTCTTCCCTGTGAAGCCCATTTAATTTTTTCTGCTCAGCCTGCTCTCTGTGTCTGTCCTACTTTGTTAAACTTTCTGCAATTTTCATGTTTAAACCTGCATTGGTCCAATGTTTGTGAGCTCCTGCCAAAGTGCTAACACATTTGTTTGGCTAGGCAGATTTCTGTTTGCAATTCGTTCAAACACTTTCATTCCTGACTGCAACTCAAATGTGGCTCTGTCTGCCGTTTGCATTGATACAGAGATTTTAACAGCTCCTTTAAATGTAAGTTGTGCTTCAGTTAGGAGCTGTTTTTGAACGCATTGTTGGAAAATTCCACAAACCAAATTATCTCTCAGTGCATCATTAAGCCCATTATTGAACAGACAGTACTTAGACAATCTGTTCAATTCAGCCTTGTGAACTGAAATGGAACCCCCTCCCTTTTAATTCTGCTTATGGAGCCTAAAGTATTCTACAATCAAAAATGGTTTCAGTTCTAAAAGTTCCTGCATTAAGTTCACAAATTCAGCAAAGCTCATTTTTGCTGGTTTGGTTGGAGCAGTTAAACTTCTAAGCAAGCTGTATACTTTTCCACCAATTGCATTCAGTCAAGCTGACACTCATTTCTTATTGGTTATTCCATTTGCTTTAAAATAGCACTTAATTCATTCTGTGTACATGAGCAACTGTCCTGATGTATCCCACCATTTCTGCTCTTTTTTAAAACTTTTGATTACTATCACCCAGTGCTCATTATTTATGAGCCCATGAATTTCATCCATTTTCTCCCTCTGTTTAAGCTTGACCATCTTTCTCTCCCATTGTACTTTTCAAAACCTTGAACATCTCACCGAGCTTTTATTTAACTCAAATGTGTCACTGAGCTTCAACTGGTAGGTAGACGTCTCGGGTTTGTTTAAGAATCCCTCGTCACCACTGTTATGTTTTATAACTGCAAAACATAAAAAAACTAATTGAAAGATAAACATGGAGCCAGGGATAACTGTGTACACTTTGTTTTTACTTTTAGTAAGGTGCACACATGAGACTTGAGTGTAATGACATATGCTGTTCATGTACTTTTACATATAATCCGTGATGAATTATATAAGCAACAAAGAATGCTTCATCAAACAATATATTTACATACTCAAATATTACTGAAATGCTAAATACACAACACTCTTCTGTACCCAGAGTCTTCAACTTTTCAG
The DNA here is from genome assembly GCF_030144855.1 of Hypanus sabinus. Classification (NCBI taxonomy): domain Eukaryota; kingdom Metazoa; phylum Chordata; class Chondrichthyes; order Myliobatiformes; family Dasyatidae; genus Hypanus; species Hypanus sabinus. The sequence goes on along the minus strand of NC_082713.1, from coordinate 66,700,193 downwards.
CTAACAGGTAGCATAGTGGTTCTGCTGAACAGAGGAAAGGAATGGACAATTTCCACAGTGGATTTAGCACTGACAACCCTTGTGGAGGGGCTCTCTCTCCATCTATCCCCTCTCTATCCCTCTCCCATCCCCCCTTTCTCTCTCTCTCTCACACACACACACACATACCACCCATCATCATTAGATCTCCACTTCTCACATTCATTGTTCTGGTTTAAACATTTCCCTGACATAACTTTCCCCTGTGACACATGCAACTTGTTCAATAAAGTGGGGTAACACATACCCCACTTTCAAATGAATTTGCCTACTGTCTAGAGTAAGTGCAAGTCTTCTGCCTTGAAATAGTGCTATAGGAAGCCTCTTGATATATGGCAGAGTTTCGATCCACTACTTCAGCAAGAAAGTAGTATCTGAAATGCTATGCCTAATTTATCAACTCCACATACAGTTGGCCACTGTTGGAGTGCACAGAAACAAAAATCTAATCACCAAGATGTCTGCAGCCTTTTTGATGAGTGCAAGTGTCCACATTCAGCAGTAAACTGGACTTTAATAAATCTCCAAGTAAGTAATCCCACTGAATTGAATGCTGCACAAATCAATTTCAGTGAAAAGTTCTTGTAAAGAAAAATCAGAATCAAAATCAGAATCAGGTTTATTATCACCAGCATGTGACGTGGAATTAGTTAACTTAGCAGCAGCAGTTCAATGCAATACATAATCTAGCAGAGGGAAAAATAATAATAATAAATAAACAAGTAAATCAATTACAGTATACGTATATTGAATAGATTTTCAAAACCATGCAAAAACAGAAATGCTGTATATTAAAAGAAGGTGAGGTAGTGTTCAAAGATTCAATGTCTATTTAGGAATCGGATGGCAGAGGGGAAGAAGCTGTTCCTGAATCACTCTGTACCTCCTACCTGATGGTAACAGTGAGAAAAGGGCATGCCCTGGGTGCTGGAGGTCCTTAATAATGGACACTGACTTTCTGAGACACCGCTCTGCTGTCATGCCTTCTTTATAACTAAATTGGTATGTTGGGATCAGGTTAGATCTTCAGAGATCTTGACACCCAGGAACTTGAAACTGCTCAGTATCTCTACTTCTGATCCCTCTATGAGGATTGGTATCTGTTCCTTCGACTTACCCTTCCTGAAGTCTGAAGTTCTGCAACTTCTCAGTCAGGGTTGTGGGACTGATGATATTAAATGTTGAGCTGTAGTTGATGAACAGCATCCTGATGTAGGTGTTTGCGTTGACAAGGTGGTCTAAAGCCGTGTGGAGAGCCATTAGGATTGCGTCTGCTGTTGACCTATTGTGACGATAGGCAAATTTTAATGGGTTCAGGATCTTGCTGAGGCAGGAGTTCAGTTTAGTCAGGACCAACCTCTCAAAGCATTTCATCACTGTCGATGTGAGTGCTACTGGGCGATAGTCATTAAGGCAGCCCACATTCTTCTTCTTAGGCACTGGTATAATTGTTGCCTTTTTGAAGCAAATGGAAACTTCCACCCATAGCAGTGAGAGGTTGAAAATGTCCTTGAATACTCCCGCCAGTTGTTTGGCACAGGTTTTCAGAGCCTTACCGGGTCCTCCATTGGACCCTTCCACCTTGCGAGAGTTCACTCTTTTTAAAGATAGTCTAATGTTGGTCTCTGAGATGGAGATCATAGGGTCATCAGGTGCAGCAGGGATCATCACAGCTGTAGTAATATTCTCCATTTCAAAGCGCGCATAGAAGGCATTGAATTCATCTGGTAGTGAAGCATCGCTGCCATTCATGCTATTGGGTTTCACTTTGTAGGAAGTAATGTCTTGCAGACCCTGCCAGAGTTTCCATGCTTTCAATGTTGCTTCCAACCTCATTCGAAAATTGTCTCTTCACCTTGAAATAGCCCTCTGCAAATCACACCTGGTTTTCTGGTACAGGCCTGGATTGCCAGACGTGAATGCCACAGATCTAGCCTTCAGCAGACAACGTACCTCCTGGTTCATCCATGGCTTTTGATTTGGGAATGTACAGTAATTCTTTGTAGGCACACACTCATCCACACAGGTTTTAATGAAGTCGATAACAACTGCAGCATGCTCCTCCAGATTCAAACATGAATCCCTGAATACAGTCCAGTCCACCAATTCAAAGCAGTCCTGCAGGCGCACCGGTGCTTCCCTTGTCCATACCTTCTTGTTCCTCACTACTGGTGCTGCAGTCTATAGCCTCTGCCTTTACTCAGGGAGTAGAAGTACAGCCAGGTGATCAGACTTCCTGAAGTGAGGGCCTGGAATAGCACGGTAGGCATTCTTGATGGTGGTGTAGCAATTGTCCAGGGTGTTGCTTCCTCTGGTATTGCATGTGATCTGTTGATGGTAGTTGCTTAGTGATTTTTTCAGACTGGCCTGGTTAAAATCTCCCAAAATGATGGTGAAGGCGTTAGGGTGTGCTGTTTAGTGCCTAATGATCCCATTGCTCAGATCATCTAAAGCCTGCTTGACATTGGCCTGAGGTGGAATGTAAACTGCTACCAAAATGACCCCACAGAACTCCCGTGGTAGGTAAGAAGAACAACACTTTACTGCTAGATATTCCAGGTCTGGTGAGCAGAACTGGGACAGCACTGATACATTTGTGCACCAAGAAAAGTTGATCATGAGGCATACTCCTCCACCTCTGCTTTTGAGAGACTCTATAGATCTATCCTGATGGTGTCTAGTAAACCCATCAATCTGAATCGCTGCATCCAATATGGAGGATGTTAACTAGGATTCCATGAAACAAAGGACACACACAGTCCTAATGTCCCTCTGATTCAGCAGCATAGCTCTGATATCATCGATTTTATTCACCAGAGACTGCACGTTTGCCAGCAAGATAGTTGGTATTGGGAGTTTAAAACCCCGTTTCCTCAAACGCATTTGCAACCCTGCTCTACACCTGTGTTTCCTCCGAGGTGTCCGATGTGGGCGCTTCTGACCATAATCAATGTTGTTTTCATAGAATTTAAGCAGCGATAGTTTCTTTAAACACATTAAGACATTTTTGTTGACTGTACTGACCTTGAAGGCAGTTGAGCTTTTTAGCTGAATCAGGCTGAAACGGGAATATTTAATCATAACCATTGAGACTACTGCTGCTACTCGAGTCACGCCTGGGTGCCCAGGAAGTTTGGGCTATGTTAACCATGAGAAAATCATGATCCCTCACTGCAAGCTCCAGGAAGTCAATTATTTTCTTTTGGGTCCTTCATGAGTTTGACATGGACAAGTCAAAACATCCAGCTAGCCATCGCTTCCAGGCCTTTTCAAAACCACAGATACTGTAGGCACCCAGTGGGGGGCCTTCACACTGCTTGAGACTGACTTCAGTGTAATGTAAATGGCTCCTGACCAAGCAAGTCCAGCCAGTGAAGAGCAGAGCGGGAACTTGGTCACTGGTAGGTTCTTTATATCTTACATGCTTATGGCTTACACTCCTGGACTCCACTTCTAATTTCAATTGAATCCCAAACTTATTACCCTTATCTAACCCCCAATCACCAATGCTCCCAACTATCAGCTGCTCCCATGACATCTGGAGCTGATTATGTACTACTGATCTCTGATGACTAAATGGTCCCTGGCTGCCATAACCTCTTAGTATTTCCTCAGCAACACACACAAAATGCTGGAAGAACTCAGCAGGTCAGGCATTTATGGAGAGGAATAAACAGCCGACATTATCCAAAAATCAATTTATTTATTGAACTAAACAGTGAATAGAACGATGCCTGAATTAAATTTGCAATTCATCTTTGGCTGGGAAAAGGCATGTTTTGTTTAATAAGCAAGAGATTCTGCAGCTGATGGAAATCTTGAGCAACATGCACAAAATGCAAGTCAGGCAGCATCTATAGAAGGGAGTAAACAATCGATATTTCAGATCAAGATCCTTCATCAGAATTGGAAAGAAAATGGGAATAAGAAGGTGAGGGGAAGAGAAGGAGTACTGTAGTGTCCTTGCTGAGGTGTTGTTATATCAGCTAGACAGTCAGTCAAACTCCATTCAAAAATGACTTGAGAGTCAGGATATAGGTTCCTAGCTCCTTAGTTTTATTGCAGACTCAATGACATGACATGTGAATGAGGAGATAGGAGGCCATGGTGCTGTGCTAGCTGCAAGGAGATGTGGCTGTCCTTGGCAGCATAAGGGGGTTTCTTTCTCCTCTGCTCAAGTGTGCATGTTTCAGCCAGCCTCCAATGCAGATGAGTTCGTTCTGAAGGATAGGACTGCCCTCAGAGTGCACTGTTGCGACCACTGGGAAGGCTTCCCTCTAGGCAGCTCCCACAATGACATTTGGAATACGGGATAGGTTGCAAAGGGGCCATCCCTTACACCCATTGGGCTGGTTGAAATACTTGCGAGTTCCAGTAATGTGGATTAGAAATGCTATAGCTCCAATGAGTGAGCTCAAGGTTGCGAAGAGCAGGAACGTTCAGTGGTAAGGTTTCCCTCTTGTATCTTAGTCATGAAGCTGCTCACCTGTGGACAAATCCCCACATCTTTCTCTGGATCAACTAGGACAAATTTCCGGTCTGCATCTGAATTGTCTGCATGATATCTGCGCAGGAAAGCTGGACCATTGAACCACATTGTCTGCACCAGACGTGGTGCAGGAACCAATGGGGATGCATGGTCTGCAGGATTATTCTTTCCGTGTGGACGTAGAACCACTGCTCTTTTTATTCTGGATTTATTTTCAGAGTTTGGGTGAGGGCCTATTCGTGATTGTCAGCTGGCACTGCCAGGGAACTGGAAAAGGGCGAGGAGCAAACAAACTGTTTGTCTCATCCCTGTAGACTTCCTTGTCCATTGTTTTCAGGAAGATGGTGTTTTCATGGACTGGGCAGGTTTGTTGTCTGACTTTGTCTGGTTGAGCACAATTTATACAAGTGTCTCCTCTCTTAACCAGCTAAGATTGGGCAGACTGTTGCGTTGCTCCCTGCCATGAAGCTGTTGCAGGGGTTGAGGTTAGAAGGATGACCATTCTCCAACACATTAGTCCTGAATGTGCCCGCTCATGGCTTATGTGCATTTCCCAGCACCCAGCCCAGATGAACTCCCTGTACAAAAGAGGCATGGTGTGGTTCATTGACCTACTGACTGACTCGATGCACCCTTACAATGTCTCTCCCAAGCAAAATGAAGACTGAAGGTTGAGCTCTGGAATGTGTGCTGTCTCACTCTCTGATGTGGATGATGAGGAGCTGCATCTGGCATTGGTATTTCAGAGTGATTATTGAGAATCTCATTGCCCTTAGGTAGTGATGAGAAAAAATGGCTGACCTTACCATCAAGTAATTTAACCTGGAAGCCTTCTGCCTTCCTTGCAATTGCAGCAGCGCAGGTACTGAGTGAGTATGAAGAAGGATGGCTTATAACATCAGACAGTTCAAAGAAGGCTGACCTGACCAACTTTGGTCAATGAGTATGACTTACATGCTGACAGCTCTTTCACACTTGCCCTAAGGGTATGTTCTAGCATAGTGGTTGCCAACCCGTCGATCGTGATCGACTGGTCGATCTTTGAGACTTTCCCAGTAGATCCTGAAAAAAAAGAAAAATAAATACACAAATACTGTTGAGAGATTGTTTCTGGGTTGTGGGGTTTTAGTTCCGTACCTTCTGCCCAGTGCGCATGCGCGTGACTAACCAATTTAGTAGGTCAATCTTGCCTTTCACCAAGGCTGAGGTAGGGGATCTTGGGCTTAAAAAAGTTGGTGACCACTTGTGGTGAACTACATATACCTGTCTGGACACGCCCCCACTGCTACCCACCGAGGTGTATACCCACCTGACACCACACACATCAAGCCCTACACAGACTCCTCACGACTCTCCCATACCGGGTGCCTTGCACAAGCATGACAGATCACTGACGCCTAATGGGCTGATGCCTCAAGTCAGGCCGGAACCAGCACAACCACCGTCTCCGGTGCAATCACCACCGGCACCTGTGCAATCACCACCGGTGCTACGTAGATTGCAGCGACAGATTCGACCACCTGATATACTTAACTTGTAAATATACTTGTACGAAACTTCGCCCCATGGGGACTCTCTTTTAAAACAAAGGGGGGGGGGTGGTGAATGTGGTGAGCTACATATACCTGTCTGGACACATCCCCCCCTCCCCCCACTGACTGCTCCTGTGGCTCCTCCCACAGACCCCGGTATAAAGGAGATTGGAGGCACTGCTCCTCCCTCAGTCTCCAGGATGTTGTGTGGTAGTCTCTTGCTGCTGACGGTGCTTTCTTCCAGATGATAGAAGCCTATCTCGACTCATGTCTCCGAGAGTTATTGATGGTGCGTCACCACTACTCTAGCAAGACCTAGCTAGCTGTTCTGGACCATAAACAGAGTTAACAGCAGCCTTGATGGCAGGGTTTCCTTTATCCTCCCCACCACTGTCTCATGAAGACGTAGAAGTCTTGAGGCATTGTGGTGCCAAACTGGGTGTATGGCTGTGTTATGGTGAATGCTATTACACTCGGTGCACTTCACAATAGCTTTGCAACCCTTTGTCAAATGAGTCACTGAGGTGTAGCACTTAAAGCAAATTTTATTCTGTTTGAGAAAAACCTTTCTTTCATTGCGTCTCTGCTCTAAAGCTCTTGCATTTCCTGACTGGGTGTGGCGTGTTATGAATGGAACAGTTCTTCCCTGGCACATCGCTCTTTTTTACAGAGGAGTCCACAGCAAAACCTCAGCTGACAAGATTTCTTTCTTGCTGACAGATATGGAGTTCTTTGTGCCACAGTTCTTGAAGATAAATTTGTCTGATTTCTTTGGTGCATTGCTGCTGCTTGGAGCAGTGAAGCTGGAAACTGATAGGAGAAGAGAGTGGGTAATGATAGAAAGGGAAAGAGGTAGAGGTAGGCAGAGGTAGGTGATGGGAAGATGAGGAGAAAAGAAAGGGTAAGAGGAGATCCAGAATGGGGAATGGAAAAAGATAAAAGGGGAAAAACTTAATGGAAGTTAGAGACATTGATTTTCATGTGGTCAGGTTGCAGGCAACCCAGATGGAATATGAGATGTTGTTCTTCCAGCCTGAGAGTGGCCTTAACATTGAGGTAGATGAGGCGATGGACCGAGATATGATAATTGGAATGGGAAGTAGAGCTAAAATGGGTGGCCATCAGAAAATCTCACCTGTTGTGGCAGATGGAGTGAAAGTGCCTGATGAAATGGTCTCCCAATTTACGTTGGGTTTCACTGATGTAGTGGAAGCCACACCAGGAGCACTAAATTCAGTAGATAACTCCAACAGCCTTGCAGGTAAAATGTTGTCTCTCTTGGAAGGACTTCTTGGGGCTCTGAATGGTGGTGAGGGAGGAGGTGATGGGGCAGGGGTAAGTGTCAGAAGGGAGATCAGTGGGGAGGGATGAGTGGACAAGGGAGTCATGTAGACAGGGATAAAGTGGAGAGTTGGGGTGGGGAGGGTAAGATGTGTTTAGTCGTAGGATCCTGTTGAAGATGATGGTAGTTATGGAGAATGATGTGCTGGATGGCGAGGCTTTTGAGATGGTAGGAAAGAACAAGGGGAATTCTATCCCTGTTTTGTGGTGGGAATATGGGGTGAGGGTGGTTGTTTGGGAAACAGAGGAGATGTGGGTAAGGGCAACATCAATGGTAAAGGAAGGGAAACCCAGTTCTTTGAAAAAGAGAATGGACAGATTCATCTTTAGAATAGAAGCAGTGTAGACGGAGGAATTGAGAGAAGACAATTGCAATTTTCCAAGTGACTGGGTGGGAAGAGATACAGTAAAGATAGCTTGGTTTATAAAAGATATCAATAGACAGTCTGTCTGCAGAGATGGAGATAAAGAGAGGTGTCATCAGAATCTGCAGAATCTCTAATGTTGACTATTTTTTTTGACAGCAGATTCCACTACTGATCCCCATTCATCTTCTGTATTATGCCTTGGTTTCCAAACTGCTTCTAATCTCCATACTTATTATCCTCACAGATTGCTGACTTTCAATTCCAACTTCAGTGGTCTGTGAACTGGACCCAGTCTGATCCTTTGTGCACTTCACAAGGGTGAAGCGTGCAAAGCAATAGGCCTTTCCAATTGTAAAGCCTGAATTAGTAACTCATTGGGCTTTGTGCACTGTGGAATTTTACAGCATTGGAGTCTCAAATAAATATTAATTGAATTGTCTTGCATTACTCCACTAACATGTATCTCCTGTAGTGTAATTCAATTTCCATAAAGACACGTCATACCAAAAAAAAGGACTACAAATGCATTTCAACTGAGCTTCCCATTTTGGCCATTTGAGACCATACTTTGTACTTTAATCTACGGCTGAAAATCACCAACCCTCCAATTGCAGGCTTGGTAAAACTGAAGAAGGAAATGAAGTGTCATCTTACATGAATTTCCAGGTAATAAGTGGATGAATAATTGTGCTTGGAATAGCCTCTCAAATCTATATGTACTTCGGGAACTTGTAAAATATGTAATCATTTCTTGATCACAAGAATGAGATATAGTTTTGTGCACTAAACATTACAAAAGTCTAAGCACGTGAAAGCAATCTACAACATATTACCTGCAATAATATTAATTGGATCAGATAAAGCGCTCTATAAATACCTGGTTTTCTTTTCTTTGTGCAATCTGTAATAAAGATGTTTCCATCATGTGGCTAGACTGGAAATTGCAGCTGTTACAAAGCTTTAAGCATTTTTTTTGTCTAGGCAATCTAAGCTATCAGCTTTGAAAATAGACACGTGTCCTTAAAATAACATTCAAAAAACTTAATTATTGTGGAACATATATTAATAATTTCACATCATTGATGTTTAAAATAAAAAATAACAAATAAGTAGACATGCAGCACGAGAAATCACTTGCTGACTAATGTAGAATAACGTTGCCACTGTGTGTTCACTTTGAGAATAACAGGAAGTGTCGGGCTTCTCCAGCATTAAGAAAAGGATTCGACTCGCATGATATTTCAACTTTATATGTATGAGCTTCCATCTCTACAGACATGATTTATTCACTCCATTTACTCTAATTATTACAGTGAATTTAAAGCATATTGCTAATTGCCAACTGGTCTTACAAGACAGGGACAAAAATATTAAATGTGATACCATATATGATGTAGCTTCATATTATATATTTGCTTCTATTATTATTTCTATGCAAGAGTATTTAAAAGATCTCTGAGTTCAAAAATAAAAAGGATTAATATATTGGGATATTTTTATTTATTCTTTGTTAGTTGAGATATTTTATTTTTAATAACCTGCACCACTGATCTGTGCTGATCTGGCTCTATGGCTAAGGCTTGCAACTATCTGGCTCTTGGACTGACTTCACATGCTTCAGCGGTGAACTGCTCCATGGCTGAGGACTCACATTCAGGGATTTGGTAGTTCATGTTCTGTGTGTTATTTGTTTACTTTTTTCTTGTTTGCACAATTTGAACTTTTTTCTTTTTTTCACACATTGGCTTTGTATAACAGGCTTTGTTGTGTGGGTTAATGAGTTCTATTGTGTTTCTTTGTTTATGGCTGCTTGTATGAATATGAATGTCAAGGTCATATATACTGTAGAGTACATACTTCAATAATAAATATACTTTGAAATTTGAACTTCAAATTGTTCTAAACTATTTCTTTTGGAGCATAAATCTTATTAGATTTGTTTTCCATGCTTACATTATTTTCAATGCAGAATTATTTTTTAATCATTCAAATTCCATTAAAAAGATGGGAAAAAGAGCACTTGATTCATCAAATCTGTTCCAATGTTAAACTTCTAGGCACGGACGAGTCTCAGAAACAAAATTCAAAAGGATTAAGAAAATCCACTGCTGAATTGCTTTTATACTTTCAATAGATTTGGAATTTAAAGACAATTTGCCTTCAGGAAGTGTTGTAGTTAATGTGGTGAAAGCTCCCTGCTGTTATTGTTGAGTATGATTTCCAGGACTTTCAGTAATGATGAAGGAACTGCTAACTAGGCCTGAGCCAAAATATTATGGAACTTTGATGGGAACATGGAAGTGGCATGAATGTTTCTGTTAACCACCAGGTAGCAGAGGATGCGGGTGGTGTCATACTAATTGCTTTAAAATGATGGAAAAGTCTTGGGGTGTCAATAATTAGCTACTTGTCACAGGCTGTATAGCCTCTAGACTGCTCTTGTCAGTTTTTGTGTGGTTAGTTCAGTTAAGATTTTGCTCAATGTTCTTCCATGGTATATTACAGGCTGAGGATACAATATTAATAATAATATTGAATTCCAAAGAGAAGTGGTACTTAAGCAATTTTGAGATGAACACTTGAATCACTAATACATGGGATATAATGTACTGTGTGCTGATGGATGGGATTAAAATAGATAGGCATTTTGATAGGTCAGCATGAACATAGTGGAATAAAGGAGCTACTTCTGTGCTGGAGACACAAGAAGTGTCTGGAATCTGGAACAACAAACAATTTGCTGGAGAAACTCATCAGGCCAATCTGCGCCTATGGGAGACATCGACAATTCCTTTCCCCTCACAGATGTTGCTTGACGCCTGGGTTCTTCCAGCAGACTGCTTGCTGTTCTGGTTCTGTGCTTTATGACTCTGGAAACCTATGACTTCATGGGAGACCATTAGTAGCTGTCTTGCTGGAGGCAGTCACTCTCTAGCATTACAATGGCAGGAAACATTCAAGCCTCACTTCAGGTAAGAAATGAAATGTAGTCAACTGTGTGGATCATAGACTACAATTCCTGAGGTGCAATGAAAGGAAATGAGCAATGTTCTCAAAGTTTGAGCTCATAATGTTGGAAATAATTAAGATCTGAGATTATGATCACATTTTTCTTGGTACTGCTGATGACCTCAGTCAGAGGAGTGATTTTGCTTATTTAAGGAAAGTGAGTGTGTGGGTGCTTCCTTCAAGGCACTGAAGGTAAACAAAGAATGTTCTAGAACTTATCAGTGACTCCAGGATACAAAGTGTATCTTCTTTACCTCTCGATCATGGAAGTATCAGGAACATCAATAAGTTTTAGAGAATCTGTACTCACAGCATGAATTGGTGATCTACTCCAAAGCTAACCACCCTCAGTTGGAAGGGAGGAATAAAAGAAAATGGTAAGTTGGATAAATGTGAATCCTATAGTGTGATAATGGAGTTGTGCTTGAGACTACCATGGAAGATATGGGTGGTAGAAGGTGCAAACTTCAGTGTGAGAATCAAAAGGAAACAGTTTTCCAAGCTGAGTGCCCACTGTTGGAACTGTGCAGAGCATAGTCACTTGCAAGCACAGGATGTCAATCTACCCTTCTCTGAGAACAGAAATGTAGCCTTCAATCTCATCCATTTCAGTTCCTAGTGTGTATGTTTAAGCACGATTAAAAAATTAATGGGTGAGGCTTTGAGGTTTTTGTGGAATATTCTGTGAATGAACTTAATAAAGGAAGGACGATGTCATGACACTTTCACCTGGCAGACAGCTGACCATCACCCAGCTTCAATAGATGAATAGACCTTGTACTAATTTGGCTGACTACTTTCAAGCTTCATTAATTCTTAAGCTATTTGTTACACAGTAGCTGAGCTACAAATGAAATACTCCAGACAACATTGCAACATGCCTAATGAGCTGCACCACGGAATGGCGGGAGAAGATTTGTAGCCATTATCATGTATCTAACCTTTCTAATCTGAACTGTACCACAATGCCATTATAGTAAAAAAAGAGAAGAAAAGCCAACCACTTTTCCACTGGAAGGGACGAGGTTCCTAAGCCCCTGTTGCAGATGTCCTTCGAAGTCGATCAGGCTAGTTTTGGCAGTGGCTAATAAGCAATTAATCTTTTCATTCCCTGTAAGGGGGTGGTCTGTGGAGCAGGGAAACACAGTAAAGAAAAAGGGGGCAAAATACTTAAAGGAAGTAACCTGTAACCCCTCGTGTTTTCCTCTAGTATGTTGTTGTGTTTAAATAAAATAATAGGTAAGTTTGCAAATATTAATTTGGATAACCATATGCAAATGAGCCTGCTCCTTGTAATTCTCCTTTTTAATTTTAATACCATGAGGTCATCTTTAATCTTTAAGGAAATTTTCAAAATTTAATTTTATACATGTTGTGCATAAAATTAATTATTCAGTTCGTCAAATGCTAGAAACTAGGCACGGAAAGTTCTCTGGATATCCCTGCCTTTATAAACTGCATAGTGAAAAAAACTGTAATGAACATGAATCCCTTCTTTTTAAATGGCAGAAACTGTTAACACTGATGACATTGTTAGAGGAAAACAGTTTGGAAGGTGTAATAAATCTGGTTGTGTGAGGGAGTTGAATTATTATCAGTACACATAGTTGTTAATCCAGAGCATTTTTGCAATCAAGTGATTTTATTGCAAATATTAATTCAACTTCACTCCAGCCTTCCCCTTCCCCCTCCCTCCCTCACCTCCCAATTATATTACAACCAACCAATTTCAAGGACAGGGTTATATTTATTTACAAGTATTGAACATGCATATTCAATTCTAATATCAATGACTTGATAATTCTTTCCAAATCTGAAGGGACTATATTACAAATCCATTGATTTTAATCAACATGAAATATTACATAGAAACATAGAAAACCTACAGCACAATACAGGTCCTTCAGCCCACAAAATTGTGCCAAACATGTCCCTACCTTAGAAATTACTAGGCTTACCTATAGCCCTCTATTTTACTAAGCTCCAAGTACCCATCTAAAAGTCTCTTAAAAGACCCTATCATATCCGCCTCCAGCACCTTTGCTGGCAGCCCATTCCACGCACTCACCACTCTCTGAGTAAAAAACTTACCCCTGACATCTCCTCTGTACCTACTCCCCAGCACAAACCCGTGTCCTCTTGTGGCAACCGTTTCAGCCCTGGGAAAAAGCTTCTGACTATCCACATGATCAATGCCTCTCATTATCTTATACACCCCTATCAGGTCACCTCTCATCCTCCATTGCTCCAAGGAGAAAAGGCGAGTTCACTCAACCTATTCTCTTAAGGCATGCTCCCCAATCCAGACAACATCCTTGTAAATCTCATCTGCACCTTCTCTATGGCTTCCACATCCTTCCTGTAGTGAGGCAAACAGAACTGAGAACAGTACTCCAAGTGGGGTCTCACCAGGGTCCTATAGAGCTGCAACATTACCTCTTGGCTCCTAAATTCAATTGCACGGTTGATGAAGGCCAATACTCTATACGCTTTCTTAATCACAGAGTCAACCTGCGCATCCACTTTGAGTGTCCTATGGACTCGGACCCCAAGATCCCTCTCATCCTCCACACTGCCACACTTCACACTTATCTGGATTGAAATCCGTCTACCACTGTTCAGCCCAGTTTTGCATCCTATCAATGTCCCTCTGTAACCTCTGACATCCCTCCACACTACCCACAATACCCCCAACCTTTGTGTCATCAGCAAATTTACTAACCCATCCCTCCACTTCCTCATCCAGGTCATTTATAAAAATCATGAAGAGTAAGGGTCCCAGAACAGATCCTTGAGGCATTCCACTGGTGACCGACCGCCATGCAGAATATGACCTGTCTACAACCACTCTTTGCCTTCTGTGGGCAAGCCAGTTCTGGATCCACAAAGCAATGTCCCCTTGGATCCCATGCCTCTTTCCTTTCTCAATAAGCCTTGCATGGAGTACCTTATCAAATGCCTTGCTGAAATCCATATACACTCCTGCTCTTCCTTCATCAATGTGTCTAGTCACATCCTCAAAAAATTCAATCAGGCTCGTAAGGCATGACCTGCCCTTGACAAAGACATGCTGACTATTCTTAATCATATTATACTTCTCCAAATGTTTATAAATCCTTCCTCTCAGGATCTTCTCCATCAACTTACCAACCACTGAGATAAGACTCACAGGTCTATAATTTCCCGGGCTATCTCTACTTCCTCTCTTGAATAAAGGAACAACATCCGCAACCCTTCAATCCTCTGGAACCTCTCCCATCCCCATTGATGATGCAAAGATCATCACCAGAGGCTCAGCTACCTCCTCCTTCACCTCCCACAGTAGCCTGGGGAACATTTCATCCAGTCCTGGCGACTTATCCAACTTCATGCTTTCTAAACGCTCCAGGGCATCCTCTTCCTTAATAACTACATGCACAAGCTTTTCAGTCTGCTGCAAGTCATCACTACAATCACTAAGATACTTTTCCATAGTGAATACTGAAGTAAAGTATTCATTAAGTACCTCTGCTATTTCCTCCGGCTCCATACACACTTTCCCTCTGTCACACTTGATAGGTCCTACTTTTTCATGTCTTATTCTCTTGGTCTTCACATACTTGTAGAATGTCTTGGGGTTTTCCTTAATTCTGCCTGTCAAGGCCCCCTTCTGGCTCACCTAATTTCCTTCTTAAGCTCCTTCCTATTAGCCTTATGATCTTCTAGATCTTTAACATTGCCTAGCTCACTGAACCTTTTGTAAACTCTTCTTTTCTTCTTGACTAGATTTATTACAGCCTTTGTACACCACGGTTCCTGTACCCTACCATAACTTCCCTGCCTCATTGGAACATACGTATATAGAACTCTACAGAAGTATCCCCTGAATATTTGCCACAATTCTTCTGTAATTTTCCCTGAGAAAATCTGTTTCCAATTTAAGCCTCCAATCTCCTGCCTAATTCCCCTTACTCCAATTAAACGCTTTTCTAATTAGTTTGTTCCTGTCTCTCTCTAATGCTATTGTAAAGGAGATAGAATTATGATCGCTAGCTCCAAAATACTCTCCCACTGAGAGATCTGACACCAGACCAGGTTCATTTCCCAATACCAAATGAAGTACAGCTTCTCCTCTTCTAGGCTTATCTACATACTGTGTCAAGAAACCTTTCTGAACACACCTATCAAACTCCACCCCATATCTAAACCTCTTGCTCTAGGGAGATGCCAATTGATATTTGGGAAATTAAAATCTCCCATCACGACAACTCTGTTATTATTACACCTTTTCCAGGATCTGTTTCCCTATCTGCTTCTCGATATCCCAGTTACTATTGGACGGCTCATAAAAAAACACCCAGTAAAGTTATTGAGCCCTTCCTGTCCCTAACCTCCACCCACAGAGACTCTGTAGACTCTTACAGGACACAACGGGTGATGCCCTGCTTCAGTGAACAACGTTACACATGGGACTTTATCCTGGCTAAGGTGCTTGGTGCAGATTTCCTGTGTGTTTAAGAATGGATGTCAAGGACTTTAAGTTCTTATCCACTCCCTCATTAAGTTCCCCATAATTACTCTGTCAAGCACAGGCACCACCCCATGGGAGTTTACTGCTGGGCAAACTCCCAAACCTCAACAATCCTACATTCTCCATGGCAGTCAAAAAACATGGGGTTGAGCACCACATTGCTACACATTTTTGGTTATTAACACTAGTTTGGGTTGTTAACCATTGACTTTCTCGGCCATCGTATCTCTGCAGAAGGTGCAAAACCCCTCTCATCAAAAGTAGCCGCTATTCTGGATTTCCAGCTGTCCTGTACTGCTAAAGCACTCCAGGAGTTTCTAGGCACAGTGAATTTCTATCACCACTTCATTCATGAGCTGCTGAAATTATGCTTCCCCTATATGGTGCACTTAAAGGTAATACCCCAAATCACGTGCTTGACTAGTCAGCAGACATGACAAGGGTATTTGATGATGTCAAACAAGCTCTTTCCAACACGACCCTACTGGTGCACCCATGCCTCCACACACCCATTGCCGTTTATACTGACGCTTCACTGTGCTGTGGGTGCTTTGCATGAACAGTTAGTGAGAGGCATGTGGCTCTTTTCTTCAGCCGGCAACTCCGTACCCCAAAGGCAAGTACAGCACGTTTGATAGTGAATTTTTTGGCCTCTATCTGGCTGTTCACCATTTTCATTTTCTTCTCGAGGATCACCATTTCACAGCATCTGTTGATCACAAGCCCCTCATGCACACGATGATCAAAACATCAGACCCTTGGTCTGCACAGTAACAGCACCGAATGGCCCACATATCAGAGTTCATAACCGATAAGTGACACATCAAGGGGAAAAATAATGCTGTGGCTGATTGCCTCTCATGGCCGTCCATTGAGGCCATATGCACAGGGGTTGACTCTGCTGGCATACCAGCCGACCAAACTCCTGACCCAGAGGTCCAGGGTTACTGAACAGCAGTCATGGGCCTGAAGCTGGCTGACATTAACTTCAGGGAAGTGAGGACTTCTCTGCTGTGCAATGTCGCAATGGGTCACCCTCATCCCACAGTGCCCGCAAACTGGAGGCAGACTGTTTTTGACTCTATACATGGCCTCTCGCATCTGGGCTGGAAGGCCTCACAGAAACTGGTTGCACTGAAGTTAGTGCGGCACGCCTTTAGAAAGGACATGCATGATTGGACTGCAACCTGTGTGGAGTGCTAGGGGGCAAAAAATTACGAGTCATGTCCAGGTGCCACTGGAACTTTTTAAGGTCCCTGAGCGATGGTTTGACCATGTCAATATAGACCTTGTTGGTCTTCATCTGCCCTTCCATGGTTTCATGCACCTTCTTATTATGGTGGATTGTGCAATCAGGTGGCCAGAGGTTGTCCCTCGATCATTGACAATGGTCACAGATGTAGCTTAGGTGCTTATCAGTGCCTGGGTTGCTTGTTTTGGTACCCCATCTGATATTTCCTCTGACCATGGTCCCCAATTCATATCGGGCTTCTGGGCTGCAAGGGGCCAGAACCTCTGCATGAGGCTACATCACACACGGTGTATCACTTGCAGTCTAAAGGCCTATGTGAGCAGTTTCACTGCTCCTTAATGCTGTTCTGAGGGCTTCCCTGACAGGTGAGTGTTGGCATACTTGCATTGTATGGCGCGTGGCCATGTGGATAAGGCGTTGGTCTAGTTCGAGACTTGGCTGAGGCTGCGTGTGTGTCCTCAAGCAAGGCACCTAATCACACATTGCTCTGCGATGACACCAGTACCAAGTTGTATGGGTCCTAATGCCCTTCCCTTGGACAACATCAGTGGCATGGAGAGGGGAGACTTGCAGCATGGGCAACTGCAGGTCTTCCATACAACCCTGCCCAGGCCTCAGTCATCATCAAAATCAATGGACAGCCGAAGAAGAAGAAGAAGAAGTGTCTTACAGGTCCTACTGGGGCTCAGGACCTCTTCAAAGGAGGACCTGCAGTCGTCCACGGCTAAATTGGTATACGGGCAGCCGTTATAAGTGCCAGGTGATTTTATTCCTGACACAATGACTCCCTGGTCGTCCTCTCAGCAATGTTCCACTCACCTCAGTAAATTCAATCCCTTTTCACCTATTCCTAACCATCATGGTGTACAACACTCTGGGTTCCTGTTAACGTGCATTCAGCCTCGTTTGTTTTGGTCCAGCATGATGCACACCGGCATCCCCTCTTACGATGGCATGTTCTGTGTTACGGAATGGAGAGAAAAGATTTTTATCTTAGATAAGAAGGGTAAACCTGAACGTGTATTGGTAGACCATCTTAAAATGGGCCACCAAAATTTGAACGATTCCACTGCGATGTCATTGCTGTCTCGACATGACCAGAGGCTCTTGCTGTTTCTCCACCCATGGAACATAGGACCTGAGCCGGACAGCTTGCCCAAGCTCCAAGCAGGCTCACAATGCCAGTTTTAGTGAATTCCGTGTAGGATAATGTAATTAGTGAATTCAAAACCACCAACGTTGGGTGGAGTTCACTGTAAAGGACTTCTAGCACGCTTTGTTTTCAGTTTTTGGTTTTCAATAAATGTGTTGCTATGGCTTTTCTGAAAAATAAGATACCTCTGTTGTTTCATTTGTGAATACCTACAGGAGAAGTAACATCTCGTATTCCACTTTGGTAGTCTCCAAGCTGGTGGCATCGGTACTGACTTCTCTAACTTCTGGTAACCACTCCTCACTATTTTCCCTGTTCACAACTCTTCTTTGCCTTTCCTCATTTCAGTGACCATTTTACCACTTCTCTTCCCCTCCTTTACTCTCTCAACTTGCCCAGCACCTCTCTGATTCCTCATCTCTTTCCCTTTATTTCATCGTATACTGTCCTCTCAAGCAGATTCTTCTTGCTCTGCCAGCTATCACCTTTTAGCTTGTCACATCATTCTTTTATTACCCCTCCCTCACCACCTACTTTCACCCTCACCAGGGTTCATGCCTGCTTGTGCTCCTCTCCCTCTGCCTACCTTTTTATTCTGGTGTTTGAACCCTCTCTTTTAGGTCTTGACGAAGGAAGGATCCCAGCCTGAATCATCTGCTGTTAATTTTCCTCCATAGATGCTCCCTGACCTGCTGATTTCTTCCAGCATTTTGCATGCATTGTTCAAGACTTGCAGCAGCTGCAGAATTTCTTGTGTCTCTGTATAACCTTCTCCAGTCAGTACTTAAAAGTGATCTACATAAACAGCAGATATAAAACATGGGAATGTGGGAACACAGATCCATATTTCCTTGACTGGAAAGTGGTGTCACAAATATATAGAGTCATAAAGAGAGCTTTTGGCACATTTGTCTTCATAAAGCAAAGTACTGACTACAGGAGGTAGGATGTTATTTTGAAGCTGTAGAAGACATTGGTGAAGCCTAATTTGGAGTATTGTGAGCAGTTCTGATCACCTACCTACAGGAATAAAATCAATAAGATTGAAAGAGTACAGAAAAAATTTACAAAGGCTTTTCTTGGGTTTGAGGACCTGAGTTACAGAGCAATGTTGAAGAGGGTAAGACTTTATTCCCTGGAGCATAGGAGAACGAGAAGAATTTGATAAAGATACACAAAATTATGAGGGTATAGATCGGGCAAATGCAAGTAGACTTTTTCCACTGAGGTTGATGAGACTAGAACTAGAGGTCAAGAGTTTAGGGTAAAAGGTGAAATCACACTGAGCATGGGGGCCCCCCAGGGCTGAGTGCTCAGTCCACTGCTGTTCACTCTGCTGACCCATGACTGTGCAGCAATACGCAGCTTGAATTATATCATCAAGTTCGCTGATGACATGACCGTGGTGGGTCTCATCAGCAAGAATGACGAGTCAGCACACACAGAAGGGGTGCAGTGGCTAAAGGACTGGTGCAGAGCCAACAACCTGTATCTGAATGTGAACAAAACAAAAAAGATGGTTGTTGACTTCAGGAGAGCACGGAGCAATCACTCCCCGCCAAACATCGACGGCTCCTTGGTAGAGATCGTAAGGAGCACCAAATTTCCTGGTGTTCACCTGAGAAGAATCTCACCTGGTCCCTAACACCAGCTCCATAGCAAAGAAAGCCCAGCAGCGTCTCTACTTCCTGTGAAGGCTCAGAAAAGTCCATCTTCCACCCCTCCATCCTCAACACATTCTACAGAGGATGTATTGAGAGTATCCTGAGCAGCTGCATCACTGCCTGGTTTGGGAATTGCACCATCTCGGATTGTAAGACCCTGCAGCGGATAATGAGGTCAGCTGAGAAGATCATCGGGGACTCTCTTCCTGCCATCACGGACATTTACACTACACGCTGCATCTGCAAAGTAAACAGCATTATGAAGGACCGTATGCACCCGTCATACAATCTCTTTTACCTCCTGCTGTCTGGGAAAAAGCTCCGAAGATTTCAGGCTCTCACGACCAGACTATTTAACAGTTTCTTCCCCCAAGCTATCAGACTCCTCAATCCCCGAAGCCTGGACTGACACCTTGCCCTATTGTCCTGTTTATTATTTATTGTAATGCCTGCACTGTTTTTGTGCACTTTATGCAGTCCAGTGTAGGTCTGTAGTCTAGTATAGCTTTCCCTGTGTTTTTTTTTATTACGTAGTTCAGTCTATTTTTTGTAGTGTGTCATATAAACCATGGTCCTGAAAAACATTGTCTCATTTTTACTATGCACTGTACCAGCAGTTATGGCCGAAATGACAATAAAAGTTGGCTTGACTTGACTTGACTTGAATTCCTCAATTTCTCAATTGTTTACATTTACATTTACATCATTTATTATTATATTGTAATTTGCCCTTTTCTGCACCTATTGTTTTGTTTATTAATTATTGTACTATCTGCACTGTTTTGTGCACTTTATGTAGTCCCATGTAGGTCTGAGGTCTAACGTACAGTTTTTAGTTTTGTGTTGTTTCACGTAGCACCATGGTCCTGGTTATGGTTGAAATGACAATAAAAAGCGACTTGATTGTTTAAGGGGAAAATAAGAAGGGGGCCTTTTCACTCAGAACATGGTGAGAAAGAATAAGCTGCTGATGGAAGTGCTGTAATGCTCTAGGACTCTGATCAGATATCTGATCATTGCATCTCTTTCTCAATAAAGGGAAGATTAATGAGGTAGAGGAATGCAGCAGAGGAAGTGGGTTAATGATTAAAATAGAGATATTCACGCATGACTTATAGACTTTATCTTTAATCCTTTGTCTTCTTATTCTTTCATTAAAGCGTTTTGTATATGAAACATAATCACAGTGGCCACTATATTATGTACCTCTTGTATGTATGTTCATGGTCTTCTGCTGCAGCTCATCCACTTCAAGATTTGATGTGTTGTGTGCCTGCAGTGTTCCTCCTCACACCACAATTATTACACGCTGTTGTTTGAGTTACTGTTGCCTTTCTGTCAGCTCGAACCAGTCTAGCCATTATCCTCTGACCTCTCTCATTACAAGCATTTTCGCCCACAGAACTGGATTTTTATTGTTTATTGTGCCAATCTCTGTATGGTCTTTCAATGCTTCTATTGTGTTTCTTGGATTTGCTGTGTATGCCCACAAGAAAACAAATCTCAAGGTTGTATATGGTGATGTATGTGTTCTTTGATAATCAATATAGTTTGAACTTTGTTGTGAGTGAAAATCCCAGGATATCAGCAGTTTGAGATGCTCAAACCACCCCATTTAGCATCAACAATTATTCCAGTCAAAGTCACTCAGATCCCCTTTCTTCCCCATTCTGATATTTGTTCTGAACAACACCTGAACCACTTAATCGTGTCTGCATTTGTTATGCATTGAGTGCTACCACATGACATATTTGTATTAACAAGCAGGTGTACAGGGGTACCTAAAAAGTGGCCTCTGAATGTTTGATGTTCACTTTGAACGGGTATATTGCATACATACTTTGACAATAAATGTACTTTGAATTTCACTTCTGAGTTCATTTATTTTCTTCCTGGATTTCATATTTAAGTCAAGGGTAGGATAATATAGAATTATAAATCCACAATAACACAATGTATTGCATGTACTTGATATTAAGGTACCATCTCTAAGATAAAATACTATCTTCTTCAATAATCTGATTTTTTATTGTAATAAACAAATTGTCCATTTAATTTTAATATTTTCTGAATGACAAACAAAATTATCCAATGTTTGACTACCAACAATGATATAAGGCAAATTAAAATACTTATTGAGTATAAAATTTGGTTCCGTAAGGTTAGACAGAGGAACAAAAGAGTTAATTTAGTTACACAAGCCTCCTCTAGCCACCTTTGGACTATTTCATTAATGTGATGCCCAAAAATATTTAGCATAATTTCAACATTCAAAGTTCAAAATTGAAAGTAAGTTTATTATCAAAGTACATATCTACTACCGTATATTACCTTGAGACTCATTTTCCTGCAGGCATTTACAGGGAAAGAGGAAGTATAATAGAATTTTACAAAAAAATATTCATAAGCAAACACTGACAAACATCAGTGTCCAATATGCAAAAAGCAGACAAACTGTGCAAAGATGAATAATACATAGATCATGAGTCGTAAAGAGGCCTTAAAAGTGAGTCTGTAGACGGTAGAATCAGTTCAAGGCAGTGGTTAATGAAGTTATCCATTTTGGCTCAGGAGCCTGAAGGTCGTAGGGTAATACCTGTTCTTGAACCTGGTTTCCGGGACCTAAGGCTTCTGTACCTCCTATCCGATGGTAATAGTGAGAAGAGGGCATGACCTGGATGGTGGCTTAATTCCTCTAAAGAATTAAAGGGAACTAAAGACTGTCTGTAAATACTGTATTCCCCATTCACTTTGTACACCCCCTTTCAATTTGGTCCCAGCAAGGTTACAAGCTTGTTTAGTGCTGAGTGGAATATTTGCGAGGAATTATATTTAAATGAAACTGCAAGAAATGGTTCCCCTTTACCATCCTTGTTCTCCAAGGTAAGCATATGAGAATAGCTGAATCTCAGTATCCAAGAATAATATTTTATATTGGGATTTCCATGCAGGAACTGATGTACCAGCCCAGATAGAGAACAGCTGGAAAGATATCATTTGCTGCATGCTCCTCCCGACTAGACCTCAGCCTTATACCAACCATGGCTTATGTATGTAGTACTGCATGGGGTAGATGGAGCTCGTCAGCCTGGGAAATCAGAGAGGGAAAATTCTGATTTCAAACCTCCACTGCCTTGCAGCCATACCCACTCATGGGAAAGACTTCGGGAGTAAACCCTGAGGACAAATCCAGAGCTGGAGTCCCTAAGGCAGTCCGATGTTGTCTTCAATCTCGATCTGGCAGCTCCTGTGATGACACTGGTGCCAAGCTGTATTGTCCCTTGCCCTTCCCTTGGACACATCGGTGGCATGGAGAGGGGAGATTTGCTGCATGGGCAACTGCTGGTCTTCCATACAACCTTGTCCAGGTGCAGACCTATGGTCTCGTGTGACTAATGGACATCACCACTGCATCAAGTATCTGAATAGGATTGATGATCTGGAGTGGAAAGTTAAGTACAGTTAAAATATTCTTTCTTTATTCCACCTTCTCATCATATTGTTCAATATATTTCTATTATGTACCTGGATTTAAATTTTAAAATATTATTTTCTTTGGAACTTTTATCCCAAACCACCAGAGAAATCTAGAGCACAGTGAGAAGGTCTGAAAGCACTGAGCTGTCAAAAGGTCATCAGGCCTCACAACCTGACACCTAGTTATTCTCATGGACTGCTGCATCCAGTAGCTCAGCAGAGTCTGGTGTTTGTATGGGCATGTAGGCTGCATGTGGATCAGGTTTGGTATCACTGGCATATGTTGTGAAATTTGTTGTTTTGTGGCAACAGTACACCGCATACATAATAAAACATAATAGAAACTATATATATATGTGTGTGTGTGTGTGTAGAGCAAAAAGAGATAGCAAAAAAAAAACATAGTGAGGTAGTGTACATGGGTTAATTATCCATTCAGAAATCTGATAGTGGAGGGGAAGAAGCTGCTCCTGAAATGTTGACTGTGTGTCTTCAGGCTCCTGTCTCTCCTCCCTGATGGTAGCAATGAGAAGAGGACATGTCCTGGGTGATGGGGGTCCTTAACGATGAACACCATTTTTTTGAGGCATGGAGTTAAGTAAGGGTAACCAGTGAGCCAGATCAAGCACAAAGTGCCCTCGCAAGCATAAGTGTCTTTGCCTGATTTATTTTTAAGGATGACAGTTTAAATCCATTTGGAAATTAGTGAGAGTATGTGTGGGCTATGGATCACTATACTCACTAATTAATATGCCTCAGACAAAATACTCCAGGCTTGCTGTTTTTACCTTCATCAGGAAAAAGAACAGATAAATCTTCCACAGAAGATTCACGGAGAGACAGAGAAATAAATAAAATTCTCAAATTAACCTCAGATATTTACAGATTACTCAGCAGTAAATCTAAGAATAACTAATTTTGGAGGTATAATGAAATGATTTTGTTTGAAATATTGACAGTATTTTGACATTGATTGGACACTAGCTGAGAATAATCAATAGTTTTTAAACAAGTCCTCTGATAATATAAAAATTAATGAACTTTCCTTCAAGTTCTGCAGTTCTCATATTTCCTGTTTCAATGAGTGCAATTTTATTAGTAGTAATCCTATTGATTAAAAGATCTACCTACTATTCTTATGAGGCAAAGAATGCTTTTTTATTGTCGGAGGACAAAATTGAAAGTGATGGACTTAATAATAATGCTCTGTTTAGTCACTGAGCTGCTGAAGTAACCAAATTTTCAGAATAGTACGTTAACACAAAAGTGAGCTGAAAACGTCACTGCAGGGGAATCCAGGTATGAAAGAATAGGTCAAAAGAATAAGTTAAGCAGATATACCCTCAGTGGCCACTTTATTAGGTACACCTAAACACCTGCTCGTTAAAGCAAATATCTAATCAGCTAATCATATGGCAGAAATCCAATGAATAAAAGCATGCAAGAGGTTCAGACCAAAGATCAGAATGGGGAAGAAATGTGATTTAAGTAACTTTGACCGTGGAATGATTGTTGAAGCCAGAAAGAATGGTTTGATCCATGAAGTATTGATTGCATATAAATGATGTCAAAGACCATTAATATTAGCGCTATTTTGACAGGGAAGTCTCACCTATACTAAACAATCATTATATATTTTTAAGCTGCAAAATTACCACAAGAGCTGGAATAGTTTAAAAACAGCTTCTTCTCAAGAACAATTTGTAATAAAAGCAAATAATAGTAACAAGAATCATTTAAGAAATTGATACATGTTGCACCAATGAAGTTGAGAGACAATGAATAAAACCTGTGCTCATAGCAGTGAGTCAAAAGGTTGTTGAAATGACAAAATTGTTCCAAACTACAGGAACCATTGACGAGTGTATTATGGTAGATGATCATTGCCTAAAATAACACAAATAATAACTTTTTTGTGTAAAGTTTCTTTGGATTTTCAGCAAAAGTTCATTAAGCAAGACAATGTGACAATGTTCACTATGCACATAAACATCTCAATAGGAAATTAGTCTATAAAACGGTATCTGATATTTGCCACAATAACCCCCAGAAGAAGAATATTATAAGTGAAAACAAATTGGCACATGAACTTCATTACCCCAAAGCTGACATTGTTTGAAGTCTTTAAAATAATATCTTTGAATGGCACAGTGGTGCTTGTGCTGTGTTGCTGCAGCTCTAGTGACCTAGGCTAGATTGTAACATTATGAAGTCTGTATGTTCGCCCTGTGACTGCATGATTTTCCTCAAGTGCTTCATGTTTCTCCAGCATCGCCAAGATGTGTGAGTCAGGTTGGTTAATTGGCCAGGGACATTACCCCTGGTAAGCAGGTTAGTGGTAGAATCTGAGGCTGTTGATGTGAATGTGGAGAGAATAAAATCTAGAGTCGTTGTAAGTGGGTGACTGATAGCTAGCACAGTTTAGAAGGGTCAAAAGGCTGGGCCAATATCTAGCTGAGTACCTTCAAGCATAAATAATGGTCTGGACAGCCGACCAGGTCTCATCCTACTGCCATATCTATCAAAGGTGTGACTGTACACTTACTCAACCACTGCAAAACAAAAGATCTGTTAAAAATTAAAAAAAAATTAAAACATGATTATTTCAGGACTGAAAAATATTAAAAGATCCCACGTAACTTAATAATATCAAATAACTTATTACAACCAGGTCACATCATGCTTATTTTGTTGTTGCCTGACATCCAATTTTCCTAAATTGAGCTAAAGATTCACCAGTTAATATCTGAGTGGAAGTTATGGAGCAAGGGCCAGAAAAAAGCATACATAGGAGTATTAAAACTGGCAGGCTGAAGACTACAGATTACTTTGTTGATTTAGAGGCATCCATGGGGCAATAATGAAAGTTAAGTAATCCTTTCTGATGACCAAAACAATTCATTCTGAGTTTTTAAAAGAAGCAAGTTTATAGAAAGAAGATCAAGGATTTAACTACAGACCTCAGCTGTATCAGCAATAAGAACTCAGACAACTGAGGTACACTTAATTAAAAAAAAAAGATTTTCTGAAATTGCCTATTCATGTCACTGGCAGCAGAATTCAGAAGGGTTATCCAGCAACATTTCCTGTTTCTGCATTTTGACTCAAGGCTGGTCACAGAAAGAAAGGGATTGATGTAATCAACCAGCATTCCTGAGCCTTACAGCAGCTACTTGGAGCAACTGAAATCAAGCACAGTCCATTTTCCTTTCACATGTTTAATAAATTAGCTTTAACTTTTGCAGGAAATTCGCTATGATTTCTTCGCTATCCATTGCCAGAAGGAGTAATCATAGAGAAAATAGCAATCACTGATCGGATGTGTACAGAAAACAATATAAATTGGCTTCTTTCTGTTCAGGAAACCTATTTCAGATCTGTCAAATCAGAAACTCATGAAGAAGAAATGCAAATTATTTCCCAAATTGGCTAGTTCCCTACAGTTAAAAAAATTGAACATCATCAGTTTTTGATGCTGAGGTAATAGTTTACAACTATAACCTGAGCTTTTCAAAACTTTAGTATTTCGCTTTAGGTTTTTAGCTATTGTATTTTTTTCTGGCAGAAGACATTGCCAAACTAGATGGCTTATCTGGTGTTTTTAAGCAGGATGTGATTGAAGTTTAATGGGATAATTCGTTCTGAAGTGAAACCAATGCCCATAATCCCGGAATGTCTGCTTTTACCTGGAGCATCTATAGAGCATGGAGATATTACACCTGTGAGTTGGATGGCAGATCAGAACAAAGTCGGCTTCAGACAGCATACTGCTAACCCCCTAATCATGAAAAGTCTCAGGGGAATGCTGGAAGTGAATCTAGGTGTCCTGTCAATGCCACGAGGCACTTAAACAGTTCAATAATCTCTGGCTGACAAAATTATTAGAAATAAAGAGATCAGTACATCTTAAAAGATAAAGAGTAGATTTAATTAAATCAATATGTTTGCAGAAACATTGAAACAAATCTGTGCTGCCACAATTATATAATATTTACCATGGCACTGTTGCAGCTTGGGGCGTTGGAGTTCGGGGTTCAATCCCAGCGCCATCTGCAAGGAGATTGTGTTGGGTGTGTAATCTCTGGGTGCTCTGGTTTCCTCCCGTAGTCCGAAGACATACTGGTTAATTGGTTACTAGTCTTTGAAAATTGTCTTGTGATTAGACTAGGGTTAAAGAAGTAGGTTGTTGGGCAGTATGACTCATTGGGCCTGCTCCAAGCTGAATACCTAAATAAATAAAACAATATATTTTAAAAGTTGTCTTTGTTGGATAGGGGTGTGGTTGGATCACAATTGAAATGATGCTCTTTAGCTGGCTAACAGTGACTACTGTGATCAATGTGATGTGGTGCATATTTGCTGTACCCTTGGGAAACATAGCTCTAGTGATTTGCCAGAGGCTTCGAATTAACCTGTGACAGTCTCCAAATGACATAAGCTCTGCTCGCAGCATCTTCCAACATCAGAAAAATCATAACCTTCTCGTTCCATTGCATTCAGCTTGCTGCTTCTCTGCACAAGGTGAAATCTGCAGTTCTGGCTTAGAGAAATCCATGATTTGTCAGTTTCAGCAGCCTACTACAGACAATGAAATGCTGCAGGTTCTCCTTCTCCAGGCTAAAAAGGAGTCATTATCAAACTATAATTCTAACATAGTTCTTCAACAGCAAGGGCAGCTACTGCATATCATGTATTGACCTTTCCTGAGGTCCGTACGATGACCTCTGCAGACCATTGATAAAAGAGGTGTCAGACTGTGGCTCTCTTCCATACCCTCTGTTAACTCACGGTCATCCTGTGCACATCTCCCTCAGTTCTCGCTTTCATGCGACAGCTCCTTCAACGCTCATTGCCTGGGAGAAACAGGGTTTTTCGGATGGTGGAAATGGAGACAAAAGTAAAATCTTTGCTTCCTTCACATGAATATCTGGAGACAGTACAAAATGTTTCCTTAGTCCAACCAATGTACCCCAAAGTAATCTGTAAACCAGCAAGTAATTGATGATCCATTTTAATAGAGCAGATTGTGAGTTTGGAGCAGAGTTGTGTGGTGGGAATGGATTACCTCTGTTGTTAAATATGTACATGGAAAATAGAAATTTACAGCCTATCACAGGCCCTTCGGCCCACAATGTTGTGCCGACCATGCAACCTACTTCAGAAACTGCCTAGAATTTGCTAGTGCATAGCCTTCTATTTTTTCAAAGCTCCATGTACCTATCTAAGAGGCTCTTAAAAGTCCTATTGTATCCACTTCCACCACCGCTGCTAGCAGTACATTCCATGCACACACCACTCTCTGTGGGCAAAACTTACCCCTTACTTCCCCTCGGTACCTGTTTCCAAGCAGCTTAAAATTATGACTCCTCGTGTTAGCCATTTCAGTCCTGGGAAAATCTCTCTGGCTATCCACATGATCAATGCCCCTCATCATCTTATACACCTCTATCAGGTCATCTCTCATCATCCATCACTCCAAGGAGAAAAGGCCGCGTTCACTCAACCTATTCTCTTAAGGTACACCCTCCAATCCAGGCAACATCCTTGTAAATCTCCTCTTCACTCTTTCTATAGTTTCCACATCTTCCCTGTTGTGAGGCGACCAGAACTGAACACAGTACTCTAAGTGGGGTCTGACCAAGGTCTTATAATCCTCCATTTTAGCTACTTCATTGAAGGAACAACTGGCAGGTCTGAAAGTCAAATTACTGTGCACTGATTTGATAACAGTAAACTGCATAAATGGCTGATAAATGAATGAACATGTTAGCATATTTTCCAATTAAGTCACATCTTGCTCTACAGCTGTCTCATGCACACTCCACCATCAACCAATCTGCATCTCTGGATCCCAAACAATAGGGTCAATGTAATTGAATTTTGTTGCCAGAGTATAATTTTTTAATTTTGAAATGGACTGGAAATATAATTGAACTATTAAGTGATCAAGGTCCAATGATTAGCCTTAAGCTTCTAAAGAGTAAAGTTAAGAATCAGCAATCTTTCATAATCAGTAATTGATGGTGGGACAGACAATGATATTTATTTATTTATTTATTTATTGGCATACAGCTTGGAATAGGCCCTTCAAGCCATGCCTCCCAGCAATCACCTGATTTACTGCCAGCCTAATCATGTGACAATTTGCAATGACCAATTAACCTACCAACTGGTACATCTTTGGACAGTGGGAGGAAACTGGAGCACCTGGAGCAAACCAAAGCGGTCACAGGAAGAATGTACAAACTCCTAACAGGCAACAGTGGGGATTGAACCAGGGTCACCTGCACTGTAAAGCGCGTGTTAACCACTATGCTACAGTGCCATACAAATATAACATTCAGCCATGGTCACAATTCAGCCATAATATCACTGCTTCATTGAGAGAAGAGGCTCAAGAAACTAGATGTTCCACGCTTGTTCTGTATCTAAGTTCCATGGTCATGAAGTATATAACTTTCATAGGTCTTAGTGAAATTTCTTTTCATATCAGTTTTATCCACAGTCATAAAGCTCAAGGAAAATAACTTCATTTATTCATTTTTTTGTTAAAACTGCGATATTTGTGTGTCAATTTGTGTGCCTAATTATTTACTAAGATGTAGCAACGTGCAAGAGAAATTTTTCCAAGTAAGCAGAACTGCTTATGTCATGAAAAACTAATTATAGCCCATTGGAAATTGTATTTAATCATTCTGGATAGAATTCGGAGATATTTTTCATTATTCCTTTTGGATTTAATTGGTAGAGGGGCAATTCAACCAAGCTTCTGACTAGGTTCAAGATAACATGAAGGAATAAAGTTAACTGAACGATTAGAGGTATTGAGTGCTTGGAGTGCTCTATAATACAGTGGAGCCAGCAGGATGAAACAATTTCTCAATTCATTTATGTTGTATCTTTTCATATAAACTTGAAGTTTAGATTTGTGGATTACCAAATGCTTATAAAGCAGGTTGAGTCAGACACTGCAAAGTCAGGACCCAAGCCAAATAAAACCACTTTGACTAATGCTACTATTTACTATAAATGTACCTTAAGGTACGCAACTAATCTGTTAGAGTCAACATAGATTTATAAAATCATAAGTCATGTTTGATTAAATAGAATAAAATTCTTTAAGGGAATTACATTGGAATACAATGTATTAGTGAGCTATTTTATGGAGGTTGTTATTCCATCTGAATAGCAATTTTTGTCTGTCTATACTCTTATGTATGCAAGTGTATGTGGAGATTTTTCCAATTGCTAATAAATTGCAGCATTTCTGCTAAGAGCTGTAATTGTTTTTTGCCTGAGTGTACAATTTAACTGTTGCTTTTAACAGAACAGCCATTATAATTCTCACAGTGGTTCTTAAAATGTAATAAGATGACATGTACCCTTTCGTTCTTTGGCAACAAGTCCCTCCAGTTTCAGATGTTCTTTACTTTTCTGGAAGTAATTACCAGGAATCACTTTAAAATATTCATTTGCCAAAAAATATAGCATGCAAGGTAGGTGTATCACAATTGTTATATAAAAGAGTAGTGGATGCTAATTCTGATTATATTTTGTTGCCTAGGCATTGGAATATTGTTGAAAATAGCATGGGATACAGGTGATAAAACTTATTTAAGAAGAGTATTTTGTACATTTGGCCCAGTTAAGTGAAAGATGACAGTGTATGCTACGTTTTTCCTATGGATACACGAGAAAATGCAAAAATGATTTAGATGAAAACAGTTGAAAGTAGTAATCTCTCAGGTTTAAAATTAAAATCTGACCCAAATCCATCCTGAATGCAACCAAACCAGCGGCGGATAGATAGTAATTTTTCTCATACCTGACCATTTCTGTAACTGTAACAGACTGAAATAGACCAATGTTCAGGATTCCACTCCAACTATGCAGTAAGCACCCAACCAGACCAGTACTACAAGCTCCCTTGCATGTATCCATATTTTAAAATTCAGTCCTTATGCCAAACTCTCATGTGCATTTGTACCTTAACCCTTTCCTTTTCCAATCAAACTTATCACCTCCCCTTTTAAGAAAACTCCTGAGAAAGAACTAATTCTCCATAGATTGCTCTTCTCCTTTGTGCACCATCTTTCCCAGTGCCTAGTTGGATGCAGCTCCACGGGAGTGATCCTTCTCCTCAAGGGAAATGCCTTACGGCTTTTGCTCAGAGACAGAGTGCTCAAGGCCAGACCACAAAGTACTGATGCACTTTGATCAAGCCAAGCCAGCCTAAACACTTCTAACTTTGTTTTCACACCGGACATGACATCATCGTGACCTGTTAAACTTGACTTCAAAGTCTTCATTTAAAGGCAAATAAATGAGCACATGCAATTTTATTAAATGATGCTTCCGATCACCTGTACATTGTTAAAATGAAAACACGATGCACTAGGTTCAGAAGTCTACTCTGATTCAAGGCAGTAACTTGCCACCATCATTTTGAAGGGCGTAAGTGTATGTGAAATTTGCCCTGAGTCCAAAAGAAAAGCAATTCTGGGACCACAAATATTCTGCAATGTTCTGTGTCCAACCAGTATTAAATGACTTGGCATTAAACTCAGATATTCTTGCAAGTATTCTCATGTGTGAACGTTTTAATGTGTGTTCCATCCACCTTCTTGCAATACCTGGTCTATCAAAATGTTTACCTGAGACCCATGCAGCAAGATTTGCTTGTAACAATGCCCTCTGGTAAATTGATATTTGTGCTATACTTTCCCCTGCTATAAGGTGCCTGCATCTGCCTGGTTAGATAAGCAGGTCCCACTTTTATGCAAAGGTACAAGAATGGCTTGGAGTTTACTCACACAGAACATTATTTTTGTACAGAGCAAACCAATATGATCAAAAGCACATAATACCAGTTATGTTTTCATACATAAGATACTTCTGGAAATTTGAAGCAGATCCTCCAGACACTATACATATGTAGTGATGTCCAACAAGATATGATCAAGTCCTGGTCATGCTTGTACAGTTCCTGAGCAACATGGACCTTGAACACTTTATCTGCCCTTAACTGGAAGGTAATGCCCTGCTTCAGTATTAAAGGACCAAAAGATATCTGGTGGCTCCAGGGGAACCTGAGGTATTGATCATTCTGAAGACAGGTTCCTTCTTTGTGTCTTCATTCATAGTAGTCTTCCCTCACATAATCTGTTACAACTTGATGGCATCTTGGATCATTCCTCTCCACTGGTCTTCTCCCTAGTGCCCTCTTCTTACGAATTACTCTAGTACCTACTTACCACAATCACCCACCCAATCTCACCCACAGTATGCTTCCTCTTATTGTCTTGGTGATTACTTCAATCTACATTACCACCTACTACCCCACCTCCTGCGTGAAACACAGCAATGATCCTCCTGAAATCAATATATGTAATTTCCACATGGTGGTGAAGCAGCTCTGTGCATGTAGGTAATTATCTCCTGTGTCGGTCAGTTCCTGCTACTGTTAGTTCTGTACCACCTGTTCCTGCAAGGCAGAGAAGGTGTGTCATTGAATGCTTGCAAAACGTATGGCAGTAAGGCTGTCACAACTGAACAGCTGGTGTTTGTGTAAGTTCTGAAACTGGATGTTAAGATAGAGTTGAGTGGTAGAAAATAGGTTTGTGTAAAGTTAAGGTGTGAAGATTTGAGCACATACTTTCACATTCTTCAGTGCCTCTATTACAACTTTGGAAAACATTTGTATCTTCTCTGTCCACTTGGATAGCTGTGGTTCCTTGCTACATAGATCAATTTTAGAAATACATCAGCATTTGCAACAGCTTCCAATTGAAAAGTTTCAGTGGTTCAATTTAATATCGGAGAATGTATACAGTATACAACCTGAAATTCTGACTCTTCGCAGACACCAATGAAACAGAGAGGAAAACCCTGAAGAATGAATTGGGCAATTGGTGGGTCCATTGCTAGGGTCAAGTTCAGCCTGTTGGGCCTCTTTTACTTTGGCCTCGATTTCTCAGGTGAGGTCTGCCACCACACAGGATGGTGAGAGGATGGTCTCTGGGCTGGAAAGGTCTTCTTCAGAATTGTATTGACGGGAGAGTGCATCAGGTTTTCAGTTCTTGGACCCAGGACGATAGGTGAGAGTAAACCTGAAACTGCCAAAAAATGATGCCCAACAGGCTTGGCCGGAGTTCAGGTGTTGGGCGGTCTGGGTATATCCGAGGTTTCTTGTGATCGGTCCAGACAATAAATGCGTGCTCTGCCCCCTCCAGCCAGTGCCTCCATTACTCCAACGCCAGTTTGACCACAAGTAGCTCCTGGTTCCCCACGTTGTAATTTTGTTCAGCTGGAGACAGCCAGCATGAAAAGAAGGCACAGGGGTGAAGTTTCTGATCAGGACCTGAATGTTAGGACAGGACCGTTCCTACCCCGGAGTTGGAGGTGTTGACCTCCACAATGAATTGACAGGAGAGGTCCGGTTGGACCAGGATGGGAGTGAATGTGAAACGCCTCCTCAGTTCAGCGGATGTTGAGTCAGCCTCGGAGTCCCAAAGAAAGGGTGTTGTAGGTGAAGTAAGTTGGGTAAAGGGTGCTGCCACTCGTCTATAATCCCTGATAAACCGGTGATAGAAGTTCACAAACCCCAGAACTCGCTGGAGTTGCTTGTGGGCCATGGGTCTGGGCCACTCCGCCACCGCCCAGATCTTCTTGGAATCTGCTCTCACTCGCCCGCTCTCGATGATGTAACCTAAGAAGCTGACTGAGGGGATGTGGAATTTGAACTTCTCAGCCTTCTTGAATTATTTGTTCTCCCACAGCCTCTGTAGGATTTGACGGACATGATGAATGTGTTTCTGGAGACTGCTGGAGAAGATTAGGATGTCATCCAAATAGACAAACACAAAGCAGTTAATAAAGTCTCTCAGCACATCGTCAATCAGAACTTGAAAAACGGCTGGGGCATTGGTGAGGCCAAAAGGCATAACCAGGTATTCAAAGTGGCCTAGAGGGTTATTAAATGCTGGCTTCCACTCGTCCCCCTCCCTAATTCTGACCAGATGGTAGGCGTTTTGTAGGTCCAACTTCGAGAAGATGGTGGCTCCGTGAAGTGGTCAAATGCTGAATTTATGAGGGGCAGTGGGTATTTGGTTTTAATGGTTATGTCGTTAAAGCCTCGGTAATCGGTGCAGGGATGTAGTGACCCATCCTTCTTCCCCACAAAGAAAAACTCTGCGCCCACCAGGGAGGATGAGGGCCGAACAATGCCCGCCGCGAGAGACTAACTGATGTATTTCTCCATGGCTTCTCTCTCAGGCCAGGACAAGTTATACAAATGACTGGTGGGTAACGAGGCCCTGGGGAAAAGGTTGACAGCACAATCGTATGGTCGGTGTGGAGGCAGGGAAAGAACCTGTTGATTACTAATACCTATCCCACATCGTGGTACTCTACTGGAACCTTGGCGGGGGTGGGGGGTGGTTCCACGACAGGCGAGGTCACGGTGACCTCCCCAGGGGATAGGGGAAGACAGGTGGTGACAGAACGGGCCCCAGCTGGCTATCCTCCCAGTAGACCAGTCAATATGGGGTTATGGTGGCTGAACCAGGGTATCCCAGAACTATAGGGGCTTGAGGAGAATGGATTAGATTAAATTGTACCAGCTCCCGATGGTTTCCAGACAGAATCAAAGTCAGGGATGACGTACAGTGAGTGACCCAGGTCAGAAGTCTCCCGTCCAGCGCCCGGGCTTCCAGGAGGGTACTTAACGGTTCCCGAGGAATTCCAGCCTGGGAGGCTATGTCCTCATCCAACAGATTTCCCTTGGCATCGGAGTCCACCAAGGTGGATAGAGACAGGAACTGTTGGTGATAATTGTCAGTAGCTTGGACCTGCACCTGGGTGTGGAGGACTGAAAGGAGTGTCACCTGGCTCAGTAAGATCTCCCTTTCTATTGGTGAGCCCTCCCTTTTGTTCGAAGAGAACAGGTATCACAGAAGTGTCCAGACTGGCCACAATATAGACAATTCCCTGATCTTAATCTCTGGAGTTGCTCGGTGGAAGAGAGATGGTTCCATCCCAGCTGCATCGGTTCCTCCCCCAGGGTAGTGGGAACGGTCGGAGCGGGAGCTATGCTAGGAGTGAGATTAGGACTGGCTGAAGATAGTAAAATGGGCCATGGAGTGACCTGAGGAGTGGGGCAACCAGTTTTCTCTTTCTGACGTTCTCGGAGTCAGTTATCTAGCCTGGTGGCTAGAGAGACTAAAGGGTCCGAACTGTTTGCGCCATCCCTCATTGTCAATTCGTCTTTTATCCTGTCACAGAGACCTTGTTGAAAAACTCCCTGGAGTGCCTCATCATTCCACCCCGAGTCGGCCGCTAGTATCTGGAACTCAATGGAGTATTTGGCTACACTTCATGAGCCCTGACGGAGAGTCAGTAGGCGCTTTGCAGCATCCTTACTGTGAATGGGATGTTCATAAAATCTTCCTCATTTCAGAGATGAAGGTGGGAAAAGAAGAGCAGGTCTCTGGCTGGTTATCCCAAATCGTGGTGGCCCAAGCCAAGGCATTCCCTCGCAACAACCCCATGATGTCTGCTATCTTTGATCTGTCTGCGGCGTACGTACATGGCTGCTGCTCAAAAACCAAGCAGCATTGCAGTAAGAGATCCCTGCACTTCCCTAGGTCCCCAGCATAGGGTTCCAGTTTGGGTACGTGCAGCTCTCTTGGTGATCGTGCTGCCGACCCAGGCAGTGCGGGTTGGTCAGACCAGGTTCTCAGAAGGGACAGAGTAAGAGGAGCAGGTACTTGGGCGACCTGTTCACTGACCTTCTTTGCATTCTTGGACAGGGCATGGAGGTTCTCCATGACATCTCTGAGCAGTTTACTGTGTAGGCCCAGTCGGGAACCCTGGCTGGCGAGGGCCTGTTGCAGGGGGTTCGTGTCCGCTGGGTTCATTCTTGGCCAGTTCGTTCTGTTACAAGGAGTGACTGGGGCAAACCCAAGTGCAGGACACAGACACGGAGACAAGGCTGAGAGGTGCTTGCACAATCGCGAACGTGGAACAGGTAACTAGGGGAGTCTTGACTGGGAGACAAGGTTTTCATAGAATATCTAGGGACTGGTGCTGAACTTAGAACTAGCGGTCCTAAGTGATTGGGAAATGAGGTTAACACACAGGAATTGACCAACGAACTGGCGACCTGTGGTTGTGACGCCAGAGTTCTTATCCCACAGTCTCTGATGAACACCAGGTATGCTGTAATAAAGTGAACCAGCAGGAATTGGGAATCTAATGACTGGAATTAAGTCATAATCAAGGAGATAGGAGAGAGATGGGGGACAGCCAGATGGGACTATGACAGACAGAAACATTTGAAACCTAAAGCCCCCTCACCCACTCACACAAACACACAGTGACAAAATCATCTACCCTCTCCCTCGCCCTCTGCCCAATAGCTCCAGCAAAAATAATGACCACCCTCCCCCGACCTTGCAAGCAATAGCAAAGCCCACAAGAAGAGCCTGATCTAGAGCCCATCAGAGAACAACAGTCCATAACCCAACACTCTGGTATCTCAGACAGGCTCCCTCTCACTAGCAAGGGGGAGAGGGGTTGTCCTGCAGGAACAGGAGCAGTAGATCATCAGCTCGCTGTTCCAATGTTACAGTCTGCTGCGTCCCTTCTCCAAGACCGCTGACTCGAGGATTAACAGGCTCTCACCCTCCATCAAGAGAGAGAGAGAGAGAAAAAGGGGGATCACTTGAGAGCAGAAGCCTTCTTCGGACAGCAACGCCCATGGCCTGTTGTTTCCATGTTTCAGTCTCCCGTGCCGCTTCTGTTGGTGACATCGATGAGGAACGGGGCTGCATCCCGAAGGCACACATCTTCCAGGCCACACCTGGAGATATCGAAACGCGAAACTCCACGGTAAGTCAAAGAATGAGACCCCACTGCCTGTGGAGAACCATAATCTGTGCTACACCTGTAGATCCGACAGAACACTGGCCACCTTGAAAAGAAAAGAGAGACACGAGAAGAGAAGATTAAGCTTAAGTTGCGGACGAACTAGAAGAAGACGTCTGGGTCTGCAAAAACCTCTGGTGCCTCTTTTTCCAACTCTTTCTACTTCTTTGGTTAAGTCCAAATAAACCAGGTTAATTTGAATTATAAGGACTGTGACAACTTTTGCCCTTTGCTAATGTGTGCAGACATTGACATTATGATGAGGGGATTGGCAGCCTGAAGACATGGTGCTAATGAGTTGGCAGTGTAAGGGGGCCCTTTTTTTCTGTGTATGCACATGGGCTAATTGGGTACTGCAAAACCCAGTACATATTTTCGGAGACATTTTACAAATCCGCGACAGAGTTAAGGCAGAAAATAAAAAAAGATTGCTTTTGAATTGAAAATGATATACAGGAAATGAAACAAATGAAAAGAAAATAGGATTAAGAAAGGAAGATAAAAAGATGCAGAACTAAAGAGCTAATTAATATTGTTTAAATCTACCACTAATCCAGTTCTGGAGGCGTGAATACTTACTTATACAAAAGCACATTTTTGGTACTAGGAAATAATTAAGACTTGTGCACTTGTTAGAAACTGATTTGCATCTGAATGCATAAAGTCTAACTGTTTCTGGCATACTGCTCTCAGATTTGCTTCATTATAAAGGTGAACACTCTTAGCCTCACCAATATTCCTACTCTCATGTTGGAGCCATTGTCTGTGTCACAATTATAAGAAGGAGGAATGATGAAAAAAAATGGTAGGCTGCTGAGTTAGATCACCAATTTCAAATATAGGTACAGAGAGATATATTTTCATTAGGTTTGGGCTAGGAGCTTAACACTGAATGATGTGTTGTGGAAATAGTTATTCGAATTGAAATGTTTCTTTATATGGACTAAAAGATTTTGTGTATTTTCAGTGACACTCCATTAACTCCACCATCAAAGAAGATCGTTTGTTCCTAATAGATAGTGCTTTCTGAATTATAATTCTTTATGACACTATAGGATCAACAATTCACAGTCCTACCTCAACTGAACTTTGCTCAGAAGTTTTAGTATAGTGTTTTAACTACAATGCCGAAAGTGTTCACCATCCAATGTTCTTCGTTGGTTGTTTTACAACAGTAAACCAGTTTAACCTTAAACTATTACTAAACTAAAATCTTCAGTTATATTCTAAAAGAAGTATAACATATATATGCATATAATTTGTTCTCATGAGGAATGAAGCATCCAAACTATGCCTTCAATGGAGTTACCTCCTGCTTTATTCTGCTACAGAGGGGCAAAGCAACACCAGGGACTCGAGAGTTCGTGGGGGTGGGGGGGGTGTTTGGAGTTGGGGACAGGGTGGAATAGAGAAGTGGGTGGTAGAATAGTAAACAAAATAGTAAATGAAACTGAATTAATAAATGTATTGCAATGCATTGCATTGCAGTCTCAACTGCAAGTAAATACAAAATGCTTCTCTAACATTAGAAATAAGCTTTGTTTATCCACTAATAAAAATGCAAAGAGCTCTAAAAAAAACGAAAAGCTATTTCTACTGTTATGCAGAAGCAATACTTCTAGTATGTGACACTTGCAAAGGATAATTTCTTTTTAGACAAAATGACACCTTATATTTGGCATAAATTCATATATAAAAATGACAGGAAAGCACGTTTTACCAAACAGAAGATGCACTTACAAATTGTAATTGTAATTTAAATGTGAATTTACAGTAAAATCCAGGCTTATTCAGTGATCTCACAGTTTTCTAGTACAGCTGGCAGTACGATTAGATGGTGAGGCAAATAGGTTGTGATTATATTTCTATAACTTACAGCAGGCAAAAGCAGTTACCTGCAGAAAAAATAATAATCCTGTATAATAAGTTTACAATCCTGATGAAAGGGTGATTTGATGAAAGAATATCAAAGCTTTGCATCCCAAAAAGCTCAATTTATCACCTTTACTGACTTTGCAATATTTCATAAGCAATTTTTAGTGGCCTGAAATAAGAAGATTACTTCATTTTTTGACACATGACTGGGAATATGCAAGTTCTTCCATTTGGACTGAAATATAAATTGATACCAGCAAGATAATTCACTAAAATTAAACTCATTTTGTTATCAGCAGAGCACATTGGAAAAGTACCATGCCTGGAGCAAGTACAATATAATATTGACTCTGGCTATCTTTCATGGCATCATTCACAGATAATTAGGAACTTGGAATGTAGAGTCCAAGATTTAGAGCAGTCAGAATGAAATCAAAATAAATCTGTATGTATTATACATTAACTTAGCTATTGAAATAACAACAAAATATTGCATGGAAATTGAAAGATACAGCTATCATAAGTAACCATAAAGTCACCATTTCTCTCTTACATACATAAACACCATGCAATGGAGATTTTTGTTGCTGGATTTTCGACAGATTTTGGGCAGACTATCCTTGCAATTAAATAGAGTGTCTGAACCAAAGCCAAAATTTTTTGACATCTGGCAAACAAGCAAACTGCAAAAATTAACCTACCACTATGTAAACATAGAACAAAAAACAGTAACTCAAAACCTTTTCTTCAAGACTAATGTTATTTTCTGGCTTGTACTAGGACAGGTTATGAAACATCAGTCCATAAATGCTCACCCACATGAATGAATCAAAGAAGCTCCAGGTTGGTGGGACCTTTGAAATGCTACTCAGCATTGAATACTGAGTGAATGCCGAACAGTCAGAAATTCTTTTGTTGAAAGTAACGATTTTGGTCAATTGAGCAAATAACAATTTAACAACACATCACTGCCAATAAAATCAGTAAAATCCTTGCTGCCAGCTAATTAGACAAAGAAACATGCAATATTTTTAAAATGAATAGCTCCAGGATTCAAAATGAACCTTTTTTCACACTGCTTCAGGTGATGCAATAAAAATTCTAGTGGAAGCAAAGCATTCTTTATTGTCACAAAATCCATTCAGGTCAATATGTGCACATTGGTTCATTAAAAGAGGCATCTGCATTGTTCCAATCTCAGTTTGAAGGGTCTCAGTCTAAAATGTTGACTGTCCATTTCCCTCCATTGATGCTGTCTGACCTATTGAATTCTTCCAGCATTTTAGGTGTGCTGCTCTAAATTTCCAGCCTCTTTGCTTTCTTCTTTGTCAGGCATTTAGCTTCTATACTTTTAAAACCTTCTGTGGATCATGCTTTGCTATTTCCAAAAGGTTTATCCTGTAGCATAGCAACTAGTGCATCGATCAAGGATCAGGGTTCAATTTGCACTGCTTCCTGAAAGGAGTTAATATGTTCTTCCTGTGGCCACATGTGTTTCTCCCAGGTGTTCCAGTTACCTCCCACTTTCCAAAGATGTAAGGCTAGGGGTTATGAGATGTGGGCTTGATCTGCTGGCATCGGAAATGTGGTGCACTTGTAGGCTGCACAGCAGAATAATTGCTGATTTGATTTGAGGCAAATGATGCATTTTACTGTGTTTTGATGTTTTGATATATGTGACAAATAAAGCTAATCTTTCTTCATCCCTTCCTTTCTATTCCAACTCCTTTCTGCCCCCAACTTATTCTTCTTTGTTTTAATGATAGTTATAAATTTAAGTTCAAAGTTCAAAGTACATTTATTGTCTAAGTATGTATACATTAAACAACCTTGAGATTCATCTCCTTACAGGCAGCCACAAAACAAGGAAACCCAAAAGAACTCATTTAAAAAAAGACCATCAAACACCCAATGTGCAGAGAGAAATGAAAACAAATCATGTAAACAATAAAAGCAATAAAATAGTGTTCAGAATTGACATTAATGAAAGAAAGTCCATTTACAGACACAAAGCCACAGACGGTCAATTCAGTGCAAAGCAGTGAACTGAACCAGTTCATTCATTGCCTTGGGGCCCAACTCCCTAACCTTTTCAACCTGGCCTGATGCTTAAATTGTCTTCCAAACATCGAGTTCTATTTCTTCAATATGCTCTGGGGCCTGGACCCTGCCACTTGGATTTGGCCTGTACTTGACCTTTCCAATTTGGCCCGGTGCTTAAATCATCATCCAAACATCGGGTTCTGTTACTTCACTACACTTTTGGGCCTTGACCCTGCCAGCTTGATTTGGCCTATACCTGACCCTTCCAATTCGGCCTGGCATTTAAATCATCATTCAAACATTGAGTTCTGTTGCTTCAATATGCTTTGGGGCTTGGACTCCGCTGCCTCAATTCAGCCTGAACCTAACTTTCCAGTTTGGCCCAGTGCTTGAATTGATCAAACATAGTGCCTTTCCCGCAGTCTCGCCTTGTCTCGGTTCTGCTTCATTAAATCGCTCCAAATCCAAATGGAATTTACAGGCTATTGTTTGCATTGATCGTGTAACAGAAAAAGTGTTAGTAACAAAGTATTTAGTTGTTTTCTTTGTTTCATTGGCCACCAGTGAGTAGTCACTGACATTCTCCAATGCCATCTTAAACTGAAAAATTTATATAAGAAATCTGTGAAATAGCCAATGATTGTTAATTTTGTAATTTGTTCTTTAGTCTTTATTCTAAATGTTAGTGTTATCTACACAAATGGAGGGGAGCCAATTGTTTAAGCAATTTGTAAGATGTTGTGGCATAAACACATAACAAGCAGATATGGAAATCATTTCATGATTATGGTACATGATTCATTTCATCATTTTTGTGTGTGCAAATTTGGGCATTTATTTAGACCATAAGTCTTAGGAGCAGAATTAGGCCATTTGGCTCATTGAGTCTGATCTGTCATTCTTCATGGTTGATTTATCATCCCTCTCAACCCCAATCGCCTTCATCTCCATGGACCCTTTGACACCCTTACTAATTAAAAACCAATCAACCTCCTATTTCAATATAACCAGTGACTTGGCCTCCACAACTGTCTGTGGCAATGAATTCCATAGATTCACTGCCTTCTAACAAGAAATTCCTCCTCATTTCCAATCAAAAGGGACACCATGCCTTCTATGCCCCCAGTATAGGAATGTGTTTTTCCACATCCACTCTATCTAGGCCTTTCAATATTCAATAGATTTCTATGAGATCCCCGTCATTCTGCTAAGCTCCAGTGCATTCAGGTCCCGAGACATCAAACACTCCTCATACATTAACCATTTTCATTCCTGGGATCATTCTCGTGAGTCTCCTCTGCCAGCCCATCCTTTCTTAGGTAAGGGCCCCAAAATTGCTCACAATACTCCACGTGCAGTTTGAGCAGTGTTTTATAAAGCCTCACCATTACATCCTTGTTTTTATATTCTCGTCCTCTTGAAATTGAATGCTAACATTGCATTTGCCTTCCTCACCACCAGCTCAACCTGCAAGTTAACTTTTAAGGAATCCTGTATGAGAACTCCCAATTACCTTTGCACCCCTGATTTCTGAATTTTTGCAGCATTTAGAATATCATCTACACCTTTATTCCTTCTATCAAAGTACATGACAATACGATACAGTATTCCATTTGTCACTTCTTTCCCCATTCTCCTAATCTGTTGAAGTTCTTGTGCAGACTTCCTGCTTCCTCAACACCATCTTTCCCTTCACCTATCTTTGTATTGTCCACAAACTTGACCACAAAGTCATCAATT
The DNA here is from genome assembly GCF_030144855.1 of Hypanus sabinus. Classification (NCBI taxonomy): domain Eukaryota; kingdom Metazoa; phylum Chordata; class Chondrichthyes; order Myliobatiformes; family Dasyatidae; genus Hypanus; species Hypanus sabinus. The sequence goes on along the minus strand of NC_082713.1, from coordinate 66,657,775 downwards.
CTGTCATCCAAATCACTGATATATAACGTGAAAAGAAACAGTAACAAAGCTGACTCCTGCAGAACACCAATGGTCAATGGCAGCCAACCAGAAAAGGCCCCCTTTATTCCCACTCTGCCTCCTGTGTGTCAGCCTATCTTCTATCCATGCTAGTTTCTTTCCTGTAATACCATGGGCTCTTAACTTATTTAACACCCTAATGTACAGCACCTTGTCAAAGGCCTTCTGAAGATCCAAGTAAGCAACATCAACTGATTCTCTGTTGTCTACCATGCCTGTTATTTCCTCAAAGAATGTGAACAGATTTGTCAGGCAAGATTTTCCCTTAAGGAAAATGTGCTAACTTTGACCTGCTTCATCATGTCCTTCCAAGTACCTCATACTTAATAATGGACTCCAATATTTTCCCAACCACTGAAGTCAGACTATGGCCTGTAACATCCTTTCTTTTGCCTCCCTCCCTTCTTAAAGGGTGGAATGACATTTGCAATTTTCCAGTCGTCTGGAACCATTCTGGAATCTAATGATTCTTGAACGATCACTACTACTGTCTCCACACTGTCTTCAGCTGTCTCTTTCAGAACCCTGGGTTGAAGTGCATGTGGCTCAGGTGACATATCTACATTCAGACCTTTCAGCTTCTGAAACACCTTCTCCTTAGTTCTCTTTTTCCCCCAGACACTCTCAAATTTCTGGCATACTGTTGGTGTCTTCCACTGTGAAGTCTGAAGCAAAGCACTTACTAAATTCGTCCACTACTTCTTTGTCCCCCATTACTAAGTCTTCCATATCATTTTCCAGTGGTCTGATATTCACTCTTGCATTAATGAGCACAGGATTGGAAAAAGCTGCAGAAAGTAGTGTACTGAGGCAGCTCCATCATAGGCACTAGCCTCCCCAGCATTGAGAACATTTTCAAAAGGTGATGCCTTGAAAATGTGACATCTGTGATTAAGGACCCCCATCACCCAGGACGTGTTCTCTTCTCATTGCTTCATTGCTACCATCATGCTGGAGGAACAGCAGCCTGGAGACATACACTGAATATTTTAGGTGCAGCTTCTTCCTCTTGTACACACACACACACACACACTATTCTCTCTACTCTTTCCTCAGTGTTCCATGATGCAGTGCAACTTGTAGGTTACCCATTATTGCCAATCCTTTCCCAAATCCATTGCTTCATCCTCAGTATTCTCATTGACAAAGGGAAACAAAAACTCGCAAACCAGAAATCCCCAACCCCTCCCTCACACAAAAACTACAGATCACCCAAACACCCGGCCCACCAATCGGCAACAAGAAAGAGTGGGTGACAACATTAAAAAAAGCATAGAACTGAAAGAGGCGAGTATGAACTGCAGTCCGAACCGTAAGTTCAGTCCATACCTAAGATGCATTGGTAAAATTGACATTCTAGTTTCTTGTAAGATTTGCAGGGGTTCAAACTCCACTGCAAAAGGTTAAGAATTTGGCTTGTATTGTGTAGAGAAAGCATTTTAGTATGTATTTTGTATAAATTTCTCCAACATCAAATGTACCTTTGAAACCTTTGATACAGGGCTATAAGGACTGAGGTACTGTCTCTGAGGTAGGATATCAAACTAATATGTAATCCACTTACAGAGGCAATGAGCCATACACTACAGAAAAGGCCCTTCAGTCCTACGTGCACAAACTGACCACCAAGCAACTATTTACACTAATTTCTGCCTATAGTGCATTTCTTTCTAAAAATGTAGCACTACACTCAGTAGCCATTTTATTAGGTACCTCCTGAGTGTTTGTTCATGGTCTTCTGCTATTGTAGCCTATCCTCTTTAATGTGTTGTGCATTAGGAGATGATCTTCTGCACACCATTGTTGTAACACGTCGTTATTTGAGTAACTCTTGCTTTCCTGTCTGTTGGAACCAGTCTAGCCAGTCTCGTCAGTCTAGCCAGTTTTTGCCCTCAAAACTGTCGCTCGTCAATATTTTGTGTTTCTCACAATATTCTCTGTAAACTTCTGTGCATGAAAATCTGAGGGCTTCAACAGTTTCTGAGATATTCAAACCAGCCTATCTGGTACCAACAATTGTTCCATGGCCAATGTTCCTTAGATCACATTTCTTCCCCATTCTGATGTTTGGTCTGAACAAGAACAGAACCTCTTGACCATGTCTGCATGCTTTTATGCACTGGGTTACTGCCACATGATTGTCTGATTAGAGCAGGTGTACAGGTATACCTAATAAAGTGGCCGCTGAGTGTATATTCTGCATTGTGTTTTTTACACAGAGAGTAGTGAGTGTGTGGAATGGGCTGCTGGTGATGGCGGTGGAGGCGGATCCAAAAGGGTCATACAACAGACTCTTGGATAGGTACATGGCGCTTAGGAAAATAGGGGGCTATGGATAACCTTAGGTAATTTTCAAAGTAAGTACATGTTTGGCATAGCATTGTGGGCTGAAGGGCCAGTATTGTGCTGTAGGTTTTTTATGTTCAATGTTCTACCTATGGACTCCTTTTCAAGGACTCTACAACTCATGCTCTCAGTATTATTTATTACTTATAGATTATTGTTAATATTTGCTATTTTTGTATTTGCAATTTGTCTACTTTTGTACATTGCTTGTTTGTCTGTCTTTCTGTGTAGTTTTTACTGATCCTATTGTGTTTCTTTGTATCTATGTGTGAAAGAAAATATATCTCAGGCAAGTATATAGTGACGTATATGTAGTTTGCTAATACATTTACTTGTCCTTTCAAGGTTTATCCACCAGCCAAAATGTAGGATCACATTGCTGATTATGGACATGTGGGGTCATAGTGGTGAGAACGAATGGGAAGTGTTTCATTGCCTGTGAAAACACTTTTGGACTTCCAAAAAATAAAATTGAATGGAAGCTTACTCTTCTTTGTAAAGGTATGCTTGTGAGCTTCAACCCTAGTATCTCTGAGCAGACAAACATTCATCATCTGGCCTGTGGAGTCTCATCAGCCAAAGGAATAAAGGCTGAGATCTGGAATGTTTGCTTCTTCCAAAACAGTTGAGAAACAAGCATCTCCCCCCTTTAATCCTACTACCAGCTCATGAATGATCAGCTAATAAATAATTATGGCATCGGGTTGATACTTATAGAATCCAAGGAGGTGAAATAATTAGTAACTTTTGGAAATGTCCAAAATATGTTGTGGAGGGCTGGCTGTAGTAGTCAAAGGCAAGCACAAGTTAAGAACCTAAGCATTAAAAAACAATTAATTGATTAATTTTGAGTGTTTTGATAGATTAACTGCTATTGAATATTTGTTGTTCAGTATGAATAACAAGTACATTGTTATTTTCCTTGATTTTTTAAATGTTCAATCTTTATTTACTGTTCCATATACAGATCAATCCACAGGCATGAGTTCACAGAAAATTTTAAACTATCTAGGTTAATTAAATAACTGAGTTTCATTCAATATACTTTCTGAGTCAATGTTATGTAGCAATACTTCCAGGAAAACTTTAACTTTGAGTACCACCTCACTGTATATTCTCTCTTTCTTAGAGTCCCCAACATTCAGGTTGATTTCTAGTTCGATGTAATGATGCTAAACAGTTCTCAAATTCTTCTCCAAATTTATCATTGATTTGATGTATTTGGTACTTCTGTAGGCTTTGATTTGTTTTAGTCATTCTCTTCAACAATTGCAATTGATCTACCATCATCAATTATTGCTGTTGTTTTTAATCAGCAATTACTTTGGTGGTTTATTAATTGTTGGGAAACTATATGTTCTGCTTAACCGTTACTCTCTAAACCATCTTCTTTACTCAGTATAGTTCTCAAAAAATGGTGTTGTAATACTCATGGAAGTCAAGGAATTATTTGTATTCTCTGAATCAGTAATTTTGCACATCATGAGGGCATGACAAAATTTTACAGAATGTAAGAATCATTACTACAGGATCTCAGTATAATTGTTAACATACTCCAAATCCAATATAAATTTAATATTTTATATCATCACATTAATTCATTTCTGTCAAATAATTTTAGAAGCTCTAATAAAAAATGAATACCCTCCTTAAAACAAAACCAATTTGAAGAACAGTAAAGTCTTCATGTTTGAACTCAGATTTTAATCAGTTTTTCATGATGTTTTACAGCATTATAATCTCTGCTTGTATAAATATCAATTCATTAGACCTCATCATTAATTCCATTGATTTACATTTATTTTTCTTCATAAATATGCAGTTGAGTGTGATGAATGTTATTTGAAGAATACACAGCATATCACCACACAAATACACTTGATTTTTAGGGCACAATCCTGCCATTTTTATTATAGTTATCAGTCCTGATGTGCATTGCAGCAAGCTGAGCTTGCATGACAGCATCCAGAGGGTGAACTGCATTTTTGGTGCAACAGAAATTTAGACATCATCCATCAGATACTGCATTGTGGTTCGGTTCATTTGTATGTTGATGAAGTTACTCTCCTCTTCATTACTGTGAAGAATCAAACCCAAATTCTCAACAATGATGTTCCATTCAAGACTAAATGTATAACTTTTATTATTATCACATATACAGTGAAAATCTTTGATTTGTCTGCCATTCACATAGATTATTTCATGACATTATGAGTGCTTATTATTGTAGCCGATAATATAACGCAGGATATGAATTTTTTTTTCAATTATATAAAGAGTCAAAAGGAGGTAAGAGTAGATATTGGACCACTGGAAAATGATGCTGGTGAGGTAGTAATGGCAGAGAAAGAAACGTGAGATGAACTTCATAAGTACTTTGCTTCAGACTTCACTGTGGAAGACAGTAGCAGTGTGCCAGAGGTCTATGAGTGTCAGGGAACTGGAGTGAGTATCATTGCTACTACAAAGTGCTAGGAAATATCAAAGTTACTTAAGATGCGTTAGTCACCTGGACCAGATGCACTGCATTCTACCATCCTGAGAGCAGTTGCTGAGGAGTTAACGGATGCATTGGTCATGATCTTTCAAGAAGCTCTTGATTCTGGCATGGTCCTGGAGAACTAGAAGATTGCAAATGTCACTCCACTCTTTATGAAGGGGGGAAGGCAAAGGTAAGGAAATTATAGGCCAATTAGCCTAACCTCAGTGGCTGGGAAAATTTTGGAGCCTATTATTAAAGATGAGGTTTGATATTTTGCATTTTGGTAAAAGGAACAAATGTGCAAACTGTTACTTAAATGGAGAGAAGGTTCAACCATCAGAGGTGCAAAGGGACTTAGGAGTTCTCATTCAAGACCCCCAAAAGATTAATTAACAGGGTTGAATCTGTGACAAAGAATGCAGATGCTATGTTGGCATTTATTTCAAGAGGAATAGAAAATAAAAGCAAGGCTTTTATATACTGCTGAGGCTTTATGAGATACTAGTCAGGACACACTTGGTGTATTGTGTTGGAGTACTGTCAACAGTTTTGGGCCCCATATCTCAGAAAGGATGTGTTGTCATTGGAGAGAGTCCAGAGGAGGTTCATGAGTATGATTCCAGGAATGAAGGGGTTAAAATATGAGAAGCATTTGGCAGCTTTGGGCCTGTACTCACTGGAATTTAGAAGAATGCGAAGGGTGGGGTCTCATTGAAATGAACCAAATGTTGAAAGAATTGGATAAGGTGGATGTGGAGAGGATGTTTCCTATGGTGGGGGTAGAGAGAACAGCCTCAAAATTGAGGGGCAACCTTTTTGAACCGAGGTAAGGAGGATAGCAGTGGAGGCCAAGTTTGTAAGAATATTTAAGGCAGAAGTGGACAGTTTCCTGGTTGGTTGGGGCATCAAAGGATATGGTGAGAAGGCAGGTGTAATGGGTTGAGTGGGATCTGGGATCAGCCATGATGGAATAGAGGAGCAGACTCGATGGGCTGAATGGCCTAATTCTGCTCCTATGTCTTATGGTCTTATTAGTACATCAGAGTATGAGGGAAAAGCAGTAACAGAATGCTAAATGTAGTGTACAGTTACAGAGAAACTGCAGTGCTGGCAGACTGAATCTTTACTTCTCCAGACTCCTAACAATGCATACATAGTCTCTACCAGCCTGTCAATGCACCCGTTTTCACTGTGTATATCTATTAATATTCTCTGATAGGCAAATCTATCACAGACTTCACCTGCTTCCTTTGCAGGAAAACTTATTTGCACCTTTTCTCTTTGACACCAGTCCAATCTTTCACCCTAACTTGCCTGCGGACCTGATGATTTGTTCTATGCTTTGTAGCAAACCTGTAAATTATGCAGATTGTCATTAACCAAGTTAGGGTTTTAATACTTTTCCCACGCCTGTATCATCACCTGCAACTCTTGACTATTTGAGAGCTGGACATCTGATCAGTAAGGGCTCTGAGAAGGGTTGAAGGGCAGTGTGATGGACAGTGAGAATTACAAGCCTACTTAATCTGCTTCTGTTGATCAGAAGAAATTGTTATTTGAGGGAGAAAGGGGATGAGATGTGAGAATACCATTATAATAACAGAAAATGTTGGAACCACTCAGCAGGTTAGACAACATATGTCGCTTTGGATTTCCAGCATCTGCAGATTTCCTTGTGTTTAACATATGTTGATTAAACAGCAGGCTTAATGTTTCAGTTTGAAGTGGCTTCTTTTCCTGTGAGAAAACTACATTTCTGTTCTCTGTAGCACAGTGCTGAGGGAGGTTTGTTGATGAATGCAATGTAATGCATTTGGGGAAAAGTCTGTTCTGGGTGAATAGATGACAGAACGTGTGTACAGTCTGTTGCAGAGTTAAATTTCTGATAGTAAGTGGAACACTTAATTGATTGAAAGAGATTTACGATGGGATTTGCTCTAATAAGACAGCAGCTCCATGTCGCAACTAGTGAAGCCATTGCTTAGTAAAGCCAGAGACCCAGGTTCAACTTTGACCTCCATTTGCAAATCTCAGGGTGCAAACCATTGACTGGCAGCCCTGGCTTCTTTGCGTGATAATCCAAATGTAGAAACCTAAAATAACCAGAACGGTTAGGGGGTGTGTCGGGGGAGATTTCTCACTCCATCACTGGAACCTACCATTAAATCCAGTAAGATTTTGCTTCCAGCCTTGGTTGCTCCAGCACTTGGTCTCTTGTCACAAATGCAGCTAAGTGGTTTATTTTATTTTGATATTTTACTTGTTTGTTAATATTTTGATGGCATGTTGTGATTCTGCAATGGAGTATAGATAAATTAATGAAGTGACCAAAAGACTGGCAAATGGAGTTTAATCTGGGGAAGTATGAGGTAATAGAGGTAATCTTCCTTTTGGTAAGAGAGATCAAAAGATGGATTATTATCTAAATGTTGAGAAAATGCAAGTGAGTGAAGTACTGACAGAGCTAGATATTCAGATGCAAAAAAGCTAGTAGAAAGGTCCAGCATGTTGGTGAGAAGGCAAACACCATTGTGGCTTCCTTTCCAAAAGGGCTCAATTTTAAAAATAAGGAAGTTTTTTGTAATAATGCAGGATGTTGGTGAGGCCGCTCCTGTAATATTGCATATAGTTTTGGTTCTCCAACCCAAGCAAAAGATACAGTAATATCAGCGGCAATGCAAAATTGATTCACTAGGCTAACTCCTGGGATGACCATGCTGTCCTATCAGGAGAGTCTAAATAGCCTGAGCCTGTATTTGGAGCTTAGCAGAAAGAGGAGTGAAGTTATTCAAACATATAAGATCCAAATGGGTCTTGACAGGGATGTTTTAACTTTTGGGAGAATCTTTGAACAAGAGCATTAGGGGATAATCATTTCAGGTTGAGGTGATTAGGATTTTATTTTCTCATAGAGGGTAGTAAGCCTCTGGAATTCTCTGCCCTGGTGGTTGGTGGGTGGTGGAAGTGAGATCACTGGAAGTACTTAAACTGGACATGGCCTTCTATCTTATAGACAGAAGAATAGAGGGGTATGAAGAAATAGCACAGTAGAGGATTTGAAGAGTTGAGGCCAGCAGAGATCAGCCATGATCATATTAAATGGTTCTGCAAGATTGAAGGGCATGATAGCTTACCCTTGTTCCTATTTCTTGTGTTCTTGGAGTGCCTTTGATAAAAATTTATTTAATTTAAAACTGATTATAATTTTTTCTTAATTATTCCTATTTCAGATTCGGTTTATTGTCATTTAGAAACCACAAATGCAATGCAGTTTAAAAATGAGACAACGTTCCTCCAGAATGTTATCACAAAAACAGTTTCTAAGTGTTGGTAGCTATCAAGGGCCATTACGGTTTAAAAGGTGAACTGCCCAAGATTTGTTGGGCCTTTACAAGGAGCTGGGGTCCCGGGATATACCAGCTGAAGGCGGTTTACTATATGGAGCCCTCTCCACTCTTGGGATTCATGTCAAATGTAGAGGATCACCCTGCTGAATATTTGCATTGAGAAAAGGTACATATGGACAAGCAGGCAGCATGGATGTTGAGGTAGGAGCCAGCTCAGTTCAAGCCAATGGAAGTAGAAGAACAATATGCTTTGGATTGTACTGCTTTCTGTTTACTTGTAGATGTTTAACAATTATTGGGGCAGATTATTCATAACTCTTCTAATTGAAAATGCTTGGATAACTTTACTGTCAGTAAAATGATGGCTTCTCAAACACCAATGATTCTCTGCTGTAAAACTGTTCCCAAGATACTAACTTTCAAATAGTGTGGATTGTTACAATTTGCCCAGGGCTTTGTAAAAGAATCTCTATTTGAAAAATACCATTTGCTCATGATAACTTTGCCAGCTGCTTGAAATTAATTGTCCCTCTTGGAGATCTGTGTTTACTTAACAATAGTGTAATGAGTAAATGAATTCATGGCACTAAAATCAGAACAAACATTGTGAAAGCATCTCATGGTGTCATTATCTGCTAACCCTTGAAACAAAGGGCTCACACAGATGGATGAGGGCAACATATTTACAAAGAGAACAATGAAACTGAAAAATTAAAAAGAAGCCATCAGCAGCAAGACAAGTTGAGACCCGAGTTTTATACATTTCAATGATATTATGTATTAAATCAAGACAGGCAGTTCTTGAGAAATGAATATCCCTATTGTCCATATTTTATTCACATATCATGATCTCAAAAACTAAAATTGTTCTTTTCTTAATACAATACCTATGTTTTGTTTCACAGGGCTGAGACAGAATATTATATTCCAACAATACAAGACAATACAGATAAATTTGTATCCACTGTGACTAATTCTTACAATGGCTGACTGATTGACATCGGCTTTGCGGTCAGATGCTTTCAGCGAGAATGAATAACTCATGATAAAGCATAACTTCACCAAAAATTGACTGCATTTCCTTCCTCAGGGTATTGTGGAGATTCAATGTCAGTGCTGAACTACTCAAGCTGTTTGCAAGCTGGAAAGGAAATGTTGAAGTATTTGTTTATGAAAAAATAAAGTCTTTTCTTCTGGACCTTTACAATGGGACAGTGTCACCAAAGTAGCGAGTCCTCACCTTAGCTGACTCTAGCTCTTCCTTCAACAGATACTAGTCATTGTGAACATGGATAAGTAATATGCTTTAGGCTTTTGATAACAACTATCCTCCACCCTTATTGTTCTAGTGTATGTAAACCAAATATGTCTATTTCAGGCCACAAGGTGGCAATGATACAATCAAAAGGGAAAATTGTGTTAATCCTATAGACAAAGGTGTGAATTTTTTTGATAAAAATTCTTGGGGGGGGGGGGCGTTGGTGTTGGTGAGAGGCAACTTGTAAGTTGTGAATCAGAATATCTTGACTAGTTGCCATGGTGAGTCCTGCGTAAATCTTCCAGAGTTGAAGAATAAAGAACATTTAGAGTAAAAGGATAGATTGCCAGCACTCTGCAATAGTGTTAACCACCTGGGTAGATTGATAGATCGATAGATAAATACCAGAAATTCAGTTAAGATTCTATTATTCCAGGGACATGACTAATATCAATAGGCTCTAAATCAACCCTGAACCGTGTTCCAGAGTAAATGCAAAATAGTTTTGGTGCATCTATGTCCAGTGAAATGAAGCATTTATCGCATTATAGGTAGGAGTTTATTGCAGAGTGAAGTTATGTGGGAGAGTGGATAGAGAGTGGCTGTTTTTCTTGGGATGTCTTTATCAGCCGGCACTGACGGTTCTTTAACTGTGATAAGACTATTCACATCTGGAGTTACACTTCTCAATTGTACCTGTAGTTAACTTAGGATCTGAAGGCTTTGTATTTTTTTTCCCTGTGGGCCGTTTGCTTGCTTATTAATAGGCCTGCCTTAAAATGCACCAGGCGTGATTTGGGGGTCAATGAAGTTGTCACCGTCCCTTAAACCAGTGATAGTAAATTGCTAATCTGGTTCACGTATTTCTTGTGTGCAGTTCTTATTCAGACAAACAGAGCTGATTAACTCCATCCTGATACAGTTAACTGCAGAATCCTTGAAAACCAAAGCAAGTATTAAGAATCTGGTACACTAGCTCTATTTCCAAATTCATTCAACATTTTTGGGGTTAACTTTGCAGCACTTTCTCTGGGGTTACTCATGAACAACCATCTTCTTGCTAGACAAAGTTACCTCCCAAGACTTCGTGCAGGTCTCTTTGTCTTGTGTCTGACCAAAAAACAGGTTCTCTTTTATTCTGACAAGTAATTAATCAGTAGGACTGGTAATAAAATGCCTCTCCCACTCCCTAGGGTTGTAGCTTGAAGGGAAAATTATCACCATCCCACATTCAATAAAGGACATCCTGGCCTAATGAACATAAGATGATAATTGTAATCATCTATCAATTCTGATATTTCATACTGACTCATCTATCCAGGGGAGAGATTTTCACTATGAATTTTTGAAACTGATGTTTTAAAACATAATCCTTCAACACAGCTCATTCCTAACTTATTCCTGTGATAAAAACCATGATCAAAATTCTCAAGGTATGACAATGCATTTCTTGCATAATGAAATGTGTTTGAGGAAACAATTTTTGAAAACGTATATGCTGTTGAAAAAGTATTTGCTGTTTATGAGTTTGCATTTAAATGTGTTTTTTATGTGTGTACTTCAGTATGCTTGTAAATGTGTTTTTGAGTATGGACATGTCTCTGCTTGTGCTTTGAGGTGTATGTTTATGTTAGTTTGAGTATATGTGTTAATGCACATCGCTGTTCAGTTTGAGTTTGTTTTCAATGCCTATACACTACAGCATATTGAAAGTGCATCTTGGAATGTATGTGCTTGTAGTTTTGATGTGTTTGAATGTAGGTGCATATTTCATATGGTGTATGGATGTGTGTGTGCTTAGGCCTGACAAGAAATTAGATATAAGGCATTATGTAGTTAGGCAATACACTCACAAAATGCTGGAGGACCTCAGAAGGTGAAGCAGCATCTATGGAAATGAATAAACAATTGATGTTTCAGGCTGAGGCCTTTCTTCAGGACTGACAAGGAATGGGGATGATGCAAAAATAAAAAGGTTGAGGGTGGAGGGTAAGGAAGCTAGGTGGAAGTTGATAGGTGAAGCAGGTTAGGAAGAAGGAATCTGATAGGACAGTGGATCATAGGATAAAGGGAAATGATGAGGGGACCTAGGGGTTAGTGACAGGCAGGTGACAGGAAGTAAAACATCAGTGGAGGGGGTGGAATTAATTTACTGAAAGGAAAAATTGATATTCACAGCATCAGGTTGATGGTTACCCATCAGGCATTGCTCTTCCACCCTGAGGGTGACCTCATCTTGGCACAACAGGAGGCCACGGACTGCCATGTCAGAACAGGAGTGGGAATCAGAAGTAAAATATTTGGCCACCAGGAAGTTCTGCTTGTGGTGGATGCAGAAGAGGTGCTCAATGAAGCGGTCCCCTAATTTATGGTGGGTTTCACCGAAGTACAGGAGACTGCATCAGGACCACTTAGGCCCCTTGTGGGGATAAATGCTAGGAGGAACAAGTGGACGAGCGAATCAGGGGAGGAATGGATCTCTGTGGAAAATGGGGCAGGGAGAGATGAAGATATGTTTAGTGGTAGGATCCCCTTGGAGATGGCAGAAGTGGAGAATAATGTGCTGGGTGGGGAAGCAGATGGGGTGGAAACTAAGTTGTTTTAACATATCCTTTACCTGTGATCATGCCATAATAAAATAACTGTAAGTGGCTGAAAGAGTGGGATTCTCCATCCACCTGTCTGATCAGGCATCTTCTGCACCATCTATGGAACAATCTTTTGTTCCATCATGGGCCTGCTCAGTCAGCTCAGAAGCTGCAGAATGAGAGAAGATGCAAAGTTTCCGCACATCATTGAGGATGGAATTTTTATATTTCCCTTTAATACACCTGTGCTTTCCTGGATTTTGAGCGCCCATTGTCTTACATTGTATCCCAGTTGTCCTTTAATTGTTTGCATGTCTGAGATCAGTTTGCAAATTTCCAGGGCACCAATAATTTTCTAAAACTTTGCTGTCCCATCTTCTTTAGTTACAAAGCAAGGTGCTTGTTGTCTGACACAACTAACAAACTATCTGAAAATTTTTATTATTTAACAGAGATTCTCCAACTGAAAATAACAAATATAGATGTTGTTGGTTTTAAAAATGCAAACACGAGGAAATCTGCAGATGCTGGAAATTCAAGCAACACACACAGAATGCTGGTGGAACGCAGCAGGCCAGGCAGCATGTCCTGATGAAGGGTCTCAGTCTCGGTCCAAAACGTCGACAGTGCTTCTTCCTATAGATGCTGCCTGGCCTGTTGTGCTCCTCCAGCATTTTGTGTGTTGCAGAGATGTTGTTGTGCCATAGACACAGAGTCATAGAGCACTACAGAGCAGAAACAGGCCATGCGGCCCACCCAATCTGTACTGACCTACTAATCAGCCTAGACCCATCGATATGCACCCAGACCATAGCCCTCCATATCCCTCCTGTCCACATACTTATCCAAATTTCCCCAAAATATTGAAATTGACCTCGGATCCACCACTTGCATTTGCAGCTTGTTCCAAACTCTCATCAACCTTGGACTGAAGAAGTTCCTTCTCATGTTTGACTTACACATTTTACTTTTTACCCTTAACCCATGAACTCTTGTTGTACTCTCATCCAACCTCATTGGAAAAAGCCTGCTTACTTTTACTATTACCCTATCTTTAACCCTTATAATTTTGTATGTCTTTGTCAAATCTCGCCTCACTCCACTATGTTCTAGGGAATAAAGTCCCTATTCAATCTTTAATATTCAAAAAGTTCTAAATAAATTAGTATTGAAGTATATAAATGTCACCATATAAAACCAAGATTCGTTTTCTTGTGCGCATACTCAATAAATCCAAAGTAGAATACACTGTAATAAACAATGAATCAATGAAAGACCACACCAACTTGGGCATTCAACCAGTATGCAAGGGACAACAAATTGTGCAACTCCAAAAAGATGATGATGATGATAATAATAATAATAATAATAATAATAATAATAATAATAATAAAATAAGCAATAAGTATTGAGAACATGAGATGGAGAGTCCTTGAAAGTGACTCCATAGGTTATGGGAACATTTGCTATCAGGTTGAGTGAAGTTATCCCCTTTGGTTCAAGAGCCTGATGGTGGAGTTTTAATAACTGTTCCTGAACCTGGTGGTGTGACTCCCGAGGCTCTGGTACCTTCTTCCTGGTGGTATAGGGAGAAGAGCATATATCCTGACTGGTGGGGATCCATGATGGATACTGCTTTCCTGCGACAACGCTTCATGTAGATGTACTCAATGGACAGAAGTGCTTTACTCGGGATGGACTGGGTCAAATCCACTACTTTTTGTAGTATTTTTCGTTCAAAGGCATTGGTGTTTCCATTCCAGGCTGTGATACAGCCAGTCAATATACTCTCCACTCCATATCTATAGAAATTTGTCAAAGTTTTAGATGCCTTGTCGAACCTTTGCAAACTCCTAAAGAAGTAGAAGCACTGCCATATTTTCTTCATTTTTGCACCAGCTCCTTAGTCTTGCTGAAATTGAGTAAGAGATTGTTGTTTGGCACTACCAAGCCAGATTTTCAGTCTCCCTCCGATATGCTGATTTATCACCACCTTTGATTCACCCCATGACAGGAGGGTCATCAGCAAATTTGATTATGACATTGGAGCTGTGCTTAGCCACACAGTCATAAGTGTAAAGTGATAGAGCAGGGGTCTAAGCATACAGACTTGTGGTGCCCCTGTGCTAATGGAGATTGTGGAGATGTTGTTGACAATCCAAACTGACTGGGGTCTACCAGTGAGGAAATCAAAAATCCAATTGCTCGTGAAGTATTGGCACCAAGGTTTTGAAGTTTATTGATTAGCTTTGAGGGGATGATGGAATTGAACGACAAGCTCTAGTCGATAAAGAGCATCCTGACGTGTGCATCTTTGCTGTCCAGATGTTCTAGGATCGAGTGAAGAACCAATTAGATGGCATCTGTTGTGGCTTGTTGCTGCAGTAGGCAAATCAGACTGGATGCAAAGCACTTCTCAGGCAGCAGTTCAAGTTTTTCATCATCAGCCTCTCAAAGCACATTCACTGTGGATGTAAGTACTACTGGACGATAGCCATTGAGGCAGGTTACTGGACTTATCTTAGGCTCTGGTATAATTGAAGCCTGCTTGAAGCAGGTGGGTACCTCAGACTGCCGAAGTGAGAGGTCTCGGTGAACGCTCCCCAGAAGTCATGTACTGAAATACCAGCAACATTCTTGAACATTTTCTCTGAACTCCTTCAGTGTTATTTCCTAATGGTAAGCGACCAGAACTGGACACAATACTCCAAATTAGGCCTCACCGATGTCTTATACAATGTCAATGTAGCATCCCAACTCCTGTACTCATTACATTGATTTATGAAGCCGATGTGCCCAAAGCTTTCTTTACAACCCCATCAATCTGTGATGCCACTTTCAAGGAATTAATAATCTGTTCTCATGGATCTCTCTGTTCTCCTGCAGTCCTCAGTTCTCTACCACTCCGTGTAAGACTTACAGTACTGTGCAAAAGTTATAGGCACCCTAGATGTTTTATATAAATTTTGTTTTAGATGTTTATCCTTTGTCTTCTGCGTTAGTGTATCAGTATAAAAGAGCAAATTTTAGATTTCTGTGCATTCATTTTCTCCAAAAATTGAATGTTAAGGAGAACATTTTGTATTTTGTTAAAGAAAGTAACATATTCAGTAATAGACCACTTTTTAAATAAAAGCTTGATTTATTTGGAGATATAAGCAATGATAACGAATAGGATGTTAATGATCCATGGCATAATGAGTTGAATGAGATAAACTGATTAACTGAAATGGGTATAGACAGAAACAGACTGAGCAAAGATCAAGCAAACTAAAAGGTGACGGAGTGGCAGATGTGACAGTTTAACCTTCAGATCATCAATTTTTACACCAGGGCAAGAGTGAGCATAGCAGCAAGACACAAGGTCATCCTGCATCAGCAAGTTCTCTCCCAAGCAGCAATTGTCAAGCAGACAAGAGTTCCAAGATGAGCTGTTCAAGCTCTTCAGATGACGCACAAAGAAAAGGGCAAGGTTGTGGACCGGAAACGCAGTGCTCAGCCACGGAAACTGAGTTCAACAGTCCAGAGGTACACCAAACTGATGTCCCTTCTAAATCAGAGGCAGTCTAGCACTGCTATCAGCTCTGAATTCACATAAACCACTGGAATCCAAGAATACTCCTCTACAGTCCGGGGAAGTCTTGTCAGAAGTGGGCTTCATGGCAGAGCTGATGCCAAAAAGCCATTCCTCTGAAGTGGAAACAAAGCCAAAGGACTCACCTACGCACAAAAAAAAGGACTGGGATGCTGAAGAATTTGAAATTCACTCAAGCAGGTGGCAATTTGTCACCAATTTTCTCCAAGAGTTGGAGAGCACTACACAGATGAGTGTCTGCAGCCAATAATGAAGCACAGTGGAGATTTCTTGTAGGTTTGGGGCTGCATTTCTGCAAATGTAATTAGTGATCTGGTCAGAATTAATGGAATTTTCAATGCTGGTAAGTACTAGGATATTCTCATACATCATGCAATACCACCAGGGAGAGATCTGATTGGTCCCAATTTTATTCTGCAGCAGGTCAATGACCCCAAACACATGGCTAAGGTCAGAAAGAACTATCTTCAGAGAAAAGTACAAGGAGTTCTGCAGCAGATGCTATGGCCTCCACAGAACTCAGATCTCAACATCACTGAGGCTGGCTGGAATTATCTGGAGAAACAGAAGCAAGTAAGACAGACAGAGTCTACAGAAGAACCATGGAAATTTCTCCAAGATGCTTGGAAAAACCTTCCATCTGATTTTCTTATAAAACTTCACAACAGCTAAGAGAATTGATGCAGTTTTAAAGGCAAAGGGTGGTTACACCAAATATTGATTAGATTTAGTTTTTTTGCTGTTTACTTCACATTATAGTATTTTTGATATATTTAGAAACTTTTATTTTCCTTATTTTTGAAAGCATCTTCACTTAGCAGGACTTTTTTTCACACATGCCTAGGTCTTTTACATGCTACTGTACCCTGGTTTGTTCTCCCAAACTGACCCAACACCAATCCCTGCAGCACACCACAAAGAATCAACTATCTACCACCGCTCTCTCATTTCTCCTCTGATACCAATGTTTAATCCAATTTACTACCTCATCTTGAATGCCAAACGATTGAACCTTCTTGACCAACCTCCCATGTGGGTTCTTGTCAAAGACCTTGCTAAAGTCCACGTAGCCAATATCCACAGCCTTCATTCACTCTCCTGGTAATTCCCTTGAGAAACACTATAATATTTGTTAGAGATGACTTACCACACACAAAGTTACGCTGACTATCTCTAATCAGTCCATGAGTTAAAGCTGGTTCAGAAATGTGCTGTTGTAAACTTTGAATCTCTGTCCTGCTGCTTGGTCGCGCTATAGTCAGAGAATTAAAATTCAATGCCTTCAGTTTAATGGCCCTTGATGTCCCAAGATTAGGTGAAGGTATTGAAATGGAAATTCAACAATGGTCAGGGAGGAAATGCACACTTAGCTGGATCATCCTGGAGCTGACCTGCTGCTACTGTTTGCTGCTCAGACTCACACATGACTGGGTTTGTACTTGTCAGATGTGGAGCCATTGATGTGGAACAGCCCTGAGCATTGAGCAGGCCTCAGGAATTGCATCCTGATGCTCCATACCCAGTGTGCTCTGAGAGGCAGCTGACTGGTCATTAAATGTTTTTTAACAGGATTTAATTCTCTCTACTGTTTTCGTGCAGCTCAAAACTTCGGAATCATTTTAATTTTACTTAAAAATGGGGAAACTAGTTAGTAAGAAATTATCAGAAACAAATAAAATAAATAGACCATTTACCTTACTTTTTCTTGAGCATTGGTGATCCCACTTAAACAAGTTGAGATATGATTCTTATGTCAACCCATCTTCATTTTGGTCTTCTTTGCAGCAAGTCACGACTCTGCCATTGAGTTCAATAGTCAATCCAATGGCAGAGTGAAAAATCAGAGGCAATGGCATTGAGTCTTCAGCATATTAACATGATGGTGGTGTGTCTCTTGAAAAATTCTGTTCCATTGCCTTTGATTTAGAGGAAATGACTGAAGGCTCATTTCCAATCCAGTGTCTTTTAGTTGTAAGGCATAAAAACCATAAGATATGGGAGCAGAATTAAGACTCTTGCCCCATTGAGTCTGCTTCGGCATTTCGATTTTTGCTGATCAACTTTGCCTCTCAGCCCCAATCCTCTGCCTTTTCCCCTTATTTCTTCATGCCCTGACCAATCAAGAATCTATCAACTGCTGCTTTAATTATACCCATGACTTGGCCTCCACATCTGCCTGTAGCAATGAATTCCACAGATTCACCACTCTCTGGTTAAAGAAATTACTTCTTATCTCTGCTGTAAAAGGATGCCACTGTATTCTGAGGCTATGTCTCCTACTCTCAGACACCACTCCTACTTTGAATAGGGAAAATCCTCTTCACATCCACTCTATAAAAGCCTTTCAACTTTTGATACGTTTCAACGAGGTCATCCCTCCTTCTTCTGAGACCCAGAACATCAAATGCTGCTCATATGACAAGTGCTTCCATCCCAGAATCCTTTTCAAGAGCCTCCTTTGAACCCTTTCCAATGTCAGCACATCCTTTCTTAGGTAAGGTGCTCAAACCTGCTCTCAATACTCCAAGTGAGGCCTCATCAGTGCCTTATAAAGCTACAAAATTGGATCCTTTCTTTAATATTGTAGTCCTCTTGAAATAAATGCTAACATCTGCATTCCGACTCAATCTGCAAATTAAACTTTAGTGAATCTTGCACAAGGACTTCTTTGGGCCTCAGATTTTTGGATTTTATCTCCATTTAGAAACTAGTTTACACTTTTATTTCTTCTACCAAAGTGTATGACCATACAGTTCCTGGCACTATATTCCATGTGCCAATCCTTTGCCCATTCTCCTAATCTGCCCAAGTCCTTCTGTAGCCTCTCTTCTTCCTCAAAAATACCTGCCCTCCCAACTATCTTTGTATCAACTGCAACATTGGCTATAAAGTCACCAATTCCATCATCCAAGTCATTGACATATAACGTACAAAGAATTGGTCCCATCAAAGGCCCCTGTAGAACATCACTATCACTGGCAGCCAACCAGAAACTGTTGCCTTTATTCCCACTCTTTGCCACCTGCTGATCAGCCAAGTTAGTATCTTTCCTGTAATACCATGGACTCATTACTTTTTAAGCAGCTTCATTCTGTACACTTCCAGCCTTCAGTCCTGTAATCACCCTTTTTGATTTTGTTTGCCATTTACATTGTAACTCATCCAGTTGACTGAAACTTTGCCCTATCATCACCTCTCCTTGCTAACAGTCTCACTACACATTGCTTCTGATTGTACACCAACTACCTCATTCTCAATGGTTCCCATTCTCCTGCCAAATTAATTTAAACCCTCCCAAACAGCTCTAGCAAACCTGCCTACAAAGATATTGGTCCCCCTTGGGTTCAGGTATAGCCTGCCTCTATTGTACTGACCGTACCTTCCCCAGAAGAGATCACAATGATCCATAAATATGAAACCCTATCCCTGCACCAGTTCCTTATCTATACACTTACCTGCCAAATCATCCTATTCTTACCCTCATTGGCATGTGGCACAAGCAGAAATCCAAAGATTACTGCACTGGAGGCTCTACTTTTCAGCTTTCTCCCTAGCTCCCTAAAATCTCTCTTCAAGACCTCATCTTTTCTACCAATGTCATTCATGCCAATATGAACCAAGATTTCTTGCTGCTCACCCTCCCACTTGAGAATACCACAGTCCCAATCTGAGACATCCCTGACCCTCACACCTGGGAGGCAACATACCATCTCTATTGCATCCACAGAATCCCAACTCTGTTCCTCTGAATATGGAAACTCCTATCACCTGTGCATTCCTCTTTACCTCTCAGCTCTTCAGAGCCACATCACCAGATGGCGTGCCAGTGGCTCTTCCCTGGTAGGTCATCCCCCCAGCAGTATCTAAAGTATTATTACTGAAGGGAATGGCACAGGTGTGCTCTGCACTGGGTGTGTGTTTCCCTTCCTTCCCCTGATAGTCACCCTGCTACCTGTCTCTTGCAACCTTGAGGTGACTAGCTCCCTGAATCTCCAATCAATTATCACCTCATTTTACCATAGGAGCTGCAGCTCGGTGCTCCTGGTGCGGATGTGCTTATCCAGGAGTCTGGAAATCTCCCAGAACTCCCACATCTCACACACTGTACAAAACACTGCCCCAGAGCCATTCTTACGGCAACTACTATGCCCTAACAGATGACATATGAACAAGTAAGAACAAAAAGATACTCAACCTTGCCCAATCTTGATGAGCCAGTGCTACTCCCAACAATGGCAGCCACACAAGTGGCTGTTCTGTCTGCACTTGCCTTATTTTTATTCTCCATTTCTAATGAACCCCACTCAGAGTGTGGCTGCAGCTCCATTCCAACATACTGCTGTGAAGTTCTGCCTTTTTATTCCTGAGTGCAAACCTAAGTGAAAAGGTAGCTCTCTTATATTATCCTTCAACTTAATAAAAATAGTTCATCATTTCATAGGTTTAAATAATTTGAACCATGATTACAATGGTGATGAAAATACTTACTGAAGACTTAAAATAGTACATATTCATGGAAGAAGGAATGCTGGAGAAGGAAGTGAGAGATTTCAAACGTGTTTGATCTTTTGGAGAAGGTAGCACAATTATTAAAGGAGGAACATATTTGAGTTTAGGTCCAAAAGTTATTTTATGTTGAAGGAAGCTGAAATGTTTGCTAATGATGTGTTCTGGCATGTTATGTAAGCTATAATTTCTATAATAATTTAATAAATTAACATTCATTTTAAAATGAGAAAAATATGAAAGAATATCTCATCTACTGGAAGATTCAATGTTTCACTTAATTGAAGTTATTATAAGTATTGTGAACTTTTTTGTAAGAGATGGAAATAATCAAAATAAATAAATAGGAAGTGCTGGAAATACTTAACAAATGGGAAAGAAAAACAGGGTTAACATTTCAGGTCAAAGGCTTTCAAGGGAAATAAAAGTAAGAAAACAACTGTGGTTTAATTTGTGTAGTGTGTGGGTGGAGGGTTTCAGTGACAGTGTAGAAAGAACAAAGAGAATATGTTTGATGGGATGGTTGCACAATACTTAGTGCCAAATACCTGACAGTTCAATTTGAGGCAGAATGATAAATAAAAGAATATGCTGGAACAGTGGGATGCGACATAACATCCTTTGTTGGAAATTTGGAGAAGAGAATGTTGATTGATGAGGCACTATTGCTGAAGAGGTTGTGAACACAATACTGTACCTGTTATTTAAGATCAAGTTGCTCAAGTTACAAGGAATATGCCTTTATCCTATTTTTAAACTTTGCTGTTACCATTGAATTTCCACATTTATCACATAGATCTGTGAACAAGTGCCAGGAAGTATATATCAAATCTAGTTGACTATGTTTACTTTCCATTACACAATTGGTTGATTCCTGCTGTAAGGCTAACTTATTCCTTTGCTAGTTTCAGTCTGTTCAATCTATGAAACAAAGTCTTTGTAGTGTCAGTAAATAGAGGCTAAATTATGGAACATTGAATGTGATTTAAAAAATTCAGGTTGAAAAAGGACAATATTACAGAAGTAGAGATGGGTTGCCTTTGTAATGTTGAGTAAAGCTGCCTCATGCTATCTTCAAAGGTGAGGGAAGACATTCTCTCCAAACAGGAGTGATCAGAACCAGCAAGAACATGCACTAGATGGTAGAAGATTCTGACCAGCCCTAGTCATCTTTAACTCCTGAGACAAAAGATTGTAGGTATATCTCCCACTCCAGATATATGCTCAAAGATCTTGGATGACCCCTTCAAAAGATAAAAAGGTTTATTTTATTATCAAAGTATGTATGCAGAATACAACTCTGAGATTTTTCTTCTCCAGATAGTCATAAAATACAGAAAAACCATAGAAGAGGCTGAAAGAAAAGACAATAGCCCTCTGTCATGAAAAAAAAGGAACAGAAACATACAAATCCCAAACTCCTAACCCCTCCCTCACACAAAACTGACAGATTGCTCACATGCAACAAGAACATGAAATACTAAACCCCCAGCTCCCCAATCAGCAACAAGAAAGAAAGGGTGAGAACACAATAAAAGCATACAATTAACTACAGTCCAATCCATAAATCTCAGAATTTTAATAACCTTTTGTAGGCAAATGCCTCAAACCCAGCAAACCCTCTGAGAAGATCGATTGCTCGCCCTCTCCCACATTTGCCCGATTGTTTCAATCTTCCTTGACATTTTAGTCGGTGAGAAATGTGGTCGATCATGGCCCCTCGCCCCACCTCTGAGCTTCTCCTCGTGATAGCTTGCGCTTGCATTTCTCTCCTGGAGTTTTCTTGGAGACAGCAGAGTGCTGGCTTACTTGACCGAACTACAGACTGTAAGTCACAGGCTTCAACAGTTTCAAAAGATGGAGAGAATAAGTAGAAGATGTAGAAAAACTGAAATGATTGACTATCTGGAATATGTCGCCTGAGGAATTGTTGTTTGCTGGTGCCATCTTGATCGGAAGTTCAATACAGTATTCATGGATGTTACACTGTTTGTCTTCCAGACAAGATGTTAAACCAGGTCCAGTCTCTTGCTAGCTTCATGATATACTGTATATTCCTGTGGTGAACTACATATACCTGTCTGGACACGCCCCCCTGCTGACTGCTCCTGTCGCTCCTCCCACAGACCCCGGTATAAAGGCGATTGAGGCCTGAGCCCAGCCCGCAGTCTCCAGGATGTAGTATGGTGGTCAATTACTGCTTGTTCTTTCTTCCAGTCAATAAAAGCCGATATCACGCCTCCCGTCTCAGAGAGTTATTGATGGTGTATCAATTCCCATGGCACTATTGTTGCCCTTATATATATTTAGCATTTAATCAAGAAAAAACTCTGCTACAATTTGATTGTGTGATTTTGTTGTGTCTAAATTGACTGCTGTATTTCCCACATTGTAAGTATCATTACAAATTCTTCAGCAGCTGTAAAGGGCCTTAGGAAAACCTAAGGATGGAAAGGACACTACTGCCTTTCTTTTCCTTTAATATTTAAAAATGAATCAGTTTTCATTAAATTTGGATCACTCAGCCCTATTGCAATTGTACCTTTTTTGTGACATTGCAAGTTTATGTTGCTCACTTTATTTATGCTCAAGAAATTCTGATATGTATTTGAAGATGGATGGCTTCACGCCCAAAGTCTTTATTATGTACAGCTCTTACATCCTGTTCCTAACATCTAGCCCCACAAAATTCAGGCAGGCACCAAAGCAGTTCAAATCTGAACTGCAGCACTGAGGTAAATCAAAGTTCAGCCTCTCATCATTAAAGAGTGGAATATCTGACATCAGCATTGCAGAGAGCAAGTGTCAAGGAGCGCTAAATATTCCAGTTCAAAAGAAAAAGTCATCTGCTATAGCTTGGAGTTCAAGTAATTATTCTTTAACTTTACACAAGAAATCTACAAGTAGAAAAGCAATTCAATATGTCCTCTGTATTATAATCCATCTGGCAGATCAGAAATCGGTTATAAAGCATTTAGACAGTTTAATTGCTGTTACTGCTGTTTAATGGCAATGCTACAACAGTTTCGTTTTTAGTCACAAGCTATAAAATAACAACTTCTCAATGTATATTGTTGTTGAACTTGAACACAATCATCAACCTCAAGTGCTCATTACCAATGTGGCCAGGGTTAAAGCGCATGTTACAGTTATAAATGCGGAGGGGGATTTACAGCAATGAAAACTACAAAACATGGCCACATAAAACAAGTAGAAGAGATAGTTCTGTAAGTCATAAAATGCTAAACAAAAATAGATTTGCATGTGTTGCACTGGCATCAAAGATTAACGGCAGAAGGCAGGTGATTGGGATTTGGAGGGATAATAAATCAGCCATAATGGAATGGTGAGACAGATTTGATGAGCTGAATGGCCTAACTCTGCTCCTATGTCTTATGGGCTTAATGTGATGTTATGACCAAAGTAACAAGATATTTGCAAAGTAACAGGCATTTGCAAATGTGAATATCAAATGAAATAGTCATCAAACTTTAGATTGCTTATAAACTTAAAGTTAACTTTAGCAACTCATTGTTGTGCTAACAGTTAGACATTAAACATTCCTAAATTGGACACAGGTGTGATAAAATAAAAAGGGAAGGCTGTGATAATCAACATTAGGTGTGATTTTTAAATTATAAGTAAAGAGTATTCAGAAAGAAGGGACAAATATCATGATGTATGTGAAGAAGAGAGAAAGTCTCATTATAGCACAACAGTTTGTATTCTGCTGAGAGATAGATCTTGGTGTTGGGGACGGACAATTAAGAGTATTAAACAAAGTCTAGCTACAACCTGCAAAAGGGTTTCCTAATTGTGAAGTGAGAGTTCTAGACTAAACTGAATTCACAGATGGATGCTCAACTGTGACAGGACTTGCACACTATCACTTATTTCAGAACCAAAATTGGTAGCATAAGGGGCAAAGATGCATTCAATGCCTTCTTTTTTGAAAAGGAGGATAATGGCACTCTTACTCGTATACCCACAGCTCCTGGTGACCCTGTGATCTCAGCCTCCGAGGAGAATTCGTGAAGCGAGCTGCCTAATCTTCAACTATACCTCATCAATGGAACACTATGGACCATCTCTTCATTGCTATCTACTTATTTTTAATTGTGTTTTTTCTCTTGTCTCTTTTTCACTAAGGTCTTGTTTTGTTATTTTTTTCTAATTTCTAC
The DNA here is from genome assembly GCF_030144855.1 of Hypanus sabinus. Lineage (NCBI taxonomy): Eukaryota > Metazoa > Chordata > Chondrichthyes > Myliobatiformes > Dasyatidae > Hypanus > Hypanus sabinus. The sequence continues at coordinate 66,633,412 of NC_082713.1, read as the reverse complement.
CCTGTGTGTTGTATGTACCTTCACGCCAGGGATGCTGTAGCAAGCAAGTTTTTCATTGTTCCTGTGCCTCACCATACTTAAACATGACAGTAAACTTGACTCGACTTGACTTGCCTTTGGTAATTTCAAGATAACATCTTAAGTCATTTAACTTATTGTGATTTTACTTTGTATTTAATTATTCATGGCATTTAGTCAAGTTTCAGTAAACTGCTTCAAAGAATTATGAGTTGTCATGCTTCTCTGTGAACCTTAACTAATTTCCACTTCTCGAGAGGTTCAGGTTGAATCCAGTGGATAGCTGTTAAAAAAAATAGACCTATAATCATTATTGAACATGATGTTTTTAATTTGTATTACTGACAAATGCTTTGGGCTGTATTACTTTCCATATCTAGCATGAAAATGAATAGTAATGTGGTAGAGAAAACTGGAAACTTTTGGATGTGTGATCTTCTGTCACTTTTCATCCTTCAGTCCAATTTGTGTTGTGTTACCAGAAGTTTAGGACTGAGGTTCTCAGAAGATTTCTGTCCGAGCTACTTCATTTACCACTGTTTCCTGAGGTTCTCATATGGAAAGTGATAGCAGATCATTGGGAGCATCCATAGGTCTTGTGTTGAAATGATTCATGGGTGCATTATCTAACGAGAAAACATGAATCTTACTTGATACATGGTAAGAATCATAGTCATACTCACAGAAAAGTACAGCACAGAAATAGACCCTGGAGCCCACCTAGTCCATGCCAAACCATTTAAACTGCCTACTCCCTTCGACCTTCTCTGGGACAATAGCCCTCCATACCCCTACCGTCCAAGTACCTAACCAAACTTCTCTTAAATTTTGAAATCGAGCTCACATGCACCACTTGTGCTGGCAGCTCTCTCCACATACTCACAACCTTCTGGGTGAAGTTGCCCCTCGCGTTCTTCTTAAACTTTTCACCTTTCACCCTCTGGTTGTAGTCTCATTCAACCTCAGTGGAAAAAGCTTGCTTGCAATTGTCCTATCTATACCCCTCATAATTTTGTATATCAAATCTCCTCTCAATCTTCTACATTCCAAGGAATAAAGTCTTAACCTATTTAATCTTTCCTTATAACTCAGGTCCTCCAGACCTGGTTTTATCCTTGTAAACTTTCTCTGTACTCTTTCAATCTTTTTTCCTGTAGGCGTGTGTCCAAAACTGCACACAATACTCCAAATTAGGCCTCACCAATGTCTTATACAATTTCAACATAACATCCCAGCTCCTGTACTCATTACATTGATATATGAAGACCAATGTATCAAAAACTTTCTTTACCACCCTATCTACCTGTGACACCACTTTCAATGAATTATGGACATGTATTCCAAGGTCCCTTTGTTCTGCTGCACTCCTCAGTGACCTATTGTTCACTATGTAACACCTACCCTGGTAGGTCCTATAGAAAAGCAATATCTTGCACTTGTCTGCATTAAATTCCATCTGCCACTTTTCAGCTCATTTTTCCAATGGTCTAGATCGCAGTGAAAGCCATGATAGCCTTCCTAGCTGTCCACTACACTCCCAGTCTTGGTGTCATTCATAAATTTGCTGATCCAGTTAACCATCATATTACCCAGATCACTGATATAAATGATAAGCAACAATGTACTTAGCACTGATCCCTGGGGGACTTCCTTTAGTCTATGTAGACAGCATCCACTGCCTTGCCTTCATCAACTTTCCTGGTAACTTTCTTGATAAACTATATAAGATTGGTTAGGCATGACATACCATACACAAAGCCATGATGACTATTATTAATCAGTCCATGTCTATCTATATATATCCAGTCCCTTTAGAATACCATCCAATAACTTTCCCACTACTGATGTCCAACTCACCGGCCTATAATTCCCTTGTTATTTTTAGAGCCTTTCTTAAAGAGCAGAACATTATTACTTATCCTCCTACCCTCTGGTACCTCACCCGTCACTAAGGATGATTTAACTATCCCTGCTAGGGGCCCTAGCAATTTATGCACTGCCCCCTGCAGGGTTCAAGGGAGCACCTTGTCAGGCCCCGGGGATTTAGCCACCCTAATTTGCCTCAGGACAGCAAACACTTCCTCCTCTGTAAACTGTATAGGGTTCATGAAGTCAATGCTTCTTTGCCTCACTTCTATAGATCCTGTGTCTCTCTCCCGAGTAAATACAGATGCAAAAAAATTCATTTATGGTCTCCCCCATCTCTTTTGGCTCCACACAAAGATTACCATTCTGATCTTCCACAGGACCAATTTTGTCCCTTGCTATCTTTTTGCCCTTAGGACTCTCCTCCACCTTGTCTGGTATATCAACCTCGAGACTTCTTTTAGCCCTCCTGAATTCTTTCTTAAGTATTCTCTTGCATTTCTTATTCTACATAAGTTACTCATTTGTTCCGACTTGCCTGTACTTGCTATGCAATTCCTCTTTTTGGTTTGCTTAATCAAGGTTTCAAAATCTTTTGAAAACCAAGTTTCCTTACACCTGTTGTCCTTACCTTTTAGTCTGACAGGTGCATACAAGTTTTGTTCTTTCAAAATCTCACTTTTCAAGGCCTCCCACTTATCAGGTACACCTTTGCAGGAAACACCTGTCTCAATCCACACTTGCTAAATCCTTTCTGATACCATCAAAATTGGTGTTTCTCCAATTTAGAACTTCTCGCTGCAGATCAGAACTATCTATTTGCATATTGCTTTAAAACTAGTGCATTGTGATCATTAGATGCAAAGTGTTCCCTACACAAACTTCTGTCACCTACCCTGTCTCATTTCCTAACAACAGATTACGTATGACATATTCTCTCATTGGGACTTGTACATTTTGATTAAAGAAACTTTCTTGTACACATTTGACAAATTTTATCCCATCTAATCCTTTTACAGTGTGGGAATCCAAGTCAGTATGCGGAGAGTTAAAGTTACCTACAGAACTATAACAACTTTATGTTTCTTGGAACAATCAGAGTTCTCTCTACAAATTTGTTCCTCTAATTCCCTTGGACTGCTGGATAGTCTGTAATATAGCCTTATTAATGTGGTCATACCTTTCTTATTACTAATTTCTACCCAGATGCCTCACTAGATGAGTTCTCCAGTCTGTCCTGACTGAGTTTAGAGAATGTACTGAATTGATAATGGTGAACTTGTGCCTCTGGGAAAACACAGGAATCACATAAAGGCTTTAATAATGAATAACTTTCACTTTTTCTTGCATTACACACCATGGTGCATGATTCTAATTGTTGCTCTAAATTGCAGAGATGTGATTGAGTTATGTTGCTGGCCTTGCTCCAGGAATAGATGGATTTGACATCTGAGATTGAATAGAATGACTGTAAACTTACAGGAGTGGCTGAGATAAAGCTAATGATCCTAGAGATACGTGAGAGTGAGGCCCAGGAATGAGAATTCTGATGATAATCCAAATTCTGGGACATACAGGTCACGTGATAGAAACCCTGATAGAAACACCAGGAGATCAAGGCCTGACATTCTGAGTCCAAGCAGCTAAGTTTTCGTGGATCGTATGTCTCCTGATTTTCTGAATGATTTTTCTTACTGTTTGATTTTTTTTAGAAGAAGACCTGGAACTTTATTCTGCTAATCATGAAAGATGCGAAGCAAAATATATCTAATTGATTGAGGAAATTTCGGGAAGCCAATATTTAATGAGAATTCTATGAATACTGCAAGGTTTAGTAACACAAGCTCAGAGTAAAGTACTTTCTATGCAAAAGTTAATAGGAATGGCCAGATGTGAAGCACCACACCGTATCATATCAGCCAAAGTGAAAATTGAATTTTAGAACTTGACAGGACAGCTCAAGGTCAATTAACTCATCAGTACACCTTTCGATATTGTCAGGGAAGGTGTCAGGTTGTGAGTGGAAAGCTTTAATAGGTCCCTGAGATAACTGTACCATTTTGTTTGACTACTCTGCTGCTCAATTTATTCTCAGTATATCGAATGGAAGACGTATTCTAGAGTTTAGTATGTGGCCTCAATCATCATCTGACCCAAAGATGCTTTGTGTCACTCAGTGAAACACAAGAATTCTCCTCTCAAAAGACTCCTGTTGTGGCTCCTTTAGAGTGAGCCAGTCAAACAGTCTTAGAAGATGAATCAAACACAATGATGTCTTTATTTCCTGTTGGCACATTAAACTAATAATTGATATGAACATTATTTTGTCTGATAATTAGTTTGAAGGGTTTGCATGCTCTATTTTGCTTGGTTATTTCTCAAATCACCTCTCTCCACAATCTTCCATTGCATTTTTTTTGTTTTCAAATCTTTCATCACTGGCAGAACAAAGCCTCACCCTGATTTTAATGAGGATCAGTAATACAGAGAAATTATTATTTCAGCAAGAAGAAGTTCACCCCTCTGTGCTCTCCTAAACATCTTACTGCAGGAGTGCAATGATAAAATTAACTTATTTACTGATATGCTAATTAGAGGCCAAATTAAATATATGAGAACTCAAATATTTGGAAGCAAGAATATCTGGTTTTAAGACATATGTTTTATTAATATATGTGGTACAGTCATCCACTGGGTGGAAAAAAAAATCTAAGGTCCAGAGTTTTAGATTGCTTACATCTTCTTGCCCATTGACAAGAGTTGTTGATAATCACATGACTGCCATGTTACTCATTGCTGAATGCTATGCAATAGAATTTTATCAGAAGCTCAATTGTGTTTCTTGCTGCAGTGCTGATGGATTTCTGTTTTGAGCACATAAAGTTCTTAAGCCTAGAAACAAGTAGGTACATGCAGTAATGATAAGCATGGTCTGATATCGTGCATAAAATTGTTCGACACAGCTGAGCCCAGAGAAATGCTGAACCTTGCACACTGAAGCAACCCCTAACTGAAAGGCTGCAATCTGTTCCCTTGTCATTTAAAAATGGCCCAATGTTTTCTGATTTGGTGAAGTGAGTTGGATCTTTTCCTCATCTTCCAGGTAGGTTAACTTCAAGACATTCTTCTCTGTGATCATTACTGGTCACACTTCCACATTCCCTGCAATGCTTTTGCAAATTACCTCACCCACTTCTTATTGATCTCCCTAATCCCTCCCTTCATCTCTCCACCCCACAGCTATCTCACTGACCACTGCTTGAGAAGTTTCTTGTTAATTTCATAACCTGGATCACCCAGCTGTTGCAACTGTATTGATCAGCAAAATTTGCAAGCTAACCACATGGATTGGAATGCCAACATTCTTTGGCCATATTAAGTAAATATAGCAGAAATCCTAGAAATATACTTAGAGACAATATTCCTGGGGATCATTCACTGAGGCCATATGGTGGAACTTTGAAATAAGTATGAGAGGGTCATTCTGTTGGGGCTATAATATAGGCCTACACCCCACCCCACATGCCACATTAGTCAGCAGGAACACAAGAAGCATATTGAGAAACTGCTCAGAGCAGTAAAAGTAATGGGCTTGTATAGGTAGGAGATTTCAAATTCTGAGGTGCTGACTGGATTGTCAGACTGTTAAGGGCCTGGATGTAGTAGAATTTGTGATATGTTTCCTGAATCAATGTGCAGACGACTCTAATTTTCAGTATGCAATAATGGACTTTTCCTTAAACAAGGCAGGACAAGTAACTGCAGTAACAGTCAGGGAGTACTTTAGCAGTAGTGACCATAGTTAACACGAGGAAATCTGCAGTTGCTGGAAATTCAAACAACACACACAAAATGCTGGTGGAACACAGTAGGCCAGGCAGCATCTATAAGGAGAAGCACTGTCGATGTTTCGGGTCGAGACCCTTCGTTAGGACTAACTGAAAGGAAAGATAGTAAGAGATTTGAAAGTTGTGGGGGGATGGGGAAATGCGAAATGATAGGAGAAGACCAGAGGGGGTGGGATGAAGCTAAGAGCTGGAAAGGTGATTGGGGAAAGTGATACAGAGCTGGAGAAGGGAAAGGATCATGGGACGGGAGGCCTCAGGGGAAAGAAAAGGGGGGGGGGAGCACCAGAGGGAGATGGAGAACAGGCAGGGTGATGGGCAGAGAGAGAGAAAAAAAACAAACAACTAAATATGTCAGGGATGGGGTAAGAAAGGGAGGGGGGCATTAACGGAAGTTAGAGAAGTCAATGTTCATGCCATCAGGTTGGAGGCTACCCAGCCGATATATAAGGTGTTGTTCCTCCAACCTGAGTTTGGATACATTTTGACAGTAGAGGAGGCCGTGGATAGACATATCAGAATGGGAATGGGACATGGAATTAAAATGTGTGGCCACTGGGAGATCCTGCTTTCTCTGGCGGACCGAGCATAGGTGTTCAGTGAAATAGTCTCCTAGTCTGCGTCGGGTCTCACCAATTTATAAAAGGCCACACCAGGAGCACCAGATGCAGTATACCACACCAGCCGACTCACAGGTGAAGTGTCGCCTCACCTGGAAGGACTGTCTGGGGCCCTGAATGGTGGTGAGGGAGGAAGTGTAAGGGCAGGTGTAGCACTTGTTCCACTTACAAGGATAAGTAAGTGACCATAGTTATATGAGTTTTAAGACGCTAATGGAAAATAGATGGGATGGGCACACAGTTAGGGTTCTAAAATAGAGTAGGACTAATTCAGGAGAATCAGACATGATAGAGCAGAAATCAATTGGGTGAGTCTGTTTAAAGGGAAATAAACTATTAGAATGTGACATTCAGATTCCAGGAGCTGCATGTTCCTGTTAGGATGAAGGATAATCCTGGCAGGTTTAATGAATGTTGGCTGAAGAAAGATATTTAACCTCTGAACAAGAAAAAAAGGGGAAAGTATACATTGTGTTTAGGAGGTCAGGGAAGAATGACTCTCTTGATGACAATAAAAAGATTAAAGGGGGAAATTTGGAGAGCAAAGTGTAGGTATGAGGTGGATCTAGCAGTTAAGGTGAAGGAATATCTCAAGAGGTTCTATAGCTATATTAAGAGTAAAAGAGAGGCTAAGGAGACAGAAGGCCTCCTCGTAGATCAGAAAGGCTGCTTTCATCTTGAACAGCAGGAGATGGATGAGATTTTTTACAAATATTTCTCCTTGGTGTTTACTGAGGAGAAAATTATGGTTGCTCAAGAGATAAGGGAAACATGCAGCGATGTTGTGTAGAAAGTTTATATTACCAGGGAAGAGGTACAGCATCTGCAGCCCTGCAGTACATTAAAGTGGATGTAACAGAGATAATTGTAACAGAAATAATAATTCTGCAAATGATTTCTGAACATAAATACAGTTCTTACAATCTAGATACCCATACAAATGAATTGCAGACCCACATGGGAAGACTCTGGGATAAGATCCTGCTTGGGTTGAGATTGAAGAGTGGACTCCATCTTCATCTCTGCAACTCCTCTCCACCCACGGCCTTCTAATAGGTATATCTTTTTTACTGGTTATCTCGTGACAAATTCAACTGCATGTGACGTTTTCAAAATGGCTTTCATCAGGTCAGATGGCAGGAGACTGAGGTTAACAGACAACAGTGATTTTTCTGATTAGGTTATAGTCCCATTTAGGTCAGCAAAAAGGTTTCCTGAGACTGGAAAATATTGTTTCTCAAGAGGACGACTAAAATAATTCCAGTTAAAAATTAATAATAAACACCTTGGATTGAGAACAGTTTCTTCTATTGTTCTACAGGATTTAACAAAAGGTGTCCTGACCCTAGAAAGTGATGTCCATCACAATAGTGGTGTTTTCTTCGGGTTGGGGAAATAGGGACATAGATTTAGGGGGAAGGGAAATATTTAAAAGGGACTTGACAGACTGATGCACCATCAATAACTCTAGGAGACTGGAAGTGAACGATAGGCTTTTATTAACAGTGAAAACGGAGCACGACCATGTTGGATGACTGTGGGAGGAGCAGTGCCCCAATCACCTTTATATAGGGGTCTGTGGGAGGAGTCACAGGAGGAGTCAGCAGGGGGGCATGTCCAGACAGGTATACATGGTTTACCACACAGACACCATTTCATGAAGATGCCGGTGAGTATTAGAATGAGATGCCAGAAGAAGTAGTTGAACAAGCACTTGGATGGGTACATGCAGGAGAGGGAATTACAAGACTACGGACCAAACATAGGGATTAGATGGGTGTGTACAATGGTTGGCATAAAATTGTTGGGCTGAAGGACCTGTGCCTGTACAGTAATGCTGGATGGCTTCAAGACTCTATGATTTATATATATGTATTTCACGAGTACATTTAATTAAGAAGCATCTACCTCAGTTCGTCTAGGAGTTTAATTTCTTGTTTCCTTCCTTTGAAATTAATGTATGCATTTCTCAGACAATAAGCTACCACTGAAAATGTTCCATTCATCAGGATGTGCCACATGTACTTCTTTCTGCACACCATTTGAAGTACAGTACTTCCTCCCTTGTGCCTGTGTGTGTCCTGTAAAGCTTCTTATTATAGCTGGACTCCCTCTTCTGTCTCCCTCTGGTAGCTACTCCAATTGTCCAGGAGCTTTCAGGATTCATTTATTGAAGTGGATCATTGCCAGGACTTAGATAAAAACAGAAAATACTTGAGACTCTCAGCACCTGACAACAAGCTTTTTGCCTGAAATATTAATTCTCTTTCTCTTTCAACTGATACTGCCCAGCATTTTGAGTGCTTTCAGCAGCTCTTTGTTTTTATTTCAGATTTCCATCATCTGCCATTATTTTTGAATTTACTGCCATGACTCTGCTAGCTGACCAAGCATGTCTCAGTCATTTTGTGAGAGCACCTTGTATTGGGCACTGCATTCTGCAAGTCCACGTGATCACCTTGGCCATTTTGGATACAGAGAGAGAATACAAACAGCAGACCTGGAGAGATGTATTTATATTTGGCATATATCTTGCTGGCTAGTATAAGCTGTCTTCCATCAGCAGGTTTTTGACTTGTTATCGGGCAACATCTTCTTCCTTTGGCCCTCCACCCAGAAAACAGTCATTTGATCCAACTGCCTCATCAGTCTTTGTGGTCTCCAGGTGGGTGTTATTTATGAAAATGACAGCTTGATAAGTACCTTCAAAAACATGTCTTCAATGAAGCAGATTATTTAAGTACATCTTTTTTTTCAAAAGTAGGAGCTGTCAATCAACTCAGAAAGACTTGTTCATCAGACTATTTTTGTTTTTTGTTTTTTTTGTGTCTGTTAGAAATGACAGGAGAAACACAGATGAAGTATAACTTACTTAAAAAGAACATAATTGCGGAATTAAAAATCAGCATAATAAATGTCTATATCAAGAAGTTATCCAAAGATACTGACTTAATTTTTACTGGCAGTGCAAGCAAGTATAAGTCTTCTAAGCATTTATCTCAGATTCTGTAGTTATTAAATATCAACATTCAGTGATATTTAATAGGCCTTACAACTGTGGGAGAGTCCATACTGAAAGGTAGGTGTGTGTGTGTGCGTGCACAGACATAGTGTATTTAATTTGGCTTTTTTGACACTGATCAACAGAAAAATACTCATTCATGTCAAGGTGAAAACAGATCTTTACAAACTGATCTAATTTACTTCAAGTATGGAACACAAAATAATTGATTGCAGAAGTATTCACCCTCTTTAGAGTGACATATCCACTCATCACTAGTGCAGCTAATTGGTTTTAGAAGCCATGTAATTAGTTAGATGGACATCATCGTGTGCTCTGAAGGTGTTTCAATTGATTGTAGTAAAAATACACCTGTATCTCGAAGGTCTAACTGCCAGTGAGTCAGTATCCTGGCAAAAACTACACTATGAAGGCAAAGGAACACTCCAAACAACTCTGCAAAAGGGTATTGAAAAGTACAAGTCAGGAGATGGAGACAAGGAAATTTCTCAGTCATTGAATATCACTTGGAGTACAGTTAAGTTAACGATCAAAAAATGAAAAGAATATGGCGCAGTTGTAAATCTGCTTAGAGAATGATATCCTCAAAAACTGAGCAACTGTGCAAGATGGGGACTAGTGAGGGAGGCCACCAAGAGACCTATGACAACTCCAGAGGGGTTACAAGCTTCAGTAGCTGAGATGGAAGAGACTGCACATTCAACAACTGTTGCCCGGGTGCTTCACCAGATGCAGCTTTATGGGAGAGTTGCAAAAAGAAAGCCACCGTTGAAAAACCTCACGTGAAATCTCAGCTAGAGTTTGCCAGAAGACATGAAGGAGACTCTGAAGTCAGCTGGAAGAAGGTTCTATGGTCTGCTGAAACCAAAATTGAGCTTTTTAGCCATCAAACCAAACACTGCGCATCATCAAAAACACATGAAGCATGCTGGTGGCTGCATCATACTGTGGGGATGTTTCGCGGCAGCAGGCCCTGGACAGGGTAGAGAAGATTGGTTACTTAATAGAAAGCAGAGAGTTGGCATATATGGGTGTTTTGCTGGTTGGCAATCAGTGGTGAGTGAGGTGCCACAGGGGTCAGTTCTGGGCCCACAACTATTCGTGATATACATTAATGATCTGGAAGAGGTGGCTAAGTATAATGTATCTAAGTTTGCTGAAGATACTAAATTGAGTGGGAAAGCAAATTGTGCAGAAGATACAGAGAGGCTGCAGAGAGTTGTAGATAGGTTACGTGAGTGGGCAAGGGTCTGGCAGATGGAGTACAATGTTAGTAAATGTGAGGTCATCCACTTTGGAAAGAAAAGTGTAAGAGCAGATAATTATTTAAATGGTAAAAAACCGCAGCTGTGCATGAATCACAAAAAGTTGATTTTCAGGTGCAGCAGGCTATCAAGAAGGCAAATTGAAAGTTGGCCTTCATTGCTAGAGGGATTGAATTTAAGAGCAGGGAGATTATGCTGCAGCTGTACAGGGTACTGGCGAGGCTGCATCTGGAGTACTGTGTGCAGTTCTGGTCTCCTTACTTGAGGAAGGATATACTGGCTTTGCAGGCGGTCCAGAGGAGGTACACCAGGTTGATTTCAGAGATGAGGGGGTTAGACTTTGTGGAGAGATTGAGTCACCTGGCTCTGTACTCACTGGAATTCAGAAGAATGAGAGGAGATCTTATGGAAACATATAAAATTATGAAAGGGATAGATAAGATAGAGGGAGGGAAGTTGTTTTCACTGACAGGTGAGACTAGAACCAGGGGACATAACCTCAAGATTCGGGGGAGTAGATTTAGGACAGCGAAGAGGAGAAGCTGTTTTTCCCAGAGAGTGGTGGATCAATGAAGCAGTGGAGGCTGCCTTGGTAAATATACTTAAGTCAAGGATGGATAGATTTTTTCATAGTAAGGGTATTAAAGGTTATGGGGAAAAGGCAGGTTGGTGGACATGAGTCCATGGCCAGATCAGCCACGATCTTATTGAATGGCACAGCAGGCTCAAAGGGCCAGATGGTCGACTCCTGCTCCTATTTCTTATGTCCAGACATGCAAGGCTGATAGAGACATATGTATACAGATTCAAGGCTGTAATTGCTTCCAAAGGTGCATCTACTAAATACTGACTTGAAGGGGGTGAATACTTACACAATCAATTATTTAGTGTTTATTTGTAATTAATTTGTCACTTTCTAGAGATGGGTTTTCATGTTGACATGAATGAGTACTTTGATCAGTGTAAATCCACTGGGATTCAATGTTGTAAAACAATAAAACATGAAAACTTCCAATAGGGGGGAATACTTTTTATAGGCTCTGTACATAACAGGCCGCAGAAGAAGGATGGGTCCCTCATGCTGTATCTTGGTTCAGTATGTTTATGGATGATCTTTTACCTCACTTTTATTTTCCTGCACAAATCCCATATCCATTGATTCACTTGTTAATCTATGAATCAATCTGGTGGGTGTTCATCAGTCTTCCTTACAACGCCATATCCTTCCTTAAGTAGGGAGAACAGGCCGGAGCTCAGAATTTTGGATGTGGTCTATATTTCTCTTTATGCACTCAAATCCTCTTGCATCAGAGACTCCCCACAATTTGTCTACTAGGACACACTAGGCCTCAATATCTGCCTCCTCTATCCCCTTGTATTAAAAAAAGCATTCAGCTCTTCTATTTTCCCAACCGCAGTTTTCCTTACTGTATTTCACTTGGTATGCCCTTGCCCATTAGGCCAGCTAATATCTTCTGAAGTGTTGCTGCAGTTTCCAAATTACCTGATATGCACAATAGCATGCTTGGGAATATTGCACCCAACACCCTCATTTAAATTATAGATTGAGAACGATTGGAACTCCAGGCCCATTTTCCTGTTGCCACGTAACTCATTTCCCTGTTTTTTCCCCTCAATTTGTCACGTCAGTCATCCTTCTCTGCCCGTACATTATCATTAGTACCATGTACTTTAACCTTATCTAATAACACCTTGTGTGACATGCTATTAAAGGCCATCTAAAAGCCCAAATACACTGGTTCAGCTTTACTGAGTCTGCTCATTAGAACCACATAAATTTCAACAGCATTCTCAAAAATATTTCTCTTTCATAAATCCAAGTTTACTCTATATTGTCCTGATAATGCACCAGTAAAACAACATGGTTCCTCCTTTTCTGGTTTACTTCAGAATGACACCTTCCAATCTGTTGGAATAATTGTGTGATCCATGGAGTTTGGAATATGACAAGCATTGCATCCAGTTTCTCTACAGCCACCTCCTTTAAAATTCTAGCATGGAGATATTAGATTCTGTGGAATTATTGCCTTCCAGTCTGATTAACCCAGTCCACAGTGGTGTAGATGGTAGAGCACTGCCTTTCATTCATAGCAAACTGGGTTCAAACCTAACCTTCACTGCTGTTCATATGGAGTTTTCAATTCCTCTATAACTGTGTGCATTTCTTCTGGCTTGTCTGGTTTCCTCCCATCTCCCAAAGACCATGTAGGTTTGTAGATTGATGACCTCCAATAATTTGCCAGAACATGTTGATGAGTGGTTAAATCTGGGGGGAGTTGATCACAATGTGGGGAGAATAAAAAGTTAGGTTTGGATGCTTAATAGTCAGAGTGGACATACTGGGCTGAAGATTCCGTTTCTGTGATGTTTGGCTCTTCATGCCAGAAATATTTTGTGCTAATTTCTGAGTTCTGCATCCACTCTAGAATTAGAGTACTCCAGACTTTCAAAAGACTTTCTATCATTTCCTTGTTCCCCAGTAAAATTTACTCAGGTCATGGAAGAGTCCGAAGTGGTACAATGATGTCCAAAGGTGAGTAATATCTGTCAGAATTCCACCTATAATGTATGTGATCTCATACGTTGGAGCTCACAGGCAGAGTGAGCCATGTAAAGGAGGAGCCTTCATGTATTAGTGAGGGCTGTTTCCAACTTCAGTGTTACTTAAGAGAGTCATGCCACGAAGTCCAGAACTGTGTGTGAGTATACATGATTGCAATTGTGTACATGTGGTCATTATTTGTATACATACTGACATGCATTTGTGTGTGTGTGAAAGAGAGAGAGACCGAGAGGGAGAGAATAAAACGGCTCCAGGTTCTACAGTCTGTAAGAAGGTCGCATGGGGGGGGGGGGGTAATGCCCCAGATTTATGATGAGAGAAAATTCAAGATATTAGCAGCTGGAAAGTTGGGAGGTATCATTGGTGGAGGATGATGTTACGACTGTTTGCCAGAGAATGGGTGGAATGCTGGACAAATGGTTGAACATAGGTTGTGTTGGAAGGCTTTGGGTACACTGTGTGGCAGAACACTGGTGATAGAGTGGGAGTAGAGGCTGAGACTATGCAGCAGATTTTTAGTTGGCAATGGTGCAATCTCATTGCCATTCTCCAAGAACTGGGATCAGCTCATGTGAAGCAAACATTGGATCATGTGGTGCCATACTTTAAGGAGGTCTGAAATTCCTCTCAATAGAGAATCATTTGCAGGGGAAGGACTAGTCTGCTGATGTATAGACTGCTCTGTCTCACACAGTGGTTCCAATAATGGGAAAAATTTCCAGGGGCCGCTTCTAAGATTTTCTTTGATGTATCAAGTTTTATGAAGAAAGTGAGCCTCCAGCAGAATTCACCTTCACAACATTTCTTTAATGGAGTCTTGTTCCTCTGGCATAGCACTACAGATATGCTTTGTAGTACCCCTTTGATAAATATATATTCTCATCGTAGGGACTACTTTTCAGCCCCTCTTGGTCACAAGCCTCTGTACCCCTCACCAAGCCTACAATCCTTGTTTGAAACTCATACTGACTATCAATCAGCTTTCCCAAGTTCCCCTCAGCCACATGAAAACCATTGATCACAATTTCAAATTTCACCCGAGCGCTCACTCTGACCCTTGCTAGTTATCCACAATGCTCTCCTCACCGCTGGACTCAAATATTCATGATCCACACCCATCTGGCACTCACCCTGCCCATTTGATACCGGCATTTCCACTTTGCTCCATTTCAATGCCCTGGACCCACACTTAACCTGCTCTGTCTGCTGCACAATTGCATTACATTTTTTCTGTCGCATAAACTCCTTGGAGCATTTAGCTACTGAACCTGGCAAGCACATATATTAACTTGGTACGTACTACCTCTTCACTGCATCTGACCACCTGATGCTTAAATTATAGGCCAAAGTCTGTCACTGTGCATGACAAAGATTGAGAGTGACTTTATTCACTTAAAGCAGCGTGTTGCTAATTTTTTCTGGATGAATTATGATTGATGCAGAATTTCATGGTGCATTTATTCTAAGTAAAAAATTCTGTAACATCTCAGGAGAAAAGGAAATCGCAGGAGATGATACAAATTCAATGTTAAAAATATTGTATTATTCGTAAAAAGTTGATCTCAAAAATATCACTATGTGTCACTGCAGTGTCTGTCACTTCTTAGCAAAATATCATGAGGCACTTTCAGATGAAGGAGAGTCATGTCACTCTTCTGAAGCACTACTATAAGCAAACAGAAGAGATTTAAGGTGACAGATACAATGCATGTAATTAGCTGAATTTAGTTGACTGGCAACTGTTGATCTGGAGGGGTACTGAATTCATGACGGAGCTCGTCTCAGGGTTCTAGGCATACCTGGCTAAGTGCAAAACTAGGAGATGAGCAGAGCTCCTACTCTGGTGCTGAACTAACCATTGCATTACTGTGCTGGCATGAGGACACGGCCCTTCAACTTTACACCAAGGCTGGTTAGAAATTGATCAGTGACCCCAAAGTAGGCTGGTATTTAATTTATTTTATTTGTTTTAAGCTTTTAATTAATTGATATTAACTTAAGCTGATTTTAATTCATTTTTAATTTAAAGCATTTTTAAGGTGGAGGTTGATAGGTTTTTGATTAGTGAGTGCATCACAGGTTATGGGGAGAAGGCAGGAGAGTGGGACTGAGAGGAATAATAACCCAGCCATGATGTATTGGCAAAGCAGACTCATTGGCCCAAGTGGCCTAACTCTGCTCCTATGTCTCATGGTTTTAATTATTTCTATCTATTTGAATACTTTTAAATTTTCTTTACTTTTAGTGGCATAAAAACAATTCAAATTCTTTGATAATTGAAGAGACAAGAGGATTTTCTCAGAGGATGGTGGCTGATTTTTCAGAAGCTGCAGTCTTGAGGTCCAGCTGTAGATTGGCACCTGTTCTGCTTTACAGGATTCCTCTGCAGCTGGGAAGAGTAGTGGCTTCTGGAGAGGCATTTTGGGTAGCAACTCCAGGCAGTGGTAGCAAATCCTTGCTAATATCTTTGGTCTTGTTACTATCCCAAGAAGTAAATCACATTGCATACTTTAGGAAGCAAAGATCAGACACAGTTCTTGAGAGCTACAAAGTGCTTAAGAAGGGACTTAACAGAGCTGGAAGGGGACTTTGGAAAGCCTTGGTGAGTCAGATTAAGGAAAATCCCAAAGGTTTGACACAAGTGTTTTACACTTATGCATAGGAGCTTTGAGGAGAATTAGATTTTTGCAGAAATTTTAATCAAGATGCATAAAACAGTTAAAGATGCTTGAGAAGTTTAATCATAGTAAATGTAACAGTCAGAGCAAGTTCTTCCCCTGGGTTTGGTGAAGTATTGTGTTAAGATGAAAATTATTAATAGAAACTAATATTGTTTCTTTGTTGCAACCCAGAAAGTTTAGTGCTGTTAGGGCAGGAAAAGAATGGATGGAGGTTTGGATTATAAACTGCAAAACTTCATCTAGTCCAGGGATGTGAGCAAGCTGGGGTCTAGCAAGGATAGGAGCCTTCCTTTTTCATAATCATTTTGCACACCTACAGTGTGCCCGCACACCCATTCAAAAAGAGTCACATTTTGAATACAATGTACTGTATCTCAAGAAGTATTTGTCTTCAGTATATTTAATCTTTTATTCCACTTGAACTTTAGGAATACAAACATCTTAAATTTGAAGGAATTCTAAGGTTACAGGAAGATGCAATTTATGTTCTAAAATTATCCCATGATTCTACAATGCCAGCTCATACTCCAAATTTAGGTAGGAATTTACTGAAATGGTTAATCCCTGCTGGAATATGGAGATTGTAATCAAAGTAGCTTCTGTGGTGATCCCTGAAGGAGAACATTCAGGAAATTGGTGTGAAAAGGGTTGTACTACATTCTAATTTGGGAGATGCTTATTTCAGTACCTGAAAGTTACTGCTTCCCCAGCAGCAAATCCCCACATCACCTGGGCTGCCCCTGAATGCTTGTGTTGAGGTAGTGTGGTGATGTAGGGTACAGTCAGTGGGAGCCATTGTTGGGCATTGGCTGCACCTTCTCCACCTGTTGACAGACCACTTGGTTCCTACAATTTCTCTCATCTCCTCTTGCTTTCTTCTTTCTCTTTCATAGAGATTCTTCAAAAGTAAAAGAGAGTACAAAAGGAGATAGCGTTTTCCATCACATCCAACAGGTGATATTTATCCTTGTCAACACGTCGAGGGGATACTGGCAGCCCAAGTAATAACCTTGAGTTTCACACCTCTGTGTTGAGCATCACACTACTCACCCTAATCATCCAACACAAACCCTCACACCAGACGGTGGAGCTAGTTTGGGGATTTCTGCAAAGCTTCAAGCAATGCAGCCTACAGCCTGACCAAGTATCTTTCTAGATTTTAAGAAGGTACATACCTGGGAGGGATTGGTCTAAGCAGCTAAGAGAACATTAGCGAGTCATGCATTACCCAATAATACTAAATGGAGACTACAAATGCTGGAGGACTTACCCTTCTCTCTCCATTTGTCATTCTCCACTTGACCCCATTTGCAAGTCAACTCCTCTTCATCTGAATCTGCCTGTTGCTTCCCATCTTTATACTCATCCCACCCTGTCAGCTCTTTATATAGACCAGCTCCCCTCTACTATTTCAGTCCATTTGAAAGATCTTAATCTGAAACATTGACAGTTCCTTTCACTCTATAAATGCTGTCTGATTCACTAATTCCTTCAGCAACTTGTTAGGATATAGAACATAGAAAATCTACAGCATAATACAGGCCTTTCAGCCCACAATGCTGTGCTGAACATGTACTTATATTAGAAATTACCTAGGGTTACCCATAGCCCTCTAATTTTCAGAGCTCCATGTACCTATCCAGGGGTCTCTTAAAAGACCCTATTATATCCACCTCCACTACCATCGCCAGTAGCCCATTCCGCATACTCACCACTGTCTGCATATAAAACTTACTCCCAACAACTCCTCTGTACCTACTTGCAAGCACCTTAAAACTATGCCCTCTCATGTTAGCCATTTCAACCCTGGGAAAAAGCCTCTGACTATCCACATGATCAATGCATCTCATCATCTTATACATTTCTATCAGGTCACCTCTCATCCTCCGTTGCTCCAAGGTGAAAAGGCCGAGTTCATTCAACCTATTCTCATAAGTCATGCTCCCCAATCCAGGCAAAAACCTTGTAAATCTCCTCTGCACCCTTTCTACAGTTCACACATCCTTCCTGTAGTGAGGCGACAAGAACTGAGCACAGTACTCCAAGTGGGGTCTGAGCAGGGTCCTATATAGCTGCAACATTACCTCTCGGCTCTTAAACTCAATTCCATGATTGATGAAGGCCAATGCACCGTGTATCTTCTTAATCACAGAGTCAACCTGTTCAGCAGCTTTAAGTGTCCTATGAACTCGGACCACAAGATCTTTCTGAACCTCCACACTGCCAAGAGTCTTACCATTAATGCTATATTCTGCCATCATATCTGACTTAACAAAATGAAACACCTCACACTGATCTGGGTTGAACTCCATCTGCCACTTCTCAGTCCAGTTTTGCCTCCTATCAATGTCTCTGACAGCTCTCCACACTATCCACAATACCCCCAACCTTTGAGTCGTCTGCAAATTTACTAACCCATCCCTCCACTTCTTCATCCAGGTCATTTATAAAAATCACGAAGAGAAGGGGTCACAGAACAGATCCCTGAGGAACACCACTGGTCACTGACCTCCATACAGAATATGACCCATCTACAACCACTCTTTGCCTTCTGTGGGCAAGCCAATTCTGGATCCACAAAGCAATGTCCCCTTGGATCCCATGCCTCCTTACTTTCTCAATAAGCCTTGCATGGAGTACCTGATCAAATGCCTTGCTGAAATCCACTGCTCTACCTTCATCAAAGTATTTAGTCACATCCTCAAAAAAGTTCAATCAGGCTTGTTAGGCACAACTTGCCTTTGACAAAGCCATATTGACTATACTTAATCATATTATGCCACTCCAAATGTTCATAAATCCTACCTCTGAGGATCTTCTCCATCAACTTACCAACTATTGAAGTAAGACTCACTGGACTATAATTTCCTGTGCTATCTCTACTCCCTTTCTTGAATAAAGGAACAGCATTCGCAACCCTCCAATCCTCCAGAATCTCTCCCATCCCCATTGATGATGCAAAGATCATCGCCAGAGGCTCAGCAATCTCCTCCCTTGCCTTCCACAGTTGCCTGGGGTACAGCTCGTCTGGTTCCGGTGACTTATCCAACTTGAATCTTTCCAGAAGCGCCAGCAAATTGTCTTTCTTAATATCTATATACTCAAACTTTTCAGTCCGCTGTAAGTCATCCCCACAATCATCAAGATCCTTTTCCATAGTGAATACTGAAGCAAAATATTCATTAAGTACCTCTGCCATCTCCTTCGGTTCCATACACACTTTTCCATTGTCACACTTGATTGGTCCTATTCTCTCAATTCTTATCCTCTTGCTCTTCACATACTTGTAGAATTCCTTGGGGTTTTTCTTTATTTCTGCCCAACAAGTCCTTCTTATGACCCCTTCTGGCTCTCCTAATTTCATTCTTAAGCTCCTTCCTGCTAGCCTTATAATCTTCAGTATCTTTATCATTACCTAGTTTTTTGAACTTTTTGTAAGCTTTTCTTTTCTTCTTGACTAGGTTTACAACAGCCTTTGTACACCACAGTTCCTGTACCCTACCATTCCATTCATTCCTACCATTCCCTGTCTCATTGGAATGTACCCATACAGAAGGCCACACAAATATCCCCTGAACCTTTACCACATTTCTGCTGTACTTTTCCCTGAGAACATCTGTTCCCAATTTATGCTTCCAAGTTCCTGCCTGATAGGCTCATATTTCCCCTTATACTAATTAGAAGCTTTCCAAACTTGTCCGTTCCTATCCCTCTCCAATGCTGTGTTAAAGGAGATAGAATTGTGATCACTATCTCCAAAATGCTCTCCCTCTGAGAGATCTGACACCTGATCAGGTTCATTTTCCAATACTAGATCAAGTACAGCCTCTCCTCTTGTAGGCTTATCTGCATATTGTGTCAGGAAACCTTCCTGAACACACCTAACAATCTCCACCCCATCCAAACACCTTGCTCTAGGGAGATGCCAATCAATATTTCAGAAATTAAAATCTTTGACCACGACAATGCTGTTATTATTACACCTTTCCAGCATCTGTCTCACTATCTGCTCATCGATATCCCTGTTACTATCTGGTGGTCTATAAAAAATACCCAGTAGAGTTATTGAACCCTTTCTGTTCCGAACGTCCACCCACAGAGACACAGTAGAGAACCCCTCCATGATTTCCTCCTTTTCTGAAGCCATGACACTATCTCTGATCAGAAGTGCCACACCCCCACCTTTTTTGCCTCCCTCCTTGTCCTTACTGAAACATTTAAGCCTGGCACTCTAAGTAGCCATTCCTGCCCCTGAGCCATCCAAGTCTCTAACGGGCACAACATAATAGCTCCTTTTTCCTTTTTTTGTTTTCAAAATGTTTAATGACAAGCATACAAAATATTATGCACTGGCTTATATTTAGGGAAAGTGAAGCTGATGCAAATTAGTTTTTGCAGGTCCAGTGATTTCAATCTTGTTGAAGTCCTTGCTTCACTAATTCTTTATTTACATTTATGATAATGACTTCTATACTTGATGTAATCATAGTATCAAACCTTGAGCACGTCTCAAAAAATATGGCCAAATGCACTTTCTATGAAGTAGATGTCCATGGTTTTTGAGTGGTTATATTTACTTCCTCTTGTTTTTAACTTCCATTAGATTTATATTTCACAATTAATGATGGTAGAGACAGAGTAGCATAGGGCAAGTAGTCTCACCCCACTACAGTGATATAGTTCTTCTTGCCCTCACCTGCTACCACATGAACCTTCACGTCCAAAACATCACCCTCTGCAACGTCGGCCATCTCCAAAGGAATTCTACGACCAAGCGTATCTTTACCTGCACCCCCATCTCCACTTTCCACAGGAATATCTCTCTGTGACTCCTTATCCATTCATCCATCGCCACTAACTTCCCTCTTGGTACTTATCCCTGCAGGTGAACAAAGCGCTACACCTCCCATTCACCTCCTCCCTCACCTCCATTCAGGGCCCTAATCAGCCCTTCCAGTTAAGACAACACTTCACCTGTGAATCTTCTGGGTTCATCTACTGTGTCCAGTGCTCCTGATGCAGCCTCCTTTACATTGGTGAGACCCGTTGTATGCTTTGTCTAGCTTTAAATACGCTCTCTAACTTATAGAATTGCATGAAAATAGGGTATCAAATCAGAGACAACCAAAGAAATTATACCTTGACACACATATATACGAATAAATTGAAATTACACACCCCTTCATCATTAAGACTGAAACAATTAATTTAAATTTTAGAACAATTTTCTAAAGATATACACAGGAACTTTGGATTAGGTAAGTGCAGAACATTAAACACAAACCATCTCATTATGTGCTGTGTCATAAGGTGTGGCAAATCATGGTCTATGCTCATAATTGTTCTTGGCAAATTTTTCTGCGGAAGTGATTTGCCATTGCCATCATGAGATGGGTGACCCCAGCCGTGGTCAATACTCTTCAGAGATTGTCTGCCTTGTGCCAGTGGTCACATAACCAGGACTTGGAATATATACCAGTTGCTCATATGATTATCCACTACCTGCTTCCATGGCTTCATATGACCCCAGTCGGTGTGCTAAGCAGGTGCTACACCTTGCACAAGGGTGACCTGCAGGCTAGTGGAGGGAAGGAGTGCCTTGGGTAGAGGAATATCTCCACCCTGCCACCCAATTAAACATAAAGATTGGTTCACCAGAGCTGGTAGAATACAAAACACAGCAGCAGGATACAATACAACCAATGGATGAATATGAAACATAAGCATCTGGGATATCAACAAGCAAAGAAAACAATTCATAGTGCAATAAACAGAAGACATTTGACAGAATTTACTTCAAAGCTTAAGAAAATCTGCCAAGCTGACCTCAATAGTATAAACATAACAAAGACAATAAACACATTTGCTGTTGTCACTATGTTCGGGTATGGCCCAAGTACGGAGCCAGAGACACTGAAGTGGGTTGATAGTTCACAGACTTTAATGTGAGCAGAGTTAGGGGGAAAAGAAAACAATAAACGCTAGGCTAAAGAGAGCTGTTAACTAAAAGTCTCAAATGGAAAACGAAGCTGACACTGCGGCTGAAAGGAATAACTGAATATAAAACGAATACCGCTAGTCTTCAGAGTCAGTTGATTCGACAGTCCAATTTCTTAGGCAAGGCCAAATGCAAGCAGGGAGCAAAACATTGCTGTGCTTTGCCCAAGACTCTAAGACAAGCACTAAGATGAAAAGAATGGAGTTAAATACCATCACAACGAAATAATAATTAGTTGACATATGCATATTCATGAGCACAATTGCCGTATCTGTTGCACTGCTGAATTTGTGGTTGTGACTGGGCCCCTCTCCCCAGGCACCACAGACCTGTGTCTGCTGTAAGTCCCAGATGAGTGACTTGTCCAAGATGTCCTTCACCATGATCCAAGAATGTTTTTCTGGACCATACCCTTCCCAGTCCACAAGGTACTGTATATTACCACGTTGCCAGCGACATGCCAGGAGTCACCACACTGTACAGACCAGTGAACAATCTACCAAGTGGGGAGGAGAGGGTGTGGTGACAGGGCAGAGGAGAGCTAGTAACTGTCTGGAGCTGGGAAATATGGAATACTGGGTGCTCCTTCAGTGATGCTGCTAGACACAATCTGCACTGCACCTTGTTGTCAGAAGTTTCCACTACAAATGGTCCCATGCAGTGCTGTGCCAGTTTGATGCTCTCAACTTTCAGGGGAAGATCCCTTGATGCCAACCAGACCGCCTCTCCTGGCTTGAATGGCCTTACCTGTCGATGGAGCTGATCAGCCTGTTGAGAATGTTGTTTCTGGGCATGCAGCAGAGAAGCACTGGATCATCTCCAGGTGTCCTTGTAGCACTGGATCAGCTGTTCAGCATCAGGAACTCCAACATCAATCTCCTGATCGGGGAAGAGTGGGGGCTGAAATCCCTTCTGGCATTCAAAGAGAGACATACCGGTGGAGGATGACTGGAGGTTATCTATCCAAACCAATTGGGAACTCCAGGACAAGGGGTTGGAAGTGGGTCAATAGTTCACAGACTTTAGTGGGAAAAGAAAAAATGAAGTTATCACTGTAGCTGAAATGAATTACTAAATATAGAATGAATACTGCTAGTCTTCAGAGTCAGTTGACTCAACAGTCCAATTTCTTGGCATAATATCTTGGTCTGAAACTGATCTGGAAAATTTACAAAGGAAAATATAAACTGAAATAGCAAATGTTAGAAAACATTATGTACACTCAAGCACATTTAGATTAACACAACTAGGACAGAAGGAAGAAGAGGAACTACAGGCATAAAAATTTACACAACAGTCAGATAAAATGTATAAGCATATATTTTCATCAATGAAAACAGGATTCAGCACTGCATGTGAGCATACAGAGTTCTGATTAGAAGTAAACACCACTAAACTTAACTGAAAGTGCAACCCTGAAAAATGAAGAAATTATCACTACAGAAGAAAAAGTTAACCAATGGAAAAGCATGACTCTCCATGGAGGACATCCCCAGGATCTCTTCCCAGAAAATGTCAACAAAGAAGTGTCAAACACCTGGCTCAGAGTTGGAGACCTCTTCCCAGAAACAGAGTGGTTTCTTGGGGCAATACAGGACCAGGTGGTTAACACAAAAAAAATTATCAAAAATGCATAATTAAAGACCAACAAAGATGTAAAATGTCAAGAGAAATCAGAAACAATCCAACACATTACAGGATCCTGCAGCAGTTTAACACAATCTGATTACTTACACAGCAACAATCAAGTGGCAAAATCTTGCTTTAAAATACAAACTTTTAAAAGACATCATACCTTACTATAATTACAAGCCTGCTCTATTTTTAGATTCAGAGTCCTACAAATTATATTACGACTGATCCAGTATTACAGATAGGACAATCCATAATAAACATCCGAATCTTGTATTACAGGATAAACAAGCAAGAATAATTTATTTAGTAGATGTAGCCATTCCAAACACACATAACTTTTAGAAATCGGTAAGTGAAAAACAAACAGCAGAAATATGCTGAATTAAAAGGGAAATTGAAAAGATGATCGGCAGATGCAACAAGGTGAGAAAGACAAGTTGAAAGGAGTTTGGAGACAGAGGCGGATGGCTGACAGGTGGAAGCAGACAAAAGCAAAAGATGGAACCATGAAGGGAAAAGAGAAGCTGAATGTGATGGCAATCACCTGAGGGTGATAAGTAGGAACACAAAGGCTGCCTGTGTTGCAAAGTGGTAATGAGAACCATGTGAAGGCAGCTGGAGTCAAATAGGAGAGAGGATCTGGTGGGCAAAATTTATCGGCATTAGGTGGATGAAACCAGCAAAGGAAGAAGGATGAAAAGAGAAAGGGGGAACACAGAAAGTGAGGCTTACATGACACTGAAACATTTGAGATTGAAAGATTTAATATTTACAGTCACAGAGCATTTCAGCATGGATGCAGTCCTGTTGGTTTGATGATATCATGAAGACCACTGTGCCCACCCATTTCATCCTAATTTCCTGTTTTTGGTCCATATCTCTCTAAATTCCACCCCTGCATGCAGATTGAGGTTGAGGCAGAAAAGATTTAAATGATATCTTGGAAGCAATTTTATCTCACAGGGATTGGTGAATATATGACATGAACTGCCAGGGGAAGTGGTTAAAACAGATACAATTGTATTATTTAAGAAGCACTTAGAAGTTTGTTAGTCTTTCTTTTTTTTTCCCTTTTTAATGGGTTCTTTCAGGTTTCTTGTTTTGTGGCTGCCTGAAAGGAGACAAATCTCAAGGTTGTATAAGTTATGCATACTTCTATAATAAATGTACTTTGCACTTTGAAGTACGAGGAGACAACAAGCTTGGAGGAACGTAGGCCAAGTTCAGGGAATTAGCTAGATGGACAACACGCTTAACAGGAACTCGTTGGACCAAATAATATGTGTGTTGCCTTTATGGCAGTTATTTAGTTTATAATATTTTCGCTTAGTAATTCATTTGTTAGTATTTTCTAGTTAGAATTAGAAGTGTTTGAAGTATATTCATTGCCTGTAAAATATATCGGCATGTGATGACATCACTTCCGGTTTCGCCGCGTCTTGTGGGAAAATACTGGTTTGAGATCGACATGAGGGCGGGGGCTCACCATGAGGCAGACCCGAGCAGAAGTTGTTTTGCAAGCATTAGAAATCACAGTGAGAGCAACGCTGTAAGTTAATAGATAATCGATATGTTGAATTAAAATGTTAACGCCGATCCTGTTAAAAGTAACGATGGTCGATAATGTTTATGTTTTCATTAGTTAAAGAGTTGCGGATAGTTTGCATTGAAGTGTATTTAAAGTAGTCAATGGCGTAGGTAAATTCGGCCTGTATACTGCACTTTAATGTAATGTAGTTATAGTTACTTTTAGAAGTATTTACAATGGAAATGTGATATCAAGAAGGAAACAAATACTGTATCAATCTTGTATTGTTTTATCAACAGTTTTCACCATATGTTAATGTGATGAGTGAACAGTAAATGGTTAATTTTACTGCGACCATGTTTCATTGACTACCGTTTATCTCGGTGTTTAATTCAGCGTTTCAGTTACACCTGAGCGAGAACGCTACAATATGTATCCATGATCTACTGCTCTGCAAATCTATGACTCTATGAGAAGGCCGCACTGACTGCTCTTAATCAGATATTACCTATCCAACGGCCAGTAGATCCTGTCCATCAGTATTCCCTCCAGTATCACATCCACCACTGATGTCAGGCTAATTGTCCCGTAGACTTCCAGCTTGTTTTCACTGCCCTTCTTAAGCAATGTAACAACATTAGCCACCTTCCAGTCTTCGGGAACTTAATGATAAAGCAGATATTTCCGCAAAGTCCTCTGCAATTTCTTCTGTAACCTCTCTTACGGTCTGAGGATCACTCAGCTTGAACCTGGGGATTAATTCCCCCTCAATGCACTGTGTGGCTTAAAATACCTCCTCCCTGGTCATACAGATGTACCCATAAGGGTCTCTACCTGTTTCCCTCAGTAAACACAAATGGGAAATGTTAGTTAAAGATTCCACCAAACTCCTGCAGCTTAAGATGTAGGTGGTTTTATCTGTTTGTGGACCTACTCTCTCCTGTCACTCTTAATATAGCTATAGAACTTCTTGCAATTTTCCTTAACCTTATCTGCCAGATCCACCTCATTCCCTCTCTTGGCCTTCCTGATTTCCTCTTCAGAGCATTCTTAATCTTTTCATAGTCATCAAGGAATTTGCTTGATCCTGACCTCCTAAACCCAGTGCACAGCGCTGTGCAAAAGTCTTAAGCACATATATTCACAGCAAGGCTGCCTTAGACCTTTGCACAGTACTGTAATAATTTTATGTATTGTTCTGCACTGCTGCAAAAAGAAATCATGACATATGTGAGTGATGATAAACCTGATTCTGATATTGGTCTTTATTGTAGACTGAAAATGGGAAGGGGGTAGGGAGAGGGGAATCATAGTTGGGAAAAGGGGAAGGGAAAGGGGAAGGAGCGGGCAGCACCAGAGAGACATTCTGTAATGATTAATAAACCAATTATTTGGAATCAAATGACCTTGCTTGATGTCTCAGGGCTCCGTGTGTCAGCAGCTGTGGCACACCCAAGCCCCAGCACTCCTTCTCTGTCATCTATTTCCTGCCCCTCCCACGATGCTCCACCCTTGTCACTCCCAATATCCTTTGCTTCACGGTGACAAATACAATACTGTGAAAAAGTCTAACTCTCACTTCCCCTTTTCACAACTACTCTGATTCTCCTCTCATGCCCCTTCCCACTCTCAGTCCACAACAGAGAGCCATATCAGAATTAGGTTTATCATCACTCAGGTGAAACTTGTTTTTTTGTGGCAGCAGTACAGTGTAATGCATAAAATTATTATGCAAAAGTCTAGCTATATATATGTGCCAAAGTTCAACTTTCCAAAAATAGACTGAAGGTTTAAGCTGAAGTGAAGAAAAATTATATAAAAAATAAGACCACTTGCATTCACGTTCATCTCCACTTTTGCATCTATGGAAGTTCCCAGTCTCATAGATATCTTTTGAAACTAGAGAGCTTCTGAAATCCTAGAATACTTTCTGCCATCCAACAAGGGCTCCTCCACAAGCAACAACCAAGCCTCACACTAAGACCTCTTCCTCAAACTGCTCTGATGACACTCTGCAGATCAGAGTTTTTTTTTTAGAAACGGTTGAAATACTGGAATTAAGGAAAAGATGTCTCATTTAAGAAAGTCAAGAATTTATTCCTATGTGTACTGAACATTTGTAACTGTTCTAAGTCCAATTTAATGTCAGAAAAATGTATACAATATTTCAATAAGTACTCCTGTTTGAGTACTGTCGGGGGTGGGGGAGGAGAGAGCCTATCAGGGGGAAGCAACAGGAGCCATGCCTCTGGCACAGAGTCCGGCCCTGTGGCTCAGAAGGGTTGGGAAAGGAAGAGGAAGGCAGTAGTGTTAGGGGACTCTATAGTTAGAGGGTCAGACAGGTGATTCTGTGAACGCAGGAAAGAAACTCGGATGGTAGTTTGCCTTCCAGGTGCCAGGGTCCAGGATGTTTCAGATCACGTCCAAGATATCCTGCAGTGGGAGGGAGAACAGCCAGAGGTCATGGTACATATTGGTACCAATGACAAAGGTAAAAAAGAGAAGAGATCCTGATAAAAGTCTACAGGGAGTTAGGAAGGAAGTTGAGAAGCAGGACTGCAAAGGTTGTAATCTTGGGATTACTGCCTGTGTCATGTGACAGTGAGAATAGGAATAAAATGAGCTGGATGATAAATGTGTCACTGAGGGATTGGAACAGGGGGCAAGGATTCAGATTTCTGGATCACTGGGACCTCTTTGGGGCAGGTGTGACCTGTACAAAAAGGACGGGTTGCACATGAATCCCAGGGGGACCAATATCCTGGTGGGGAGATTTGCTAAGGCTACTGGGGAGAGTTTAAACTAGAATTGTTGGGGGGTGGGAACCAAACTGAGGCTGTTGGCTCACAAACAGAGAAAGCTTGGAGGGAGAATAGGCAGGTGATAGAGAAGGGATACGCTCAAATGGATGGTTTGAGATGTAAGCATGACGAAACCTGCAGATACTGGAAATTCAAGCAACACACACAAAATGCTGGTGGAACACACCCTTCGTCAGGACTAACTGAAAGAAAAGATATTAAGAGATTTGAAAGTGGGAGGGGGTAGGGGAGATCCGAAATGATAGGAGAAGACAGGAGGGGGATGGATGAAGCTAAGAGCTGGAAAGTTGATTGGCAAAAGGGATACACAGCTGGAGAAGGGAAAGGATCATGGAAAGGGAGGCCTTGGGAGAAAGAAAGGGGGAGGAGAGCACCAGTGGGAGATGGAGAACAGGCAAGGAGTGATTGTGTGAGGGGCAGAGAGAGAAATACAAAAGAGAGAGAAAAAAAGCGTGGTAAATTAATAAACAAACAAACAAATGAACAAATATATAAATCGATCAATCAATATATATGTACACACGCATTCATACATACATACATAAATAAATAAGGGATGGGGTAAAAAGGGGAGGAGGGGCATTAACGGAAGTTAGAGAAATCAGTGTTCATGCCATCAGGTTGGAGGCTACCCAGATGGAATATAAGGTGTTGTTCCTCCAACCTGAGTGTGGCTTCATCTTGACAGTAGAGGAGGCCATGGATAGACATATCAGAATGGGAATGGGACATGGAATTAAAATGTGTGGCCACTGAGGAGATCTTGCTTTCTCTGACAGACAGAGCGTAGGTGTTTAGCGAAATGGTCTCCCAGTCTGCATCGGGTCTCACCAATATATAGAAGGCTGCACCAGGAGCACCGGACACAGTATATTACACCAACCGACTCACAGGTGAAGTGTCGCCTCACCTGGAAGGACTGTCTGTGGCCCTAAATGGTGGTGAGGAAGGAAGTGTAAGGGCAGTTGTAGCACTTGTTCCGCTTACAAGGATAAGTGCCAGGAGGGAGATCGGTGGGAAGGGATGGGGGGGGATGAGTGGATAAGGAAGTCGCATAGGGAGCGATCCCTGCAGAAAGCAGAAAGGGGGGGAGGGAAAGATGTGCTTGGTAGTGGGATCCCGTTGGAGGTGGCGGAAGTTACAGAGAATTATACGTTGGACCTGGAGGCTGGTGGCGTGGTAGGTGAGGACAAGCGGAACCCTATCCCGAGTGGGGTGGCGGGCAGATGGGGTGAGGGCAGATATGCGGGAAATGGAAGAGATGTGTTTGAGAGCAGAGTTGATGGTGGAGGAAGGGAAGCCCCTTTGTTTAAAAAAGGAAGACATCTCCTTCGTCCTGGAATGAAAAGCCTCATCCTGAGAGCAGATGCGGTGGAGATGGAGGAATTGTGAGAAGGGGACAGCCTTTTTGCAAGAGACAGGGTGGGAATAGGAATAGTCCAGGTAGCTGTGAGAGTCTGTAGGCTTATAGTAGATATCAGTAGATAAGCCGTCTCCAGAGATGGAGACAGAAAGATCAAGAAAGGGGAGGGAGGTGTCAGAAATGATCGAGGTAATTTTGAGGGCAGGGTGAAAGTTGGAGACAAAGTTAATGAAGTCGACGAGCTCAGCATGCGTGCAGGAGGCAGCACCAATGCAGTCGTCGATGTAGCGAAAGAAAAGTGGGGGACAGATATCCGTATAGGCTTGGAACATGGACTGTTCCACAAAGCCAACAAAAAGGCAGGCATCGCTGGGACCCATACAGTTGCCCATGGCTACACCGTTGGTTTGGAGGAAGTGGGAGGAGCCAAATGTGAAATTATTGAGGGTAAGGTCTAATTCGGCTAGACGGAGGAGAGTGGTGGTAGAAGGGAACTGGTTATGTCTGGAATTCAAAAGGAAGCGGAGAGCTTAGAGACCTTCTTGGTCGGGGATGGAGGTATATAGGGACTGGACGTCCATGCTGAAAATAAGTTGCTGGTGGCCAGGGAACTTAAAATCATTGAAAAAATTCAAAGTGTGAAAAGTGTTATGAACATAGGTGGGAAGGGATTGAATAAGGGGGGATAAAACAGTGTCGAGGTATGCAGAAATGAGTTCAGTGGCGCAGGAGCAAGCTGAGACAATGGGTCTACCTGGTTTGAGATGTGTCTACTTTAACGCAAGGATTATTATGAACAAAGCGGATGAGTTTAGAGTGTAGATCAGTACTTGGAGATATGATGTGGTGGCCATTACAGAGACTTGGATGGCTCAGGAACAGGATTGGTTACTTGAGGTGCCGAGTTTTAGATGTTTCAGAAAGGACAGTGAGGGAGGCAAAAGAGGTGGGGGCGAGGCACTGTTCATCAGAGATAGTATCACGGCTGCAGAAAAGGTGGACGTCATGCAGGGATTGTCTACAGAGTCTCTGTGGGTGGAGGTTAGGAACAGCAGGGGGCCAATAACTTTACTGGGTGTTTTTTATAGGCCACCCAATAGTAACAGGGATATTGAGGAGCAGATTAGGAAACAGATCCTGGAGAGGTGTAATAATAACAGAGTTGTCATGATTGGAGATTTTAATTTCCCAAATATCGATTGGCATCTCCCTAGAGCAAGAGGTCCAGATGGGGTAGAGTTTGTTAGGTGTGTTCAGGAAGGTGCCTTGACACAATATATAGATAAGCCTACAAGAGGAGAGACAGTACTTGATCAAGTATTGGGAAATGAACCTGGTCAGGTGTCAAATCTCTCAGTTGGAGAGCATTTTGGAGATATTGATCATAATTCTATTTCCTTTATAATACCACTGGAGAGGGATAGGAACAGACAAGTTAGAAAAGTGTTTAATTGGAGTAAGGGGAATTTACTGGGCTATCAGGCACGAAATTGGAAGCTTAAATTGGGAACAGATGTTCTCAGGAAAAAGTACAGAAGAAATGTGGCAAATGTTCGGGGATATTTGTGTGGAGTTCTGCACAGATACGTTCCAATGAGACAGGGAAGTTATGGTAAGGTACCGGAACCTTGGTGTACAAAGGCCATAATAAACCTAGTCAAGAAGAAAAGAAAAGCTTACAAAAGGTTCAGAGAGTTAGGTAATGTTAGAGATCTAGAAGATTATAAGGCTAATAGGAAGGAGCTTAAAAAGGAAATTAGGAGAGCCAGAAGGGGTCATGAGGAGGCCTTGGTAGGCAGGATTAAGGAAAACCCCAAGGCATTCTACAAGTTTGTGAAGAATAAGAGGATAAGATGTGAAAGAATAGGACCTATCAAGTGTGACAGTGGGAAAGTGTGCATGGAACCGGAGGGAATAGCAGAGGTACTTAACGAATACTTCACTTCAGTATTCACTATTGAGAATGATCTTGGTGATTGTAGCGCTTGAACATGTAGATATTAAGAAAGAGGATGTGCTGGAGCTTTTGGAAAGCATCAAGTTGGATAATTCGCCTGGACTGGATGAGATGCACCGCAGGCTACTGTGGGAGGTGAGGGAGGAGATTGCTAAGCCTCTGGTGATGATTTTTGAATTATCAATGGGGACGGGAGAGGTTCCAGAGGACTGGAGGGTTGTGGATGTTGTTCCTTTATTCAAGAAAGGGAGTAGAGATAGTCCAGGAAATTATAGACCAGTGAGTCTTACTTCAGTGGTTGGTAAGTTTGTGGAGAAGATCCTGAGAGGCAGGATTTATGAATATCTGAAGAGGTATGATATGATTAGGAGTCGTCAGCATGGCTTTGTCAAGAGCAGGTCGGGCCTTATGAGTCTGATTGAATTTTTAAGGATGTGACTAAACACATTGATGAAGGAAGAGCAGTAGATGTAGTGTATATGGATTTCAGTAAGGCATTTGATAAGGTACCCCATGCAAGGCTTATTGAGAAAGTAAGGAAGCATGGGATCCAAGGGGACATTGCTTTGTGGATCCAGAACTGGCTTGCCCACAGAAGGCAAAGAATGGTTGTAGAAGCGTCATATTCTGCATGGAGGTCTCAGGGATCTGTTCTGGGATCCTTACTCTTTGTGATTTTTATAAATGGCCTGGATGAGAGAGTTGAGGGATGGGTTAGTAAGTTTGCTGATGACACAAAGTTTGGAGGTGTAATGAATGGTGTGGAGGGATGTCAGAGGTTACAATGGGACAGTGATAGGATACAAAACTGGGCTGAGAACTGGCAGATGGAGTTCAACCTGGAGAAGTGTGAAATGGTTCATTTTGGTAGGTCAAATATGATGGCACAATATAGTATTAATGATAAGATTTTTGGGACTGTGGAGGATCAGAGGGATTTTGGAGTCCGAGTCCATAGGACACTCAAAGCAGCTGTGCAGGTTGACCCTGTGGTTAAGAAGGCATATAGTGTATTGACATTCATCAATCGTGCAATTGAATTTAGGAGCCGAGAGGTAATGTTGCAGCAATATAGGACCCTGCTCAGACCTCAGTTGGAGTACTGTGCTCACTTCTGGTAACCTCATGACAGGAAGGATGTGGAAGCCATTGAAAGAGTGCAAAAAAGATTTACAAAGATATTGCCTGGATTGGTGAGCATGCCTTATGAAAACAGTTTGAGTGAACTCGGCCTTTTATCCTTGGAGCGACAGAGGATGAGAGGTGACCTGATAGAGGTGTATAAGATGATGAGGGGCATTGATTGTGTGGATAGTCAGAGGCATTTTCCCAGGGCTGAAATGGCTGCCACAAGAGGACACTGGTTTAAGGTGCTGGGGAATAGGTACAGAGGAGATGTCAGGGGCAAGTTTTTTACTCAGAGAGTGGTGAGTGCATGGATGGGCTGCTGGCAATGGTGGTGGAGACGGATAGGATAGGGTCTTTTAAGAGACTTTTGATTAGGTCCATGGAGTTTAGGAAAATAGAGGGCTAAAGGTAAACCTAGTAATTTCTAAGGTAGGGATATGTTCGGCACAACTTTGTGGGCTGAAGGGCCTGTATTGTGCTGTAGGTTTTCTATATTTCTATGTTTCTAATATACATCCTGAAATACTTTTTCTTTGCAAAATATCCATGAAAATAGAGAAGTACCCCAAAAATGAATGACAGTTAAACATAAGGGCCCTAAAGTACCCCCCCAGCTCCCCCTTGCTGCACATAAGCGGCAGCAAGGTAACGATTCCCACTACCCCTGGCATAAAAAGCCCAGCGTGAGCTAGGTGATAGCAAAGACACAGACCTTGCAATATGAATAATGAATATTCATTAAAATGAAAAATATGAATGGGACCATGCAAAATACTCTCTGGCTGAGCTTAAGCTTTAATGCCAGATTCAGACCCCCGCCCAGCCAGTATGACAGTATGATCGGGGACTACTTGCAGGTGTTCAGTAGGGGAATCATAGGAAGTCATCTGAATTCTAGCATGCAGCCTGATCTGGCCCCTTATTAGGCAACTTTTGATTACATTAGAACAATGGCATCATCATTAATACAACACCATTCATATTGTACAACACCTGTTAATGTCACCTTGAATTACTTCCTTTTGTTCTCCCTGATGAAGTAAAGCTAATTCAGGAAAGTACCCTCTTGAATTCTGGACATTGAGCTTGATTTTGGATAATGTGAAAGTAAATGTAATTAAGTGTAGAGCTTTTTCAAGAATCCAGTCGAGGACTGTCCAAATTAACATGTTTTTGAAATATATTGAATGTAGCCCATGATAAGATAATACCTCAACAGTCCAGGCTTTATTCAAGTCTTTTTCAGAGCTGACTAGAAGGCTACTTCAGGGCCTTTACTGATAATTTCAGTGAATCATTCCCTCTCTTATGTTTTAGATTGTGTGCTGTGTGCCATTAAAATTCCTCTGCCTCTCACACAAGATTAATGCCATGAGGAGTGAAAGCTTAAATTTAACAACATGACATAGGCTTACTTTTATTACCCAAGTAGAATTCCTTGACCTTTGATCACAACAGTGAAGTATGTTCAATACACTCACAGGAAGAAGTTTATAAATGTCAAAGTAGCTCATAGACTGAAATACAGTAGTATAATTGTATTCATTTCTTCCCAGCCATGCAGAATCACATTTATCAATGACTAAAACAATATTTATTGAAAGAATGCATGTATTTATTTAATACTTATTAGTTTTCATTGAGGTTTCAAAATACTTTGCATAACAGATAATTTAATGAAAGACATTTATTTCAATGATTGCAAATGGAAAAACCATTGAAGCATTTCAAGATGCAACAAATACTCTGTTGGTAACAAAAGTTGAGTTAATTTAACAGTGCTGCATAACCAAAGTAATTGCCCAGAGAAAACTCTCAGCTTTTCAAGTAGTTATTGAGATCCTTTGCCTATATCAAACTGAACAGTAAAGACCTCTGATTTTAATCTTTAGTCAGCAGAAGGGGAAGCATTTCCGACATTGCAGCAGTTACCTTGAATAAATGAAGCAGCAACTGATGGAAACAATCTCACATTTCAAACACAGTGCTCAGGACAGAGGGCACCATCATTGAACCAGAAAAGAAATTAGAAACTGTACATGAAAAGTACCTTGGTCCTCATTTTCTATTCTGTGTGCGATTCTAAGAGATCTTGCAGTTAAATAATTTTAAATGGAACTTAGCACTTATGCTGCCATCCAGTCAAAGATTGTTCCATCCTTTTCATCATGAGGGTGGGGAGGTGTCAGGAATTCAACATCAATATTTATCGCATGGCACCTCAGTAGTTACCTCTGGAATTCTGCAGCAATGCCATCCTTATGCCCACAGCTGAAAGAAACATATATTGTCCCCTTTGCTTACAACCAAAAGCATAGAGAATCCTGATGATACATGAATATCAATTTGCAGCCACTGTGGTTGGGAAATTTAAATTCAAGTCATAGGTAACTTTAGAATATGAAAAGCTAGTCTCAGTAAAGAAGCTAATGAATCCCATAGGCTGTGA
Source organism: Hypanus sabinus (assembly GCF_030144855.1). NCBI lineage: Eukaryota > Metazoa > Chordata > Chondrichthyes > Myliobatiformes > Dasyatidae > Hypanus > Hypanus sabinus. The sequence goes on along the minus strand of NC_082713.1, from coordinate 66,598,631 downwards.
TTTCATCACATTGTTTCTTGTAATGCTTGGTTGTTCCTTGGTCATCATTACTCGTTTTGGATTATATGGTTGATTAACAGTCACCGTGGCAGTGGTACCACCTATTTCTCATGGTTGGACATGAATAGACCAGGGAAAACTCAGGGGTGAGTATGGAATGCTGGATTTTCCAGTGATGTTCATATCCGGTAAAATAATAAGATTCGATTAAATTATACACCATTATTTCTCATAACCCCTCACTGTCTTGGACATATCAAACTTTTTCATCTGAAATCTAATAGTAGAGAAGCAGCAATGTTGTAGCACAACAAAACTTTGAGAAGACCATTGTTATCACCTTTGGGCCTAAGACATAATCTGTTCCAGTTTCGTCATTCTCCCTGGCAGTAATCCGAAGCTGTACCAGACTATCACAACAACAGTGGTGTAGCGAAGTGTAAGATGAATTCTGGATCTGATTCTGCACTGTGTTTCAATAAATAGGTAAATATATAAATATATTTATATATATTTAAATATATTTTTTATATATATAATAAATAAATATATTAAAGAACACCTACTTTCCCTCAGCCACAAACAAGAAAAAATCTGCAGATGCTGGAAACCCAAGCAACACACACAAAATGCTGGAGGAACTCAGCAGGCTAGGCAGCATCAATGGAAAAGAGTATAGCTGACATTTCAGGCCAAGACTCTTTATCAGGTCTTCTATATTCCATCAGCTGACTCTGGCCTGACTCAACTTAGCTTCTTTTAAACACGTTCTCCTGCTTTTATTCCACGCAGCTTTGACCATTCCCACAAGTTACTTCTTGGTTTCTTCTAACTTTAATATGTAAAATGAAATAATGAAAATTATTTTTTATCTGTACCCGCATTAGCTTTCAGATCACATTAATCAAATTGTGTTTAATGACCTAAAATGGTTGTTCGTGAAAAAATGCCTTGATGATGAAGTCCTATTTTCTCACCTGCCTAACCTCTGGAATCTTAATCTCTGAGATATCAGTTTCTCCTCAGATTCTGAATTATTTAACATTACTCCATCACTGAAGCTATAACTATAGTTACCAAGTCCCTAAGCTCAGAAATTTCCTTCCTACAGTTTTACATTGAAGTACATCTTATGGAAATGTTTGTTTGATGACGAACTTCAATAAAAAATAAATTACAAAAAAAAACTCATTGTGCAAATATTTGGTTAGCAGCCCAATAATCTTGTATGTGGATTCACATCATCCTTCCAGATTTCATTTCAATGATGTTCTTCGGGTACGTGAGCTATATCAAAGGAGCAACAGAAATGGAAGTTATTATTTTTGTTTTATTTATAAATTATCTATATTCAGATTCACATGAACAACCACCTTGGACTTTCTATTAGCCATGATTCAGGGCATTTTCTTATCTGATCAATATCTATATCCATGTTGTTGGATACCCTGTTGCTGTAATCTCTTATTCACTGACAATTGGAACCTATATTGTGCTACCAAATGATTCCTTCGAACATTAGTCAGGATCTATATTCTTTCTAGAATAAACGTGGGGAAATACAGTGTAAATCTATAGAGCATTTTCCATGAGTGGAGTCTAATCATTTTTTCCCAAAGAGTGGCAAGATGGTAATCAACACAAGAATCACATTACTGCCATCAGTGAGATAATTTATTTTTATATGGCTTTTGCTTTTTGCATGAATTTAAATAAAGATCAGACAGTTGTTTAAACATTGTCAATGTAAATTTTACCCCTTCTTCCACTGCCTGCAAATCAGAAACCAAATAATAAAGCATTTAAGATCATTCAGGTTAGTTACCTTACGACTGGCACAAAAACACCTATTTTATTCTGCAATGAAGTTATTTTCAAATATCCTTATTTCTTACTTGTGTTAAAAGGACAGTCAATATAACATAGAAATACAATTGTATCAGCGTGAATTAGTCTAATAGCCTGGTGGAAGAAGCTGTCCTGAAGCCTGTTGGTCCTGGATTTTATGCCGCCGTACTGTTTCCCGGATGGTAGCAGCTGGAACAGTTTGTAGTTGGGGTGACTTGGTCCAATGATCCTTTGGACCCTTTTTATACACCCATCTTTGTAAATGTCCTGAACCTGCAGATTGCAAGATATTTTTGCCATTTCTCGCTGACCTCTGCCTAGAATGAACATAACTTGACCAGCAGGATTTAAATTGAGTTCAGGAATGAACATTGATTCAGCATCACTCCCAGATGCTCCCATCGTTCCTGGCACTCACTTACAAAACATTAAACCAAGGGCTTCATCCTTACTTCAATGAAACTGAGGAATAAAGCACAAAAACATGCATTTCCACACTGCCTGTGGTAGTTTAGTTGTTGTGATATTTACTGCATCGCTTTCTCCTAGAGCAATGTTCTTAACTTTTCTTCGAAATGTGTGTGGTAGGTTTTCTCATAGTCAGCTCAGAAGCTAGTCAAAGTCCAGCAATTCAGGCTCAGGTTTGACCTCTGGTGTATGTGTAAAACTTTTACATTCTCCCAATGCCTGCAGCCAAACAAAGTAATCAAATAAGCTCATGAACGCATTTTTAAGACAGGTTTGGACTGAACATGTAGGCCATGAGATATAATTTCCAGATTTTTAATTAATCTATTGATGGATGGGATTCCAATTAGATGATTCACTCCTTTTTGCTTCCAAGCACTATAAGGGTAATTGTTGGATATTGTTTTTCATATCAGAGTTGCTGAAGGTTTCTATGAGATTACCTTCATTTATTTCTAGAGCTTGGCATTGCGCAGGAGATATGCTCAGTCTCTACTGAAGCGGACATATCTTAATTGGAAACTCCTGGTAGCCCTGGGAAGTTTAAATTTTTGTGTCTAAGATAATGATGTCATTGAAGGCATGAAAAGTTTGGCTCTCTGTCTTTCCAACCATCTGTTTGCTGAGCTTTCTGTTAAAAGCAGCCATTTTCTGCAAGAAGATAAATATCACTGGAATTTTCGTGAGTATAAAGTACTTTATGTAGGAAGGTAAAATTTAGACTGTTTTAAGATCTCACTGAGTGGACTGTAATTGCTAGCTGTAGGTATGAATAATTGCAGTCAATCTTCAATTATTTCTGACTATATTCATGTTAAGATTTGTTGAATGCATTATTCTGTTTATAACTCTAATTATGATGCTTTTGCATAGACTATTGTGTCATTTTGGCTTAAATGTACTTTACATTAACATTTGCTTTAATCTATATGGCATTCTTAACTACGTAAAATATCCAAAAGCACTTTGTACAGAAATGGTTATCAGACAAGATTTGAGAATGAACCATATGAGGAAATATTATATCAGATAACATATGGCCTAATTAAAGAGTACATTTTAAGAAATATCTTAAGGATGAGGTGGGGGGTAGAGATTGGTTCAACGGATATGGAATGTCTAACCAGATGTCTATTTTCCACCAGACTGGTACTCTAAATATAGGTCAACACAATTGCAAATAGAATTGGACATGTTGGAAGAAGAACGCATGGCGTTATGGAGGCAACTTACTGGGTAGAATGAGATACAGAGGTTGGAATACCATTGGTACTATCTGCTGAGAGTGAAGCTGTTTTGGCAAGGAACAAGGCCAAAGAAGAGGCCTCTGAAAGGGAAGATGAGACAAAATTAATAAAACAAAACTTCAAAATGGATAATAAGGGGGAAATACTAAGAGTTAAGGGGATCTATATCAAAGTACATGGTGATGTGTCCAATTCTGAGAAAGGGCAAGGAATATATTAAGTGAGCAGGTGTTTTCAAAGGAATATGTGTACCTGCTAGGATGTCAGTAATTGTGAACCTAATGATGATGGTACAAATCATAGATCTTAGAAAGAAATCACAGAGAGAGTGCATGATGTGGCCCAGGAAATAAGCCAGAAAAAAAGTAGAGGCACATGGTAAATACCTGAGAAATTCTTAAAATGCTAAGCATGTTGAATCAAGTTTAGTTTATTTTATGTGCAGATATGGTGAAGTACAGGTACAATGAAAAACTTGCTTTCAATAGCATCATAGGCATACAGATTCAGACAACACATAGAACATAATACTTCCATAAATGATACAAGACAGTAAAGGAAAAAACTGTGCAAAACAAGACAGCAGTAAAAGAAAATCAGAGAGGCAAGACCATGTTAGTGCAAGAGGTGGTTTATACTTTTCTGTCGCTGAAATAGGATTGGGATTGTTCAGGTCATTTCAAGAACTTGAAGTCTATAGGAAAGTTTCTGTCCCTGAACCTGATTCTCTGGGAATTCAGACTTCTATACCTCCATACCTAATGATTGCAGAGAGAAGAGTGCAGGTCCTGGATTGTTGGAATTCTTGATGATTGATACTGTCTTATTGAGGCAGTGTCTCCTGTAGATGCTAAGGAGAGATGGACCAGGCCATATCCACCAGTCTCTTGTGTTCCTGTGTGTTGGAATTGATGTACCCAACCATGATGGAACAAGTCAGGATACTTTTGAAAGTGCAGCTGTTTGACAGAGTACTTAGGGACATGTCAAATCTCCTTTAATTTTTTTATAGTATGAGTGGTGGCATGCCTTCTTTGTGATGAAATCTATCTGTTAGGTTAGGATAGGTCATAATGCACAGGAATTTGAAGACGCTAACTTTCGAAGCCTCCAACCAACCAATGAAACTGGTCATATGATCTTATGACTTCCCTTTTCTGAAGTAAAACAACTAGTTTCATAGTTTTGTTGATGTTGAGCTAGAGTTTGTTTATGCACTACCACTTGATTTATCTTAATTCTTTAACTCATCACCAACTGTTATTTGGCTAACAACACTGAAGACATCACCAGCTTTTTGATGGTGTTAAAACTGTGCTTAGCCACACAGTTGTAAAGAGAGAGGACCAGAGCAGGAGGCCAAGCATTCAGCATTGAGGTGCACTTGTGTTTATGGTTAGGAAGGAACCGCTAATAGGCTGAACCATGAGCTGTTCTAAAAAGCCATCTTGTAGGCATTCTAAAAATTCCCTCTTTGGGGATCCAGCACCAACCCAATTTTCCCATTCTACCTGCATATTGAAATTCCCATGACTATCGTAATATTTTGCTTTTGACATGCTTTTTCAATCTCCTGTTTTAATTTGTAGCCCACATCCTGGCTACCGTTCAAAGGCCTGTACATACATCCCATCAGAGTATTTTTACCCTTGCAGTCTCTTAGCTTTACCCACAAGTATTCTACATCTTCTGAACCTACAAGGAGGGGTGATTGATAAGTTCGTGGCCTAGGGTAGAAGTAGTCAATTTTAGAAAACCTATCACATTTGTTTTTCAGTTAACAACTCATCAGTTAATAACTCATCAGGGGTGATTGATAAGTTTGTGGTCTAAGGCAGAAGGAGATGAGTTATTAATTTCAAACTTTCTGCATAATCAATCAAAGAGCTGAACTGCATATGAATGGAAAGAGAGCAGTGTAACTCATTTCCTTCTACCTTAGGCCACAAACTTATCAATCACCCATCTGTGGACACTTTCTGGAGGTCCAAGATCCGTATGCTCCACGACCGCTGGACTAAGTGTGTACATGTAGGAGGGGACTATGTTGAAAAATAAATGTGATAGGCTTTCTAAAATTGACTCCTTCTACCTTAAGCCACAAACTTATCAATCACCTGTCTTATGTCATCTCTTTTTATGATTTGCTTTCATTTTTTACCAACACAGCAACCCCTCCCCCTCTGCGTGCTAGCCTGTCCTTTTGATACAATGTGTGTCCTTGGACGTTAAGCATCCAGCTAAAATCTTCCCTCAGTCCTGACTCAGTGATGCCCACAGTGTCATACCTGCCAATCTCTATCTGTGCTATAAGATCATCTACCTCATTCTGTATACTGCACACCTTCAAATATAATACCTTCAGTCCTGTATTCATGACTCTTTTCATTTTTTTCTCCCTCATTTGTTGTAACTCATTCCACTGACTAATTTTGCCTTGTCATCAGGCTGACCTTTCCAGCAGTCTCACTGCACAGTGCCTCTGTCTGTAAACCAACCACCCTGTCCTTAGCACTTTCACTTCTGTTCCCAATCCCCTGCCAACTTAGGTAAATCCTCCTGAACAGGTCTAGCAAACCTGCCCACAAAGATACTGGTCCCCCTTGGATGCAGGTGTAACCACTCCTTTTGTACAGAGATCCCAATGATCCAGAAATCTGAACTCCTTCCCTCTGCACCAGTTCCTCAGCCATGTATTTATCTCTCAAATGCTCCTATTCTTACCCTCAGTGACACATGACACAGGCAGCAATCCAGAGATTACTACCCTGGGAATCCTGCTTTTCAGCTTTCTACTTGTCTCTCTCCAGAACCTCCTCTCCTTTCCTACCTATATCATTAGTGCCAATATAGACCAAGACTTCTGGCTGCCCACATTCCCCCTTTAGAACGCTGTGGACACCATCTGAGTCATCCCTAACTCTGGCAACATACCATCCAGATGTCTCTATCGTGTCCATAGAATCTCAACTCCAACTGTGGCATCTCATATCACAACTGTAGTCCTCTTCAGTTTTCATCTCTTCTAAGCTACAGCGGCAGACTCAGTGCCACAGACGCGGTCACTGCAGCTCTGCCCTGGTTGGTAGTCCCCCTCAACAGTATCCTAAATGGTATACTTATTATTAAGGGGAATAGCCACAGGGGTACTCTGTACTGGCTTCCCATTTTCCTACTGTGATGGAGAGTGCTCAGTAAATGCACACACTCACATTCACACAAACACAAACACTGCCTTGTCATTCTGCTGTCATCGTGCTGAGTGTGTGCACTTCAATGTCTTCCCCGGTATATTCTCATAATGGGTGTTAAACTGAACTGATGCACTCAGTTTGGCTTTATGGTGCCTTTCCCACTCTACACAGGGAAATCACTTCTTTAGAAATGAGGATATGTAAGTATGGATATGTTGCTTGTATACTATTTTTAAACTTCTCTTTATTTTGTAATATGATTGTAACTACATCGTGGGTTGCATCATAGTCTAATTCATGAGTGGTCTTAAGTTCGCTTTGTTGACAATTAAAGATGGTATATCTTAGTGCTGAATAAAATGGAACTCATTGTCCTCAGCTAGATAGAGATAGGGGCTGACAGGGGTTCACACAGGGCAAGAATAAGTAGAGACCTATTATTGTGTTTTCTGGTAGATATCTTTTTGTAAATATTGGCAGTTTTCTTTTTATTATTTTATTTTGTTTTCACCCAGTAAACATTCTTGCACTAAAGTTCTAAGTGACTCCAGTCAATTTTCCTTCGGCCATAACCTACATATCTAACACTTTCTTTCTCCTCACAGTCACCCAGCTACCTGCCTCCTGCATCTTTGGGGTGACCACCTCCCTATAGCTCCCATCTATTATCTCCTCAGTTTCATATACAAGCTGAAGGTCATTGAACTATAGTTCTTGTTCTTTAAAACATTCTCTGAGGAGCTGGAGCTCGGTGCACCTGGTGTAGATGTGGCTATTCAGGAGGCTGGAGGTCTCCCAGAATTCCCATATCTCACATACAGAACAAAGCACTACCCCTGGAGCCATTCTCACTGTTATAACTATGCCCTAACTGATGAAAGATGAAGAAGAAACTTACCAGATACTTACCTCACCCAAGTCTGATCTTGCCTGTGCCTGATGACCCAAAGCTAAAGTCTCCCTTCTCTAACACTGGCCCACTCATAGAAAAGCCACTCAAACATTGGCCTGTTCGCTTGTCCCTGCCTTATTTTTATTTGCCTTTGCTAATGAATCCTATTCACCAGTTGGCCGCAGTTCAAACTCCGAAAATTGCCGTGAAGCGCTACTGAATTGTGAACCTGTGTGAAACTTTTGAGTATACTTGGTATAATTGAAGAAGGATTAAAAGAAGAACCAAATGCACTTTGTGGAGAAACCTTTTCCTTGTTTGGACAATACTGCTACTGTAAGAATTGTAGGGAGTTTGTACATCCTCCTGTGAATGTGTGCTTTTCCTTCAGGTGCTCCAATTCCAAAGACATACCAGTTAGTTGGTTAATTGGTCATAGTAAATTATCCTGTAATTAGGCTGTTCCATGTTGTTTCTCTAAATAAATAAATAATATCAATGGTTGTGCTTTGTTATTGTCAAATATGCTTTCAGGAATGGCACTGGTGATTGAGACACAACTGAATCCTTCTGAGGAGACTGCATGCAATCAGATGTCTAATTCTGGCTGAATTTCACTGTCCTCAGGCAAGCCCAATAGGTAAGTGAAGGAATGATAGCCTAGCTCCACAACTCTGACATTAAATTGAATCTATGGAACCTATTGACCTGCCTACATTTGGAAAGGCAAGGACTGATTAGGGAAGGTCAGCATGGCTTTGTGTGTGGGAAATCAGATTTTATGAATTTGATTGAGTTTTATGAAGAGGTGACAAGAGGATGAATAAAGGCATAACATGCACATGCAGTTCAACTTTGCGTGATCATGCAGACAGTTTGAAGTTAATAACTCATCAGTTAATAACTCATCGGGGTGATTGATAAGTTTGTGGCCTAAGGTAGAAGGAGATGAGTTACTAACTTCAAACTTTCTGCATAATCAAAGAGTTGAACTGCAAGTGCATGTAACGAGAGCTGTATAACTCATCTCCTTCTACCTTAGGCCACAAACTTATCAATCACCCCTTGTAAATAGCCCTCTATCTAAGTCTCTTGTTCTAAGGTAATCCCAGTCAATAATATAAAAGTTAAAATCCCTCACAATGATAACCCTATTGCACTTACACCTATCTGCGTTTCTCCTACATATCTGTTCCTCTAATTCCTGCTGACTATTGGAATGCTTAGAGTACAATCCCGGCAAAGTAATAGCACTGTTCTTATTTTGTGTTCTATTCATATGGCCTCATTGGACAACTCCTATGGGAGATCTACTCTAAGTACTGACATTCACCTTAATGGTAGTGTGTTCCTCCTCCTGATTTTGGACCCCCCTCTGCGACCTTTGATATTTCTGTACCCTGAGACAATAAGCTGCTAGTCCTATTCTTCCTCAATCATATTTCCATGATGTCAATGAAAGTTATAACAAAGTTTTGTGGAACCTATCCTTTCTGGCTTCTCAGACCAGCAAGGATAAAATCAATATATCCGTTTTACAAAGCTGATGTTAGTCTGCAGGAGCACGGAATACAGACTGGAACATGATAGGTGTTGTATTTGACCAAAAAACTGGTGAATGGGATCACTCAACTGGCATTATGTGTCAGGGTAATTCAAGAATTATAATATGAATTTATGGCTGGCGCTCTATATAATTGGATATCCTTGCCCATGATTTGGCAGCCAGCATATCTCCAGGAGAGACTTGGAGTAAAAGCAAATGTGGAAATTCTTTTAGTATTGTTTTTTTTATGTGACTCAGTGACAATTTCACCTATGTAATTTTATTTCAGGTATTCCTTGATTTCTACAGTGTATATGTATATGATTCACATCCGTATACATCTGAATAATCCTTGCTGAAATAATCAGCTCTCCATTCCTTATCAGTTTGCCCTTTCACAGCTAGTCAATTAGGGAGTGCTTCGCAGTTTTTTAAAATCTGTGCCCTGGTCCAGAAAACTTAATGCAATTGACATCTTTGTTATGTTTGTAACCCCAGAAAATAATCAAAAGAAAAACATGGGCACCTAGGAGAACATGTATGCTTATTTACAATATTACTCAAATGTTCCCAAAATACTAATTGCACAACACTTCTCCTTGCTGATTGTGCTAGAAAGCTTTCACAAAGCTACATTTTCATCTAAAATACTAATGTGATACTAATAGGCATCTGGTACTAAAAACCTGAGGCATTGGAAAGGGGAAACAGATACAAGTACTCAGCATTACAGGCTGTCCTCGAGTTATGAACATTCAACTTACAAACAATTCGTACTTATGAACGGCCTGCCATAAAGCCTATTATATTGAAAATTTGAGTTAAATACAATTGTTCATAATAACGAACGCACACACTACGTTGTGATGTACCTGTTCTGACTTACATACAAATCTGACTTAAAGACGGAACGGAACACATTCGTAACCCGGGGACTGCCTGCACTTCATAAATTATAAAACTGCAGGGGTTTCAGCTTAAGGCAGAAGGAGGAAGTAATATTACCATTAGGGATCGGGAATTACAAAATTTTTTAACTTAATTTCTTTTTATTAGACTCAGTTAAAAGAAAGCAAAAATAATTTTCTCCTTGATGATCAACAATTATATTCTAAGTATTTTCAAGTAATTACTGTGGTGAAAACAGGTCTTTGTGATTTATAGTTGAGTTTATAGCAGAAAGGTAACAACATATTTGAATGATATGACAAACAAAAGAAAATCATTGCACGTCACCTGCAAATAAATGAATCTCTTTCAGATTCTGGTTGTATTCCCAATACAATTAAGGTACCACTAATAATTAGCTGATAGAATGGATACCAGACGTGCATGGAGATTGCCTTCTCCTGTTCCTTCTTTGCAAACAGGTTTTGGATAAGCAACTTGACTCACTGAGACATCCCAAAAAAGGGGATAACAATCTGCTGAAGCCACATGAAAAATAAAATACTTTCAAACTCCACAGTTGCCTTCTAATAAGGAAAATTCCAATAAGGATAACCCTTGACTCTGAGTATTATGAAAAAGATGGAGTTCTGTGCCTCCATTTTAGTCTTTGTTAACAAAGGAAAATCAACAACATTCTAATTTTTAAACTCTTACTTAAATTCATATTTTAATCGTCTTCTTCTTCTGACTTTTAATGGCGGTTGGCAGTCCAACATAAAGGTGCATTACCGTCACCAACTAGATTGGAGTGTGGTGTAGAGAGTTGGGAAGTAAAACCACTACTAGGTCTTTATCAACTGAAAACTAAATTACCCCCAAAAGCCCTATAGATTTTAAATAATGAATGACAATATTGTGAATTAAATTAAAGTCACTTTGATAACTTAGTAAAGCTAGTAGTGCAGCCTGCATTTGCTTTCTTTCAATCTTGTATGCTTGACATTGTAAAAGAACGTGTTCAATTGTTTCATAATGATGACAACACCTACACACCTAGAGTAATGTTTTCCAACAAGATGTAAGGAATAATTAAGCACATTCTGCCCAATTCAAAATAGAGTTAATATAATTTCTTCCCTTTTTGTCCTACGCTCTTATCCCATCAATCCAACAATTTTATGTATCCTGTAAAGGTGTCTCCCCTTATGCCCATTATCTCACATGTCTTAATCCCATAATCCCTTAATTCTTAGCCCCACCAACCCCTTAGCTTCTGATTTGATAAGTGGAAAGTCTATATCCACAGATGAACTCTTAACAGCTTTTTTGGCCAAACAATCAACCCGCTCATTTCCCTCAAGACCTCTATTTGCGGAACCCATAAGAAGGTAACATATAGAACAATACTTTAAATATGAAATAAAGTTTGAAGAGCTTCCAGCAGTAAATCAGACCTACTGCTGGAACGACCTGTGTTAAGATAGTCAAAACTGAAACAGAATCTGAACAAATTACAACTTTGCAAAGACAGATTTCCTCCACCCACTTTAAGCCCAAAATGATGGTAACCAGTTCTGCAGCTAATCTATTTTAAATTCCATGTTCTGTTTCCAGCAGATTGCTGGATTTAAGTGGATGAATTGATAGTGGTATTTTATTTTTACAACTTTGTATTAAACTTTTCATTTATTTTACAATAAATGTTATGATTTTCTTTTCCAGAATTAGGTTACTTTCTTGTTGCACATTCCACATAAATCAAGCCCTGATATTCAGAGCATTACTGAAGATATAACAGGGCTAATGAAGTATAACAATAGATTGATTAATACTGTAAGACACTCTTAAATTCAATCCACTCTGAGAAATCTTCCCTTTGAAGTTGATAAATGGTTTATCCCTTATTCCAGATGTAAGCAATCTAGTTTTATGTCCCCGTGCTTGACAAAGTGTCAACAATTATAATTTCCAACCAGAGCTGATTTCCACTGAAAATATAAAATATAAGGTTCTATAAATAATTACATTAAAGAAAATATAAGCTACATGTCAGTCACTAGAAAGTGTCTTGGTTATTTACATTATTTCTGTGCTGTTAAATAATTGCTCAATATACTGCTTCAACAGCTGCTGGAAGGTTTCGTAGCAACCATGGTAAGTATTCTGGGCTTGGCTATTCTTTAAATTCATATGCTTAGAGACCAATATACTTGGATATCAATTCATAACAGTACAGTCACTGATCTGTGTGTGGAACAGAGCTATCTTTGAAGGGAGAAATATTGGAACAGGACTGGTTGATTTGCTCTATCAGGTACCAGAAAAGCCTCAGTGGTGGAATTGACCATATCAGTTCTCTGGTTCTATATAATTACACTATGACTGTCCCAACTCTTTGAGCACTTCTTGCTGAGAATGACAGTGTTGAATTTGATCTATACAAATATTACCTAATTGCTTGCAGGTTAGTTCACAGGGCTGTGCTCACAGGAGCTTTAGTAACCATATAACAATTACAGCACGGAAACAGTCATCTCGGCCCTTCTAGTCCATGCTGAATGCTTACTCAGCTAGTCCCACTGACCCACACTCAGCACATAACCCTCCATTTCTTTCCTGTCCATATACCTATCCAATTTTACTTTAAATGACAATACCAAACCTGCCTCTACCACTTCTACAGGAAGCTCATTCCACACAGCTACCACTCTCTGAGTAAAGAAATTCCCCCTCGTGTTACCCTTAATCTTTTGCCCCCTAACTCTCAACTCATGTTCTCTTGTTTGAATTTCCCCTACTCTTAATGGAAAAAGCCTATCAATGTCAACTCTATCTATCCCCCTCATAATTTTAAATACCTCTATCAAGTCCCCCCTCAACCTTCTACGCTCCAAAGAATAAAGACCTAACTTGCTCAACCTTTCCCTGTAACTCAGGTGCTGAAACCCAGGTAACAAAACATTTAGCAGAGAATCCTCGTTATTGTAGACAAGCAGCTCTGCTGCGTGCATGAGCACATTATGTTCAACAAGCTTTTATGCTGGAAACAATCTCACATCATATCATCGTACAGTTTCCATGTCTATTTTATAGTCTATTTCAAAGCTGGGATTATGTCTATTGTACATTTTGCAAAGAATTTCTGTTCTATTATGGTTTGGCATGTCAGTGATTTTCCTCTTTTATTCAGCAACTCATAGATTACAAGGTCTTTCTAGACTGACTTGAAGCAGCAGATATTTTATCACATTTTATTCCTTTGAGATATTTGAATTTGAGGCACTATTAAATAAACAGATCACGTAGAAGCTAAAAATAATTACAGAATTATGACAGAGAATATAGATGAAGGAGGGTGTGGGATGATTTGAATAAAGTATATAATGCCATAAGAGACATTGATAGGATATATAATCAGAATCTTTTTCTCATGGCAGGGGACAGTAAAACCTAGAGGACCTAGGTTAAGGTGAGAGGAGGGAGTTTTAAAGTGGATCTGAGGAGAAAGTTATTGCACAAATGTGGTTGATGACTGGAATTGACTGCTAGTGGAGGTTATTGAATCAGATACAATCAAAATATTTGCCGACAGTTGAGCAGGCACTTAATTTGGCAAGCCATAAGAAGACAATTTCCTAATAAGGAAAACTGGTTAAAAGACATATTCAATTTATTGTCAATGTACATTTATATTATCATATACTCCCTTGCAGGCATTTACAGGAAAATAAAGAAAAATACAATGGAGTTCATGGGAAAAAACTATACATAAACAAAGACTGACACACACCTCTGTGCAAAAGCGCACAAATTATGCAATAAAAAAATCATTCATGCTGAGAACCTGAGTTGCAAACTCATGAGTTGTGGGGTTCTTGAAACTGAATCTTTTGCTTGGGGGATCAGTTCAGAGCTGTGGTGAGTGAAGTTATCCATCCTGGTTTTGGAGTCTGATGTTTGTAGGGTAATGACTATTCCTGAACCTGATGCTATAGCAGCTAAGGCTATTTGCCACCTACCTGATGATAGTCATGTAGGTTTCTGCAAATAAAACAAAGTGAGGTATTTTATGTTTAACGAAACTCATAATATATTTTATTGAACTCCATAACTTACACAACAGAGTGCCAAAAACTTTTTACAAAGTAATGTCATTATGTCAGACCAGTCCCCTTAAAGCAAAACCCCAACGCAATGTCGGTGGTTGTGAATTATGTACATTTCTCCCAATTATATTGGTAAAAAGGTGTGTGAAACTATGGGGGGGAGGGGGAAGAGGACCAACAAGGTCTATATTGACCTGGTCAAACCATTGCTCAGGACCACAAAAGATACCAAAGGCCCTTTTAATGGTTAATTTTTGCCCTCTGGTACTGTACACAAGCTATAGTCCAATCATGCATGTCCTTTCTGAGGCCCTGCCAAACAAATTTTATTGCAACCAGTTAATGTGAGGCCTTCCAGCCTAGATGTGAGAGCCCATGTATGTAGTCATAAATAGTGCATCTCCAGTTTGCTCCACAATGAAGTGAGGCATTGCACAGGAGAAAAATCCCAGCTTCCTCAAAATTAATGTCAGCTGATTGCAGGCTTGTGACTCTTGTTCGGTAAGTTGGACCTCTGGGGGAGTAACTTGGTCAGCTGCCATGCCGGCACGATCAACCCCGATGAGAACGGCCTCAACAGCTGGCCACGAGAGGCAATCAGCCACAGCATTACTTTTCCCCTTGATATGTTGTACATCAGTTGTGAACTCCAATATGTAGACCAGGTGGCATTGCTACCGTGCAGACCCAAGGGTTGATATTTTGGCCATCGCATGCAGGAGGGGCTTGTGGTCAATGAATACTGTGAAATGGCGACCCTATAGAAGAAAATGAAAATGGTTGACAGCCAGATAGAGACTAAGAAGCTCATGATCAAAAATGCTGTACTTCCTTTTGGGGGGAGGTTTGGGGGTTATTGGAGCTGCCAGCTGAAGAAGGGGGCAGCTGCCACATGCCCCCAACCAGCTGTTCATGTACAGCACCTACAGCATAGTCTGAAGTGACAGTAGGCTTGGCTATAGGTGCACTGGGGAATGGGTGCGCCACTAGGGTCATGTTAGAAAGAGCTCATTTGGTATCCTTGAAAGCCCTGTGATGTACACTAACCAGTCAAGCACTTGATTAGGGGTATTACCTTCGAAGCACACTATACAGGGGAGCATAAGTTTAGCAGCTCACTGAATGAAGCGGTGAAAGAAATTTACCATAACTAAATACTCTTGTAGTTTTTAGTAGTATGGGGTGGTGGGATATCCATAATAGCAGCTACCTTTGATAGGAGGGTTTTTGCACCTACTGCAGAGATGCAGTGGCCAAGAAAGTCAATGGTTGACAACCAAACTGGCATTTAACAGGGCTAATGATCAATCCACGTTGGCTTAAGGACTTGAAAAGTGTGTGGAGATGAGATAGGTGTTGGATTTGGATGCAGGTATGTCATCTAGGTAAACATAAAAGAAAATCTAAGTATTTTAATACAGACTCCATCAGCCATTGGAAAGTTTTTGCTGCATTTTTCAGTCCAAATGGCATGTGCAAAAACCCAAAAAGATCAAATGTGTTATCAGTTTTGGGATGGTTCTGCAAGCACACAGGCACCCGATGGTGACATTGGAAAAAAATTAACTTTCTTAAACATGTTGAAAAGTATTGAATGTGCGGGATTGGGTATCGATCAGGGATGGTGGCCTGATTAAGGCATTGGAAATCACCAGATGGGCAGCAACCACCATCACGTTTTGGGACTATATGGAGGGGTGTTTCAGAGCTGAGTGAGCAGCCAATGAAATGGCCTCTGTAATTGATGGTAGGCAAATTGAAGCAGATCCAAGACACCCCTCAGGCAGGAGTTGATTGGTGTAGCTTGGCTAAACCATCAGATGGGTATGGTGGACTGAAGGACTGTTTCTGTACTGTATGACTCAGTGACCCTGTGATGTGACTCTGACTGCTGCATGCAGCTGTCAGAATGAAAACCAACTTCAACACCCCTCCATTTTCTTTTTCCTCCCTTTGGCAAATCTTCCATTTACAAATTCTCCCCAGGGCATAAGTGTGGTTCATAGAGCATCTGGCAGGCTGTACATTATACACTTTGCCTCTCATGTACTGTGCTTTACTCCTGATATATCATGCTCTGTCTCTGACATGTTTCAGTTCCTTCATCTCCAATGTAACTCATCCAGGAACAAAAGCAGGGAAGGCTACAAAATCTCAATGTCTGGCAGCATTAGTGGACAGAAAAGGGCATAATGTTTCATGCCCAAGACCCTTCATCAGGACTCCTTGAGCTACACATGAAAACTACAAAGTGGCATGAGAAAAAAAGCAAGAGAATGAGACCAACTTCTCCTCATTCAGGTCCTTCAATGAAACCTATGACTGAACTTGCTTTCACATTGTCATGTTACAAGTAGTACTTGCTTTTATGAAAAGCTAACACAATGTCTGAATAGCCTGTTGCTGCATTGTAATGATTCTTTGAATTTATATGATGGTATGCACACAGATCAATCTCTCTTTAAGATAATACATTACATCATTCAACACATCCCCATACATGTTTAAACCCAAGCACACTCATCTCTTCTTGTCCTTGAACTTCCAGACATCTTCATTGACTCCTTCCTTGTTGATTTCCATGTTTTTCCCCATCTAGAACAAATACTCTTCCTCCTTTACTGTCACACTTGTGCCTGCTCTTTCTCTCTGTGTAGATTGGAGTGTGGAACATAAGGCATGTCCTTCAACCATCTTGTGGGGCTGCCACACCGAGTATCAATGAGCTGAAGTGAAAATGATTGCCAAATCCCTAGTGGCACAGCTAAAATAATCTAGAACACTAGCATTATTAGTCATATTGACCAGATGTTAATACTTGAAGTAGTTAGAAGTTGCATCCTCTGTTACACAAACTGGACCTTCTGCAATGCTGCCTTCAGACAGGTTGAGTCTGCTTATCTTCTGGCTGTAGACAGTATACATCAGACATAGCCTCAAGTGAGCTCAACTTGCTCAGCTCTGTTTTGTTCTACTACAACTTTATAACCAGTTCATCGTTGATAGTTACTGGAACTCATGGCTCTTGTCTGTAGTCCAGCCGATGACAAGACCTATTGAAATTTGCTGCAAGCACTCAATATGAAATGCAAAGTTTGCCTGAGATGATCAATTCCCTCTTTGACTCTCTCAGGAATGATTAATGAGCAAAACAAACAACAAATCAAAGGACATTTGCTATAAAATCAAGGGATAGCTTTAGGTATAAGGCAACTCATTTCTGATTAATAGAACAGCTTATCCTCCTCAGAAAATGCAATTATCACCTTGTGGTTCTTCTTCCCCTCCCCCTACTTTCTTATGCTGACTCATCTTTTTCTCCAGTCTCGATGAAAAGTCTCAGCCCGAAATGTGCAACTGTACTTTCTTCCATAGATGTTGCCTTGCCTGCTGAGTTCCTTCAGCATTTTGTGTAAGTTGCTTGGATTTTTAGCATCGGCATACTTTCTCCTGTTTGTTACTTGAAATTTTGCAGTCTTTACACCTCAGATTATATGCCTATCAGTTCTTAGTGGACCCGTTCTGTTTGTCATAACAACTAGCTTCTGAATTAAACAGTTTTCCTTCTGAAGTACCAAAGATAAGTCTTTATCTTCTGTTTCCAGTTTGTACTGTTTAAGATACTTTCTTTTGTTTCTTTACCCTGGGATCTACACTTAGACAGTTCAATCAACTCCTTTGGGTAGTGAACCCAATGCATTTATTGACATCTAATTCAATAGAAAGAAGTTAAGCTAAGCATGCTCCTGATCAAGCAAATGGATTACATGCTAAGACTTACCCCAGCTGAGAATTAAGTAAAAAGAAATAAATTTAATAAGAATATCACAGGAGCCTTATGAAGCTCTCAAGCGTTTTCTGTTTAGTGATCTTCCTGACTGTAAGGCAACTACACATTAAATTTTATGCTGTACATTTTGCTATTTGCTCCCATCCCTCATCGTTGGAGAGTAACTTGAACAGATGTAGAGCTGGTGATTAATTTATGTACTTACATTGCATAGGTGACAAAACAATTAGTTTTCAGATATCTAGTTCTTGATATAGTGCAGCAAGAATTAAAGTGCTGAATTAATTCTTCTCTGAAATCACTTCAATATGTCCAGTCTGATCTAGTGCAGAGTATTCTTCATGTAGCCAAATTAATTATTTGAGGCAATGACTTATAGTAACTGAGTAAATTCAATTCAGTTTTTATGACACTGAATATTAAATTGTTTGCTCAGTGTTTTCAGGATTGAAATTGGTGGTTTTATCTTCATAAAATTTGGACCCTTGACTTCTGCCACCTAAAATCAAATAATGGACATCAAAAAATGTGGAACTCTTCCCCAGACAGCCTGTGAAGGTTCAAACAATTAGAATTTTCAAGAGTGACAGTTTTTTGATAAAAATTGGGTTATGAATAAAAGGGAACCGAAGCAGACCAGTTTAATTGCAGAACAACAAAGAGGAGAAGCACGCACAGACTACTGGAGAAATTCACTAAGTCAGGCATCATCTATGAAGGGAGGTAAACAGTTGAAGTTCTGGGCTGAGACCTTTCATCGGAACTCATGAATCTTCATCAATACAAGTGCAGTATGGTTCAATCCTGGCCCTTAAGATCCTATAAAAGGGGTGAATTGCACAAATATTAAAGTTTAAAGCTGAAAGTAAATATTATTATCAAAGTACATATATATGTCACCATATACTAACCTGAGATTTACTTCCTTTCAGGGACCTGTGCCTCTTTCCCGATGGCAGCAGCGACAAGAGAGCATGGCCTGGATAGTGGGGGTCCTTGATGTTGGATGCTGCCTTCTGGAAGCACCACCTCTTGAAGATGTTCTCGATTGTGGGGAGGCTTGTGCCCATGATGCGCTGGCTGAGTCTTCAACCCCTGTAGCCACTTACAATTCTATCCATTGGAGACTTCAAACCAAGCAATTAATCTCATGGTCTCAGGAGGACCCGAAACTGTGCTTGTTTCTTTTATTAGAAGTATATAATAAAGTTAAGTGATGGCACATTTAGTGTTTAATTTAAAAATAAGCCTCTCTGTTGCGGAAGAATTTCCTGAACTCAAGAAATAAGATCCTCACTGTTGGAATTACTCACAATTAGGCACCTCAAGGATGGTGCAAATGACCGGAGTGGTTAAGAAGTGACTCGTTGTCACAGGATACTTAGCCTTTGCCCTGCATTTGTGTCCTAGATCCATACAGAAGTAACTATATCCATGTGTCTCTAGAGTATCTGGTTGAAGCTTACTCTCCCACCACACCCCCACTCACTAAACTCTCACCTATATCATTGGAGTGTTTCCTCCTTGCTACCCATTGACTTCAGTATTACCAAGGCAACAGATTAAGTGTGGCCTTGCTGTCAAAGATGTTCACATTCACTTTACCTTTGGGATTCAGCTCTTTGGTTTTGCTTGGATAAAGGCTATGATCAGATTTGCAGCTTAGTGGTCTTGGCTATGTCCAGACTGGGTGTTAGTGAGTAAATGCTGCATTAACGGAACTTCATATAATTTGGCTGTTGTCTGAGAATGGCCCGATTAGGCAGTGGTTAGCTAGGTTAAGTTTGTTCAGATTTTTGGTAGAGCTTGTTTGGGCAATTTTCCAGATTCTCAGGTATATGAACCTTGCAGTAACTGTTTTAGAAAGTGTTGGCTAGAGGTGTAGCTCTTTATGGCTGGGATATTGTCAGATTCTTTGCTGTGTCCAGCGCTGTAAGACATTTCTTAATTATCACATGAAACTAATCAATTTGGCTGATGACTGTTTTTCATATGGCTGGAATATTGGGAGGAAGTCGCCGTGGACACTTTTTATTTATTTGAGTACTTCATTCTTCAAACACAATTTGCTTTTCTGTCTTTTGTGACTATTGTGCTTTGGGGTTGCAACAATTTTCACAGATATAACTTTTCTATGAAACGTGTACAGAACTTCAAACTTGATTATTGCACTATAACCAGAAAAGGTGGCAGGTATTCTGCAGACCGTTAAACTGTAACATTAAGTCTGTTTCTCATTCATAGTTGCCACTAGGCCTACAGGATAGCTTGAGTATTTTTTGTTTATTTTCCGATTTCCTGCATGAACAATTTTTTGCCTTTCTAGTTTTGAGGTTCTTCCTTTCAAGAGTACAAAGTCAAACCTAATATATGCTCTCTGGTTATATTTTTTTAAAACTGAATCCTAAGGGATTTCCTCAACATATCTGTTTTGTCAAATGTTTGGCTACTGATATTGTTGTGCATTGTTTACATTGGAAAAAACAAGAGCAATGATACAAAGGTGACAGAAAATAGGGAGAAAGCAAGCAGAGAAGTACTGTTGATTGAGTAATTGTTATAAGCAACATTGTGGAAGCTATTATTAAAAGACATTATAGCAGGACAATTTGTTTTTGTGGAATTCAAATCATGTTTGACCTATTTATGGGAGTTACTTGAGGTGATAATATGCTGTGGATAAACAGGGATCATTAATAAATAAGTATTTGCAGAAAGCATATGATAAGATGCCATATCAAATGTCACTACATTAAATAAGAATTCACAATGCAGGAGACAGCTTATTGGCATGGGGAAAACATCAGATAACTAATAGAAAATAGGAAGTAGCTATAAATGTTTTTTTTCTGGTTGGTAAGATATAACAAATTGTATGCCACAGGGATCAGTGCTGGGGCCTCAGCTTTCTACAATTAATGGAAATAGATGGAGGTTTGATTGCTACTTTTGTTCTTGACACACTTAGTTAGCAAAGTAAATTGTAAATAGGAGGCTGCAAAACTAATGGAGATGAGTTAAATGATTGAGCAAAGATCTGCCATATGAGTACAATGTGGTCAAATTTACCGTTATGGCAGGAAAAAATAAACAGCAGCATATTTAATGCATAACTTACATAAAGCAAAATTGCAGGGGTGATTAGTAGATTCATTTGCTAAGTTTTTATTAGCTATTGTCCAGGAATTGAATGCAAAATTAGGGTGGTTGTGTTTCAGTTATATAGGTCATTGATGAGATCATATCTGGAATACTGTATTGATAATGAGTCATTAGAGAAGGCACGACTGTATTGGAAAAAGTTCAAGATAAGATTTAATAGACCAATACCCAAAACAGAGATTTCCAAAAGTGAGAAGCATTTGAAAGAAGCTATAAAATTCTGAGAGATCTTAACAGTGGACAGGATTTTTAAAAGATAAAGCTGTTAAGATGAGATGAGGTGACTTTTTTTTCTAACTTCGGAATATTCTTCCTCAAAAGGTGAAAGAAGCTGAGCCATTGAATATATTTAAGGCAGAGATTGATAAATCAGGATGTGCCATGAGATAGGAATGCAGAATTGAGGCTACTTTCGGTTCAGCTGTGATCTCATTAAATGGAGAAAAGGCTTGAGGGTCTTTGTTTATGATTCAAGTATTTATACCTATGTATATATAGGGAAAGTACCACAGAAGGTGGAAATCTAAAATAGGAACAGAAAATGTTGGTAATGCTCAGTTGGTCAGGCAGAATCTATGGAAAGAGAAACAGAGTTTATGTGTCTGGACAATAATGTTTCATTTGCAGAAGAGGGATTTACTTGCCCCTGGTACTCTTTTTCACTGACAAAATAGGATCTGTTAAGCATACTGTTTATACTAGGTGTGGCAAACTTATGGCACACATCTCTGAGATGACATGCAACAATATTTTGTTGGCATGTGGCATGTAGTTCCTTCAAATCTTTAAATCCCAGACATAACTAAAAAGATAAATAATGATGATCTTTACTACCAAATGAAGCAGTGAATGATTTCTTACGACCTGAAAGCAATGAGATGTTTTCATGGGTATCATCTCACGTCATTTTGGTTCCAACTAGACAATTGCAAGAACGTGTGGCATTAGATGATATGTATTGAAATCCTTACAGGCCTGGTGTACATATCAGTATTTAAACCATATACCACAAGATATAGCATCAGAATCAGGCCATTTGGCCCATTGAGTCTACTCCATCATTTCATCATGGCTGATCCAATATTCCTCTTGGCCCCAGTCTCCTGCCTTCTCCCTGTATCCCTTCATGCCCTGACCAATCAAGAATCTAACAACCTCTACCTTAAATACATAAAGACTTGGCCTCCTCAGGTACATGTGCAAAAGAATTCCACAGATTCACCCCTCTCCTCATCTCCTTTCTAATAGGATGCTTCTCTGTTCTGAGGCTGTGTCATCTGGTCTTAGATTCTCCCACCATAGGAAACATTCTCTCCACATCCACTCTATCAAGGCCTTTCACCATTCGACAGGTTTCAATGAGGTCACCCCCCATTCTTCTGAACTATGGTGAATCCAGGACCAGAGCCATCAAACTCTCTTCATGTGAGAAGCCATACAATCCGGGAATAATTTTCATGAATCTTCTTTGAACCTTCCAGTTTCAGCACATGCTTTCTAAGACAAGGGTGTCAAAATTACTCACAATACTCCAAATGAGTCCTCACCAGTGCTCAGTAAGATCTTAATATTTTATTTTTGTTTTTATATTCTAGCCCTCTTGAAATGAATACCTACATTGCATATTTCTTCCTCACCACAGACTCAACCTGAGAATTAACCTTCAGGGAATCCTGCACAAGGACTCCCAAGTCCCATAGAGCCACAGACTTTTTTGTAATTTCTCTTCATTTAGAAAATAGTCAACCCTTTCATTTCTTCTACCAAATTCCATGACCATACACTTCCTGACACTGTATTCTGTCTGCCATTTCTTTGTCCACTCTCCAAATCCATCTAAGTCTTTCTGTAGCCTCTCTACTTCCTCACTACCTGCTTCTCCAGCTATCTTCAATTCATTTGCAAACTTGGCAACAAAACTATCGATTCCATCATCCAAATCAGTAACATATAATATAAAAGAATCAGTCCCAAATAGAACCCTGTGGAACACTACTGGTCACTGGCAGCCAGCTAGAAAAGGCTCCCTTTATTCTCACTCTTTGTCTCCTGCCAATCAGCCGCTGCTTTAGCCATGTGCGAATCCTTCCTGTTATACCATGGGTTCGTAGCTTGTTAAGCAGCCTTATCCATGGCACCTCGTCAAAGGCCATCTGAAAATCCAAAGGTCACAACATCAATAAATTCTCCTTTGTTCATCCTGCTTGTTATTTCTTCAAAAAATTCCAATAGGTTTGTCAGGCAAGATATTCCCTTGAGGAAATCATGCTGACTACAGCCTATTTTATCATGTGCCTCCCTGAGACCTTATCCTTAATATCAACACCAACATATTCCGAACCACTGAGGTCAGACTAAATGGCTTGTAATTTCCTTTCTTCTGTCTTTGTGCCTCCTTGACGAATGGAGTGACATTTGCAATTTTTCTGTCTTCTAGTACCATTCCAGAAACTCATAATTCTCAAATAATTATTACTACTTCCTTACAATCCCATCAGCCACTTTGTTCAGAACCCTGGGATGTACCCTGTTGTGTCCAGCTGACTTATCTCCCTTCAGACCTTTCAGTTTCCCAAGAACCTACTCTCTAAAATGGTCACTTCACACACCTGTCATGACCTCTGACCTGGAACTTCCACTATACTGCTGGTGTCATACACAGTAAAGAATGATGAAAATACTTATTCAGTTTGTTTACCATTTCCTTGTCCCCCATTACTACCTCTTCAAAATTGTTTTCTGGGAGGTGAATCTTTCCACTAATTTTTGCCCTATTGGTTTTATGTTGGCTTTGACTTCTCTTGTTGGTCACGGTTGAGTCATCTTCCCTTTAGAATACTTTTTCCTCTTTGGGATGTATACTGTATATCCTGTGGCTTCTGAATTGCTTACAGAAATTCTAGCCATTGCTGCTTTGCCGTCATCCCTGCCAGTATTCTTTTCCAGTCAATTCTGGCCTGCTCATTTGTAATTCATGCATCTGTAATTCCCTTTACTCTACTTTCACTTCTCCTTCTCAAATTGCAGGGTGAATTTGTTCGTATTAGGATTACTTGGCCCTAAGTGTTCATTTGCTTAATCAATTCTGGCTCATTGTACAGCATCTAATCCAGAATAGCTGATCTTCTAGTGGACTCAATCACGAGTGGCTCTAAAAAGCCATCTCGTAGACACTTTAGAAATTTCCCCTCCTAGAATGCAGCATCAACCTGATTTTCCCAATCTACCTGCATATTGAAATCCCACATGACTTTTGTAACATTGCCCTTTGGGCATGCATTTTCTATCTCCTGTTGTAATTTGTATACCACATCCTTACTACTGTTTGGGGGTCCACATACAACTCCCATCAGGGTCTTTTTACCCTTGTGGTTCCTTAGCTCTATTCACAATGTTTCCACACCTTCCAACCCTCTGTCACCTCTTTCTAATGATCTAGTTTAATTTTTAACCAACAAAGCGATGCTGTCCCTTCTTCCTTCCTGTCAGTTCTTTTGATATAATGTGCATCTTAGAACATTAAGCTCCCAGCTATAGTCTTCAACCATCCATGATTCAGTGATATCTACAACCTCATACGTGTCAATGCACAACTGTGCTACATGTTCATCTTCCTTATTCCATGTACTGCGTGCATTCCAATACAAGGCCTTCAGTCCTGTATTCACCCTTTCCAATTTTGTCCATCTTTTATGTTACATTTATCCTGTTGATTGCAATTTTGCCCTATTAACAGCCTCTCCTAACTATACATTGCCTCTGTTTGTAAACCAGCTGCCTCATCTTCAGCGCTATCATCCACTTTTTCCAAGAGACTTTTTGTATTGAAGTATACGCAGCTCAGGACACTAGTCACAGCACTTTCAACTTTTTGATTCCTAACTTTGTCTAAAGTCTTAAAAATGTCTGCCTTCATAACCTCTCACCTACCTGATCTGGCACTCTGCTTCCTATCCCCATGCAACTCTAGTTTAAGCTCTATCATAGAGCATTAAGAAAAGCTCCTGCTAGGATATTAGTCTTTCTCCAGTTCAGGTGTACCTTCTGTACAAGTTCCACCTTCCCTGGAAGAGAGCCCAATGATCCAAAAGTCTTGAGCCCTCCCTCCTACACCAACATCTTAGCAATGTATTATCTTGCATAATATTTCTTCCTCTGGCCTCACTAGCACGTGGCACAGGCAGCAGTCCTGAGGTCACAACCCTGGAGGTTCTGCCCTTTACCTCCCTGAACTCCCTATGCAGAACCTTATCACTTGTTCTACCCATGTCATTGGTACCTACATGGATCATGACTTCTGTTGCTCAAACTCCCACTTAAGAATGCTTAGGACTAAATCTGAGAGATCCTGACCTTGACACCTGGGAGGCAATGTACTATCTGGGAATCTGGTTCTTGTCCACAAAACCTCCTGTCTGTTCCCCTAACTATTGAGACCTTTATCACCACAGTATGTGTCTTCTCCCCCCTTCTCTTCTGAGTCACAGAGGCAGACTCAGTGCCAAAAACACAACCACCCTGACTTCCCTCTGTTCAGTCAACGTCCCCCTAGCAGTATCCAAATTGAAATAACTTTTGTTGAGGGCCACAGGCGTACTCTGCACTAGCTCCTTAACCCCTTTCCCCTTCCTGACTGTTATGCAATCTCCTCTTCCCTGTGCCTTGGTGGTAACTACCTCTCTGTATGTTCTATCTATCACCCACTCTGCCTCCTGAATGATCTGGATTTCATCCAGTTCCAGCTTCACCTCCTTAATGTGACCTGTTAGAAGCTGCAGTTGGATGCACATCTTGCAGTTGTAGGTGTCAGGGGCACTGGAGGTCTTTATGCCTTCCCACATCCTGCAAGAGAAGCATTCCACTATCCTATCTCTCAGCTCTACTGTTCTAGCTAAGTAGATATAAAGAAGGGAAGGAAAAAAAATTAACCTTGAGTTTTTCATTTCTTTGCTTTCTCTGACTGAAGCCTCTCTTTGTTACTTAGATAGTAAATGGTTAGGCCAGTTGCCTTACGCTTTGCTCTACTTTTATTTTTTCTTCTCTTATTTGTGGGTAAACACTGGATATCCAGTGATAATAATGGTAAATAGTGTGTATAGTTTAACACATTCATGAATATAAAAATTGACATTTTTTCAATTATCTTTTAAAAGATTAGTATTAATAATTTTAACAACTTTTTAAAAGTGCTTAATTTACTCCAATCTGTCCCTGTTATGCTTTAATTAATAGTAAAACTAATAGAATTTGGATTTTGTCTAATTAGGCACCTAGCGAGGGCCAATAAAAAGAAGTTAGGATTTAGCATAGTGGCCAGTGTTAAAGTGGGGACTCGAGGTTTTGGTGAGGAGATGCAGAGATTGGAGATAGATCCTTAAGTTTAAATTTCTTTCTTTCTTACGCTGTTAAAGCAGTGAGGATGCCAGGCCGGATCGTGGAAAGCTCCTCTTCCAGGAGGTGAGAAAGGAAGCATCAGTGTCCCTGATGACCACACCAGCTGCAGCTTCTGATAGACTGTGTGAGGGAGCTGGAGCTGGATGAACTCTGGATCATTTGTGAGGCTGATGGGTTGGTATGGTGGTGGGGGTGGAGGGGGGAGTAATCTAGCAGAGGAAATCTATAGCAGTCAGTTTTCTGGCACTGAGTCTGATTCTGTGGTTTAGAGGAAAAGGTTGGAGAAGATGTGCACTGTAGTGATAGGGGATTCAATAGTTTGAGGGACTGACGGGAGGTTTATGTGGATGAGAATGAAGTTCATGGATGGCCTGTTGCCTCTCAGGTGAGAGGGTAAGGGACACCTCAGACCAAGTTCACTGCATTCTTAAGTGGGAGTATAAGCAGCCAAAGGTCCATGTTGGTACTAATTACATTTCTCTTCACAGTGAGTTTAGGCAGTGAAGTGCTAAGTTAAAGGACAGGACCTCCAGGGTTCTGATCTCAGGATTGCATCCTGTGCCACATACTGTAAGGCCAGAAATAAGAAGATAGTACATTTTAACATGTGATTAAGAAGATGATGCAGGAGGGATGGCTTCAGAATTTTTGGCCTTTGGACCCTCTTCCAGGGAAAGTAGGACCTGTACAGACAAGATGTTTTGTGCCTGAACTGGAGGGAGAATAGTATCCTTCTGGTAAGACTTGTTAGTGCTGCATGGGCTGGGGTGGGGGTGTAAAACTAGAGTTGCAGGGTGATGGGAACCAGAGCTCCAGAGCAGATAGTAGAATGGTTGTGGGGGAAGATGTTAAACTTACATACAAAGTTAGGAATCTAAATGTAGAGCATGGTAGGACTGATTGTCTGAGTTTATATTTCAATACAAAGAGTATTGTTAGAAAAGTGGATTAGTTTAGGGCTTGGATCAACATGTGTAATTAAGGCCATTAGTGAGGCTTGGTTTCAGGAGAGGCACGATTGGCAGCTCAGTGTTCTGGGGTTCCGTTGTTTTAGATATGACAGAATGGGAGGGATTAAAGGGAGTGGGGTGGCATTACTAGTCAGGGAAATTGTCACAGCCACACATTTGAAGTTATATGGGTGGAACTGAGGAATAAGAAAGGGAGGAACACTTTAATGGGATTACATTATAGTGCACCCAATAGTTAGTGGGATTTAGAGGAGCAAATTTGTAGAGAGATCGCAGACTGTTCCAAGAAACATAAGGTTGTTGTAGTAGGTGATTTTAACTTTCCACATATTAACTGGGATTCCCACACTATAAAAGGGCTGAATGGGATAGAGGTTATCAATGCATTCGGCAAAGTTTCCTTAATTAGTTCTTAGAAGCCTCAACTAGAGAGATTGTGATACGAGATCTCCTATTAGGGAGAATGAGACAAGTGACAGAGTTTGTGCAGGGGAACATGTTGCATTTAGTGATCATACTGCCATAAATTTCAAGATAATTATGGAGAAGAATTGAAATTCTAAATTGGAGAAATGACAATTTTGATAGCATCGGAAATAATCTGGCAAGTGTGGATTGCGACACATTGTTTTCTGGCAAAGGTGTCCTTGGAAAATGGGAAGACTTCAATGGGAAATTTTGAGAGCACAGAGCTTGTATGTTCCTGTCAGAATAAAATCAAGAATAACAGGTTTAGGGAATCCTGAGTTTTGAGAGATACTGAGGCCCTGGTTAAGAAAAATGAGAAGGTGCATAACAGGAATGGACAGGCATGAACAAATGAGATGCTTGGGGAGTATAATAAATGCAAGAGAGATTGTAAGGAAACCGGGGGTCTAATAGAAGACATAATGCTGTTCTAACAGGCGAGGTGAAGGAGAATCCTAAGGGATTCTGCAGATACATTATGACAAGAGGATAGCACGGGGCATAATGGCTATTTAGAACATCAGAGTGGTAATCTATGTGTGGAGCTGAAAGAGGTCTTCAAAGGATTTTTTGCATCTGTATTTACTCGTGGGATGGACACAGTGTTGATAAACGTGAAGTAATGCAGCAGAAAGGTCATGGACTCTATACAGATTACAGTGGAGGAACTGCTTGCTGACTTGAGGCTAATTAGAGTGGATAAGTCCCCAGGGCCTGACAATATGTTCCCTTGAAATGTACACAAATTGCAGGGGTCCTAGCAGAGATATTTAAAACAGATTCTGGAGAATTAGAGGATAGCTAAAGTTGTTCCATTGTTTAAAAAGAAAGCATATATATAAAGAATTAGCCAGGAAATTTTAGGTTCAGTAGTGGGAAAGTTATTGGAAAGTATTCAAAGGGACTGGATATATAAGTATTTGGATAAACAGGGACTGATTAGGGATAGTCTACATAGCTTTGTGCATGGTAAGTCATTTCGAACCAGTCGTACAGAGTTTTCATAGGTTTCAAAGGTACATTTAATGTCAGAGAAATGTATACGATATATATCCTGAAATGCTTTTCCAAGGAAGATATCAGGAAAGTTGATGAAAGCAAGGCAGTGGATGCTATCTACATGGACTTTAGCAAAGCTTTTGACAAGGTTTCAAATGGAAGGTTGGTCAAAAAGTTTCAGTTGCTTGATATTCAGGATGAGATAATAAATTAAATTAGATATTGACTCCATGGGAGTAACCAGAGAGTGGTAGTACATGTTTACTTCTCTGACTAAAGGCCTTCAACTAGTCGTGTGCCACAGGGATCAGTGCTACTGATCCATCTATATATATAGATATTTATATTGTTTGTCATCTGTATCAATGATCTGGATGATAATGTAGTAAACTGGATCAACAAATTTGTGCATGACACTAAGATTGGTGGTGTAATAGGCAGTAAGGAAGAATATCAAAGCCGGACCAGCTGCAAAAATAGCCTGTAAAATGGCAGCTGGAATTTAATGCGGGCAAGTGTGAGGTGTGCACTTTGGGAGGAGGAACCAGGTAGGACTTACGTGGTGAATGGAAAGGCTCTGAGTGCTGTCACATGTAGATAGGGTCCTAAAGAGAGCTTTTGCCATATTGGCCTTCATAAATTAAGTATTGAGTACAGGAGTTGGGATGTTATGTTGAAATTGTATAAAAAATTGTTGTGGCCTAAGTTGAAGTATAACATGCAGTTCCAGTCACCTATCTCCAGGAAAGGTGTCAATAAAATTGATAGAGTTCATATAAAATTTAAAAAGTTGTCAGGAATTGAGGATTTGATTTATAGGGAAAGGTTGAGTAGGTTGGGACATTATTCCATAGAACATAGGAGAATGAAGGGAGGTTTGATAAAGGAATACCAAATTATGAGATGTATAGATAAGGTAAATACAAGGATGGAACTGTTAGTGGTAGTTGTAGGTATGAGTTTGATTTCAACATTTAATAGAAATTTGGACAGGTACAGGAATGGGAGGGTATGGAGGGCAATTGCAAAGGTCCAGGTCAATGGGTCTAGGCAGATTAATAGTTCGGCAGAGAGGCTGAAGATCATGTTTTTTTGTTATTATGTTCAATGAGTCTATGACTCTAAAACAATGAATACACATAAAAAAGAAACCAAACTCATAATTTTTCCTTAAAATAATTCATAATCTTGTTACAATTTTGTTAAACAATGTTAAACTCTGCTCAAAATTACAATGGCACAGGAGAGAATTTATTTAGAAGATTATCGCCAATTTGAGCACATGCTTCCAAAAAGCTTTGCCACCCATGGTTCAGACAAACAATATTTTGCTGTGAAAAAGTATCTAGTACTTTCCTGGCATATGTGACAAATAAACTCTTCTCGGGCTTTCAGTCATGTACAGGCATTGACATAACTGATGCTTTGATGCCAAACTCGGCCATCTTCATAAAACCATAAGTCGATAAGATATAGGAGCAGAATTAGGCCATTTGACCCATTGAGTCTGCTCTGCCATTTCATCATGCTGATCCATCTTTCCTCTCTGCCCCAATCTCCTGCTTCCCTCCATATCCCTTCATGCCCTGACCAATCAAGAATCTATCAACCTCTGCCTAAAATAAAGACTTGCCCTCCATAGCTGCCTGTTGCAATTAATTCCACAGATTCATCACTCTCTGGCTAAAGAAATTCCTTCTCATCTCCATTCTAAAAGGACACCATTCAATTTTGAGGGCCTCTGGTCTTAGTTACTCCCACATTCTCTCCAAATACACTCTATCAAGGCCTTTCATCATTTGATAGGTTTCAATTAGGTCACGCCTCATTCTTCTTATTTCCAGTGAATACAGCCCCGGAGACATCAAATGCTCTTCATATGACAAGCTATTTAATCCTGGTATCATTTTTGTGAACCTCCTTTGAACCCCCTCCAGTTTCAGCACAAGCTTTCTGAGATAAGGGACCCAGAACTGCACACAAGAATCCAAATGAGGCCTCACCAGTGACTTATAAAATCTCAATATTACATCCTTGCTTTAATATTCCAGTCCTCTTGAAATGAGTGCTAGCATCACATGTGCCTTCCTCATCACAGATTCAGCCTGCAAATGAACCTTAATGAAATCCTGCACAAGAATTCCCAAATCCCTTTGCACCTATGATTTTTATATTTTCTCTCCATTTAGAAAATAGTCAACCCTTTCATTTCTTCTACCAAAGTGCATGAACATACACTTTGCGACACAGTATTCCATCCGCCATTTCTTTGCCTATTCTCCTAATCTGTTTTAAGTTCTTCGGTCACCTCCCAATTTGCTCAATACTATCTGCTCCTTCACCTACGTTTGCAACAAAGCCATCAATTCCATCCTCCAAATCATTGACATATAACATTAAAATAATGGGTCCCAACACAGACCACTGTGGAACACCACCAGTCACCAGCAGCCAATCAGAAAAGGTTCCCTTTATTCCCACTCTGTTTCCTGCCAAGACAATATTCTGGGAGAAGACTTGAATCCAGAAAATATTTTGCATCATCAGCTTGGCTGTCTTTCAGCCATGGGTAATTTGGGGAGAGGAACAAAGTGGCAAATCTTTGAGAACCAATCCACCACAACCATAATGGCAGCAACACCTTGGGCTGGGGGAAGGTCCAGTGATAAAATTCATTGAAATACGTGACCAGGGACAAGTGGGAATAGGTAGGGGTTGTAACAACCCTTGGGGCAATGTTCTGGGTATTCATGTCGCATGCAAAAATGTGATCTTTGACATCTTTGGCCATGCCTCATCATCAGAACTACTTCTTTAAGAACACTAGAGAACATGAAACTCCTGGGTGACCGACTGTGTTGGAGGCATGCCTCCAATTCAATACCTTAGAACTGACTATTTCAGGGACTAATATTCAACCATGTGGCACATCGCCGGGACCAGCCTCATGTCATTCCTGAGCCCTACGCTCCATGGAATCAATTCTCCCTCTAATGGGAGCACCCAGCCTTGAATTGGGAAGAATGGTCTCTGCAACTTTAAAATGCCTAGAAGGAACATCCTGTTTAAGGTTCTTGGAACCAGGTCTATATGTAATGATAAAATTGAACCTATTGAAGAACAATGACAAGTGCACCTGCCGAGATTTCAATCTCTTGGCATCCTGGATATAAGCTAGTGTACTGCGTATGTTAATCAAAATGGCTTCTTTGTTTGTTAAAAGTAAAACTGCTTCTTTCTTATGCCATCTGGAAAGAGAGAGTGTTTTCTTGCAGAGCATTCTCAAAGTGTCTCACAGTTTGTTTAGCTTTAGAATTGCTGATAACGGGGATTGTATTCATTTGTTAATCAATGGGGTTGAATGTTATTTGTTCTTGTGGGTCTGGGAGCGGGGTCTTTCGCGGTCTTTTCAGAGAGTCGGGAAGAGGGCGCCAAAGAGGGTGGACGTGTGCCCCACTGCTCGGTTGACCACGGCAGGTGGTCCCAGGTGCAAGGACGTGGAGGTCAGAGGAGAGCGACGAGGGGTCGAATGGTTCAATGGTTGAGCTCCTTCGATGTGCACTAAACTGACTGATCTCTGATAAGTTTTGGCGCCTTTTATTTTCTTCTCCTTCATATATACTGTATTGTTAGTAATCATTTAGTTCTAGTAAAATCTTCAAAGTATATTCTATAACTGTATCTGGTGTGAGTTTGATATTGTGTGTGTGTGACGCTGCATTAACTTGTTTTCCACAGCACCTGAGTATACGGGAGGAGGGGTTGGAGAGTGGCTGAAATATTTCCCCTAGACATATACCAGCCTGTTGAGCAAGTGTTACACTAGGTTCTTATGATTGGTCCAAACCATAAAAGTGTGTTTTGCTCCCTGCAGCCAATGCCTCCATTCTTCAAGTGCCAACTTGATTGTGAGCAAATCCCTGTTTCCAATATCATTGTTCATCTCAGTGGAGAGAAACATCTGGAGAATAATGCACATGGCTGTAGCTTCTGGTTTGTTGAGATAGCAGAGCTCCAATTGCAATGCTCGAGGTGTCAACCTCCACTACTAAAGGTAGGTCCTGATCAGGGGAAACAAATACAGGTGCCGTGGTAGCTTTAATCACAGAAAGCGGCTTTTGCCTCTAGAGTCCAACAGGAAGGACATTTAGTGAACTGTTTGACTGATGTAAGTTGTGGCTAATTTCGTACCACTTGGGTCTTCTCAGACTGTAGCAGGGATAGGCTGGTCGAGGCTTACCTAAGGAATTTGGAATCTCTCTGCCAGCTGATGTCCAAAAAATTCCCTGCCAAACCAGTCTACCAAGGCTCTCAGAAAATGTGGGTGGCTCCCCCAAGAATATAGAGTTGATAAAACCACTCCAGGACTTGACAAAACTGGAGAGAGACTTGAGAATGTTACAATTCTTCCCTCACCAGATGGTCCTGGGAGTTTCCTGGCAACTCAGGGCAAGTGACTCATAAGTGGCCGTACCACAGTATAAGCAGCATCTCTGTCATAAGTGCTTCTCCTTATAGATACTGCCTGGCCTGCTGTGTTCCACCAGCATTTTGTGTGTGTTATTAACTTTCCAGGGTCTGAGAGGCTGTTGCTGACCTCTGCTTTCTAGCATAACAGTACGACCATTCCAACGGATCAGTTATTTGTGACAAATTTAAACTTCTAATCATTATTCCTTGCTCAGCATCTTGATGTAAACAAGTATTCAGCGAGGTATTGTAGGCCCATGTTTAATCAATCTAAAACAATGGGGTTATGTTACTTGGCATACATCAAACCAGAGGGCACTGGCTAAGTTAGTTGCACCATTGTGACAGGGCTCATGGACAATGGCGGACCAGACTGATTTCTATCATTGAACTCATTAAACATGGTTACAGGTATAGTTGATCCATCACTGGTTGAGACATTTCTGTTCTCAGTCATCCCTCACAGCATTAAATCTGAGTGTCTAGAACCTCTGTCTCCTGAAGCTCTTAGACCAACAGTGTGAATTACTTTGTCTCCACAAAGTTACCTGAAAAACATCACATGCAAATAATGCCAACTAGTAGCAAACCAGTACAAATGTTAGAAAGCTTTGAAGATCTGTAAGAATGGCAAGGAGAACAACAGAAAGACGGTGACAAAAAAAGCTAGAATTCATTCCTCAACCTTCGATTTCTTTGACGAATGATAGGTTCATTTGCATCTCATTGTTATGTCCTTTCATTTCTTAAGAAATGTACCTGCGTTTGGAAAACTTTTGTTGTTTATATATCTTTGTGATACTGAAATATTTTATAAATCTAAAATCCTCTGAGTTTAAAATGTGTGTCTAAATTTAAGCATGTATATTAAAAAAGAAAATAAACTGTGTTTAAAGTACTTCGTTAACTGGAAGTACCTCCTTCTTGGTGGTGGTGGTGGGGGGGAAACTAACACTCATATAGTGTGTATTTGCAGCTACACCTCACTGCAGAGCCTAGACAGGAAAGTAAGCTATTCCTTTAAGAGGAGGTAGATACAATATAACCTTATAATAGAGAGGGCATCTGTGGATATCTATATCAGACAGAGCTTAAAAGTCTCATAACCTTATGAACTTTTGGATAATCTTCTGTATCCCCTCAGCTTCTGTTGCTCCAGAGAAACAACCCATGTGTCCAACTTCTTGTAGCACATAATCTTCAATCTTAACAGTCCTGATAAATCTCTTCTGCACTGTCTTCATAATTTCCATAACTTTCTTATAATAGGGTAACTGGTATTGAATGTAATACACCGGGTATGTGCTAACCAGGGGTTTATAAAAATGCAACATGACTGCCAACTTTTGTACTCAATGTCTCAACTAATATGCTTTCTTTGCAATGTGTACAGTCACTTTCAGGGAGCTATGAAACTGGTTTCAAGATCCATCTGCACATCAACATAGTTAAGGGGAAGAAGCTGTTCCTGATTAACTGAGTGACTACCTTCAGGCTTCTGTACCTCCTTCCTGATGGTAACAATGAGAAAAGGACATGTCCTGGGTGATGGGGTCCTTAATAATGGGTGCTACCTTTCTGAGGCGCCACTCTTTGAAGGTGTCTTGGATAGTACGGAGGTTAGTACCCATGATGGAGCTGACTAATTTTACAACTTTCTCTAGCTTCTTTCAATCTTGTGCAGTAGCCCCTCATACCAGAGAGTGATGAAACTGTCAGAAAGTTCTCTATGGTTCATCTGTGGAAATTTTCAAGTGTTTATGTTGACAAACCAAATCTCTGCAAACTCCTTATGAAATATAGCTGCTGCCTTCTCTTCTTTATAGTTGCATCAAACTGTTGGCACCAGGGTAGATTCCAACAGTATAGTTAGTATTCAGTCCCTTTACATTTGATCTCACAATTTCCAACATCTCATCTATTCCCTCAGTTATAAATTAGTCTATATACAATGATAGTTGCTGATTGAACGTTCCTCTGGATATTATGCTAAAAGAAAAATTGATGAACTTTCATTTAAAGTTACTGATTAATCTTAGAATTTATTATAAAGATTTATAATTTTAAAATTGAGAGTTGATAATGAAGCTAAATAAAACTCCAACAAGACCATGTGGTTGAATATTCTCTGTAATATCGGGCTTCAATATGAAGGGAAAAGGAAATAGTCCAATTATCTGGATGATGATTGGTTGGAGCAATAATCAATATAGAAAAAGTCTTAGGCTGTGTAGGATAAAATAGGTGAGAATGTGGCACGATAAATTCTTGAAAACTTCTTTACACCAAGTTGTGAGGTTGGGTGTGGTTAAGACAGAGACCATGTAATAAATGTAAATATATTTGGAAAAAAGATGAAGTAAAAGAAAATGACAATACAAAATAGGTGAGGTAAACTCAGATTAGACTGAAAGGTTCCCATTGGAACAAGCACTTTGAGCTAATGCCCTACAATCATGTTGCAACTTCTGTGGATTTTTCTGTGTAATCTCAAGGTATGGCATGGATTTATTATTCAAATGCAATGGATTATTTTTAGACCTGATATCCAAGTTAACATGTCCACCCACCTCCTTTTAAAAAAATACTGTAGTATGCAATGAGCATATATGAAGTCAACATTTTGATTTTGGGTATCTGGAACTAATTAAACAGAGGCATAATATATCTTATGATATTTTACTGAACTACCCATGGTACAAGACTCTGATAGGAGTCTGTGGTCTGAGCCATGGAGAATAATTCTGTCGTTGAAAGAGAAAGTACAAGATGTTTCTTCCATTTTATAATAAGGTATGTCCAGAGGTCCTAATAATTTTGCTGTGCATGAACCTGTGAATAAGACGTACATTAAATGTGTATATCATGGACGTGTACACATATCATGGACATGTATGCATACAAACAAGTAAGAATCAAGATATACAAATAATACCATTTGAAATTGGGAAATTAGTAAACTCTGATAGGAAATTCTTCCTGTAATATTATTGTGGTTACTGCAAAATGGGAAGAATAAATTTGGATACTCATTATTTACAGATACAGTGCAGAAGATGCCCTTCCAGCCCACTGAGCCGCAGCAGCCAGCAAACCACTTGTTTTACCCTAGCCTGATCACAGGACAATTTACAATGACCATTTAACCTAATAACTGGTAACATCTTTGGGCGTAGGAGGGAGCTGGAACACCTATGGGAAACCCATGTACTCGCGGCAAGAACAAACAAGCATCTTGTAGATGGTGTCAGAATTGAACTCTGATGCATCGAGATATAATAGTATTATACTAACTGCTATGTTACCATAGTGCCCCATGGCATTATCTTACTTTTGCACTTTTCAGTGGTCTCTACTGTGAAATTAAATGCATCTTTACAGTAACATTGTTGTTTTCTTTATTTAATTGAATATATTTCTAACTGAATTTTTAATTGCAATTAATCTTTAAGTCACTGGTAATTAATTACCTTCCAATGAATGTTATTTTTGAATTCATTATTATGCGAGATACATTGAATATATATCAGATCTGGCATGCATTTATTTGCTTTTCAGGGTATTGCACATTAAGATTTTAGCCACACTATCAAATCTAATTAATTAAATAGATCAAATGTTTATTTGCAACTTTGATAATGTTCTTAAGAAATGTATATTTAACTCCCATCTATCTGATTCTTCAATCATCGTATGTAATGCCAGATCCAGATCCACATTACTTGCATCAGTTCATCCATCAGATGATTTAGTGCCCTAAGGTTGATCTTTAACCTTTACAATCCAAACTTCACCCTTACACAAGATATCTTGCCTGTTAAGACCTGTGGTAATCCCCTCATGTCATCTGAATGTTTTCCTTGCTGGTTTTGAGAAGAGGCAGTGAGCAGCACCAGGAATCCTTCCAATTTATCATTTACAAGGGCACATTCCTCAGGTCCCAACAAATGTCAACTGCTTTTATTTGGTAATCCCCTCATTACCATTAAACTGATAATTAATGTTCACTCTTAAGCAGTCACTATCATAGGCGTTAATTTCAGACATTATAAATTAATCTTATTTGTTACACATTGTGATTTAATCTTATTCTGTGGTCAATGACAGTCATGCCCTTATATCCTAAGAACAATAATCTTCATTGTAACTTTGCTTTGACATAACACAACTTTACAAAGTGCTATATGGTAGGTAGAAGGTAATAATATTTACATGAATTCATTAAATAACACTGCCTTTTCTCATGCCCAATGCAGCTATTAAACCTTGATGCCACGAAAGGTGAAGGAAAAAAATCTTGGCAATGGAAGAAAGAGCAAGTTTGGAGGAGGATGTATGTTGCACATTTGCAAAACTTGTTATAAGGAGGAGTCATGCTATGAGTGGGCCTCTGAATTAAAGGGGAGAGATTTGCTGTGCCTCCTGTAAGAGCAGGTCATGGAGCAATGCTCAGGGGCTATGAACTGCACAATAATCTGAAGTCTAAGGAAGGTGAAAAGTAAAATGGTAGCCTACATTACATCTAGATGTGTTGAAGAACAAAGTTACAAAGACAAAAGTGAGGACATAAGAATATAATTAAAGTAGGAGTATATCACTTGGTCCTTTGTAGGAAAGGTAGAAAATGCTGGAATTATCAAGCAGGCCAGGCAGCAGCCTGAGATATAACATAATGTTGAAAGGCTGAACCTACTCTGTCATCCAATAACATAATGTTTGCTCTGAACTTGATCACTGCTCCATTTTCCTGTTCCCATGGCCACTCATACACTTATAGACTAACAACGTGTCCATCCTAGCCTTACATACTTTTGCAATCATATTTCCACAGCTTTCTCGGTTAAAGAATTCAGATAATTCTGGACTGGTTGAGCGGTCCAGTGCTTTGCTATGGGAGTTCAGTAAGGTTTCGAGCAGGGTTTGAGGCCTGGAGGCCAAGAAACCTGGAGACTGTGCATGAGGCCTCAATCAACTACATTTCTCGCTGGTCTCACTGATTAAAGCATTGAGCAAGATTAAAATCAATGAGGACAAGAGCAGAAGGTGAGTGGATGTTTAATATCATCTACCTACATTTGACTGGTCTCTCTCTCTCCCTCTCCATCTCACTTGATGCCAATGGAGGAAGGTGCCTGCATTTGACTTTTCCCCCTCTCTCTCTCTCTCTCTCTCTCTCACTCCCTCTTGCTGGCTGCTGCTGGAGGAAGGTATTGGGGGTCTTGAGTCCTGGGCAACGTTTAAGAAGCATGGTTTGTGGATTCGTGTTATGTACTTCATGTTAAGATACATTTCTGGTTTCAGATAACTCCTTTTTTATTGCTACTGTATGCAATTTTGATCAGGGTGGATAGGCTGTGTGGCCTGCAGTCAACAAACAACAGCACTAACTGATGACTTAATGTCAGTGGTACGTTTTTTACACAGAGAGTGGTGAGTGTGTGGAATGGGCTGCCAGCAGCGGTGACGGGGACAGAAACGATAGGGTCTTTTAAGACTCCTGGATGGCTACATGGAGTTTAGAAAAATAGAGGATTATGGGTAAAGTCTGTCATTCTAAAGTAGGGACATGTTTGGCACATCTTTTTGGGCTGAAGACACTGTATTGTGCTGTGTGTTTTTAGCTATAAAATCCCCCTTGTGATGAATAGGCGTATGGATTTGTGCCAAGCTTGAAATAGTGCAAGTTGCTGAGTCTAAACCAAACAGCCTCATTGTCTGACCTGGGTGGATGTTTGGATCATCTGAGCTTGTGTGATTTCTATCGCAAGCAATCTATCCAGTGAGAACAAGTGTTGACATAATTGAAACACTCAAGGTACTCGAGAAGGGTTGACAAGGTAAATACCGAGTATTCACTTCATGGGAAATTCGTTTTTTAAAAAATAGTGGGTGTATTTTTTGAATAGGAATTTCCCATTTAAGGTGGAGATGAATGGATGTTTATTTTCAATGAAAGTGCATTTATTAAAGTAATGTGTGTATGTGGTATATAACCCTAGAATCCATCTTCCCACAGACAGCCACAAAGCAAAGAAACACAATGAAACACATTCAAAGAAAATATCAAACACCCAACACATAAAATAAATCGTGCAAATTGCAATAAATGAGCAAAAAACACGATTGGTAACAGCTAATGCACTGTATGCCTTCTTAACCACAGAGTCGACCTGCACAGCAGCCTTGAGTGTCCTATGGACCCCGATCCCAAGATCCCTCTGATCCTCCACACTCCTCTGGTTCCATACACACTTTCCCACTGTCACACTTGATTGGACCTATTCCCTTACACTTTATCTTCTTGCTCTTCACATACTTGTAGAATGCTTTGGGGTTTTCCTTAATCCTGTCCACCAAGGCCTCCTCATGGCCCCTCCTGGCTCTCCTAATTCCATTCTTAAGCTCCTTCCTGCTAGCCTTGTAATCTTCTGGATCTCTATAATTACCTAATTTATTGAACCTTTCGTAAGCTCTTATTTTCTTCTTGACTAGATTTACAATAGCCTTTGTACACCACGTTTCCTGTACCCTACCATCCTTTCCCTATCTCATTGGAATGTAGCTATGCAGAACCCCATGCAAATATCTGCTGAACATTTGCCATATTTCTTCCGTACGTTTCCCTGAGAACATCTGTTTCCAATTTATGCTTCCAAGTTCCTGCCTGATAGCCACATATTTCCCCTTACTCCAATTAAACATTTCCCTAACTTGTCTGTTCCTCATTCTCCAATGCTATGATAAAGGAGATAGGATTGTGATCACTATCTCCAAAATACTCTCCCATTGTGAGACCTGACGCATCGCCAGGTTCATTCCCCAATACCAGATCAAGTACAGCCTCTCCTCTTGTCGGCTTATCTACATATTGTTGTAAGAAACCTTCCTGAACACACTAACAAACTCCACCCCATCTAAACCCCTTGCTCTAGGGAGATGCCAATCGATATTTGGGAAATTAAAATCTCCCACCACAACAATCCTGTTATTATTACACTTTTGCAGAATCGGTCTCCCTATCTGCTCCTTGATGTCCCTGTTACAATTGGGTGGTCTATAAAGAAAAACACTCAGTAGAGTTTTTAACCCCTTCCTATTCCCAACTTCCAGCCACAGTGACTCTGTAGACAACCCCACCATGACTTACTCCTTTTCTGCAGCCGTAACAGTATCCCTGATCAACAGTACCGTGCCCCCACCTCTTTCTCCTCCTTCCCTGTCCTTTCTGAAACATCTAAAGCCTGGCACTTGAAGTAGTCATTCCTGCCCTACACCATACAATTCTCTGTAATGGCCACAACATCATAGCTCCAAGTGCTGATCCATGCTCTAAGCTCATCCACTTTGTTCGTAATACTCCTTGCATTCAAATAGACACATCTCAAACTGTTGGTCTGAGCGTGTCACTTCTCTATCACCTGCCTATTCTCCCTCTTGCACTGTTTCCAAGCTTTCTCTATTTGTGAGCCAACATCAGTTTGGTTCCCATCCCCCAGCGATTCTAGTTTAAACTCTCCCCAGCAGCCTAAGCAAACCTCCCCACCAGGATATTGGTCCCCCTGGGATTCAAGTGCAACCTGTCCTTTTTGTACAGGTCACACCTGCCCCAAAGAGGTTCCAATGATCCAGAAATCTGAATCCCTGTCCCCTGCTCCAGTCCCTCAGCTGTGCAGTTATCCTCCACCTCATTTTATTCTTATACTCACTGTCATGTGGCACAGGCAGTAATCCTGAGATTACTGCCTTTGTTGTCCTGCTTCTCAACTTCCTTCCAAACTCCCTGTAGCCTGCTTTCAGGACCTCCTCCCTTTTCCTGCCCATGTCATTGGTACCAATATGTACCATGACCTCTGGCTGTTCTCCTTCCCACTTTAAGATATCATGGACACTATCAGAAACATCCCAGACCCTGACACCTGGGAGGCAAACTACCATCCACGTTTCTTTCCTGCATCCACAGAATCACCTGCCTGACCCCTTGACTATAGAGTTCCCTATCACTACTGCCATCCTCTTCCTTTCCCTCACCCCGAGTCACAGGGGTGGACTCTGTGCCAGAGGCGCGGCCACTGTTTCTTCCCCCAGGTAGGCTGCCCCCCCAACAGTAGTCAAGCAGGGGTACAGCCCCAGGGGTGCTCTCTAGCTTCTGACTCCTGCACTTCCCTCTCATGACTGTTATCCACTTATCTATCTCCCTAGGCCCTGGTGCGACTACCTGCCGATAGCTGATCTCTATCACCTCCTCAGTCTCCCTGACCAGACGAAAGTCATCGAGCTGCATCTCCAGTTCCTAATGTGGTTCCCAAGGAGCTGAAGCTCGACACATCTGGCACAGATCTGGCTGTCCGGGAAGCTGGGAGCCTCCTGGACCTCCCACGTCTGACACCGAGCACAGAAAAACTGGTCTCACACACGTACTTTCTGTCTGTAATCTACACAGATCACCTACCTCGTCTTGACCCATTATCGCTGATGTCCCGTTGAGCCAAAGCATTCCTGCTCAGTCTTCGTCTACTCCGTCACCCGGTCCTCTGACGCCCGCTGTTTAAATCTGTCTTCTTCTTAAACTCTTCTCGCTGTTCTCACTGGCTGACATCCACACGCTTGTGCAGTCGTGCCCTGATCAAGCTGCTGAAATAGTAACTGGGAGCTTAATATCCAAAGATACGTATTGTATTGAAAAGACAGACAGGTAGGCAGAGAAGTTGGGGTGCCTCTTTTGGTAAAAAATGAAATCAAATCTTCAGAAAGAAATGACATAGGAGTAGAGGATGTAGAATCATTGTGATTAGAGTTAAGAAACTACAAGTGTGAAAAGGGCCTAATGGGGTGACAGACAGGCCTCTGAACAGTATCCAGAATGTGGGCTACAAATTACAACAGGAGATTGAAAATACATATCAAAGGACAATTTTATGATTGTGATGGAGAATTACAAAATGCAGGTATATTGGAAAAATCATGTTGATGCTGGATCCCAAGACAGAGAGTTTTCAGAAAGCCTGAGATGGATTTTTAGAGCCCTTTGAGGTTGAGCCCACTAGGGAAAGGCTATTCTGGATTGGATGATGTGTAAAAAACTGGACTTGATTAGGGAGCTTAAGATAAAGGATCATAATAAAGTAGACTTCACCCTGCAATTTGAGATTGAGAAATTAAAGTCGAATGTAGTGGCATTTAAGTGGAGTAAAGAGAATTATAGAGACATGAAAGAGGAACTGGCTAAAGCTGATTGGAAGGGGACACTAGCAGGGAAGACAGTAGAATAGCAATGACTGGGGTTTCTGGGAGA
Source organism: Hypanus sabinus (assembly GCF_030144855.1). Lineage (NCBI taxonomy): Eukaryota > Metazoa > Chordata > Chondrichthyes > Myliobatiformes > Dasyatidae > Hypanus > Hypanus sabinus. The sequence continues at coordinate 66,555,893 of NC_082713.1, read as the reverse complement.
AATTTGGAAGGGGCAGGATATATACATCCCCAAGAAGAAGCATTTTAAAGGCAGGATGAGGCAACTGTGGCTGACAACTGAAGTGGAAAACAATATAAAGCAAAAGAGAGGTCATATAATAGAACAAAAATTAGTGGGAAGTTAAAGAATCATAGAACCATAGAACATTACAGCACAGAAACAGGCCCTTCGGCCCTTCTTGGCTGTGTTCAACCATCCATCTGCCTAGTCCCACTGACCTGCATCTGCCCCATATCCTTCCATACACCTCTCATCCATGCACCTGCCAAAGTTTTTCTTAAGTATTAAAAGTGAGCCCACATTTACTACTTCATCTGGTAGCTCATTCCACACTCCCACATCTTTGTGTGAAGAAGCCCCCCTGAATGTTCCCCTTAAACTTTCCCCCCATCACCCTTAACCCATGTTCTCTGTTTTTTTTTTCTCCCCTAGCCTCAGTGGAAAGAGCCTGCTTGCATTCACACTATCTACATCCATCATAATTTTATATACCTCTATCAAGTTTATCCTCATTCTTCTACGCTCCAGGGAATAAAGTCCTAACCTATTCAACCTTCCTCTGTAACTCAATTTCGCAAGTCCTGGCAACATCCTTGTAAACCTTCTCTGCACTCTTTCAACATTATTAATATCCTTACTGTAATTCTGTGACCAAAACTGTACACAATACTCCAAATTCAGCCTCACCACTGCCTTATACAACCTCACCATAACATTCCAACTCTTATACTCAGTACTTTGATTTATAAAGGCCAATATACCAAAAGCTCGCTTTACTACCCTATCTACCTGTGATGCAACTTTTAGGGAATTTTGTATCTGTATTCCTTGATCCCTCTGTTCTACTGCACTCCTCAGTGCCCTACCATTTACCTTGAATGTTCTACCTTGGTTTTTCCTTCCAAAGTGCAATACTGCACACTTGTCTGTATTAAACTCCATCTGCCATTTTTCAGCCCATTTCCAGCATTTTTCCAGATTCCTCTGCAAGCTTTGAAAACCTTCCTCACCGTCCACTACACTTCCAATCTTTGTATCATCAGCAAATTTGCTGATCCAATTTACCACATTATCAACCAGATCATTGATATAGATGACAAATAACAATGGACCCAGCACTGATCCATGGCTCACCACTAGTCACAGGCCTCCACTCAGAGAAGCAATCCTCCACTACCACTCTCTGACTTCTCCTATTGAGCCAATGTCTAATCCGATTTACTACCTCACCATGTATACCTAGCGACTGAATATTCCTAACTAACCTCCCATGCGGGATCTGAAGTCCATGTAGGCAACATCCACTGCCTTCCCTTCATCCACTTTCCTGGTAACCTCCTCGAAAACCTCTAATAGATTTGTTAAACATGACCTACCACACACAAAGCCATGTTGACTCTCCCTAATAAGTCCCTGTCTATCTAAATATTTGTAGATCCTATCTCTTAATACTCCTTCCAATAATTTATCTACTACCGATGTCAAATTTACTGACCTATAATTTCCTGGATTACTTTTAGAGCCTTTTTAAAACAATGGAACAACATGAGCTATTCTCCAATCCTCCGGCACCTTTCCCGTAGATACCGACATTTTAAATATATCTGCCATGGCCCCTGCAATTTCAACACTAGTCTCCTTCAAGGTCTGAGGGAATACCCTGTTAAAGGATTAGGAAGCTTTTAAAAACCAACAGAACACAACTAAAAAAGTCATAAGGAGGGAAAAGATGGATTATGAATGTAAGCTAGCCAATAATATCAAAGGGTATATTAAAAGTTTTTTTCAGATACATCAACAGTAATATAAAAGAGAAGCGAGAGTAGATGTAAGATTGGAAGAATATATTGCTGGAGACATAGTAATGGGAGACAAGGAAATGGAATAAATAATTTGATGAAATTAATCAACATTTTGCATCTATCTTCACTATGGAAGACGCATGCAATATGCCAAAGGTTCAAGAATGTCAAGGGGCAGAAGTGAGTACAACTGCAATTACTAGGGGAAGGTGTTTGGAAACTGAAATTTCTAAAGGTGGATAAGTCACCTGGATCAGATGTACTATACCCCAAGGTTCTGAAAGAGGTGGCTGGGCAGATTGTAGAGGCATTACTAATGATCTTTCAAGAATCACTAGACTCTGGCATGATTCCAGAGAACTAGAAAATTGCAAATACCACTCCAAGAAGGAAGAGAGGCAGATCAAAGAAAATTATGGGACAGTTAGCCTGATCTCAGTGGTTGGGAAGATGTTGCGGCTGATTGTCAAGGATGAGGTCTCAGCACACATGGAGGCACAGGATAAAATATGGCGTAGTCAGCATGGTTTTCTCAAGGGAAAATCTTGTCTGACAGATCTGTTGGAATTCTTTGAGGGAATAATAGCAGAATAGATGAAGGAGAGTCAGTGGATGTTGTGTACTTGGACTTTCAGAAAGCCTTTGACAAGGTGCAACACATAAAACTGCTTAACAAGTTAGAAGCCCATGGTATTATAGGAAAGGTACTAGCATGGATAGAGGATATACCAAAATGATATATGATTGGCTGATTAGCAGAAGGCAAAGAGAGAGAATAAAGAGGGCCTGTTCTGGGTGGCTAGTGGTGTTTTACAGAGGTCGGCAACAGGATAGCATTTTTTTCCATTATATGCCAATGATTTTGATGACAGAATTGATGACTTTGTGCCCGAGTTTGAGGACAATATGAAGATAAGTGGAGGAACAAGTAGAGTTGAGCAAGTAGGGAGGAAGGATTTGGACAGATTAGGAGAATGGGCAAAGAAGTAATACTGTGTGGGGAAGTGTATGGTAATGCACTTTGGTAGAAGGAATAAAAGTGCAGACTATTTTCTAAATGGACTGAAAATTTAAAGATCAGAGTTGCAAAGGGACTTAGGGATCCTTGTGTGGTATTCCCTAAAGGTTAACTTGTACGTGGATTTAGTGGTGAGGAAGGCAAATATAATGTTATCATTCATTTTAAGAGGACTAGAATATAAAAAGAAGAATGTAATGCTAAGGCTTTAAAAGGCACTGGTGAGGCCTCACTTAGAGTATTGTGAGCAGTTTTGGTTCTCGGCCCTAAGAAAGAATGTGCTAATGATGGAGAGGTTTCAGAGGAGGTTCACAAGAACGATTCCAGGAATGAAAGTGTTATCATATGAGGACTGTTTGATGCCTTTGGGCCAAGACTCACTGGAATTTAGAAGAATGAGGGGAAACTTATTGAAACCAATTGAATGTTGATAGGCCTAGATGTGGAGAAGATGGTTTCCATTGTGGAGACGGCATACCCTCAAAATAGAGAGACACCTATTCAGTATGAAGTCATGGGAAAGAGGAAGGAGAAGGGGGTTGAATGGAAAAAGGAATCAACCATCATGAAATGGCAGAGCAGACTTGATGGGCCAAATGGCCCAATTCTGTTCATATGGCTTATGATTTTATGGTCTAAAAGAGCAGCAAAACATTTTGGGCTGAATGGCCTGTGCTGTGCTGTGTTGTTCTATTTTCTACATTAACCCATTAAATCCCATTCTCAGTCACAGTGCAATACCAGAAGATGTGAATCTGGAATTCCCATTTATGGAAGCAGATACCAATCAATTTTCTGAAGCTGGAGATGATAAACATATTACCTGTCTCAAATGGAGAGATCCTGGTGGTTCAGTTTCTACAGGACAACACCAATTCACAGGAACAGAGTAACCACTGAGTCTTTCCAGCCCATCTCACCATCCAAAGGGATCTGGGTTATCTTCAGCTTAACACCACTTGCCTTGACAACTTCAAGTGGTTTTCTAACCTGGGAGTTAATGAAAAATCCATTGATTTCTGTAGTAAAACTGAGCTTTCATCTGTTGCTTTTTGTGAGTAAGAGTATTACCAGTTATTTTCCCAAGGGAGTCTCCTAACCGTCTTCTGGATGGCTGTGGCTTTGACTTTACACTTGTGCCACCTTGTCTTGGATGCACCAGGTCATAGAAAATACTTCTATTTACTCAATTAATTCCCTTCAAATGCCAAAATAAATTAACTTGAGCCTTCCACACCCAGATCATAGGAAGCTGGTTTTCACAATTTCTAACAAGAGAAAATCTGCAGATGCTGGAAATCCAAGCAATGCAAAAAACAGTGGAGAAACTCAGCAGGCCAGGTAGCATCTATGGAACCTACTCAGTGTATCCCTTGTAACACTCTACTCAAAGTGTCCCTCAATTCTTCTGACATCAACTTGTTCTTTCAAAGCAGCATTGGTCAAAATAGTGCATTTCTTTGGATACAGTCTTCCTAGAATTATACCATAACTTTATATATTCAATATCTCATGAAGGGTCTCAGACCAAAACTTCAATTTGTTATTCCCCTCAAAAGATGCTGCCAGACCGGCTGAGTTCCTCCAGCATTTTGTGTGTGTTACTCTGATCTTGCTGCAGATCTCTTGTGTCTGTATCCACCATTCTAGCTTCCTATTTATAAAGTTCATGACTCCATCAGACTTTATTGGCATAATTTCTCATCATAAGGCAATTATCTCCTTTCATTGGTAACAGCAAAATTGCACAAAATACCCCTGGTGCGGTCTAAGGCACTGTATACAGTTCACTAACCTTGCTTGTGAACCTACACTGGGTTCAGTTTGTCACACTGTAGGAGTGTTAAATTGGTGAATATGTAATGCTAAGGTTGATAGGACCTTTATTAACTAGGGTGTCAAATATTATGGGGAGAAGGCAGGAGAACAGAGTTGAAGGGGATAATAAATTAGCCATGATAGAATGGCACTGCAGATTCCATGGGCTGAATGGCCTAATTGTGCTCCTATGCCTTATGGTCTATGGTCTTATGGTCAAGGGCAAGTTCATTCGACACTGATGAAAATGTGAAAACTGGAATTTCTACAGCAGATTCCAGACATTTTGGGTGGCCATGTAGACCTGAGACAGTGTGGAGTCTTTTCTTGTTTCCCTTTGGATAATTTCTGTCATAATAGGGAGACTTTCGATTTACATTAGGGAGGAGATTTGTCAGAAGGAATGCCCACTTTCATAAGTTTTTCAGGATTTCTTTTTCCAAGGGTAAACACGATCATCTGTAAGCATTTCCATGATTAGCTGTCCTCTTAAATTCCATCTTATAATTGTATCCTCCAAGAAACGCTGCCCATCTCCGCATTCATGCTGCTGCTAGTGGTACACAAACCTGTGGATGGAAAATGGACACTAGTAGCTGATGTGCAGTAATAAAGATAAACTCTCTTCCATAGAAATACCAGTTGAAACATCTTACACCCCAAACCAAACTCAAGGCCACTCTGATAATCTGTGTGTAATTCTTCTCTGCAGTGGTTAGGGAATGCGACGCAAATACCATGTGGCACTTACTTCCATCACTGATAACATGGGATATGACTGGACCTGTACCATAAGACAAAGTGTCATAGTCAAGCTTCACTGGACGAAGTGGATCATAATGTGTGAGTACAGTGTCTGTGGTCTCCATTTCCTTTACCATTTCTTCCCAATCTGTAGTAATATATTCAAAGGGTGGAGCACAGTAACTAGGTTTGGCAGGATTTTGTTATAGTAATTGACAAATCGTGAAAAAGGACCAAAACTCTGATGTCCTTTGACCTTGGGGCATTCACTGCTGCTGGACTTTACTCTGCACACTTGCATGATTCTTGTGTGCCAGTGATGTGTCCACAGTAAGTGATGATTGGTTAAATAATTCATTCTTGTTGCATTGTTCTATGTACCCATAATCATTTTAACACTGCCTTGAGATTTTGGAGACACTTCCTGTCATCTTCACTGACACCATTGTGGTCATCCAGGTAACCCTGAGTGCCTGGGCAGCCTTGCAGCACCTGGTTCATAGCTTTCTGCCAGAGTGCAGGTGCAGCAGCAACTCCAGAAATATGCATATTATAGTGATAAAGTCCTTTATGGGTGTTTATAGTGAGAAACACTTTGGTCTCTTCTTCCATCTTTATCTGTAGGTAAACCTCAGACTTTGCTGAAGAGTTTCCCTCCAGTAAGTTTGCATCAATATCCTCTAACCTAGGCAGAGGATATTGATCTACTTTCAGTACTGGGTTGATGGTGACCTTAACATTACCACAGATCCTGACAGACTCATTTTTCTTGGCTACTTGGACCACTGGCATTGCCTGTGAGCTCCATTCGAACTTGGAAATAATTCCCTCAGCCTTGCAATCGAGCTCACTGGCTACTATCACAGTTGATAAAAGGAACTGGACAGGCTTTGTAAAACTTGGGGGTGGCATTTTTACCCTTGATGTGTTTGAGTTTTCCAATACCATCCTTGAAAACTACTGTGATATCATCCAGTGCCTTTCTTAATTTGCTTTCAGTTCAAAGTACATATTAGTCATCTTATATAAACCTGAGGTTAATTTTCTTTGTGGACATACTCAATAAACCCACAACAGAATAATAACCATATTAGAATCAATAAATGACCATACCACCATGGATGTTAAACCAGTGTGCAGAAGAGTGCAAAAAACAAAAAGAAATAATAAGTAAATAACCAATAGATGTCAAGAACATGAGATGAAGAGTCCTTGAAAGTGAGTGCTTAAGTTGTGGGAACATTTCAGTGATGGGGCAAGTGAAGTTGAGTGAAGTTAACCCCTTTGATTCAGGGGCATGATGGCTGAAGGGTAATAACTGTTCCTGAAAATGGTTGTGAGAGTCTTGAGGCTCTGGTACCTTCTTCCTGCTGCAGCAATGAGAAGAGATCATGACCTGGGTGGTGGGGATTCCTGATATTGGATGCTGATTTCTTGCTACAGCGCTTCATGTAGATTACTCAATGGTGGGGAGGGCTTTACTCGTGATTGACTGGGCCGCATTCACCACTTTCTGTAGGATTTTCCTCTCATGGGCATTGGTATTTCCATACTAGACTGTGATGCAGCTATTCAACATAGTCTCCACTACACATCTATAGAAGTTTGTAGAAGTTTTAGATGTCGTGCCGAATCTTTGCAAACTCCTATGGAACTAGAGGCATTGACATGCCTTCTTAATTGCACTTATATGCTGGGCCCAGCCAGGTCCTCCAAAATGATTATGTTAAATTTGCTGACCCTCTCCCGCTTTGATCCTCCGATGAAGACTGACTCATGGATCTCTGGTTTCCTCTTCCTGAAGTCAATAATCAGTTCCTTGGTCTTGCTGACATTGAACAAGAGGCTTTTGTTATGACACCACTCAGCCAGATTTTCAATCTTCTCTTATCTGCTGATTTGTTAACACCTTTGCATCACTGTCGCAATGGATGTGGCATACAAACTGTGGATGGATATCCAATCAAGTTGTAGTTGTCTCAGCAAAAATGCTGGCCCTCTTGTTTTTAACCACATACACACCTAATGTTACTTGTTAGCGGTTGTATTTCACTGTTATGAATGTCATGCATATGATACAAATGTCACTTTCAAAGATGTATCTGTACTTGCAGGTCCCTTTACTCTACCAGACCCATCAGAGGCAAACCATTCACCATGTACATATTACCACCTCACACTTGTCTGCATTAAATTTCATCTGCCATTTTTCAACCCATTTTGCCAGTTGGTCTGGATCACTTTGCGAGCTTTGATAGACTTCCTCCCTGTCCACTTCTTTTCTGATTTTGGATTCATCTGCAAATTTGCTGATCCAGTTTACTAGATTATCATCCAAATTATTAATATTGAAGATAAGCAACAATGGACCCAGCACTCCTTGCAGCACACCACTAGTCACAGGCCTCCAAACAGAGACAACTACCTACTACCTCTCTTCTGGATATTCCTGCTATGCAGATGTTGAAATTAATTGATTCCTTCATCCTGAATGCCTAACAACTTAAACTTCTGAGAATTGCTGTGATATTTTCCCTGATGAATAATGCAACCATCCCCTTTTAATCCCTCCCACTCTATATGCCCCTCCAGCAACCAAGCCTTATTAATGGACACAACACCATAATTCACGCTCTAAGTTCATCTGCCCAACCTACAATATACCTTGCATTGAAATAGATACAACTCAAGAACACTAGTTCCACCATGCTCACCCTTTCAGTTTCTATATTTGATTGTAGTTTAAGCATCTACTTTCCCCACAGGCACTCCTGCCACTCTGATTCCCAACCTATGCACCCCAGCTCAAAACCCCTGGAGCAGCCCTAGCAAACTTTCACACAAGGATATTGTTCCTCCTCCAGTCCAGGTGCGCATGGTATGGGTAGCAATCTTGAGATCACCACCCTGGAGATCCTATCTTTTAACTTGCATCTAACTTCTTGAACTCACTTTGCAGAACCTTGTCACTTTTCTTGTCAATACCATAGGTAGCAATGTGTACCACAACATCTTCCCGTTTTCCTACCAGCTACCTTAATTTGATTTCAGATCTGTTTTTCGTATCTCTGCTTTAATTCTTGATGTTATTTTAATCTTAATCATTGTATTTTACAACATGGGAATGTGCAATACTTGAATGGGCCAGCCACTGGTTCTTTTAATGTTACAGTTGCTTGGTTTTATTTCTGTTGTGACTTAAATGTCATTCTATATAACTCAGATATCATTTCAATTTTAGTCATTGCGTTTTTAGTAATTGAATTGTCAGTATGCTGTTTTGCACTGCATGGAGTAGCACTACAGCCTTGTTGTCCTCAACAATGACCATAAAATCAAATGAATTAACTCTGGCTGCTCACCCTTCCCCTTAAATAGGCTATGGACTCATTCAGAGACCTCTCTGGCCCTAGCACCTGGAAGGCAACATACCATTTGAGAGTCTTGTCCTTATCCTGTCTGCCCCTTAACCAATTTTAAAGACATTTTCTTTTATAGTTACCTGAATATGAAAAGTTTAGAGGGATACAGACCAAAAAGAGAGAAATGGAATAGCTCAGTTAGGCAATTTGTAGGAGCATAAGACCATAAGAGAAAGGAGCAGAATTAGGACATTTGTCCGACTGACTCTGTTCTAGCATTCAATCACGGTTGATTTATTTTCCTCTCAACCTCATTCTACTTTCTCCCCATAACCTTAGACATCCTTACTAATGTAATATTGTTTGGTATGGGTGGGTTGGACCAAAAGGTGACTCCAGGTAGGAGAGATGCAGGTATCCATAGTTTATAAATCTGGGACAAGGCATGAATCGATTCAATTGGCAGCAACATTTGATATTTCACAAAATTTTCTGCTTTAAACTTGTAAGACACAGACATCACAACATTGCAATACTTATCTTTTTTTGGTGAGACAGATGCCTCCTTTGTCTGTACAGTTCTGGTCAGCTTTCTTGCATTACATCTTGCTGCTCTGCATGTTGTTTATCTGCTCAGTGATTTTCCTTTTTATTGAAGACGGCAAGGCGCAACATTTATACGTTTGTCTTAGAGCAATCTGAACAATGAGGCTGAAGAGGTCTGCACTCTCTAATGTAGACCCCTCTTCAACTCCTGACTCCTATGCTAGCAATAACCATCTGTTCTTGCTCACTTGCGAATTGAGCTAGCAAGATAAAAAAGCAAATTATCTTCTTTACTAATCTTATCAAAACATGAGGTGAAACAGTCTGCATTTAATACTGTGATAGTTCACCCGAAGTACTTCAGAAGAATTGGGAAATCTGTGAACTACTGTTGCAACATGAAACTATTTTAAGAGTAAATGATGTAAAAATCCTGGCAAATTAAAATATGTAATTAACATTATGAAGAGAATCGTATTTCAATCAATTCTCAGCCGGTGCAGTGTAGAATTAAAGTGCATATCAATCCTATGATAAACCAAATTCACTGGCAGGTGTTCTACATTTACAGCAATTTTATTCAGAATACCTCCAACAAGTTTCAAATGTTTTAAAGTACATTTAACATCAGAGTATGTATCCAGTACACAACCTGAAATTTGTCCACTTTACAGACATTTATGAAACAAAGAAACACTATAGATCGATAGAATCACTGAAAACATGCAGCCCCCTTCCTTCACACAAGCATCAGTAAAATCATTGAGCCTCCCTCTACCCACACTCACACCAGCAGAATCACTGACCCCCTCCCACCATGCAAGCAACAGCAGAAACACCAACAAGCCATTGATCCAGAATCTATCAAACTACAGTCCACAACCCAGCACTTTGGTATCTCATACAGGCTCTCACTCTCTCTCATCCCATCTGCTCCACACCAACTGGCTTGGAAGTGGTGAAACCTGAAATGAGCAGAGTTAACAGGTTGCAAGAATACATCAACAAAACATCACTTTCCTGGATTGTTTAGAGCAGAAGGCAAATTTTATTTTTCCATAAAAAATTCCATTACTCAGTTTTGTCAATTTGTTACACAACTTTGTCATTATTACTGATGATGAATGCAAGTGTGCTGAGATAACCTATAGTCATGGAATATTACTGAGTCTGATACAATGTTGATGATGGTTGTATGACAGATGCCACGTTTGAAGTGCCTGTTGAAACAGAAAGATTAAGGGGCAGTTTTTCGGTACTAAGTTCAATTATAAATAATTATCAAATAGATCCGTCAGTTTGAATGGGAAAGGCAGAGGATTTGGAAGTAGTTATTTAGATAATATGAACTTAAAATAAATCTTTTCACTTTGGTGTAATGATTTCTTTTATACTTTATTAAAGGAAGCATTATCAACGTGAAACATGTTCACCAAACCTTTGCCCTCTAGTATGGAAAGCAGTTGAAGACATTTTTGCTGTTTTTAATTATCAAAAATTGAGTGAATAAAAAGCTAATATATTCTGATGATTTATGTTTCTGGAGTTTATATGAAGCATTGAGATTAATTTGTCAGAAACAGTGACACTATCTTTAAACCTATATACTCTCTATTATGTTTCCTGCTAAATAATTGAACAACTCTAAATTACAATGAGTTTATTGCAAATTATGAATAATATATTGCTATTTATGTTTCATGGGAGTGTTATTCCACTCTGTCCACTTTAATGCTTTCAGTGTAGCCTTTAGCTTAAAAATTTGGACATAGTGAAGAATAGCAGTAAGTTGATGTGTTTTGGACCACGTGAACAAATTTGGGATCAGTGCTGGGAGGTTTGTGTTTTGACTTAGGCTTTGGGGTGCAGAATAAAAGTTCAATGTCTGCAGATGATACAAAGCAGAGAAATATTGTAAACAGCGAGAAGGAATGCAATAAACTGTATGAAATTTAATGTGCAGTGATAATCTTTGGCAGAAAAAATGAAGAGAAACATATTGACGTAATAAGGTTGTGGAATGGAAGACCTGAAGTATTGGCGTACAAATTAAAGTCCCATGACTTGTCAAGAGGATGATTGTTGATTCACAGATAAATTCACTGAGTAAGCAATAAAATGTTGAATCAATGTAAATGGTGGTTTGGTCCCACCTGGAGTATTGCGTCCATTGCTGGTTACCTAAGGTTAAAAAGGATGTGAATGTCCTGTGACACTGTAAGCAGGATTTACCTGAATGGTTCCAGTTTTGAGGGATTGCAGCTATAAAGATAGACCAGGAAAGCTGAGGATGTTCCATATGGAAGAGGAAGATGAGTAGGCAATTTGACTTAGGTTACTTGTTTTAGATGTAGTAAATAGTGTAATTGTGCTCCTATTAGTAGCTGATTAGCAGCCGGAGAGCACAAGCTTAATTTGGAAAGAAGATCCTAGGGTGATGTGAAGAAAGTTCTTCCTCAGATTAAATCTGATATTCACCATCTATTAAGAAATTGGAGAATCGAACAATGGCTTGCTCTATTATAAGCTGGCATAGATTTAATGGCAAAGTGGCCTTCATCTGTGCAATATCAATAATGAATCTTCAATTCCATGTTTATCATGTTAAAATGATATTTACATACTGTACATATTGTACCATGTCATATGATTTAGCGATTATGTTCCCATGACCATAATTGTTCTTGGCAAATTTTTCTGCACAAGGGGTTTACCATTGCCTTCTTCTAGCCAGTGCCTTTACAAGACAGGTGACCCCAGCAATTATCAATACTCTTCAGAGATTGTCTGCCGGGCATCAGTTGTCACATGACCAGGACATGTGATATGCATCAGCTACTCATATGATCATCCATCACCCGCTTCCATTGCTTCATGTGAACCTGATCAGGAGCTAAGTAGGTGCTGGACCTTGCCCTGCAGGCAGGTGGAGGGAAGAAGTGCCTTACCCCTCCTGTAGTAGAGCTGTATCTCCACCCCAGCAGCTACATTTATATTGAGTCTATTGAATTAAGCAATATAAGCATCATACTAAAAGTGTATTGTGAAAATTGAGAATGATCTATGCATTTTGAATAACCATAAGAATTAATAGACTGTTTTTGATCAAATTTGCACAGCCATGTTATATCAATTTTAATGAACTTGGAAAGATGATGCTTAAGAATAAATCAAATTAGTTGTCTGGTTAAATCCTCTCACTTGACCCACACTGATGTGTTATGACCCTCATGTTAAATGAACACACATTAAAGATGAGAGCATTTAAAGAAGACGCACTGATAATTTTAAATGAATAATTTAGAGGAGTTCAATGCTGCCACACTTGTAGAGGATGTGCAGGTAAAACATTAAGTGATTATGTTAATTACGTGATCATTCCAACATTTCCTTGAGGTGAAATGCTCCCTGCAGCTTTAACAAGAGCAAGACTTTAATCTGCATTTAACAAGCATGAGTTGCTTTCCTTGCCGGTGCGCAAACATCCTATGTAACTAAGAAATTACTTGTACAAAAATTTGTCAGGTGAGAAAAAGAGAATGAGGAGCAGAATCCTTTACAACATTCAGTGCTCTCTTTAGTATTTTCTGGTTTTCAGTTCATAAATGAGAAATGAAGATCTAAAAGCTGAACCAGTTCAATTAATGACAGACTTTGCAGACACTAGAATCTGGATCAACAAAAAAATCTGCTGCTGAAACTCAGCAGGCTGAGCAGCATCTGTGGGGGTAAAGGGATTATTGATATTTTGGGTCAGAACAGAATGGAGAGGATTGATAAACAATATGGAGAGGAGATGGAGACTGGTGGGACAGGGTCAAGTAGGTGAACTAAAGAGAGTGACTGAAGGATGATGAGCAGATCAAGCCTGGTTGAAGAGGGTGAGGGGTGAAGTTGGGAGAGGTGGGTAGATGATAGACAGAAGCAGGCTTCAATAAGCAAGAGAGAGAGGGATGGATACTAAGTGAGGAAGGTGATAAAGGGAAATAAATATTGTGTGTGTGTGTGTGGGGGGGTGGGAAGACAGTGTGTGTGCATGCAGTGAAAATCAAAAGAGAATCAGTGAAAAAAGCTTAGAATTGAGTTATGCACAATCTAGGTAGCTTCAGTAATGATCTAATGCCCAACTTTAGAAATTTATGTATGGAATAATTGAGGTCATTGGGACTTTGTACTGAGTAATTTTGACTGCAGCTTTTATTGCTGGTAAATGTGCAATTAAAGATAGAAATTAGCAAGTTACTGTGCTATTAATTATCTTGCATGAGCTTCACTGCACTTGTATTCCATATTTACATTATGCACACCTAGCATCATTATATGGACATATAATCTGTGTATAAGCCATCATATGTATTTATATTTATTGTGTTTTATTATTCTGCTCAGTAATTTTTGTGTTTTTTTATGCTGCATCTGATCCAGAGTAACAATTAGTTTATTCTCCTTACATTTGTATACAGAAAATGACATTAAATAATCTTGATTTTACTGCTGGTTTAATATTCAATAAATAATTACACACAGACAAGTTATGAAAATGAGAATTTACACATTCAGGTGCAAATAAGTTGCTAATGATATAAATATTCCTAATTTGTTGTTATCATTTTTAAGTCAAGGTGCCAGTTTGGGATGGAAGATCCACTCGAAGGACAGAAAAACCAACACCAATCTGACACTCATTATAATACTGAGGAAATGCTCTGCTGTCAGAGGTAGCATTTTTCATCAGATATTAAAATGAAGCTTCTCAGCTAATCAAACAATAAACAATAGAATGACAAAGAGAAGAAAATCTATCCCCAGTGTAAAAGATAATAGTTATCACTTGTCAACACTTCCAAAAGCACATGAACTGTTTTATCACAAAGTGTGAGAACTTGTTATTTACAAATAGGCCGTCCTACAAATCTTGCTCCCCTGCATTATAGCAGTTAGTGCTTTTCCAAAGTGCTTCATTGCCTGTAAAGTCCTTTGGGATAAACTTAGTGCATGGCAAGTCCCATGTAAATGCAAGTTTTCCTTTGAAACACTATTAAAATACTTGGGATCTGCTTATCCAGCACTAAAAAATGAACATGTGGTGCCTCATTCATTCAGAATTTAGGGATGGTTGATGATTTATTAACATACTTTTGTTTACTTACTGTCTTAGTTTTCATTCTCTTTATGTGCATAGTATCACAATGTATTAAACAATGAAACTGAAATTTCTTTCAGACTCTGCATAATTCAGTGAACATTCACAATTCAATAGGGTGAAGAGATAAGTTGTGGTTCTACCTGCTCCTGCATATCACAGGATTCCTGCAGAGAATGTAATATCAGGAAAGATGCTCAAGTTCCACTCTTCCACAAAACACCTCAGAAAAACTCAATCTCCCTGAGCTCCTCTAGTCGACTGTCTGTTGTGTTCGATCCCAACGAGACCCTCCAGCAGACTGTCTGCAAGACATTGTGAAAATGATAGATATTTTGAATGCAGCATATTATGTCAATACATTAATATTTAATACCTATGAATGTTGATTCAGGAATAGTATTGTGTCAAATTTTACTTTATCTCATAATTTGAGGTGGCTATGTAACTGTTGCTTTGGCTAACAGCTTAACATAGGGAATGATGGCCCCTGGCCCAAATCTTGTTTGGGTGGATGCTGCACGATGTATCCCCTGTTACAAATCAGTACAACGAAATAACAAACATTGCACAATATGCGATTAAACGATTGAGCTTTATTATTCTTACTTTGACTATATGGTTAGTAAAGAAAACAAAACAATAAAAAGGGTCCATTCTCATGAAAGTCTATTGCGCAATGTTGGAGCTCACCGAGAAGCTAATCGTCCACCATTGACCTCCTCTGATCGTGGCTGACCTTCAGACCATCGCTCCACTCCATCTAGCGGTCTACTAACTCTGTCCACTTTGCGTCTTCTCTCCTCATCTCTCCCCGGCAATAGACCACGAAAATCTCTCTTCCATGCTCACAAGAAAGAACATTTCTTTCATTGGATGCCCTAGCATACCAAACCTCATTATCTCTAGTCATAACCCAAACATTGCTGTTACAGAGAAACCATTACATTAGCTGTGAAACCTTACAGCATGTTAGCTAGAATGACCACTGATGAGAAAATAGCAGTACAATGGCAGCACGCACAGCCACTCCAGGAATGAATATCTGTTATCTGTAAGTAGGGGCCATGTACAATCTTGATTTGATGGGGACGGATGTGAGAAGTACGGAGGAACATCTGGTGGAATTTCTGGCATGCCTGTTTCGCTGCCGCTGCTACTGTGCGATCGAGAAATCTCCGGGAGGAAGGCCCCGAATCCTCGGCTTTGCCTGTTGCTTGGTGGCCGGGGCCGGGGTCGAAGTGCTCGGCAGAGATGGTGCTCGGTGTCGGAGGGCTGGTAGGAGGCTCGAAGTTTTTTGGACTGACTCAGAGTTGACTGTGGTCAGATGCTTCCAGAGGCTGCATCGGGTGTTTTTCTTCCTTCTACGTAAGATGATGGGCTATCGAGGACTTTGAGACTTTCTTTTACCGTGTCCATGCTCTGCCCTTATCAAATTACAGCATTGCTTTGCACTGTTGTAACTATATGTTATAATTATGTGGTTTTTGTAAGTTAGTCTTGGTCTGTCTTGTGTTTTTGTGATATCATACTGGAGGAACATTGGATCATTTCTTAATGCATGCGTTACTAAATGACAATAAATGAGGACTGAGTGTCCTCACAATCTGAATTTTATTTCAGATCAAAAGTGCATAAGATACAGGAGCAGAATTGGGCCATTCAGCTCATCGAGTCTGCTCTGCCATTCCATCATGGCTGATCCCGATCAGACTCAACTCCATACACCTGCCTTCTTGCCATATCCTTTGATGCCTTGATCAATCAGGGAACTATCAACTTCAGCCTTAAATATACCCACAGACTTGGCTTCCACTGCAGTCTGTGGCAGAGCATTCCATAGATTCACTACTCTCTGGCCAAAAAAAATTCCTCCTTACCTCTGTTCTAAAAGGTTACCCCTCAATTTTGAGGCTGTGCCCTCTAGTTATGGACACTCCTACCGCAGGAAGCATCCTCTCCACATTTACGCTATCTAGTCCTTTCAACATTTGATCAATGAGATCACCCCACATTCTTCTAAATTCCAGTGAGTACAGTCCCAAAGCTGAAAAATGCTCCTCGTATGTTAACCCCTTCATTCCAGAATCTCTTTCATGAACCTCCTCTGGACTCTCTCCAATGACAACACATCCTTTCTGAGATATGGGTCCAAATCTGTTCACAAGTGTATTATAAAGGTTCAGCATTATCTCCTTGCATTTACTTTCTATTTCCTTGAAATAAATGTCAACATTACATTTGCCTTCTTTACCACAGACTCAACTTGCAAATTAACCTTCTGGCAGTCTTGCACAAGGACTCCTAAATCCCTCTGCACCTCTGATGTTTGAACCTTCTCCCCATTCAGATAACAGTCTGCACGATTGTTTCTTTTACCAAAATGCATTATCAAACATTTCCCAAAACCGTATTCCGTCTGCCACTTTTTTGCCAATTCTTCCAATTTGTCTAAATCTTTCTACAATTGCATTGCTTCCTCAGCACTGCCTATCCCTCCACCTAGCTTCATATCATCTGCAAACTTTTCCAAAGAGCCATCAATTCCATTATCCAAATCATTGACAAGCAATGGAAAAAGTAGTGTCTCCAAAACTGACCCTGAGGAACACCACTAGTCACTTTCAGCCAATCAGAAAAGGTCCCTTTTATTCCTATTCACTGCCTCCTGCCTGTCAGCCATTCCTCCATCCATGCCAGTATCTTTCCTGTAATGTGATAGGATTTTATCTGTGTCGGCGCGTGGCCAGGTGGTTGAGGCATTTGTCTAGTTATCTGAAGGTTGCTAGTTAGAGCCTTGGCTGAGGCTTGCGTGTGTGTCCTTAACCACACATTGCTCTGCAACGACACCGGTGCCAAGCTGTATGGGTCCTAATGCCCTTCCCTTGGACAACATCGGTGCTGTGGAGAGGGAAGACTTGCAGCTTGGGCAACTACCAGTCTTTCATATAAAAAAAACCTTACCCAGGCTTGTGCCCTAGAAACTTTCCAAGGTGCAAATCCATGGTCTATCGAGACTAACACAGGCCTATTACAGGATTTTGTCTTGTTAACCTACCTCATGTATGGCACCATATCAAATGCCTTATGAATATCCAAGTAACTGATAGCCACTGCCTCTCCTTTATCCAACCTGCTTGTTACTTTTGGAATGTTGCCATGGAAATTCAACCACTGTCCCCATTACATCCTCAGTTGGGAAATTTCTGAGAACATATTTACTCTAAATTGGAACTCTTCTTGCATAAGTTGCATTAATTACTTCCTTTCCCATGGACTTCCAACTTCAAAGTAATTTCCCTGATTCATTGAATTCTTTGCTCAACATCTCAATTAGAACCAGTCTTACCCTTTACCACACTAATTAGTCTAAATATCAGCTGCTTGATAAATCCACTTAATTATCAGCCTTTTTTGATTACCCTGTTCTTGTCTCAACTCCTCAACCACTTCCTACCAGCTTTGTACCTAATAAAAGTTATCACAAGCAATTAAAGGGCCCTGATCATGCCCTGTCTCTCACCCCAACTTTCTGCACAAAGCCATTCAGTCAGTGTTCTTTGACATGGTCTGCAGTGAAATTACATGCAAAGGTTAACTTATCTTCAGTAGAGCTTGAGGTTTTCAAAAAAAAACTGTCATTAGCTCCAAATACAATGGCCCTATTAAGAACTAAAACAATTTCAACGCATATGCCTTTAAAGCACGATTATTCTGAAGTGCAGCTGCTTATAATTTAATCAACTCCTTTAAGGCAACTGGCTTTAATTAGTTTAGTTAATTAAAAACATTTTTTTTGTGGTCAGATCCTCAGGTCAAATGAAAGTCATTCATCTTACTCATGTAAATAGATAGTTACATCTGAAAGAAGCTCACTGTCAGAACTATATTCTTTTCACCCACTTCCAGTATTGGAATAAAAGAAATATGGTTGCTCAACAAGATTTTTGAAACCTTTGTAAAAAGCTAAGCTGAAATTGGACTTGAATCTGGACTTCTGTTGTCAGGATTCATGTGTTTGAAAGCATAGAGAAAAATAGAAATTAATCAACTCACACCAAGATTGTGTGATTAAGTAAATATGGAGATATTTATTTCAAATTTTCAATGCTAATGCCTTTCTTGAAAAATGACAGTGTAGATTTCACTGACAGTATTGAGGATAGGATACACACTGGTTAATGTGATTTATAGCTCCCGACAGACTGTCTTTTGGATAAGCATGCAGTGGATAGTTTAAGAAAGTCCATTGAAAGGGTGTGCTATGTATTTTGAGTGTGCATGTGCCTTTAAGAACAATGTGCCCCATGTGACACACAAAATGCTGGTGGAACACAGCAGGCCAGGCAGCATCAATAGGTAGAACCGCTGTCGACGTTTCGGGCCGAGATCCTTCATCAGGATCAAATGAAGAGTCTCGGCCCGAAATGTCGACAGTGCTTCTCCCTATAGATGCTGCCTGGCCTGCTGTGTTCCACCAGCATTTTGTGTGTGTTTCTTGAATTTCCAGCATCTGCAGATTTCCTCATGCCCCATGAGCTTTATTTTTGAAATATTTTTTGTACCAGCTATAGTTGGTTTAGACTTCATCATCTTCATTTAAAAACATACTTAGATCAGCTCCACCCTTGATATTTGTCTTACACCATACTCATACAAAAAAAAGTCTACGTTCACTACATTTCAGAATCAGAATCAGATTTAATATCATCAGCATATGTTGTGAAATTAGTTAACTTTGAGGCAGCAGTACAATGCAAAACAATGTGTTGTACAATACAATGCAATATACAGAGAAGAAAACTGTAATGACTGTATGTATGTATACATCTCAGACATCCACGCTCACACCATCTTCCCACTGCCTTAACAATGATTGAGATCCTCTTGTCCTTACCACCCCATGAGCCTTTGCATCCAACATATCATCCTTCACAACTTCCGCCTTCTCCAAAGGGATTCTACCACTAAACACATCTTTACCTCCCTCCATTCTCTACTTTCTGCAGGGATCGCTCCCAATGTGATTCACTTGTCCATTCGTCCCTCGCCTCTAATTTTCCTCCTGGAAGTTTTCCCCGCAAGCAGCCAAACTGTTACCCTTACCCATTGACCACCTCTCTCACCTCCTTTCAGGGACCCAAACAATCCTTCCAGCTGAGGGAACACTTCACCTGTGAATCTATTGCTCCCAATGTCGTCCCAGCAGCATTGGTGAGACCCATCAATAATAAGGTAACTGCTTCATTGAGCACTTCTGCTCCATCTGCCAAAAGCAGAACTTCTTACTGGCCAAAATTTTTGATTCCAATTCCCATTCCCATTCTGACATGTTAGCCCATGGCCTCCTTAGGGTGGAGGAGCAATATGTTATATTCCATTTGGTAAGCCTCCTACCTGATGTCAAGAATAGTAATTTGTCCTTCTGGTAAAAAATGTTCACTCTCCCTCCTCTCTCTTCTATTCCCCACTCTGGCCTCCTTCCTCCTTTTGCCCGCCTATCACCTTCCCCTGGTGACCTTCCTTCATCCCTTTCTCCTATGGTCCACTCTGCTGTCCTATCAGATTCCTTCCTCTCTAACCTTTTAACTTTTCCACCCATCTTGTTTCACCTTCTAGCTATCCTCCATCTCTCACCACCTTTTAATTCTGGCATCTTCCTCCTACCATTCCAGTCCTGAAGAATGGTCTTGACCCAAAATATCAACTGCTTTTCATGTCCATGTGTGATGCCTGACCTGCTGAGTTTCTCCAGCATTTTGTTTATGTTATTTTCTCACAAGCCTATCTCCAGTGGTTCCCTGCATTCTACTTGCACCAGGGATAAGTCACAGGACAATGCGCAAACAGCACACGGAGAACACTTGGATAAGTGTATTTGTTGTTTGCATTATACCAGAAAACTGATATACTAAAATGTCACAGTGACTTTTACTAATGCTAGTATCTAATGATAAAGTGGAAGGTTAGAATCGCAGGACAGTGTGTTGTGGTGAGGCTGTTTCAATCAAATAAGATGATAAAACAGTGGATGAGAATATGCAAATTATTAAGTTGGAAAGAGTGCAAAGCAGATTTGTGAGGATACTGCTGGGACTCTGAAGACTGAGTTATGAAGGGAGTAGGACCATATTGGAACTGTTTTCTACAGAGCACAGGAGAATGAGGGTTAGTCTTTGTATATAATCATGAACGTCAAGGCACTTAATCTTTTTCCCAGGTTTGGACAAGCAAGAACAGGAGGGCATAGGTTTTGGGTGAGTGGGAGAGAACTAATAGAAACCTGAGGAACAAATATTTCAGCTGGAAAATGGCCAGGATATGGGTGTTCTTCAGGGGTCAGTATTGAGACTGCTACTTTTCACTGTCAATGATTTGGATAATGGAATTGATGGCTCTGTGGCAAAGTTTGTGGATGATACAAAGCCAGGTGGAGGGGTAGGTAGTGCTCAGCAAGCAATGTGATTGCAGCAGGACTCAGAAAGATAGGAAGAATGGGCAAAAATCTGGCAGATGGAATACAGTGTTGAGAAATGCATTTTGGTAAAAGAAACTGTAGCGATGACTATTCTCTAAATGGGGAAAAGGTTCAAACATTAGAGATACAGAGGAACCTAGGTGGATTTGTGCAAAACCCCCAGAAGGTTAATTTATAGGTTGAGTCTGTGGTAAAGAAGGCAAATACAATGTTGGCATATATTTCAAGGGGAATAGAATATAAAAGCAAGGAGATAATGTTGAGCCTTTATAAGACACTAGACAGGCTGTACTTCGAGGATAATCAACAGATCTGGGCCCTGTATCTCAGAAAGGATGTGTTGTCATTGGAGAGAGTCCAGAGGAGGTTCATGAAGTTGATTCTGGGAATGAAGGGGTTAATATAGGAGGACCATTTTTCAGCTTTGGGCCTGTACTCACTGGAGTTTAGAAGAATGTGGGGAGGATCTTGTTGAAACCTATCCAATGTTGAAAGGACTAGATAGGGTGGAGGTGGAGAGGATGTTTCCTATGGTGGGGGTATCCAGAACTAAAGGGCACATCATCAAAATTGAGGGGCAACCTTTTAGAACAGAGGTAAGGAAGAATTTTTTAGCCAGAGAGTAGTGCCACAGACTACGGTGGAGGCCAAGTCCGTGGGTATATTTAAGGTGGAAGTTGATCGGTCAAGGCATCAAAAGATATGGTGAGAGGACAGGTTAATAGAGTTGAGTAGGATCTGGGATCAGCTATGATGGAATGGCTTAATTCTGCTCATATATCTTAATGTCTTGTAGAATAAGCTTCCATAGGAAGCATTTGAAGCTGGTACATTAACATCATTTAAAAGGTATTTGGATAGATGCATTAGAAGGCATTGGGCAAATGCAGGAAATGGACTAGATTATATGGGAATCTTGGTCACATGGACACTGGGTCGAAGAGCTCATTTTGACTCCATGACCTTAAAGGTGTGTAGTGTCTACTGGGTTGTTCCTGGAGTTACTAAATAGACTGAATCAAGTGCAGGCTGAAGTGGATTCCTTGGGGAAAAATCATATTGTGATGTGGAAGTGCCTGAAGAATTCCGTGGATCTTTTGTTACATTGGGCTTGGATTAACTGATGTTGATTCAATAGAGTGTAGCTAAAGTATACTAACAGAGTACTAAGATGAGTAAAAGGTAAATATTAAACATAATCCAGAGCAGGAAATTCAAATAATGGCTTTGATTCACTGGAAGGAGCATCAGTACTTATTTTATTTAGCGATACAATGCAGACTAGGCCATTCCAGCCCTTCAAGCTTTGCCAGTCCAGCAACTCCCCACAACCCCAATTTGACCCAAACCTAATCATGGCACTGTTCACTCTAAGGTTACATGTGCAGACATCTTTTACTACAAACGTGTACGTGTACAAAACTGACTGTAAAAGCTTTTATAGATATGTGAAAAGAAAAAAATTGGTCAAGAAAAATGTAGGTCCTTTACAGTCAAAAACAGGTGAATTGATCATAGGGAACAAAGACATGGCAGATCAATTGAATAACTACTTTGGTTCTGTCTTTACTAAGGAGGACATAAATAATCTTCCAGAAATATTAAGGGACCGAGGGTCTAGTGAGATGGAGGAATTGAGGGAAATACATGTTAGTAAGGAAGTGGTGTTAGGTAAATTGAAGGGATTAAAGGCAGATAAATCCCCAGGGCCAGATGGTCTGCATCCCAGAGTGCTTAAGGAAGTAGCCCAAGAAATAGTGGATGCATTAGTGAAAATCTTTCAAAATTCCTTAGATTCTGGATTAGTTCCTGAGGATTGGAGGGTGGCTAATGTAACCCCACTTTTTAAAAAAGGAGGGAGAAAGAACGGGGAATTATAGACCGGTTAGTCTGACATCGGTGGTGGGGAAATTGCTAGAGTCGATTATCAAAGATGTGATAACAGCACATTTGGAAAGAGGTGAAATCATCGGACAAAGTCAGCATGGATTTCTGAAAGGAAAATCATGTCTGACAAATGTTATAGAATTTTTTGAAGATGTAACTAGTAGAGTGGATAGTGGAGAGTCAGTAGATGTGGTATATTTAGAATTTCAAAAGGCTTTTGACAAGGTCCCACACAGGAGATTAGTGTGCAAACTTAAAGCACACCATATTGGGGGTATGGTACTGATGTGGATAGAGAATTGGTTGGTAGACAGGAAGCAAAGAGTGGGAGTAAATGGGACCTTTTCAGAATGGCAGGCAGTGACTAGTGGGGTACCGCAAGGCTCAGTGCTGGGACCCCAGTTGTTTACAATATATATTAATGATTTAGACGAGGGAATTAAATGCAGCATCTCCAAGTTTGTGGATGACATGAAGCTGGGCCGCGGTGTTAGCTGTGAGAAGGATGCTAAGAGGATGCAGGGTGACTTGGATAGGTTAGGTGAGTGGGCAAATTCATGGCAGATGCAATTTAATGTGGATAAATATGAGGTTATCCACTTTGGCTGCAAGAACAGGAAAACAGTTTATTATCTGAATGGCGGCCGATTAGGAAAAGGGGAGGTGCAATGAGACCTGGGTGTCATTGTACACCAGTCATTGAAGGTGGGCATGCAGGTACAGCAGGCGGTGAAAAAGGCAAATGATATGTTGGTATTCATAGCAAAAGGATTTGAATACAGGAGCAGAGAGGTTCTACTGCAGTTGTACAAGGCCTTGGTGAGACCGCACCTAGAGTATTGTGTGCAGTTTTGATCCCCTAATCTGAGGAAAGACATTCTTGCCATAGAGGGAGTACAAAGGAGGTTCACCAGATTGATTCCTGGGATGGCAGGACTTTCATATGAAGAAAGACTGGATCAATTAGGCTCATACTCACTAGAATTTAGAAGATTGAGGGGGGATCTTAATGAAACATATAAAATTCTAAAGGGATTGGACAGGCTAGATGCAGGAAGATTGTTTCCGATGTTGGGGAAGTCCAGAATGAGGGATCACAGTTTAAGGATAAAGGGGAAACCTTTTAGGACCGAGATGAGGAAAAACTTCTTCACACAGAGAGTGGTGAATCTGTGGAATTCTCTGCCACAGGAAACAGTTGAGTCTGGTTCATTGGCTATATTTAAGAGGAAGTTAGATCTGGCCCTTGTATCTAAAGGGATCAGGGGGTATGGAGAGAAAGCAGGTACAGGGTTTTGAGTTAGATGATCAGCCATGATCATACTGAATTGCGGTGCAGGCTCGAAAGGCCGAATGGCCTACTCCTGCACCTATTTTCTATGTTTCTATGTTACACAAATGAATTTGAATTGTACCCAAAAGGTTGTCACCCTCCACCTCGATGGCATATAGGTGTATTTCACGAACGTACACAATCATATTTCCTTTTCTGGTTTCTGATGTGAACAACATTGGTGATGTGGAGATTGTGATGATTTGTCTGCAAATTTTAGAGCTGACTTACTAATACTGTTTGTATTGAATAAATTACTCTTTGTGCATATGTTCTTGTCACTGGGCAAAAAATTGCACAGCACAAGTTTTTTGCACCCACAGATCATTAGAAATTAGAGGGATCATTGAATCATGGGACAATTTACAATGGCCAATTCACCAGTACAACAATTTACAATGGCCAATTCACCAGTACAACTTTGAACTGTGGGAGGAAACCAGAGTATCTGGAGAAAAGCCCATACATTCCACAGGGAGGACGTACAGAGGATGCTTGAATTGAACTCCCAATTCTCATGGCCCACGCTGCTGCAGCATCATACTAATTGCTATGCCACCTTGTGACTATAGGTAATCAAACTAAAAGTCTAGTTATGAGACAGTATCTGCAATGGCATAGATACTGGAGTTGTAAGAAAAGTTTGACTTAGAAAATGCCATTATTGAGCTGGTTTTATCTGTGGAAATATTGGAATCATAATGGATATACTGGTAGATTGGGTGTATCGGTCTATGTTAAGCCTGGAGTTACCATTAATGTTTAGGCTATGGTATATTATAGATTAAAAAATCAGAGTATCAATTAATTCTTCATGAAGCTGGTTGGTAAAGTGACTTTAGGCCTATCTAATAATAGTAATATAACTAATCCAGAGCAATAAATTCAACGGTACCTTTATAATTAATCAATTAATTGTATGATTTTATATTTATGTAAATAATATGTTCAACACCATCCGCCCTGCTCTGTTGGGTGAGAAGCTGACAGTGATGCAGGTGGATGCTTCCCTGGTGTCATGGATTATTGATTACCTGGTTACCTGACTGGCAGACCACAGTACGTGCGTTTGCAACACTGTGTGTCAGACAGAGTGGTCAGCAGCACTGGGGCTCCACAGGGGACTGTCCTGTCTCCCTTTCTCTTCACCATCTGCTCCTTGGACTTCAACTACTGCACAGAGTCTTGCCATCTTCAGAAGTTTTCTGATGACTCTGCCATAGTTGGATGCATCAGCAAGGGAGATGAGGCTGAGTACAGGGCTACTGTGGGAAACTTTGTCACATGGTGAGAACATAATCATCTGCAGCTTAATGTGAAAAAGACTAAGGAGCTGGTGGTGGACCTGAGGAGGGCTAAGGCACCGATGACCCCTGTTTCCATCCAAGGGATCAGTGTGGACATGGTGGAGGATTACAAATACCTGGGGATATGAATTGACAATAAACTGAACTGGTCAAAGAAAACTGAGGCTGTCTACAAGAAGGGGCAGAGCCGTCTCCATTTCCTGAGGAGACTGAGGTCCTTTAATATCTGCCGGACGATGCTGAGGATGTTCTACGAGTCTGTGGTGGCCAGTGCTATCATGTTTGCTGTTGTGTGCTGAGGCAGCAGGCTGAGGGTAACAGACACCGACAGAATCAACAAACTCATTCGTAAGGCCAGTGATGTTGTGGGGGTGGAACTGGACTCTCTGACGGTGGTGTCTAAAAGGAGGATGCTGTCCAAGTTGCATGCCATCTTGGACAATGACTCCCATCCACTCCATAATGTACTGGTTAGGCACAGGAGTACATTCAGCCAGAGACTCATTCCACTGAGATGTAACACTGAGCAGCATAGGAAGTCATTCCTATCTGTGGCCATCAAACTTTACAACTCCTCCCTTGGAGTGTCAGACACCTGAGCCAATAGGCTGGTCCTGGACTTATTTCCACTTGGCATGATTAATTTATTATTATTTAATTATTTATGGTTTTATATTACAATATTTCTTCACTATTCTTGGTGCGGCTGTAATGAAACCCAGTTTCCCTTGGGATCAATAAAGTATGTCTGTCTGTCCGTCAAAAATTTTTGTATAACTTTGTTAATCTTTAAAATGGAAAGTATATTTGTATACTTGTATATTGAAAAAATATTTGTATATATTCTCTGTATGTACCATTAGGAACTTTGTGCACCATGTAGTATGACTTTTCTAACATTGTTGCTGTTAAATTCTTGTTGTCTGCCTTCAATAAAGGGTATGTAATGTGTAGTTTTTTTCCTTTTTTTTGAATAGCAATTCAAAGGAGCTTCTGGTACTTAGGTGTTTTATTTACTGGAAAGTTATCTGTGCAGAGGGACTTTAGTTATGAGGACAGGCTGGGTAAGTTCAGTTTATTTTAAAAGAAGTGCTCATCTAACAGTTTTTTTCAGATGATGCTGAGTTGTGAAGGAGGAAAAGGAACTCTTAAAGGTTTTAAACTTCTGTGAGATGGGTAAAATCTTCAAAATGTTTTTATTTAGAGAAAATGAAAAGCTGCTTCCAAAAGTGGAAATTTTTTGATTGAATTATAAAATGAATTTAAGATAACTTATTTTTCACTGAAGTTAATATACTTGTTGAATTCAAAAACGATCACCTTAATCTGTGATGCTACTTACAGACATCAAAAAGCTTATCAGTGATGGCAAGTAATTCATTAGGATTTCTGCAGCTTGACTATGGCACTTGACATAGTGGAAAAAAGCATGAAAAAAGGTTTTGCAAGCTAAAAATCAGTATGATAAATTACAGTAGGGGATTCACTACTTGCCTTCTATAGTATAGGTGGAAGAAGGCAAAAACCTCCCAAAATCCACATGAATATAATCGACAATGGCTCCCATGTTTTCAATAAAGGTCAAAGGTTCTTTGGATGGGTATAAAAATTCCCATATAAGGAAATTTCAAAAATATTTGATTTGCCTCACGGGTGTTGTTTGTTACCCTCTAAAATATTATTTAAAAAACAATCTTGGGTTCATTTAAATAACACTTGGATCTGTTTGGAATGAAGAATAAAGGTGGACACTAAATACAACTAATTAAATTTATGAAATTAATTTTGATCACTTTGGGTAAGTTGAATTGCATTTCCTAGTATTTTTTTTCCTTGTATGTTTGATTTTCAGTCAATTTTGTAGGAATTTGGGTGAGGCAAAAAGTGAATATATTGTGATGCTTCTGTATCCTCCATCACCCGTGTTTTTATACTGTGGTTGAAGTGAAAGAATTTGCTCTACAGTATTTTCATGTCAGCTGAGTGATTACATTTATATGCTTTTTCATCTTCATATTCTACTTTAGGTTGGATAATTTTGTATCCATTTTCCTCTTTGGTTACCACTCTTCTGTTCTAGAACATGCCTTTAATATTCCAGCACCAGAATAAGCAGTCAATGAGCCTTGGTTCCCACCTAATGTAAGTGCTTGACCTGAAACATTAACTGTTTCTCCTTCCATAGACGTAATCTAAATGGTTAACATTTCATATTAACTTGAGACTCAAGCAATAGAACAGCTGGAAATTTATTCATCCCAAAACACAACTCATATTCCATGCAAAATATATGCAGAAATTTACAAACTTTATCATTCTCTGTAGTGCATATCTCAGAACTCAAAAGTTGAAATCCTTTGTTATCTTTGTTCTCACTCATGATATACCCAACCTAGAAACTGGAATTTCAGACTTTTTTATGGTGCTATGTTATGAAGTTAAACTTACTTTCTTGCTGACAGTAGAATGGCTACCTTGTAAATACATATACTTGACTATAGTGATGTGTATAATGAATTCTCATGGATCCAGCTCACAGTTTTCCCACCTATCATTCAGGAATTGCTACCTTTTAGTGTTTGATATTTGAATTGGTGCCAACTGTCTTGAAATTACAAATTCCAGAAGGCACTTGAATATAAAATTAATGAACATGGTAGCATTAAAATTGTTTCACTATTCTTTATTCTGTATTTATAATATCTACATCAGGAACTTCATGATTCAACATTAGCTCTCAATGATTTGCAGAGTCATGGACGTCCCATATTTAGCATTAAAATTGAGGAAGTATTAAAATTTAATTATTGTTGGCTGAACAAAAACTAGTCATAATTTTACTAAAGCACAGATATTTGTTCACTGGCATCTACTGGACTAACTGTTATGATGAGAGCTGTTGAAAGTGACAAGAAGACTTACAGAAGTATTCATATCTCTGGTTTGATTGAGGTGAGTCTCTTAGCCTGATTGTTATGCAAATTCCCTCTGGTTCGTGGAATATAGCAATCATAAACTAGACAATCTCTATTTCTCAGGGGCCTACTTCATATAAGCTTGATTTTGCTGGAAAGATTGCATCTTTCTCCAAATGATATGTTTTGCTCTAACACTTAAACTTAATGTTAGAGAATTCATTTATATTCTGATTTGAACCATAAGTTTTCATCTTGAGTGTGAAGGCAGCTTAGTTACCATGCTGCTTAAACCAGACTCCAAAAATGCTTTCTTAGGTACGATGTGGCTGGTGGTGTGGCGAAGTACTTTTGCTAATGCACACCAAATCAATCCAGGACCAATGTAATCATTTTACATGCAGTAAAAGTAAAGATTGACTACAGCAAAGACTCAGCATGCATCAAACCATTTTTAGTGCTGTGTTTTGGCATAGATGCCATGAAGGAAATAATACTCCTGGGCTGCATTCTTCCTTACAAGTTACAAACATGAGGTTCCATAACCTGACCTGATCCAGCAGAGTTTTCATTACAGAGTTAAATGGCAATTGCATGTCTACACAATCCCATTTCTCTTGCACACTCAGAGTAGATTTGAATACTAAAGGAAGTATGGCTGTTTAAATATCTACAGATATCTTAAAAATGTGGAAAGGATGACACAGTTGAATGTGCAGGGACTGATTATAAATTGTGTATTAAACATGGGTTCTTGCACACACAATTTGATGGAGACAATGTCTGCCACAGGTAAGAGTATCAAGTTGTCTACATAGTGAGCTGCCAACATGGGCCAGTGTGTAAGATCCTGTATATACCAAACATTTAATACAGATCAACGTTCAGAAACTTAATACAATTAGCCGCTGACCAAGATAAGCATAAGGGCACCTATGTTTTGAGTGGAGTGAGAAGAGTACAGATGTGATGTTATTAATTGTGACTTACGTACGGTACCTCTTTGCACTCTACAACTGGACGAGATTAAATGTAGGGGATCAATACACTGCAAAATTTCAAATGGGATGTGTTTTCAGGAACCTATGCCCATGGCATTTAGTTTCCTGTAGATTTTATCAGCACTAATTGCATAATATATGCAGATCCCTCTCTATGCATCCACCTCTGTAACCGGTTGAGGTACAATGGTCCTGATGTACTTATCTGTGTCCATCATTGCTTTTTCCACCTGAATTAGGAATTGTAGAAAAATGGGCACATGTGTTTTAAAGAAAATCTTTAAAGTTCCCAAGTCCATTTTTTATAGAAGTTAAATCTCTCATGGATCCCTATTGATGCACTTCCTGGGAATCACAAACCCAAGTTTCATTATAATATCTATCAATTTTGTCTGGGAGGCCAGTCAGTGACACTGGCTCAGTCATTTGGAATGGGGAGCAAAAGCTGTTCTTGTGAGGTGAAGCCAACTTGGCTTTCAAATTTTCCCTGTTTGTCATAATTTGGAGATAAAGCAAACAACTTTAAACATTGAAAAACACAAATCATATTTTGAATCAATCATAATTTGAAATTTCAAATTACTAAAAATTCAACTGTTCCTGAGTGAACTAAAGAATTAGAAGATTTGAAGTTAATACAAAATTAGCAGTGTTATGTAATTTATGATTTTTAATAGATCTTTTTCTTTTGGTGTCATGCTAAGAATTAATGTAAAGTTGAAGAATATTAAAAGCTTTTCTCCCATTGTCTGTTTATATTTCACAATAAGGCTAATTAATTTAGTTTTTCAACTATCTATGCTGATTGTAAATTTTTGTATTGAATTCCTCATTTCCCTTTTTTTGAAGGACCTATATAGGTATACATTTTATTTTCAACTTCAAATTATCAGTGTGCATTTTTTCAGCCAAAATTCTCACTAGTATTTATTCACTCTTTGCAAAGAGTTTGTTATCACACAACTTGATGGAGACAAGATTATAAATATATATATCTATATATTTGTTTCTGAAAAATAAGAATGGTTCTTGACAAAGTGTATTTTTATTCCATCTAAATAGCCATTGGTTAAAGTATTGCGATCAGTCCTGTATTTTTTAAACAAGCTATTCTGCATTATAATTGTGCATCGTTCCAGTCTTTTGTATAGTAATCAAGGTTTATTTTTAATGGTATTTGGGCATCTTTGTAAAGTTCTTTTCTTTTGCTTTTCTTTCTTATGCTCAGAAGCATATAAAGAGCAATTGTAAGGAAAATAACAGAGACAACGATCATTGCGACTGCAATAGGAATAACAGGAGGTGAACAGGGAAAGTCCAATGTCTGCAATAAGGGGCATGGATTTGGTTCTGACTGTTTCTCTTCTGTGAAAACAGCTTGGCTGTGTAACAAAGCCTCCAAGTAACTTTTGTTGCTCACGGTCTCATTGACAAACAAATTGACCATTATCGTGGAATAGAGTGGTTGCGGTTGTCCAAGGTCACTGACTTTAACCAGTAGTTGATATAAGCCATAGTCTTTATGCAATAATTTTTCCTGCAATGTAATATTTCCTGTAGCTGTATTAATTCCAAATATGTGAGGGGCTGGGCCATTTCTTCCAATGATATTATATGTCATGACAGCATTAATACCAGCGTCATAGTCAACAGCATAAATCTCAGCCACAGAGGCTCCTTGGGGTGTGTTAGGGGGCACAAGAAGCCAGGATGCATTGGATTGAGGAAGTAATACAACGGGAGGATTATCATTTATATCCAGGACAAACACTGTTATTTTTGCTGTTGCAGAGAGGGATGGTTGTCCACTGTCAATGGCCTCAATCCAGAACACATGCATGGTATTTTTTTCTCTGTCCACTGAAGAATTACAGTGTAAAGTTCCTCTGCTGTTGTGCATTAAAAAATTATTACTCCCATTCAGGATAGATACAGTAACATGACCATTAAGACCTGCATCCAAATCTGTTACATTGATAATTCCAATTTCTCCATTTTTCGGGAAGTTTTCTGGTATAAAGAAAGTATAGTCATTAGTGAGGAAAGAGGGTACATTATCATTTTGGTCTAAAATGTGAATGATTACAATTGTACTCTTCCTTCTCGGAGGGGTTCCGTGATCAATAGCCGAAATAGTAAATGTATACAATTCCTGTTTCTCTCTATCCAAAGAAGTGGACACAGTTAAAATCCCAGTAAACTGTTCAATTGAAAAGATGTTTGGAGCATCAGATCCCAGCAGGTAAGCAACTTTTCCATTTTGGCCACTGTCTGCATCAGTTGCAAAAACCTTCAGCAATAAAGCTCCTGGTACATTGTTTTCTTCAATCGAGGTTTCAAATGAACTTTGATGAAATTGTGGAGAGTTGTCATTTTCATCAGTAATCTGAACATGGATTGCTAGCTGATGAATGTTTCGGGGATCTTCAGCCTTAACAATGATTTCATACTGGTTCTCAAGCTCATAATCTAACTGCTCGGAAGTGACAACCAAGTGTTTATTTCCTGACCTCTCATATGGTTTTAGATAGAAAGGAACATTGCCAATGATGTAGAGTGAACCTTTTAGATAATGGTCAGGGTCAGTTACCTCCAGCAGAGCAATTGGTGTGTTTTCAGGTGCTGTTTCCTTTAAGAAAATCACACCATTTGCCTGGTTAGCGATGTAGCTGATTTCCACCTTTGGATTATACTTGCTACCATGAATGATGATCACTGTAATCTGAACGATGGCTGGGGCACATCCTGGACCATTGGCTAAGATAGTGAGTTTATGTTCAGGGTGCTTCTCTGGGCTTTTATTTCCAGAAAATGTGATAATTCCAGTGGCACTGTCCAAGTTAAATAGTTTCTTGGATGTATCCTGCACACGGTTGCCATAGGAATAGGTGATTTCAGCATTGGGTCCTAAATCTGCATCAACGGCATGAAGCTGTGTCACCATGCTGTTAGAAGACATATTTTCAGGCACCTGAACTACAAACTCTGATGCATTAAAAACAGGGCAGTTGTCATTGATGTCTTGGATGTTGATCAGAAGTGTGGCCGATCCAGATAAGGGAGGAGTGCCGCCATCTACTGCCATAAGTTTCAACTCATACAGATTCTTTATCTCCCTATCTAGTGGCTGCAGAACAACAATGGATGGTCCTTCACCATCTTTCAAACCAAATACATTTTGGCTGCTTTCAAGGTAATAATTTTGAATGCCATTTATCCCAGCATCTTTGTCAGTGGCAAAGTAATCTATTCCGAATGATGAGCCTATAGCTGCATCCTCTGGAATAGAGAGCTCCATTATGTCTTCTTCAAAATGTGGTGCATTATCATTGACATCCAAAATGACTATCTTAACCTTCACCATTTGCAGATATTGGTTGGCACATAGTATAATTACATTAACTTCTTGGGTACAAGGAGTACCATGGAACTCAACAGGGCATAATGCTTCCCTGTCGATTCTCTGTTTTGTTGTATACAGCTCCCCACTCCCATTCTTCAGCATGACATATTCCATTTCCTTCATGAACTTATATTCCAGTGAATCACATTCTGTATTCATTGCTAAAACTATATCATTAGCTATATTTCCAATGAATACTCCTTCATCCTCATTCTCTTGTACTTTGTATTCATATTCTGTGCACAGGTAGCTTGGCATCTTGTGGAATAACAAGATCAAAAGAATGCAGATACATTTCTGTAAAACAAAAGAACAGTTACTTGATGTTTTGATAGTATGTCTCTAATATGAATTCTCCATATTTGATTTTAAACACAAAAAAACTTACTGTTTTTGCAGCTTCTTTTGGTTGTGAGTTTTATATTAAAAAAAAATCAGTGTCACTTCAGATAGCATGAGCATCCATTTAACAAAAGGTTAAATGATGACAAAGTTTCCTTACCAGATTATTTCCCTAGTTACCACCTTCAAAGAGCAGACAATTCAAGTAACATTACAGTCTGTATTACTGAATGGGCAAGATGCAATATACTGCACCCATATTTTTTGATAATACAACACTTGGTGGGAGAATATGCTATGAAGAGGACACATATAGATGGGCAAACAAACAAATCAGAAGGTAGCATATGGGTCACAAAGGTAAAAGAGAAAAAACAAGTTTAAAAATAAGAGTAGCAAACAGGACACACTTGGATTTGTGATAAACTGGGAAATATGTAGGGAGTACCAGTGCATAAAAGTGTTCCACGTATAATAAACAAACATAGCTGTAAATTATAGGTCTTATTTTGTTACAATTACAAAAATTGCAGTTATGTGGGACTTTGGTGAGATAGTGTGAACATTGCATCCAACTTAGACTTTGGTACCGAAGGAAACACGTAATTAATTTGCAGACATTGAAATCAATATTTACTAGCGTTGTTGGTCAAACAGGAGAAGTTGGAATTGGTGAGCCGATACTCACAAGGGTATAGAAGACTGAGCAACGATTTCATTGAAAGGCATGACTGAAAAGAATTGATAGTGTAGATTTAAATGCAATTTTCTTTAATTGGAGAGTGAATTAAGGAATTTAAAATGCCTTCTGAATGATCAAAGCTTAAACTAAAGGGTGTTGTATATAAGGCATTTGCAAAACATAGAAAAGGAAAGATATTGATGGCAATAGAGAAAAATACTGGTAATTTATAAGACAGAAATAGAATCTTAATTTATAAGACAGAAATAGAATCTACATAGGTGTAAAAATGAGGTGAAAGAATGTTAATTATGCCAATACTAATAGTCCAAAACACCTAATAATAGAAAGAAAATCATTTTTAAGAAAGACCAATTGTTAAGTTGGGTCTTAATTGATGTAACCATCATTTAGTAAGATATCTCAGTAAAAGATGCAAGGGGATGTAATCTACTATGTGTACATGACTCCCATGTGTAGAAGGCCAACAAAAAGTCAAAATCAAGTACAAAGTCAATTTATTATCAAAATGCATATACTGTACGTCCCCATATACAGTACAATGTTGTGATTCATTTTCTTGCAGCCATTCACAGAAAAATAACAAAATACACATAAAAACAGAGAGAAAAAATGACGTGCAAAAGACAGGAAATTGTACAAATACAAAAATACTGAGAACATGAGTTGTAGAGTCCTTGAAAGTGAGTCTGTAGGCTGTGGAATCCGTTCAGAGCTGTGTTGAGTTAAGTTATCCATACCAGTGAAGGAGCTGATGGTTGTAGGTTAATATCTGTTCCTGAACCTGCTGATGTGACACTTAAACCTTCTGTACCTCCTGACTGTTGTAAGTAAAGAGCATGGCCTGGATGGCGGGGGTCCTTGATGATAGATGCTACTTTCTTGAGCCAGTGCTCCTTTTAAATCTCTTCAATGGAGGGGTAAGCTTTGTCTCTGATGGATTGGGCTGTATCTGCCACTTTCTGTAGGGTTTTCCATTCCTGGGTATTGGTGCTTCTGTACCTGGCCACATTGCAACCAGTCAGGATACTCTGCGTGTGCATCTATAGTTTTAGGTGTCATGCTGAACCTTGCAAACACCTAACAAAATAGAGGTGCTACTGCGCCTTCTTTGTAATGGCATCTACATATTGGTGCCAGGACAGATCCTCTGATCTGGTAACACCAAGGAACTTATCCACTCCATCTCTGATCCCCTAATGAGGAATGGCTCTATATATTTTATAACCGGCTTTTTGGTTTTACCGATATTCTGTGCAAGTTAGTTGTTGTGGCACAACTGAACCAAATTTTAAATCTCCCTCCTATATGCCGATTCATCACCACCTTTTTATTTGGCCAACAGCAGTGGTGTCATCAGCAGACTTACAGTATGTACGGCATGGGAGCTGTACTTAGCCACACAACCATACGTATAAAGCAAGCAGAGCAGAGAGCTAAGCACACAGCCTGGTAGTGTACCTGTGCTGATGGTGCTTCATTATCAACCTCTCAAAGCACTGTATCATGGTGGATGTAAGCGATATTGGATAATGTTCATTAAGGCGTGTTTCCACGTTCTTCTTGGGCACCGGTTTGACTGAAAGCTTCTTCAAGCAGATGAATTCCTCAGTTGGCTGAAGCTGATTCATGTAATTTAGGATATACCGGAGCGTATCCCTAGTACATAGAAGGAGGGGTATGTCCTGACAATTGTGATTATGGTATGGTTTAATATTATTATAGTTGAGAATTACACAAGCAGAATGAAGCTTAGAGTAATAAACTGGACAAAAATCATACATTTTGAGAAACATGCAATAGGTCATTGATTAAAAAAAATGAATTTTTCTCTACTTTTTCCTTTCTGATCTGCTCTGGTGTATTACCAGAGTACTATCTGATGTATTATCTGATCACTACCCTTGCAATGATGTCCTGGGCCTGAGAATTCTAAAATTCCTTTCTCCTGTGTATGGCATCAGCTAGTGACAAATTCACCACAAAATACAGCAACGATTTTGCAGAATATAGATTTATCTAGCTCATAAATTATCTGATATTACAATTTTGGTAAATTAAATGAGGTCCACATGTCATTTAGAAAATAGAATTTAAATAAAGTTCAGGAGAAAAAAATCCAGGATTAAAAATTCACAGAACATTAAAACTTGCAAAGCGGGTCAATAAGAACATTAAAAAAAAACTTAACTCTGAGTTGTATCTCCAGACTGAAAAGGAACTATCAATTTATTGTGATTGCAATAAGCCTGCTATTGGCTTGTGAGCAAAGAATTTTGTTGCTGATCAAGTGTACCTGCAAGCAGACAATCAAACTTGATGGACCGAATGGCTTAATTCTGTCCCTGTGTTTTATGGTTTTATGATCTGAAAGATCTGTGGAATGATCTTATGGGATGGTAACCGTGACAAAAAATAATGCAGTTGTGTAATATCTTTTGCATTTTGAGATTTTATCATTTTACTATAAAATATATGGATGAACTTTATTGATGTATTAATTCTTTTGTTGTTAAAGACAACAAAGTGATCCAAGTGTACAAATCACTAAATCGAAAGACAGCTTAATAATGCCATAAAAAAACAAATCAAGCATGCAATTTTTTTTCTAATAAGATAAAACTGCACAGTAGTGAAGTTAAAATAATTTTTGCATTCCTTTTGAATCTGGAGATACAGCTCAAATTGAATGTTTTTAACGATCTTAATGCTAAGTGTATGTGGTTGTCATATAATGAAAAAGATGTGTGTTTCAGAGAGAATGCAAAAAGATTAATACAGATACTAAAAATGCAGTTTATACCTATCAGGAAATGATAAAACAGGCTGGGTAACATTGCTCTTGAAAAGCAGTTTGACATGGTGTAATACCTAAGAATGAGAATTTGGGATGTATAGTAACCAAGTTTTGCACTTCTTGAGAAGAGAAGAACTGAAATCCAGCAATGGGAGTTCATGAACAAGAAATCAGAAAAAGATATTTAGGAGTAACTACTTCTTTCCCTAAAGGAAGGTTATAATCTCTCCAATATGAAAAGTTGAGATGAACCCATAACAGTAGTTTGGTCAAGTAGGAATGAGTAAGGAGAAGCTCGTAAACGGTACAAGGGAATATAGACAAATGAGTGAGTTAGAACAAAGCAAATTCACGTGGAAAATTGTGCCTTAGTGCACAAAACAGGAAAAAAATAATGAGAGATTGGGTAGCAATGCTGTTCAAGGAACAGATGTCCCTCAGGTTGGCTTTATGATATAAGTTCAACAAATGAGTAGGAGGGAAACTAGTATCTTAAATGTAATTACAAAATACATCCATCATCAGAATTCCCCACCACCCAGGCCATATTCTTTTCTCGCTGCTGCTATCGGGTAGAAGGTACAAGAGCCTCAGGACTCACACCACCAGGTTTAAGAATAATTACTACCTCTCAACCATCAGGCTCTTGAACTACACTCACATGCATCCATTGAGACGTTCCCACAACCAATGATCTCACTTTAAGGTTTCTTTATCTTGTTATCTCTTGTTCTCATTGTTTATTGCTATTTATTTATATTTACACTTACACAGTTTGTTGTCTTAGGCACTGTGGTTGATCTTTCATTGACCCTGTTATAGTTACCATTAAGATTTTCAGTTTATGCCCATAAGAAAATGAATCTCAGGGTTTTAATACAGTGACATATATGTACTTCGATAATAAAATTTCCTTTAAATCTTACACTATTGAACTTTGACATTGGTGAGACCACATTGTGAGTTTTATGCATGTTTATCATCCTTCATAAGAAATGATGAAAAGGCAGCCCCCATATTATGGGTATGGGTGCATTGATAGAGAACAGTCTGCAATGCAAAGCTTATTATCTACACATACAACGAGTATAAGGCTTATTTGCTTTTTTGCTTTATGCCAGGTTTGAAACCTTGATCTTCAAACACCCTTTTCCTCACATAGATCAAGACACTTTGGGGAAAATACTGAATTTCAGTGCTTCTGATAGCTTCAGAGGCAAGAGAAAAAGGTTTATGCCTTCCAGAGTCTTGTCATGGAGGATAGTGATATAGAGTAGGACCACTGGGTCATGAACATTTTATTTTGCAGATTGTAAGGGGAGACCTGAATAACTTGAAGTTGATGATTAAGAATTCAACTTCAAAATATGTGTATTTGCAAGCATTTTCAGTGGATTGAATCCTGCCTCTTAATTAATTTTATTCCAGAGATGTATACAACTGTATTCTAAACTTGTTAAATTGATAGGTTGATTTGTTGTAGTATTTAAAATGTTAAAATATCTGGACCTCAAATGCAAGCATGCATTTGAGTAAATGTATTATTAATTAAAAGAGTGACTGATTTTGAAGACTAAGTGATAGTGTGTTGCTCATCAGCTTGTGCATTGCAGCTGAGCACTGATGATGATTTGTGGGACAATCATCATTAATCCTCTCCTGCATCAACCAGGACAAGTATCTGTACAAGCAATACTGCTTATCTAGTTAATATTATCAATGTCTTGTGACACATTGAAAACATCAGTCTGTTTTTCTTTCTCAGTAGTAAGCAGTTCTGTATCTTTATACCTTGGAATGAACTAGGGTTCTATACTGTGTATTGTGAAGTCATTTATATGAATACAAGAAATTCATCTCATCCTTAATGATTTCAGTTTAAGATTGAACACAAAAATTTGGCATACTGAATAATTGAAAGTATAGTTTTAATATTTCAGAATATAGTTCTGATGCAAGGCTACTTCATAAATCATTCATGTTAGTATCCTCCTTGATGCTTTCAGGAGTAAATATCTGCGTGATAAATGATCTCAGAGTGACTGAATACTCCTTAGATAACTATTTTGCAAATATTTATTCAATGATATCTGGCAAAAGTAATTGGAGAGGAAATGACACACCAGACCTCTGATCTCCTTGCATCAAATGACTTGCCTTAAGGTGTAAGACTTTTTCTTAGCTGGGGTAGACCAGACAAATTATATGTTAATTGCCTAGAAATTGATTCAACATATGCCATATCTCTGTACCAAGATTCTAGCTGGTGGAGATCTATAAGGACTTACCTCAAACTTGCAATCTGATGTCATAGCCAATTCATGAAAATAATATAAGAAGATGCTTGTACATTAGGTAAGTTTAAATGGGGCATGAAAATACTCAGCAAAAGAGAGACTGCCTGCTCCTGTTGAATGGTCCCCAGGTATAATAGGATGGATTATTGACAATCTACGTCATTATGGCCTTACATCCTATTGTCTGCCTGCACTGCACTTTCTCTGTAACTGTAACACTTTATTTTGGATTATTGTTTTCCCTTGTGCTACCTCAAGGTGCTGTTGTAAAGATGGATGGCATACAAAACAACATTGTTCACTGTATCTTGGTACATGTGTCAATGATAAACCAATTTACCTGTTGATGGAAACCAGAAACTGGTAGGAATTAAGACTTCGCAATTAGTTCTGTTCTGTAGTTCCATCAAAGGACAACAAAGGAATTGCTCCATTCCAATGCTATATTTTCCTAAAACTTCATCCTTGAGTCTGAACTATCATGAGTTTGTACAATTCCATGACACTCTATCTCATTCTTCTAAAGTCCAAAGATTAGATGGCCAGTCTATCTAATATTTTCTTGTTGGAAAATATACAATTCTTACAATCAGGGTGAAAATCCTGGAATTCTCTCCCCAACAGAATTGTGGATATATCAACAAAGGCAGCTCACCACCACTTTCTAAAGGGCAACAAGGACAGGCAAGTAATCCTGGCTCAGCCTGTGAAGGCAATCTCCCATAAATGAATTAAGGTCGTTGCCTGAGTTAATCCAATTGCCTGCATTTTCCTCTATTGCCTCCAAGCATTTCCTACCCATATAGCTGTCTAGATGTATTGTGAACATTGTAATTGTGCCATCTCTAAAACTTTACACACAAAATGCTGGAGTTACTCAGCAGGTCAGGCAGTATCCATGGACAGGAATAAACAGTTAATGTTTTGGGCCGATACTCTTCTTCAGGACTAGAAAAGAAAAGGGAAGATGGCAGAATAAAAGGGTGGTGGGAAGGGAAGGAGGCGACCTAGAAGGTCATAGTTGAAGCCAGCTGGGGAAAAAGTAAACGGCAGGAAAGAAAGGAATCTGATAGGAAAGAAGAATGGACTTCAGGAGAGAAGTGACAGATATTTGAAAAGAAGTAAGAGGCCAGAATGGGGAATGAAAGAAGAGGTGAGAGGGAGAAGGAGAAATTGATGTTTAGATCATCAGGTTGGATCCTAGCTAGATGAAATATAACATATTGCCCTTGCAACCTCAGAGTGACCTCATCATGGCACAAGAGGAGGCCATGGACTGACATGTGGGAACAGGAATGGGAATCAGTATTAAAATGTTTGCCCACTGGGAAGTTCCTATTTTGGCAGCTGGAGCATGGTGACTGATGAACTGATCCCCCAATTCATACATAGTTTCACTATTGTGGAGGAGGCTGCATTGGGAACACCAAACATAATAGAGGACCCCAGCAGATTTGAAGGTGAAGTGTTGCCTCACTTAGAAGGACTGTTTGTGGCTCTGAATGGATGTGGTGAGGAGATAAATAAATAAATATAGATATAGATAGATACTGTATATGTATCTAAATATTAATCTGGCAGTTTGGTCCACATATCCACTACTCTCAAGGTAAATAAAAAGGCTTACCCTTTCTGTTTACTTTGTCTTTTCCCTTTCTCTCTTCATATATGTCTTTTAGTTCTAGATTCCCTTGAACTGGAAAAAGGACTGTAACCATCCACATTATCTGTGCCTCTTTTAATTTTATAAGGGCTTTCCTTTGCTCCACAGAAAACAATTGCAGCTTATCCAATCTCTCCTTAATTCGAGACCGAGCCTGGAATCCTCAATACACTCTCTGTACACATTATTCTCATATTTATATATACTATGGAGATACTTATATAATGCTTGGTTCTCCCATCCAAGGCAGTGACGAACCTTGGTATGAGCTCTGTGATAATCCATTGGTTGCAGCCTCTCACATGGAAATGACTTATCTGACGAATAAACTCATCTCTGGATGCCCGATGAAGATGGCGGAGTTTGTCATTGAAACATTGGTTACCATCGATATCTGGAAGCCTGAAAAGAGATTATTCACCATGTACACTGGGAAAGAACTGGATCCCTAGCACTTTATCTATAGTTCTATATCCACTTTTTTTCTATAATAATTCTTTACCTGAATGCTTCTAAAGATTAAATATACAACATCACTCATTCCATCTGAGCTCTTCACCTTTAAAAAAGCTCCAATTTAAATTTTCCTTTCATAATTCCACGTCAAATCTGTCCAATCAGATAATAGTGTTCTATTAATGGACTCTAGTACTTCCCTCCTACTGATCGTGGGCAAACTGGTATGTAGTTCCCTGTTTATTTTCCCCTTTCATAGCGGGGTTGTATTTGTTATCTTCTGTTGAATGAAAACACTTTATGGAAGGGAATAACTAGTCATTGTCTCTTGTTACCATTGCCACCTCTTTCAAGACCTTTGGAAGCAGATTATTAAATTCTGGAGATTTATTGTTTTTCAGTGTTATTTAGTCTGACTTGCATTCAATTCATTCAGCTTGTCATTAACTCAAGACCTGTTTTTCTCCCAAGGTTTAAGCATATTCATTAAATAATGATAATTTGGTACAAATTGTTTGTATAATTTCTCTGCCATTACTTTATTCCGAAATAGAAATTCTCATGAGAGATTTAGTAAGGAATCTATGTGAACTATAGCTTATCCTATTTTTATATTGAGAGAAGGTATTAATGTCATATACCTGTACCTCTGTAAACTGGTCGGTGATTCAAGAGATTGCTCTCATATTCACCTTTTCAATTCTTGGTCTTTCTTTGCTGAATTCTTGAGATGCTCCAATAAACTTTAGTGTTTGATTTTTATATTATCTCTAAATTATTGTAAGTCACGGTTGGATCACTTAAAGGAAGAAAGCCTTGATGTAGCTAACATCAAAGAATAACTAGAGAAGTGAAATGGCAAACTAGTAACGAACAGTGAGAAGTAGAAAAAATAACAAGTTTATCAATGGGAATGGAAAATAAATATCAGAAAATGTAGATGCTAAGGGAAATTTGATAGGGAAATTGAGGAAAACTGGGAGTGCTGGTTCATGGAAGAAATGGGATGAAGTTAAAAGTGATAGTTTGAATGAAGGACTGGAAGTTTGAAATTTTTGTTAAAAGAAGAGACTGCAGGTGAATGTGCCTGTACAAAAGGAAGAGGAAAATTGTCAGCTTGTGGAATGCGAGGCAAGGGTGGTGGGGTGAATACGCTACCAATTAGACCAGAAGGAGCAGAACTGCTACCTTGAATGAGAGATGATGAATATTACAAGACTGAATTGGATTGGGTAGAGGAAGATTATCTTGAGTAAAACAAAAGATGTAACAATTCTGAAGAGGAAAGAGGATAAAAGCATTAACAAGAATGTTGTCAGAATGGTGCATCTTTGTCAGAACCTGAGGAGTGGTATTTGTGACCTTTTTAATTAACTAAAAATGATGGAGTCCTTCCCCTCTGTGACCTGGCCTTGTAGAAGCTTGTCAGTTTCTGAAATCTTGTTACAGTCAGGTATTTGTGGGCTGTTTGATGAAACACATGGGAGGTCACAGGTGAATGCTGGTTATTAAATATTGGTCCATTTGAAAATCCGCTTTTGATCTGTGTATTTTCTTTATTATGTCAAAATTTATAAATTTGTGTGGTGCTAAATTATTTCCAATTGACCTGAATCTTCTGATTCTCTTAATTCCCACAAGTTCCACCTCTACCACTCAACCTTTCCTGTCTCCTCCTGTCTCATGCTTCTAACCAAGCCTGATCTCCTATTCTCTGCCATTTATTTATTTTTTCTTGCCATGTATTTATTTTGGAAACTTGCTTGACATTTACTGATTTCTTGGGTGGCAAACTGTGCTAGGCATTTAGACTGTCAAATTCACTGGAAAAAAATGCTAGGCAATCGAGTATGGTTTCATAAAACCAGAAGACATGGGAGCAGAGTTAGGCCATTCAGCCCATCAGTTTTGGTTCACCATTCCATCATAGCTGATTTATTATCTCTCTCAACCCCATTCTCTTGCCTTCTCCCTGTAACCTTTGATAACATGACTAATCAAGAAATTACCAATCTCCACTTTAAATATACTCAATGCCTTGGCATCCACATCCATGAATGGCAATGAATTCCACAGATTCACCACACTCAGGTGGAACAAATTCCTTCTACAGATTCCCTGCTTCCTCAACACCACCTGCCCCTCCACCTATCTTCATATCGTCAGCAAACTTGGATAAAATGCTATCAATTCTATAATTCAGAACATGGATATATATTTATTCTTTATTCTCATTCTTTTTCTCCTGTCGGTCAGCCAGTCTTCTGTCCATGCTAGTATCTATCCTGTCATACCATGGACTCTTACT
This sequence comes from Hypanus sabinus, assembly GCF_030144855.1. Taxonomy (NCBI): domain Eukaryota; kingdom Metazoa; phylum Chordata; class Chondrichthyes; order Myliobatiformes; family Dasyatidae; genus Hypanus; species Hypanus sabinus. The sequence continues at coordinate 66,512,549 of NC_082713.1, read as the reverse complement.
CTGCACATTTCTTTCAATTCATTTCTATCTAGATTAAATGACATCACAGTTTTGACTTTATTCAGAAAACTCTCAAAATATATTGTACAAGAAGTTTATGAAAGGAAAAAAATCATCCTTATTTTATAAGTGGCAAATTTATCTTGTTTAAAGAGTAAGGGATTGGCAGATTATATTTCCTGTCCATCATGTGTTTCTGATGGTTCATTTTCTCTCATTACCATAGACGGTTGTGGAAGCCACGTCACTGGATTTATTTAAAGTGGACATTGATAGATTCCTAGTTAGTTTGGGCACCAAAAGATATGTGCAGAAAGCAAAAGAACGAGGTTGAGAAGGATTATAAATCAACAATGATGGAATGGAGGAGCAGGCTCAATGGACTGAAAGGCTAAATTGTGCCCAATGTCTTATGGTTTTCTCTTGCTTTTCAATTCAACTTTTAGGTAAAATTGGACTTTAAAAGCAAACTGCAATTCCTGTAGTTTGCATTATTTGTATTCCCATTCTTTCTTCCAATGATAAAGTGTGGAATTCTTGAGAGTATGTCTCTAATCTTTCCTTTCCAGTAAAGTCCCTTTCTCCATTGAACCACAGGTTAACACTCAAGCTTTCATCTCTCTTTTTTAAGCTCTTGCTTCTGTTTTATCTTCAGTTTTGACTAATTCTGTCCTCACAGAGTTCTTGAAATGATTTTATACTTAAATATGCTGTAAATTGCAGCTTTTTTGTTGCTAACCTGCTTTACTGCAAACTTTCAAAAATAGCTGCTGGATTTCAATCTTGCTTCATAATGACTGAGTAATATATTGAGAGTGAGCAACACCTCACAAATGTTTGTCATTTCAATTTTCTCTGTTTACTGTACAGGAGAATTGAATCAGCACAGTACCATGAATAGTTCAAGGGCTCTGAAATATTTGACAGGTGTCCAAATGAATTTGCAGGATTACAACCCAAAGGAAATCGTGGAGTGAGGTAAAAATTGTCAACCATTCATTTAATTTTGACAGCTATTTTGTGGCCATTTCCTAACAAGTATGCATATCTTATTATCATGAATTAAAGGTTTGTTACACACTTAAAAACTGATTGATTAAATCAGATATGGTTACTTTGCAAAGCTTCATTATACAATTTGCATATGATTTTGGTAAACAAAGCCATTTCCAGTTCTTCTGTTTCACAGAGAACATATAGTAGATATACAAACCCATTATTTCAATAGAACTAGCCTATAATAAAAAGGTAATATTAACACTTGTGACTTGTTCAGCGAGTTACTAATGCAGTAGCATTACTTTGAAAGAGGAGGGAGACAAGAAGAAAACTAGCCTGCCATCTTTCTATTAATTTCACTTGCAACCGTTGGAACTGCGATGTCCACTGAGTGAGTTGTTCAGGTGTGGGTTGCAAGAAGGGGCTGGAACTACTACATATGATTGTTACAGAGCTCTATTGGCCAGGTAAAATGTAATGTTTTGGCCTCTGTTAAAATGCAGAGTTATTTTTCTGTTGCACCATTCACCCATTATTATCTAGACAAGTTATGACTTGAACAAAGATTCTAGAATGCAACAACTCTTGTCAAGCAGCCAACAAAAACTTGCTTCAGGCTTGACTATTGACTTATTTATGAGTAGGAATTTTTTAAATGTAACTTAAAAAAACATACTGTTTGTAATTTGTTGTAAAGCTCCATAGATTCCCTGGACCAGCTTATGTGCAAATGTAACAAACAACAATCCAAGGAGGATGTTTCAATTTAGATTTTTAACAGTAGTGATACGTATGCATTGTGACTTGAGGACAAGAGAAGGCTATTCACTCCCTTAAATTTGCTCTGCCATTTAGTATGATCATACCTGATGTCATTGTAATTTCAACTCCATCTTCCTGTCTACCCGGTAGCCTTTCATCTGCTAAACAGGAATTGATCCATCTGTGCTATTCAAACATTAAAGAATTCTGCTTATGCTGCCTTTGAGTTCTGAAGACTTGCAAGCTTTGGGTTTTTTTTTCTGGTCTCATCATTGTCTTAAATAGAAACTATCGTTAAGTGGGCTTTAATGTTGGTCAGGAAGTAAGAGATCAGCTGATATCATTGCATTTTGTTGTTCTTAATGTTAAACATTTATATTTAAGACCAGTATCTCAGGAATAGTCAGATAATAAGCATAATGCCAGTGATATTAGGGTAGGGGTTCAGGCTGGTTAGATACTTTATTGTTAACATAGCCCACCTGATTTCTCTTTCATTTATATCCCAAGGAAGATATAAGAATGAGTTCTTTCCCACTCAATTTCTATTCAGGTAGAAATGCCCCTGTAACTCAGCAAGAATGGGAATAAAACAGATAATATATATATTTTTTTGCATTTCTGTAATTGTGTATTGCAGTCTTGAAAATAACCTTTCAATCTAAGTAATTTTAATTTACGTTGACATTATCAAATAGAACTAACTCAGTACTAGCTCAAAAAATTTACTGTTAAACATGGAAATGCACATTATTCACAGTTTTATTCAATTAAAACTATATTTCTGGAAATACCCAACTTGGAGTCATATTGCATCATCCAGTAATCCAACCATGTGCTTTCTGCCTTCGGTCATTCTTGTGACCTGTAACCCTAGATCTATATCATGACATTCCTCTTGTTGAATTCTCATGAGACAACATGGTCTTCATACTGAGAATGATAAATTAACTCTCTTGAGGTCCCGTAATCTCTAAGTGTCTTCTCGCAACACTCCTCCTAACTCTGTAATTCCTCTTTCCTTCGTTACTTGCACGGTTTTCAATAGCTCAGCAATCCACTAACCACATTGCCTCTTTCACCACTTTAATCTATTAGTCTACAATTATTACACCTCTCTGCTAGCCAATCCAACCTTGCTACTGCTTCTGATTTGAGCATCCACAAACTTCACCCCACCGAATAATCAGCTCCAGTGCTTTAACTGATCCTTGCATGATCATGTTGAACATTTTCCCTTCTCCAACGTATTCAGCATGGGCTGGGTCTTGGAAACCAATTGTAAAACTACAATTTTTTACACCATGAAGTAACAACCAAAACTGGTTGGTCTACACATCATTGCTAATCCAACACTGCCCAATGAATGCATGAGAACTTTTTAAAACTTATCTGTTCGAACTGCATTGTACTTTAATTGTTTCACCAGTTGAGTTACTATTTGATTTGGTACAGATGATTATAATAAATGAACCCTCACCCAACCAAACACAAGGGATAACCGGACACAGTTTCTTGCATACACTCAGTGGTCACTTTGTTAGCTACATCTGTACACCTGCTTGTTATTGCAAATGTTTAATCAGTCAATCATGTGGCAACAACTCAATGCATAAAAGCATGCAGACATGGTCAAGAGGTTCAAATATTGTTCAGACCAAACATCAGAATGAGGAATAAATGTGATCAAATTGACTTTGACAATGGAATGATTGTTGGTGCCAGAGGGGGTGGTTTGAGTCTCTCAGAAATTGCTAATCTCCTGGGATGTTCACACACACCAGTGTCTAGAATTTACAGAGAATGATGCAAAAAGCAACAAACATCCAGTGAGCAGCAGTTCTGTGGGTGAAAATGTCTTGTTAATGAGAGAGATGGGAGGAATATGGCCAACTGGTTCAAACTGACAGAAAGGCAGCAGTAACTCAAATAACCATGTGTTACAACAGTGGTGTGTTACAATATTATATTATATACTGTAATTGATATACATATTTTTCCCTATATTTTCAAGTATTGCTTTGTGTGATTGACGTTAATTTAACAAATTTCATGACATATGCCAGTGATATTAAACCTGATTCTGATTCTGATTTCTGGAGCATTACAAACTTAGATATTGATTTAGAGAAATGCATTGCCAGGCCAGAATTCAGAAGTAATTAAACATAAGACTCTTGCTAATACAAGTTACAAAGATAGAGAACAAACACTGAAGTTAAAACTTGATTGAAATTACAAAGAACATAATACATAAGATTAATGATTACACATTACAGCAACTAACGTATTTCTAGAACCATGGTCATATACACAAGACATGTAAAATCTTTTAATAGTGAGATCACTAAATTAGGCAGATTGTTCAGATCAGATAACCAGAAGCCCTACTTAGTACAGAACCAACTGTGTTGCAAGGTCTGCTGCTTGTAACCTGTTTTCGACTTCTTGGAGTGAACAGTTGAGAAGCAACTTTACAAGGTCAAAATTAAAGGCAATTTTTCATTGGCCAGATGACTGCTTGATAAGGCTATCATAATCAAAGTAAGCAAAGTCTGTGGAAAACTGAAGTAATTATTTCTATTTGTCTCCATTAAAGAAGCAGAAATTAACACAGTTAATGCCCAAAGATTTCCCAAGACGCAACACCTAACATGTTGGCACAGCACAATGATGAAAAATTAGCAATGTGAAACATCTGTTTTTCTCTCCATGGATGTTATCTGATTTCAATTATTTCAGTCTTTTTTTTTACTTTACCCCTGTCAGCATTCTCACCAAGATGTACATTTCCCTTATGAACCAACATGCGACACAGGAGGTCTTCAAACCAATTTTGTAAACTTCCAATTGTTTCTATCTCTGTTTTAAAGTTCAATATCGATGACCTTCAGCTACATACGTGTTTACTTCCCAAAAACGGGGCATCAATTACAATAGATGCACATTAGTTGAAAATTTTGAATTTGGGTTGGAACGTTGTTCCATTGCATTTCATTTGCACGCTGAATTCTACCTATGTGGAACTGGATTTCCTGTCTGCTCAATTATCGGCAGATGATGATAGGCACCAATAGATGGTGTTGACATATGTCCACCATGACCTATTGTGAGATGACAGAATAGCCAACTTTGAATGTCTAGAAGTTTTTCTTAAGGATTATTCTAGGCTGATTGATTCTAATCTACATGACTAATTTGTGGAAGTTTTGTAAGTGATTTTATGTGGCATAGATATCATTTTGCTTGTTATCTGATCTCTAAAAACAGGAGGCAAGTAGAAAATTTGCATGCAGATAGTATTGATCCCTGTTGCTAAAATAACATTAATAAGATCATAAAATAAGAAGGAAAGCTTGGGCTCCAGTTTATTTCAATGGTTAGTCATGGCTTACTTCTTTATGACAGTATTACTTCTTGAACACTAAAAAAAAATCCTGACCTGCTAAACATTTTTCAGGATCTTGTTTTATTGTAAGTAATGTAACTTCATTGCAAGAGTCCAGGCAAGTAAATTGTAGGAGAAAATATAACATTGTAAAACGTTTTAGTGTACATTGTGAATATGAAGTGAGTATTTAGTGAACTGATTCATTGTTGAAAATGTGAAATAAAACACTGAAAAATAATTGCAACTGAAAATGAATGATATATTTAACCTGGCATTTAAGATTTGGGGAATGAGCCATTTGTTGACATTGAGCTTTTTCCTCCTTCTGAAAATTGCCTATGTTATTTGTACAGTACTAGATAAGAATATTTGTTTGTTTGGAGACTACTAGCTAACTGCTTCAAATTTTGATCCCAATTGGATCTCTTTTTCATATATTTTGTTGTACAACTGATGCTATACTCCACAGTGGCTTAAAAATACACATTCATATTCGGAAACTTCAGGGCTTTTAAAGTATTTAATTCAAAGGTGACTAATACTGTGAAAGTACTAATCATTCTAACCTGTTGGTAAAATTTAAACAACTTCAGTAAGCTGAACATTTGCATTTAGTTAATTCTTAGTAAATTTATGGGAAATAAAAGACTGTAAATCTTAATGCTGCTGCTAACATATAAAATAGATATCTGTGCATTCTTTCTGTTTTTCTAAACTTATCCAATTGAGAGTGCTGACATTTGAGATATAAATGTAGCAAATTAACAATTGATCAGTGTTAAATAACATCTCCACAACCCAGTTCCTCGTATTCAATATATTGTTTGTACTTCAGTGCTGCTGATGAAATACAATGAAGCTAAGCTCTTAAGTCCAGAAAATCTCAGGTAATCAATTACTAATATAATTATAATAGGCTTTACAAATGCATTGTTGTCATACTTCCTGAAGTGATCAGAAACAGATGAATCCTGAAGACAAGTGAAAAATAGAAAACAAATACAATTACCTGAAGAACAGATCCTGTAAAATCCATACAGAAGGTACTTTTTAGGTCCATATTTCCAACTACTAGAATTTAGTCTGCTAATAAGGAACCGTGTGCTTACTTCAGCAGTGTCTGAAAGTGTCAATGCTGCAGTATAGCAGAAATTCCTGCTTTTGATGCTAGCAGCTGTAGGTGGGGCTAATAGTGTTTTAGCCTTTTTTTTAAATGTGAGGCACATAATTCAGGAAACTGGCAAGAATAGCTTCCCATCCAGTTTGTCTTCATTATTCATTGCACTTAAACTTTTAAAAGATTAGTAAAGTTTTCAAACATCATTTGGACATAAGTAGTATGTGGGAAGAAACAAGTCACTAAAGTATTTGTGTGGTATTGCAATGCTTGATCAAAGATTTACTGTAGTAAACTAATGAATTTTGTGCACAAAACAGACACTCGGATTTTGCCATAAGGTACCAAATATGAAAATACCTTTGTCAGTGTTTCTGTCAGCACTATTTCATGAGAGGTGATTATAAGTTTGCTCCAAGTACATTGTTGAAAGGTGCCAGCATCCCACATTGCAATTTCTGGACAATCATGTTATTTGCTTTCTTTCTTTCATTTCAGCTTATCATTTAAGAAAAAAATTGCTCAATCACAGTGAACCTGACTGTAACATGGACTATGAGTTGTATATTGTTTATTGAACAAAATTAAAGACATCCGGATACAGCTGTCAAGAAAAAAATAAGTGAAATCTAAAAAAAAAATTCAGAATTTGAAAAAGGATGAAAACTTTTTAAACAATAATACAATCTAGCTGCTAATTTACATTAACTTGGAAAATATATTAGTTGGAATTGGTTTATTATTTTTATATGCACCAAGATACAGTGAAAAACTTAGTTTTGTAAACCATCCAAACAGATTATTTCAAAACATGAGGAATTATAATTGAAAAGCAGTAACCAAATGCAGAATATAGTGTTACAGTTACAGAAGAAGTGCAGTGCTGGGAGACAATACGATACAAGTGTAGATGGTGAGATTAAAAGTTCATTTTTAATGTGCAAGCAAAGTGATAAGAGAAGCAGCAATTCACCATTGTCCATTTTGCCCAGTAACTGGTTGAACAAGATGGTAAACATACAGAATAAATCCTTTGCAGTAAGCAAATGTACTTCAGGAAGAGGGCAACATTTGTTCAATTACAAAAGAACACAAATTGTTCATCAACGTCCAGCAAACACATAGAATTCATCAATCCAAAATAGCTATCTATTTTTAAAGAAAATCATAGAAAATATGAAGCTGAATGAAGTCCAAGACATTTTTAGTAAGCCTTCAGATGCAAAAGTTGATGATGTATTGTACTTATAGGCACAGTATGGAATCAGGTCCTTCTGGTCCAATGAGTCTGCTTCACCCATTACACTCATGTGACCAATTAACCTACTAATCCGCGTGTCTTTAAATGAGGGAAAATGCATCGCGGAGGAAACCCAAGCGGTCATGGGGAGAATGTACAAACTCCTTACAGGCAGTGTCAAAGTTATACCAAGTTTGCTGGCAGTGTAACAGCATTATGCTAACTGCTATGTTACTGTGGTACTCCCACATTAATGTTATTTACTATATTAATATTATTTATCGATTTAAAATGTGTGAAATGCGTGTTCATTTATCTTACCTTTTTGTTCTCTATCTTTTTCATTCAACTATTGGAATTGTTTCAAAGTAGTTAATTGTCAATCACATTATTCAAAACTTTAACATTTTTGTTCTGCCTTAATTTAATCAAAGAACATCTATCTGATTGCCCTCCAATAATTCAGAATCGGAATTAGAATCAGAATCAGGTTTATTATCACTGGCATGTGTCGTGAAATTTCTTAACTTAGCAGCAGCAGTTCAATGCAATGCATAATATAGATGAAAAAATAAATATAATAATAAATAAGTAAATCAATTACTGTATATGTATGATGAATAGGTTAAAAATCATCAAAAACAGAAATTATATATATTAAAAAAGTGAGGTAGTGGTCAAGGGTTCAATGTAAAGGCAGTTTCTCGTTTACTTCATTGAAGATCTTCACAGTTAAATTAATTATTCCTTTCAAATGTATGTCTAAAGTTTAAAATATCCTTTGTGCAAGTTCCTATCATTTTGCAGAAGTGGAAGTAGTTGTGCAATGACCTCTTATCTTCTGTGCATCTTGCTTCTCTGATTCACACTTATCATTCATGGTGAACTCATGGTGGTGTAACAGCAAACTACATATACATTTCGATAATAAGGAGTTGTGCAACTTCAGCAGCTTGAGCGCACAATGTACCAAGCAGAAACAGTAGATCCTGAAAGTTAAAATGTAAAACTCCATTGGATACTGACAACACCATCAATGAGCAGAATGTGGATTCGAATGAGGCAATTTTAATGATGTCCATGAACTCTAAAGTGGTATTTAAATATTAGTTGGTGTGATTGTACTAATCAGACAGTATAACAATTGAATTGGGAAGCAATTGTTCACCGTACACAGCAGAAGAAATGCTTCACAGCTTTTTATGGGATGTTCACATAAAGAGGATAGGCTGACAGGCAATGGGTTCTGCCTCACAAATCTACTGTAATTTATCCAGAAAATCACTTAATCAGCAGACAAGGGCTATGCCATGAATATAATTTAGTTCAATATGCAGGAGGTTTTGCATTACATTCAGGATATGTGTTTTTTTTTACAATATGATAATGGTTTGTGAAAATATTGTCAAATTGACTGCCAAAATGGAAGCTGAAAGTACCAGGTGGAAGTGAAAAGTTAGGATTAAGCACTAATTAAATGTCAGAAAAGTTAGGAAAATGGTAGTAGATGAAATACAGGGAGAAGCAGGAACTCCATTCCACACACCAGCCCCTACCCTGTCACTGAGAAATTCAACTTACTAAAACAACGCTGCTTACACCAATTAATCTCCAGTGATGCATTTCATTATTCTCCACATGCCCATTCATCAATCTAGGGGGCTGATTTGAAAGTATGATACTCTCTACTCTCAATGGACAGAGGTCTATTGTTCCCATCAAGTATCAGATTATTTCTGCCTGTACAAATGGTCATAACTGCAGTCATAGTTATCTATCATATTTTTTAGGAAAAAGTATGTCAACCAAGGTTCAATTGAGCATAATTGGCATACATAGATTAAGTAACTCATAACTTCTTTAAATCACTTTTATACAAGGCTGGAAATTTTGGACTTTGAGGTATGGTTGTATGGTGGTTTTGTAATTTCCTAGCAATCCAGAAACCAGGACTAATAATTCAGATTAGTTAAAATTGAACTATGGCAATTTAAGAAATTCAATTCAGTTTAATTACACAATTGTATTAGAAAAAGTGAACATGAGATAGTAGGATTATCATTAAAACAATTAGTCCATTAACATCCTTAGAGAAAGAAGCCTACATTCCCTACTTGATCTGGTGAATAATTATGAGACTCCACACTCAGCACTGTGGTTGACGCTAAACAACCTACTCACTGATATATAAAAAAATTCTTAGCTGCATCAAACCACTGGAATGAAAAGCCAGAATTAAACACAAAGGGACACTGGGATGTAACTTTGGTTTTGAATCATAATATGACAAAGGCAAGTGACAAGAACTGAATAAAGAAATAGGTGAGGCTATTGGATGGGATATTCATTATTTTAAACTTCTTTGATGAATCAAATACTGTAACAAACTCTCTAACTAATAGCTCAGACTCTGGATTTGTTCATACCGGCTGGTTCTCCACATCAGAACCTGCTAGTTTTTTAAAAAAATATTATTTTAGCCATTCCAGATTATCCTCTCTGTGGTGGACTATAATCAGCAGCATCTCTACTTTCTGCAAAGGCTGAGGGAAGTCCATCTACCACCCCCCATCCTCATCACATTCTACAGAGGTTGTATTGAGAGCATCCTGAGCAGCTGCATCACTGCCTGGTTTGGAAATTGCACCATCTCAGATTGCAAGACACTGCAGTGGATAGTGAGGTCAGCTGAGAAGATCATCGTGGTCTCTCTTCCCGCCTTTACGGACATTTACACTACACGCTGCATCCGCAAAGCAAGCAGCATTACGAAGGACCCCACGCACCCCTCTTACAACCTCTTCTCCCTCCAGCCATCTGGGAAAAGGCACCGAAGCATTCGGGGTCTCACGACCAGACTATGTAACAGTTTCTTCCCCCAAGCTATCAGACTCCTCAATACCCAGAGCCTGGACTGATATCTATTGTCTTGTTTATTATTTATTGTATTGCCTGCATTGTTTAGTGCACTTTATGCAGTCCTGGGTATGTCTGTAGTCTAGTGTAGCATTTTTTTCTGTGTTTTTTTTTCGCGTAGTTCAGTGTAGTGTTTGTACTGTGTCATGTAACACCATGGTCCTGAAGAATATTGTCTTGTTTTTACTGTGTACTGTACCAGCAGTTATGGTCAAAATGACAATAAAATGTGACTTGACTTGACTTGACTTTGCCGTGGCTGCTTCACATCAGAAATAAAACCAGAATTACACTGCAAATACTTAGTGGACCTGGACAGTGTCTGCAGAAGGACAAACAGAGTTAATGTTTCAGGTCAAAGAACTGAAAATGGGTGAAAACAAGTTTTATGTTGCATGGAAAGGGAGCATTGCACAGGACAAAGGGATTTAGGTGAACGTTATATTTGCCCAGGACATATATTGTTTTTGCAGACAGCTAGTAAACTGATGAATAAGATCAATCAGAAAGAGGAAAAATAAAATAACCCCCTACAATCAGTATGTACACCTACTCATTAATGCAAATATCTAAACAGCCAATCATGCGGCAATAACTCAATGCATAAAAACATTCAGACGTAGTCAAGATGTTCAGTAGTTCTGACCAAGCTTTGATTGTGGAATGATTGTTGATGTTAGACATGGTGTTTTGAGTATCTCATAAACTGCTTATCTCCTGGTATTTTCCAGCGCAGTCTCTAGAGAAGCCTCCCTTAACCTTTTTACCCTGGGGGAGACCTTGAAATAATTTTCAGTTCTCAATGGACCCCTGTGTAAAATTTATTTTATCTACAGCTCACGTTATGTTAGCATGATCAGTAACTTGTAGGTGTAACAAAGCAAAAATAATTGTCAGTCCTCTTTTGAGTAGAGAATAAATTCTTAACCATACTTTCTTGAGAAAAAAACAGGCATTAAGCTCAGTTTACCTTTCTTGAAATGAATCTCTTTCTTACCCTTTCATAAATTCTAAAAACTTAGTATTTCTATCCTTGCTCTTGATGCTTGTTAAACGAGAAAAATCTTGATCACGCATGTAGGAACTTGAGAACTGCAGCAAAATGTTCACCGTTCTTCTATGAATGGCAGGATACTGTTCTGTCACAGAAATCCAGAATTTGTCCAGGACAGTAAATCTCATCTTGAGTGCATGATCAGAGTGCCACTCACGAAGTTCTTCCTCTTCTCTCAAGGTCAAGTTCTCAGGCTGAGCAGGAGATTTAGAGAAAGGATCCCTCACCCAGACATGCACTTGTGTTGAACAGGAGGAAAAATACTGTTCAATTTTGTTCTGCAGTCCTTCCAGGTGGTTTTCAATAAGACCTAAGACTTTGCTAGTATCCTTCATCAATCTCAAGCCCAAGCAGCAGTGGAAACATTTCAAGATTTCCTTTTGCAACCATGATTTTTCCAAAGATTCAGTTTCGTTTTAAATCCAAAGATCTTGCTATTTGAAGTCAATGCATTTTCTCCAGAGACTTGTTCAACTGGTTCACTTGCAGATAAATGTCTGCTAAGTAGGATAGCTTCTGCAGCCGGTCTTCATCTTCTAGGCACTCAGCAAGATCTGGCTTACTATTTTCTTGAAAGTTCTGCTGTAATTCACCTTTCAGCTCAGGCACCCTGCTGAGAATTCTTCTTCTGCTAAGCCACCGGATTTCTGTGTAAAGCAAGAGATTGGTGTGCTCTTTGTACAGGTTTTCATACAGTTTTTTAAACATTCTCAAGTGAACTGGTCTTTTTTTACTAAAGTTAATAATTTTTGTAGCATCATCCAGAACTATTTCCATTTCATCTCCAAGTGTTTTTGACATCAGCACCTCTCTGTGAAGAAAACAATGTATTGTGATAACATTAGGGCTTCCTTTTTTTTACAAGAGAAACAAAACCTCTCATGAAGCCAATGATTGATGGGGCATCATCAGTATAGACACCAACACAGTTCCTCAAAGACAGACCTTTTGCTTCCAGATGTGAAGACAAGCCATTAAATATGCCTTGATCTTGGCAACAGAAAAAGCTTTCTTGAATTTCACCATAATTTACAAATCTTACAAATGCTACAACATAACATTTACTGGTGAAATCTGTTGACTCATCAACCTACTTAGAGAAGCTGTTGTTTTTCAGTTTAATACACAAAATCTCTTCAACATGATGTGGTTTGTCATCAGAACTTCGACTTATCATACAGTTTGAGAGTGAAACCATTTCAAGTTCTTTTAATGCATCTTGCATTTTACCCACCATAATTTCACATATTGTCATTATTAGGTTCTTACCAACTGTGTGACTTTTGCTTTTCTGGGTAAAAAGTTCTGCTATGAAATAACTTGCTTCCTGAGCCTCTTTACTTGGATTTCTGGTCCTTGTAAAACCTAGTGATCAGTAGCTTTCATTGTAAAGACAGAGGATTTTCTGTCCACTGTTGCACTACAGCAGTGAAATGACTCAGAAAATTGTAATTCTTCATCAGTAACCTTATCAGAATTGTCCACAGGCGTAGGCCTAGAATCCTCCTCTTCCATTTCACACTGTCTCTTCAAAAATTGGCATGTTGGACCATCTTTAGAATGAGAAGTTCCCACCAATTTTCTACTGCACCAGTGGAGTTTGTTTGCTCCCATATGACAGTTGGCGGGGCATAAGGGTATGTTGGGGAAGTAATTCTGGAGTAATGGGCTTGACATTGCAGCCTAAGTTCGATGAATCAATTCAATGCTTGGAAAACACACTTCACTCACCTCACCAGCATGCCATCCTCCCCTCCGCATACTATCCTCCCCTCCAATACAGCACTCACCAATTATCAGCCTACTGTCCTCCGCTCTGTACAATACGTTAAAGTTAAAGTCTGCCCGAGCCTTATAGGCTCATCAGGCCTGTGCTTATGCCGGTTTACATGATGTGAAGTGACTGAGAATCCTGCCCAGATAGGATGTCTGGGTTAACCCCCAGCATTTTGCTGGTACCCATTTTTATTGGAGCAATGTGCTCAAGCTACACAACACTCTGCCTTAGCTGGGGCTTGAACTCAAGACCTTCAGATCACTAGTCCAACACCTTAACCACTTGGCCACATGCCACACTCTGTGCAGTACAGCACTCACCAATTATCAGCATACCATCCTCCCCTCCAGGCAATCCAGTGCTGACCAATTACCAACAGCCTCCCCTATTACATGAGATTACCAATGGAGCTGCTCAGTAACTGTCCACCACTGTGAGTGCTGGCATCACATGTTGTAGGAAGTTCAAAAAATGATGTTTATTTTGTTATCATAATTTCTTTCAGAGCCCCTAGGGAGCTCTCACTGAACCCTAGGGTTTAGCAGAACCACGGTTGAGAAACACTGCTCTAGAGTTTACAGAGAATGGTGCGAAAAGCAAAAAAAATCCAGTGAGCGGCAGTTTTGTGTGCATAAATACTTTGTTAATGAGAGGGGTCAGAGTAGAATTGGCAGGGTGGTTCATGCTGACAGGGAGGTGACAATAACTCCAAAAAGCATATGTTACAACAGTGGTGTGCAGAAGTGAATCTTCAAATGCACATCCCGTCAAAGCTTGAAGTAAATGGACTACAGCAGCAAAAGGCCACGAAAGTATATTTAGTGGCCACTTTATTAGGTTCTGAAAGTACATAATAAATCAGCCCTTGAGTGTTTTTAAATTGTGAGTTGAAAAACAGGATATCTGGAACAAAACTTTTAGTTTAAGAAGGCACTGGTGAAGCCCAGAGATTACTTACTGACAGGAAGAAAACAACTAAGAATACAACAGAATACTCTATTAGTAACATTTTTCTTGTAAAACGTATGGTAAATGATTACTGCAAACAATGGAAATGTGAGTGAAGGAGAAGCTGAGATGAGGGTCGAAGTGTGCGGACGTGAACTGAAATAGAGGCAAGTCGCGGCATGCTTGAAGCCAAGTTGGGGTGAGGCCGAGGCCGAGGCCGAATCAAAGTCTGGGTGAATGGAGTGGAGCAAAGTCAAAGCAGGGGAGAGGCTGATTTGAGGCCTGTCCACCTAAACAGGGAGTGAGATTTAACATAGAACATATAATAGTACAGCACAGTACAAGCCCTTCAGCCAATTATGTTTTGCTGACCCTTAAACCCTGCCTCCCATATAACCCCCCCAACCTTAAATTCCTCCATACACCTGTCTAGTAGTCTTTTAAATTTCTCTAGTGTATCTGCATCCACCACTGACTCAGGCAGTGCATTCCACGCACTAACCACTCCCTGAGTAAAAAACCTTACTCTAATTTCCCCCTTGAACTTCCCACCCCTTACCTTAAAGCCGTGTCCTCTTGTATTGAGCAGTGGTGCCCTGGGGAAGAGATGCTGTCTGTCCACTCTATCTATTCCCGCTTAATATCTTTTATACCACTATCACGTCTCCCTTCATCCTCCTTCTCTCCAAAGAGTAAAGCCCTAACTCCCTAGTCGATTTGATCCATCTAAGCACTGGCCTGATTTTGGAGGGGTTGAGTCTGAGCCAAAATATGGCAGCAGGGTCCAGGCCCAGAGCACGTTGGGGTGACAGGGCCAGGGTCTTAGTGTGATTAATGACCTGAAGTTTGGCTGATTTAAATGCCTGGCCAGATGGATTGAAAAGGCATGGGGTCGGGACAAGAGGCAAGGGTTGGGCCAGTTCTGCTTGCCACTCTGCTATGGTTACTCAGCTCTGCACTGAACTGCAGCTGAGGCTGTGGCCTGCTTCATCTGCTCTGGACTTTGTGGCTATGGACTCAGTTTTCCTCTGAATGTGACTTGCTTACTTTTATTGTTTGCATGATTTGTTTTGTTTCTCTCTGCACGATGGGTGTTTGACTTTTTTATGGGGTCTTTTGGGGTTCTTTGTTTTGTGGCTGCCTGTAAGGAGGTGAATTTCAAGACTGTATAATGTATACCTACTTTGATAATAAATTTTGAACTTTGAACTTCAAAAGGACAATCTTGAAATACACAGATGAAGCAGCATTACTTTAGTGGGTGGATAATCTTGCATCAGACCGAGAGGAAAGCAATGGCTCTTGGCATCTTGAGACTGAGGTAGAACTAAAGATCTGTAATTACACTGACTTATGAGGTCAATGGGGTAAACTCCCCACCAATAGGATTCATATACGAGACAAAGGAAAAGACATGTGTTAGTTGGGAACTTTGGCACTTGGGTTATGAGGAAAGCATCCAACAGTTTTCAGCCTTTTATCAATAGTCTTTATATTGAACTGCCCACTGGTGTTCTTGCAGTGTGTTCAATTCCTCTCATAATCATCGCTCTATCAGACCTCTAAGTACTAGCTGGAAGAGGCAGTCTGGCTTCTTAAGGCCCTGGGATGCATATCAGAGGAAAAACAGGGAATTTTTGGAAAGATGTTTTTAAAACCTTATCAAAAGTGCTGGATCTGCATTTACAACCAAACTGCTTTACAGCTATTTTTGGGATTATTCCAGTGGAAGCAGGATATATTCCTGCTTCCGCTCAGCGGATGATAGCCTTTTCAACCTCATTGGCTAGGAAAGCCATTTTACTTAAATGGAAGGACCCTAACCCTCCTACTGCCTTTTACTGGCTTTCCTCTATCATGTACTGTTTAAGTCTAGAGAAAATAAGAAGTCAGACATTGGATACATCCTTTAAATTTGAAGAAATTTGGCAACCTTTAATTTAATATTTTCACATGATCTGATTTTTGTACTGACTCTCTTCCAGCTATTTTTACAGAACCTTGTATTTGATCAGAGAGTCTCTCTTCTCGGTTTTACTCTCAGGATGGACAACCCAGTCCTTTTTTTTCTGTTTAGAATAATGTTTTTTTTCTCTTTTCTTTTATATAAAAATTTCTAATAGCCCTTCCTTTCTTCATAGATTGATAAGAGGAGAATTACACATTCTATAACAAATGTATACTTCGTAGATTAACACTATGTGTGATTCTTGTATTGTTTATTTTACCTTCTGTATGTACTGCTAATGACATATATACCAGAGATATTCTCCTCTTGTTTGTATTCATACTTGTTTTTAAAAAAAATCAATAAAAAGGTTGAGAAAAGAAAAGATGGAAATACAGGAAAGACTTCAACTGCTGGAATGGAGCAACACAAACACACGCACGCATACAATACATGCACATACATGCACATGTAAATAAGATGCTGGCTTTCAAGTATGGTATATTTGATTGAAATATTGAATATCCTACTCAGAAATGGATTGTGTTTCTGAAACCCGTCTATTTGTTTGCAAGTTAGAACAGGTCTTTAATGTCAGTGTTTGCTAACAAAAGTAGTACTGAAGAGATTTATTGTGTAAGTATTGGAGTTCAGTAAAATGTGTTTCATTAAACATAAAATGCTTCACTTTATTTTATTTGCAAAAACCTTTCTTGGTGACCCTGATTTCTAAGATGATTCTGGAGTTGTTGGTCATGTCGGCCAATACAGTCACTTTGAAACTGTGGGAGTTTTGGGAGTAAAGTGCCATCACTTGTTTTGTACAAGCGAAGGCTCAGTTCAATCTGCAGGAAATCTCCACCAATGACACCAAATTCTACTACATGGTAGCATCACTCAGCAATTTCATGGCTGCGAGACTGGTGAGTCTGCTTGAACATCTGCCTGACACATTAAATATTGATCACTGATAACTCACCTTTTACAGACTTTTGGACTATTGGAGTCTGAGCGTGCCAAGCAGTTGCTCTCCTTACCCAGTCTCGCTGATGCTAGGCCTTCAGAGCTAATGGACCACATGTTGCCTCTCCTGGGAAGTCATCACCCTTGTTTTATTTTTAAAGAACTCTCCTTACAGCAAATGCCTGATCAGGTTCGCACAGCCCTCACTAATGCACCAATGACATTCTATAGGGAGCTTGCTAAAATGGCTGGTAGTCCACACTCAGCCAGGAAGCAGTGTATCATTCCTCCTCCCTTCCCTGCCTCAGTAAATACGGTCAGCAAAGCCCCCAACATAATGACACACGCGGCTGTGAACCAGACAATGCTGGGCCTGAGTTTTTACCATGCTCACTTTGGTACGAACGCTAGGAAGTGCTGACTGCCTTGCAGCTTTGATAGTGTCAGTGCATCAGGATATCAAAAGTCTGTGAACACCATGGGTTGCAGCTACCAGGGTCGTCTACTGTTCATTTCTGACATTCCTTCAGGACGTTTCCTGGGTGACACAGGTGCTGAAGTGAGTGTCCTGTCAACATCTGTGAAAGGAAAGAATGAGAAAACCTTGCTGGAGGCTGCCAATAGCAGCAGGAACCAAACTTATGGGACACCACTTTTCACGCTCTGCTTCAGTGAACGACGTTACACGTAGGACTTTGTCCTGGCTAAAGTGGCTAGACCTCTGCTCGATGCAGATTTCTTTTGTGCCCAAGGGACTGTTGGTCGATCTTAAGGACTATCAGCTTGTGGATGTCAAGGACTTTGGGCCATTACCCAGCTCACCCAATAAGTTCCCCACAATGACTCTGTCAAGCGCAGGCACCACTGCATGTGAATTTATTCGACTGCTGAGCGAATTCCCAGATCTCACCAAGCCCTCGTTCTCTACTACAGTCACAAAACATGGGGTTGAGCACCACATTTCCATAACGAGCCCGCCAGTCCATGCCTGCGTGTAGCCACCCAAGTTACTGAGCCAAAGTTCCAGGCTTACTAAACAGTAGTCACGGACCTGCAGTTGGTTGACATTAAGTTCGGGGAAGCTGAGGTTTATTCCTCCTGTACAATGTCTAAACCAGTTGCCCACCCCATCTTGCCCACAAACTGGAGGCAGACAGTTTTTGCCTCCATGCATGGCCTTTTGCATCCAGGCCGCAAGGCCTCACAGAAATTTGTTGCAGTAAAGTTTGTTTGGCACAGCCTCGGAAAGGACGTGTAATTGGACTGCAGATTGTGTGAAGTGCCAGTAGGCAATAATAAACCATCATGTTCAGGTGCCATTGGCACCTTTTGAGGTCCCTGAGCGATGGTTTGACGATGTCAATATGGACCTAGCTGGTCCTCTTCCCCCACCACCCCCCATCATTTCATGCACCCTCTTACAATGGTGGGCTGTACCACTATGATGCCAGAGGTCATTGCTCTAGCATTGATGACAGGGGCTTTCATTAGCACCTGGAACATTATCTGATATTTCCTCTGACCATGGTGCCTAATTCATTTCAGACCTCTGGGCTGCAATGGTGCAGAATCTTGGTGTTAGGCTGCATCACACCATGGTGTATCATCCACAGTTCAATGGCCTATGCGAATGGTTTCACCACTTCTTAAAGGCTGCTGTGAGGGTGTCCCTGAGGGATAAGTGTTGGCATGATCATCTCCCAAAGGTCCTGTGGGAGCTTAGAACTCCTCCAAAAGAGGATCTGCATTTGTCCGTGGCTGCGTTGGTATACGTGCAGTCATTATGAGTGCCAAGTGCTTTCATTCCTGATCCAATGATGGTTTCTGAACAGTTTTCAAACCTTCTTAGTAAATCCAATTCCTTTTCACCTACTCCTACTTCCCATCATGGCATACCAAACTTTTGGTTTCCTGTTGACTTATGTTCTGCCTCTTTCGTTTTGTCTGCTATGGTGTACACCAGCATCCCTTTGAGCTCCCTTATGATGGCCCATTCCGCATTTTGAAACGGGGAGAAGACTTTTATCATGGGTAAGAGAGCTAAACTTGAACATATTTCAGTAGATCGCCTTAAACCAGCCCACCAAGATTTGGGGTATTCTGCTGCTGTGAATATACACATAATTCACAACCACTGACATTGATTTGAGGTCTCACTTTAAGAGACTGGTCTGACATGATGATGCTATTAAGTGTAACCCTTAGGCTTGGCCAGCACATATTCATCTAGGGGAAAACAACCTTTGACCCCGCCAAACTGAGATATTTCGTTTGTGTGGATGCTTCTTGATGTGTTGCCCGGTTACAAATCTGCACTGCAAAATATCAGACAGTACACCACATGCAACTGAATGATTGAACTTTATAAATCTTAATCTGAATATAGGGTTAGTAAAGGAAATAAAAAGAAGGGCCTATTTTTAAGAGAAAAGTCAAAATTGCACGTTAGAGCTCAAAAATTCGTCCATTCATCAACCATCAACCTCCTCTGAGTGTTGCTGAACTTCAGAACCTCGCTCCCAGTCCACTGCGTCCAGTGGTCTACCAGCTCCCTCCACACGCATCTTCCTTCTCCTTTCGCTGACCAAAGACCATGAAAATTTCACTTCCAGACTCACAAGAAAGAACAACAGCATTCCAAATCCCGTTATCTCTAGTCATAGCCTGAGCATTGCTGCTACAGAGAAACCATTACATTATCAGTGAAACCTTACAGCATGTTACATATGTAATCACTTTTAGTGCTCTTTTCTGTGTAAGTGTTTGCGTTCATTAAAATGTGTTACAGGTTTCATTAAACATATAACACCTCACTTTGTTTTATTTGCCAAAACCTGCATTTTCTTATGGATCACAAATGTTGTTTTGTCGATCAAGAGAATGATAATCCTGGGAATTATAGACCAGTGAGTCTTGCATTAGTGTTGGGCAAAATATTGGAGAGGATTCTTACAAATATGATTTAATGCATTAGTGATAATTTTTCAAAACTCATTAGATTCTGGATTAGTTCCTGAGGATTGGAGGGTGGCTAATGTAACCCCACTTTTTAAAAAAGGAGGGAGAGAAAAACCGGGGAATTATAGACTGGTTAGTCTGACATCAGTGGTGGGGAAAATGCTAGAGTCAGTTATCAAAGATGTGATAACAGCACATTTGGAAAGAGGTGAAATCATCGGACAAAGTCAGCATGGATTTGTGAAAGGAAAATCAGGTCTGACGAATCTTATAGAATTTTTTGAAGATGTAACTAGTAGAATGGATAGGGGAGAGGCAGTGGATGTGGTATATTTAGATTTTCAAAAGGCTTTTGAATCTCCCACACAGGAGATTAATGTGCAAACTTAAAGCACACGGGTATGGTATTGATGTGGATAGAGAATTGGTTGGCAGACAGGAAGCAAAGAGTGGGAGTAAACAGGACCTTTACAGAACGGCAGGCAGTGAGTAGTGGGGTATCGCAAGGCTCAGTGCTGGGACCCCAGTTATTTACAATATATATTAATGATGTAGACGAGGGAATTAAATGCTGCATCTCCAAGTTTGCGGATGACACGAAGCTGGGCAGCGGTGTTAGCTGTGAGGAGGATGCTAAGAGGATGCAGGGTGACTTGGATAGGTTAGGTGAGTGGGCAAATTCATGGCAGATGCAATTTAATGTGGATAAATGTAAGGTTATCCACTTTGGTTGCAAGAACAGGGAAACAGATTATTATCTGAATGGTGGCCGATTAGGAAAAGGGAAGGTGCAACGAGACCTGGGTGTCATTGTACACCAGTCATTGAAGGTGGGCATGCAGGTACAGCAGGCAGGGAAAAAGGCAAATGATATGTTGGTATTCATAGCAAAAGGATTTGAGTACAGGAGCAGGGAGGTTCTACTGCAGTTGTACAAGGCCTTGGTGAGACCGCACCTAGAGTATTGTGTGCAGTTTTGGTCCCCTAATCTGAGGAAAGACATTCTTGCCATAGAGGGAGTACAGAGAAGGTTCACCAGATTGATTCCTGGGATGGCAGGACTTTCATATGAAGAAAGACTGGATTGACTAGGCTTATACTCACTGAAATTTAGAAGATTGAGAGGGAACCTTATTGAAACGTATAAAATTCTAAAGAGATTGGACAGGCTAGATGCAGGAAGATTGTTTCTGACATTGGGAAAGTCCAGAACGAGAGGGCACAGTTTAAGGATAAAGAGGAAGCCTTTTAGGACTGAGATGAGGAAAAACTTCTTCACACAGAGAGTGGTGAATCTGTGGAACTCTCTGCCACAGGAAACAGTTGAGGCTGGTCCATTGGCTATATTTAAGAGGAAGTTAGATATGGCCCTTGTGGCTAAAGGGATCCGGGGATATGGAGAGAAACCAGGTACAGGGTTCTGAGTTGGATGATCAGCCATGAACATACTGAATGACGGTGCAGGCTCGAAGGCCGAATGGCCTACTCCTGCACCTATTTTCTATGTTTCTATGAGGATTTGGACCAGCATAGTCTTGTTAGATGTAGTTGGCATGGCTTTAGGAAGGGCATATCCTGCCTCAGGAGCCTAACTGAATTTTTCAAGGAGGTAACAAAAGTAATTGATGAAGATGGAGTGATGAATATGGTATATAGGTATTTTAGTGAGGCACTTAGCAGGGTTCCCTATGGTAGGCTCATTCAGAAAATTATGAGGTATGGGATCCTCAGAAACTTAGCTGCTTAGATTCAGAATCAGTTTGCTCATAGAAGTCAGGTGATGGGAGTAGATAGAGCACATTCTGCCTGGAGATCCATGACCAGAGCTGTTCCATAGAGAACTGGTCTTTGTGAATTTTCTAAATGACTTAGATGAAGAAGAGGACGGGTGGGTGACTAAGTTTGTACATGACATGAGGGGTGCTGATGTTACGGACAGTGTAGAAGACTGTCATAGTGACAACTATATATAGACAAGTTGGAGAATTGGGCAAAGAAGTGGGAATTGGCGTTCAATCTGGAATCATTTGAAGAGCTTTACTTTAGAAGATTAAACTTGAAAACAGAGTCCAAGTTTAATGGCAGGATTCTCAGTAGTGTGGAGGAACAGTGGGATCTGAGAGTCAACGTCATAAATCCCTTAAAACTGCTATGTAAGTTGACAGGATATTGGCCTCCATTCGTTGGGGAATCAAGTTCAAGAACCATCAGTTAATATTGCAGCTCTACACTCAGAAGCTGCTTTGTTAGATATCTCCTGCATCTAATAATGTGGCCACCCAGTGTATGTTTGTGGTCTTCTGCTGCTGTAACCCTTTCACTTCAAGTTTCGGTGTGTTGTACATTCAGAGATACACTTCTGCACACCACTATTGTAATGCATGGTTACTAGAATTACTGTTGCCTTCCTGTTAACTTGAACCAGTCTGGCCTTTCTTCTCTGACTCTCTCTCATGGATTCTGTGTCTATGCTAGAGACTGTAGTATGTGAAAACCCCAGGAGCAGCAGTTTCTAAAAAACTTAAACCACCCCCTCTGGCACCAACAATGATTCCACGGTCAAAGATTGCATTCCTCCTCCATTCTGATGTTTGATCCGAACAAGAACCTCATGACTATGTTTGCATGCTTTTATGCATTGAAGTAATGCAACATTATTGGCTGGTTAGCTACTTGCATTAATGAGCAGGTGTACTGGTGTACCTAACGAAGTGACCATTGAATGTATAGAACCTCATGGGTGCTCCAGTTTCTTCCCATGTTCCGAAGAAGTGCCGGTTAAGAGGGTAATTGGTCATTGTAAATTGTCCTGTGATTAGGTGGGTTACTGGGCAGCATGACTCAATGGGACGATAGGGCCTGTTCCACGCTGTGTCAATAAATAAACAAACAAACAAACTTTGGTTAGACCACACTTAGAATAAATGTGTTCCATTCTGGTTATCGTTACAGGAAGGAACTGGAAACGTTAGAAAGGGTACAGAGGAGATTTACCACGATTCTGTCTGGATTAGAGAACGTCTTATGGGGAGCAGTTGAGTGAGCTTCGGCTTTTCTCTTTGGAGTGATGTAGGATGAGAAATGTATAAGATTATGAGAGGCATTGACAGCATGGACTGCCAGTACCTTTCTCCCTGGGTGGCAATAGCCAGAACCACAGGGAGTAGTGGCTGCCTGCAATTCTCTGCTAGATGTGCTTGTCGAGACTGACACAATAGGGGCACTTAAAAGTCTTTTATTTTGAAACATGAATATAAGAAATATTGGGGTTTGACGGCTGTTTAAGAGGGAAGGGTTAGATTGATGGTGGAGTAAGTTTATATAGAGTAGGCTGGAGCAGCATGGTGGGCTAAAGCAACTGTACTGTGCTGTACTGTTCTATGTTCTTTGCTCTATTTCTTTTGAATGGCAAAGTATTTCCTGACTAACACTTGCTCTCTTACATTGTCCAAACTGGCTTGCATGGCAAATGAAATGAAAAAAAAAGGAAAAAAAACCTTGCTATAGCACAAACTTTCTGCTGCTAAAGGAGGTATTGGATAAACGTGAGCAGAATAAGAAGCTGTGCATTGTTTACTCATTTTGTGAACTAGATTTGGATTTTGAATTTGGATGTGCAATAAAACATTCATAAGTCATAATGGAGAAATTAATAGTTTCATATAGACACCTGTCTGAGGTTTTGAATGTCAGAAATTTATATGTGGGTAAATAGTTGTATATTTTCTTGGAAAATTGGGAACGTTGTTGAACCCACTCTGAGAAACAGCCTTATATGTCATATTTGATTTCAAACATGTTTGAGAGCTATTTGAGAATATTTTCTCCTGACTGTTGTAAATGAATGTGTGACAGGGAGTTATATATTTTACAGTGAAATTTGCATAATGTTCATTCATCTGTTTGGTGTAAGTAATGCTAAAGTTCAGCAGAAAAGCCATGGATTTGAATTGTTCAATCTGTTTTTTTTCTACAGATGCTGCCTAACTTTTTGAGTATTTTGAAAATTTCATGTTTTATGTGAAATTACCAACTCTGCAATCCTTTTCTGTTTTTCAGATGACATCATTTTTGGATTGGAGCTTGTCACAACTCACAGCAAGTATTGATTTAAATAAGGGTGCACTCAAGTATTGGTACATGAAACATTTCAGTGATTCTCTGTCACAGTCCCAGGTCATCTGATTATTTAATGCACAGAAATGGGTGCTCTAAAAGCCATAGGGGATACTAGGTGACCTTTTTCCTAAAACAAAATCATTAAATCACACACCATGCCATTTCGCATTTTGGTTGCATTTCAGCTCCAATTCTCTTTATTTAAGACTTTACTCTGACTGTAGTATCCAAACAAAAATGCCAGAATATTGCTCATAAGGCATACTTACCATTACCAGCACAGAAGCAACATGAGTGGTGGATGAAGTGTTCGATATGAATTTACTGTTAATAAAAACAAAAATAGTCAGCAGATTAGGGAGTAGTGAATCTGAGTAAACTTTTCTGATCTTCCATTAGAATTTCTGTCTTCACTTCACTTGGAAAATGGTGGAGAGGTTTGTACTCACTGTAATTTTAAATAATAATGATTGATCTGATTGAAATATTAAATATTCCAATGGGGATTGACAGGATAGATCAGCCTGAGGCCTCTGTCAGTCAAAGTAGACCATGGATATTGCATTCTGTCTGTCTAGATATGCAAGCCTGGGCAGTATGACATGGAGAACGAGCTGTTGCCCATGTAGCAAGCTCTCCCTCTCCACGCATCTGATGAACCCAAAGAAACAGCAGAAATTGTAAGTTGAGTACCAGCAGTGTCGTACGAGTTGCCAGTCAACACTGATCTCAATGTAAGACTGCCATAGGATTCCAGGTCCAGATTTTTCCATCAGGGTTTATACTTGGAGCCTTCCCCGTGACTGGGTATAGTCACAAGTCAGCTGAGGTTCGAGATCAGAGTTTTCCTTCTCCTAGATGAGCTGCCAACCACAGCTGTCAAGCCTCAACTGCTCAAAGCAACTGGTTTTAAGGTTTCAGTAACTCGCCATTTCCCTTTCTGCTGTCAGTAGAAATGATTTCACCAGGCTTAGTAGCTAAGCCACATGTGGAGATCAGGAGTGGGTCTTGGTTGTCAGAAGCTATTTGAGGCACACGGCATTGGGAGCATTTAATACGTAGTGGGAGCTTGTTCACATTACCACCCCTGGCGAAAACAACCTTAAGGAACTACATGATAGATGCCACATGAATATTTCCCCTACTAGAGGTAATTGAATCAAGGAGTCACAGTTTCTGAATATTGGGTCATCATTTCAGTTGGAATTGACGAGGAATTACTTGAGGTTTGTGATTCTTCAGAATTATCTACTCCAGAGCTATGGAGGCTGAATCATTGAAGATCAAATTATCAAAGTGACAGGCAGAATTCTGGTCCAATGGAGAAGTAACATACAGGGAGCAGGCAGGAAAGCAGAGCTGAAGCCAAAATCAAATCAATGATGAACTCCGATTCAGATTTATTTACAACGTACATTGAAGCATACAGCACCATGCATTATTTATGTTTAACAACCAACACACCCAAGGATGTGCTAGGGGCAGCCCACAAGCACTGTCATATATTCCAGCATCAGTATAGCACACCTGCCATGTTTTATTGAAAAAAATCAATGGCAGAATAGGCTCAAGTGGATATGGCCTACTCCTTTGTTATATTTAATTCTAAATGTTCTATGATGCAGTTCAGTTAACTATTAGAACCATATCCTGCATTTGGTGCATTGGTCAGGTGAAACAAGTGCTTGGAAAAGCAAAAACTTGGACAGCAAGTGCATAGGTTGCTGGAAGCAATGATTCAGGTGGATAATTTGGTGAAGAAAGCACTTGGCATGCTGGCCTTCATCAGTCAGGGAGTTGAGCATCAGAGTTGGGAAGTTAAGATGTTGGTGAGGCCACACAAAGTACTGTGTAGAGTTTTGGTCACCCTCCTAAAGGAAAGATGTTATTAAGCTAGAAATATTGTAGAGAAGATTTATAGGGATGCTCTCTGGCTGAGTTACAATGAGAGGTTGTGTAGACTAGGACTGTGTTCCCTGGAATGTAGGAGATTGACACGTAACCTAATAGAGATAAATGAGATCATGAGCAGCGTAGACAGTGAAAACACAAAGTCTTTTTCATAGGGACATGTTGTGTTCTTCATGCGTACCATGGGTTACTAAGAACATTTTGGAAGAATTAAAACTGGAACTTTTATTCAACAGCAAACAGCAACCATGTTTAACACTGCCACACTTCTAGATCATTCTGTCAGTTCTGCGCATGCTCCAAACTCTGTCCAATCATGTTTTTACATGTGACACGTGATATTACCACAGGACAGGCTGCTAGAAATAAGAGATCATAGGTGTAAGATCAGAAATGAGAGATTTAAAAGGAACATCAGCAACAGATTCTCCATGCAAAGTACATGGAAAAAAGATTTTAGAGGGCTATGGGACAAGTGCAGGCAGATGGGACAAACTCTTTGGGTAACATAGTCAGGCTGGACAAATAGGGTCAAAGAGCCTGTTTCCATTCTGCATGATTCTAAGATGCAAAGTCAACATTTTACATGGATAGCGTTACTACAGAAGTCAAGATGGTGCTGGTGATACACAATGATGTGTTGCAGACAGCAACAAAACTTCTGGATACTCTTCTTCTGGTGTCGCAGCAATCTGAAGCCTGTAAATTCCTTTTACGAAATGTACTTTAGAACCATCTAAATGAACTAGTGATAACACAGTCTCCAAAAGGACTTGGTGAAGTTTACTGTCTGGAATGCTCCCTTAAGTAAACAAAGATTGGCCATCACCACTGCTGGAAGAGAAGGCATCAGGATGGATTTCAAGCCAGACCAGGTTATTGAGTATGAAACTTCCTCTCCTCAGCATCTTGTTAGATAATGTACAGTCACTGGAAAACAAGGTGGAGGTGCAAGATCGTTGTAATGTAAGGGAAATGAGAGATTGTTGTGTTCTCTGCTTCATGGAGACATGACTTACTTCGGTCATGCTAGATACATTGGTGCATTCTGAAGATTTATTGATCCACCAAAATGACTGAACAGTTGTTTTGAAGAAGGCAAGGGGTGGAAGTCTGTGTTTCATGATAATCATTTCATGCTTCGCAGATGTAACTGTCTTGTTGCACTCTTGTTCTGATGATGATGCTACTTTCTTGCAACAGCGCTCTGTGGAGATGTGCTCAGTGGTGGGGAGGTCTTTACTCATAATGGACTGGGCTGTATCCACCACTTTTTGTCATGTTTTCTGTTCAAAGACATTGACATTTCCATACTAGACCATGATGCAACCAGTCACTATACTCTCTGCTGTGCTATTCTAAAAGTTTGTCAAAATTTTAGATGACATGCCAGATCTTCACTAACTTCCAAGAAATTAGAGCTGCTGCCATGCCTTGGTTGTAGTGGCACTTATATGCTGGACCCAGGACAGATCCTTATAATGCCGAGAACTTGAAAGTTACAGACCCTCTGTACCTCTGATCTTCTGATGAGGACTGGCTCATGGACCTCTGTTTTCCACCTCCTGTAGTCAATAATCAGCTCTTTGGGCTTGCTGATGTTGATTGAGAGGTTGTTGTTGTGGCACCATTAAGACAGATTTTCAATCTCTCTCCTATATGCTAATTCATCACCACCTTGGTCTTGGCCAACAACAGTGGTGTCATCAGCAATCCTATATATTGAAGTTGTATTTAGCCCCAGAGTCATAAACATGAACTGAGTAGAGCAGGGGGCTAAGTGTACAGCTCTCTGGTGCACCAATGCTGATGGGGATTATTGTTAAGATGTTGTTGCCAATCTGTACTTTTGGGGTCTGCAAATGAGGAGATCCAAGCGTCCAGTTGCACAAGGAGATATTGACCCCAGTATCAAGTTTTTAATTGATGCCATTGTGTTTCTTTGTGTTTACACTGAATGCCTGCAAGGAAATTAATCACAGGATTGTGTATATCCTATGTACATTGATAATAAGTTTACTTTGAACTTTGCACTTTAAACTTTAAATCTTACAACTGAGGCATAACTGTCCTTTTTGTATTTCAGGACTTTAATAAATGCCAGCATTTTATTTGCATTCTATTACTCCGCTTTGCATCTGTGCATTCAGTTTTTGTGAAACCTAAACTAAATCATACTGCTTTTGTCTATTGCTGTTGTTGATAAATATTTGGATTTGTAGCTATTAGATATTAAATTAAAATATTTTGCATATTTTCAAAAAGATCGCTGCCTGCTACAAATGTAGAAAAAAGCAATGTGCATGTTTGACTCCAAATTGAGTTCCCCTAACTCAATCAATAGCTCTACTCCAAATCACAATCTCAAACAATAACAAGATGCCCTACAGGGATGAAATCATCTCTCTGACACAGTGGTGTCAAGAAAACAACCTTTTCTTCAATGTCACAAAAACAAAGGAGCTGGTTGTGGATTACAGAAGGAATGGAAAAGGGCGAACCCTTATTGACATCAATGGATCTGGGGTTGAGTGGGTAAATAGCTTTAAGTTCATTGGCATCCACATCACCAAGGACCTCACATGACACACCGGCTGTCTGGTGAAAAAGACACAACAGCACCTCTTTCACCTCAGACGGTTGAGGAAGTTTGAAAAGGGCCTCCAAATCCTGTGCAGGGGACACAATTGAGAGTATCCTGACTGGCTGCATCATTGCCTGGTATGGGAACTGAACCTCCCTTAATCGCGGGACTCTGCAGAGAGTGGTGCGGACAGCCCAGCACATCTGTAGTTGTAAACTTCCCATGATTCAGGACATTTACAAGGACAGGTGTGAAACTGGAGCCAAAAGGATCATTGAGATCCAAGTCACCCCAATCATGGACTATTCCAACTGCTACCATCCTGGAAACGGTACCGTAGCATAAAAGCCAGGAGCAACAGGCACCAGGACAGATTCTTCCACCAGGCCACCAGACTGATTAACTCACACTGATTTGAATGTATTTCTATGTTACATTGAGTGTTCTATTTATCATAAATTATTATAAATGACTATGATTGCATATTTCACATTCAGATGGAGACGTAACATAAATTTTTTTACTCCTCGTGCATGTGAAGGATGTAAGAAATAAAATCAATTCAATGAAAATCCTACCTGTAGCACTCTTTGTAACTTGCTGCTTGTCTGTATATAGTTGATCTAGCTCATCTACAGACATGGAAATATTGTTCTCTACTCCCGTGCACAAGCATTGATATGGATTATTTAAGACTACGGTGCATAACATATCTCACCAGTGTGAATTTATTTTCTTTGATCGTACTGAACTGTTCAGCAATTGTTCCCTTCCAGAAAGTACACATAGATTGAAAAACAGGGTAACAGTCACATAATAAATGATGCATTGCCTTTTATAATAAAATGGAGAGATCAATTAATGAGCATAGATTGCACCTTGTGCATTTTGTTGATCAAGATCATATGATAAGATGCGAATGTTTAGTTGTGGAACATTAATCTATATCCATCACCTTTGTATTTTCTATTCTCATCAAATATTATCAAAATGCAGGGTTAAAATTTCCATGACTATTACATAACTATTACAATGATGTACTAAACTGTTATAAATCATTAAATGAGATTTTGCTGATATGTTATTTGTAAAGAATTATTTGTGCACTTTAGTTATAAGAATTAATTTCTTACTCTACAATATCAATTTGGAGCAATAAGGCTGCAAGTAAATGGCTAAGGATTTCCAGAGCAAAGGCAGTTTTACCTCTGGGGGTAAAAGAGAGGCAAGACTGCACAGGTGTGTGACATCAGCCAGTGGAGTACGAAAGGTTTAAAAAGAAGACCGCCATATCCAGTGGGCAGCGGAGAGAGAGGCAGCAGAGTGACAGGGCTTTGGTTCAATTGGCTTAGGCGGTAACGGGATGAGGCAAGGTAGGTTTAACAGTGTTAATTGCAGAAAGGAAGTAGTATGTATATGAGGCCAGTTTTCTGTGCTCAGTGTCAGATGTGGGAAGTCCTGGAGTCTCCCGGAAGGCCATATCTGCACCCAGTATTTCAAGCTGCAGCTCCTATGGGGCTGAGTTAGGGAACTGGAGATGCGGCTTGGTGACCTTCGTCTGGTCAAGTAGAGTGAGGAGGTGATAGAGAGGAGTTATAGGCAGGTGGTCACACCGGGGCCATGGGTGACAGACAAGTGGGTCACAGGAGGGGGAAGGGGAAGAGTCAGGTACTAGAGAGTACCTGTGGCTGTGCCCCTTGACAATAAGTACTCCTGTTTGAGTGCTGTTGGAGGGGGGACAGCCTACCTGGGGGAAGCGATAGTGGCCATGCCTCTGGCACAGAGTCCTGCCTTGTGGCTCAAAAGGGAAGGAAAAGGAAGAGAAAGGCAGTCGTGATATGGGACTCTATAGTCAGGGTGTCAGGTCAGTCACATGAATCCCAGGGGGACCAATATCCTGGCAGGAAGGTTTACTAAGACTACGAGGGAGAGTTTAAACTAGAATTGTTGGGGGTTGGGAACCGAACTGAAGAGACTGGGGAAGAGGGGGTTGACTCACAAATAGAGAAAGCTTGTAGACAGTGCGAGAGGGAGGATAGGCAGGACATAGAGAAGGGACGCACTCAGACCGAAGGTTTGAGATGTATCTATTTTAACGCAAGTAGTATTATGAACAAAGTGGGTGAGCTTAGAGTGTGGATCAGTACTTGGAGCTATGATGTGGTGGCCATTACAGAGACTTGGATGGCTCAGGGACAGGAATCGTTACTTCAAATGCTGGGTTTTAGATGTTTCAGAAAGGACAGGGAGGGAGGAAAAAGAGGTGGAGGCTTGGCACTGTTGATCAGAGATAGTGTCATGGCTGCAGAAAAGGTGGACGCCATGGAGCGATTGTCTCCGGAGTCTCTGTGGGTGGAGGTTAGCAACAGGAATGGGAAAATAACTTTACTGGATGTTTATTATAGGCCGCCCAATAGTAACAGGGATATCGAGTAGCAGATAGGGAAACAGATCCTGGAGAGGTGTAATAATAACAGAGTTGTTGTAATGGGAGATTTAAAATTTCCCAAATATCAATTAGCATTTCCTTAGAGCAAGGGGTTTAGATGGGGTGGAGTTTGATGAGAGTGTTCAGGAAGGTTTCTTGACACAATATGTAGATAAGGTATTGGGAAATGAACCTGGTCAGGTGTCAGATCTCTCAGTGGGAGAACATTTTGGAGATAGTGATCATAATTCTATCTCCTTTACAATAGCATTGAAGAGCGATAGGAACGGACAAGTTAGAAAAGCACTTAAGTGGAGTAAAGGGAATTATGAGGCTATCAGGCAGGAAATTGGAAGCTTAAATTGCATACTGATGTTCTCAGGGAAAAGTACGGAAGAAGTGTGGCAAACGTTCAGGGATATTTGTGTGGAATTCAGCATAGGTACGTTCCAATGAGACAGGGAAGTTATGGTAGGGTACAGGAATCGTGTTGTACAAAGGCTGTAATAAATCTAGTCAAGAAGAAAAGAAAAGCTTACAAAAGGTTCAGAGAGCTAGGTAATGTTAGAGATCTAGAAAATTATAAGGCTAATAGGAAGAAGCCTAAGAAGGAAATTAGGAGAGCCAGAAGGGGCCATGTGAAGGCCTTGGTGGGCAGGATTAAGGAGAACCCCAAGACATTTTACAAGTATGTGAAGAACAAAAGGATAAGACATGAAAGAATAGAACCGATCAAGTGTGACAGTGGAAAAGTGTGTATGGTACCGGAGGAAATGGCAGAGGTACTTAATACTTTACTTCAGCATTCACTATGGAAAAGGATCTTGGTGATTGTAGTGATGACTTGCAGCAGACTGAAAAGTTTGAGCATCTGGATATTAAGAAAGAGGATGTGCTGGAGGTTTTGGAAAGCATCAAGTTGGATAAGTCACCGGGAATGGATGAGATGAACCCAGGCTACTGTGGGAGATGAGGGAGGAGATTGCTGAGCCTCTGTCGATGATCTTTGCATCATCAACGTGGACGGGAGAGGTTCTGGAGGATTGGAAGGCTGTAGATGTTGTTCCTTTATTCAAGAAAGGGAATAGAGATAGCCCAGGAAATTATAAACCAGTGAGTCTTACCTCACTGGTTGGTAAGTTGATGGAGAAGATCCTGAGGGCAGGAATTATGAACATTTGGAGAGGTATAATATAACTAGGAATATGAGCCTGATTGAATTTTTTGAGGATGTAACTGAACACATTGATGAAGGAAGAGCAGTAAATATAGTGTATATGGATTTAAGCAAGGTGTTCAGTAAGGTACTCCATGCAAGGCTTATTGAGAAAGTAGGAGGTATGGGATCCAATGGGACATTTCTTTATGGATCCAGAACTGTCTTGCCCATAGAAGGCAAAGAGTGGTTGTAGATGGGTCATATTCTGTATGGAGGTCGGTGACCAGTATTGTGCCTCAGGGATCTGTTCTGGGACCCTTACTCTTCACGAGTTTTATAAATGACCTGGATGAGGAAGTGGATGGATGGGTTAGCAAGTTTGCTGATGACTCAAAGATTGGAGGTGTTGTGCATAGTGTGGAGAGCTGTCAGAGGTTACAGTGGAACATTGATAGGATGCAAAACTGGGCTGAGAAGTGGCAGTTGGAGTTCAACCCAGATAAGTGTGAAGTGGTTCATTTTGGTAGGTCAAATATGATGACAGAGTATGGTATTGATGGTAAGACTCTTGGCAGTGTGGGGGATCAGGGGGATCTTGGGGTCCGAGTCAACAGGACATTCAAAGCGGTTGTGCAGGTTGACTCTGTGGTTAAGAAGGCATGCGGTGTATTGGCCTTCATCAATTGTGGAATTGAATTTAGGAGCCAAGAGGTAATGTTGTAGCTTTTTAGGACCCTGGTCAGAGCCCACTTGGAGTACTGTGCTCAGTTCTGGTTGTCTCTCTACAGGAAGGATGTGGAAACCATAGAAAGGGTGCAGAGGAGATTTACAAGGATGTTGTCTGGATTGGGGAGCATGCCTTATGAGAATAGGTTGAGTGAACTCGCCTTTTCTCCTTGGAGCGATGGAGGATGAGAGGTGACCTGATAGGGGTGTATAAGATAATGAGAGGCATTGATCATGTGGATAGTCAGAGGCTTTTTCCCAGGGCTGAAGTGGTTGCCACAAGAGGACCCAAGTTTAAGGTGCTGGGGAGTAGGTACAGAGGAGATGTCAGGGGTAAGTTTTTTACTCAGAGAGTGGTGAGTGCATGGAATGGGCTGCCGGCAACGGTGGTGGAGGGGGATACGATAGGGTCTTTTAAGAGACTTTTGGATAGGTACTTGGAGCTTAGAAAAATGGAGGGCTATGGGTAAGCCTAGTAATTTCTAAGGTTGGGACATGTTCGGCATAACTTTTTGGACCAAAGGGCTTGATTGGTGCTCTAGGTTTTCTACGTTTCTATTATCAAACCTAAACCAGCATGGGTCCCAAACTAACATCAAATTAGTTTTGGTAAATAAATAGAAACTATTTCAGAGAATGTTATCCAATATCACTATGTACTGTAATTCTAAATATTGTATTTGTTTTGATGACTTCATGCTAGAATGTTACTTTTTTGTTGAACAGGTATTTCTGGACACTTAAAAGAAAGGCCTGCACATTGCTAGTAGATGCTAAAATTTCTAAACGAATATTCCAGACTTAATGACATGCTCAGAAAATCTGGTTTATTTACTCATTCTGACACAGGTATTTATTCATTCTGACACTGGACTCTTGGAATCCAGCAGTCAATTTCTGTTTTGCTGAGACTCTTCAATATTGATACTGGGGAATTGTTTCTTATTTCCTCTGCTCCATTAAATAATGTGCAGGAGCTAAAAAACTTCAATGTCAATGGGCAATACAGGTCTGTAGTTATAAGAAAAATAGAAAAGGAAGTATCAGGACTTTTAAGTTACCCATGTTTTGTTCATTGCTTTTCCTCATTTATGCTTTAAATTATTTAGGATTTATATGTTTCTGATTATTTGTTTCATGTTTAATAGTCTCAACATGCCATCACCAAATAGTCCACAGATCCCTCAGAGTAGCCACACGAGTTGATAGAAAATTCCTCAAAAATACAGAAAGAATGGATTCTGGTGTTACTTGAGAACTGGTGGGCACATTTGCGAACTCTACCTGTCGGTGTCATCCAGAAAAGTGCGTGGAACTTTAGAAGCATCGATGCAGGCAGCATTATGGTCATTAGTCCTTTCTTGTTTTTCATGCTGACCACAATTAGAAACTGTGTACTAACTTTGAGACCACTGTGCAAGTATAAAAATGAAAGCACTTACAAGATAGATCATCATCGTCATCATTATTTGCCATGGGGGAAGATGTGGATAATCATGGTCTTACATTGTCTTTCCATCTATTGTTCTTATTCTTTTCTCTGTCCATGACCATGATTGTTCTTGGCAACTTTTTTGAGAGAAGTGGTTTGCCATTGCTGTCTTCTGGGCAGTGTCTTTACAAGATGGGTGTTTCCAGCCATTATCAATTCTCTTCAGAGGTCATCCACCTGGCATCAGTGGTCACATAACCAGGACTTGTGACATACACCAGCTGCTCATATGATCATCCACCTCCTGCTCCCATGGCTTCACATGACCTTGATTGGGATGCTAAGCAGGTGCTACACCTTGCAGGCTAGTGGAGGGAAGGAGGTGACCTGCAGGCTAACAGAGGGAAGGAACATCTTACATCCCTCTTGATAGTGCTGTAGCTCCACCTGCCACCCAACTAGATAGATATATTCTGTTAATTGGTGTCTGATAATAAGCTAAAAGCATACCCGTTTAGATTTCATGGAGTGAATTTTGCTAGCAAACGTCAAGAGTTCCACACTCTCTATGTGCTAAAGTTCTACTTGCCCTGGTGTTGCAAAGGAAGGTCTTGCATCTTCACTGTGGGAGTCCCAGTTAGATGGATGCTGTCACACTGAGTGTCCTTTGTGGAAGAGCACTTCCAATTAAGCACATTTGACCATAAATCCATCAGGCAGTGGTTAGCAGGGAAATTTCTGCAGTAACTGCAGGACAAGGACACCATGGATATAGTGGGGTGCTTCCCCAAGTTTTAGGCAACTAAGTAACTATTCAAAACATCAGGCAGAAAATCTCATCACCAAATCTCACCGATCACCAAGACCACAATTAGCGAATTGAGGGAGTAGCTCCCTATTGGAACCTTTTCTGTAAAATGACATTTCACTTGTAATTTATGCTGTCGTCAAGACAGATGAACTAGGGAGGAGACAGTTGTCCACCTCTTTGCAGACTGTGGAAGCTTAAAAGAGTGCAGAGGAAATTTGAAATGATGCTGTCGAGACTTAAGGAGCTGAGTTATAGGGTAAGTTTGAATAGGTTAACACTTTATTCCCTGGAGTGTGGGTTTGTGAGGGAAGAACTTAAAGAGGTACACAAAATTATGATGGTATTGAATTCTAATGTTTTAATCCGACGTTCTTTCAGAAGTCAGGGAAGAGGCACAATTTTTTTTGTTTCCGAATCATTTTATTAAGTGCTTATAGAATAAAGCTAAGTTATATTGGACAGCGATTGGAACAGAAGCTAAGAGCAGAAAGCTTAAAGTCAAAGAGACTAAGACCAAGATGTTGCAGAACTTGTCAGATCTTTTACACCTATAGATAAGGAAAATTCCATGAAGATAACTTTTTAAGGTGAAATATTTAAGGGCAACTTTCTTCCCTCAAAGGTTGATGAACATGTGTAAGGAGCTGCCAGCAGAAGTGGATGATGTGGCTTCAATTGTAACATTTAGAGAAGTTCGAATATGTACACCGAAGAGAGGGTTTGGAGGACTATGGTCAGGTAGCCAAAACTAGGCAGAAGATCAAGTTAGCACATAGAACATGGGCAGAAAGGCCTGGTTCTCTTCTGTACTATTCTATCACTTTATGACACAGTGAGATGTTGGCAAGGGAATGCTGCTGACTCTCTTGTTCCAGACTGCAGAATGCACCGAAGCTTGGGCGTGGTGTGACCATTGCAAAGGTTTTTGTGAGGAAGGACCACTGTTTGGCTCCTTTTGCTACTGCACACGGAGGGACTAATTCAGGTGAGAAGCCCCTCAAATAATGAAAGGGTCTGTCACTCCAGTGACCACATGAGTGGCAATGGTGCTTTGGTTTTTCAAAAGTAAGTTAACACTAATAAAGCAAAACACACAAAGTGCTGGAGGAACTCAGCAAACCAGGCAGCATCTATGGAAAAGAATCTAGTCAATATTTTAGGCTGAGACCCTTCAGCAGGACTGGAGAAAAAAAGATGAGGAGTATCTATGGAGTGTCCCTCCGCAGACTCTGTCTACGCTTCTTTCTGCCTTGGTGAAGCACTCAGCCAGATCAAAGATCCCAGCAACCCAAATTGTCTCTCTTCTCCCCTCTCTCATTGGACTAAGAGAAACAAAAGCATGAAAACATGTAGCACAGGACTCAAGGACATCTTCTACTCTTCTGTTATATTACTGGATGGTTTCCTAGTATGATAAAAACAACACGTACAAACAAGCTGGATGAACTCAGCAGATTGGGCAGCATCCGTCGAAAGGAGCAGTCAATGTTTTGGGCCGAGACCCTTCATCAGGACTGAAGAAGGAGGGGGCAGAGGCCCTATAAAGAAGGTGGGGGGAGGGGGAAGGTGCAGGTGAAAAATCAATCAGAGGAAAGATCAAGGGGTGGGGGAGGGGAAGTAGGGAGGGGATAGGCCGGAGAGGTGAACAAGGAATGTAAGGGGAAAGCACTATTGGTTGTAGCAAAAGAAGGCAGAATCATGAGAGAGGTGATAGGCAGCTGGAAGAGGAGACAGAGTGAAAGTGTGATGGGAGAAGGGAGAGGGAGGGAATTACTGGAAGTTGGAGAATTCGATGTTCATACCAAGGGGCTGCAGACTACCCAGACAGTTAATGAGGTGTTGCTCCTCCAACCTGAGTTTGGCCTCATCATGGCAGTAGAGGAGGCCATGTATGGACATATCTGAATGGGATTGTGAAGCAGAGTTGAAGTGGGTGGCAACCGGGAGATCCTGTCTTTTGTGGCGGACAGAGCAGAGGTGCTCTACGAAGCAGTCCCGCAACCCGCATCGGGTCTTCCTGATGTAGAGGAGGCCGCACCGGGAGCACTGGATGCAATAGCTTACCCCAACAGACTTACAAGTGAAGTATTGCCTCACCTGGAAGGACTGTTTGGGGCCCTGAATGGTGGTAAGAGATGAGGTGTAAGGACAGGTATAGCACTTACACTTGCAGGGATAAGTACCAGGTGGGAGATCTGTGGGGAGGGATGTGTGGACCAGGCAGTCATGGAGGGAACAATCCCTGTGAAAAGCTGAGAGGGGTAGAGAGGGAAAGATCTGCTTAGTGGTGGGGTCCTGTTGAAGGCAGTGGAAGTTGCGCAGGATAATATGCTTGATCCAGAGGCTGGTGAGGTGGTAGGTGAGGGCAAGGGGAACACGGTCCCTGTTGTGGTGACAGGAGGATGGGGTGGGGGCCGTAGTGTGGGAAATGGAGGAGATGCGGGTGAGATGCATCATCATTGATGATGGCAGAAGGGAAACCACGATTCTTAAAGAAAGAGGACATTTGGGATGTCCTGGAACGGAAAGCCTCATCCTGGGAGCAGATGCGGCGGAGACGGAGGAACTGGGAATAGGGAATAGAATTTTTACATTTGTAGGGTGTGAAGAGGTATAATCAAGGTAGTTATGGGAGTCAGTGGGTTTATAGAAGATGTCAGTGGACAGTCTGTCTCCAGAGATTGAGACCGAGAGATCGAGAAAGGATAAAAACTACTCTTCTCCTCACAATCTACCTGTAACTTTTTGTCTACCTCTGCCGAACGTCTTCTGCACTCTTAACACATCATTTTGCACTCTGTTACTGTTTAATCTTCTACTACATCATGTACTGAATTGACCTGCATGTACGATATGTAAGATAACTTTTTTAGTGCATGTGACAATAATAAACCACTTTGTTAATTTACCAATTTACTTTTAATAAACAAAGGAACAGACATGAGATTTTTCGCAAAAGTCATTTAACCACTAATTCTTAGTATTGGGCAGAGTGGAAAGTAGGCGGTGAACATGATTGGAAAGTGGAAAGTATCAGGAATGAAAGAGGGGGCAGAAGAAGAGAGGTACAGTGAGAGTGAGAGATTTGCAAAGGTGATATTTGATGGTCAGTGCGGAACAGAGGTTGGGGAGGGAAGAATAATCAGTTATATTTAATTGAAAATGATATTCAGTGAGTGAAGAATGGTTAAGTCCATAATAGAAAAGACAAAGGAAATTTCATTTGAAGTTCAGTGATGGGAACTGGTGTAAGAGATTATAAAGGGAGCTTGTTGATATCTGCAGTTAAAGGGGGTTTGATAGAAAGACATATTGAAAAAACCCTCTTTGAACAAAGTTAAATGCTTTGGATCCCTGGTGTGTCCTGGGTAAGATAAAGCCTTCATTCAGTAATGTCCAAACAACAATTGACTCTGCTGTGTACTATTTCCGGCCATTGTCTGTATAGAACAATTTTCATGGTGTTATCTTCCATTTGAAGGCAATACAAAAGCGAAAAGGTCACCTTGCATACATATACTGTAAATACAGATGATCGAGAAATAAAAATACACTAAGTACTAAAAATTGTTTAAAAATCTAAAAATTGTTTAAAGTACATCAGTCTATGTTTGCATAAAATTTGCCACCACATGCACAAAATTTGACTTTTTCATGTATATGTTCTTCAAAATGTCACATAAGGACCCTAAAATTATTTCATTTTCAAAAGTATAAAATGGACAATTTTACAAAATATAGTAATCTGATTCAATGATGAGAGAGTTCAGTTTTATCATTAACCCATGAAGGGGAAGGATTTCCACATAGATTTTGGAAATTCTTTTGAAGAACCGCTTGAGCTGGTGGTTCTGGAAGCTTTGAAGGGTTTAAAAGAATAGAATTTACTCAGTCTGTTGTTTAGGTCTAGGGCAGAAAAGACCATCTGAATATTTCCCATATTGAACTTACAATGTTGAATCTAAATCCTTGGTTGTTATGCCCAGAACAAAATCTACCTGGTCTGATTTTGGTAAGTGTTGACTAAATCAAACAACTTGTTGAGCTAGCAACTCAGCCTAATAAAACAGCCAAATGCTAAAGAAATAGTAAAATTGTCACTCAATGCACCAGTGAGTCGTGGGAGGAAAATAAACGAACAACTGAGGATACTTTGGATCAATTTTTGCTGAATGCAGTACTTGTTGGATCTTCTCCACCCTTTACAATGCAGTGAACATTGTTTTTCTTCTGGTAACAGTACGGTTCAGACAAGTTTAAAATAGATTGTTGATAATATTTTGGCTTCTCCTTACACCTAGAAACCTGACCCTGAGACTCATTTGGAGATTTTTGTACTGAGACAATGGCCTAGATTTCTTTCAGTATTTGATGCCAGAAAAAAATAGTGTTACTCAGCTCAACACTGCCTTGGTGCAGCATAAACCAGTTCGGGGGATATATCTGAGAGAGAGACTTCCTTGATATGAAATTTGTCAGTCAAAGCTGAGTAGATTGTTATTTATGAAAGTATAGGGAAGCATAAATTGTCATACACAAAAGTACATGCATGCAAAGCTAAAATGGAGCACTTGCAACAGCATCACAAACGCATAGATTGATATCAGCAGCTTACACTAGTAAAACATCAATTGAACATAAACAATTTTAACATAAAAAGCACAATTAGAAAAGAAGTGTATTTTAGTTCAAACTTATCCAAGTGATCATAGTGTTGCTAAATGTAGTGATTAGGGTTCAGGAACAAAATGGTTGAAATGAAATAGCTGTTCATGATCCTGCTGGTGTAGGACTTCAGACATGCTGAATGATGGTAGTAATGATGGCATGGCCTAGATGATCTTTCATGATGGAGGTTGCCTTCTTGAACTGGTGCATCCTGTGGATATACCAATGGTGGGTTAGTGGTATGCATCTTTGTGCTGTTTTTTCTGGTACTCAGCTCCCTCATGGCACATCAACAAGGGAGTGAAGCTCAAAGTCTATGTCTCTATTGGTCTAAAGTATGGCTGCTCACTTAAAGAAGAAACTTTAAAAACAATTGAAGGCTCAAAGTGAGCTCTATTAGAGCGTCAGGCACAGCTTTCTGCACAACCCTCTGCCAAACAAACCACAAGCAGACTGTCCCAAACTGGGATCCCAGGTTGCAATAATGCTGGACGGCATGTTGTAGCTGATAGTGCTGCTGTTTTACTGATCCAGCCGCACAGATTGAAACCTGACGTCTAACATTTCTCTTAATGATTATATGGATTTCAAAGTTACTCCTGCTTCCTCTCACATCTCAAATATATACTATTTGAACAACTAATGCTGTAAATCACTTCTGCAGGGTAATGTAATTGGCGGAAATGTACAGAATTCACAATCATTCACTTTAAGTGCCTGTTCTGATGTGATGATGTAATTACAAAATGGGTTTTTAGTGTCCTTTGTTTTGAGGTTTTTGGTGTTCAATCAATGAGTTGCTTTGGCCTTTCTGAAACTTAAAACATCTGTCATTTTATTTGTGAAAATCTACCTTGGTGACCCCAATGCTCTAGGACAATTCCGGGGTTATTGAACATGTCAGCCAATGCAGTTGCTTTGAAACTGCTGGAGTTTTGGGAACAAAATGCTGTTTCAAGCCAAGACCCAAATTGTGCTTTGAGAAATCTCCATTAACAACATCAAATATTTCTATGTAATAGCATCACTGAACAACTCTATAGCTGCAAGAATGGTGGGACAACTAGAACATCTGCTTTAACAGGATAAATACTGATCACTGAAAACATCTTTTACAGACTTTTGGACTATTGAAGTCTGAATGCATTAAAACAGTTCCTCTCCTCGCTCAGCCTCGGCAATGGTAAGCCATTGGAGCTAATGTACCATGTGCTGTTCCTCTTGGAAAATCACCATCATTGCTTTCTTCTTAAGGAACTCTTCATGCAGCAAATGCTTGATCAAGTTCACATAGCCCTCACTAACACATCCATGATGGGCTACAGGGAGCTTGCTAAGATGGATGATAGACTACACTCAGCTGGGTAGCGATACGTCATTTCTCCTCCTTACTCAATCTCAAGAAACCTGATCCATGAGGTTCCTACCATAAGGCCTCCCACAGCTGTGGAACAGACAACACCAGGTCTGTGTTTTTACCATACTCTCTTTGGTATGGATGCTAGGAAGTTCCAATCATCTTGCAGTGCCAATCATCAGGACATCAGAGGCCTGTGAACACTGTGGGTTTTAGCATCCAGAGCCATCTACTGTTCATTACGGACACCCTTTCAGGGCGACGCTTCTTGTGTGACATGAGTGCTCAAGTGAGTGTACTGGCAGCATCGCTTATTGATGAAAGGCAAAGAATGATCAAACCCGTGGGACATAAGGATGATGCTCTGCTTCAGTGGGCAACATATCCATGGGACTTTGTCCTGACTGAAGTTGCTAGACCTCTCCTCGGTGCAGATTTCCTGTGTGTCCTAGGACTGTTTGATGTTAAGAGGTGCCAGCTTCTGGATGTCAAGGACTTTGGGTTGTTACTCTGTTCCCCATCATGGCCCTGTCAAACACAAACACCACTGCAGGCTATTTTACTCAATTACAGGGTGAATTCCCAGACCTCACCAAGCCAACATTCTCCACTACGGTCACAAAACATCGGGTCAAGCACCATATCTCTATAACTGGCTCACCAGTCCATGCTCATGTGCCAGAAAAGCAGGCAACTGTGAAGGATGAGTTTGCCAATGTGGAAAGAGTCAGAATTATATGCCAGTCAAATAGCCCCTAGGCTTTGCCCCTCCATATGGTCCCTAAGTCTGATGGGGGTTGGTACCTACGTGGTGATTATTGACACCTTAACAAGGTTACCATCCTGGACCATTACACAGTCCGACACATCTAGTTTAACCAAAGTCAAGTTTGTCAGCAGCTACCATCAGGTGC
Organism: Hypanus sabinus; assembly: GCF_030144855.1. Classification (NCBI taxonomy): domain Eukaryota; kingdom Metazoa; phylum Chordata; class Chondrichthyes; order Myliobatiformes; family Dasyatidae; genus Hypanus; species Hypanus sabinus. The sequence continues at coordinate 66,470,367 of NC_082713.1, read as the reverse complement.
CAATTGCTTAGAGGATACAGTATCTTCAAAACAGCTGTTATAACCCCTTATGACCGCATTGTGTTTCTGCGCATGCTGTTTGGGGTGAAAAATGCAACACAGACTTTCCAATGGCTGTTGGACTTTGTATTAAAAGACATATATTTTCTTTTTGTTTACCTGGATGGCATACTTGTCGCCAGCGCATCTGAATTCAAACACATATCCCATCTCCTCATACTTTTTAAGCACGTAAGCCAGACTTGTTTGATTATTAACACTTAAATGCCAGTTTGAGTTATCAACCATTGACTTCCTTGGCCATTGTGTCTTCGCACAAGGTGCGAAAACTTACACATTAAATGCAGTTGCTATCATGGCTTTTCCACCACTCCACACTACTAGAAAGCTACAGAATTTTTCAGGCATTGTGAATTTCTGTCACTGCTTCGTTCTGCAAGCTGTACAACTTATGCTTCCCCTATATACTGCACTTAAAGGCAATATCTCTAATCAAGCGCTTGACAGGTCAGGGGACGTGACCAGAGCATTTGATGCTACCAACTGAGCTCTTTCTAACACAACCTTACTGTTGCACCCACTTCCCAATGCACCCATAGCCACTACTACTGATGCTTTAGGCTATGCTGGAGATGTTTTGCATGAACAATTGGTCAGAGATGTGTGTCAGCCACTTGCCTTCTTCAGCAGCCGGCTCTGTCTCCCCGAAAGGAAGTACAGCACTTTTGACCGTGATGGTCTCAGTCTCTGTCTGGTTGTCGGCCATTTTCACTTTCTTCTCAAGGGTCACTCTGTTGCAGGAAAGATATGGTTAAACTGGAAACAGTGTAAAAAAAGAATTATGAGAATTTTGTCAAAATTAGAGGATCTGAGTTGTAGGGAGATGTTGGCCAGGCTCGGTCTTGTAGGAACATGAGAGGCAACCTTATAGCAATGTTTAAATTTATGAGAAGTCTGGATAAGGTGGATGATAACAGCCTTTTCCCTTGGGTAGGAGAATCCAAATCTAGGGGCATAGATTTAGGCTGAGAGGGAAAAGGTTTAAAAGACACCTGTGAGGCAACATGTTTACACAGACTGTTGTGAGTAAAACACAACAGCTGCTTGAGGCAGGTACAGTAGTATCAGTTCAAAAGTTGGGTAGGTGTATGAAGCGGTGAGCCTTAAAGACTTATGGGATAAACACAAGAAATTGGGACTTCCTGGGTGGACACAATGATTGGTTTGGACTCAAAGAGCTGAATGCCTACTTCTGCTCCTATATCTTATGGTTTTATGTTTGGGCAGAGCGACCTGTAATCAATTTTGCTTTACTCTATGATGTTATGTATTCATCTCTCAAAAGGCAGTGGAGAAGCTTCAAAATTGCAGGTGTTGATAAGGAGAACTTGTACCTTTATTGGCAAATGTGGCCATGAGTTCCTTTCTAGGAAGCTGTCTCTCGTCTTTCAGGTGCCTGCATAAGATCTTCTGCCCCCATAGAGGGTCTGACACATCCATTCAATCATTATAGCATGCACTCATTTCTTAGCAATAATTCTCAAAAGGTGAAAGTGCTGGTTGTATTGTGGAATGGTGTCAAAAGAGCTACTTCTTGAGGAGAAAGCATGGGCAGTGAAGGTAGATAAGTCACCTGGACCAGATGGTCTACACACCGGGGTTCAGAAAGAGGTGCCTGAAGGGATTGTAGAGGCAGTAGTAATGATCTTTCATTAATCACTAGATCCTGGAATGGTTCCAGAATACTGGAAAATTGTGAATGTCACACCATTCTTCAAGAAGGTAGAGAGGCAGAAGAAAGGAAACTATATGCAAGTCAGTCTGATCTCAGTGGTTGACAAGGTGCTGGAGTTAGTTATTAAGGATGTCTCAAGGTACTTGGAGGCACATGATAAATAGGCTACAGTTAGTGTGGTTTCCTCAAGGGAAAATCTTAACTGACAAATCTATTAGAATTGTTTGAAGAAATAACAAGGAAGATAGACAGGGGACAGTCGGTTGAATTTGACATTGTGCACTTGGATTTTCAAAGACCTTCGACAAGGTGCCACACATGTGGCTGTTTAACAAGCTACAAGCTCATGGTATTATAGGAAAGATTCTAACATGGATCAAGCATGGCTGATTGGCAGGAGGCAAAGAGTAGGAATAAAGGGAGCCTTTTCTGGTTGGTTTCTAGTGATCAGTGGTGTTCCACAGGGGCCTATGTTGGGATTGTTTCTTTCTACATTATGTGTCAATGATTTGGCTTTGTTGCAAAGTTTGCAGATGATATGAAGATAGATGGAGGGGCAGGTAGGTTTTGGAAGTAGAAAGTTACAGAAAGATTTAAACAGATTAGGAGATTGGGCAAATAAATGGCAGATGGTATACAAAGTTAGGAAGTGTATGGTCATGCACTTTGGTTGAAGAAATGAAAGGGTTGACTATTTTCTGAATGGAGAGAAAATACATAAAGCTAAGGTGCAAAGGACTTGGGTCCTTGTGCAGGATTCCCTGAAAGTTAATTTACAGGTTGAGTCTGTGGTGAGGAAAAGAAGTGCAATGTGAGTATTCGTTTCAAGAGGACTAGAATATAAAAGCAAGGATGTAATGTTGAGACTTTATAAAGCACTGGTGAGGTTTCACTTGGAGCATCGTGAGCAGTTTTGGGTCCCTTATCTGAGAAAGGATGAGCTGAAACTGGAGAGAGTTCAAAGGAAGTTTATGACAATGATTCCAGGATTAAAAGATTTGTCAAGTGAAGAGCATTTGATGGCTCTGGACTCGTATTCAGTGGAATTCAGAGGAATGAAGTGTGATCACATTGAAACATCTTGAACAGTGAAAGGCCTTGATAGAGTGGATCTAGAGAGGATTTTCCTATGGTGGGAGAGTCTAAGACCAGAGGACACAGCCTCAGAATGGAGGGTGTCCTATTAGAATGGAGATGAGGAGGAATTTCTTTAACCAGAAAGTGGTGAATCTGTGGAATTCAGCTGTGGAGGTCAAGTAATGATGTATATTTAAGGCAAAGGTTGACAGATTCTTGACTGGTCAGGGCATGAAAGGATATAGGGAGAAGGCAGAATATTGAGGCTGAGAGGAAAATTGGATCAGCCATGATGAAATGGTGGAGCAGACTTGATAGGCAAAGTGGCCAAATACTGATCCTAATATCTTATGGCCTTATGAGAAAAGATGACAACAGAAATCATATCACTAACTCAGTTACTGTATAAGGAGTCCTATAGTGCTGTAGTTTCACTCTAAAATTGTACAATTTTAGAGTGAATAAAAGGAAAGGAGAACCATACAAAAGTTTGGGCACCCCAAGAGATTTGAGCTCTCAGATAACTTTTACCAATTTCTCAGACCTTAATTAGCTTGTTAGGGCTATGGCTTGTTCACAGTCATCATTAGGAAAGGCCAGGTGGTGCAAATTTCAAAGCTTTATAAATACCCTGACTTCTCAAACCTTGTCCCAACAATCAGCAGCCATGGGCTCCTCTAAGCAGCTGCCTAGCACTCTGAAAATTAAAATAAATGATGCCCACAAAGCAGGAGAAGGATATAAGAAGATAGCAAAGCTTTTTCAGGTAGCTGTTTCCTCAGTTCGTAATGTAATTAAGAAATGGCAGTTAACAGGAACGGTGAAGATCAAGTTGAGGTCTGGAAGACCAAGGAAACTTTCTGAGAGAACTGCTCATAGGATTGCTAGAAAGGCAAATCAAAATCCATGTTTGACTGCAAAAGATCTTCAGGAATGTTTAGCGGACTCTGGAGTGGTGGTGCACTGTTCTACTGTGCAGTGACACCTGCACAAATATGACCTTAGTGGTAGAGTCATCAGAAGAAAACCTTTCCTGTGTCCTCACCACAAAATTCAGTGTCAGAAGTTTGCAAAGGAACATCTAAACAAGCCTGATGCACTTTGGAAACAAGTCCTATGGACTGATGAAGTAAAAATAGAACCTTTTGGTCGCAATGAGTAAAGGTATGTTTGGAGAAAGAAAAGGTGCAGAATTTCATGAAAAGAACACCTCCCCAACTGTTAAGCACAGGGGTGGATCAATCATGCTTTGAGCTTGTGTTGCAGCCAATGGCACGGGAAACATTTCACTGGTAGAGGGAAGAATGAATTCAATTAAATGCTAGCAAATTCTGGAAGCAAACTTCACACCGTCTGTAAAAAAAAAACTGAAGATGAAAAGATAATGGCTTCTACAACAAGATAATGATCCTAAACACACCTCAAAATCCACAATGGACTACCTCAAAAGGTGCAAGCTGAAGGTTTTTCCATGGCCTTCACAGTCCCCCGACCTAAACATTATTGGAAATCTGTGGATAGACCTCAAAAGAGCAGTGCATGCAAGACGGCCCAAGAATCTCACAGAACTAGAAGCCTTTTGTAAGGAAGAATGGGTGAAAATCCCCCAAACAAGAATTGAAAGACTCTTAGCTAGCTACAGAAAGCATTTACAAGCTGTGATGCTTGCCAAAGGGGGTATTACTAAGTACTGACCATGTAGGGTGCCCAAACGTTTGCTTCGGGCCCTTTTCCTTTTTTGTTATTTTGAAACTGTGGAAGATAGAAATAAAAAAGTAATCTTACTTAAGATATTAAAGAAATGTGTCAACTTTAACTTGCTTAGCTATTCACAGAAACAGAAATTTTGACCGGGGTGCCCAAACTTTTGCATGCCACTGTATGAAAAAGTATAGTGCTTCTTATAGATTATTGAAAATATCCAGTGTACTGCAATTTATCAGCTTTTTATTAACTTCACACATTAAATCTGGACCAAAGCAAACCAAGGACATTTTTTCCCTCTTATGACACAAAAAAGTCTCGTACTGGAATAGCACGATTAACATATTAAAGCATCCCAAGATATTTCGCAGGAGCATTACCACAAAAAAAATTGACAAATTGGCACATACAAAGATGTTAACACATGTTATAAAGACATGAGTCAAAAAATGAGGTTTTAAAGAGAATCTGACAGGATAGAAAAATGGAGAATATATTTGTGGTAGAGAATATATTGACTGGCTTCATCATGGCCTGGTATGGAAACACCACTCCACTTGAACAGAAAAGCCTCAATAAGTATTGGTTAGGCCCAGTTCATCACGGGTAAAGCCTTCCTCATATCTGCAAGAAGCACTGTCTCAGAAAAGCAACATTCATCATCTAGGCAGCCCCCCATCCAAGGCATGCTCTCTTCTCGCAGCACATCAGTAAGAAGGTACAGGAGCTTCAAAACCCAAACAACCAGGTTTAGCCCTCTGTTATTATCCCTCAACCATCAGGCTTTTGAACTTGAGGAAATAACTTCACCCAACTTCACTCACCTCATTACTGGACTATTCCCACAACCTATGGGTACACTTTCTTCATCTCATGGTCTCAATATTTATTTACTATAGTTAACTTTTTCTTTGTTTTTGTATTTGTACAACTTGTTGTCTTTTGCATATTGGTAGCTTGTCCATCATTGATTCTATTGTTTTTCTTGTATTTACTGTAAATGCCCACAAGAAAATGAATCTCAGGGTGGTATATGGTGACATATAGGTACTTTGATAATAAATTTACTTTGAACTTTGTGTCTGAAGCTTAAGGAGGGAACTCCAGAGTTCAGGACTCAGGAACATTTAGGTCTGTGTTACCTTTGGGAATCACAAAAGGCCTGGCTTGGGAGAGTACAGGGATTTTTAAAGGTTTGCAGGGCTGGACAAGGAACAGAGAGGCTAAGGACTATTATCCACAATGTCACTTCTTGACTAGAAAAGTGAAGTGCTAAAACTGCAAATTAAATTACTCAGCATATTTTTCAATGTAATAAGTGCTTACTATTACTAAACTCACACGTGTTAACTCAACAGTAATGCTGGAGCTGAATGAACTCATTCCATGGCTGTTGGCTATGGACTCAGCTCATGGCTTCCACCATCTGGCTCCCTCTCTATGATAAATCACTGTTAACATTGTCAATTCAGCACTTCCTTGCTTCTTCTGTTTCTTCTTTCATGTATGTCTGTATGCAGGGCCATTAATAGTATTTAAATCCTCCCAATGGATATTGCAATCTTTTGCCAAAGTTTTGTTCTTTTATTTCATTTGTGACTATTCAAGTAATCTTAACATTCCTCTCAACCGCATTTGGCTATCAACCCATCGCTTGAATCTACCTAGTAAGATCACTTTTCCTTAGTTTAGTTTTGATCAAAAATTGTTTGATAAATGGGGGGAACATATTTAATGCTGTTGATACCTTAAATATTCATAAATCCTTTGAAATTTTGTTTAACTAGAAATTTAGAGTACCCGTTCAACTCTTCTATCTATTTCTGGAGTAACTTCAATTTTCCTGTGTTACTTACTTCCACTCTATGAACAAGGTTTTTTGGGATTTTAGGCTCTGCATTATCGCAAGTAAAAAAAAAATGAAATGTTAGTTATGGGAGTGATGAGAAGGTAGAAAAAGATGAAATACTGAAAGATTATTGAATTTGTAACTCTCATTTTAATTTCTGCATATTCATGATCACAGCTTATTTCTCAGAACATCATGTTTAATGTACTGCCACAAATAGTCTGGTAGAGGAGCTCCGCAGGTCAAGCAGCAACTTCCTATTTACCCAACAGATGCTATTTAATTTGCTGTGTTCTCCCAACAGACCATTACTCCAGATTCCAGCATCTACATTCTCTTGTGTCTCCATGTCTAATGTAACTTTTTGTCATCTTTTTCCTTCTAATAATGGCTTGCAAAGAGGTGCTGTGGGCAATTTACATTATATCAATCCATTTACTCAACTTTTACCCAAGCACCTCAAGCTTTATCAGGAAATTTATTAGAAGCTTAATGACTACATATGTCCATGGAATGTCAGCATATTTCAAGAAAATAAATCTTTGTAAAATATTTCCTGGCTTTGAATAATTGAGCTAGAATATTTTACCATTCCATACAGTTTAAGCTCTGCTTTATTGCTCTTATAGTTAAGAGTTTGCAAGTTTTACAGCAGAAGTACTTGTCATGATATATATATTTAGAGATAATAATGTAATCCTGCAAATCAAATATGATGTTCTCCCAAGGCAAGGGTTCACAGCCTTCTATATTCCATGGACCCCTACCATTATCCGAGAGGGCCATACACCACAGGTTGCAAACTCCTTTCCTAAGGGGTTGTCTATTGGTGGGTCTTCAAGTCATTGTATAGGTCAATCAGGGATCCTCATATCCTGGTGCAGTGTGGGCAAAACTAAGTGGTGGCTGTGGTTAGTGGTTGGGTCTTTTGATTGTTTAGTCTCTCCTTTTGCAACAGAGATACATCATAGTTACAGGCCCTTCTGGCAATGCACACAAAATGCTGGAGGAAATCAGCAGGCCAGGTAGCATCTACGGAAAAGAATAAACTGTTGATGTTTGGGCTGAGACCCTTCACCAGGAATGGAAACAGAGATGAGACGTCAGGGAAAGAAGGTGAGGGGAGGAGAGAAAGAAGTACAAGGTAATTGGTGATAGGTGAAATCGAGAGGGGGAGAGATGAAGTAAAGAGCCGGGAAGTTGATTAATAAGAGAGATAAAGGGTTGGAGAGGTGGGATCGTAGGAGAGAACAGATCATGGGAGAAAGGGAAGGGGGAGGAAAACCAGAAGGAGGTGATGGACAGGTAAGGATATAAGGTGAGTGGGGGGAAATGGTGACGGAGAGGGAGGTCAATTACTCGAAGTTCGAGGAATTGATGTTCATGCCACTAGGTTCAAGGCTATCCAGCCTGAATATAAGATGTTGCTCCTCCAACCTGAGTGTGGTTTCATTGTGGCAGTAGTGGAGGCTATGGACTGACATGTTGGAATGGGAATAGGAAGTGGAATTGAAATGGGCATCTACTGGGAGATCCCACTTTTCTGGCAGATGGAGTGAAGTGATTCCCTAATCTATGTTGGATTGCACTGATATACAGGTGGTCACACTGGGAGCAACAGATACAGTAGAAGACCCAAACAGACTCACAGGTGAACTATCGCCTCACCTCAGCTCTCAGCTCTGCACTAAAGTGTAGAAGCAACTCACTGTGTAGGGTTGCTTTGGTTTTTCCTCCTTGGTACTGAGTCTATTGGACATTAAAGCAGCACAAAAGACATAAAGGCAAGTCTGATTTTCTGTACCAGTGCTGTGATGCGCATTATCTGCAAGGATATTGCATGATTATAAATGTAACTTTCTCATGTCAATGGACTATGTTGTAAAAACAGTTCCCACTATCAACACCAGAAGTTATGGCAAGGATGACAAAGTGCTTAGCAGAATTTAGACAGATGCAGACAATCAGGTTTGCTGACAATCCACAGTTTATTACATAAGCATACTTTCTTTGGTATAAGACCCCAAAATGATATTGAAGTGCTACAAATTATTATGCAGTATGTCTGGCTTTTGCTTAATTTTTTTTTGAAAAATGGGGAATTGAACTGAACCCCCTTGAGAGCTGTCATAGCCTGAGGCACATCATGTGTAGACTTGTCAGCAACTGCATCTACAGTTCTTCAGGTAGGCAGCTAATATAACACTTGAGATACTCTGAACTAAAAACATGTTGGAAGATACATTCAGGCATTTTCTTTGTCTCTTCTTTACTGATATTTGGAATTTAGGCATTACCTTTTGCTAGCAGGAGAAAATCTGCAGATGCAGTATCAATGCAATACACAGAAAATACTAGAGGAACTCAGCAGGCCAGGCAACAACTATGGTAAAGAATAAACAGTCAATGTTCTGGGCCTTGACCTTTCAGCAGATTGAGCAGTATACCTCCTCCCACCTCCAGGCTGGACTCCTGAAGACTGAATATTGACCAGAAGGGATGACCCAGGAACTGAACAGTGTGCTTTCTTGGACAACTCCAATACGGCGAGTGTATCCAGGCTCCCCAAACCAGGGGACACGGCAGAGTGCTTCACACACCTCCTTCACCATGGAGCCCAAGGCACCACAGCCTTAGGAAGATGGGCATCATGGCAGGCACCACTGACCCTGAGGAAGACCAACGGGCCTCAGCAATTCACACCACACTGTCCACCCTGAAGCTCCCCAGATACAATGGTACCAGCTGCATGGAGCTTTACATGGCGCAGATCAAACTTGCAGCGTGGCATAATGGGTGGCACCCCACTGGGGTGTAATTGCCCTAGTGCTGTAGAGCGATGCCCGGCAAACCCTTCTCAACCTAACGCCGGATGATCAGCGTGACTACAGGGCCTGTGTGGCTGAGCTGGAGTGGCGTTTCAAGCAGAGGCCATTGGAAAAAACAACGAGGGAACCAATGGGCCGCAGACTGCGCCATGTGGGAGAAAGCCCGGGTGTGTTCCCAGCAGATCTCCGCCACTGCGCTCGGCATGGCTACCCACTGTTGCCTCCCTCAGCCTAGGAAGAGCTTGCCCTCCACGCCTTTATGAAGATGCAGGTGCCAGAGCGCCTTCAGCTGCATGCTCGCCAGATATCACCATCATTGCTGGCCGAGGTGTTGGCAGAGGCAGAGAGGGTAGAAGCAATTTTAGTCCCCCAAGTTGTTCCAGTGTCATTCACACACCGTCTGTGTCACCGAGGTGGAGGAGAAATATGATGAGGAGAGCCCGTGAGACAGCCTCTGACCAGCACTGTGCCTGACCTGATTCGAGCCGTGGAGCCATCTCTGCCACTGGTGTGGCGGAACAGGTCATGTGGCCCAGGACTTCCCAACATCAGCACCACAGCACAGCCCAGTGCATCAGGAAATGGCGCCTGAGACCTACAGCAGAATCCTTCCATCGTTGCCTCTCTCGGTAGGGTGTTTGCACAAAGAGACGTGGAATGAGTGTTGGAAGGCATCAGATGCCACGCGTTGGCGGACATAGGGTCTACCATCACCATCATCCATCTGGGTATTCTTCCCAACACCCCGCTGGGGTGGAAAACGATGGCGGTCCAGCTGGCTACGGTCACTGGTGACTATGCGGTGATGAGAGGGAAGGGGGGGCTGCGCATCACAGTGGGGAAAGCCACAGTGGAGCACAAGGTGTGGCTCACTGACTTCCAGGACTCCTGCATCATTGGGCTGGACCTGCTGTACCACTGGGGTGGCAGGTGTGGATGTGCCGGGGGCAACACTCTACCCTGATGATGAAGCCGTGACTCTCCAGCAGGGCAGCTCCAGAAAGTGGACAAGGTGGGTGCAGCATTTTGGAAGAAGAAATAATCGGGCAGATCATTATTTAGATGGGGAGAAAATTCAAAAAGCAGAAGTGCAAAAGGACTAGGGGTCCTCATGCAGGATACCCTAAAAGTTAACCACCAGGTTGGATCAGCAGTAAGGAAAGCGAATGCTATGTTGGCATTCATATAAGAGTAAGGAGGTGTTGATGGGGCACTGGTGAGACCTCATTTGGAATACTGTGTGCAGTTTTGGGCCCCCTATCTTAGAAGGGATGTACTGATGTTGGAGAGAGTTCAGAGAAGATTTATGAGGGTTATTCCTGGAATGCAGGGGCTAACATATGAGGAGCATTTGTCGGCTTTTGGATTGTCTTCATTAGAGTATAGAAGAATGAGAGGGGATCTCATAGAAACATTTCGAATGTTTAAAGGGTTGGACAGAGTAGATGTGGAAAGGATGTTTCCCTTGGTGGGTGAGTCCAGGCCATAGTCTCAGAATTAGAGGGTACCCATTTAAAACAGAGATGAGGAGAAATTTTATTAGCCAGAGGGTCTTGGATTTATCGAATTTGTTGCCACATACAGCTGTGAAGGCCCGATCATTAAGGGTGTTTAAGGAGAAGATTGATAGGTGTCTAATTAGACAGGGTATCAAGGGATATGGGGGAAAAGCCAGAAATTGGAACTAGATGGAACAAGTTTAGCTCATGGTGGAGTGGCGGAGCGGACTCGATTGGCCGAACAGCCTACTTCTGCTCCTTTGTCTTGTGATCTTGTGAGCAAAAATCCCCTTAGATCCAGAGACCGAAGCACTATACTCACAGCGTGGAACACTGGAGGTGTGCGAAGGGCTGCTGTTACAACTCCTGCAGTTTTCCAACGGCAACAGACAGCTCTTGTAGCTGGTGGTCCCCTGGTGGCTCGGTGCCGTAGTCCTGCGGTTGGTGCTCTCACAGACATCGGGCAAGCTACGTGAATGTTTCTATTGATTTGGTTTGGGCAGGATGCAGAGCTCCTCATGCACTGCTGTGATGTTTGCACATCCCAGAAGGAGCCAGGCTGCCGGTCTAGCAGTACCTGATGTGGGTCCAAATAAATAAGTTCACAAAGTGGCTAGAGTTGTACGCAGTTCCAGACCAGAGTGCAATGACCACTTCTGAGAGACTCGTGGAGGAGTTCTTCCGCCGTTTCGGCACCCCAGGGAACACCACAGTGACCAGGAACACAACTTTGAGGTGCAGGTGTTTGCTGAGGTCAGCTGGCGGCAAGGGGTCACCACCCGACTTCACCCATGAAGTGATAGTCTGTGGAGCAGTCTAACCACACCCTGGCTACCCAGCTTGCCATTGTTGCTAGCCAGCACCAGGGCAACTGGGATCACCAACATTCCCTAGTATTATGGGCATACTGGACAGTAGTTCAGGAGAGCACCGGGTGTACGTCGGCTGGTTCAGATGGAAGCTGTGCACTCCGGTGGATCTGGGGTTTGGTCGCCCTGCCAAGCCAGAGATTTCTGGGGAGCCTGAACAGGAGTCCCTGCCACATCTCAGGGGGTGCCTGCAAGCTGTTCACAATGAGGCTTTCCAGAACCAGAGTGCAGCCAGTGGCCACCAAAAAGGGGGTTAAAATGCCACAGCCAGGGACCAGACTTTACTGAGAAGGAACTGTGTATGGGTCCTGGAAGAAGGGACTATCCCCCAAACTGGGAAGTCACTGGAAGGGGCCAGGAGAGGTGCTCAACCACTTCTCTGATGTGGTCTTTTGGGGTGTGTAGTAATCACCTCCCCCATATGTATGTGACTGTGTGCATTCTCACTGAGTGATGGTGCTCTGTCTGTGATTGTACTTATCACAACAAAACCGGCTGTTGAGATAAACAAGCTCCTGTCGCCTACCATCATGGACTGAAACTCACCACAATATGTTGCCGCCCAGGTGCCAGGGTCCAGGATATCTCAGATCAGGTCCTATCATTCTTATGTGGGAGAGCCATGGTCCATAAAGGTACTAATGACATTGGTAAGAAAAGGGACGAGGATCTGCAAAATGAGTTCAGGGAATTAGGTACTAAGTTAAAGGACAAAACCTCCAGTGTTGTGATATCATGATTGCTACCTGTACCATGTGCTCGTGAGGCTGGAAATATAAAGATCATACAGTTTATCACATGGTTAAGGTGTTGGTGTTGGAGGGAAATCTTCAGAGTTTTGGATCACTGGGGTTTTCTTCCATGGAAGGTGGGACCTGTACAGAAGAGCCGGTTTGCACCTGAACTGGAAGGGGGCTAATGTTCTCTCGAGCAGGTTTGCTAGTACTGTATGGTGCACAGAGTGGTGGCTAAACTAATGTTTTAGTGGGGCAACTAGATTGACAGGTAAGGTAATAGAGTAGTTGTGGAAATATTTCAATGCAAGAAGTATTGTAGGAAAGACAGATGAGCTCACGGCATGGATCAACACATAGAATTATGAGATTGTAGCCATTAGCAAGACTTGGCTATAGGAAGAGTAGGACTGGCAGCTCTGTGTTCCAGGGTTCCATTATTTTAGACATGATAGAGCAGGTGGGATTAAAGGAGGAGGGGTGGTATTTCTGGTCAGGAAAAATGTTACACCAATCAGTCAGGACAGACTGGAGAACTCATCTGTTGAGGCTTTATGGGTGGAACTGAGGAATTGGAAAGATATGACCATGTTAATGGGTCTATATTATAGATCACCCAACAGAGAGCAGGATTCATTGGAACAAATTTGTAGAGAGATTGCAGACTATTACAAGAAACTTAAGGCTGTGATTGTAGGTGATTGTAACTTTCTACATATTGACTTGGAATCCCACACTGTAAAAAGACTAGATGGGATAGCGTTTGTCAAATGTTTTCAGGGAAGTTTTCTTAATCAGTACATAGAAGTCCCAATGAGAATGTGCAATTCTTGATGTCCTATTAGGGAATGAGACAGAGCAAGTGACAGAAATTTGTGTATGGGGACACTTGTGTCTAGTGATCATAATGCCACTAGAAGTTGGAGAAAGGCCGATTTTGATGGTATCAGAAAGGGTCTGGCAAGTGTGGATTTGGACAGGCTGTTTTTTGGCTAAGGTGTACTTGATAAATGGGAGGACTTCAAAAGTGAAATTTTGAGAGTAAAACACTTTTATGTCGTTGTCAGAATAAAAGGCAGGGATAATTGTTTGGAAACTCTGGTATTTAACAGATATTGAGACCCTGGTTAAGAAAGCAAAAGTTAGGTGCACAGCAGGTAGGGGTGGGTGGTTGAGAAGTATAAGATGTACAAGTGAACACTTAAGAAAGAAATCAGTAAGGCTTAAAGCAGGCATGAGCTTGCTCTTGCATACAAGGTGAAAGAGAATCCTAAGGGCTTCTACAGATATATTAAAAGGAAAATGGTTTGCAAGGGACAAAATTGGTCCTGTTAGATCAATGGTAATTATAATCTATAAGGAACCAAAATCTATAATCTATATGGAACCAAAAGAGATCAGGGAGATACTATATAATACTGTACAGATTAGAGAGGAGGAGGTGTTTGGTGTCTTGAGGCAAATCAGGGTGGACAAATGTCCAGGGCCTGACAAGGTGTTCCCTCGACCCTGTGGGAGGCAAGTGCAGACATTGCAGTGGCAGTATCTGTTATCTTTGTACAGCAACATATCAAATAAATAAAGGCATGCACTTGGAGGTGAAGTTAACTTATATATTCACTTTGCAGACAGAGTAACAAGTTAATGTGCATGGTTAAGTTACCAGTCAATAATTAGTGCTAAAATGTGTCATTGTGCTAAAGAAATAGATGCGTACATTACACTTCTTCCCCCTTTAGATTAATGTACCATAAAATTGTATTGGTAACAAAACATTCAACATCCCTTTAACAGACCTTGTTCAAATAAACATGGTCTTACAATAAATAACAGGGTTTGCTTGATTTTTAAAAAAATGACAGTCCATAGCTAACTTCACTATACTAAAGATCCAGTCTCTTGAGTGGCGGTCTGTTTCTTTCAGCATAGCGACTCTGGACCTGAGGTTTGGCATTAGGTTTGGCAGATAACTTGACAAAAGCAACCTCCTCTGTTGCAGGTGTCATATTGCTGTTAGTGACATGATCATCACTGAGGGGAAAGTCTAGAGGATGAAATGTGTCCAGCTTGTTGGATGCACATGACCCATGTGTGTTCTTCTGCGGAGCATCCAGTATCTGGTCCACGTGAAGTTTCCATGTATAATCTCCAACACCCACTGTGTACTTCAGTGGTCCAGTTCTTATAGCTATCCTACCGGGTGTCAACTTCTCTTCTTGGTTGTCACACTTTAGGACTTCCCGTCCAACCTTGAAACTCCTTACTGATTTTCTTGGCAACTAGCTGATCTGTTTATTCTGCAATTCCCTCCATAGATCTGGTTTCAGGAGGTCTATACAAGATCCCTGATTCCTTCTCATGAACAGCATTGAAGACGTTTGATTTGTTGTTGCATGAACAGAGTTTTGAAACACAAAAAGGTAGTTGTCCACTTTGTGTTGAAGAGAAATATCTTCCTTGTCCATAGCTTTAATGGATTTCTTGAAGGTATGGACAAACCTTTGAGCTAACCCATTCATTGCAGGTGGCAAATAGCTGACTTGAAATATTTGATGCCATTTTCCTCAGTTGGTCTCATCTCACTGGGAATTCTGGAAACATAGGATTACTATGAGCTGGCTATCCTTGCATGGCGATGTCATAGACTTTTGATAATAGTACCATAGAACCATAGAACATTACAGCACAGAAACAAGCCTTTTGGCCCTTCTTGGCTGTGCCGAACCATTTTTCTGCCTAGTTCCATGTTGCGTCATTTCATTGTTTCTCTTTGTATTTCAGAATTTGTTACCACCTGTGCTGGATCACAATGAAGACTTTTCTTCCTCAGTTGTCAACACTGGATGACTGTTGGAAGCCATTCGTGTTGCTATGTTGTATGGTACCTTTGAACTCTATGCCATAAGAGTGGGATCCTAGCAACCATGCTCAATTTTGCAACCAGGTAGCAGATATCACTAGGATTCCCTTCTTAGTATGGAAAATAGACACAAGGTGGTCTGTCACTAGTGTAAACTTTTGTCCATAGAGGTAGTATTGGAATTTCTTTACTCCCCTTTCTAGACTAAAAGGTTCTCAGTTGATCTGTGCGCAGTTGTGTTCTGTACTCATCAGTGATTCTGAAGCAAATGCAATTGGATGTTCAGATCCATCTTTCATAATGCGTGACAAATGGCACCAATGTCATAAGGGGATGCATTGCATGCCAATCTGATGGGCAGAGATGGGTCATAATTCAACAGATGTTATTAGTCTCTTTGTTTTCTTGAATGCTCTTTAACATCTTTCTGACCATTCCCACTTTGCTCCTGTCTGTAACAGTGCATTCAATGGATGCAGCACTATAACAAGATTTGAGAGAAACCTGTCATAATAGGTTAAAAGTTCCAGATATGACTTGGTTACTGATTATTTTCTGGTTTGGGTGTCTGCAGTACTGCTTCAGTCTTCTATGGGACTTATGTAAGCCATGCTTGTAAATGACATGTCCACATTATGAGATTTTATTCTCAAAAAGCTCACTTTTGTCTCTCTTTGCATGCAGACCATATCCATTCAGGCTGGTAAACACTTTACCAAGTTTATGAAGCAGCTCTTCATCATTCTTGCCAGTCATAATGATGTTATTAAGGTAACATTGTGTTCCTGGGATATCTTGGAGCACTTAGTCCATTGTGCTTTGCCAAATGACAGGAGGTGATGTGACGCCAAAGACAAGATGATTAAATTGGAACAGTTGCTGTAAGTGTTGATTGTGAGGAACTTCCTGCTTGACTCCTCATTCTCCATTTGCTGAGAGGCTTGAGACAAGTCAATCTTTGAAAACCTCTCCCTTTCTGCCAAATTCGCAAAAAAAAGTCTTCTATTTATGGTGGAGAATTCTGCATTGGGCATTGGGTTTGGAGGCTTCCGTGCCTCAATGACCCAAAGAGCTATGTTGGCTGGAGTCAGGGCTTTATACTTTAGCTCTTGGTAGGATCACCCATGTCAAATAGGTCAAAAGGTAGAGGCCAGACTAAGTGTGGTCCGTCAGTCCTCCAGGTTGGTGTGTTCAGCTCTGGGCTAACAACCCATTGCTGCTTATGGAACAACAATGAAAAATCCCTCTTCATCTGCATGTGTCAGTATTCTTGAGTCTCCATCTGGGACTTACATGACTGACAGTAGTGAAAACCAACAGAAATCTACGGATATGATAAAGGAAGTCCTGAGCACTGCCAGAGATGGAGGATCGTGATTGCTGTCCTGAAAGGCAGTGACATAATGGGGGGTAATAAATAGGTACTGTGATTCTGTGATTAATATTGAAAGGCCGAGACAGAGTGGATGTGGAGAGAATGTTTCCTATGGTGGGGGGGTCTAGGATTAGAGAGCACAGCCTCAGAATAGGGATGTCCATTTAGAACAGAGATGAGGAGGAACTTCTTCAGCCAGATGGTGGTGAATCTGTAGAATTTGTTGCCTCGGCTGGCTATGGTGGTCAGACCATTGGTTGTATTTATGGTGGAGAGTGATATGTTCTTGATTAGTTGGGACATGAAAGGTTACAGGGAGAAAGCAAGATATTGGATTGAGAGGAAAATGAATCAGCTGTGATGAAATGGTGGAGCAGAATTGATAGGCTGATTAGCTTAATTCTGCCCCTAGGTCTTATGGTCTGCTGGAAATCTAAACTAGGACTAGAAAATACTGGACACTCTTCATCTGAGCAGGGTGTGCTCATGAGTTAATTCAGAAAAACATGCTGACTATAAAGAAATTAACTTCTCTCCCTTCCACCCCTTTACCTCTCCAAAACGATCCCTGTTCCATTTCAAGATTCTGGCATTGAAATGATTTCAGTGGATAGATTTGAAATGTGCTGAAATGGAATTAGCACATTGTGTCAATCATGCTCTCTCAGCAGCTCATCAGTCTGAGAGTATAGTATGAGAAACTTGGATGATTAGATCAAGAGCTGTAAACATAACAGCATTCACTTGATTAAATGAACAACAGTGAGAGACTTTCAATATGTTTACGAATTGAGAATTCGGGTGATCCAGTTTACCGGTGTAAGAGTTTGTGTATCAGTGAATAATCATTTTCATAACATCAACAAAAGGAACTGCTTGTGCAGTGTCACATTCCTATCATTATTGGAGCATTCCAAACTACTTAATGAAATTATAAAATGAAAAAAAATATGTGACACTGAGTCACAAACAAATCTCTGGACAATTAAAAAATGGCTCTTAATAGTGTGGAGGTTCTGCATACAATGTTAGGGAGAGAGTGCAGTGTTTGTACTTATATGACCAAAAGTTGTGTGATTAAACTTACTGGTGCAAGGATCAAAGCCAGAATTAGAGGAATGCAATTAAGTTGTGGGTCTAGAAGAGTTTGTAGAATTAAGAGGACTAGTCAATGGAAGGAGTAGAACATTGGCATGAATACAATAGATACAGCAGATGCTGGAAATCCAGAGTAGTATACACAATGTGCTGGAGGAACTCAGCAGGTCAGGCAACATCTATGGAGAGAAATAAAGAGTCAATGTTTCAGGCCGAGACTCCTGATGAGCGTCTCAGTCCGAAGCGTTAACTGTTTATTCCTCACCATAGATGCCACCTGACTTGCTGAGTTTTTCCAGTATCTTATTTGTAGAACATCAGCAGGGAGATTTTAAGACAGATGTATTGTTAGATCAGCAAGCTGAGGCAAAAAATTGTGAACAGTACTTGGAGCAAGTTAAAGTACAGAAGGAATTTGTTTATAAAGGTTGAATGAGAGACCAAACAGGTAACTATATAAGTAACTCTCTAAAGGTAACAAAGTCATGCATTTTGTTTCAAAAGCATGGTAAACTTTGGCAATATTATGGAGAATGGATTAGCTGATATAATTGGCTAATTAGATATTTGCATTAATGGGTTGGTGTCCTGGTGTACTTAATAAAGTGGCCACGGAGTACAAAAGAAATGTTGGGACAGTATGCTGCAACTTTATGTGATGTCGTGAGAAAGGTTTCACTGTTAATGTAATGGTTTTTCTGTAGCAGCAGTGTTCGGGCTACGACTAGAGATAATGGGTGCTTTGTAAAGTGCGCTGCCTAATGAAGGGAGAGTTCTTTGCTTGTTGTGTGCCTGAGAGCGAGGTTCTGGGTCTTTTGTTCAGCAGAAGGTGAAGAAGGAGAGAGAAGGGGAAATTGATGGAGGACCAGAGGAAGGGAATCCCTGAGCTCCAACGTGCGCACATTGGACTGTTTCATTAAAATGGGCCCTTTTCTTTTTGTTTTTTGTTACTAACCCTCCAGTCAAATTAAGAATTATAAAGCTAAATTGTTTAATTGCATATGGTGTACTGTCTGCTATTTCATGGTACTGATTTGTAACAGGGTAACACATCACACAGCCACCACACAAACAAGAGGTTTTACACTTCAGATTTCACCCATTTGGCGGGGCCAGAGACCATCTTCCCTAGACTAACACCACCTGCTGAACCTTAGGGTTACATTTACAAAGCCTTAGTTAGACAACACTTGGGTAAATATGTACAGTTCTGTTTGTCACTGGGTAGGAATGATGGGATTGCACATAACAGAGTGCAAAGGAGGTTCAACAGGGATTGGATTGGAGAACTTCAGTTATGGGGTAAGATTGGAAAGGCTTAGTTTGTTTTTCTGACCTGAAGGAGGTGAAATGGTGACTGAACAGAGGTACGTAAAATTCTTAGATGTACCTCTTAGAATTTTATGCTGGGTAAATAGTGAATCTTTTTCACGTGGCAGGGGTATCGGAAACCTGAGGGCATAGATTTAAGGTGAACACAAGGAGTTTTAAAGGGAATTTAATGGGAAAGTTTTTTACTCTTCAGAACCTGGTTAATATTTGGAATGAGCTGGTGGAAGCAACTGCAATTATTCCATTTAAGAGATGCTTAGACACACAATTGAATAAACAAGGCATAAAGGATATGGGCCTAATACAAGGTGGATTAGTTTAGAATGTAGACTGAATGTAGTGTTCCAAAGTGCCCATTTCTTTGCTGTGCAACTTTATGTCCTATGACACTTCGCCCAGTTGCTTAGACTGGTAACAAGCAAAATTATCATTTTTCTAATGTGCTGATAGCACAAATTTTTGCCTTATTATTCAGTGCTACAGAATAGGAAGCATTCATGTATTAGGCTTTAAATTCATCCTCTGTCAATAACATATGAGTCACGTTTCACATTTTAATGGTATACTTATGTCCAATTAATGTTTCTAATATACCCTTTTGAAGGATGTCAAGAACAACTTGAATTGTCAAAGAGACTTTGACAGCCTATCTGAAAACAATAATGCTGACAAAATATGTTCTTTAATTTAGTCATGCAGAAAAAATATCCTGATGTTGCAAAGAATAATAATCCATTGTCTGGTTGCAGATTTATTTCACAGCTTTTGAAATCACTCTGAATCAATGGAATGAAACTATCCAAAATTTGGTTCCCTTGAAGTCAGCTTGCGGTTTATTTTCTGACTGTGAATTAATTTATTAGGCAATTGTTATGCTGGATATTCTGAAAGAGCTTCATTTTGAACTAGAGTGGTTGGTCAAATGTACTACAACAATAACACAGCTTCGACTTGCACCCACAGATCCCATCAGCTCACGTTTATCTTTCTCAATTGCTGAGAATTAATATTCTGCATGCATCAGGCAACACATAAGGCAAAGCGGTCTTCCAGTGCTAACCAATTCTCGTGTTGATTCCTCAGGCACTACTTCTATTATTCATGGTGGTGATTTAACAGCCCAGCACTGACAAAGCTTTTCCAAAGTTCAAAATTCAAAGAAAATTTATTATCAAAGTACATATGTTACCATATATTACTCTGAGATTGTTTCTTGCAGATACTTACAGGGAAAATAAATGAATACAATCAAGTCTAAAAAAGTGATACCTAAAGACTGGCAGACAAACCAAAATGCAAAAGAAGATAAACTGTGCAAGACAATGCAATGAAGGAGGGGAGATGCTGGAAGTAGTGTGACATGGTGTTTATGCTAGATTTGGGACTGATTGTTCTCATTGGTGCTGCTCTCCAGTGTTCGCTCAGTATAAGAAAAGCTGGAATATATGCATGCATGCATGTGTACGCTCATCTGCTGAGAGCTGCTTGTTCTTGCTGACAACAACCATTTACATGACATGTCACTCTGGGACTTGGGCTATATATATGAATTTTTGTGTGAATGTCTGCTTAATGCTATCTTATATATTCTTTATGTGCCTTGTGCCGTGTATGGCTGTTGGTACTGTGTTTTGCACCTTGGCTTGGGAGGAATACTGTTTTGTTTGGCTGTATTCATGTATGGTTGAATAATAATTAAACTTGAACTTATAAAAATAATGCTGAGAACATGAGTTGTAAAAAGTCCTTGAAAGTGAATATACTGGTCACAGATTCAGTTCAAAGTTGTGGTGACAGAAGTTATTCACGCCAGTTCAGGAGCCGAAGGTTTTCAGCCCAAAACCTTTTTCTTTCCAGAGATGCTGCCTGGCTTGCTGAGTTCCTCCAGCATTTTTGTGTTGTTTGTAAGGTAATAACTGTTCCTGAACTTGGTGGAGTGGGAGTTAAGGCTTCTGATCCCCCTTCCCAATGGTAGCGAGAGAAGAGTACATGGCCTGGATGGTGGGGTTCTTTGATGATGGATGAACCTTTATTGTAGTGATGCTCCATGTAAATGTAGTCAATGGTGGGGAGGGTTTTGATTGTGATGGACTGGGCTCTATCCATCACTTTCTGTAGTATTTTCCATTTCTGGGTATTGCTGTTTCTTTGCCAGGCAGTCATACAACCAGTTAAGGTACTTTCCACTGTACATCAATAGAAGTTTGTCAAAGTTCTTGGTGACATGCTGAAAGCATGTAAATTTCTAAGGAAGTAGAGACATTGTTATGCCTTCTCTGTTCTGGCACTTACATCCTCTAATATGTTAATGCCAAAGAATTTAAAGTTACTAAGCATCTCTACCTCCAGTCTCCTAATGAAGACTCACTCGTGGACCACCAGCTTCTTCCTCCGGTAGTTGATAATCTGCTCCTTGGATTTTCTGACGTTGAATGAAAGGTTGATGTTGTGGCACCATTCAACCCAATTTTTAGTCTCCCTCTTCTATGCCAATGCATTACCGGCTTTGATTTGGCCAATAATAGTGTGGTGTCATCAGCAAACTTAAATATGGCTTTGGAGCTCTATTTAGCCACACAATCATGGAATAATACAATCATAGAGTTATACAATCATGCGATTTTGAATATCATTGGTCCACTGATGGACTCAGTAATAAATGAAGGGGTAGAATGGGAGGACAACTCATTTACTTTGGATGTTTGAAATGCTCGAGGAATCAAAATACAGTATGTGATTCTGAGAAACCACTTTCTATACCTTTAGAGATACCTCTTAATGAAGGTAAATATTGTTAATAATATTCACCATCTCCTTTGATACACAAACACAGCCCTTGGCTGTCTGAAGAATAGAGTGATTGAGGATCTTCCTTACAACCAGCAAAAAACTCATGTTCCTTTGGACAACACTGATCCCTACCTGAGTTTCCAGCAATAGGTTATTAATTTCTTAATGTACTGCAGAAACCACCAACTTGATTCCCATAAAACACTCAAAGTTCAGTGGCTGAATTTACGAACTAACATCAGTGTTTAGGCCCTAATTTGCAATGGTGGAGGCAGAATTATTTGTTATTTTTATAAGGCTGAGCAATTAAAAGCTATGATTGACCTGGTTAATAGATAAGGAATGGGAGTAATCTGCACATTTGCTTTTTCAATCACCCAGACCCAATGATTCTCATAGTCGAAATTCCAGGCAGTAAATTTTAGTTTCTGGTACTGTTTGGGGTATCCCCAGCATTTGGATTATTGTTCCTAAATTGTACAAGCCAAGTTAAAGGAAGGATTTACATCTCAAAAACCATCAATATGTTTTGGTATGTGTGATGTGTGGTTAAAAAAAAACAACAAAAAGGACTGCAAGATCATAATTGTGGCTCCAAATGAAAACAATGAAACACAGGATACAAGAAGGAACTGTCTGATAACTTTCATCAACTTTTATGATTCAATTAGTCCAGCGTTCAGATCAAACGATGAAAGGATTCCCAATTTGATTGGAATTGGAATTGAAGTAGGTGTATTATTGTCACATGTTGTGAGATACAGTAAAATACTTGTTTTACATTACACTGTGCAATAAGGTAGCATAAGGTAAAACAATTACAATGCAATTAAAGTATAATGGCTGCAGGGGAAGTGCAGTACAGGTAAACAACAAGGAGCAGATCTTAATGAGGAAAATAAACCATATCGTGAAACAGCAAGGTAGAAGCTGTCCTTTAGCCTGGTAAATCATGCTTTTAAGGCATTTGTTTTTTTCTGCTCAACAGAAGAGTGGAGAGGAGAGTGGGTGGGGTCTCTGATTATGCTGGGTTCTGTACTGAGGCAGCAAGACGTAAGGACAGAGTCCATAGAGGGAAGGCTACAATGTGCTATGATGAGCTGAGCTGTAGCTGAACTTCACAGTATCTTGCTGTCATGAGCAGAACTGTTGCCACAGCGATCCATAATGCATCCAAACCATATGTTTTCCTTGGTGCATGGGTAAGAATTGCTAAGGGTTGCCAAAGACCAGCCAAATTTATTTTGCCTCTTGAGGAAGTAGAGGTTTGGTAAGCTTTCTTGGCTATGGCATCCATGTAGTTGGAACAGGACAGGACAGGTTAGATGCACTCTGGAGATATTTACTGCCTGAAGCATGAAACTCTCAACATTTTCAGACTCAGGACCATTGATATAGACAGAAGCATGTGCACAATCCTCATTCCTGAAGTCACTGACTAGCTCTATTGGTTAAAGAAGATTGATCATAAAACATGCTCTGCCATTCCATCATGGCTGATTAATTATCCTCATCCCTATTCTCCTGCCTTCTCCTTTTAACCTATGACACCTTTACTGATCAAGAACCTATCAAACTCTGCTTTAAGTACTTTAAATGACTTGGCAAAGAATTCCACAGATTCACCAGGCTATGGCTAAAAAATTGCTCCTCATCTCTGTTCGAAAGACATGTCTTTCTGTGCTGAGGCTGTGCTCTCTCATCCTAGACTCACTCATTATAGGAAACATCCTCTACATCTCCACTTTATCTGGACCTTCCAATGCTTCACAGTATTCATTGAGGTCCTACCTCACTCTTTTAACCCAAAGTGAGTAAAGACCCAGAGCCATTAACTGCTCCTTGTACATTAACCCTTTCATTCCTGGGATTATTCTTGTGAATCTCCTCTGGACCCTCTCCAATAACAGTACATCCTTTCATAAATAGGGGACCCAAACTGCTCACAATACTCCAAGTGCAGTCTGTCCAAAGCCTTATAAAGCCTTAACGTTACACCCTTGCTTTTATATTTTAGTCCTCTTGAAATGAATGCTAACATTGCATTTCACTTCCTTATCACCGACTCAACCTGTAAGTTATCCTTCAGGGAACCTTGCACAAGGACTCTTAAGTTCCTTTGCACCTCTGATTTCTGAATTTGCTCCCCACTTAGAAAATTTTCTATGCCTTTATTTTCAACCAAACTGCATGAGCATACACTTCCCTAAAATGTTTTCCATCTGCTATTTCTTTTCACATGCTCTTAATCTATTTAAGTACTGCTGCAGATGCCCTGCTTCCTCAACAATACCTGCGCAACTACCTATCCTTGTATCATCCGCAATGTTGACCACAAAACCATCAATTTCGCTGTCCAGGTTATTGACCTACAATGTGAAAAGAAGCGGTCCCAACACTGACTCCTGTGGAACATCACAAGTCACCAGCAGCCAACCAGAAATTGCCATTTTATTCTCATTCTTTTCCTCCTGTCATTCACCAATCCTTCCACCCATGCGAATACCTTTCCTGTTACACCATGGGCTCTCATCTTGTTTAGGACCCTAATGTGTGTCACCTTGTTAAAGACCTTCTCAAAATCCAAGTGAATAACATCAATTGACCCTCTCCTTTGTTTGTCCTGACTGTTATTTCCTCAAAGAATTCCAACAGATTTGTCAGGCAAGATTTCCCCTTAAGGAAACAATGCCGACTTTGACTTATTTTATCATTTTGCTGACCTTGAGGGAAAGGTTGCTGTCAGCCTTTCCTTCAATGGTTATATTTACTTCATATTAAAATGCATCATTCATCACAAACTTTAAATGACTTAATATTTTCCAAGCTGGAAATTAAGTTGCAATCATTAGGTAATAACAGCTCCTCCTCATTCTTCCTGTCCCTTGAGTCTTTAGTGAAATCTCTCTACCTTTCACTGCAATCTGTCTTATTAGTTTCTGAATCCATCATTTGTATCTGTTGTCTAACTCCACAATTAATGAGCTCTTTTAGAACCTAAATCATATACTTTAAATAAAAAGTTTTGGATCAAGAGGTGTGACCCATTGGCAAATGCTGCTGGACTCAAGCTGGGACCTGATCAAACTTGGTTGGGTTGCCTGGGTGTGGGTGTCTGATGTTGAAAGACCTGAGACAACTGATGACCCCGGATTACATCCCTGATGATATGTCCCAGCTCCTGACGATATGTATCTCAGCAACATCAGAAGTACTGCAGTTGCTGGAAATCTAAAATAAAATCAGAAAATTCCTGAAATACTCAGCGGGTCAGACTGCATCTGTGCAAAGAGAACACAGTTACAATTTAAGGGTGAAGATCTTTTATCAGAATATCTGAGAGAACCTTTCTGTATGACAGAGATTAATGTTTTACCAGCAGTATTTTATAATACAAACATTTTAAACAAACCATTTCTCACAAATGAAAAAGTGATTGTTCCAATATCAAGAGAAATTCAGATCTATTTTCCTTTAAAATGTTCATACAACCTCTTTTAACAGGAGTGCTATACTTCTGGTAAATTAAGTACTTTGAAAGACGTATTTTGGAGATAGCTCTTCAAGTGTGGAAAATCAATAATCCTTAGAAGGTGATAACTGCAGGGAACTTGCATAAGGAGACTAATAATCCTATTGAAGTATGCTAGTTTTTGGTCAACCATTATCTTGGGAATGGCTTCCTCTCCCGTTGGCCATCAGTTCCAGCTTAAGGGCCATAGATATTAAATGGAAAATTCATTGATTGAACTTAGGGAAATACTTAAAGTTGAGAAGATATTTGGCATTTGAATGTAACAGCTTCAAAGTGCAATTGATCATCCGTGTATGCTTTAAACACTGTATACCAGAATTTTTAAACTGCATGTTGAGAAAACTGCTTCGGTAAACAGGGTACTTTCAAATTTATAATATGTTTGCAAGAATGTGCTAGGATTGTATTTATGAAGTTTGATCAGTATTTCTTTTAATTTTATGCTTTGTAAAATACACAAGCTGAAAATGGTCATAATCTAGTTATTTTGCAGATCTACAAAATAATATGGCAATAATGTCAGTAGCTGGTTATAACAGGCATATCCTTTATTTTTTGTATTTATCAGTGTTATCATAACAATGAGCAAATCAATATTGCAAAATATCAAATTGTTGATTCATATGGCTGATGGTAATATGGAAATACATAAGCAAATTTGAGGTGGGTACAGGGAGGCAAAAGAAAACTGAAAATTTCTCAGAGTGACAGTTACCTCTTCAGCACAATAGAATATTAGGGAATGCCTGTGAGAAAATTCCACTGACATGTGTTAAATAATGAAGATGTACAGTATGACTGATATTCACAGGAACTTATTGTATTTTAGTAGAACTAACTCAGAAAAATCAGAAGAACTTCATTTCTGGTGTCTTTGTTAAATGTCTCCTTTAACTAACTTGAAACAATTTTTCTCCAACAAACTGTTAAATTGTTACAATGAAATTCACCTGTGAATGTAACTGTCATTCTTGGTTACTTTAATATTTCAAAATACTTTGTAATTATTACTGTGGGTGGATATTACTAAGTTTCAGTGTACAAAAATATACTAGTCTCAAATTTACTGTTGGAGGATTACACCTGTGGGTAGATCAATCCACTGAAGCCCAAAATGAATATAATATTATCTTCTAATTAATACGATTACTTTTATGCTCTTTTGGTCTATAAATTCACTGGATCAGGATGTGTTGAATAAAACTAAGAGTGCCCTTATAGTATTTTCAATAAAATGTTGCAAATCTTACACATTGTCACTTAAGAGTGTTCATTTAATGCAAATAGCCAGTGTTCACCGATATAGCTGCTAGTACTCTTGCTAATGGTCAGGAGTTGGTGGGTTCAAGCTAAATTCTGGAAACAAGAATCAGAAAGCTACTGCAGTAGGACTACTGAGATAGTATTGTTCTGTTCTGTTGGAAACATTGTCTTTTGGGTGGGATATTAAACAGAAGCTATCTGCCCATTCAAGAGCAATAGATCACAAGATGTGCTTGAAAAGAACGGTGGGGAGCAGGATTTTTTTCTGAGTGCTATATATGTACGTATATCCCTCATTCAACATTGTTAAACAAATTAAATGGTTACCAATCTCATATTTCCAGAGTTTACTTCACTGTAGCAATGATATTGTGGCGAGCATTGGTCCATAATGACAGACGAGGAAGCTCTTTAACTCAACAACCGTTTTATTGCGATAGACACAAACAAACCAGGTACCATAATCCGGAGAGTGAACGCAACCAGTCTCACACAGACGGAGGAGGTGACTGTCACACACTTCGGTTACTGTTAGGGCGACACACAAATACACAAGCAAATAACTGTATAATGCAAGCTAAAATGTAACAATCAATGAACTGGAACTTCCCACCATAATCCCACAAAAGCATTTTAACACAAGAACAATAAACAGTACTGGGCATTAGAAATGCAGGGACAGGCTGTCGACCACATTCCCCCTCCCCAGAGCGTCACATTCCCCTCACCTGAGGGGTCAGCCATCCACGGCAAGCCCAGAGTCCATAGCAAAGTCCAAAAGTTGTGGTGGGCGTCGACACTGCTGCCAGTTTGAGTGAGGTAGGAGGCAGGGCACTTGGAGAGTCCCTTCCTTCCTTCAGCCTCGCTGAGTCAGAGGTGGCCGAGGGCTGTCACAGTACCAGCCAATCCCGGTGCAGCATTCAGCCGCTCAGGCAACCACACTCAATTATACCACATCTGAAATGCGGTCGAGCCCCCCTCCCGACCCTTTCCAGTGGCTTCCAAGCCGGGGGGATAGTCATTCTTCCGGGAGGGGCAGTAGACCCATACTGGGGACCCCACCATGTACTGCGGCATTGGCTCCCCAGTCTGCCAACCCAGCTCTTTCTGGGACGTGCATGCATCGCAGCAAAGCACAAACAGCTCCATATCCCGCCTGTACCCAGGCCAGTAGAGTCATTCAGGCAGCCTGCCCAATCTCTTTGCAATTCTGTGGTGGAAAAGCTGTTGGAAAAGATTCTTAGAGATAAGATCAATGGGCATTTAGAGAATCATGGTCTGATCAGGGACAGTCAGCATGGCTTTGTGAAGGGCAAATCAGGTCTAACAAGCCTGATAGAGTTCTTTGAGGAGGTGACCAGGCATATAGATGAGGGTAGTGCAGTGGATGTGATCTACATGGATTTCAGTAAGGCATTTGACAAGGTTCCACATGGTAGGCTTATTCAGTAAGTCAGAAGGCATAGGATCCAGAGACGTTTGGCTAGATGGATTCAGAATTGGCTTCCTTGCAGAAAGCAGAGAGTCGTGGTGGAGGGAGTTCATTCTGATTGGAGGGTTGTGACTAGTGGTGTCCCACAAGGATCTGTTCTGGGACCTCTACTTTTCCTGATTTTTATTAACTACCTGGATGTGGGGGTAGAAGGGTGGGTTGGCAAGTTTGCAGACAACATAAAGGTTGGTGGTGTTGTGGATAGTGTAGAGGATTGTCGAAGATAGCAGAGAGACATTGATAGGATGCAGAAGTGGGCTGAGAAGTGGCAGATGGAGTTCAACCTGGAGAAGTGTGAGGTGGTACACTTTGGAAGGACAAACCCCAAGGCAGAGTATCAAGTAAATGGTAGGATACTTGGTAGTGTGGAGGAGCAGAGGGATCTGGGGGTACATGTCCACAGATCCCTGAAAGTTGCCTCACAGGTAGAAAGGATAGTCAAGA
The DNA here is from genome assembly GCF_030144855.1 of Hypanus sabinus. Lineage (NCBI taxonomy): Eukaryota > Metazoa > Chordata > Chondrichthyes > Myliobatiformes > Dasyatidae > Hypanus > Hypanus sabinus. The sequence continues at coordinate 66,441,883 of NC_082713.1, read as the reverse complement.
AAGCTTGTGGGGTGATAGCTTTCATAAGTCGAGGGATAGAGTTTAAGAGTCGCGAGGTAATGATGCAGCTCTATAAAAGTCAGGTTGGGCCACACTTGGAGTACTGTGTCAGTTCTGGTTGCCTTACTATAGGAAGGATGTGAAAGCATTGGAAAGGGTACAGAGGAGATTTACCAGGATGCTGTCTGGTTTAGAGAGTGTGGATTATGATCAGAGATTAAGGGAGCTAGGCCTTTACTCTTTGGAGAGAAGGAGGATGAGAGGAGATATGATAGAGGTATACAAGATATTAAGAGGAATAGATAGAGTGGATAGCCAGTGCCTCTTCCCCAGGGCACCACTGCTCAATACAAAAGGACATGGCTTTAAGGTAAGGGGTGGGAAGTTCAAGGGGGATATTAGAGGAAGATTTTCTACTCAGAGAGTGGTTGGTGTGTGGAATGCACTGCCTGAGTCAGTGGTGGAGGCAGATACACTAGTGAAGTTTAAGAGACTACTTGACAGGTATATGTAGGAATTTAAGGTGGGGGTTATATGGGAGGCAAGGTTTAAGGGTCGGCACAACATTGCAGGCCGAAGGGCCTGTACTGTGCTGTACTATTCTATGTAATCTTGAGATGTCCAGCCCCCACCAGCCCGCGCACCGACTGCAGAACCGTGATGTGGAGCCCCCGGGGACCAGCAGCTGCAAGAGACTGTCACCGTTGGACAACTGCCACCGCTGTAACAGTAACCTGTCATGGACTCCCAGTGTTCCCCAGTGCGAGTATACAGCTACGGTCTCTGGGTCCAGGGAGGACACCTCTGTCATCCCAGTCAGCCATTCCCTCACCCGGGCCAACACAGGATCGCTCGTCTGTTCTCTGCGCAGATGCTGTTCCATGGTGGGGAGGTCATTGCTGGCCATCACCTGAAGCGCCGCCACTGTCACCTGCCCATGGTTGAGCTGTGTTGCGTTGGGCCTCTGCCGGCTGTGTTGCTCTATCGCAGGCTGCTGTGAAACCAGTGGTGGCTGTGGCTCCTGCTGGAACCGCTTCCCAGAGCTGTCCTTCCAGACAGCCACGGCTTCAGCACCGAGGTAGCACATTGCCCCTGACACGTCCACATGGGCCCTCCAGCGGGACAGCAGGCCCAGGCCAAGGATGCAGAACTCTCGGATGTCACCAAGCCACACCTCGACCTTCGCCGCATTTCTCCCCACTGCGATGTGCAGCCTCCTTGTCCCTTACAACACCACACAATCACCGGTGACGGTAGCCAACTGGACTGCTTTCCTTATCCACCCAGGCGCGGATCACTGGTTTGTATTGGGGAAAGCACCGGGACGGATGATAGCGATGGTTGACCCTGCATCCACCAACGCGCGGCATCTGTTGCCCTCTACCATGCAGTCCACGGATAAGTCCTTTTCTTCAGCCAAACAGCCCATCCAAAAGGGCGACAACGGATGGGTTTCTGCTGGAGGACTCGGGCAGCACTGTCCAATTGGCATTTCCTGATTGGGCTGTGGCTTGGTGTGGTGCGGAGCAGTCCCAAGATAAATGACCTGCCCCACCGCACCGGTAGCAAGGTCGTTTCATGGCTGGCAGTGGGGTCGGCTTTGTGCTGATTGGACTCGTCTCAAGGGCTTCTCCTCGTCAGTTTCTTCCTCTGTTACGGTGACACAAGCCCAGATTCACTGCTTGTGGGGCAATACTGGAACATTTTTTGGGGGTGGGGCTAAAATAGCGTCTGCTCTCTCTTCCTTGTCCAGCGATGATGGTGACGTCAGGAGAACATGCTGCCAAAGGCACTCTGGCATCAGCACCTTTACGAAGGCGTGGAGGATAAGCTCTTCCTGGGCCGTGGGAGGGAACTCGGGGTAGCCACGCTGAGCACAGTGGTGGAGATTTGCTGCAGTGGGGTACTCCCCTGTTTTTGTGGATGTTTGCAATGAAAAAGAATTTCAGGATGTGTATTGTATACATTTTTCTGCCGTTAAAAGGAACCTATTGAAACCTATTTGGGGGGGGGGGGAGGAAATTGCACAAGATGGCAGGTGATAGGTTGAAACTGGGAGTGGGGTGAAGTAAAGAGCTGGGAAGTTGATTGGTGAAAGAGATAAAGGGCTGCAGAGTGGGAATCTGACAGGAGAGGACAGAAGATCATGGAAGAAAGGGAAGGGCAGGAGTACCAGAGGTGGGGTGATAAGCAGGTTGGGCAGGTAAGAAGGGAAGGTGTGAGAGGGAGACACAAATGGGGAATCGGTAAAGGAGAAGATGGGGGAGGGGGTCTATTATTGGAAGTTCGAGAATCTGAAGTTCATGCCATCAGGTTAGAGGTTATCCAGACGGAATACAAGATGTTGCTACTCCAACCTAAGTGGAGACAATCCTGTCACTAGAGGAAGCCATAGATTGACATGTTGGAATGGGAATGGGAAGTAGATTTGTAATAGGTGGCCACTGGGAAATCCCACATTTTGTGGCGGATGGAGTGAAGGTGCTCGACAAAGAGGTCTCCCAATCTAGGCCGGGTCTCACTGATTTACAGGAGGCCACACGGGAGCACAGAATGCAGTAGATGGCCATAACAGACTCACAGATGAAGTGTCACCTCACCTGGAAGGATTGTTTGGGGCTCTGAATGGTAGTCAGGGAGGAGGTGTAGGGGCAGGTGTGGCACTTGTTCTGCTTGCAAGGATAAATGTCAGGAGGAAGATCAGTGGGTAGGGATGAGTGGACAAGGGGGTCACTTAGGGAGCAATCCCTGCAGAAAGCAGAAAGGGGGGGGGGAAGATGTACTTAGTGCTGAGATTCCATTCGAGATGGCAGAAGTTATGAAGAATTATGTGCTAGATGTGGAGGCTTGTGGGGTGGTAGGTGAGGACAAGAGGAACCCTACTCCTGGAGTGGTGGTGAGAAGATGAGGTGAGGGCAGATGTGTGTGAAATGGAAGAGATGCGGGTGAGGGTAGCATTGATGGTGGTGGAAGGGAAGCCCATTTCTTTGATGAAAGAGAACACCTCAGTTGTTCTGGAAAGAAAAGCCTCATCTTGAGAGCAGATGTGGCAAAGAAAGAGGAACCGAGAAAAGGGAATGACATATTTACAAGTGAAAGGGTGGGAAGAGAGGATTGAAGTATAGTCCAGATAGCTGTGAGAGTCAGTGCGTTTATAAAAGATATCAGTAATTAGGTTGTCTCCAGAGATGGAGGCAGAGATTTTGGGAAAGGGGAGGGAGGTGTCAGAAATGAACCAAAGTAATTTGAGGGCAGGGGGGAAGTTTTATGATGAATATCATTTTCTGATGTTCTTTTTGTAAGTTTTTGCAGTTTTCCCCTTCATTTTAATTCCTCTTGGCAAATGGCAGCAGATCTGAACTCATGTGTCTTTTCTTCAGATTGAGCTTAGCTTGAACCTGTCATATTAAAAATAAACATATTTTTCTTTATGGGTCTTCATGGTTTAACTGTTAGTATTTATAGTTGTGATCTCAGATGCCAAAGAACTTCTCCCTGGTGTAAGAGAGTACCTCCGAATTAAAATGCGAACTCCCTATTCTTCCTATCAAAATGTACAAATGCACATTTTTATGTGTTGAACTTGACCTACCACTTATTTTCTCATTCTGCATTATCAACCGTAGTATTAACAGTTCTCCAGTTTGATGTTATTCACAAATTTAGAAATTCAGCTCGTGATAAACTCCATTTCTTGTCGGTCTCCCTGACTGAGGTGCTGAGGAACACTGAAATCATTGAAGCATATGCTGATGGTGAGGGGTGTTCAGCGAGTTCTATGAGCTTCTTGCTCACTGCTGCCAGAGGAAGGGATCTGCGTGTGACAGTCTCTCTCTCTCCCTCTCACTCGCTGCTCCTGGAGGAAGATCACTGCATTCGAATGGTCTCATTCTCTCTCCCTCGATGCTGACAGAGGATGGTGCTAGCATTCTGGATCTTGGGCAAGGTTTAATCAATGCAGTTTATGGATTCGACTCTATAGTTCATCATATGATGTGTTTCTGATTGTTCTTTTTTTTTGCTGCTATTTTGGGTGATTTTCAGGATACCCAGCAGATAATGAACACTGAGCAGAACTGAACATGCCTGGACTCTTTCAATCTTGTGTTTCAGAATCTGAGTTTATTTGTTTTTTTTTGCACTTGGTGGGGGTTTGATGTTTTTCTTTGAATGGGTTCAATGGTTTTCTTTGTTTTCTTCGTTTTGCGCTGTCTTGCGAGGATGAATCTCAGTGCTGTGTATTGCATACATACTTTCATAATAAATGTACTTTGAACTGTTTTGCTTCACACCAGGGACTTTATAATTTTAATTTTGCATACTGCTTTTCTGATTGAAACAGACTGTCATTAATTTTTCTTCATCCAATGCCATCTTTACCACATCAGGCTGCTCTAAAAATTAAACATAAACATAGAATAGTACAGCACATTACAGGCCCTTTGGCCCACAATGTTGTGCTGACCCTCAAACCCTGCCTCACATATAACCCCCCACCTTAAATTCCTCCATATACTTGTCTAGTAGTCTCTTAAACTTCACTAGTGTGTCCGCCTCCACCATTGACTCAAGCAGTGCATTCCACACAATAACCGCTCTCTGAATGAAAAACCTTCCTCTAATATCCCCCTTGAACTTCCTTCCCCTTAACTTAAAGCCATGTCCTCTTGTACTGAGCAGTGGTGCCCTGGGGAAGAGGCGCTGGCTGTCCACTCTGTCTATTCCTCTTAATATCTTGTACACCTCTACATGTCTCCTCTCATCCTCCTTCTCTCCAAAGAGTAAAGCCCTAGCTCCCTTAATCTCTGATCATAATCCATACTCTCTAAACCAGGCAGCATCCTGGTAAATCTCCTCTGTACCCTTTCCAATGCTTCCACATCCTTCCTATAGTGAGGCAACCAGAACTGGACACAGTACTCCAAGTGTGGCCCAACTAAAGTTTTATTGAGCTGCATCATTACATCGCATCTCTTAAATTCTATCCCTCGACCTATGAAAGCTAACACCCTATAAGCTTTCTTAACTACCCTATCTACCTGTGAGGCAACTTTCAGGGATCTGTGGACATGTACCCCCAGATCCCTCTGCTCCTCCACACTACCAAGTATCCTGCCATTTACTTTGTACTCTGCCGTGGAGTTTGTCCTTCCAAAGTGTACAACCTCACACTTCTCCAGGTTGAACTCCATCTGCCACTGCTCAGCCCACTTCTGCATCCTATCAATGTCTCTCTGCAATCTTCCACAATCCTCTACACTATCTACAACACTACCAACCTTTGTGTCATCTGCAAACTTGCCAACCCACCCTTCTACCTCCACATCCAGGTTGTTAATAAAAATCACGAAAAGTAGAGGTCACAGCACAGATCCTTGTGGGACACCACTAGTCACAACCCTCTAATCTGAATGTATTCCCTCCACCACAATTCTCTGTTTTCTGCAGGCAAGCCAATTTTGAATCCACCTGGCCAAACTTCCCTGGATCCCATGCCTTCTGACTTACTGAATAAGCCTACCGTGTGGAACCTTGTCAAGTGCCATGTGCCAATCCATGTAGATCACATCCACTGCACTACCCTCATCTATATGCCTGGTCACCTCCTCAAAGAACACTATCAGGCTTGTTAGGCACGATCTGCCCTTCACAAAGCCATGCTGACTGTCCCTGATCAGACCATGATTCTCTAAATGCCCATAGATCCTATCTCTAAGAATCTTTTCCAACATTAAGTAACATAATGATTAAATACTTCTATTGTGCTATTTTCCTATCTGTTCACTCTTGAACTTTTTTTCATTGGTGTATCAATCAAACATTTTATTATGTTGATTTATGATTATTGCTAATTTAGTTTCATACTTCTTTGCTTCCTAACTGAATTTTTGTTTCCTCTCCTAATACCATTCATAGATCCCTCTGTTTCCTATGTAATTAATGGATCTTTCTTTCCCTTGTCTTGCTCCCTTATGTCCTTATTGACCTTAAGAAACATTTCCACATGGGCTGTGAGTCACTAAGCTTGTTCTGCATTTCCAGGTTGCAATGAAGTCTGCTTTCATTTCAGCTGCCATTTCATTTCCTTCCTTGCCAAAACATTATTGCAGTAACAAAGTCTCCTGTGTGATTACACATTAATTTTCATTTTACAGGCTTACAGCACAACTCTTGAGGCTTAGGCTTTTGGTTGGTGCGGTTTCGATACTGGCTGTACAAAATCTGGTAACTAAAGAGTAATCCCAAAAGCAAAATGATCCCTATCATCTGATCCATTCACATGCAGGCCAAATATCACAGTCTTATCTTATCATGTTTTCCCGCCACCGGATTTTAAGGAAAATTCCACCAGATTTCAAAACTATCCAAACAAAACAAAAAAATCATCTCATAACTGTGCCTTGTGAAAGGACAGTGGCTGAGAATTTGTTTAATCATGTAAAGTTAGCTCATATGAAAATTGTAATGAAATATTCCACTCATTGCAAAGAATCAACTAGTCTTTTTCTCTTTAATTCATTCAAACCTAGCAACAATTCATTCTGTCTCCTAATAGATCCTTAATCTGAGTACCTGCCATAAAATCTATCCTAGTTATGACACCAGAGCATGGTGGCAACTTCTTAAGTACTTTTAACAAATTTCAATACTCATTATAATTTGAAACACTTCTTCTGATGCTGGAATGTATGAAATGCTTGAAAGCAACCATCAATGGATATATTACCATTATCTCCGTATTACTGTTGACATAGTCTCAATCTCTCATTATTACAGTCAGGAATTCCCACCTGCTTCAAAAGGGAAACAATCATACTAGTGTCCTAAAAGAGCAAGGTGAGCCACTTCAATAGCACTCACATCTATAGTGATGAAATGCTTTGAGAGGTTAGTTAAGGCTAGAAACATCTCTTGCCTCAGCAAGCATCTGGATCCACTGCAATTTGCCTATCACTACAATCAGATACGATCTCATTGACTTTTCAAGTGGCCTTGGATCATCTGAACAATACTAATATCTATGTCAGGATGCTGTTTATGGACTACATTTCAGTGTTTAGCCCAATCATTCCTTCAGTTATGATCAAAAAGCTCCAAAACCTGGGCGTCTATCATAATCTGCAACTGGATTCTTGACTTCCACACCAGAAGACCACAGTCTGTGCAGATTAGAATTAACAGGTGCAGCTCAAATACCATTTATACATTTGCTGATGCACAACTATTGTTGGCAGAATTTTAGATGGTAACAAAAAGATGTATAGGAGTGAGATATATCAACTAATTGAGTGGTGCTGCAGCAACAACATTTCACTCAATGTCATTAAGACCAAAGAATTGATTGCGGACTTCAGAAAGGGAAAGATGAGGGATCAGAAGTGGAAAGGGTGAACAATAGCAAGTTCCTGGATGTCAACATTTCTGAGGATCTATACTAGGCCCAACATATCAATGCATTTACAAAGAAGGCACAGCCGTGGCTATATTTCATTAAGGGTTCGAGGAGATTTGGTATGTCACCAAAGACATTCATAAATTTCTGCAGATGTACTTGTGGAGAATATTCTAACTGGTTGTATCATGTTCTGGTATAGGGAGGGTGCTGCACAGGATCAAAATAAGCTGCAGAAAGTTGTAAATTTAGTTAATTCCATCATGGGTACTAGCCTCCCCAACATCCAAGACATTTTCAAGGAGTAATGTGTCAGAAAGATGGCATCCATCATTAAGAACACCTATCACCCAGGTCATGCCCTCTTCTCATTGCTGCCATCAGGGAGGAAGTACAGGAGCCTGAAGGCACACATTCAACGATTCTGAAACAGCTTCTTCCCCTCTGCTATTAGATTTCGGTATGGATATTGAACCCATGAACACTACCTCACTACATTTTTTTGCACTACTTATTTGATTTTATATATAATAGATTAGATAGATATACTTAATGTAATTCACAGTTTTTATTGTTATGTATTTTTATGCCACATCACAACAAATGTCACGACATACACCAGTGCATTTAAACCTGATTCTGATTCTGATTCCAGAATAGGTTAAACATTACTATTCACTCATCCTATCTGAATGCTACAGGAGAAGACATTAAGCCACAGTGTACACAACAGCATCAACAATTTATAATGATGGAGAAAATATTCCCACATATCCATTATTTTCATCAGTTTTTTCAATTTCCTGAATCCACTTAATCTTTCCCAACAGCTTTGGATTTACTTAATGCTTTCTTGTAGTTATTATATATTTTTGACACTTTATTTAGAGCTTTTACATTCTTGTTTGTATAGACCAGACATGCCTGTAGAATTTGACTGCTTTACCTACGTTGACTTATATCATGTTATGTTACATTCGTTGCTAACTATAACATTGAATTCTGTATTTTAAATTAATTAAAATAAATATAATTGATAACTACAATTATACTCTGTTTGGATTCCACATCATTAATGTAAATTATGGAAGGAATTTCAAAAATGCTCTGTATAGATGTGGTTAGATATTCTTCCTCCTGTATGAAAACTGTCTTGCATTGAAGACCCACATACCATTTCTTTCTTAAATGGTTTCTGTATTGAGTCCTTTCTTTTAATGACTGGTGTTTAAAGACACTCAATATCTTATTGCACCACACCTATCTCAAGCTATTACCACTCAAATAATATTAGGTCTTTACTGTTTTTGACATACACCTTTATCCACATTATCTGTATTTGTCAAGCACTTTCTTACAATCTGTCTCAATCAAATGCAGATATTTTGCATCACCCTCAAAACTCACATTGTAAACAATTCAACTCAAATGTCATAACTAAAACTGTAGATAATCCACCATCATTTTTTGCAAATCACTGTTAACTACCTTCTCCCAAGCAGAATTACTCTAATTTACAATAGATCTTAACAGGAACTCAGGGAATCAGGCAACACCTGTGGATGGAAATCGATAGCCAATGTTTTGGGGTGAGACCCTTCAACTAGACTGAAATATGCAATTGTGAGGTGAAGAATAGGAGCAAGACCTCGCAAATGATAGGTGGGCCCAGTGAGGAGAAGTGATCTACAATTGGAGTCATCTTGGAGAAAGAAGAGTAGAAATGGCAACAGAGGTAAGGAGATCATCATAAGTTCAGCTTCTTTGGTAAATGAGGGTTTCTGTTATGTCCATACTGACCTAAGTCCTGATGAAAAGTTATTAACATGATATGTTAATGGTTTTCCTCACCATTGATGTCTAACTAGATTACTTCAAGCATTTTCTGTTTTTACAGCATGTGTGTTTTTGATTTTCACTGCTCTGCTGTACCTGCTCAGTGTTCCCAAATTGGATTTTAAAGTTTGGATATCTAGAAAAAAAACAACAGAAGAAAAGGAGTAGTACAATGTTTACATTGTTGAGTAATCACAGAAGTATGTAGTAGGGTACAGGAATATTAAACAATTAGTGAACTGTGTGAAACGCACAAACAAAAAAAATGCTTGATGAACACAAACTCAGATGTTTCATCTACAAAGTAGTGACATTGCTTTAATTTTGGCTGACCCAGTTTCACATGCAATGTTCTCGCTCTATGAGAGAAGGATTTTTGCATCCCATAATAGTTTTAGCAGGGTTCTGTCTTCTTCAAATTAAGTTACCAAGTGATAAAGGGAAAACAAAGCCTTTTCATTTCAAACAAAGGATGTGCTTTCTGGGCATCATTTTAAATTCCTTTGAAATAAACACTTTTGTTCACCTCCTGAGAAAGTAATATTAGCATATCAGTTCTTCTGGAATGTGTGCAGTTGACAAATTCTTCAAATCTGTTAATAATAAAATAAGGTCACATCTTCTGGAAATTTCATTAGCCAATAAAACATGATGCACAGTAATGACTAAATATCAAAATAGCTAAATTATATTTTACATAGAGTTCCAAGAGGTAATTGCCATACTTTATATACATGAACAAGAAAACAAATGAGTTGTCCTTGTCCCTATCCCTACCCTTCTTCTGTCTCTGGTCTCCCTTTTTGTAGAATGGAAATAATTCTAACAAATGCTTATAGTAAAACATTTGCAAAAATAGCAAAGGCATCAATTTGAGCTTAATTAAAAATTCTGATGTAATACGAAGGGATTATTTTCTTGAAAAATACCTGTACAGTTCAAATATTATCTGACACCTTCTGTTGCCAAATACAGAAATAAGATATTCTTTATGGTAAGTTGCCATGGCATTTTATATGCAAAGTTCCTATAAGGCAGTATACTGAAACCTCAATGAACCACATAGAGAGAATAATGTTGACACTAATAAAGTGCATGTGAACTGCTACACAAAACCTGCAGGATTTGTTTTGCTGAAGGATTAGAATGTTATGAATCTCTAGCAAATTTCTGTATTTGCAAAACAAAACAAAAATCATTAAGTATTTGATACATTTTTCTGGGTATAAAATCCAATTTATGTTTTAATTTGGATACAATATGAAGAAAAAAAATAAACAATATTCCATATAGTCCCTTGAGCATTCCAAAAGGTCAGGATGTGCATTCATGCCCAGAAATTAATATTGAGCAAGCAACCATACTGAGGTAATGCATGTTTTTACTGAAAGTCTGTGGTTGTAAAATTCTATTGGGCATAAGATGCTAATCTTTTTGTTCATTGGGCCAGGCCCTGTGCTTATCCTGTGCACAGGAAGGTTGGAACTGCAGGATACAGGTGATATAAACTCAGTGTACTATATAATACTGCTACTATATTGACATCTACAGCAAAGTAAATTCAACTTGTCCCATTCAAGCCTAAAATTTAATTGTTGTGGAGGATTTCTTACTCTTATGGGATAATGCTTTTCCTGATAAGGGAGATCTTTCTGCTTGGCAGGTGAAACTTGTGGCTATGAAACAATCTCAGTTTCTTTGTTCTCCTCCATGGTGGTTGTAGGAGTTGACTCTGGGACTGCAGGAGACAGCTCTGGATACCTTTCTTCTCCAACAATTGACTCTGCTCTCCTCAACTGATCAATATGTCATCTGCAAATGACACCAGACTCAATCTCTACTGTGTACGACAGTGGTCCAGTTCTGTCCTTCTTGTAATATTTTCAGTTACTTCTTTTTCCAAGGGTAAACGGGACAATCCATCAACAGTTCCACGATTAGATGTCATCTTGAATTCAATCTTACAACTGTGTCCTCCAAGAAACAGAGCCCATCTCTGCATTCATGCTGCCATTGTTAGCGGTTCACCCTTCCTTGGATTGTAAATGGCCATCAGTTGTTGGTGATGTCGTTTACATCTTTCCTGTAGATAGGGAACAAAAACAGCACACAATTCTCCAAATTAGACCTTACCAACATCTTATACAACTTCAACATAACATCCCATCTTCTGTAATCAGTACATTCATTTATGAAGGCTAATATGCCAAAAGCTTTGTCTGTGGCCCTATCTACCTGTAACACCACTTTCAACAAATTATGTACCTGTCTTCACATTTCACTTTGTTCTACCACATTCCTCAGTGCCCTACCAATCTCTTTAAGACCTATCCTTTTATCCTACCAAAATGCAAAACCTCACACTTGTCTGCATTAAATTCCACCTGCTAATTTTCAGCCCATTTTCCCAGTTGGTGCACATCACTTCCTCACTGTCCACTACATTCTTATTCATGATGTCATCTGCAAATTTGTTGATCCAGTTAACCATATTATCATCTAGTTCATTGCTACAAATGACAAACAGCAAAGGACCCAGCGTCGACCCCTGCAGTACATCACTAGTCACAGGCATCCAGTCAGAGAGGCAACCCTTCACTACCACTCTCTGGCTTCTCTCACAAAGCCAATCTAATTTGTTACCTCATCCTGAATGCCGAGTGACTGAACCTCCTTGACCAACCTCCCATCTGGGATCTGGTCACATGTCTTACTAAAGTTCATGTAGACAACATCCACTTTCCTGGTAACGTCCTTGAAAAACTCTAGATTGGTCAGACATGACCTACAGCTCATGGAGTCATGCTGACTATCTTTAATCAGTCCACGTCTATCCAACTATTTATATCCGGTCCCTTAGAATACCTTCCAATAACTTTCCCACAACTGACGTCAGACTCACCAGCCTATAATTTCCTGGTTTCTGTTCAGGGACTTTAAAAACAGCGGCACAATATTGGCTACCCTCCAATCCTCTGGTACCACTCCTGTCGCTAATGATGTTTCAAATATCTCTGCTAGGGTCCCAGCAATTTCTGTACTTGCCTCCTGCAGGGTCTGGTGGAACACCTTGTCAGGCCCTGAGGATTTATCCACACTGATTTGCCTCAGGGTAGCAAACACCTCCTCCTCTGTAATCTGTAGATGATCCATGAAGTTGATGCCACTTTATCTCACTTATATAGACTCTGTGTCCGTTTCCTGAGTAAATACCGATGCAAAAAAAAACTTAAGATCTCCCTCATCTTTTCAGCAAAACACATAGATTACCACTCTAGTCTTCCAGAGGACAAATCTTGCCCCTTGTAATCCTTTTGCTCTTAACATACCTGTAAATCACCATGAAAATCACCTGTAAATCATCAGGAAAATTTCCTGAACACATTTGACAAACTCTAACCCATCTAGTCTTTTTACAGGATATGACTCCTAGTCAATACGTGGAAAGTAAAAATCACCTACTATAACAATCTTACGTTTCTTGCAACAGCCTGCAATCTCTTTACAAATTTGTTCTAAATCCCTAGGACTGTTGGGTGGTCTATAATATAGCACCATTAACATGGTCATACCTTTGTTATTCCTCTGTTCCTCCCATAATGACTCACTAGTCATGTTCTGCAGTCTGTCCTGACAGAGCACTGCTGTGATATTTTTCCTGACTGGTAACGGCACCCCTCCTCCTTTAATCCCTCCCATTCTATCATGTCTAAAAGAATGGAACCCAGGAATATTGAGCTGCCAGTCCTGCCCCTCCTGCAACCAAGTCTCACTAATGGTTGCAATGTCATAATTCCAGTTGTTGATCCATACCCTGAGTTTATACCTTGGTGTACAGGAGGATCTCCTGAAACCAGTGAAATTTCCTCGAAATGTTGTCTGTGTTGTTATTAAGAGATCTATATTCAATTTATACATACACCCTATCCTTGTTATATGCAGGGGATACGTTTCTTGCAGTCGACGCATAATGTGAATAATTATTTCAGTGGAGAAAACAGGGATGCATTCCAGCGGGCTTCCTAAATATGTTTTACCTGTAATTTATTCATGTTTTCATACCAATACGACACAAAAGCAGTACCACAAGGCAACATTCGTATGATATTTCATCAATTTAAGGTAATATTCAATGTAATAAATCATAGAAAGTTAACATACTAGGATGTACAGTACTCACCAACAGTGGCAGGTGTGTTCGGTCTGGGAGATGAGTGGTTGTTATGGTGTTGGGCAGCTTTGCATGGATAAGGTGGATGGTTATAGGTCGTCAGGATCATATCAAGCACAGCAAGGGGTAAAGGAAGACTCACAGAACTCTTAGAACTGCCGGCGGCAGGAGATGACACCGGTTTGAAGAAAGTGGTGAGAGTTGTTTCCTTGGCAGCATTTTGTTTTCCAGCATAAATTTGCTTGTAGGGAAGAAGGATTGATGGCAGGGAATGACTGAAATGCTGACTCTGTTCTAAACTTGGGTCCATGTCCATCGGCATTTGTACCAAGTGTTCTGACTTCCACCATTCCCTCACTGTTGGTAAACTCCCGGGATTTTCAAAATCATCTGTTGCTAGCAAAAGTACGCTTTGAATGTGGATCACACCTTGTGAATCAGAGATGTTGTGTTAGGTGGCAGGAAATGCCCTGTTATGTAAGGATGAATGCTGTCTAAGTGTTTAGGATGGGCTGGCGCATTGTCAAGCAACAGAAGAACTTTAAAGGCAAGGTTCTGTTCCCAACAGTAGTGCCCCAGAGCTGTGTTACCTTCACCTGATGCCGAGCTGTTTATAATTTCCAACTATTTTTTCAAGAGTTAAAGCGGTTCTCTGACGCTCGGCTGATGGCCCAGGACATGGCATCGGAGGCTTAGGAGCAGTTAAAGATTTCAAGCACAAAATCACTGCACGGTAGGTAAAATCAACAGAAGTTTAAGAGCGCAAGATCACACATCCACACCCTGCCAAAACCAATGCAAGACTGGTGGAAGTGAGACTGTGAGCACGCAAGCCTGACTTGTATTGGCGGGTAAGTGGTGCTTCTCATCCCAACAGTGAGACTGTGAGGGGTGCACACGTGACTTGTACTGGCGGGAAAGCAGTGCTCCTTGCATAACTGAGTTTTGGACGCATATAAGGAGACGTTGGTAGAAATAGGTTCCTCGCATAACTGTGAACCCACATTGTCTGAAGACGCTCATAACGAGGAAAGGGTGCACCTAGAACCCACAAGTAGCAGTGTGGTAATGACCAAAAATCTATTTTTCTATTGAAGTTACTTATGGAATACATTATGTGTTGGCCAGAATGTAATAAAATAACTCCTCTACACTTCTTCAAAATGCTATAATTTTTATTAGATCCATGAAATAAGAAGCCAATACCTTGCTATGACATGATGGTAGCTACAGCAGTTTGTCACACCCTCAAAACTACACAGAAGTGTGCTCTGAGATTTGTGTGTCCAAATCTGTGAAGTGAAGCGCAAGCCCAGAAACTTTTGATAAAGGCAGGCTAGTCGAGCACTACTGACAAATGAAGTCATCAATATATTCCATTGTGACAGTCTAATTCGACTAGATGTACTGTAGCTTTCCATTTTTAATAAAGGATCAACTAAGTAAAATCAGAGCTCATGGCATTGGGGGCAAGGTTTCAACATGGATAGAAAACTGGTTGGCAGATAGAAAGCAAAGGGTAGCAGTGAATGGGTGTTTCTCAGACTGGCTGGAGGTGACTAGTGGGGTACCACAGGGCTCTGTATTGGGACCACAGCTCTTTATGATTTATGTCAATGATTTAGATGAGGGCATTGAAAACTATATCAGCAAGTTTGCTGACGATACTAAACTGGGTGGCAGTGTGACATGCGAAGAGGACGTTAGGAGAATACAGGGAGACTTGGATAGGCTGAGTGAGTGGGCAGATACTTGGCAGATGTCATTCAATGTGAATAAATGTGAAGTTATCCACTTTGGAAGCTGGAACAAGAGGGCAGAGTATTGTCTGAACGGTGTCGAGTTAGGTAAGGGAGAAATGCAAAGAGACCTAGGAGTCCTAGTTCACCAGTCAATGAAGGTGAATGAGCAAGTGCAACAGGCAGTGAAGAGGGCAAATGGAATGTTGGCCTTTGTTACAAGGGGAATTGAATACAAGAGCAAGGATGTTCTTTTGCATTTGTACAGGGCCCTGGTGAGACCACACCTGGAATATTGTGTACAGTTTTGGTCTCCAGGTTTAAGGAAGGACATTCTGGCAATTGAGGAAGTGCAGGGTAGATTCATTAGGTTGATTCCTGGGATGGCAGGGCTGACTTACGCAGAGAGATTGGAGAGATTGGGCTTGTACATGCTGGAATTGAGGAGATTGAGAGGGGATCTGATTGAAACGTTTAAGATAATTAAAGGATTTGATAGGATTGAGGCAGGAAATATGTTCCAGATATTGGGAGAGTCCAGTACCAGAGGGCATGGATTGAGAATAAGAGGTCAGTTATTTAAAACAGAGTTGAGGAAGAGCTTCTTCTCCCAGAGAGTTGTGGAGGTGTGGAATGCACTGCCTCGGAAGATGGTGGAGGCCAATTCTCTGGATGCTTTCAAGAAGGAGCTGGATAGATATCTGATGGATAGGGGAATCAAGGGATATGGGGACAAGGCAGGGACTGGGTATTGATAGTGAATGATCAGCCATGATCTCAGAATGGCGGTGCAGACTCGAGGGGCCGAATGGTCTACTTCTGCACCTATTGTCTATTGTCTAAATAAGAAAAATGCTCACAATTCCACCTTTTGATCTAAGTTTTTTTCAACCACATTTCATGTTGGTCTGTGATTCATTAATATTTCAATACTGTATGCTCTAGGGAATGATAACATAATCCATGTATCATGTACCTTTGTGTAAAATTTCAACAGCAATAAGTGGCATTGATGTAAAGTTTTCAATGTAGTAGCGTGTTTAATGTGAAAAATACAAAGCCAAAAAAGGTATAAATATCTAAAACTGTAACATTAAATGTTTCTTTTTTTTGTTAGGTAGGCATTTTAAGACCATAAGATTTAGGAGCAGAAGTAGGCCATTCAGCCCATCGAATCTGCTGCACCATTCAATCATGGGCTGATCCACTTCATCCAGTCATCTCCATTTCCCTGCTTTCACTCCATACCCTTTGATACCCTCACTAATCAAGAACCTATCTATCTCTGCCTTAAATACACCCAAAGACTTGGCCTTCACAGCCACTCATGGCAACAAATTCCACAGATTTACCACCCTCTGACTAAAGTAATTTCTCTGCATCTCAGTTCTAAAAGGACATCCTTCAATACTAAAGTCGTACCCTCTAGTCCTAGAATCCCCTACCATCGGAAATAACTTTGTCATATCTAATCTGTTCAGGCCTTTTAACATTTAAATGTTTCTATGAGATTCCCTGTCATTCTCCTGAACTTCAGGGAATACAGCCCAAGAGCTGCTAGATGTTCCTCATATAGTAAACCCTCTTATTCCTGGAATCATTTTCGTGAATCTTCTTTGAACCCTCTCCAATGTCAGTATATCCTTTCTAAAATAAGGAGCCCAAAACTGCACACAATACTCCAAATGCGGTCTCATGAGTGCCTTACAGAGCCTCAATATCACATCCCAGACCTCTAAAAATGAATGCCAACATTGCATTCGCCTTCTTCACAACCAACTCAACCTGCAAGTTAACCTTTAGGGTATCTTGCACAAGGACTCCCAAGTCTCTATGCATCTCTGCATTTTGAATACTCTCTCCATCTAACTAATAGTCTGCCCATTTATTTCTTCCACCAAAGTGCATAACCATACACTTTCCAATATTGTATTTCATTTGCCACTTCTTTGCCCATTCCCCTAAACTATTTTAGTCGCTTTGCAGGCTGTTTTCTCAACACTACCTGCTCCTCCACTTATCTTTGCATCATAGGCAAATTTAGCCACAAATCCCTTGATACCATAGTCCAAATCATTGACATACATCGTAAAAAGTAAGGGTCCCAACACCAACCCCTGTGGAACTCCACTGGTAACCTGCAGCCAGTCAGAATAGGATCTCTTTATTCCCATTCTCTGTTTTCTGCCAACAAGCCAATGCTCCACCTATGCTAATAACTTCCCTTTAATTCTATGGGCTCTTAACTTGCTAAGCAGCCTCATGTGTGGCACCTTGTCAAAAGCCTTCTGAAAATCCAAGTACACCACATCTACTGCCTCTCCTTTGTCTACCCTGCTTGTAATTTCCTCAAAGAATTGCAGTAGGATTATCAGGCAGGATCTTCCTTTCAGGAAACCATGCCGGCTTTGGCCTATCTTGTCATGTGCCTCCAGGTACGCCGTAACCTCATCCCTAACAATTTATTTCAACAACTTCCCAACCACTGATGTCAGGCTAACAGGTCTATAGTTTCCTTTCTGCTGCCTCCGAACCTTCTTAAATAGCAGTTGTTACGTACTCGTTCACAGGACAGTGGTACCCTTGTCACGTGACTGGGGTTGAAGCTATACTGGACTTGAGGTAATGGTCTTGTGATGATGGTGTGATGTCATTTTCCAGCCAGTAGAGATCACGTGACAGGTTTTTTTTACAGGTTATAAAAGGAAGACCCCACCCTGTGAGGAGGGGCAGTTCGTAGCTGGATTTGCCATGTTGACTTCATGCCATTGCGTGATTTAATGGCACATTCAGCCATGGTAGAGTCCTTCCCTTTGAAAATTTCTTCTTATTTGGAATACATCTGTCTTGCACTTCCCTCATTTTTCGCAGAAACTCCAGCCATTGCTGCTCTGTTGTCCTTCCTGCAAATGTCCCTTTCCAGTAAACTTTGGCCAGTTCCCTTCTCATGCCATTGTTATTTCCTTTATTCCACTGAAATACCAACACATTAGATTTTATTTTTTCCCTCTTAAGTTTCAAAGTGAACACAATCATATTGTGATCACTGTTCTCTAAGGGTTCTTTAACCTTAAACTCTCTTATCTCCTCTGGATCATTACACAACACCCAATCCAGCACAGCCAATCCCCTAGTGGGCTCAGTAACAAGCTGTTCTAAAAAGCCACCCCTTAGACATTCTATAACTTCTCTCTCGAGGTCCGGTACTGGCCTAGTTTTCCCAATCCACTTTCATGTTAAAATCCCCAATGATTATCATGACATTGCCTTTCTGACATGCCTTCTCTATCTCCTGCTGTAATTTGTAATCCACGTTCTGGCTGTTGTTTGGAAGCCTGTGTACTACTGCCATTAGGGTCCTTTTACCCTTGCCATTTCTTAACTCAACCCATAGAGACTCTACACCTTCTAATCTTATGTCATCTCTTTCTAATGATTTAATATTACTTCTTATACACAGAGCCACACCACCCCCTCTGCCTACTAACCTATCTTTCCGATACACTGTATATCCTCAGATGTTCAGTTCCCAATGGCAGCCATCCTTCAGCCAAGTTTCAGAGATGGCCACAATGTCATACTTGCCAATCTATAGCTGAATTTCAAGATTGTCCATTTTATTTCTTATGCTACATGCATTTAAATACAACACTTTCAGTCCAGTATTTGTTGTTTTCTGTTTCAACTGCACCATGTCTCTATTGCCCTGTAATTCATCCCACTGGCATTGATAAAGTCTCATCTCCTATCTGTTCTTTCTATAATCTCAGTTGCACACTATCTTTGATTTATTTCTGTTTTCCCCTTCCTCAGTCCTCTCACTCCCAGCTTAAGTAAATTAAACCTCAAGGAAAACCAAAGCCTTGCTGTGATATCAGTGATTCAAGATGAAGGCTAACAAAATGCCGAATGAGATGACTCAACAAGAGGTGACCCAGGCTGTGGGTATTAGCCACAAACACATGCAAAGCATCAATTCAAGTCAAGTGCATTTATAAAAGAATCTGGGGGGAAATGGCATGCTGGAAGTGAGCCTCAGTCCTTCTTTGTTCAGCATGAGAGAAAGCAAGGCATCAAGCACGTCATAAAAAGCTGAACACAGTATCTGAAAGCCCTTATGATCACAACACCTGTCGGCGATGGAGGTGGAGTTAAGATGGCACTAAACAGCGACTCCTTTTCTTGCATCTTGGGAAACAGCTCTATTTTCATCTTTAATATCTTTATTTTCCCCTTTCAGAGTTCTTTTGAAGACCCTGACCTGGAGTTACACGCTGACTTCAGTTCTTTTCAGGAATAGGACCTATTCTCGAGGTTTTAGCACCACCTGATATTCAGCACATCAAGGGTTAGGCCTGAGAGGCGGCCTAGTGTTCACAAGCCGAAGATCTCGAGGTTCTGGAGGCAGGCGGATTGAGAAGACTCGTGTGTTGTTTGGGAGGCCGGAAAATCTTTTGCTGTGGGGCCGTAGGCCCGAGATCTTTGCGATCTTCGAGCACAGAGCTCATAAGAAGTGAGAGAAACTTCGGGTTGCTGAATGCCGAATGTCTTTGGGGTAACTGCAAGGTCTGTGTCTGTCCTATTGCTTAGCTCACACTTGTGCTCGGTATTGGGTGCACTTTTTGTTTTGCTGGTGGGGGAGGGGGGAGCTGGGGGGGGGTGAACTTTGTAGTTCTCATGTTTAACTGTCGTTCATTCTTAGGGCACTTCTCTACTTTCGTGGATGTTTTGCGAAGAAAAAGCATTTTATGATGTATATTGTATATATTTCTCTGACATTAAATTGAAACTTTAAACCTTTGAACCTGTCATAAATGATGATGATTCTGTTATGTAATGGATTTGGGGATGACTTGTCTACCTCATGTCTACCCAATCTTATAGTTTTCCAAGGAAGTTACCAGGAAAGTTGATAAAGTCAAGCAGTGGATATTGTCTACATGGACTTCAATAAGGCACTTAATAAGGTCCTATATGGGAGGTTGGTCAGGAAGGTTCAGTCACTTGGCATTCAAGATGAGGTATTCAGTTGGATTATATATTGGCTTTATGGGAGGAGCCTGAAAATGGTTGATTTTCCGACTAGAAGCCTATGATCAGTTGAAGACCACAGGAGTCAGTGCTGGGTCCATTGTTGTTTGTCATCTATATCAATGATTTGCATGACAATGTGATTGGCTGGATCAGCAAACTTGTAGCGGTGATGTAGTAGACAGCGAGGTAAACTTATTGTTACAGAGTGAATGGTAGGGTACTGAGAAGTGCAATAAAACAAAAGGATTTGGGAATACATGTCCACATTTAATTGAAAGTTGCAGCACAGATAGTGTTGTAAAGAAAGCTTTTGGGACATTGGACTTCATAAGTAAATGTCTTGAGTACAGGGGATGGGAAGTTTTATTAACGTTGTAGAACACATTGGTACAGCCTAATTTTGAGTATTGTGTGCATTTTTGGTCACCTGCCTACAGAAAAGATGTAAACACGGTTGGAAGAGTACAGAGAAAACTTACAAGGATGTTGCTGAGTCTGGAGGACCTGAGTTGTACGGAAGGTTGAAAAGGCTAGCATTTTATTACTTGGAACTTGGAGGGGAGATTTGATAGAGGTATACATAATTATGAAGGGTATAGGTAGGGCAAATGCAAGCAGCCTTTTTCTGCTGAGGTTGGCTGGGACTACAATTAAACATCATGGATTAAAGGTGAAATGTCACATGTTTAAGGGGAATATGAGGGGGAGCTCAGAGGGTTCTTTGAGATTTTTGGTTGGAGAAAGGCTAACTTTGAGAAGATGCAAAAGGATTTAGAAGGAGTGGATTGGGATAATTTGTTTTATGGGAAGGATGTAATAGAGAAATGGAGGTCATTTAAAGGTGAAATTTTGAGGGTACAGAATCTTTATGTACCTGTTAGGTTGAAAGGAAACGTTAGAAGTTTGAGAGAGTCATGGTTTTCAAGGGATATTGGAAACTTGGTTCAGAAAAAGAGAGAGATCTACAATAAATATAGGCAGCATAGAGTAAATGAGGTGCTCCAGGAATATAAAGAATGTAAGAAGAATCTAAAGAAAGAAATTAGAAAAGCTAAAAGAAGATTAAGAGCTTGCTTTGGCAAGTAAGGTGAAAATAAATCCGAAGGGTTTCTACAGTTATATTAATAGCAAAAGAATAGTGAGTGATAAAATTGGTCCCTTAGAGAATCAGAGTGGACAGCTATGTGTGGAGCCAAAAGAGATGGGAGAGATTATGAACAATTTCATTTCTTTGGTATTCACTAAGGAGAATGATAAGGAATTGTGTCAGGTAAGGGAAACAAGTCGGGAAGTTATGGAAACTATGACGATTAAAGAAGAGGAAGTACTGGTGCTTTTAAGGAATATAAAAGTGGATAAATCTCCAGATCCTGACAGGATATTCCCTAGGACCTTGAGGGAAATTGGTGTAGAAATAGCAGGGGCTCTGACAGAAATATTTCAAATGTCATTAGAAAAGGGGATGGTGCCAAAGGATTGGCATATTGCTCATGTTGTTCCATTGTTTAAAAAGGGTTCTAAGAGTAAGCCTAGCAATTATAGGCCTGTAAGATTGACGTTAGTGGTGGGTAAATTAATAGAAAGCATTCTTAGAGATGGTATATATAATTATCTGAATAGACAGGGTCTGATTAGGAACTCAACATGGATTTGTGCATGGAAGGTCATGTTTGACAAATCATTGAAATTTTTGAAGAGGTTTCTTGGAAAGCTGACGAGGGTAAAGCAGTGGATGTTGTCTGTGTGGACTTCAGTAAGGCCTTTGACCAGGTTCCATATGGAAGGTTAGTTAAGAAGGTTCAATCTTTACATATTAATATTGAAGTAGTAAAATGGATTCAACAGTGGCTGGATGGGAGATGCCAGAGAGAAGTTGTGGATAACTGTTTGCCAGGTTGGAAGCCGGTGACTAGTGGTGTGCCTCAGGGATCTGTACCGGGTCCAATGTCGTTTGTCATATACATTAATGAGCTGGATGATGGGGTGGTAAATTGGATTATTAAGTATGCAGATGATACTTAGGTAGGTGGTGTTGTGCATAATGAAGTAGGTTTCAAAGCTTGCAGAGAGATTTAGGACAGTTAGAAGATTGGGCTGAAATATGGCAAATAGATTTTAATGCTGATAAGTGTGAGGTGCTACATTTTGGTAGGAATAATCCAAATGGGACATACATGGTAAATGGTAGGGCATTGAAGAATACAGTAGAACAGAGTGATCTAGGAATAATGGTGCATAGTTCCCTGAAGGCGGAATCTCATGTGGATAGGGTGGTGAAGAAAGCTTTTGGTATGCTGGCCTTTATAAATCAGAGCATTGAGTATAGGAGTTGGGATGTAATGTTAAAATTGTACAAGGCATTGGTAAGGCGGAATTTGGAGTACTGTGTACAGTTCTGGTCACCGAATTATAGGAAAGATGTCAACAAAATAGAGAGAGTACAGAGAAGATTTAGTAGAATGTTACCTGGGTTTCAGCACCTAAGTTACAGAG
Organism: Hypanus sabinus; assembly: GCF_030144855.1. Classification (NCBI taxonomy): domain Eukaryota; kingdom Metazoa; phylum Chordata; class Chondrichthyes; order Myliobatiformes; family Dasyatidae; genus Hypanus; species Hypanus sabinus. The sequence goes on along the minus strand of NC_082713.1, from coordinate 66,419,217 downwards.
AAAGGTTGAACAAGTTAAGTCTTTATTCTTTGGAGCGTAGAAGGTTGAGGGGGGAACTTGATAGAGGTATTTAAAATTATGAGGGGGATAGATAGAGTTGACATGGATAGGCTTTTTCCATTGAGAGTAGGGGAGATTTAAACAAGAGGACATGATATGAGAGTTAGGGGGTAAAAGTTTAGGATTAACACAAGGGGGAATCCCTTTACTCAGAGAGTAGTAGCTGTGTGGAACGAGTTTCCAGTAGAAGTGGTAGAGGTAGGTTCAGTATTGTTATTTAAAGTAAAATTGGATAGGTGTATGGACAGGAAAGGAATGGAAGGTTATGGGCTGAGTGCAGGTCGGTGGAACTAGGTGAGAGTAAGCATTTGGCATGGACTAGAAGGACCGAGATGGCCTGTTTCCATGCTGTAATTGTTATATGGTTATATGGTTGTGAGAGTGTGGAATAAGCTGCCAGCTGAACTTCAAAATTTAAGAGAAGTTTGGAAAATTTTAGAGTTAAAAATAATGTGTAGTTTGAAATGGTTGAGTGAAAAAAGCACAACACATGCTTCTTTGGGAAGGGTTGGATATTGGTGGGACAAAAAAGATAGAAAATGGACAGATTCATGGATTCATAAACAGTGAGTACATGATGATAAAAATCATAAATTAAAAAATTAAAAATGGCTGGTTACATTAGAAAGGTAGACATATTCGATTGCACAAGCGATAACTGGATATTGTATACTGAGCAAATGGGGCAGTATTCTGAAGCAAATGAAACAGCCAATAAAAAATGAGGCCAGTATTGCTGAATGCACTGAGTAGAAGTACATACATGTTTGCTTCAAGGAAATCAGTCAAAATAAGGTTTGCTGATATAATGAAAGTAATGCAGGAACACTTAGAACTGAAACCATTGTTGATTGCAGAACATTTTAAGTTTCATGAGTTGAATTAAAAAGAAGGGCAATCTATTTCAGCGTTTGTGGCTGAGTTGAAGAAAATTTCTGAGCATTGTCAGTGCGGTGATGTGCTTAATGACGTTCTGAGATTGTTTAGTTTGTGGAACCTTAGAAGAAAGCATTCATAAACTGCTTCAAACTGAAACATAATTTATATTTAAAAGGGCAAGGTACAAAGTTAAGATGGCGCTAAATGACAATTCCTTTGCTTGCATCTTTGGAAACAGCTCTATTTCCATTTTTACTATCTTTATTTTTCCCTTTCAGGGTTCTTTTGAAGATCCTGACCTGGTGTTACACACCAACTTCAGTTCTTTTCAGGAATAGGACCCACTCTCAGGGTTTCAGCACCGGCTGATATTTGCGATCTTCAGGCACAGAGCTCAAAAAAAGCAATGAAATGGACTTTTATCATGGATGTTTGTGAAGTAAAAGCATTTCAGCATGTATATTGTATACTTTTCTCTGACATTAAATTGGACGGACCTTTGAACTTTTGAAATGGCTGCATCAGTGAAAACAGCAGCCAGAGACACAGTTGAGTTACAGTCAGGAATGAAAGTCAATATAAATAAAATTGTAGCATCTAGGCAGAGGCTTGGCTGGCTGAGCAAGTTGTGTTACCACATGTCAGAGGCTCACAGACTCCAGATTTAAAGGTGAAACGTCCAGAATGCAACAAAGAGCATGTTGGATTGGCAAAAATAAATTAACTGTATAGAGAAGAGAAAAAATTGCAGTTTCAAAAAGAACACTAACCTGCATGCTGTTGATGAAAGTTTGATAATGATGAGGGTGCCACAGGATTGGGTAGCCTCGAGATTTACAAGATGTAAACTGACAGGAGACAAGCAGTATGGCTTACACCAGAAGTGAATGGCAAAATCATCAAAGTGGAATTGGAAACTGGTTCAGCTGTTTCATTCATTCCACAAAATGAGCTTTAACAGAATTTCAATGATACTGAACTGATACCTGCAGATTTACAAATAAGAATGTGTATTGGAGAAAAGTTAACTCCTGTGGGAATGACATTTGTAAACGTCATTCGTTTTTTGTAATGACGTTATATGTCATTACAGCAACCAAAAAGCTACATTGTGCTTGTATGTGGTATAAAGAGAATTGCAGAATTATAGTTGGCTGAGACAATTACAACTTGATTAGAGATCCATCCATCACTTAAATGCCACATCCCCTGCAATACAGTCAACTGAAAGCATATAAATAAAGGTGCTGGATAATGTCACAGCAATGTTCAAGGATGACAAAGGAAAAGTCAAACATTTTAAGGATAAAATAGTGATAAATGAAAATGTCACAACCAAAGCCCATCCAGTTCCTTATACCACCCTGATAAAGTATCCAGTGAGCTTGTTTTCATGGAGGTTGAAGGAATTCCTTCCAAGGTTGAGTGTTAACCATGGGCAATACCAGTGGCTCCAGTAGCCAAAAAAATGTGTCTGTCAAGATCTGTAGTGATTTTAAGGTCACCATCCATCCAGTATGATCCATCCAGATCAACAGCCTCTGTTCAGGACAGAAATTATCTTTGTAAACGTTTCTGGAAGAAAAGACTTCAGAAAGTGGACTTAGCTGAAGTGTATGTACAGATGAAGATGATAGGGGAGTCCAAGGTGGTCCTCAGCATAAACACCCATAAAGGGCTTTATCACTACAATAGGCTTATTTATGGAGCAGCATCTGCACCTGCGCTCTGGCAGAGAGCAGTGGACCAGGGGCTGCAAGGCTGCCGATTTTACCGTCACCCAGTGTTACCTGGATGATATTGTTGTTACCGATAAGAATGACAAGCAACAGCTCCAAAATCTTAAGACAGTGAGAAAAAGATTCAAAGATAATGGGCTCAGAGCATAACACAAATTTCCATCATTATGAAATGAATTGTGAACGTTAGGATAAACATCAGCAGTGTGAAAACACACTTTCGCTTTGGTGTTGATCTGTTCACAATTGATAGTTACTCTAAGGTGTTGTATGCAAAGAAGATCACAACAGATTTAATGTGGCCATAATTTGACATTTGTTTGCAATAAAAACATCTATGTCAGACTATTGATTATTCACTACAGCAGCACCTTCTATACTATAATTCCAAGTAAATCCATCTCGAAGCTCCGAGACCAGGAGTTAAACACCTCCCTTTGCGAAGTGAGCTTTGACTTCCTAACCAACAGACCACAATCAGTATGAATAGGCAGCAACACTTCTGCTAAAATTATCCTCGACACTGGTGCCCCCAAGACTGCATCCTCACCCTCTACCCAGCTCCCTGTACAGTCAGGACTGTGTGGACAGATTCTGCTCTAACTTCAACCACAAGTTTCCAAGTTATTTCACTGTAGTGGGCCTATCTCAAATAGCAATGTGTGGGAGTACAGGAATGGGATAAAGAACCTAATGATATAGTGTCAAGGTAACAAGCTGTCCCTGAATGTCAGAAAAACAAAAGAGATGGTAGTTGATCTCTGGACAGGGATGTTTGGGGGCATACCCATGTTCAAGTTTACAGGTGCACTGGGAGTATTAGTTCCTCAGAGTAAACTTCACTAATAGCCAGTCCTAGTGCAACCACATTGACACCGTGGCCAAAAAGCTCACCAACACCTCTTCTGTAGCAGGATGCGAAAGAAATTTGGCATATCCTCTTTGACAGTTGTTATGTTTTATAACTCCAAAACATTAAACTAACTAAAAGGAAAAGATGGGAGTCCGAAATGTGAGCTTATCTTTGTTTCATTTTAAGCAAGGTGTACACGTATCATGTGGTAGCAGGATGATGTAAGCAATTCATGTATTTTTATATATAACCTGTAACAAATTGTTTAAGTGAACAAGAATGCTTAATCAAGCAATATATTTACAATAATAATTGAATACTACTGAAATATTAAAACACACAACATCCCTCCCTGCTTACTGATAAACTCCAACTCAACATTGTAGGCATGACAATATAAATCATATGCAATGCAACTACTGTATGTATATAGGCATCCATAGCATAGTAAATAGGAAATTGTCCCATTCTGACCTAAAGGTTTAATTATTGTGTAGGGTTTCTTACTCTTGTGGGATGACGTCTTTCCTGACAAGAGAGGTCGCTCTGCTTCTCAGGTGAGACTTATGGCTGTCAGAACTATTCTGGCACCTCCTCTGTGGTGGTTGTAGGAGTTGACTCGGAGACGGCAGAAAGTGGTTCTGACAGCTCTGAACACCTTTCTTCTCCTTTTCTCAGCTTTTCACTCTGGATCCTTGCTTTTCTCCCTCTGTTGGGCAACATGGTGGACACCATAGAGACAGCTGTAGCATCATCCAGTACCTTTCTTCATTCACTTTCTGCTAACTATTGCGGGAGAAGTTTCATGCAAATGATGTATGGATCAGGTTGTAGTTGGCTCAGCCACTCGTATCCCCACAACTCTGGCCCTCTTGTTTCCATCAGATACAAGCCCAATGTAGCTAATTGGTTGTTGTATTTCACTGATACGAATGTCATTCCCACAGGAGTTAACTTTTCTTGAGTAAAAGTACTTAGATGGATAACTGCAGGCTTCAGTTTAGTATCTTTGAAATGCCATTGAAACTCATTTTTTGGAATGACTGAAAGCCAAGCCAGTGTCCAATTCCATTTTAATTAATTAGCCATTTACTTCTGGTGCAAGCCATATTGCTTATCTATCACTAGTTTTCACATTGTAAATCTCAAGGGTACTCAGTCCTGCATTACTCACATCATTATTGGATTTTTCATCAACAGCATGCAGATCAGTGCTCTTTTTGAAACTGTAACTTGTGTCATCTTTCTGTCTTTCCTGTGCTGTCCATTTATTTCTTCTATCCCACATGCCGTTTGTATGTGTCCTACTTTGTTGTATTTTCTGCAAGTGTCAGCTTTAAATCTGCATTGGTCTGGTATATGTGAGCCCCTGCCACAAGGGTAATGCAATTTATTAATTTATTGAGATACAGTGTGGAATAGGCTATTTCAGTCCTTCGAGCTACACCCCGCTGCAACCCCTGAGTTAACCCTCACCTAGTCATGGGACAACTTACAATGATCAATTAACCTACCAACCAGTATGTTTTTGGACTGCGGGAAGAAACTAGAGCACCGGGTGAAAACCCATGCATAGCACGGACAGGAACATACAGACCCCTTACAGACAGCAGTGGGAAGAGTATGTGTGAGCCTCTGTCATATTGATAATACAATTTGTTTGGTTATATGTGCTTCTGCTTAGACATTGCAATTTTGTTCATGCTCAGTTTTATTCCTGCCTGCAACTCAGTTGTGCCTCTGTCTGCTGTTTCCAATGGCACAGATTTTTCCACTGCTCGTTTAAACGTGAGCTGTGCTTTCCTGTAAGATTCCAGAAACTGAACAATCTCTCAGTGCATCATTGAGCCTATCACTGAACTGACAATGCTCAGGCAATCTCTTCAATTCAGCCAAGTACAGTACACTGAAATAGACAACCTTTTCTTTTGATTCCAGTTTTGAACCAAAAGCATTCTGCAATCAACAATGTACAAAAAAGCTGGATGAACTCAGCAGGTCAGGCAGCATCTGTTGAAAGAAGCAGTCAACGTTTTGGGTCGAAACCCTTCATCAGGACTAAAGAAGGAGGGGGCAGGGGCCCTATAAAGAAGGTGGGGGGAGGGTGGAGAACCCATCAGAGGAAAGATCAAGGGGTGGGGGAGGGGAGCAGGGAGGGGATAGGCAGGAGAGGTGAAGAAAGAATCTATGGGGAAAGCACTATGGGTAGTAGAAGAAGGCAGAGTCATGAGAGGTGATAGGCAGCTAGAAGAGGAAACAGAGTAGAGCTGGGAGGGGAAGGGGGAGGGAGGGAATTACCGGAAGTTGGAGAATTCGATGTTCATACCAAGGGGCTGGAGAATACCAAGACGGTAGATGAGATGTTGTTCCTCCAACCAAAGTTTGGCCTCATCATGGCAATAGAAGAGGCCATGTATGAACATATCCAAATGGGAATGAGAGGGAGAGTTGAAGTGAGTGGCAATCAGGGGATCCTGTCTTTTGTGGTGGACGGAGCGGAGGTGCTCGACAAAGCGGTTCCCCAATCTACGTCGGGTCTCACCGATGTAGAGGAGGCTGCACCGGGAGCACCGGATGCAATAGATTACCCCAACAGATTCACAAGTGGTGTTGCCCAACCTGGAAGGACTGTTTGGGACCCTGAATGGTGGTAAGAGATGAGGTGTAGGGACAGGTGTAGCACTTACACTTGCAAGGATAAGTACCAGGTGGGAGATCTGTGGGGAGGGATGTGTGGACCAGGCAGTCACGGAGGGAACGATCCCTGCGAAAAACAGAGAGGGGCAGCGAGGGAAAGATGTCCTTAGTGGTGGGGTCCTGTTGAAGGTGGCGGAAGTTGCAGAAGATAAAATGCTGGATCCAGTGGCTGATGGGGTGATAGGTGAGGACAAAGGGGACATGGTCCCTGTTGTGGTGACGGGAGGATGGGGTGAGGGCTGAAGTGTGGGAAATGAAGGAGATGCGGGTGAGGGCATCATTGATGATGGCAGAAGGGAAACCACAATTCTTAAAGAAAGAGGGCATTTGGGATGTCCTGGAATGGAAAGCCTCATCCTTGGAGCAGATGCGGCGGAAGCGGAGGAACTGGGAATAGGGAATAGAATTTTTACATTTGTAGGGTAGGAAGAGGTATAATCAAGGTAGTTATGGGAGTCAGTGGGTTTATAGAAGATGTCAGTGGACAGTCTGTCTCCAGAGATGGAGACCGAGAGATTGAGAAAGGGGAGAGAAGTGTCTGAGAAGGACCAAGTGAATTTGAGGGCTGTGTGAAAGTTAGAGGCAAAGTCAATGAAATTGACGAGCTGAGCATGGGTGCAAGAAGCAGCACCAATGTAGTCGTCAATGTATCAAAGGAAAAGTTGGGGAGCAGTACCAGTATAGATTTGGAGCATAGACTGTTCCACATAACCCACAAAGAGGCAGGCATAGCTAGGGCCCATGCGAGTGCCCATAGCTACACCCTTGGTCTGGAGAAAGTGGGAAGAGCCGAAAGAGAAGTTATTAAGTGTGAGTACCAGTTCCGCCAACCTGAGGAGTGTGGTGGTGTTGGGGAACTGGTGAGGTCTATCGATTCCCTCCCTCCCCCTTCCCCATCCCACTTCTACTCTGTCTCCTCTTCTAGCTGCCTATCACCTCTCATGACTCTGCCTTCTTCTACCTCCCATAGTGCTTTCCCCTTAGATTCCTTCTTCACCTCTCCTGCCTATCCCCTCCCTGCTTCCCCTCCCCCACCCCTTGATCTTTCCTCTGATTGGTTTTCCACCGTCTCTCCACCTTCTTTATAGGGCCCCTGCCCCCTCCTTCTTTAGTCCTGATGAAGGGTTTCGACCTGAAACGTTGACTGCTTCTTTCAACGGATGCTGTCCAACCTGCTGAGTTCATCCAGCTTTTCTGTACATCTTGATTTGACCACAGCATCTGCAGTGTACTTTGTGTTTGCTGCAATCAACAATGGTTCTCAATGTTCCTGCATTACTTTCACGATATCAGCAAAGCTCATTTTGACGAGTTTGATTGGAGCAGTTAAACTTTAAAGCAAACTGTATGCCCTTAAGCTGAATACACAGCAAGAATGGCACTGTTTCTCATTGGCTATTTCATATGCTTTAAAATTATGCTCAATTCATTCAGTATACAAAATCCAGTTGTCTTTTGTGTGATGGAACATATCTATCTTTTCGATGTAGCCAGCTATTTCTGCTTTTTTATGATTATTATCATCTCGTATTCACTGTTTATGCACCAAAGAATTCTTCTGTTTTAGTTCTTTTCTTCTGAAAATAACGTGTTGTGCTGCTCAGTTTGAACTCAAGCATCTTGCTGTGCTTCCACAGGTAGGTAGTCAGCTTGGGATTGTTTTAAAAATACCTAGTGCCAATGTTATGTTCTACAACTCCAAAATATTAAATTAATTAAAAGGAAATGTTAGGAGTCAGAAATGTGAGTCTAATTTAGTTTTACTTTAAGTGAGGCACACATTTACCTCGTGGTAACATTACAATGTTTGCAATTCAATTTGGACATATAACCCATAATTAATTATTTACATGAACAAGAATAGTTAATCAAACAGTATACTGAACATATTACTCAAACACTACTGAAATATTAAATAGACAACACCCCTTACCATTATTTATCAATGTACTATAGAAAGCAACCTACCTGACGATGGACCCAAATACTGGGATATCCGAAGCAAGTTTCAAGCCACAGTATTACACTGGATCTGAAATCAAAAGAAATACTAGACAATATCACGAGTAGGCTTGCGATTGAGCATCAAACCACAGTTCAGGTGTTCCTTAAGTACTCAATTCTTGGTGCTGAAAGCATGGTAACCTATTAGTGGGGCTGTCCTGATCCCTTAAAGGGGACACATCAACTATCCGTACTCCAGGGAATTTGAGCATCTAATTCCCGGAAGCTGGCATGGTTGAAGGTGTCTCATAACATTTATTCTGCACTCTTGTGATGAATTTATCTGTAACATAGAACACTACAACACAGTACAGGTCCTTCAGCCCACAATGGAATGCCTACCTTTTAACTGACAGTACGATCAATCCAACCCTTCCTGCTTCCGTCCTGCCTAGCCCTTAATTTTTCTGTCATCCATGTGCCAATCTAAGAGTTGCTTAAATGCCCTAAATATATTTGCCTCTGCCATCTCCCCTGGCTGTGAGCTTATATACACTCACCATTCTTTGTGGAAAGAACTCATAATAGCATAAGAGCATAAGATATAGGAGCAGAATTAGGCCATTTGGTTCATTGGGTCTGGTCTGTCATTTCACTATAGATGATCTATTTCTCCCTCAGCCCCAACCTCCTGCTTCTCCCCGTATCCCTTCATGCCCTGACTATACCAGAATTTATTAACCTCTACCTTAAGTATACCTGAAGACTTAGCCTTCATAATCATATGTGTCTCTGACATCTCCCCTATACATTCCTCCAATTACCTTAAGATTATGCACCTCCCATTTCGAACCTCTCAATCTATGCCTCTTATCATCTTGTACACCTCTATCAAGTCACCTCTCATCATTCTTAGCTCCAAAGAGGTTCACTCAACCTATTCTCATAAGACATGCCCTCTAATCTATGAGCATCCTAGTAATTCTCATCTGTGCTATCTCCAAAGCTTCAGCATCCTCCCTATAATGATGTGACCAGAACTGAGCATAATATTTAAGGGCAAAGGAAAATCTTGCATTTATTTAGTACTTTTAATACTGTATCTTGGAGTACAGGTGGATCTCCTGAAGCCAGTGACATTTCCAGAGTTTATAGAGCAATAATATTACCTTGCAGCTCTTAGACGTCACTCCCAAAGGTCCCTCTGTTCCTCCACACTGCTAAGAATTGTGCCATTAATCCTGTATTCGGTCTTCGATTTTGACCTTCCAAACTGAACCACTTCACACTTCTCCAGATTGAACTCCATCTGCCACTTTTCATCCAGTGCTGTATCCTGTCAATATTCCATAATAACCTACGCCAATCTTCTACACTATCCATAACCCCACCAAACTTCATGCCATTTGTAAACTTACTAACTCACCCTTCTACTTCCTCAGCCAGGTCGTTTATAAAAATCACAAAGATCAGAGGTTTCAGAGCAGATCCCCGAGGAATATCACTGGCCACTGACCTCCCTCAGAATACTTTCGATCTGTAAGTCTGTAGAAATGGTATGCAAGACAAGTTTTTCAGTGGGCATCAGTGCATGAGATAATTGAAAAAAACAATTTTTCAAATTAATTTCCACTAAAAAAAAAATTTAAAATTCAATGAGATGTCATAAACTTGGCTATTAACCAACATGGACTTGGAAAATTTACCTCAATATCACACCTATAAAATACTCAGACCTAATTTAGTAATAATGGAAAGAAGTTATTTACCAAAGAAGCAGTTAGTTTAATTGTGCCTAAGGGAGAATGGTCTATGATCATCCTGTGGAGAGTGAGTGAACTGAGTTTCAAAGGCCATGACTGATAGATACTTGACAATTAAGTACATTATAGTAAGAAGAGCAATTCCAGGATCAGAATTCCAAATGACTGGGATAGGATCATCAACCTATAGTGTTGATAACTCATTGGAACGCCATACAGAGTAAACAAAAATGAAAATACTACAATTGCGTAGTTATAGCGTCAGCCAGAATGGAAAAACTAAGATGAACTAAAATTGACTGAAATTTCATATTCAATGATACAATGCTAAACTTTTCAAAGCTGCAAAGAGAATTCTGGAGAACCCATGTACATGTCTTTCCTCTGTGCCTCTGCTGAGCAGCAATACGGTTGCCATTGCACAGATGACAAGTTGTATCTGGAGTGACAGAGTCTGAATGCTAGAAGGTGTAAACCTCAGTAGAAAAACTTATTAATATATTTTAGAATGCAAACAAACTCAAAATTTCTCCTCCATCAAGGCACTTCTATTCTAGAAATGGATAGATATTACATTTTCCCATGTCAGTCTGTTTATTGTTCTGTATTATGAAATAGGGTACAAAGGGCATGGGATCCTTTATTATTAGTTATATCTCATTTTGTCCAGTACATTAGGAATAAATTAGGTGTATTTAAGTATTTAATTGTTTCTGTTTAAGTATAAAGTAAATACTTCACATCCAGGGAGCAAATAAGTGTGTATAACCTGCTGATTATATCCTTCATGTAACCAGTATGGATGGAACAGACTGAATGATCTGCTTTCATGAAGTTACTACTCTGAGTTTTTCTGATATTCTTTTCCCTGGAAAGTACTCATTATCCACTAGCCGATAAATAATAAACATTTTGTTTAGTTCATCCAGTGAAAGACCCCCTTTAAGTAAAATATTCCTATGCATTAAGTGTGCACATTATTATCAAATTCCCTTCAACCATCAGACGAGTGTTTACAGCTTGCTCTGAAATGGACCATATAATTCAAGAACTGTCACAATTCATGATGAAAAGTGACTAGTTTTATTTTAATAGGTATTATTACTGAATGGTTCCATTGAAGCAGTTTCATCTGTAGAAAATGGGATTATATTGGAACAAAACCATTTTACTGTCACATCTAAGTTTATTGTGATTTTTGGCACTGACAGCCTGAAAGGATAGCTTGCTGCTCAGTTAAAGGATTCTGCTACAGTAATTGCAGCTCAGTCAATTGATGATAGTTAATGCCAACAAAGGCTGACTTACACTCTTAGGTTTTAGTACATTACGTTTATGTAGACCTACAAAACATACATTTGATAATAACAGCAAGTTTGATTATTTTAATAATACTATGTTTTTCTAAGGATGAACTTTCATTAATCCACACCATACTCCCATTTTCCATACTTAACATGTTTATATCCCCCTTTCCTTCCTACCTCAAAATTGTTTGCAAATTTTGATACAAATTACTCAAACCCCTTCTCTGTAATATTTATATTGACCATAAATATCTTTCGCCATTTTAAAGCCCACAGAATTCTGGATGATTTCAGAAGATTTGGCAGCATCCATGGAAAGGAATATGGGGTCAATGTTTTGGGCCAAGACCCCTCATTAGGATCATATCCCAATGATAGTCTTGGCCCAAATCATCGACTGTTTATTCCTTTCCATAGGTACTGCCTGACCTGCTGAGTTCCTCCAGCATTTTGTGTGTGTTGCTTTGAATTAACAGCATCTGTTACTAGTTGTAATTTTTCAACATACAAATGAAATACTCGTTCCTACCATATGCTTTTTGGACTTAACCAGTAATCTAGCCAAGTAAATTTACAGTATATTACCTGTAAATTTACAGTATATTTACAGTATAATAGGTAGACACATCGTGTGTCTACCTATTATATATCACTGTCTGAATAGCTTCGGTAAATTCATTGTCCATCCTATTAATTACATCCTTAGATGTAATTAATAAAACTATATTTTCAAACAATACTTTCTTCCATAAATCTGCCTTGACCCTGTCTAATCATGCTTTGATTTTCAAACTATTTGGTTACCTTCTCTGTTTTTCCCGAATCATTTGCAGTTTGCTAATGCATTGAGGAAAATGACACAGTATATATTATGAGTTTGAGTCCTGCCGAAGGGTCTTAGCCCAAAACATCGACAATACTTTTTTCCATAGATGCTGCCTATCCTGTTGAGTTCCTCCAGTATTTTGTATGTGTTTCTAGAATTTCTAACATCTCTCGTTTATGATTTGGATCCTACCTTGTCCTTGCTATGGTGAACCAATACTATCCTAGGAGCTGCAGGTTGAGGCTCATCTTGAGATGATTGTCATTGGTTGCATTCTGTAAGACTGAGAAATTATTTCAGTCAACAGTTGGAAATCTGCTAATCATTTGGGGTCTATTCCTGTTAGTTCCTGTCAGTAAAGTTGAAATCTTAACTTTTCATCAGGACCTAGAAACATCTTTTTGGTGTTAAACTGCCTCAAGTCTCATCAACAAAGATGGAACAAACAAAAACTTTTATATGCTGTGATTTTCAACTTTTAGTCTCAACAACAGCTTGCTTCCACTTGCAAATTGACCTGGTTTTACAAACTCTATATTATGGAAGTTATAGCTTCTTAAAGCTTCTACCTCGCTGTAAGTTCCTGCAATCTTGTACTCAGGATCATTCCAAACTACCTCTAATAAACTCTGCCATATCCCAGTTTGCTGTTCATTACTGTACTGGATTACCAAATTCTGCATTCAAGCACAAAAAAAAGATAATTTACTTCGTGTTCTGTTCACTTGAGAAATACGCCTATAGGCTTGTTCCTGTGTAACAGTCTTTCCCAGAGCATAACTATGCTGCAAAGAAAGAGTTATTTGTGATTCTTCACAGTGTGGAAGTTTGAAGACAAATTGATGCCAGCTTGGAATGTTATCATAGTCTGTAGATGTGCATGAATGCACTTCCCTGAGATAAGACAGTGAATGATGTTTTCCTCCTTACAGACCTGTTATCCCTGTTTTTATTAAATGACAGTATGTATCTGGCCTGAAGGTCATAAGTGATAAGGAGATGCAGTTGGTACCACTAGGGATGGGAAAGTACTGAGGTGATGATTATGCTATGATTTGAAGGAATCTTAAGGGGTATAAAAAGAGGCACTTCTTGTGCAGGGGAATAGAGTCTTGTTACAGACAGAGGGAAAGAGGGAACGAGAGAGAGAGAGAGAGAGAGAGAGAGAGAGAGAGAGAGAGAGAGAAAGAGAGGGAGGGTGAGGGGGGAAAGAGGAGGGAGAGAGGGCAAGAGAGGGGCAGAGCGAGAGAAGGGAGGGAGAGGGGGAGAGAGTGGGATAGAGTGGGGAGAGAGAGGGCAAGAGGGGCAGAGAGAGGGGAGAGGTGGAGGGGGAGAGAGAAGGGAGTGGGAGAGGGGAGAGAGTGGGAGAAGTGAGAGGGGAGAGGGTGGAGAGGGAGAGAGTGGGAGAGGAGAGAAGGGGGAGAGTGGGAGAGAGAGGGGGGAAGGTAGCAAGAGGGGAGAGAGAGGAGAGGGAAGAGGGGCAGAGAGGGGAGAGGGGAGGGGGCAGAGGGGGAGAGGGAAAGAGAAAGTGGGGAGGGGAGAGAGAGCGTGAGAACGAGAGGGGAAGAGGGAGAGGAGAGTGAGCGAGAGAGAGGAGTAAGGGGTTGAGAGAGGGGGAGAGGGGGAGCGAGAGGGGGAGAGGAAGGGGATGAGAAGGAAAGAGAGGGAGAGGGAAAGAAAGGGGAGAGAGAGATGGGGAAAGAGAGGCAGAGAGAGAGAGATAGAGCAAAAGAGAGGGAAAAAGAGAGACAGAGAGAAAGAGAGATCCGTTGCCTCAGTTTGGCCATTATGTGCCATTCAGCAACCATCCTGCAACTTGAAGACCTTAGTTCACACCAGAAAAGTGGTAGGTTTGTAGAGGCGGTTCAAAAGCTCATCTCTGAAAGAGAAATTACAGGCTAATGATTGCAGTGATCATCTACCAGAAAAAGTGTGATTAATAAAGTAGTTAATAGTTTTATTTGTTTTCTTTTTTACCTGCAAATAGTCACTTGTTCACCAGCGCCACCAGTGTCTCCTGTGTTTGCAGATGCATGTGCAAATACTCTTAGCTGAATAAGGAAAGAACGTAGAAGGAAATATAAAATAATTTTTTTTGTTATGCATGCCCAGGCTCATGTTCCATTACATCATTCAGAGTTCCACGGTAATCACTTGCTCGGAGTGATTCATCAAGGGTCTCCATGCCAAGGGAACATGCTTCCAGCAGGCACTGTTTATATCACTCTGTCAAGGTCCCTGTAACTCCCTGGCAGCATCTCTTCCACTTACTTCACATCACTGCAGTGTCCATTAAGTAGTATCACTGCACATGGAAGAGTTCAGATTACATTGTGGAAATAGTTGCAGAATTCTCACTTACAAAGCTAACTGCAGAAACTGCAGGTATTTGTATTAGCTGTTGAAACTGACATAGTACAACATTTCACTCAGGAACCCAACAAAGCTCAAGTTAAAATGTTGATGTTTTATATTACATTCACAAAAAGTATAATGGTGACTTACAACACTGCTTTAATGTCATGAAAAAGTAGTGGAACAGTTTCCAGATCATTACATCAATAATGGACTGCAGCACTTACTCAGGTGGTACATACTTGCCAGTACAATTACAACTCCAAGCTAAAACAGAGAGAAAATCCTTGGTATTTTCAGTGCTGCATGTAATGTCAAGAATCTGAGCATTCTGTGATGGGTAGTGTCTCTTTCTTATGTTCTTTTGCGCTTCAGAAAATATTTTATCAAGCCTTGTTCAGTTTTCACGATGATAGAGATTGCAAGTTTAAATTTATTTTGTCATCTGTCATTATGCAATGGCCATAATAATTTAAATACTGGATATAATCAAAACAAAAAAAATGCTGAAAATACTCAACAGATCAAATAGTTCCTCTGGAAATACTTGAAAGTTTTAGTTTGCTTTTGACAAATTCCTATATTAGAAAATAAATTCAACCAGAGCAGACATTGTGGGAACGGCCATTATGTGAGTGGGACCCTATTAGAATTGTTAGGTTCAGGCTTCATCTCAAGAGGCTTAGGTAAGAAGAGCCAAAGGCTCTTGGTAAGCCTCTTTCATTCTTTGTCTCTTAGTATGCAGCTAATGCAGTGAAATGGGGTCCAGGGTCAGTGGTAGATTCTTCATGTGGGATGTGGGAACTCTGAGAGAACTTCAGTCTCCCTGATCACATCTACACGAAGTGCATCCATCTGTAGCTCCTTACAACTTATGTCAGGGAGCTGCAGCTGGATGACCTACAGGTCATAGAGGAGAATGAGGTAGTCACTCCTAAGAAGCAGGAGGCTGGTAGCTGGGTGACCGTCAGAAGAGGGAAACAAATAGGCAGCCAGTGCAGAGTACCCCTTTGACCATTCTTCTCAATAGTAAACATACTGCTTTGGAAACTTTTGGGGAAAGACCTACCAGGGGAAAGCCACAGTAATTACATCTCTGTGGCTCAGAAGGGGAGGGAGGAGAAAAGGAATGCAGTAGTGATAGGGAATCAAGGATTAGAGAAGCAGACATGAGATTCTGTAGATGTGATTGAAACAACTGGATGGCTCCCAGTTGCCAGGTCCAGGGATGCCTTGGATTGGGTCCACTACATTCTAAAGGGGGTGGGTAAACTGTCAGAAGTCATTGGGCATTTGGTACCAATGAGGTACAAAAAGGGATGAGGTCCTGAAGGAGGTTGCTAAGAAGCTGAAAAGCAGGACTTCAAGAGGAGTAATGTCTGGATTGCTGCCTGGGCCATTTGCCAGTAGTCTTAAGAATAGGATGATTTGGCAGATGAATGCTTGACTGAAAAATTGGTGCACTGGGAAGGGTTTCATATTTCTGGAGCAGCGGGGTCTCTTCTGGGAACGTATGACCTGTAGGAAAAGGACGAATTACATCTGAATTTGAGGGGGTTCAATATCAATGCATGTGGACAGATTTGCTAGAGCTGCTGTGGAGGCTTTAGGCTAATTTGGCAGTGGATGAAAAGTAGAATGATAGGGCTGAGGATGGGTCAGTATACAAGAAGATGCAGTTTGTAATGAGACTGTGAGGAAAGTTAGGCCAATTACTGTGTAAAATTACAGTCAGTGGGATGGGTTAAAGTATGTTTTTAAACTAAATAGTAGGTTCAAAAGTTCACTTAGGTCACTCATCCTTGCAAACAGAACAAGTGCTTCACCTGCCCCTACACCTTCTCCCTCACAACCATTCAGGGCCCTAAACATTCCTTCCAGGTAAGGTGACATATTACTGGTGAGTCTGTTGTGGTTATATACTGTGTTTGGTGCTCATGGTGTGGCCTCTTGTATATCAGTGAGACCCAACGTAGATTGGGAGACTACTTTGCTGAGCATCTACACACCATTCGCCAGAACAAGTGGGATCTCCCAGTGGCCACCTATTTTAATTCAACTTCCCATTCCCATTCCAATATGTCCATCCATAGCCTCTTCCGCTGTCAGGGTAAGGCCACACTAAGATTGAAAGAACCACATCTTATATTCCATCTGGGAGTCCTACAACCTGATGGCATGAACATTGACTTCTCAAACTTCCATTAATACCTCCAGCCCCACGCCCTTCACAATTTTCGATCCCTTTGTCCCTCTCTCATGTTATCTACTTACCTGCCCATCACCTCCCTTTTCCCCCCTTCTTCTTTCTTCCATGGCCTTCTGTCTCTTTTACCAATCAAACTCCTAGATCTTTGCTTCATCCCTCTCCCACTAAATTTCACCTATTGCCTGGCATTTCTCTTTCTCCTCCCCCCACCTTTCAAATCTGTTCCTTGGCTTTTTTTCTCTGGTCCTGCCGAGGGGTTTTGGCCCAAAATATCGACTGTACTTTTTTCGATAGATACTGCCTGGCCTGCTGAGTTCTTCCTGCATTTTTATGTGTGTTGCTCAGATTTTCTCTTGGTTGTAGTTAAAAATTCAAGAGTTTGGAGAATTGATGGTAAAGTAAAAGGGAAGGAGAGTGCAGCAGAGATTACAGAAGTCTCCAAAACAATAAAAAAAACAAAAAGTTTAGAAAAAGATAAGAATTTAACTTCTGGTATCATGGAGGCAAAATTGGAAAGAGTGAAGAACACAGGACTGAAGTTGTTAGATTTGAATGCACACAGTATAGAGAATAAGGCAGATGATCTTGTAGCGCAATTAGCAATTGGCAGTTCTGATAGTATGGGCATCACTGAATCATGGCTGAAAAAAGATCATAGTTGGGGGCTTACAATCTGAGGATAAACTTTGTAATGAAAGAACAGGCAGATAGGCAGAGGGGGTTGGATGGCTGTGATGGTAAAAATGAAATCAAATTCTTAGAAAGAGGAGACATAGGATTGGAAGATGTAGAATCTTATGGGTCGAGTTAAGAAGGAACAAGTGTAAAGACAATGATGGGAGATGTATACAGGCCTCTAAACAGTAGCGGGGATGTGGGTACAAACTATAAGGAAGACAGAAAAGCATGTAAGAAGGGCAATGTTATGACAGTTACATGGGATTTCAATATACAGGTAGATTGGGAAAACCGGTGCTGAATCCCAAGAGAGGGAATTTATAGAATGCCTACGAGATGGCTTTTTGGAACAGATTATGGTTAAGCCCAGAAGGAAAGAGGCATTTCTGGATTGTATGTATTGTAATGAACCATATTTCATTAGGGAGCTGAAGGCAACGAAACCCTTAGAAAACAGTGATCGTAATATGATAGAGTTTTTCAAGAAGAAAAGAAAAGCTTATGAAAGGTTCAAAAAACTAGGTAATGATAGGAATCTAAAAGATTATAAGGCTAGCAGCAAGGAGCTGAAGAATGAAATTAGGAGAGCTAGAAGGGGCCACGAGAAGGCCTAGGCGGATAGGATTAAGGAAAACCTCAAGGCATTCTACAAGTATGTGAAGAGCAAGAGGATACTACATGAGAGAATAGGACCAATCAAGTGTGACAGTGGAAAAGCATGTATGGAACTAGAGGAAATAACAGAGGTACTTAATGAATACTTTGCTTCAGTATTCACTATGGAAAAGGATCTTGGTGATTGTAGGGATGACTTGCAGCAGACTGAAAAGCTTGAGCATGTAGATATTAAGGTAGAGGATGTGCTGGAGCTTTTGGAAAGCAACAAGTTGGATAAGTCACTGCGACTGGACAGGATGTACCCCAGACTACTGTGGAAAGTGAGGGAGGAGATTGCTGAACCTCTGGCGATGATCTTTGCATCATCGATGGGGATGGAAGAGGTTCTGGAGGATTGGAGGGTTGTGGATGTTGCAGCTTTATTCAAGAAAGGGAGTAGGAATAGTCCAAGAAATTATAGGCCAGTGAATCTTACTTCAGTGGTTGGTAAGTTGATGGAGAAGATCCTGAGGGGCAGGATTTATGAACATTTGGAGAGGCAGAATATGATTAGGAGTAGTCAGCATGGCTTTGTCAAGGCAGGTTCTTCCTTACGAGCCTGACTGAATTTTTTGAGGATGTGACAAAACACATTGATGAAGGTAGAGCAGTAGATGTAGTGTATATGGATTTTAGCAAGGCATTTGATAAAGTACCCCACGCAAGGCTTATTGACAAAGTAAGGAAGTATGGGTTCCAAGGGGACATTGATTTGTGGATCCAGAACTGGCCTGCCCACAGAAGGCAAAGAGTGGTTGTAGGTGGGTCATTTTCTGCATGGAGACCGGTGATCAGTGATGTGCCTCAGGGATCTGTTCTGGGACCTTTACTCTTTGCGATTTTTATAAATGACCTGGATGAGGAAATGCAGGGATGGGTTAGTAAATTTGCTGATGACACAAGGTTGGGAGTGTTGTGGATAGTGTGGAGAGCTGTCAGAGGTTACAATTTCTGTCAGAGATACCCAATTTCCCTCGGGATCAATAAAGTATGTGTGTCTGTCTGTCAATGGGACATTGATAGGATGCAAAACTGGCTGAGAAGTGGCAGATGGAGTTCAACCCAGATAAGTGTGAAATGGTTCATTTTGGTAGATCAAATATGAAGGCTGAATATAGCATTAATGGTAAGACTCTTGGCAGTGTGGAGGATCACAGGGATCATGGGGTCCGAGTCCATAGGACACTCAAAGCTGCTATGCAGGTTGACTCTGTGGTTAAGAAGGAATATGGTGCTTTGGCCTTCATCAATCATGGTAATGAGAGATAATGTTGCAGCAATATAGGACCCTGTTGGAGAACTATGCTCAACTCTGGTTGCCTCACCACAGGAAGGATGTGGAAACCATAGAAAGGGTGCAGAGGAGATTTACAAGGATGTTGCCTGGATTGGGGAGCATGCCTTATGAGTGAACTCGGCCTTTTCTCTTTGGAGCAACAGAGGATGCGAGGTGACCTGATAGGGGTGTACAAGATGATGAGAGGCATTGATCATGTGGATAGTCAGAGGCTTTTCTCCAGGGCTGAAATGGCTAGCACAAGAGGGCATAGTTTTAAGGTGCTTGGAAGTAGATACACAGATGTCAGGGGTAAGTTTTTTACACAGAGAGTGGTGAGTGCATGGACTGTACTGCCATTGGTGGTGGTGGTGGAGGTGGAAACAATAGGGTCTTTTAAGAGACTCCTGGATGGCTACATGGAGCTTAGAAAAATATAGGGCTATGGATAAAGCTTAGGTTGTTTTAAATAGGGACATGTTCGATAGAGCTTTGTGTGCCGAAGGACCTGTATTGTGCTGTTGGTTTTCTATGTTTCTAGGTCTAATTCTCCCTGCAGTTTGAGAGGTAGAATCTAAAATCACATGTATCAATAATGCCGTGGAGAACATGAGAGAGGTGTTTGCCAAATTTGTTAGAAAGTGGACACTAGCATGGATGAAAGCAGAACAGCAATGGCTAGAGTCTCTCGGAGCAACTTGGAAGGTGCAGGACAGATACATGCCAAAGAAGAAGAAGTATTTTAAATGGAGGATGAGGCAACCATGAATGGCAAAGGAAGTCAAAGACAGCTTAAAAGCAAAATAGAGGGCATCAACTCAGAGGTTACTATATTAGGTCCACCTGTACACCTGCTCATTAATGCAAATATGTAATCAACCGGTCACATGGCAGCAACTCAATGCATGAAAGCATGCAGACATAGTTATGAGGTTCAGTTATTGTTCAGACCAAACATGAGAATGGGTAAGAAATGTGATCTAAATTATTTCAGAAACTGCTCATTTCCTAGCATTTCCATGCACAATAGTCTTGAGCACTTATAAAAAATGGTACAAAAAACAAAAAAAAGATTCAGTGAGTGGCATTTCTGGGAGTGAAGACACCTTGTTAATGAGAGAAGCTGGAGGAGAATGGCCAGGATGGTTCAAGCTGACAGGAAGGAGACAGTAACTCAGATCATCACGTGTTATAACAGTGGTGTGCAGAAGGGCATTCCCAAATCCACAACATCTTGAACCTTGAAGAAGATGGGCTACAATGGCAGAAGACTACAAACATATTCAGTGGCCATTTTATTAAGAATAGGTGGTACCTAAAAAAGTGATTACTTTTGTATAAAGTAGCAGAAAGTATTTTTCAATACTCAATAAGTATTTTGCATCCATCTTCACTGTAGATGACACTAGAGTTAGAATCTGAGGCAGAATCAGGTTTAATATCATTAGCATGTGTTGTGAAATGTGTTGTTTTGAGGTTGCAGTTCATTGTAATACATAATAATAAAGAAACTCATAAAAATAAATAAGTCATGTAAAAAGAAAGCAAAGAAAGAAAAAAAGTAGTGAGGTAGTGTACATGGGTTGATTGTCCATTCAGAAATCTTATGGTGGAGGGTAAAAAAATATTCCAAAAACACTGAGCGTGTGGTTCTAGGTTCCTGTTCTCTTTCATGAAGGTAGCAATGTGAAGAGTGCATGCCCTGAATGATGCGAGTCCTTAATGATGGATGCCGCCTTTTTGAGGCATTGCCTTTTGAAGACATCTTCAATGCTTGGGAGGCTAATGGCAATGATGGAGTTGACTTAGTTTGAAACTTCTTCCAATCCTCTGCAGTGGCCCCTCTATACTAAATGATGATACAACCAGTCAGAATGCTCTGAATGATACATCTGTAGAAATTTATGTTTTTCTTTGGTGACAAACCAAGTCTCTTCAAACCCAAATAAAATATCGCTGCTTTCATGTCTTCTTTGAATTGCATCAATATATTGGTCCCAGGACAGATCCTGGGAGATGTTGACACTTAGGAGTTTGAAACTTTCCACTGCTTATCCCTTCATGAGGACTGTTGAGTGTTCCTTCAACTTCTCCTTCCTGAAGTCCACAATCAATTCCTTGGCTTTAATGATGTTGAAGGCAAGTTTGTTATTGTGCCACCACTCAACCAGCAGAATGTTAGAAGTTTGTGTGAAGGGGGCAAAAATGAGTGTATTTGCTATTACTTAGGACAGGGGTCAGCAACCTTTACCACTGAAAGAGCCATTTGGACACGTTTCCCACAGAAAAGAAAACACTGGGAGCCACAATACCCGTTTGACATTTAAAATGAAACAACACTGCATACAACGTTTTTTTGCCTTTATGCTATGTATAAACAAACTATAATGTGTTGCATTTATGAAATCGATGAACTCCTGCAGAGAAAACGAAATTACATTTCTGCATGCAACAAAAACATTTTGAACTCCGAAAAAAAGACTTTGGGTTGAAGGTTACTTTTATGTAAAATACTCAATGTCTATTTGAGTCCTTCTTGTATTTATGAAAAACACCAAGCTTAAATTTTCCGCCAGCAGCAAACCAAAAATAAGGTCAGCCAGCTGTCAACCTGAAAAATAAAAGGACTATTTCACTGAACAATGAAAAAATATGAATATATGTAAAATAATAGGAAATTAAAATATTAATCATACTTGGTTAATGGGATTTCTGCTCCTGGACCTCAGCGCACAGCGTCTGCACATCAGGGCTGTATGACGTCACCTTCATCTTTACACAGGATCGCAAGCTGTCATCTGTGAGGCGTCCGCGATGTTTGTTTTTAATAAAGTTCATGTTGGAGTACACCTGCTCCCATACATATGTGGATCCAAAGATCGACAGGACTCCAAGCACATATTTTTTAATGTTTACATAAATGTCAGGGATAGCATTCCATGTTTCGAACACAAGTTTGTCCGGTTTTGGGAGGTTTTCAATATCACTCCATTTGTGATTCTGAGCAAGAACAGCCTTCTGACGGGCAACATCTTCAAGGTCTGCTGTCAAGCGTCTAAACTTGGACACCCATATGTCTTTGTCGGCTATGTCGGCCAGTTCCATCTCAAGATCAGGTTGACTCACACCTGCCAATGCAGTCGTATTCAGTAGGGATGGATCGATGCTTAGGGGAGTGACCGGGAAGGATAATGTGTTTTTTCCCTCTCTGAACTCACAGAAGCGTTTCCCAAATGATGTTTGCATTGCGATGATTGCAGAATGTAAATACTCTGAATTTATCATGTCGTGACCTTGTTTGAACTCTCTCAAATTGGGGAAGTGTGACAATGTGCCTTTCTGTAAATCTCTGGCAAGCACTGTCAACTTGCGCTCGAATGCCAAAACATCCTCCAACATGTGTAGGGCTGAACGTCCTTTCCCCTGAAGAGCTGTGTTCAGCGTGTTCAGGTGCACTGTCATGTCTACCATGAAGTGTAGCTTTTCCAGCCACTCTGGCTGTTCCAGCTCAGGAAAGGTGAGCCCTTTGCTGCCCAGGAAAGTTTTCACTTCTTCCAGACATGCGACAAAGTGTTTCAGCACCTCCCCTCTGGACAGCCAGCGATTAAAAACACGTTGTAGCGGTGTGCTACACGCAGTCAGTAAACTGCAGTCAAAGATAACTATTCGAACTAAACAGCCTTGCTTTTAAGCCTCCCTCAACCCGCCCCCCCCCCCCCATGGGTGTGGATGCTCCAAAAGACATGTACTCACAAACCCCCGTAGGCTATCTCCCTTAGCCTGAACGCTGGCTAATTGTGAGCCGGTTCGGATGTGCCAGGAAATGGGTCGCCACAACATTTTATTTAGATTGTACAAGATCACCATAATCTTCAAATTTAGAATTACATTTCAAAAACTAACAAACTAACATAAAATACATTTTAATTAAATACTCAACATTTATTTTCCAAAGCCACAGGGAGCCGCAGCACAGAGATGAAAGAGTCGCATGCGGCTCCGGAGCCGCGGGTTGCCGACCCCCGACTTAGGAGAAGCTGCTTGAGAAGCTGAAAAGCCTGAAGGTATCTAAGTCATCTGGACCAGATGGACTACACTGAGCTCTGAAAGAGGTTGCAGAAGATATTGTGAAGACATTAATAATCATCTTCCAAAAGTCACTAAATCCTGGAATGTTTCCAGAAGACTGGAAAATTGGAAATGTTATTCCGCTCTTTAAGAAGGGAGGAAGGCAGATGAAAAGAAATCATAGGCCAGTTAGGCTGACTTCAGTGGTTGGCAAGATGCTAAAGCCCATTATTAAGGATGAGTTTTGGGGTACTTGGAGACACATGATAAAATAGAAAACTATAAAGGGAAAACTTGCTTGACTAGTTTGTTGGTACTCTTGGAGGAAGTAACAGGCAGGATAGACAAAGGGGAGTCAATGGATGATTGCTTGGATTTTTAGAGGACCATTGAAAAGGATCTAAGCTCTAAAGGCTTCTAATGAAGATAACAGCCCATGATCATATTGAAAAGATACTAGTATCGATAGAAGATTGGCTGACTGTCAGGAGCCAAGAGTGGGATTCAAGAGAGACTTTTCTAGTTGACTGCATTTGACTAGTGGTCTTTTGCAGAGATCGGTGCTGGGTCGACTTCTTTTCACGTTATATGATTTAGATGACTGAATAGATGACTTTTTGGTCTAGATTGCAGATGATACTAAGGTAGGTGGAGGGGCAGGCAGTATTGAGTAAGCAGGGAGTAGCAGGACTTTGGCAGATGAGGAGAATCAGCAAAGAAGTGGCAGATGGAATATAGTGCAAGGAAATGTATGGTCATGCATTTTGGTAGAAGGAATACAAGTATAGACTATTTTCTACATGGGTTATAATTCAGAAATCAGAGGTGTAGAGGGACTTGGTAGTCCTTATGCAGGATTCCCTAAAGGCTAACTTGCTGGTTGAGTCAGTAGTAAGGCAGCCAAATGCAATATTAGCATTCTTTTTAAGAGGTTTGGAATATAAAAGGAAGGATGTAGTATCGAGGCTTTGCAAGCCATTGGGCAGACTGCATTTGGAATATTCTAAGCAGTTTTGGATCCCACATCTAACAAAGGATGTGTTAACATTGGAGGTGTCTAGAGGAGGTTTTTAAGAATGATCCCGGGAATGAAAGTGTTAGCACGAGGAATGTTTGATGGCTCTGGGCATGTATTCTCATTGAAACTTGTGGAATATTGAATGGCCTAGATAGAGTGGACATAGAGAGGATGCTTCTGATAATGAGGGAGTCCGTAATCAAAGGGCACAGCATCAGAATATAAAGATATCCCTTTAGAACATAGATGAGCAGGAATTTTTTTAGTCAGAGGGTGCTGAATCTGCGGAATTTGTTATCACACACAGTTGCAGAGTTACATCAATAGGTATATTTAAAGCAAACATTGATAAGTTCTTGAGCATCAAAAGTTACAGGTAGAAGACAAGAGAATGGGGTTGAGAGGGATAATAAATCAGGCATGATGGAAGGCAGAACAGACTCTATGGGCTGAATGGCCAATTCTGCTCCTATGTCTCATGTTCATGGATTTGTGGTCTTCTGGAATTATCCACCATGTTTATCATGATTGCAAGGGTAAATTTTGTTAATGACTACCATCGCCCATAACAATTTAATATATCCAATGATGTGAACATAGAAATGAGGACTCACATGACTTGATAACCCATGTTCACCCCTTCTGTGCTTATAAGAAGACTGCTGGCATCTATTATTCAGAAGCTGTTCCTATAATATCCTGTATCCATCTATCATGTTCCCCCACCAACCTCTAGTTCTATTGTGTGGTGATTAGACCTTTGAATATAGATAAGCTATGTGAAAATTCAAAGCAATAAATATGCCTCTTCTAATATTAAATAAATAAAGTAGTTGCTGGGTTTTTCCCTGATACTAAAGCCAGCTTTCCTGTGTGTGCTCTACAATAAATGTCAAACACTTCAGTAATGATTTCAATTTATAAGGGGGTCACCAACTGGACGTTTCACACAGACCATCATCACCTTTAGATTCTTTGCATCGTCTGTGTGTCATTATGACAGGTACACAAAAGCAGCTAATCAATATTTCTGACCACAGGGGATTCTGCAGATGCTGGAAATCCAGAGTAACATGACAGAATAGGGTTTAGCATAATGCTATTACAGCACCAGCAATGTGGGTTCAATTCCCGCTACTAACTGAAAGGAGTTTGTACTTTCACCCTGTGACTGCCTGGGCTTCCTCTGGACGCCCCGGTTTCCTTCCACATTCTAAAGGTGTACAGGTTAATATGTTGATTTGTCAATGGATGTAATTGGGTGGTGTGAGGTCAGGCAACATCTCTGGAGAGAAATAAAGAGTCAATTTTTTGAGCTGAGACTTCATCAGGACATGTTTTCAAAAAAATCAAAATTTTTTATTACTCTGTACCCACAGTAATGTACAGAGAGCTTTCACTCAAATCGTGTTCAATTTGACATACAATTTAGGAAAACCTTAGAAAAAGTGATTTAAATTTCAAAGTCTGGATATCAATACGAGGCCAGTCCTCAGATTTATGACTTTGAGCTTCTGCCTCTACACACCCATGCTGAGGACAAGACTAACTTGTGTTTCCACATGGAAGCCCTGCTTTTCAGTGTTAATTAGGTTTAAACCAGCAGCAGCAGCATGTTGTAGCCCGGGGAGTTCTTGTGCTGCTTCTCATGAAGTCCCAGAGGAATACAGAAACATTTGCCGTAAAATCTGCCTACTGAGTCTTGGATGGGTTCTATCTTACCCAAGCACAGCTATTATATCTCATTGGCTTCAGGAGAAATGTAAGTGATGCTTATTTTATTCCTTAGTTGTTTATTTGCACATGAGCTTGTCTTTTAAATTTGTACACTCGGACCCTGTTTAGCACAGAGAATCAGTTCCTCAGAGGTAGAGTGAAATGCTATGCGGGCCCTTATAACATTACATAAACAGACATGTGTACCTGATAAAGAATATCACACCTGAGATTCATGATATATTATTTTATGTAGATTCAGTAATTCATGGAGTAACAAACATGCCCAGCAGCAACACATCGCAACAGCAGCAGTTGTGGTTATACCTTAGAGGAGAGACCAGGCTGTGGGTCCTCCTCTAACTTTGGCTTCTTCTTCAAGCAGGCATCGAGATTTGACTGCCTTTTCTTAAATTTTTTCTAATGAAGTTCTCGGTAGAAGCAAATCACGTCGAGAACCCCTCTCTTTGCCTTATTGCTTCACTGCCAGCCAGGGCCATCATCGATGAATTGGTCCGTGATTTGGTGATGCTGATGCTGAGGAATTTTGTGGTGAGTTTTCTTGCTGGTGTTTCCTCTTCTCCATCCATGTCCTCAGATTCACTCAGGATGTGTTGCTCTGCCAATTCTTGAAGCTCTTCGTTATTAAGGCTCTCACCATGAGAATGCAGTAACTTTTCAACATTGCCATCATTAACATCCTCACACCTTATCACTTGCAGCTTCACATCCATGCTGATGCTTTTCCTGGACATCTACCCTCAGTGGAAGTTGCCGGCCATTTTCCAGATATTATAGATGGAAAAAGTGTAATAAATTGGTGAGGAAGCAAGAATGGTTGCAGACATGGGAGACAGAGCGTGAACTAGTATATGATTGGCTGTGAGTGGCTCAGAGTGTATGTGAAGCCTCTCATTGGCTGATTGAATATTTACTGTAATATAAACTCTTGAGAAGTTTAAAGCTTTGTTTAGGATGAATTTTTTTCATTTAAAAATTTCAATAAAGAATTTAATAACCACATTGTAACGAATCAAAGCTATGCGGGTTAATACTATACGGGGTTTGAGTGTACAACCAGTTTATGAGGTTTCAAACGCTATTGACTAGCTAAGAATGACAACAGCATTCTCAAACCGTCACAACCATGGATTTGACAGTGCGGCAGATACAGCAATTACTCTTGTGAATATGCATGTGTCAGATTATTATTATTTCATTGTGATAGTATTTAGAAACATAGAAATATAGAAAACCTACAGCACAATACAGGCCCTTCAGCCCACAAAATTGTGCCGAACATGTCCCTACCTTAGAAATTACTAGGGTTACCCATAGCCCTCTATTTTACTAAGCTCCATGTACCTATCCAAAAGTCTCTTAAAAGACCCTATTGTATCCGCCTCCATCACCATTGCCAAAAGCCCATTCCACGCACTCATCACTCTCTGCAAAAAACTTACCCCTGACATCTCCTCTGTACCTACTCCCAAGCACCTTAAAACTGTGCCCTCTTTTGGCAGCCATTTCAGCCCTGGGAAAAGCCTCTGACTATCCACATGATCAATGCCTCTCATCATTTTATACAGCTCTATCAGGTCACCTCTCATCCTCCGTCACTCCAAAGAGAAAAGGCTGAGTTCACTCAACCTGTTTTCATAAAGCATTCTCCCCAATCCAGGCAACAACCTTGTAAATCTCCTCTGCGCCCTTTCTATGGTTTCCACATCCTTTCTGTAGTGAGGTGACCTGTACTGAACACAGTACTCCAAGTGGGGTCTGACCAAGGTCCTATATAGCTGCATCATTACGCCTCAGCTCCTAAATTCAATTCCATGATTGATGAAGGCCAATACACCGTACGCCTTCTTAACCACAGAGTCGTCCTACGCAGCTGCTTTGAGTGTCCCATGGACTCGGTCCCCAAGATGCCTCTGATCCTCCACACTGCCAGGAGTCTTACCATTAATACTATATTCTGCCATCATATTTGACCTACCAAAATGAAGCACTTCACACTTATCTGGGTTGAATTCCAGCTGCCATTTCTGAGCCCAGTTTTGCATCCTATCAATGTCCAGCTGTAACCTCTGACAGCCCTCCACACGATCCACAAGACCTCCAACCTTCATGTCATCAGCAAACTTACTAACCCATCCCTCCACTTCCTCATCCAGGTCATTTATAAAAATCACGAAGAGTCCCAGAACAGATCCCTGAGGCACCCCACTGGTGACTGACATCCATGCAGAATATGACCCATCTACAACCTCTCTTTGCCTTCTGTGAGCAAGCCAGATCCGGATTCACAAAGCAATGTCCCGTTGGATCCCGTGCCTCCTTACTTTCTCAATAAGCCTTGCATGGGTTACCTTATCAAATGCCTTGCTGAAATCCATATAGACTACATCTACTGCTCTGCCTTCATCAATGTGCTTACTATAAATTTCAGTGTATAAGCAGAGAATTTGGCCCTAACTTTCAGTCCTAAAATTAGGGGGTCGGCTTATACAGAGGGTGCCAACTTTGAAAAAACAAATACATGGAAGACAGGTCAAATTTACTGGCTGTTTTTGAGTCAAATTGGTTCCACTGTTGATGCATGAATTCTTTGGTTTGTTTAAACTTTTAAACTTGCATCTCGTGGCCAGAGCACGGACTTCAAACCTCCGGGGATGACTGCAATGTCCGTATTTTCAGCTTTCACTGCTGCTTTTGTCTCACCTGACAAGTGCGTTTTGAACATGTCCCAGACAAGTAGCGACTTTTCCTTCCTGACACCTGCGGGACGTCGACGCCACACCTCTTTAACCCACTTCAAGCAACCCGCTTCGGTGATTCACCCACTCTAAAACTTGTTTCTTCCAGTTCTGGCCACTGGCACGTTTTCCCGTGGTTTGTACATTTCATCTTTGGCATTTCCCTCGGCGTGTCCTCTGCCTTTCTCCACTCTCTCACTCTCTCTCGTTAACACTAAACTTCTCAGCAGCTGCAGAATTATTTGTTCCTTTAGCAAAATCAACAACCTTCATCTTGAAGCCAGCATCATATCGCATTTGTTTTAATCCTTTGTACATGATGGTCGCAAATTCAATACTGAGTGCATGTACTGATCCCGTGTTATGTTTTAACGAGATTACCTCTGTTATTTCCTCCGGTTCCATACACACTTTCCCACTGTCACACTTGATAGGTCCTGTCCTCTAGCTCTTAACATACTTGTAGACTGCTTTGGAGTTTTCCTTAATCTTGCCCACCAAGGCTTTCTCATGGCCCCTTTTGGCTCTCCTAATTTCCTTTTTAAGCTCTTTCCTGTTAGCCTTATAGTCATCTAGATCTCTAACATTACCTAGCTCTCTAAACCTCTCATCCACTATAAATTCTGCCCTCCATCGCATCTCCCGTATTTCATGCACCTCTGCCCTCACCCCCTCCCCCCACCAGCCCACCAGGGATAGAGTCCCCCTGGTCCTCACCTATCACCCTACCAGCCTACAGATCCAATGTATAATCCTCCGTAACTTCCGCCACCTCCTACATGATCCCACCACCAGACACATCTTCCCCTCCCCCCCACTCTCGGCTTTCCACAGGGATCGCTACCTACGGGACTCCCTTGTCCATTCATCCCCCCCATCCCTCCCCACTGACCTCCCTCCGGGAACTCATCCCTGCAAACGGAAGAAGTGCTACACCTGCCCCCACACTTCTTCCCTCACCACCATCCCAGGCCCCCGACAGTCCTTTCAGGTGAGGCACCTCTTCACCTGCGAGTCAACTGGGGTGATATATTGTATCCGGTGCTCCCCATTTATACATTGGGGAGCCCCGCTGCAGACTGGGAGACCGTTTTGCCGAACATCGGCGCTCAGTCCTCCAGCAGTGGCGGGATCTCCTTGTGGCCACACACTTCAATTCCACAGACCACTCCCACTCCGACATGTCTGTCCATGGCCTCCTGTACTGTCAAGATGAGCCACACGCAGGTCGATGGAGCAATACCTTATCTCCTGCCAAGGTAGCCTCCTACCTGCCGGCATGAACATTCAACTCACAGACCTCCGTTGATACCCCTGCTCCCCCTTACCTCCATCCCTATCTAATATTTTAGTCTGGTTCTCTTTCCCTGTCTTTTTCCCCCTCTCTATAATCTTCCCCCAGCCCTATCTTTCTTTCTCTTTTATTTCCAATAATTGTCCACCTTCTCCCTAGCCCATTTCCCTCCAGCCTATCACTTCCCAGCTCTCTACTTCATCCCTCCCCCCACTTATTATCCCCCCTCAACCATACCATGTTACTTCACTCCTGATGAAGGGTTTCGGCCTGAAACGTCGTCACTACCTCCTCCCATAGATGCTGTCTGGCCTGCAGAGCTCTGCCAACATTTTGTGTTTTTATTTTCTGAACCTTTCATAAGCTTTTTATTTCTTCTTGACTAGATTCACAACAGCCTATTGTACACCATGATTCCTGTACCCTACCATAACTTCACTGTATTGAAATTTTTTAATGAAAAATTCATTCTTCATATATCTGGTTTTCACTTCCTCTACCATTGATGTCACCCTCATCCATATTTTCTCTATTTCCTGGACATCCACATTCACCCTATCTTCCCGCTGTGTTAGCAGAGATATAATTCCTTTTTGTTCTCACCCACTACCCCACGAGACTTCATAATCAACACTTCATTCTCCTCAACTTCCGTCATCTTCACGAGGATCCCACCACCAAACACGACTTCACCTTGCTCCTCCCATTTTCTGCTTTTTGCAGGGATTGTTGCTTTTGTGATTCCCTTGTCCATTTATCACTCACCACTAATCTCCCTCCTGGCACATATCCCTACAAGTGACAGAAATGCTACACCTGTCCTTTCACCTCCCCACTTATCTCCTTTCAGGGCCCCAAGCAGCCCTTCCAGGTGGGGCAACACTTCACCTGCAAATCTGTTGGGGTCATCTATTGTGTTCGGAACTCTTGAGGTGGTCTCCTCTACATTGGTGAAACCCAGTGTAAACTAGGCGTCAGCTTTGTCCGGTATCTACACTTCATCTGCCAAAAGTGAAATTTCCTTGTGGCCATACATTTTAATTCCTCTTCCCTTTCCCGTTCCAATATATCAGTCCATACCATGATAAGGTCATTCTCAGATTAGAGGACCAACACCTCATATTCTGTTTAAATAGCTTCCAACTTGATGGCATGAACATCGATTTCTTCTAGTAATTTTTTGTTCCTCCCACATCTCTATTCTTCTAATCCTTACTCTGGCCTCTTACCTCTTCTCCTCGTGGTCCACGCTCTTCTCCTATCAGATTCCTTCTTCTCCAGCCTTTTACCTTTCCCACCCCTACCTGACTTCACCTATCACCTTCTCATTATCCTCCTTTCCCTCCTCCCACTTTTTATTCTGGCATCTTCCACATCCTTTCCAGTCCTGAGGAATGGTCTTGGCCCGAAATATTGACTGTTTATTCATTTCCATAGATGCTGCTGGACCTCCTGTGTTCCTCCAGCAATGTATGTGTTGCACATAAACTAATTTGAATCTGATTTGTCAATTTTCCTTTAGCTCGCATTTTCACGGACTCTGTTAACTGAGCTACATCAAACATTTGCCAGAAGCCATGAGACTTTCCTTCACATTTCTGAAGGGTTCAGTCGAGCTCATTCGAAAAATTGATCAAGTTAAGTTACAATGATTAATCTATCTTTTTGCCAGTCATAAACCGAGCAATTAATCAACTGCTCTGCTACTGCATCAGATCCATGTTGCCTTTAGTTTAGCTTTAATATTTAATTTTAGGTCTAATTGAATCGATTACCTTAATATTTTATATTTAGTCATCCTTCCATGAAATAAATAGAAAGGACCAACTCAATTTATCAAACTACTGCTAAAGTAGATGTCAGTAAATGATAAAATAATGTGGTAATAACTGTCTTAAAGTTCCGCACACATTGAAAATCCTCCCAGGTCCTTATAGTAAGAGGAAGAGACAGACTATACTGCATCTCAGGCTGTTGACAATAGTGAAAGCTAGTGGGGTATATTTGATTCTCCATCAAACCCTCATACAGTGGATTTGCACGTGTGTGGACACTTATTCTAAAAAAATGTGTGCATTTATAATGTTCTGCTGTTTGCAAATATGAGGCAAATTCATATTGACAGAACAATCAATTCTATTTAAAGTAGTTAACAATATGAGATTATTTACCAGAAAATGATGAAAACATAAGTTCAAAGTAAAGTTATTATCAAAGTACTCATATGCTCAGCGCCAACTTTATTAGGTAGACCTTTATACCTGCTTGTTAAGGCAAAAATCTAATCAGCCAATTGTGTGGCAGCATCTCAATGCATAAAAGCAAGCAGACATGATCAAGACATTCGTTGTGATTCAGATCACACATCAGAATAGGGAAGAAATATGATCTAAGTAACTTTGACAATGGAATGATTGTTGGTGTTAGATGGGGTGGTTAGAGTATTTCATAAACTGCTGTCTTCCTGTGGTTTTCATGCAAAACAGCCTCTAGAGTTCACAGAGAATGGTGCGATAATCAGAAAACATCCAGTGAGTGGCAATTCTGTGGTCAGAAGTGCCTTGTTAATGAGAAACATCAGAGGAGAATGACCAGGCTGGTTCAAGTTGACAGCATCTCTGAATGTGCAACACATCCAAACTTGAAGTGGATGAACTACATAAGAACATAAGAAACAGGAGCAGGAGTAGGCCATCTGACCCATCGAGCCTGCCCCACCATTCAATAAGATCATGGCTGATCTGTCCACAAACTCAGCTCCATCTACCTGCCTTTTCCTCAAAACCCTTAATTCCCTTACGATGTAAAAATCTATCTAACTGTATCTTAAATATATTTAGTGAAGAAGCCTCAACTGCTTTCCTGGGCAGAGAATTCCACAGATTCACCACTCTCTGTGAAAAAACAGTTTCTCTTCATCTCCATCCTAATTTTTCTGCCCTGAATCTTGAGGCAATCTCCCTTAGTTCTAGTCTCACCTACCAATGGAAACAACTTTCCTACTTCTGTCTTACCTATCCCTTTCAAAATTCTGTATGTTTCTATAAGATCCCCTCTCATTCTTCTGAATTCCAGAGAGTATAGTCCCAGGTGATTCAATCTCTCTTCATAGGTTAACGCCTTCATCCCTGGAATCAACCTGGTGCACCTCCTCTGCACTGCCTCCAGAGCCGGTATATCCTTCCTCAAGTATGGAGACCAGAACTGCACACAGTACTCCAGGTGTGGCCTCACCAATACCCAATATAGTTGCATCATGATTTCCCTGCTCTTGAATTCAATCCCTCTAGCAACGAAGGCCAACATTCCATTTGTCTTCTTAATACAGTAGCAGAAGACCACAAACGTACTCTTAATGGCCACTTTATCAGTTACAGGAGGTACCTAATAAAGCTTAGCTCTAACCCTAATAAAGTGGTGTCTGTACATCACCATATATTACCCTGAGATACATTTCCTTGTGGGAATTCACAGTAGGTATGAAGAAACTCAATTGAATCAATAAAACAAAACTATACACAAGTACAGACAAACAACCAATGTCCATAAGAAAACAAACTGAAATTATAAATAAAACAGATAGTTATAATAATAAATAATACTGACACCATGAGTTGTAGAGTCCTTGGAAATGGGACAACGCTGACTAGTGCTATTTCAAAGCACTTTTACTCCATAATGGCAGTGTAACCCAAAACTCCATTGGTGGAGACAGTTTTGCTCCAATATCAGTTTTCTTTAAGTAGCATAACTATGTCATCTCTGTTGATAGCTCTAACGATGCAATGAAGAAATTGTAATAACAATGTATTTACAACACAATTTTTTCTTTTTTATTGTGTTTTGAGTGTTCGATGTTTATTTGAATGGGTTCCATGGTGTTTCTTTGTTTCATAGCTACCTGCGGGACAGCAAATTTCAGAGTTATATTCTGGATACTTTGTCAATAAATGTAATTTGAATCTTTGAATCTATTAGAGACAGAATCTCCTTTACCAAAATTTAGATAATTGAAGTAATTTGAGGACAGATTACAGCACAGACAAGGAATAAATTTTCAAGTCAGTAAAAGCAACCCAAATATGCAGTGGACCTGGATTTTCATAATCTTCCCACAAGAAGCAGTGTCTTTGGCTGATTACCCAAGACCCCTTCTACTTTCTCCTTGAGGTTAATTCCACTGTTGGACCAGGCAGCAGTGTTCAAGTTAAACAGGCAGAAGAGCCTGGAAGTTTGGCCACAACTTTAGAAGAAGGTAGATATTGTTTTTTTAACTGGACTAGCCATGGGATGAAAAGAAAGGAGAACAGGAATGTCAAAACTGGGATCTGCAGTTTTCTTGTTATTACGGTCACAGAATCTTACACCATAGAAAAAAATCTCTTTGAGCCAACTTCTATAGGTTGAACATGTTGACTAGCAAGCTCTTCCTCTTTGCTGTCCATATTCTACTAATCTTTACCTATGTATCTCTGTAGACAGTTTTTAAACATGCCAATGTGCCTGCTGCAACCATTCTTTCTGGCAGTTTATTCCAAGTACACACCTCTAGTCTATGCAACTTCTGCTTCTAAGTCAGGCCCTTATGTCCAGGCAGCATCCTGGCAAATGTCTCTGCACACTTCTGAGTTTAATAGCAACTTTACGATAACAGTACTCCAAATGAGTCCTCAGAAACATCATCAATATAGATCCTTCAACATAACTGCAACATAACCTATCAAGCACTCTGCCCAGACTGATGAAGACCAGCATGCTAAGTGTATTCTTCATCACCCTACCTTGTCTACCTGTGTCACTGCTTTCAGCAAACTATGCACTTGGTCTCCTTGACTTTCTGACCATAACACTCTACAGGGGCCTACCATTCATTACATAAGTCCTACCTTGGTTTGATCTCCCAAAATGCAATAGAAAATGTACTCTAAATCTATTTGCCATACCTCACCTCACATTCCTAGATGATCAAGATGACCCTGGAATTTTTCATTTTTCATAGCACTGTATATGACATCACCCGTTCTACAACATCTGCAAACTTACGAATCATGCCTTGAACACTTGCATCCAAATCATTTATATAAAGTACAAACAACAACATTTCCCAGTTCCAACCCTTCAGCACACCACCAAACACAGACCTCCTGTCCAAGAAAAAATCCTTCACAATCACACTTTACTTCCCGGCACTAAGTCAATTAAGAACCCATTGGATCCCATGCAACCTAAGCATCCAGACTATCCTGTCATGAGGGACCTTGTCAAAAGCCTTACTAAAGTCCATTAAGACTCCATCAACAGCCCTAACCCCCTTTATGCTCTTGGTTACCTGCTTGAAGAAATCCAACAGATTTGGCAGACATAACTTCCCATACACAAAACCATAGTGACAGTCTTGAAGCATACTCTTTCTGTCCTGTCCTTCAGAACTCCCCCCAATAATTTACCCCTCATACTGGCATGTCATTCCCAGGCTTATTTTTGCTATCCTTTTTAAATAATTGGCTCTATGTTAGCCCTTCCAGTCCTCTGGAAACTCACCTGTAAACATAAATGAAGCATAAATCTTTGTAAGGGATACTACATTTTTTTCTCTAGTTTCCCACAAGGTCTAAGAAGGCACCAGGTCAGGCATCGGATATTTATTCATTTTAATACACTTTAAGGACTCCAGTACCTCTGCCTCCCTATAATTCATATGTGATCCAAGACATGTCCACTCATGTACCTCATTTCCTTAGCCTCCATTGTTTTCTCTACTAATGGGAAATATTCATTAAAAATCTCCCCTATTTCCCTTGGTTCCTGTCACAACCACAGATTCTGCCAAGGAGTTTGGCTGTCCTTGCAAGCAGGCAGCTGTAAAGGCACAGCAATCACGCTCATCAGTATGCATATTTCAGACAATTAGGGTTATTTTGTGACTGTATTTAACTCCCTTCCCTTCAGTTCAGTCCTAACCAAAAACACAGGAACGTCAACTCTCCCTACAAGCTTTTGGCCCTGTTCCAGGAAAGTAGACTACCATTTAGATTGACACTGTAAAGGAGCAGTATTTATTTAATATTAAGTTACTGCTTCCAAGTCACAGTGTCATTGTTTCTTTTTAAATCTTTTTATTAATTTTAAACAAACATAAATTAAACATGAATACAGAGAGTTTGAAAGTACATAATTAATAGGTTGTATACATTCATATAGATGATAATCCATATATAATAACCTCCCAAACTCATAATAATTATGAAAAAAGGGAGTAAAAAAGAAATAAAAAAAATCCCCAAAAAAGAAGAAAAGGAAAAAAACACTAACCAACATGGGCCATTGCATTATGTCAAATATACACAGTAGCGTCAATAACTACACACCTCCATCCGAATAATTAAGGATAATAGAAGCAGGGTTCAAGAAAAGTCAGTTTAACTAATATGAAAATGTTGGATAAGTCACAGTGTCATTGTAACACTTCAGTTTGAGATTTTAGTTACCCCCCTATTGCATTTATAGTTTTTCCTTTAATTCTGCAAGATTCTTATTAAAAGTCAGTGAACCATCATCTGTTTCAGATTCTCTCCCTCTACACTTGGGCCATAACAACACATATCCGTCAGCAAGATTTGACCGCAAGGAAAATTGACCCAGTGGAGAGAGAAAGTCAAATTAACAAACATAAATGACAGCAGGGCTTCACTTCCAAATGAGCTCAATGCCATCTATGCTCACTTTGGCCATCAAAACATTAAAGGACCATCACAAACTCCTCCAGCCCATGATGATCCTGTGATTTCAGTCTCTGAGTTCAATCTGTGAGTAGCCTTCAGGAGGATGAATGCATGCAGAACCTCTGGTCCAGATGGGTGCATGGCCAAGTACTAAATACCTGTGCTGATCTACTGGTTGGAATGTTCACTGAGATCTTTAATTTCTGGCTTCAGCAGTCTGAAGTACACACCTGCTTCAAGAAGGTTTCAGTTATGCCTGTGCCCAAGAAGATCGTGATAATCTTCTATATCCAGTAGCACTTACATCCACAGTGACAAAATGTTTTGAGAGATGATGGTGAAATATATTCACTCCTGCCTGAAAAGTGACTTAGGTCAGCTTTAATTTTCCTACATTGAAATGCTCCCATAAACAATGCACTCGCTTTTAAGGACTCTTCATCTAATGTTCTTAATATTTATTGTTTATTTATTTGTTTGTTTGATTATTATTATTTCTTTCTTTTTGTGCTTGCACAGTTTGCTGTCTTTTAACTATATTTATCAGATTTATCAGATATGTAGTATCTGATAAATATTCTCTGAAATCTCTGAATTCTGACCATGGTCATGACATTTATTGGTTAGATAGGGCAGAAGTGCCAGTCAGTGAAGGATGCTTTGGCAGAGGTGACTCACATTGTGCGACAAGTAGGTGGCAGTGATTACTGCTCTTAAGGGACACGGTTTAGCAGTTCACCCCCACCAGCTAGAATCAGGTGGCAGCTTTTACCACTCTCACTGCCACAATTCAGCAGCCTTCAGCTAGGTCAGTCCTATTCCTAGCATCTCCTACATCCTCCTCTTTAACATTCTCATCACCCTCGGCTAAGTGTCAGACCTCTCAGTGGAGATAGTGATCACAGTTCCATCTCCTTTACCATAGCATTGGAGAGGTATAGGAACAGATAAGTTAGGAAAGCATTTAATTGGAGTATGGGGAAGTATGAGGCTATTAGGCAGGAACTTGGAAGCATAAATTGGAAACGGATGTTCTCAGGGAAACATATGGAAAAAAATGTGGCAAATGTTCAGCAGATATTTTGCGTGGAGTTCTGCATAGGTACATTCCAATGAGACAGGGTAAGGTTCATAGGGTACAGGAACCATGGTGTACAAAGGCTGTTGTAAATCTAATCAAGAAGAAAAGACGAATTACAAAAGGTTCAAAAAATTAGGTAATGATAGAGATCTAGAAAATTATAAGGCTAGCAGGGAGGAGATTAAGAATGTATTTAGGAGAGCAAGAAGGGGCCACAAGAACGCTTAAGTGGATAGGATTAAGGAAAACCCCAAGGCATTCTACAAGTGTGTGAAGAAAAAGATAAGATGTGGGAGAAAAGGACCAATCAAGTGTGACAGTGGAAAAGTGTGTATGGAAATGGAGGAGATAGCAGAGGTACTTAATGTATACTTTGTTTCTGTACTCACAATGGAAAAGGAACTTAGCAATTGTAGGGATGACTTACAGGGGATTGAAAGCTTCAGCATGTAGACATTAAGGAAGAGGATGTGATGGAGCTTTTGGAAAGCATCAAGTTGGATAAGTCACTGGGACTGGACGAGATGTACCCCAGGCTACTGTGGAAGGCAAGGGAGGAGATTGCTGACCCTCTGGATTGGAGGGTTGTGGATGTTGTTCCCTTATTCAAGAAAGGGAGTAGAGATAGCTCAAGAAATTATAGACCAGTGTATATGTAGTGTATATGGATTTCAGCAAGGCATTTGAGAAGGTACCCCAAGCAAGGCTTATTGAGAAAGTAAGGAGGCATGGGATCCAAGGGGACATTGCTTTGAGGATCCAGAACTGGCTTGCCCACAGAAGGCAAAGAATGGTTATAGATGAGTCATATTCTACATGGAGGTCAGTGACCAGTGGCGTTCCTCAGGAATCTGTTCTGGGACCTCTACTCTTCATGATTTTTATAAATGACCTGGATGAGGAAGTGGAGGGATGTGTCAGTAAATTTGCTGATGACACAAAGGTGGAGGTGTTTGTGGATAGTGTGCAGGGTTGTCAGAGGTAACAGCAGGACATTGAAGGGATGCAAAACTGGGCTGAGAAGTGGCAGGTAGAGTTCAACTTGCATAAGTGTGAGGTGGTTCATTTTGGTAGGTTAAATATGATTGCAGAATATAATATTAATGGTAAGACTCATAGCAGTGTGGAGGATCAGAGGGATCTTGAGGTTTGAGTTTATTCGACACTCAAAGCTGCTGCTCAGGTTGACTCTGTGGTTAAGAAGGCATACGGTGCATTGGCCTTCATCAATCATGGGATTGAGTTTAAGAGCCAAGAGGTAATGTTGCAGCTGTATAGAACCCTGGTCAGACCCTACTTAGAGCACTGTGCTCATTTCTGGTTGCCTCACTACAGGAAGGATGTGGAAACTATAGAAAGGGTGCAGAGGAGATTTACCAGGATGTTGCCTGGATTGGGAGCATGCCTTATGAGAATAGGTTGAGTGAACTCGGCCTTTTCTCCTTGGAGCGATGGATGATGACAGGTGAGCTGCAGAGGTGTATAAGACGATGAGAGGCATTGATTGTGTGGGTAGTCAGATGCTTTTTCCCAGGGCTGAAATGGCTAGCATGAGAGGGCACAGTATTAAGGTACGTGGTAGTAGGTACAGAGGAGATGCTAGGGGTAAGTTTTTTTATGCAGAGAGTGGTGAGAGTGTGGAATAGGCTGTCAGTGTTGATGGTGGAGCCAGAAATGATGGGGTCTTTTTAAAGACTCCTAGATAGGTACATGGAGCTCAGTAAAATAGAGGGCTATGGCTAACCCTAGGCAATTTGTAAGGTAAGGACATGTTTGGCACAGCTTTGCGCGCCAAAAGGCCTGTATTATGCTCTGGCATTTCTATGTTTCTATGTTTCATTTATTGAATCTAAGTAACCTCATAGATATCTCACTGTCTCAAAGATAGGGAGTTCCAACTCAAAAATTGATTGAACGTATTAATATGAAAACTCTTAATTGTCTGGTGCTGGGCATTTGAAAGATCCACCTTTCCTCAAAACCCTTCCAATTTGTGCTCGAAGGCAACTATAGGAAACTTCTCTCCTATCTTGCAAATTCACCTGAACTGCCACTGGCGCTTTCCCATCCCTGGCTATCTCGACACAACCCATGGATTAATTGGTCCCTAAGGGCATTCCAGGAATGGGGACCAGCATATCAGTCTACCTGTCTAGGTCATTCTCAAGTCCTTGTCTGCGTGTTGCCTCCTGTGCCAACTACAAATGCAGAAATGTCTGTCATTCTGGTTGAATATGCTGAACTTCTCATTGTCTTCAGTACAAAAAAGACCACTTCTCTGTCTCACAATGGCTATATGACTGAACCACTGACCTCTTACCAAGTACTAGTCCTCTCCAGGACTGGTTCTTTTCTCCTTTTTCATCCTGAAACAGTAACCGGGGGAAGAGTACATCAAGGAAGTATTGGGATTTAGATTTATCTATCTGTTAACCTCAGCAGCAGGGGCAGGCTTCTTTTGTGTGAGCTTTGATTATTAGTGAAAAACTGCTACCCTCTTCCACCGCTTGCTTCTGAAGTTTGATTTTCTCCAAAGAACAACCATATTTTCCGTGATTGATCTGAGCAATGCTTACAACTTGATTGATATCCAAGAAAGGGATGAGTGGACGAAAGCATTCAACACCTTCACTGGTCACCATGCGAACATGTGATAGCCTTTGGTCTGAATAATGTCCCTGCTATTTTGCAAGCCATGGACAGCGAAGTGCTCTGTGACCTTGTTTTGAATGGACAGGCAAGTAGGCAGAGGAGGAGGGGTGACTCTGTTGGTAAAAACTGAAGTCAAAATCTTAGAAAGAGGTGACATAGGATTGTAAGATGTAGAATCCCAATTAAGAAACTGAATTTTAAGAAAAGGTAAAAAAGATCCTGATGAGAGTTATATACAGGCTCCCAAACAGTAGCCAGGATATAAATTTTAACAGGAAATAGAAAAATCATGTAGGGAAGAAAATATTATGATAGCCATGACAGATTGCAATATGTATGTAGAAAGGGAATATTAAGTTGGTGGTGAATCCCAAGGGAGAGTGTCTGTAGAATGCCTAAGAGTTGACGTTTTAGAGCAGTTTATGGTTGAGCCCACCATAGGAAAGAC
Organism: Hypanus sabinus; assembly: GCF_030144855.1. Taxonomy (NCBI): domain Eukaryota; kingdom Metazoa; phylum Chordata; class Chondrichthyes; order Myliobatiformes; family Dasyatidae; genus Hypanus; species Hypanus sabinus. The sequence continues at coordinate 66,378,216 of NC_082713.1, read as the reverse complement.
AATCCTGAATGAGGTATTGTGTAGTGAAGCAGATTTGATTAAGGGGCTTGAGGTAAAGGAACACTTCGGAGTCAGTGATCATAATATGATTGAATTCACCCTGCAGTTTGAAGGGGAGAAGATAAAGTAAGATATATCAGTATTCTTGTGGAGTAAAGGGAATTAGGAAGGCATAAGAGAGGAGTTGACAAAGTTGATTTGAAGAGGACATTAATAGGGATGATGGCAGAACAGCAATAGCTGGAGTTTCTGGGAAAAATTTAGGAGTTGCAGGATAGGTACAACTCCAAAATGAAGAAGTTTCATAAAGGGAGTATGAAACAACTGTGGCTGACTAGGGACGCCAAAGAGGGCAAGAAATATAGTTTTTTTGTCTTGTACGTGATTTGGGAATTGTTGGAGCCTATGATTTGCTGTTCAGGGGATTGTTTGAAAATTCCAGTGCTCTGCAGTCTCCGAGAGAAGTTTGAGAGGCAGAAGCTGCATGCATGAACCTCATGGAAGGTAGGCAGCAGTTCATGGTTGACTCCATTTTGTTGGTTAAATCTTCCATTGTTCGACAATAAAGTGACAAGTAAGACTGAAACATTGAGCTCCATGCGGAAGTTTGGGGATTAATTGGGTGCCTCAGCATTCTAAAGTCTCTGAGAAGATTCCAGGAGGCAGAGGCAGCATTCGGAAACATTGTGGTGGTAGGCTGAGAGATGGTGAGCAAGCCAATGTTAGATTCCATTTTGCTGATTAAAGCTCCCATTCTGTGCCAATTAAAGTAATGAGGGTCATTGTAACATTGAGTCAAATGTGGAAGGTGAGCAGTGGCTGCCTGGCTTTTTATTGTTCTACTATGCTACTGGAGAGGGGAGAACCTGCTGCTGTGCCCAAAGAATGTTGCCCAGGTTTTCTGTGTTTTTGATGTGGACTTGTACTACAGACATTTTTAGTCTCATAGTTTTTTATGTTCTGTGTTTTTCACCAGATCTTTCTCATTTTTTTGTGAGGGGAGGAGGGATTTGGAGGGAGGTCATGCCTGTTCTGTTTTTTATCCAGTTTCTTGTGTGGGAGGAGAAATTTGGGGATCCATGTGCCTGTTCCATTTTACTTTAATTTTTTGTGCAGGAGGAGTGATTTGGAGGTTGATGGTCTTGCTGCCTTTCTTTTCTTTCTTGGTTTCATGGCCGCCTGGAGAAGAAGAATTTCAGAGTTGTGTACTTTGATAATGTTGAACTTTTCATTTCATTTCATTTTAAAGTCTTTTTATTAATTATTATTGAAAATTAACAAAAAAGATATGTCAATATGTCATTATGTACAATAAGGAATTAAATCAGCAAATAACTGAATAACAAAGCTAAGCAATATATCAATAATAATAATAAGAAAAAATAAAGTGTTAAGAATATTTTTTAGAAAGAAGAAGAAGGAAGAAAAAAGAACCCCTACTAACTGAAAAAAAACAAAAACAAAAAACAAACCCCATTGGGAGCACAACCCTGGAGCTATACATCATACAAGCGCCCATAAACAAAAACATCAAACCGCCAACTCAAATCCACTTAAAGAAAAAACGGAAGGAAACCATATTAATTAACTCAAATCAGATGATAGTAGCAGGCGAATGAAACCCACCTTTTCTCAAAATGAAATCGAGGATCAAAAGTTTGGCTTCTGATTTTCTCCATACTAAGTTATAGCATCACCTGAGAAAACCATTGTATCAAAGTAGAAGCAGAAACTTCCTTCCATTTCAACAAAATAGCCCTTCTGGCCAAGAACATTTGAATTTTTGAAGTAAGTTAGGTTAGACAAAGTTAGGTTAAGTTAAGTAAGTTAGTTTAAGTAAGTCAGGTTAGACAAAGGAATCAGTGGATGGTGTTTACTTGGATTTTCAGAAGACCAGTGTAGCATATGGCCTACAGTATAATAAGGGACTATTCTATGTTGTAGGAACATGTCGTAACATGCACTATTAGGCATGTATTGAGCATGCGCTATTAGATGCGTATTGATCTGTATGTGTGGGCCGAGTTCGGTTTCTGCAGTAAAGAACCATGAACCTTAGCTCCCATCTCCAGCATTTTTATTAATAGCATTGTTGTGTAAACAGGCCACATACACAACAAATTGGCAACAAGGATTATGAACCTACATCTTATCGGAACACTGTGTTTTAGTTGATAATGACATGCAAAGTAGAAGAGAGAGAATCTAGACGCATCTAGATGAAGTGCACCCATTGTGTTAGCAAAAAGGACATGTGAGTCAAAAAGAAACAAGAGAAGAATGAGGCTAAATTAATGTAACAAAGATGGCAATGATTGGAACCATTACAGCATTTGATAGTGGCATTGAAGACTGAGTAACTTACATTGAAAGGGTGGAGTTATATTATAAGACTAATGGTGTTAAGGCTGAAAAGAAAGCCAGCATCTTACTCAGTATTATGGGAGCAAAAACATATGGGCTGCTATGGAGCTTGTTAACCCCTGAAAAGCCAACTGACAAAACGTTCAAGCATACAGTAGACACTCTCCAACAACACTTAAACCCCAAACCACTGGTCATTGGTGAAAGATTTAAATTTCATAAATGGAATCAGAGCAAAAATGAAAGCATTTCTGAATATTGTGCTGAATTACGCAAATGATAAGAACATTGTCAATTTGGAGCTGGTCTATCGGAGGTATTGAGGGACAGGTTAGTCTGTGGCATGCACTGTGAAACCACACAGAAGAAGCTTCTGTGTGAAAGAGACTTTATCTTCAAGAAAGCACTGAACATTGCAATATCAATGGAACCAGCAGCATTGGGTGCTTCAAAATCTCTGGAATATGCTGCAAATAAAATGTCACTGAACAGAAATGAAAGTAAGAAATGTTACCGTTGTGGGAATATGTCACATGACCCTGAGGACTGTTGGTTTAAAATCAAATAATACAGAAACTCTGACAAACAGGGCCACATTGGCAGGGTATGCAAAGCTAGTAAACAGCAGGAAAAGGACAACATACAGAGAAACAAGAAACTCCAGAAAGGAAACTACAACACAAAATGAAAGAAAGCAGTTCTGATCAAAATGACTCAGACAAAAGTGGATTGTCTTGTCTGTGTGAAAGAGACAGATGATAGAAGAGTAATATGGATCACTCCACAAGTGGCAGGCGTGGGACTGAAAATGGAGTTGGACACAGGCTCAGCTTTAACAGTGATTTCTGTACATGACTACAAACGATTGCCTTCGCACATACCTCTGAAACAAACTAAACTACTGCTAAAGACTTACACAGGACAGAGTGTGCATCCCAAAGGTAAAATTAAAGTGACAGTGATGCAACCTATGGAGACAAAACAGTGCAGCTGAATCTCTATGTATTGAAAAATGGAGGACCACCATTGCTGGGATGTGAATGGCTCAGTAAAATCCAGTTGGGCTGGCACACCATCAAGGCACTAGATGTGTCAGCAAAGACAGGCAGCAAGGTTACGTCTGAGAGACTGTCACAAATACTTGCTGATACTGTGGAAGTGTTCATGAAAGGAACAGGAACACTTCAGGGCATGAAGGCAAGGATTGAAATTGAGGAAAATGCATGTCCAAAATTTCACAAAGCCAGACCAGTGCCATATGCAATCCGTCCTACAGTAGAGGCTGAGCTGACAAATCTGGAGCAGACTGGGGTTCTGTCAAAGGTAGATTGGACTGAATGGACCACACCCATTGTTCCAGTGATGAAGAAAACCTCCAGCACAAAACCAGGAAAACAAAGCGAGGTGCACATATGTGGAGACGTTAAAGTGACTGTTAACCCAGTTCTTCGCACAGTACAGTATCCTCTACCTTGTATTGAGGACATCTTTGCTTCCCTGTCAGGAGGGGAACATTGCACAAAAATTGATTTGAGTCCGTCTTATCTCCAAATGGAAATCGATGACGCATCCAAGAAGTACCTGACAATAAATGCACACAAAGGACTTTACCAGTACAACAGGTTGGCGTTTGGGATAGCATCAGCTCCTGCAATCTGGCAAAGGGCAATGGATCAAGTCCTGCAGGAGATTCCAGGGACTCAGTGTTACCTGGATGACATAATTGTCACCGGCAAAGATGATGACGAACATCTTTCTAATCTTGAACAAGTGCTCACCAGGTTATGAGAATATGGGCTCAGAGCTAATCAACAGAAATATGAGTGTTTCAAAAAGAAATCTCATACTGTGGGCATGTGATCAACAAGGATGGTTTACACATGTCTCAAGACAAGGTAGAAGCTGTGCTTAAGGCACCACCACCCAAAAATGTGTCTCAGTTGATTGAATACCTTGGACTAGTGAACTATTACCACAAGTTCTTGCCTAACCTATCCAAAGTCCTACACCCGCTAAATGCATTATTACAGTCAGGGACACAATGGAAGTGGACTGAGAGCTGCGAGAAAGTGTTTCAAGAAACTAAAAGACTCATAACTTTAGAAGGGGTGCTCACACACTTTGACACCTCCTTATCAATCCGACTAGCTGTGTTATCGCACAAGCTTCCAGATAGTTTGGAAAGACCAATACCCTTTGCCTCAAGAACACTGACTTCAGCTGAACGTAACTGTGCACAGATTGACAGAGAGGCCCTAAGCCTCATGTGGGGAGTCAAGAGATTCAGTCACTACCTGTATGGTCAAACATTTATCCTGTTGACTGACCGTCAGCCTCCTGTGTCAATCTTCAACCCAAGAAAAGGCGTTCCAGTGATGACAGAACAAAGTGAAGTAAAGTAAAGGCTGCAGCGATGGTCTCTTTTCTTAGGAGGTCACAGGTATGATATTGAACATACGAGGAGCAAGCAGAATGGAAATGCAGATGGTTTGTCACGTTTACCACTGCCGACTTCAGAGATAACCACACAAATGGATTCAGCAGAGGTCTTTCACACAATAGTTGGACAATTACCAGTGAAAAACAGCCTCATTGAAAGAGAAACACGCATTGATCTTATGTTGTCAAAAGTGTATGACATCACAGTAAAGGGATGGCCAGCGTGGGGTAACATACTGTTACCAGCCTTCTCAGCAAGGAAGGAGCAGTTGTCAGTGTGTCAGGGAACACTAATGTGTGGTTCATGGGTTGTGATTCCTCCCAAGCTACGCACCAGAGTGCTGGAGGAACTGCACGAGGGGCACCAGGGTACCGTGAAGATGAAAGGTCTTGCCCATGCCTATGTGTGGTGGCCAGGAATTGATAAACAGATTGAGGACTTGACCAAGAACTGCTCTGGATTTCAAAAGATCCAGAACACACCACCACAAGCCCCTCCCTATTGGTAGGAGTGGCCCTCATCACCATGGCAAAGAGTGCACATCGACTTGACTGGACCATTCATGGACTCTATTTTTTATTCACCATTGATGCACATTCCAAATGGCCAGAGGTCATCGAAATGAAGACAACCACATCGGAAAAGACCATTACAGTTCTGAGGACCATGTTCGCCAGGAATGCCATACCAGAGCAAATCTGCACAGACAATGGACAACAATTTGTCTCAGAAGAATTCCGAAGTTTTGTGAAGAACAATGGAATCAAGCACTTTACTTCAGCCCCTTACCATCCATCCACAAATGACATGGCAGAAAGATTTGTGCAGACATTCAAGAAAGCCATTAAGGCAATGTACAACAAAAATCAACCACTGCAACATAAGATAGACAACTTCCACCTTGCTTATTGTAATGCAGAATGTGCAACCACTAATCAGACCCCAGCGATGATGTTTCTGAACAGGAACCTGAGGTCCTGCATAGACCTTCTCAAACCAGATGTACGGCGTGATGTGGAGAACAGACAGTTCAAACACTTGAATACTAAGTCAACATAAACCTTCATTATGGGATAATCAGTTCTTGTACGTGATTACTGGACTGAAAAGTGGCAGCTGGGTACAATTTCCACCACAGACGGGCCACTGGCGTATAGAGTTCAGGTGGGAGAGACCGTACGGAGATGTCGAGTGGACCAAATCCTGAATGCTCAGGTGAAAAGCACAACAACACCTCACCCGGACTCTCCTGACATAGAAGTAAACACTCCTGATGTGACCACATCAGCCTCATCTGCAGATAAGCCTGTCGTCAGTGCTGAGGACCCACCTGATGTACCTGTGGAGACTCATTCCCCAAATCAAATGTTTCAGGACAGACGTTACCCAGAGAGGGAGAGAAGAACCCTCCCCCCCCCCCCCCCCAGAGGCTTGAATTTTAGATGAGTCTTAGAGAGACTTGAATTATAAATGGGTCTTAGACCAAAAGTAAAAAAAAGGATTATTATAATTTGATATTATTAAGTTACTAAGTAAACAAATGGTAGGCGTTTGTATGTTAAAGGGTAAACATATTTTGTTTAGCATAATGCCCCAGAAAAAAAAACTTTTGATACACTATTAAAATAAAAGGGGAGGAGTCTACAGTATGGCCTATAGTATAATAAGGGACTACTTTATCTCGTAGGGACACATTGTTGCATGCGATATTACGTGTGTATTGATCTGTAAGTGTGTGCCGAGTTCGGATTCTGCTAGAAAGGAACCATGAACCTTAACTCCCATCTCCAGCATTTTTTTTTTGATAGCACTGTTGTGTAACCAGGCCACATGGACAACAATTATTGACAAGGTGCCACACATAAGGCTGCTTAACAAGATAAGAACCCAGGGTATTAAAGGAAAGATATTAGTATGGATAGAAGGTTAGCTGACTGGCAGGAGGGAAAGTGGTGGAATAAGTTAAGCCTATTCTGTTTGGCTGCCGGTGACTTGTGGTGTTCTGCAGGGGTCGGTAATGGGACCACATCTCTTTATGTTATATGTCAATGACGTGGATTACACAATTAATGGCTTTGAGGCCAAATTTTTGGATGAAACAAAGATAGATGGAAGGATAGGTAGTGTTGAAAAAGCAAGGCATCTGCAGAAGGACTTGGACAGATTTGGAGACTGGACAGACAGATGGCAGATAGAATATAATACAGGGAAATGTATGGTCATACACTTTGGTGGAAGGAACAAAGGTGCAGACAATCTTCTAAACAGGGTGAAACTTCAAAATTCAGAGGTGCAGAAGGACTTGTGAGACTGTTCCTTGCGGAATTCCCTAAAGATTAACTTGCTAGATGAGTCAGTAGTAAAGGAGGCAAATGCAATGTTAGGATTCAGCTTGAGAGGATTAGAATACAAAAGCAAGGATGTAATGCTAAGGCTTTATAAGGTATAGGTCAGACTGCACTTGGAGTACTACGAGAAGCTTTGTGCCCCTTATCTAAGAAAAGATATGATGGCATTGGAGAAGTTCCAGAGAACACTCATAAGAATTATTCTGGGAATGAAAGGGTTAACATATGAGGCACATTTGATGGCTCTAAGCCTATACTCACTAGAGTTTAGAAGAATAAGGGGGAATCTCATTGAAACCTATCAGGTATTGGAAGGTCAAGATAGAGCATTAGTGGAGAGGACATTTCACATACTGGATGAATCTTGGACCAGAAGGCACAGCCCCAGAATATAGGAATGTCTATTCAAAATGGAGATGAGGAAGAATTTCTTCAGCCAGAGGAGAATCTGTGGAATTCTTTACCATGGATGGCTGTGAACGCCAAGTTATTGAGTATATTTAAAGCTGAGGTTGATAGATTCTTGATCAGTCAGGGCATCACAGGTTCTGGGGAGAAGACAGAAGAATGGGATTCAGACAGATAATAAATTAGCTATGATGGAATAGCACAGCAGACATAATGGGTTAAGTGGCATAAATCTACTCCTATGTCTCATAGTCTTGTTGTCTATTTTGAGTCAGTTTGTTTTCATGCATTTGGATGGTATTCTTATCAATATCGTCTCTCACCAGGAGCACATCCAATATGTCTGAAGTGTTCTTAGAAGGCCTCTCAAGAATATCCTTTGTGCCAAGCCAGAGAAGTGTGAGTCCCATAAAGAACAAGTGTCATCCTTGCGCTATTTCTTCACTCCTCCCAGTATTCAAATGGACCCGTGTAAAGAATAGAGAGTCACAGACTGGCCCAAACAATCTACAGTCAAACAGATGTGTGCTTCATGGGGTTTGCAAACTTTAATTGCAATTAATTCTGCCTGGTTTGGCCCCCTCTATAATTCATTATAGTGAAGGAATATAGCAATATAAAACCACAAATAATTAAATAATAATAAGTTAATCATGCCAAGTGGAAATAAGTCCAGGACCAGCCTATTGGCTCAGGGTGTCTGACACTCCGAGGGAGGAGTTATAAAGTTTGATGGCCACAGGCAGGAATGACTTCCTATGACGCTCAGTGTTGCATCTCAGTGGAATGAGTCTCTGGCTGAATGTACTCCTGTGCCTAACCAGTACATTATGGAGTGGATGGGGGTCAATGTCCAAGATGGCATGCAACTTGGACAGAATCCTCTTTTCAGACACCAACGTCAGAGAGTCCAGTTCCACCCCACAACATCACTGGCCTTATGAATGAGTTTGTTGATTCTCTTGGTGTCTGCTACCCTCAGCCTGCTGCCCCAGCACACAACAGCAAACATGATAGCACTGGCCACCACAGACTCGTAGAACATCCTCAGCATCGTCTAGCAGATGTTAAAGGACCTCAGTCTCCTCAGGAAATAGAGATGGCTCTGTCCCTTCTTGTAAACAGCCTCAGAGTTCATTGATCAGTCCAGTTTATTGTCAATTCATATCCCCAGGTATTTGTAATCCTCCACCATGTCCACACTGACCCCTTGGATGGAAACAGGGTTCACCGGTGCCTTAGCCCTTCTCAGGTCCACCACCAGCTCCTTAGTCTTTTTCACATTAAGCTGCAGATAATTCTGCTCACACCATGTGACAAAGTTTCCCAACATAGCCCTGTACTAAGCCTCATCTCCCTTGCTGATGCATCCAACTATGGCAGAGTCATCAGAAAACTTCTGAAGATGGCAAGACTCTGTGTTGTAGTTGACTCTATTGCAACTGATTAATCGGACCTTTGGAATTTCTAATGATCAAAAAGAAACATCTTATTGTTTGAAATTCCTTCTCTTGATCTCAGAACGGTAAATCAAAGTGTCAATTTAGATTGGACTAAAAGCTGTAGAGGAAAAAAGGAACATGAATGCCAATAGATAAATTACTAAAAGTTCAAAATATTTAAAGGTTACATTTTTGTAGAACTTTTGCACTACTGCATTCCTTCATCTGCATTGATAGCATTTTTATTTTCTGCTTTCTATTGCAAGTCTGTCTTGGAACTGATCCTATCATCCTTTTAAGCAGTATGCTCTAGATTCAGCATATTATCTCTTCTTCACTTGACCCTCACCTTAAATCTATGCTCCCTGGTTGTTTATCTTTGTGCAGCTGCAAGCAGCTCATCATTATTTACTCATTCATTATTTTGAACATTAAATGTTTTAAACTTATCTGTTTTAAAGAAAATAGAGCAAGAGGATAAAACGTGAGAGAACAGGACCAATCAAGTGTGACAGTGGAAAAGTGTGTATGGAACCAGAGGAGATAGCAGAGGTACTTAGTGAGCACTTTGCTTCAGTATTACTATGGAGAAGAATCTTCGCAATTGTAGGGATGACTTACAGCAGACGGAAAAGCTTAAGTATGTAGATATTAAGAAAAGAGGATGTGCTAGAGCATCAAGTTGGATAACTTGCCGGGACTGGATAAGATGTACGCCAGGCTACTGTGGGAGGTGACAGAGGAGATTGCTGAGCCTTTGGCGATGATCTTTGCATCATCAGTGGGGACGGGAGAGGTTCCAGAGGATTGGAGGGTTGTGGATGTTGTTTCCTTATTCAAGAAAGGGAGTAGAGATAGCTCAGGAAATTATAGACCAGTGACTCTTACTTCAGTGGTTGGTAAGTTGATGGAGAAGATCCTCAGAGGCAGGATTTATGAACATTTGGAGAGGCATAATATGATTAGGAATAGTCAACAGGGCTTTGTCAAAGGCAGGTCGTACATTACGAGCCTGATTGAATTTTTTGAGGATGTGACTAAGCACATTGATGAAGGTAGAGTCATAGGTGTAGTGTATATGGATTTCAGCAAGGCATTTGATAAGGTACACCACGCAAGGCTTATTGAAAAAGTAAGTAGGCATGGGATCCAAGGGGACATTGCTTTGTGGATCCAGAACTGGCTTGCCCACAGAAGGTAATGAGTGGTTATAGCTGGGCCAAATTCTACATGGAGGTCGTTGACCAGTGGTGAGCCTCAGGGACCTGTTCTGGGACTCTTACACTTTGTGATTTTTATAAATGATCTGGATGAGGAAATGGAGGGATGGGTTAGTAAATTTGCTGATGACACAAAGGCTGGGGGTGTTGTGGATAATGTGGAAGGCTGTCAGAGGTTACCGTGGGACATTGATAAGATGCAAAACTGGGCTGAGAATTGGCAGATGAAGTTCAACCCAGATAAGTGTGAGGTGGTTCCTTTTGGTAGGTCAAATGACAGAATATAGTATTAATGTTAAGATTCTTAGCAGTGTGGAGGATCAGAGGGGTCTTGGGGTCTGAGGCCATAGGACACTCAAACCTGCTGTGCAGTTTGACTCTGTGGTTAAGAAAGCATACGGTGCATTGGCCTCCATCAATCGTGGGATTGAGTTTAGGAGCTGAGAGGTAATATTGCAGCTATATACAACCCTGGTCAGACTCCACTTGGAGTACTGTGCTCAGTTCTGGTTGCCTCATTACAGGAAGGATGTGAAAACCATAGAAAGGGTGCAGAGGAGATCTACAAGAATGTTACCTGTATTGGGGAGCATGCCTTATAAGAATAGGCTGAGTGAACTAGTCCTTTTCTCCTTGGAATGAAGGAGGATGAGAAGTGACCTGATAGAGGTGTATAAGATGATGAGAGGCTTTGATCATGTGAATACTCAGAGGCTTTTTCCCAGGGCTGAAACGGTGGCCACAAGAGGGCACAGTTTTGAGGTGCTTGGAAGTAGGTACAGAAGAGATGTCATGGGTAAGTTTTTTACACAGAGAGTTGTGTATGCATGGTTTGGCTGCTGGTGATGGTGGTGGAGGCAGTTACGATAGGGCCTTTTAAGAGACTCCAGGACAGGTATATGGATCTCAGAAAAATAGAGGGCTATGGGTAACCCTAGGTAATTTCTAAAATTAGGACATGCTTGGCACAGCTTTGTGGGCTGAAGGGCCTGTTTTGTGCCGTAGGTTTTCTGTGTTTCTATGTTTCTAAAATAAAATCTCATTTTCTCTAGCCTTTCCACAGACGTGATCCTTCATCCTTGGTAATAAAGTCTATTTGTAAAATCCCCAGAAGCTCTGATATTCTTGTTAAAGTGAATAAAATATTCCACCTAAGACCTGACCAACATTCTATTTCGAATTACTTCCTATTACCACTGTTAATCTGAATAATCTGTCTCTTTTTTCCTTTTTTGAACTATACACCAACAGTATGGCAAAGACCAATTCCAACTTCAAGCACCCATTTTTACAGTAATGCCACCCTATTCTCCCACATTCTCTTCCACCTTAGATATACTCAGCTGCATGTCAAGTTTCAGCATTTAGAGGCACTTAGTTCCAATGTGTGCTTCTAGAAGCACAGTACTTGCATTACTGGTGCCATCTGACAATCATTGCTATCCCTCTAAATTTGCACTTTATTTACACTGGCACTTTTCACACTGAAGGAAAGAGGGTAGAAATGGAAAGTGTGCTAAATGAGGTCATTATCACATTATCAATGTACATTTTTGACGGTGCCAGGAGGTTGGCGTGAGAATCTTCCTTTTCCATCCTCAAGTGGTAGCAACCAATTCACAACACTGCAAAACACCAGATCACTGTAAATTTTTTAAACCCCTGAGGATTATTTTGCCCTACTTAGAACATTTTGAAAGAGAAAAATAAAATAGCAGCTTATTTTAAAGACTTGATTAATATGGTACAAACTTCTGTTCTAGGACAAACAGAATCACTTCAGTCTAGGTTATAATTAGTGCATAGATTTGGCTTGACATCAACCAATTTATTTAATTATTACTTGTTTTTATTTCCATCTTTTTGGTTGAATAGTTATTTCCAAACCATGAGCTATTGAATGCTGCCTTTTTGTCTCAATGGTGTTGTGGTAGTTAATAGTGTTACAAAATCCCATAACTGGATCACTTACCAGCAAAGATAGAGAGGTCTGTTGAAGTCTGATGGTACTATTTTTAAAAGCATTTATTGATAAAGGGCACAAAATAAGATTACTGCAAATATACAGATAATGTACGTCGTCAATACTAAATCTAAAGCACGGGTATAATAATAACTAATAAGAAATAGCTCTATCATTGTCTAGGGGATAATGTATTGTGTCATGGAAATATAAAAGTCACTCAGTTCATGCAGGCTGCAGCCTTTTGGTTGTTGCTGTATTGCACTTTGTTGGAGAGAGAGAGAAATAGGAATAGACTGGGAACAGTTACCTCTGTGGGTTTTCCAACCTTTACAATTTCGATCCGTCAGGAGTCCCGTTGGTGTGGTCGTTCACTTGTGGCCTCTCCTTTAGCTAAAGCCGTTCTTCCGTGGTGAGGCTGCCAATCCCAGGTGAGGGAAAGGACGCACACGAGCCCCCCCACTGGCTGTTGCTATTAAACGCTGTCACGGGATTTCTAGCATTTCTCCTGGTGCGTCTGAGGGGTGTTCCCCAGACCCTCTTTTATCCTTACTCCCAGGGTCTCAGATGTCAATCAGGTTGGGATGATGCAATCCCTCAACCAGCCCACTCTGGGTTGTCCCCAAGGAGCTTCAATGAATAGTACTCAATACACAACTTGGTCTTCCGGAGACAATGGCCATGTCCCGTAGCTTTACATCACTGGGGAAATGAGGCATTTTGCACGTCTCTCTCTCATTTCCTGGGCCCCTTGACCCAACCCAACAGTGATCTTGCGATTCTCACAAAGGAGGGGGCTATTTGTATGCCACTGAGTTAGCCACTCCCATATGAGAGGAGTCACATATTTTATAAGCTGCATTGTCAATAAAGTTCAATTGAATATCCTGCAAGGTTGGCACCCAGGTGTTTCTCTACACTATCCCTCAATATAAAACACATCATGGTGTCAGAAGTGGTTGTTCAACAATGAATTGGTGCTACAGACTCGGTGAAACGCCAGCCAGAAAGAATTTACAGTAAGACTGTTTTTGCTTGCATATACTTATGAAAAATATCTATAGACTTTTCAACCTAAACTGCCTATGCTAGTTGCGTCATGGAGCATGAGTTGAGAACTGGACAGGGTTGTTAAGCAATGCCTTCAAGCTGAGCCCAGAAGTGATACGTTGTAATATCTGTGGGCTACTCACTTGGAGAAGTGCACAGAGACAACAACCATGGCAAAGAGGTCAGTCAAACTCTCACTGAGAGTGAAGACCATTGCAGTCCAAATAAATAAAGTAATAAACAAATAAACAGACAAACAGGAAAGTGGAGAAAATACCTGCAGTACCTCCATCTACTTATCCGATAAAGCCCCCCGAGACATTTGATTTCTCTAAACCAGGGGACTTTGAGAGATGACTCAGATTCTTTGAGAGATTTGGAGTTGCAAATAATCTCACTTAGACTTCAGAAGAGCATCAAGTAAGCACATGTGTGTGACAAAGCAGATGATACCATGGGTGAATTATGATTGACAGATTCTCAGAAAAAGGAATACTAAACAGTGCAGAACAAATTGAAAGAATGTTTTACAGGGAAATAAAATGTGATATATGAGAAGGCAAAGTTCAACTCCAGAAAACAGGAGCCAGGTGAAATTATGAATGACTTTATCAAATAGTAAACTCTGTCAGACAACTGTGCACATAGAAATCTGAGAGATGAGCTCATTAGAGTTGTCAGGCTGCTAGACCCTGAATTGTCAGAGAATCTTCTTTTGCAGACAAATCTCACACTTGAGATTGCTATCACTATGGTTAGGCAGAGTGGGAATATTTGTCAGCAGCAGGCAGACACATGCACGAAAACAATGATGAAGTAAAGTTAGGAGCTGTGCTAAATGAAGGGCACATACAAGATGTAATCAGAAAGACTCCAGAATGAGGGGCCAGTGAAGCTCAGCTCAAACAGAACAGACAAGTTAAACAAAGACTTGGTAAAATGTCCAACTGCAGGAGATGCAGAAAGTCTCCATTCTACATCAAAAAGCTCTGTCCAGCAAAAGAAGTGAAATGCCACCAATAGAGTTGGCCTTTATTAAAAAGCAGTGCCACTCAAAAACAGTTCTTCAGGAAGTCAAAGATGATGACGATTTCGATGAAGAGAGAGCTTTCCTTGGAGCTCTAGATTGAAATAGATGAGGCTGGTGTATTACAGTTCAGTTCAAAAATGAGGCAGTGACGTTCAAAATGGATACAAAGGCAGATGTCACAGCCATTACCCGAATGTCTGTTCACAAAACTGGCAAAGGGAACAGGTATTACCCTGAACTCACCAAAGGAAGTGTTCATGGGGCCAGGGAAAAATAAGCTCAGCGTGAAAGGAACGTTTACTACTTCCATCCATAAAGATGAGAAACAGTTAAAAGAGGATGACTATGTTGTTCAGAATCTCTTCTCACCACTACTGGGACGACATGCCATCGAGAAGTTGAACCTCATTGCAAGAATGGATCTGCTAAACAACGTTCAATGGCAGGAAAAGTATCCGGAGTTGTTTACAGGCCCGAGGGTGCTGAAAGGAGAACATCTTATCCAACTGAAGGCCAGGAGTGGCACCCTACTCTCTGACCATAGTGAGGCATGAACAAAGTTAAAGCTGAACTTGAGAGCATGGAGGCACTTGACATCATAACGAGAGTGAATAGACATATTGAATGGTGTGCAGGCATTGTTTCCAAGCCAAATGACACATTGAGGGTCTATGTTGATCTAACAAAATTAAATAATGCAGTGAGGCAGGAAAAGCTTATTTTGACGTCTACTGAGCACACATTGGGTATGGTGGGTGGAGCAAAGTTCTTTACCAAACTAGATGCAAACTCAAGGTTCAAGCGGATCTGTTTAGCTCCTGAAATCACAGAAGCTCACAACCTTTAACACCCTACAGACACTATGCCTTCAAGAAACTCCCTTTTGTCATCACATCAGCCCCTGAAATCTTTCATTTAAGGTCAAACCAAATTTGGAGGGACTGGAAAGTGTAGTCTGCCACATGGACAAGGTACTCAAGTGAGGAATTTAACAAAAGAGTGAAAGCTGCCTTAGAGAAACTGAAATAGGCTGGAATCACCCTGAACAAAAAGAAATGCAAATTTGCAAATTTAGAGGGGAAGTTCTTAGGATAGCAATTGTGCTCAGAGGGAATGCAACCAGGTTCAGACAAACTAGCAGGAGTTTGGAACATAGAATAAATTACAAATACATCAGTAATCTGCAGTTTCCTCTGCATGGTGAACCAGCTGGGAAAGTGTTTTCCAGATTTTGTGAGGAAACAATGTCACTATGTGATGTCCTTTCTCAGAGAAATGTTTGGACCTGGGCTGCACCACAGGGGAAGTCATTCTCACCATTTAAAGCAGAGCTTACCTCTCCACCCACATTGGTTTTTTATAATCTGAACAAAGCAACCGCGGTCTCAGCTGGTACCTCTTCCTTCCGCCTGGAGGGAGCGCTCATGCAACACTGAGTGGCACGTGCACCAAGAGTGCTGAATCTTACGGAACAGTGTTAGGCCCAACTCTGACACTGGCTCTCATGCGAGCACATGAACATTTCAGCTGTTACTTGATAGGCTCTCAATTCCTACTTGAAATAGAGTACAAGCCACTTGTCAGGCTCCTATCAACTGAAACACTTGGGTGATTTACCTCCACGTCTGTAAAGATTCAGAATGAGGATTATATGCGATACTGTTATGACATTGAACATGTCCCATGCACATCTTCCACAACACCAGACACTCTGTGGAGGATGCCATGCAAAAGTAAGTGGACAGAAGCTGACTCTACCCTCATGGAAGATACTAACCTATATTTAGCTCAGGTATGTGAAAGCTTCCCTGCATCACAGACTAAGCTGGATGAAATTCATGCAGAGTTGAAAAAGGACTAAAGCTGCAGCAAGATCATGCAATACTTGGAGGATGGATGGTCAGTTGTTCCAAATGGACCTCATGAACTTAGGCGTTGTTTGCTTGAAAGAAACACGTTCACAGTTCTTGATGGTTTGCTGCTAAAGGGTTTCAGACTCATCATACCTGCTTCTATGCACGCCAAAATCATTCGAAATATCCACCAAGGCATCAACAAATTTTGCTTAATAGCAAGGCAACTGTGTGCTGGCCTGTGCTGGAAGATTATGTAAAGTAACATGAAGCATGTAGAAATCTGCACAAAATTCACGCTCAGTCTATCTGTCCCACAGAATTCCAGATTTTCCATGGCAAATTTCAGACACAGACATCTTCAAGCTGAAAAAAGACAAATATCTTCTCACAACACACAGAAAATGCTGGTGGAGCGCAGCAGGCCAGGCAGCATCTATAGGAAAAAGTACAGTCGACGTTTCAGGCCGAGACCCTTTGCCAGGACAAATGGGAAAAAGAGATAGTAAGAGATTTGTAAGTGGGAGGGAGAGGGGGAGGGGAGACCCAAAATGATAGGAGAAGACAGGAGGGGAAGGAATGAAGCTAAGAGCTGGAAAGTTGATTGGCAAAAGGGATACAAGGCTAGAGAAGGGGGAGTATCATAGAATGGAAGGCCTTGGAAGAAAGAAAGGGGGAGGGGAGCACCAGAGGAAGATGGATAACAGGCAAGGAGTTATTGTGAGAGGGAAAGAGAGAAAAAAAAGAAAAGATATACATAATAAAAATAAATAACTAACTGGGGATGGGGTAAGAAGAGGAGGAGGGGCATTAACAGAAGTTAGAGAAATCAGCGGGATCTCCCACTGGCCACACATTTAATTCCACATCCCATTCCCATTCTGATATGTCTATCCATGGCCTCGTCTACAGTCGAGATGAAGCCACACTCAGGTTGGAGGAGCAACACCTGATATTCTGTCTGGGTAGCCTCCAACCTGATGGCATGAACATTGACTTCTCTAACTTCCATTAATGCCCCTCCTCCCCTTCTTACCCCATCCCTGTTTTTTTAAAAATTTTTATATATATGTATATGTGTGTGTATGTGTATACATATACATATATATATATATACACACACACACATATACATATATATATATATATATATATTCTTTTTTTTCTTTCTCTTTCCCTCTCACAATAACTCCTTGCCTGTTCTGCATCTTCCTCTGGTGCTCCCCTCCCCCTTTCTTTCTTACAAGGCCTTCCATCCTATGATACTCCCCCTTCTCTAGCCTTGTATTCCTTTTGCCAGTCAACTTCCTAGATCTTAGCTTCATTCCTTCCCCTCCTGTCTTCTCCTGTCATTTCAGGTCTCCCCCTCCCCCTTCCCCTCCCATGTTCAAATCTCTTACTATCTCTTTTTTCTGTTAGTCCTGACGAAGGGTCTCGGCCTGAAACGTCGACTGTTCTTCTTCCTATAGATGCTGCCTGGCCTGCTATGTTCCACCAGCATTTTGTGTGTATTGCTTGAATTTCCAGCATCTGCAGATTTCCTCGTGTTTGTATTTTATATGTCATCTCACTGTGGATTATTACTCAGGGAAAGTTGAGATGTCCAAGCTGCCCTACATCCTCCACAGCAGTTACACAGCACCTGAAAGCTGTATTCACTCACTATAGAATACCAGAGACTCTGTGTCAGACCACTGACCACAATTCTTTGTTCAGAATTCAAAGCCTTTGCTAGGGATTATGAGTTCAAACACCAGACAAGCAGTCCACAGTACCCACAGGCAAAAGGAAAAACAGAAAGAGCTGAAAAAATTATAAAGAATCTCCTACTGAAGTCAAAGGGATCCTATAAAGCACTGCTAGCTTATCGGTGCACATCTCTTGCAAATGGCTACAGTTCATCAGAGCTGAGAATAAGCCTGCCTGTTCTTCCTTCCTTTCTCCAACTTCACTTAGACAGAGTGAGAAATTTTGAGACAACACAGCATGAGCAAATGAAGAGCACGCTTCACCTCAGTCACTGAGTAAAATCTTCATCGCCACTCAGGACTGGTGAAGCTTTTTTGGGTTTTAGACCAATTCACCAAAGGAACAAATGTCATGATTTTTTGTGATCAGAAGATCATGATGTGAAATCAAGTGGAACAAACTTGTGCTCGTGTGCCTAAATGTGGCAAAAAGTAGATGAAGAATTGAGTGGCCTAATCCTTGTGTCAAGGACCACTTACATAAGCTGGACACACCTGTTCAAGAATCTCCATCTGCTCCAACACTTTCAGGAAGCTGTACCATAGATGGTTGTTTATCTGTCTCACCACAGAGATACACTTCATAGCCTAACAGCTTAGGGCAAGTACTGAAGAGGCAGAATAATTCCCTCACTTTGTCGGACATGTTGAAAACATTTCACAAAATAAGACTGCTCTTTAAAAAAAAGAGTATTGGTGGAAAAAGGAGGAATACAAAGAAAGAGACAGTTATAATGTTGGAAATACTTTCTTATACACAGTGAGAGACCACTAAAAGCAAAGAGAAAGACAGTTATAGTGTTGGCAATTTTTTCTGTTTATGCAAGGAGCATAAGTTACGTGGCAGGGTAAAGTGAACTGAACCGCTCAATTTCAGTGACAATAATTTCAATGTGGTTCTATGGACAAGAAGTACACACCTTGCATTTACTTTTTCAAGGGGAGATGAATAGCAGTGTTATTCTTATGTCATTCAGTTAGCCACTCCCACGTGATAGAACAACATAGGCAATACTCAGGAGTAACAAGTGCAAGGTATTGTGGATGTCAAAAGATATTGAAGGTTAGATAAAGAAAATAATGGAAGAATTTGTGGGGATTAATGAGGAGGAGGCTTGTCAATAGAATTGTAGTATACTTTCCTAAATGAACACCTTACATTAGTACTCACAAAGGAAGTATCTATTATAGTTGGATAATTCAATAGGTGGATTGCTGAAAGTCTTATTTAATTCTGCATAAGTAAAGAGGCAATACTTGATACCTTGGTGGGCTCACAGATACATTTACCCCAGGCTGCTCTGACAGGCAAAGCAAAAGAATGCTGGGTTATGGTTGAGATTTTTAAATAGTTGCAGTCACTATGGAGGTACCAGATAAGTGGAGGACAGCAAACACAGTCTTTTTTATGAAAGATGGCAGGGCAAAGCTTGGTGAATATAGACCTGTGAACCAAACATCAGGGTAATCATCGTAGGTAATGAAAAAGTATTGAGAGAGAGATTAATGATCTTGGAAAGGCAGGAGTTAATCAGAGACAGCCAATATGATTTTATTCAGGGGAAGTCCTGTCTGAACAGTTTGAATGAACAATTTGAAGAGGTAATAAAATGTACATTTGAAGGGAAGGCAATAGATGCGATTTACATTGATTTCATTAAACCCTTCGATAAGATCCGATATAGGAGACTTGTTGAAATGTCTATGACCCAAAGGATCCAGATAAGCTTCACAAAATGGACCCAAAATTTGTTTCATAGTAGAGGATGATGGTAGAGGCTAATTTTTGTAATTGGACACCTATGAATTGTGGTGTCCCATAATGATCAGTGCTGGATCAGTGTCTGTAATGCACATGAATGACATAAACATAGATGGCATGAAGGCTGGTAGAGTTGTTGGTGGTGTAGAATTTAGCCTCAGTTTTTAGACAGATGTCAATGCATTGGTGAAGTGGGCTAATAAATGACAGGAGGAGGTTAATCCAGACAAACATCAAAATACGAATAAGGTTAGGACATACACTATGAATGGTAGAGTCTAAGGGGATACTGAGAAACAAAGAGACCTTGGACACAACCAACTCAACAGACACTCTCCTCCCTTCCCCTACACACTTTGCCTCCAATTAATGACATCATTCATAAACTGTACCCACCATCCCCTGCCAATCAAATACGTCCCTCAACCTCTCAACATTCTCTCTGCCATCAATCATAAACTCTGACTTCCATTCTCAATTGTCCTTCCACCAGCTATTAACCAGCTGGCTGCCAGTCCTGTGATCCTGACCAACCTTCTGACTATAAATTCTAATAATTTCCGGAGCTATGTTATCGACATGCATCAAATTACTGAGCACTCTAATTTAGAAGAATTGATTTGTTCACAGTTGTTCCCATTATTCACTTTTATTAAGGAGTTGATTAGTTAAAATAGATTATTGAAGAAAAACAGCAGCAAACTTTGATGTCAACCTTTTAACTATTAACTCAGCATAAGTTATGCAGATTTGAGTTTCTGACACATTGAGAATACCAGTTAACATAAACTAACTCGGACTGAAAATGTTCTTAGTTCAACTTTCTTAATTTTGTTGTCACTTGCTGCTGAAGTAGTATTTTAGATGTGAAATGAAACTAAGTTTGTATACTAAGGTTATCAAGTAGTTTCATCTCTTGTATTGTCTTTAAATCTGCTGGTTGTAATATGGTGGTGAGCTAGCTAGCATAAAATGAAACAAAGAAAGCTCTGGTCAACTGATATTGTTTGATCATGGTTCAATTCAGTTTAATATGATGATTTGCTCAAAAGCCCATAGGTTTTTTGACTTTGATTATTTTAGATAAGTGGGAATGTGTCCTGCAAAGTACCTCAAATTACTAAATGCAGGACTCAATTAGTTGTGGATATATCTAAGTGTTTCTCCTATCAATTCACATGATAATTAATCATAATTTGTTTCTAAGTCAATGCTCGAATAATCTTTCTGACTAACCTTTGGGTAATTTGTTTCTGTGCAACAACAAAGGTTTTAGAAAAAAATAATTTAAATAGACGATATTGTGGCCTCATTCCACACATGATTGCTGCAGATATATTTCATTGAGTTGTATAATGTTTATTAAATTTCTCTTCTTAAGCTTTTTTTTAAATATAACTGGATTGTTTTTCATGCAAGTATGGATTGGTGCTTTACAGAATTAAGCAATTGTGTCTTGTAGTGCTTTTTCACTGTTAACAATGAAATCATTCTTTCCTGATTGACAGTCCTGCATTTTATGGGAAATGCCTCAGTATCATTCCTTTCAGGGTCTCATGCCAGCCAGTTGATATTTACCAGCTACCTTATATTGCTGTATTAGCAGGATGGGATCACTGAGTTAGTGGGCAAAGTTTGTCATTATCTGGGCACAATGGTATTAACTCTTGATTTAGCCAGAATATTGAGATTGATTGCACAGATTTACTGCTGAGCACAAGGAAAACTTTGCCTTGCCACCTCTGGGGTAGTGGGCATGCTCTGAAAAATTGCCAGTGACTCTCAGGATGATAAGCAGTATTCATTAAAAAAATGTAACGACATGGCATAACAATACAAGATTGTGTCTGTGTGTGTGCGTGTGTGTATGTTGTAAAATTATTTCATGCCGGAAATTTGGCAAGGAAACCAATTTATGACATCTTTCGGACTTACACAATGGAGCATAATTTTGTGAAGACAGTTTGCTGTCTTGACTGTACCAAGGTTATCTTCTGTGCAAGCATAACCCTGGCTTGGGATTTGCACTAAGAAACTGACAATTAAATAAATAGAAATCAGAGAGGCAACAAGTAGATAGTTTTGAGTATAGGGAATGTCATACGTAATGGCAAAATGAAAATAAAAGTATGGTTGACAGCTGTTTTCTTCAAGAATCTCATGAGTATAGTCTTAACTTTTATATCATTCTACCTACAAAATGAGAACTTTTACAAGGCAAAGGATAAATAGGTCAGCCTTATTGGATGTTACATATTTAAATAATATAATTTCATCTCAAAATTAATTTCAACTAATAAAATAAATATTATTGAATATCTTTTGCTGCCAAATATCTCAGCCTTGCCACCACCTGCATAAAATGCTAAACTTGAACATCAAAGATGAGAAAATCTGCAGAAGCTGGAAATCCAAGCAACAAATGCAAAATGCTGGAGGAACACAGCAGGCCAGGCAGCATCTATTGAAAAGGGTAAACAATTAATGTTTGGGCTGAGACCCTTCACCAGGGCTGGAAAAGAAGATGAGAAATCAAAGCAAGAAGGTGGGAGGAGGAGAGGAAGAAATACTAGATGGAGGGTGATAGGCGAAACTGGGAGAGGGGAGGGATGAAGTAAAGAGCTGGGGAATTGATTGGTGAAAGAGATAAAGGGCTGGAGAAGGCAGAATCTGACGGGGAGGATGGAAGGCCATGGGAGAAAGGGATGAGGGAGGAGTACCAGGGGAAGGTGATGGGTATGCAAGGAGATAAGTTGAGAGCGGAAAATGGGAATGGAGAATGGTCAAGGGGGTTGTGCAATTACTGGAAGTTCGTGAAATCAATGTTCGTGCCATCAGGTTGGAGGCTACCCAGGTGGAATATAAGGTGCTGCTTCTGCAATCTGAGTGTGGTCTCATTATGGCAGTAGAGGAGGCCATGGACTGAAGTAGAATTGAATGGCTGGCCACTTTTTCTGGTGGATAGAGTATAGGTGCTCGGTGATGTGATATCCCAATTTATATCGGGCATCATCGATATACAGGAGACAACACCAGAAGCGCCTGATACAGTAGTTGGACTCAGCAGACTCACAGGTGAAGTGTCACCTCACCTGGAAGGACTGTTTGGGCCCTGAATGGTAGTGAGGGAGGAGGTGAAGGGGCAGGTGTAGCACTTGTTCTGCTTGCAAGGGTAAGTACCAAGAGGGATATCAGTGGGGATGGTTGAATGGACAGTGGTATCACATCAGCAGCAAACCCTCTGGAAAGTGGAAAGTGGTGGGGGGGGGGGAGGGAAAGATGTGCTTGGGGATGGGATTTCATTGGAGATGGCGGAAATTACGGAGAAAACAGTGACCTATTTCTTGGACCTAAATCTGCAATGACATTCTTTGAGGAAAATTTGACTCTCTGTGTCTGGTATCCTGACCAATGTTACATCAATTTAACATGATTGATATGAAGACAGTTCATTCATTTAAGTTACGGTTGATTTGAATTGCTACATACAAACTGACTGCTGGATTTTTGTTCCACACAGTAGCTACAGTAGTTCTTCAATTCTGAATCACCTCAGTTCATCCTGAGATCATGAATGGACAACTTTTCTTATTAAAATCACTTGATTAATTTTTATTTGACTATGCAAGCTTGTAGAAGTGAAATATGGGATAACTTTTGAGAAAAGGGAATGTGTCCTTCAAAATTCATTTTAACTTGAGTGTAATTTTTCATGCAGTTCTGTCATGCTGTCTGGAGAATAGCCTTAAATCATGAATTTGAATTTAAAATGAGAATGTTGACACTCCTAAAGTTAGTTATAATTTGTAAATTATATTTCATTTTGTTCTGAATAAAAACTATCTCAAGAATAAGTTACGGTAACTTAATAACAACAGATCTTGTCCACAAAGCCCTAAGTTGAGCTATTTATTGTGTAATTTGAAACTGGGTCACAATATCACATAGTGACTGAAATATTTATACAGACTGGTTACCAAGCCTCTTCTCAATATAAAAATAGATCAAATAGAGGATAGTTAAAATAAATTGTGAGAAGGTGCATTCTTTTCATGTAGCAACATCAAGTGGTTATAGATTTGTAACTTTTATAATTATCTGTTTGGCCAAGGATAGTATAGTAAACTTGATGAGCTGCCTTATTCACAATCAAAATTCTATGAAATCAAAATTGAAGGTTTCACGAACAGGAGTGCATATAATTCCTGGGGAGCAGCTGATGCAATGTGCACTGTATGAGATTATTCATGGAGATGGCATGAATGGTGGCATTGTATTATAATCTGTGGCTAGTGGTGCATCACTCAGCACTGGGACAGCATTTTTAATGGTGCAGCAACCTCTCAATACAGGACTGAAGTATCAGCCTGTTATTAGTAATTGGGGAGGGCCTTAAACCTGAAACTATTTTGATGAATAACGTGAATAGTACAGAGCCACTGTATCTATGCAATGTTTCCCAATCATTGCAAAGGTGATTTTTGTGATTTCAAAACCTAAAATGTTGTTTAAAAATAAATAAATGAAGGCCAATTTTTAAGTATTTCAGTGAGACCTTTCAACACTTTTCCAAAATGTCAAGTATCTGAAGAAAAAAATGTATTTGTGCTACACCTTTCATGATCTCAAAATAATCTAACATTAATAGTTTGCTATGGGTGTGAAATTGCTTATGTAATGTGGGAAATATAAAAGACTATTTTGATATTCCCTTTCCTTAAAACTTAAGTTTCAAGATTGTTTAATGTCCTTTCCAGTCCACAAATACGAAGAAGAATGATATAATTGTTACTCCAGATCCAATGCAGCTCAAAAAGAACACAATATGTTAAAGAACACAATAATTAAAAAAAACACAAGAAATATAAATACAAAAGTTACATGATATATATATATATAGATTCATTCTATGTCCATAAAGTGACACAAGACACAGCAGTGTCTGTACATAAGGTGATTCTGACAGGAAATGATAAAGTAATGGGTTAGTAGTCTGAGCTGTTGATCAATTTTACTGCTGAGGGAAAGTAACTGTTTCTGACTCTGGTGGTCCTGGTGTGGATATTACATAGCCTCCTTCCTGATGGAAGAGAGCACAAATTGTTCTGGCTACAGTTGTACTGACTCTGTCTTTGAATAACAGGCGATTCTTGTTGTTCTTCAAAACTGGATTTTCACTCATCAGCTCAAATTTTCAACCCTGCAAAGATTACCAATATTTCAGTAGACTTACCTTAGCTGTATGAACTGGATGCATAAAAATCACCTAGTGTGTAAGAGCTGCATGTTCATTTGTAAAAGTGCACCAAATAATAAGTATCTGCCACCCTATGTCAGGAAAAGGTATCGCACAGGTCTGATAAATTCCCATTTCATTAACTGTACAATGTTTCAAAACTTCCTTGTCTTCTCACTAACTTTTACCTTTTCACACTTGATTGGTCAACTTGAGATTGCGTTAAGTATAAGAGCAGTCTAACTCTGAAACTATACCGGAAGCTGAGAACGTGATGCTGACAAGATTGTATTTATGTATCAGATAATCTGCTTTCTGTTTTCAATGACTGACTAAACTTGGGAACAATATGGTAATTTTTTTCCTTTAGGAATCATCCTTTTGTGATATCTCTAGAAATATTCAGTAAAGAACATGCAATTACTAT
This sequence comes from Hypanus sabinus, assembly GCF_030144855.1. Lineage (NCBI taxonomy): Eukaryota > Metazoa > Chordata > Chondrichthyes > Myliobatiformes > Dasyatidae > Hypanus > Hypanus sabinus. Next base: position 66,352,925 of record NC_082713.1, on the reverse strand, counting down.
TTAATTTGTTTGTTCATAAGAGGTGAACATCATTGGCATCATTTATTGTCTATCCTGAATTGCCTGAACTGAGATGGATATCGAGAGTCAGTCACAATAGTGTGCCGGCAGTCCAAAAGGGCACATTTGGGTTAATATGAATAATCACTTACTCTAACATGCAACTCCCCTTTTAATACCTTTGTCACCTCCTTGCAACACTCGATAATTTATAGAAGCCAGTTAACCTATTTTGGTGTGTGAGAGGAATCTAGAAAACCCAGCAGAAGCATACTTGGACATGGGGAGCAGGTGCAAACTCCACATGAACAGCACCTGTGTTCCTGGATCTGTAAGGCAGCAGTATGGACTGTTACATCACTGTGTCAGTGTTATTGCACTTGATGCTATGAACGGCAGGTGGGGCATGGTGGTAAATAGCACAGACACGTTTGCAGGGAAGCCAGGTACACTTAAGAGAAAGATAACCATCTGATGAGGTAAATGGAAAAAGTTAGGTGAACCAGAACAAAACATGCTGTAATTGGGCTGAATGGTCCATTTATGCAGTCTGTAATTCAATGTAATATTGTAAATGGCTGCTAGCAGCTGGGGGCTTGAATAGTTGCAGATAAACTTGCATGTGCTGAGACATCTGCCAGTTAATCCTCCCTTTGCCAGCAGGCTCAGAGAAGTCTTAGCACCTACAGCCAGTTATTTTTAAACTGAATAAAATTATCACTCTATTAAATTGAAGCATGACCTATTAGAATATTCTGCAGCGTAAAGATAGGCTGGATTCCAACTCATCAATGTCATAAAAAATGGCCATGTGTCTGTCAGCAAGTCCCATTCCATATAATTCAACAAGCTGTAAAAGATATGCTTCGTTACATCATTGTTGAAATTTTCCCATTTTTTTCCTTTGCATCAAAGCTCTCCTGGATTCTTTGACCACTTAGTTAAACTTTTCAGTTCCCTTACCAATACTTAAGCAACACACCAAAGATTTTGGTTCTCTGTATGCCAGTAATAAGGTTTAGCAGTGCATTATTAATGATGAACACCAAGACAACGAACGTCTTCTTACAATGCCTCACCATTCCATCTCATTATTAATGTTTATTCATGTTTTCTATGACACAAAAGAAAGCCCTATCAGCCCATTTAGTCTCTGCTGGATCACAGAACAATCTCATCCTTCTAATAAATTTACCCATTACCTATTCTCCCACATTTTCCTCAACTGCCAAGAGAATTGAGTTATCACCCTATACTTCAAGGACAATTTATGGTGACCAATTAGTCTACCAGCCAGCATGACTTTGACAAGGGAATCATGAAAAACCTTGTATCTTTATCCATTTAATTGGGTACTTTCTAATTGTTATGACCTACATAATGCATCTACTAGTTTCTTCTGAGCTAACTCGCTATTTTAGATTTCAAGAAAGAATTGGCTTTAATAATAATTGTATGCCAAATGTCTAAGAATTAGAAGAATCATAAAATAGGCAGACTAATTTTAGTTCATTGTACTTGCAAGTGATATAAATTGTGATCTCACTGTGGTGCCAACAGCTCAATCCTATTACATTGAATTAACTTGTCTGTAATGCTCTGGAGGTTCCGTTTTATTTTTGATATAATGAGTTTAATTATTTGTATGTTTTATCAATTTAGGAGCCAAACAATGATATGTATTTGCATAAACATGGAAGAGATTTAGAATTAAAAATGTAATTGTTTCTCCCCCCAGCAATTAATTCTAGCTGAAATTCAACAAGCTAATACTTGTTTATCTTTTAATTTGTTCATTCTTCTGACAAGGCCAAATTTAGTACTCATTGTTCTTTCTGATTATCTGCCACCATATTGAGCAATTTAAGTCAAGTGAGGTTAATCAGTCACAGAGACACACAGCACAGAAGTGTGACCTTTGGCTACTGAATTCACTTTGACCATCAAGCACACATTTTAATTAATCTGATGTCCTTTTCCGAACATTCACATAAACTCTCTTAAATTTCATTTACACAAGAGAAGTGAGCTAATGTAGTCATTTAATCTACCAGCCGCCGTACCCTTTGGGATCTGTGATGAAAATGGAGCGCCAGCAGAAAATGCATGTGGTTACAGGGAGGATATGCAGACTCCACATGGACAGCACCAAATGTTAGGCCACGATTCATGTCATAGGACGTCGTACTTTCTGAAGGAATGGCAGAGGTTGGTGAAGGAGAAAGAAAATTAGAGGTTCACAGTTGTTTGCTGCCTTAATTTTAGATGATAGAGATGCCAGATGTAAGAGGATCTCTTTGAAAGAAAATTCATGGATAATAAATGTATTTGGTCCTGAATTGGTAAATGCTGTAGCTATCATGAATGTTGTTGGAAGGAGTGAATACTTAAAGTGATGAGCTGAGTGCCGATCAAGTGGAATATATTGATTTAGATTGTAACAACTCTGCTGAGAACTGGGAAAGCTTTGTCCCTCTCCTTTCTCACATTTTTAGGTGATAGAAAGACTGTGGAAAGTCAGTTGATGAGTCTTCATCAGAAGATATCCAGCTTCTGATCTGTAAGTATTGACTTGCGCAGGTAGTCCAGCCAAATTGCTGGGTGATAGTCCTGTTGGATTTGATTTTGGAATTGCCACTGATTGTCCGAATGTCTTTATTGTTGGGCATCTAGAACATGCTGATAAATACTTTACAACTTCTGACAGAAGCGTGCACTGAGAAATGTTAATGGTGTAATCTACCAAGTTCATGTCCACTTATTAAGGAGAGAAATCTTTGATGGAGGATCCATTAGCCCAAGTATTGACCAAAGTAGAGGGAGTTTGGACAGTTGTGTTGCAAAATAGAATGGCCTTAGATTTTCTGCTTGCAGAAGGAGGTGGCACATGAAGTGTTAATTGCTGAGAGTGCAGTGCCCATATTCTTGATAAGTTGGGGAACATTACTCATGTGACTGACCACATCCAATAGTCAGTGAAGAAGATTAGGGAAGTGGGGGACCAGTTTCATGCTCACTGTACCCCAGAGGCAAAATGGTGCCCTTTTGGGGCACTAGAAGATTAGTGGACTATAGTGTTACACAGGAGAGCGCTATTGACCTTATAGTATTGGGTATTGCAGTTTTATGTCTTATATAGTATATTTTAATGTCATATATAATTCAGTGGGCATCCACAGGAATAATACTAGCCTATGGAATGGGTATTATGGAGTCACATCTTTTGAAGGGTGGTATGTAGCATGAAGAGTTAACGGTATCAGCCGGTTGAAAGCCGCTCCTGCCATCTTATTTATTGATTGGCATGCCACGGGCTGGGTCACAACTGGTCCTGCGGATAACTAAAAGTGTGCTGTAGAGAGTGGGCCTGTGTGCACACTTCCATAAGTATCTGAATAACTTAATGTTTTAGTGAAAGATTTAGTGTTTGTTTTTTAATAATAGTTAAATTATCTACCTGTAGTTAGTGTCTTTTGTTCCATTTATTAAATTTGCAAACCTGTTTCCTTGCAATGGGGAGTTGGGTGGGAAATTGGTGCTTAAAGCTCATTTTGGGTCAAACGTTACTGTGATTGGACTGGGGATGGAAGGTGGAACTTCTGATGTGCTTGGAGCACAGAGTTCACTGTTGGTATGGCAAGGTATTTGTGGAGGTGAACTCAATGCAGCAGGGGAACAATTCTTATGAAAGTTAATTAAGGAAGATTTACCTGAAGTTGTGATGGATATCTGCTTCATGGGCTAGTGATCTCATGTTTTGCCAAGTTCGCTTTCTAAACACAGCAGCTATCACTTTTACAATCAAACAATTGTAAACATATTTCCCACTATATGCTTTTTTTGGCTTTTGGTCATGTACAGGGGTGGGTCCTCAGGTCTTAAAATGTAAAAAGGAACTTCAGCTTGAAGTTTGAAAACACAGCTTTGCAAACAAGCTCTGTTTTAGCACAAACTTGCTAGTATGTAGCAACCTGTCTTACTGCTGGAAAGGTGCAGTATATGACAACGGGTTATTTAATTTGCATAATTTCAAACAGACAAGCAGACTAAGGTGTTTTAATTCAAGCAAGCTTGCAGACTAAATGGAAGCAAATCACTTATTATATTAATAACTGATCTAGTATCATTGGAAAACTTATGTACACAAGGAAGTTAGCTTTACCGCATTGATTGTAGATAGCTGGAAAATATGTCTCCAAGATGCTTTTACATCTTTGGTGTAAAAAGGCTAACTGAGGAAATATCGCTTGTGCGTGAAGTTACCTAAAAGGCAGTAAAAGGGTATAAGTGTAGATAGCAGTTCAGGCTTATTAGGAATGCGGTTAAATAAAATCAAGAAACATTAAAGAAACATGGGATGAATCAGAATCTTTTCCTCTAGCTTCAATATCTGTGAAGGATGACTTGTACATCTGCATCATTGATATGTCTTTTTAGTTTATACGAATTGTCACTGTGTTTTGCAAATCCTTTGGATGTTGAAATGTGTTGTTTTAGAAATGGTTTGAAATTAGAAAATGTTTTATGAAATAGAAATCCTCTTTGAGTGTTAAATATATTTTAAGAATATTTTTGGATTTAAATATGGAGCACTAAAAATAAAGAAACTGTGTTCTAAACTACTTTGTCAGTTGGACGTATCTCCTCCTTGGCAGGGAGAAGAGACCCACCACTTGAATAGTGGTTTTTGGCAGCTAAGCTCACTGTGGGGAATAAAGTGGGAAGTGAACTAGTCTTTGAAGATTGCTTATTAACAGTAAAATCTCCCTTTAGTGACAGCACTTGTGGCTATCTCTATCTGGTAGAGCTTACGGTCTTCATTTGAGTTTAGAACTTTGTAGTCAGGAAACCCAATACCAGCACAAAGTAGATTCCCAGTGCTGGACTCACAGGGCTGGGAATTGCTCCATCAAGTTAAGCTAGAGCAAAGCTTCTGCTCAACATATTTTCTTCCACAACCAGGCATGAAGTAGTGATGAAGGGAACTGCATAGCACTGAATACAATCAGACAATTCCAGGTGTATCTCGGTGATAAATACCTTGAGAACTCCAAAGAAAAATCTCAGCATGCATTACGAAAGAGTAAGTACTTGTTCAGGCCGAGAACAAATTTTCCACTGAAACTGCATCACATAGTTCCATAAACATTGTGCTATACCATTATATTTTTCAGTTCTTTGCACTTCTATTCCAGTCTCTTTGGAGTATAAGATGATACAGGACGTGGAATCTCCTCCTGACATTTTTCAATGAATTTGATTTTGGATCACCTGCTATAATCTGATCTTCTCTTGCGATCTGCTTTGCCTTTGTTGGGCTAGTTACATATCATACAGAACATCCATGCAATTCTGGTGGATAATTTCACCAAGGCTTTCACCACCTTCTTACAAGCACTTGCTGCTATTGCTTTAGCCAACTCATCACTGACTCTGCATTGCTACATTGTCTTTATATTAATGGTAGAATGAGAAATAGGCCAGGTCATTTCTTTCAAATTATGATCAAGACCATAGTTAAAGGAAGTTTGTTACCTCTTTGCTTTGTGATGCCCTAGTTTTGAACTATTGGATCTGTTTTGAATCTATCCCTTTTTGTTCCATAGTAGTACCTCATACTGCAATGGAGAATATCTTCAATATAAAGAAAGGTGAATGTTTCCATGTGGGTTATGTGATAATCATGACTACTAACATTCTCAAATGTAGATCAATTTGGTCTTATACTGATGAAGCTGAGGGTAAATGAGTAAAATCCCTATGGTGGGTCACTTGTACCTACAGGCACTGTTTGACAGTGTGCTCTTTCAGGAATTTGAACACTCAGGTGGGCTGACTGACTCTATGCCATTACTCATTAGTGCCCAGTGTGGAGGAATGCTGACTCAAGAGTTGAGAAAGGTCAGTCAATTTATCAGCATGATGCCTACTTCTTGCTCATGAGAAGCCCGCTTGTGAAGCTAAAAAGTGAATGTGTATATTTTGGGTTGTGACAGAGTATCAGGAACTCAAAACCAAATGTTGATATACATCTTTTGCTTGCACAGATATTGCTTAACCCAATGAGTTCTTCCAATATTCTGTTTTCTCCCCAGTTCCACATTACTCCTTCCTTGACATCAATTGATCGCTATATTTTGTCTGTCTGCTTTGCTAATGAGATATGATATGTGCAGAGCTAGAGTTTTATAGTAGAATTACATGTAGATTTGAAAGGGATAGCATTGAAGGGTAAGGAGAAATTATGGCAAAGTAAGCTTACTTAGACAGGTCTTTCAAGAGTTCAGACAGAATACTAGGTCTAAATAGACTTCTTCAGGACTGCATGATTCCAAATGGAAAGTGTTTTAACCTAATTTATCCAAAGGGGGAAATCCAAAATATTACTCTCCAGTTACTTAATGGAAATTAAAATTGGGTGAAGAGTAAAACCATCATGGATAGGGTCCTTTCAGTTTCTTGAGAATTAGGTTAAATTTAAATTACCTCTATATGACTCAAAACCTAGTAATTCATCATTGTCCTCTGTTATCCTCTAATTCTACTATCAGTTATACATAGTGATATCTCAGGAAAGAAGGAAAGAACTTAAATTTATATTACACTATATTGCATTCCTAGGATGTGTCAACATGCTCCATCTATATTGATTATATTGATAAACACCAGGGGCAAATAATTCACTGTCAAATGGGAAATAATACAAATAGGTCATTAGTTTGCAGCACCTAATGAAAAATATATTCTCAGAAAAACTAAAGACTTCCTGCTTATCAGCTCAGGACTAAATGTTGAGCAGGATAGCATGGCTTTTTCATGTGCATTTTCTTGGAAGACACACAGATTCTATAGAAGTGAGGCAAAACAACCATGAGGTCATGGACTGTATATATATATATATATATATTACTGAAGAGGAGGTGTTTGTTATCTTGAGGTAAATTAGGGTGGATAAATCCACAGAGCCTGACAAAGTATTCCCTTGGACCCTGTGAGAGGCTAGTCCATAAATTGCAGGAACCCTAGCAGAGCCAAAGGTAAGATGCTAGAGAATTGAGGGATAGCTAATATCATTTCATTGTTTAAGAAAGGCTCTAAAAATAAGCCAGGAAATGATAGGTCAGTGAGCCTCACATTGGTAGTATGTAAGTATTCTAATGGACCGGATATATAAGTATTTGAATAGACAGGGACTAATTAAGGATAGTCAACATGGCTTTGTATGTGGTAGGTTGTGTCTACTCAAACTTACAGAATTTCTGGAGGAAGTTACCAGTAAAGTTGATGAAGGATGTTCTCTACATGGACTTTAGCAAGGCTTTTGACATGGTCCCACAAAGGAAATTAGTCAAGAAGGCGTTCTAGGAGAGGTAGTAAATTGGAGTAGATATTAACTTTTTGTGAGAAGCCAGAGAGTGGTAATAAGTTGTTGCCTCTTTGATTGGAGGTCTGTAACTATTGGCACTACAACCATTGTTGTTTGTCATCTCTCTCAACGATCTGGATGATAATATAGTTAACTAGATCAGCAAGTTTGTGGATGATACCAAGATTGGGGGTGTAGTGGAGAGTGATAAAGACTATCAAAGCTTGCAGTGGGATCTGGATAAGCTGGAAAAATGGGCTGAGAAATGGAAGATGCAATTTAATACAGAGAAGTTTGAGGTATTGCATTTTGGGTGTACAAACGAGGATAGGACTTACACGGTAAACATTAGAACATTGAGGAGTATGGTAGACAGAGAGATTTGAGAATAATGATCCATAATTCCATGTCATCAGGATTTGAGGACCTGAGGTATAGGGAAAGGTTGAGGAGATTAGAACTTTATTCCCTTGAATGTGGGAGGAAGAGGGGAAATTTGATAGAGGTATACAAATTTTTAATGAGTATGTATAGAGGCTTTTTCCACTGAGGTTGGGGAAGAATAAAATTAAAGATCATAGGCTGAGGGTGAGAGGTGGAATGTAGATGGGAGACATGAGGAGAAACTTCTTTGCTTGAAGACTGGTGAGAGTATGGAACGAGCTGCCAGTGGAAGTGGTGGATGTGGGTTCAATTTTAAGATTAAGAGAAATTTGGATAGGTACAGGGATGGGAGTGGTATGGAGGGCTATGTTCCAAGTTCAGGTCAATGGGACTAGGCAGATGAATAGTTTGGATTGGCATGCACAAGATGGGCTGAAGAACCTCCTTCTGTGCTGTGACATTCTATGACTCGATGACTTTAGGCTTTATTTCATGGAGAGATTAGCTTATTTAGGAATTGTGAATGGAATTAAATGTTACACAATAATCAGCAAACATTTTACATCCAACCTTCTGATGGAAGGAATGTCATTGATGAAGTAACTGAATAGACATGGGCTGAGAATACTGTCCAGAGAAACTACTTTCCTGGGGATGGGATGATTGATTTCCAATAATAACCCTTTTTAGAGTGAGAGTTTTGACACCAATTACTGCATTGATTTCCTAACTGATGCTCATTGTTTCAGCCTCACCAGGATTCCTTAATATCACATCCAGTGAAATACCGACTTGATATCCAATCATCTACAATTCATTTCTTTGGCCCACGTTGTGATGAAGAGTACAATGAGGCCTGAAGCTGGTAAAGCATAAATTGAATATTTGCTGATTATCGGTGGGTGAATGCCACATTAGCTGTCACTATTAATTACATCTTAAATACTTTTCTGATGATTGAGAGCTGACTGATTGTCCAGTAAGTATTTAGATTAGATTTATCCTGTGATTTTAAAACATTTTCCATATTATTTGGTAGATACTAGTTAGATAACTGTATTAGAGTTGTTTGGTCAGGGGCAGGTTTTGGTATTCAGATCTTCAGTACGACTGCAGTAATGTGATCTGTCTGATAGGCTTTGCTGTAAGCAGTGGTCTCCTACATTTCATGACATCATTTCAAATGAACAAAATTACCTGAAGCAACACACACAAAATGCTGGTGGATCACAGCAGGCCGGGCAGCATCTATAAGGAGAAGCACTGTCGACGTTTCGGGCCGAGACCCTTTGTCAGGACTAATTGAAAGGAAAGATAGTAAGAGATTTGAAAGTAAGAGGGTGAGGGGAAATGTGAAATGATAGGGGAAGTCCGGAGGGGGTGGAGGGAAGCTGAGAGCTGGAAAGGTGATTGGCGAAAGGGATACAGAGCGGGAGAAGGGAAAGGATCATGGGACGGGAGGCCTAGGGGGAAAGAAAGGGGGAGGGGAGCACCTGAGGGAGATGGAGAACAAGCAGAGTGATGGGCAGAAAGAGAGAAAAAAAGGAGGGGGGAAAACTAACTATATCAGAGATGGGGTAAAAGGGGAAGGAGAGGCATTAATGGAAGTTAGAGATGTCAATGTTCATGCCATCAGGTTGGAGGCTACCCAGCTAGTATATAAGGTGTTGTTCCTCCAACCTGAGTGTGGCTTCATCTTGACAGTAGAGGAGGCCATGGATAGACATATCAGAATGGGAATGGAATGGGGAATTGAAATGTGTGGCCACTGGGAGATCCTGTTTTCTCTGGCGGACAGAGCATAGGTTTTCAGTGAAACGGTCTCCAAGTCTGCATCAGGTCTCACCAATATATAAAAGGCCACACCGGGAGCACTGGACGCAGTATACCACACCAGCCGACTCACAGGTGAAGTGTCACCTCACCTGGAAGGACTGTCTGGGGCCCTGAATGGTGGTGAGAGAGGAAGTGTAAGGGCAGGTGTAGCACTTGTTCCATTTACAAGGATAAGTGCCAGGAGGGAGATCAGTGGGAAGGGATGGGGAGGACGAGTGGACAAGGGAGTCACGTAGGGAGCAATCCCTGTGGAAAGCAGAAAGGGGGGGAGGGAAAGATGTGTTTAGTAGTGGGATCCGGTTGGAGGTGGCGGAAGTTACGGAGAATTGTACGTTGGACCTGGAGGCTGGTGGGATGGCAGGTGAGGACAAGGGGGACCTTATCCCGAGTGGGGTGGTGGGCGGATGGGGTGAGGGCAGATGTGCGAGAAATGGGAGAGATGCGTTTGAGAGCAGAGTTGATGGTGGAAGAAGGGAAGCCCCTTTGTTTAAAAAAGGAAGACATCTCCTTTGTTCTGGAATGAAAAGCCTCATCCTGAGAGCAGATGCAGCAGAGCCGGAGGAATTGTGAGAATGGGATAGCATTTTTGCAAGAGACAGGGTGGGAAGAGGAATAGTCCAGGTAGCTGTGAGAGTCTGTAGGCTTATAGATATCAGTAGATAAGCCATCTCCAGAGATGGAGACAGAAAGATCAAGAAAGGGGAGGGAGGTGTCAGAAATGGACCAGGTAAATTTGAAGGCAGGGTGAAAGTTGGAGGCAAAGTTAATGAAGTCGACGAGCTCAGCACCAATGCAGTCATCGATGTAGTAAAGGAAAAGAGGGGGACTGATACCCGTATAGGCTTGGAACATGGATTGTTCCACAAAGCCAACAAAAAGGCAGGCATAACTGGGACCCATGCGGGTGCCCATGGCTATGCCTTTGGTTTGGAGGAAGTGGGAGGAGCCAAAGGAGAAATTATTGAGAGTAAGAATTCATTCCGCTAGTCGGAGAAGAGTGGTCGTAGAGGGGAATTGGTTAGGTCTGGAATCCAAAAAGAAGCGGAGAGCTTTGAGACCATCCTGGTGGGAGATGGAAGTATATAGGGACTGGACGTCCATGCTGAAAATAAGGTGCTGGGGGCCAGGGAACTTAAAATCACTGAAAAATTTCAAAGCGTGAGAACTGTTACAAAGATAGGTGGGAAGGATTGAACAAAGGGGAGATAAAACAGTGTCAAGGTAAGCAGAAATGAGTTTGGTGGGGGAGGAGCAAGCTGAGACAATGAGTCTACTTGGACAGGCAGGTTTGTGGATCTTGGGTAGGAGGTAGAAACAGGAAGTGCGGGGTGTGGGAACTATGAGGTTGGTGGCAGTGGATGGGAGATTCCCAGAGTTGATAAGGTTGGTGATGGTATAGGAGACAGTGGCCTGGTGCTCCTTAGTGGGGGTCATGATCAAGGGGTAAATAAGAGGAGGTATCAGAGAGTTGTTTCTGTGCCTCAGCCAGATAACAACAGCTCCCCCCTTATCAGCGGGTTTTATAGTGAGGTTGGGATTGGTGTGGAGGGAGCGGAGAGCAGAGAGTTCGGAAGGAGGGAGGTTGGAATTGGAACACAGTGTGGTGAAGTTGAGACGGTTGATGTCCCATTGGCAATTAGTAATAAAGAGATCCAGAGCAGGCAGAAGACCAGAGCGAGGTGTCCATAAAGAGGAGGAGGGTTGAAGATGGGAGAAGAGGTCATTGGTGGGGGTAGGAGAGTCCTTGAAGTTACCTGAAGCCTGGTTTCTTGCATAGTGGGATCTCAAAAGAAAACCAAGATGAATTATCCATATAGTGGTGAATTCTTCACCCTTTTCTTCAGTGATCACATGTTGGACTTCACCATCACTGAGGATATTATTTTTGATGTTGCTTCCTCCTATTACCCCTCAATTGCCCACCACCATTCACAACTATGTATGGCACACATTTATTTCTCATTACTGATGTGCAAGGAGATGGCTTTTAGTTTGTATCTCATGAGAATCAGAATCAGGTTTATTATCACCAGCATGTGTCGTGAAATTTGTTAATTTGTCATTAGCAGTCTGATTGCATTTCACTGGGCTGTTATCTTAAATTTTACATTTCGCTGCAGAATCCATGACCTTTAAAACATTAAGGAGACAGTACTGCACTTACTGCTTTGCAATATTATTTTATTTCTGAGGCAGTTCTTGCTATTTTGTTTTTTTTTTACTTGTCCTAAATCAACTGGTTAAATTTAGATATTTATTGTTTTTAATTAATCTGCGATTCTTGGTTTTGGTTAGTCATTATCAATCTTAGTTGAGCAGAAATTTGAAAAAAAACTGAAAATGGCATAAGCTGATGGGAAAATGGGAACTGCAAATTCTGGAAATGTACAATAGACCAGAGAGCATCTTTGGAAAGGAGAACAATCATTCATTCAAGATGAAAAACTTCCATTAGAACTTTAAGATATTTTTTATTAATTAATTTTATTCAATGTGCTCTAGCCTTCATATTTGGGAAGAGTACCTACAAAAAGTTTCCACTCAGCAAAATTCACTTGATGTTATTTTTTTTTCAATTTTCTCTTCCTGGAGATACTGGTGACCTTTCAGCTTTTCATTTTTAAGTAAAAATATATCCAAAAAATGATAATTATTTTAATACATTGATAGCAATTTCCCATGGACAGCTACAGTTGTTTGCCTTACCTAAATGTATGTGCTCTAATGGACGATATAACAGCAATTAGAAAAGGATACTCGATTTCTCTGTTCTCTAAGGTAGGAGTGAAACAGGCAACTAAGATATATCTACTACTGCTTGAATTATGTCAACATAGAGGGAGATGTCATGCCTCTTGATTTCTGTGCCTTCGTACTGGTCCCTTTTTAGAATAGTAGCAGAGTTCAGTTTTAAGAATTTCAGTTTGTTTTGTTTAAATTATATTTAAATTTAATTAGTATAAAACAATATTAAATATTATTCTACTGTATGTTAGATAATATATACACACAACAGATCTATTGCAATTTTCCGTTCATAACTTGGTAAAGAGAATAATTATGAAATAAGTTTTTAATGAGATTTTCATTGTTTTTCACTCTTCTTTTAGTCAGGTCTATTTTTATATCCAAAACAAATTTGTGGCCTTCACCATGGTACACCTTGCCGTTGTAATTCATAGGGTATGATGTTCTGGACGATCTCTGAAAGTCAGCTGCATATCTTTCAAGCATTCTCCTTTAGTTTCATGACTCATTAGATTTCATTCTACATGAAATATTCCATAAAAAAGCATTCATCAATGATAGGGCAACATTGTCTATTATAGAGCGAAGCTTGAAGCCAGAGGCACTTAACTCATTCCTACACACTGCAGTGATGAGCAAATTGCTGACTATGATTGATAACTGTGGTGGATGAACTAAAGCTGGATTTATATGTAAAATCTAAATTAATCTTTATTTTTCAATGCAAATACTTGAAACAGTACATTTATCAATATATTTCCTGTATTTTTGTACATATTGAGCAGGGTTATCTTGGGATTTTAGTTACATTTCTGAAGGGCAACCAGAGCTCCCTCAAACACATGACACTGATCCAGAATGATAAGACCATAAGACCATAAAATATAGGAGCAGAACTAGACCATTTGGCCCATCAAGCCTGCTCTGCCATTCAATTATGGCTGATCCTTTTTTTTTCTCCTCCTCAATTCCATTTTACGGCCTTCTCCCCATAACCTTTGATGTCAGGTCCAGTCAAGAACCTATCAACCTTTGCCTTAAATAGACCCATCGACTTGGCCTCAACAGCTGCATGTGGCAACAAATTCCACAAATTCACCACTCTCTGGCTAAAGAAATTTCTCAGCTTCTCAGTTTTGAATGGACACCACTCTATACTGATGCTGTGCCCTCTTATCCTAGACTCTCCCACCATGGGAAACATCCTTTCCATGTCTACTCTGTCTAGGGCTTTCAACATTCAAAAAGCTTCACTGAGATCCCCCCTCGTACTTCTAAATTTCAGTGAATACAGACCCAGAATCATTAAACATTCTTCGTATAATAAACCTTTCATTCCTGGAATCATCCTTGCAAACCTCCTCTGGACCCTCTCCAATGCCAGCCCATCTCTTCTAAGCCGAAAACTGTTCACAATACTCAAGATGAGGCCTCACCAGTGCCTTATAAAGCCTCAACATTACATCTCTGCTGTTGTATTTTAGCCATCTTGAAATTAATGCTAATATTGCATTTGCCTTCCTCATCACCGACTCAATCTGCAAGTTAACCTTTAGTGTGCTCTGCACAAGGACTCACAAGTCCCTTTGCATCTCAGATTTTTGGATTTTCTCCCCATTTAGAAAATAGTTCACATATTTATTTCCACTACCAAAGTGCATGACCATGCATTTTCTGACTTTATTAGACACTTTCTTGTCCATACTCGTTATCTGTTTAAGACCTTCTACATCTGACCTGTTTCCTCAACACTGTCTGCCCCTCCACCAATCTTCGTATTATCTGCAAACATGGCAACAAAACCATCTATTTCATCATCTAAATCATTTAAGAAGAGGTCCCTGCACTGATGCCTGCAGAACACCACTAGTCACAAGGATCCTTTTATTTCCACTCACTGCCTTCTTCCAATCAGCCAATGCTCTAACCATCTTAGTAACTTTCCTGTAATACCATGGGCTCTTAACTTGGTAAGCAGCCTCATTGGCAGCATTTTGTCAAAGGCCTACTGAAAGTCCAGATATGCAAAATCCATTTTTTTTTGTATCTATCCTATCTCCTCAAGGAATTCCAACAGGTTTGTCAGGCAGGAATTTCCCTGAAGGAAACCATGCTGACTTTGTCCCATCTTGCCTGTGTCACCAAGCACTCCATCACCTCATCCTTAACAATTGACTCTATCACCTTCCCAACCACTGAGGTCAGGCTAACTGGTCTATAATTTCCTTTTTACTGTCTTCCTCCTTTCTTAAAGAGTGGAGTGACATTTGTAATTTTCCAGTCCTCGGGCAACATGCCAGAGTCCAATGTTTTTTGAAAGATCATTTCTAATGCCACCACAATCTCTAATGCTACCTCTGTCAGAAGCCTAGGGTGCAGTTCTTCTGGTCTGGGTGACTTATGTAGTTTTAGGTCTTACAGCTTTTTGAATACCTTATCTCTTATAACAGTAACTGCACCCACTTCTCTTCCTTCACACCATTCAACATCTGGCACACTGCTAGTGTCTTCCACGGTTAAGTCTGTTGCAAAATACTCGTTTAGTTCATCTGCCATATCCTTGTCCCCCATTATTATTTCTCCTGCCTCTCTTTTATATTTTACATACTTGAAAATGCTTTTTCTATCCACTTTGATATTATTTGCTAGCTTGCATTCATATTTCATCTTCACCCTGCTAAACACTCTTTTAGTTGTGCTCTATATACATTTAAAAGGTTCCCAATTCTCTATCTTACCACTATTTTTTGCATTGTTGTATACCCTCACTTTTGCGTCTACATTAGATTTGACCTCCCTTGTCTGCCAAGGTTGTACTATTTTGCCATTTAAGTATTTCCTTGTTTCAGCACCTTCCTAATTTTCCCCAGAAACTGAAGCCATTGCTGCTCTGCAGTTTCTTATCTCAACCCACAAGGATTTAACATCTTCCAATCGTATGTCACTCCATAGTATTATTCCTGTACTGATGGAGGCCATCAGATCATTGGGTCTATGTTTAATTGATAGGTCCAATAAGTCCCATTCCCAGACTTTGGTCTCAAAATTATTTTCCCAAAAATGCTTATTCAATTCTCTTCTGTACATCCATCAGTGAATGCCAGATCACAACCACTTTCTACTCTGGGAGGTTTTCCCTTATATTTCCCCTGCATCTTTTGAAACTCTCGTTGAATCTGTGCCCGTAGTCTTTGAATATTATGGTTCTCTTGCAATCCAGTATAAACCTGGGCCCTCGTCCTGGATTTTCTCATAGCTATTGCTTTCAATAGAACAAAGACAGGTATCTAGTAATGACTACATTCTTTACCAGAAAGATCCAGGTAAACTTTTTTTCACTCTGTCTACCAACACCACTTGGTAATGGCCCAGCTGGAGTTTTACTGAAATTACATGTGATTATGAGGACTTTCATAATTAATGGCTCTATTTATGAAGTGCAAGATCCCCAGTGCTGTACTAACTTTCCTCTCAACATGTCTGGCCAGTTTCCAATAGTCATGCACAGATATAACCAGATTCCTTTGTGCATTCCCTTCAGAAAAGTGCCATTAAACTAATATTTTCACTTCTCATTCTTTCCGCTAAAATATCACATAGTTTGAGTACCCCTTATCCCAAATGCTTGAAGCAGGATGTGTTTCACATTTATGTTTTTCTACTATATAATGAGATAGCTTGGGATCGCCACTATTCACAACTCTAAATTCATGTGCTACTGGTAAGTAGTCTTTGAATTACACTTGTTCAATATGTGTTAGATTTTCATCCGCAATAATCTTGGCAAATTCATCAATGAACTTCTGTGCTGCTTTATTATCAGCAGGTGTTTTATCACCACTATTAAAAAAAAATATGCCACGCCTTTTCTTAAATTTCTGCAACCAGCCTGCTGAATATTCACAATTTTCAGTCCATCATGATAAGTCTTTGCTTGTTTCATACTGTTAAGTGGATTATATCCACACCAGCACTGAGGTATCCACTTTCAATACACAATCGAAATCTTTATTTTTGCTTTATGCAGAGTTTTTTTCTATATTTTATAACTTCTGTTCTTTACATATGTGAGCTCACTTCTCAGAACAGCCTGCACTGCACCAGAGACAGCACCTTGCGAAATTTTCCATTTGTGACAGTGCTCAACAAAAATTTGGATTCTGGAGGTTTTCATATTCTGAAATTTCGGATAAGGAGTACTCAACTATAAATAACAATTCTCCTGATTAAATACCACTGCTATTTCTTTGCATATCTATAGGTTCTTTCTACCCTCTTGCAGTCTTTTTCTGTCCTCTTCACTGAGCTGCGAAGCCTGGATATCTTGTCTAACCCATGATGAACCTATTATCTATTATCTATATTAGTCAACTGGATGTAGGTGTCAGGGCCACTTTATTCTCATCACTAGACTGGAAAGGAAAGGACCACTTTTTGAATTGTATTTAATCTTGTGATTGAGATGAGTTGTTTACCACATCATTCCAGAGGGCAATGATACGGTCTGGAGTCACATGCAATCCAGGCCAAGTAAGGGTGACAAATTTCCTTCCTTACAGGATATGAGAGAATCAGTTTGGATTTATATATCTTTTACTGAAAATTTAATTTGGAGCCATCAAGTACCACAACATGGAAACAACACCTTTGGCCCAGCAATTGTATGCTCACCTGATCTTCTGCCTGCAACTAGACCATATTCCTCCAAGCACCCCAAATAAAATAAACCCCTCCAACAAAATTTCTCAATAGATTAAATGGAATTACAATCGTGTTTTTATTTAAAACTGTGAAGAATCCTGTAAATTATGTTTTCATCATTTAGTCCAATTTGAGTAGTTCTCCAATGTCTTTGAATCTCAAGGATCTTTAGAATCTATGATATTTCTTCAGCTTTGACATGATGGCATAGTGGTATCTCACAACTCTGGGTCCAATTTTGAGCTCTTGTGCTGTCCGTGTAGCGTTCACGTGGTTTCTCCGCATCAGCAAAAGAGGTAAGACTTCCTGGTTCTGTTTTACCTCTCAAAGGGTATTCGGAAACTGCAAATTGTCCTTGGTGCAGGTGAGTAGTAGAATCTGTGAAGATGGTGAACTGATGGGATTTTGGAGAGAATAATTTGCAGGGAAAATAATTAGAGAAATGGGATTGTTGTGTGGACAGGCAAGTAGTCGATGGACTGAATGGTCTTCCTCTATGTTTTAAGGAAATATAGAAATAATGTTTTAATCTTACACCAGAAGCTGGGCTGTAGAAATAAAGTGGTACTAAGGTCTCACTGTCTGACTCTAGACAGTAGAGTGCCATTAATACAATTCATCATTGAACTACAGGTTTCAATAAAGATTGTAAATGTTACAGCACTGGAACAGGCCCATCAACATTCCTCCATTACATTGAAACTATATCCTCTGGTACTTGACATTTCCGCCATGGGGAAAACAGAAGACTGTGAGTCAAAATCCAATTGTGTTTACTCTATATTAAAACTATAAAGGATAGTAAATTAAAAATTGAATCTGTTTTGCCTACAGACAGGAGTATCGAATTAAAAATATATATTCTGTTATACATTTACTGTTCATCCCTAATTACCACTGAGAAGATGGTGGTGAATCATTTAAACTATTACAGTACACCCTTTCTGGAGTGATTACTCCCAATGTTGCTTGTTTGGAATTTCCAGGATTTGGAGTCAGCAAGAATGAAACCAGACTATACACTCAGTGCCCATTTTATTAGGTGCATCTGTAACTGAGCATTTATGTAAGTATCTCATTAATTAGCCAATCATGTGTCAGCAACTCAGTACTTAAGAAGCATAAGCTGTGTGCATACATCTACTGATGCTTCTGGACACATCATCAGTGATGTTTCTGGAATCATCGAGTGTTTCGGGTCTTTCAACATCATACACCCTCCTCCTGGTGACCCAGCCGGGGCTGATCAGACCCCAGCTTGTGTCCCAATGGCTCGCTACACATGACTCCATGGCTCCCCTCTCCTGAGCCACAGCCACCTTGAGGCCCTCTCTGCCGCATCGGTGGTACTGCGGATGGCTCTCCTCTCCCTCTTTCCCTCGACGCCCAAATTGCTGTAGGCTCTGGCTAAGGAACGGGCTGCGAATCCCCTACAACCAACTTCCACTGGAAGATACCTCACTTTCCATCCAGCCTGCTGGCAGTTTCTGACCAGTCCTGCATACTTAGATAGTTTCCTTTCAAAGGCCTCTTCCAAGTGATCTTCCCTTGGGACTATCAGCTCCAGCATCACCACCTGCTTCGTAGACTTAGACACAAGGACAATGTCTGGTCGCAGGGTGGTGGCTGCGATATGGTCGGGGAACCTCAGCTGCCTTTCGAGGTTCACCAACAACTGCCAGTCTCTTGCAGAGGTCAGGATATCTGCCAATGTTCTTTTGGTGGGTATTGGCCTCAACGCTCTTTGGTTCTTTGAGTAAGGTGTTCTGGACCCTTTCTTCTCCTCTTCTCCGAACCGTTCAGCTGCGATGCTGACCACGATTGATGTCATGGCTTGCAGCTTCCTATCGACCCCTCCCTTCACTGTCGCCTCCAGAATTTGGTTGACATCTTCGTCAAACTGTTTCCACAGTGACGTCATGTTAGCTGCAGGCCATTTGATTCGCCTCCTGTTAGAATTGATGTCAGAGTGATCAGTTTGCAACACTTGGAGGTTCCAGGCACTATGGGGTGATTCCGGGCCTGGCACCTCCTTCGTCTCACCAGAAATGCTCAGTAGGTTTAATTGTTCTTCAGAATGGGAAAGAAGTGTGATCCAAGTGACTGACCAGGGATTGATTGTTGGTGCCAGACTCGTTGTTTGAAATCTGCTGATCTCCTGGGACTTTAACACACAACGTTCTCTAGAGTTTACAGAGAATGGTGCAAAAAACAAAAACGTCCAGTGAGTGGCAGTTCTGTGGATGAAAATGCCTTGTTAATGTGAGAGGTAAGAGGAGAATGGCCATTTTGGATCAAACTGACGTGAAGACAGCAGTAACTCAGATAACCATGTGTTACAATGGTATTTCTGAATATACCTATGACACATGAAACCTTGAAGTGGATGGGCTACAGCAGCAGAAGAACACAAATGTACACTTAATGGCCATTTAATTAGGTACAGGAGGTACAATTTGATAGGTTCTTGCAGCTGGTGCTATTCCTATTCACCTGCTGTCCTTGTTCTTCTTGGTGGAAGAGGTTAATATTAGACCCATTTTGTAGATCCATATACTGTATTAAGGCGTGCTGGTTGTGAAAGGAATTTAGGATACTTAATGATACCAGTCAAGTGGACTTCTTTGCCTAGGACAGTGCCAAGCTTCCTGAGAGTTGTTGGAACCTCTATGCATTGAGGCAAATAGAGAACATTCTCTTGATTTGTGGAGTGGAGATAGTGGAAAAGCTTTAGGATGTCAGAGGTGTGTCACTCATTCAGGATTCTCAACAACTGACCTGCTCTTGTATCCATTGATGCAGTGATGCCATTTATCATAAAGGTGGTTAGACTTCCTTATACAAATCACCATTGCCTTTCATAATTTTGCATACCTTTATCAAATAAACCCTTATTCTCCTATGCATCAAAGAATTAAGCCTATTCAACCTTTCCCTATAACTCAGGTCTTCAAATCCTGGCAGCATCCTGGTAAATTTTCTCTGTGTTCTTTCAATCTTACTGAGTTCTTTCCTGTAGCTAGGTGACAAGAACTGCCCACACTACTACGTATTTTTTCTCATCATATTCTTATACAACTTCATCATAACATCGCAAATCCTTTATTCAATATTTTGATTTATGAAGGCCAATGTGCCAAAAACTCTCTTTACAGCCCTAAATACCTATGATACCACGTACAGGTAATTATGGATCTGTGTTCCCAGATCCCTTTGTTCCACCGCACTCCTCAGTGACCTTCCGCTCACCATGTAAGACCTGTCCTGGTTGGTCCTCGCAAAATGCAACACTTCGTACTCGTCTGTATTAAAGTCCATCTGTCATTTTTTACCCTATTCTTCCAGCTAGTCCAGATCCCACTGTGGCTTGCCATCCACTGTGTCTCCATTCTTGGTGTTACCCACAAAATTGTTGATGCAGTTTACCACATTGTCTTCCAGATCATTGATCTAGATGACAAACAACAACAAATCTAGCACCAGTCCCTGCAGTACACATTAGTCACAAGCCTCCAATCAGAGAGGCAACCATCTACTACCACCGTGCAGAAGCTCCCATGAAGCCAATGTCCAATTTACTGAATCATCCTGAATGCCAAGTGACAGAACCTTCTTGACCATCGTCCTGTGGGACTTCATTAAAGTTCTTGCTAAAGTCCATGTAGAAAGCATAAACTACCTTCCATTCATCAATTTTCCTGTAAACCTCGTTGAAAAGTTCTATAAGATTGGTTAGACATGACCTACTTTGCACAAAGTCATGTTGACTACCCCTAACCAGCCTATATCTATACAGACACTTATATATCCAGTCCTTTAGAATACTGATGGCAAGCTTATTCTTCGAGCCTTTCTTCAACAGCAGCTATCAGCTATCATCCTCAGGAGTAGTGGAGTCATTGCTGTGAATAAGGAGAAGTATTCAATTGAAAGCTATGTTTTTAGTCCTTGTAGGAATAAATACAGAAAGGACCTTGGGAGCAGTCATCAACTCATTTTCTCAGCAGAAGTTGAACACAGAATCTTCCATGGATACCAAAGCTGGAAATTTCATAGAATAGTAGAGCACAGAAATGGGTCCTTAAACCTACCATGTCAGTTCTCACCATTTTGCCATCTACACCAATCTTGTTTGCTCTTGCTGGGGGTCAAATCCTCCTCTAGCTTGCTTTGCAGTCATTTTATCAGATTTCAATACATCTTTAAACAGCACATTCCAGATATCAACCACTCACTGTATGAAAAAATTATCCTCAGATTGCCCTTATATTTCCTTCTCATTTTGAATCTACGCGCTCTTATCTTTAATACCTATACCATGGCAACATGTTCTTTACTATTGATTTCTTCAGAGTTCTTCTGGAATCAAAGCTATAATCTTACATGAAGGGAGCTGAAAAAAGAGCTTTTTTGCACATTTAAATAATGCTTCATTTAAGCGGCCCCAACCAAGTTTACTCCCCAACAAATTGAAAATTTCGACAGTTGGTCAAGCCATGTTTCTCGATTTGATTGTCAATACCTGTAAGTAGTTCCTAATGTTTCTGACATTCAGACAGCTTCAAAAGTAATCAAGCAATTAAACACAGTAAAGTTCATTTTGAAAATTATTGTGATTTAATACAAAGCAAAAGGTAAAAATAATAAAAATAATTACAACACTTAAAGCAACTCAATTATCACTAAATGCTGTAAATGAATACTTGCTTCTGTCCCTATGCATACTGCTCAATGTGTACATGTATGTTGCTCCTGTGCCAGGTTTCAAATGGCAGAAAGATTGATCCTTGATTCATTTGCTGAAGTGTTGGGAAATGTCCTAGCTTTGTGCCTGTCTGCGCTCCATGAGGAACACAGTATCACTGAGTAGTCAGCAATGTTTTCATCCTCACATTCACTTTCACATATGGAAGCCATAAACTTGACGGTACATATGTAGAGAAATAGGGCAGCATGGTAGCATTGTGGTTAGTGCAAAGGCTTTACTGTGCTATGATCACCGATTGTGGCTTCCTGCTGCTGAATCTAAGGAGTACTATACATTCTCCCCGTGATCGCATGGGTTTCCTTCGGGTGTTCTGGCTTTCTCCCATATTCCAAAGATGTACAATTAGGCTTAGTATGTTGTGGGCATGCTAAGTTGACGCCAGAAGCATGGAGACACTTGAGGTCTGCCACCAGCAGAATCCTCGCTGATTTGATTTAATGCAAATGACACCTTTCACTATACTTTTTGATGTTCTGAGGTACTTCTGACAGATAAAGCCCCAACTTGCCTACCGAAGCAACAGGCCCACTGCAGATGCCATCTCATTGGCTCTTCACCTGGAGCACATGGACAGCAAAGATGCATACAATAAAGACGCTTGTTATTGACTACAGCTCAGCATTCAAATCTATCATCACCTCAAAACTAATCAATATGCTCCAAGACCTTGGCTTGACACCTCCTGGTGCAATTGGATCCTGGGTTTTCTCACTTGCAGACCCCAGTTAATTTCAATAGACAACAACATCTCCTCCACGATCTTCATCAGCATGGGTGCACCGCAAGTCTGTATGCTTAGTCCCCTGCTCAACTCGCTTTACACTTAGGAATGTCTGGTCAAGCGCAGCTCCAATGCCACATTTAAATTTGCTGCTTACACCACTGATGTCAGCCAGATCCAAGGTAATGATAAATCAGCATATAGGAGGGAGAACAACAAACTCTTACTTGATGTCAGCGATACCAAGGAAACTATTAAAGACTTCAGGAGAAGGAAATCAGAGGTCCATGACTCAGTCCTCATTGGAGTATCAGAGGTGGAGAAGTTAGCAACTTTAAATACCTAGGTGTAATTATTCTGGAAGCTTTGTCCTGGGCCCAGCACATAAGTGCGATTAGAAAGAAAGCACTAAGAGGCAGTATCTCTCCTTCCTTAGGAGTTTGTGGAGATTTGACATAACATCTAAAGCACTGACAAACTTCTATAGATGTGTAGTGCAGAGCAGCCTGATATGGAAACACCAATGCCCTTGAATGAAAAATCCCATGTAAAGTAGTGAATATGGCCCAGTCCATCACGGGTAAAACCCTTCACACCATTGAGCACATTTACATGATATGCTGTCTTAGGAAAGGCATTCTTCATCAGGTACCACCAGCACCCTGGTCATGCTCTCTTCCAGATGTTCTGCCTCAGGTCTCACCCCACCAGGTTCAGGAACAATTATTAACCATTAACCATCAAGTTCTTAGAACATAAAACATAGAAAACCTACAGCACAATACAGGCCCTTCAGCCCACAAAGTTGTGCTGAACATGTCCCTACATTAGAAATTACTAGGCTTACCTATAGCCCTCTACTTTTCTAATCTCCATGTAACTATCCAAAGCTCACTTAAAAGACTCTATCCTATCCGCCTCCACCACTGTTGCCAGCAGCCCATTCCATGCACTCACCACTCTCTGAGTAAAAAACTTACCCCTGACATCTCCTCTGTACCTACTTCCCAGCACCTTAAACCCGTATCCTCTTGTGGCAGCCATTTCAGCCCTGGGAAAAAGCTTCTGACTATCCACATGATCAATGCCCCTCATCATCTTGTACACCTCTATCAGGTCGCCTCTCACCCTCCGTCACTACAAGGAGAAAAGACTGAGTTCACTCAGCCTATTCTCATAAGGCATGCTCCCCAATCCAGGCAACATCCTTGTAAATCTCCTCTGCACCCTTTCTATGGCTTCCACATCCTTCCTGTAGTGAGGCGATCAGAACTGAGCACAATACTCCAAGTGGGGTCTGACCTGGGTCCTATATAGCTGCAACATTACTTCTCGGCTCCTAAATTAACTTCCATGATTGATGAAGGCCAATACACCACACGTCTTCTTAATCACAGAGTCATCCTGTGCAGCTGCTTTGAGCGTCCTATGGACTCGGACTCCAAGATCCCTCTGATCCACCACACTGCCAGGAGTCTTACCATTAATACTATATTCTGTCATCATATTTGACCTACCAGAATGAACCACTTCACACTTATCTGGGTTGAACTCCATTTGTCAATTCTCAGCCACTTTTGCATCCTATCAATGTCCCGCGTAACCTCTAACAGCCCTCCACACTATCCACAAGACCTCCAACCATTGCGTCATCAGCAAACTTACTAACCCATCCCTCCACTTCCTCATCCAGGTCATTTATAAAAATCATGAAGAGTAAAGGTCCCAGAACAGATTCCTGAGGCACCCCAGTGGTGACTGACATCCATGCAGAATGTGACCCATCTACAAACACTCTTTGCCTTCTGGATCCACAATTCTGGATCCACAAAGCAATGTCCCTTTGGATCCCATGTCTCATTAATTTCTCAATAAGCCTTGCTTGGGGCACCTTAGCAAATGCCTTGCTGAAATCCATATACACTACATCTACTGCTCTTCCTTCATCAATGTGTTTAGTAACATTCTCAAAAAATTCAATCAGACTCATAAGGCCTGACCTGCCCTTGACAAAGCCATGCTGACTATTCCTAATCATATTATACCTCTCCAAATATTCATAAATCCTGCCTCTCAGGATCTTCTCCATCAACTTACCAACCACTGAAGTAAGACTCATTGGTTTATAATTTCCTGGGCTATCTCTATCTTGAATAAAGGAGCAACATCTGCAACCCTCCAATCCTCCAGAACCTCCTCCATCCCCATTGATGATGCAAAGATTATTGCCGGAGGCTCAGCAATCTCCTCCCTCACCTCCCACAGTAGCCTTGGGTACATCTCATCCGGTACCAGCGACATATCCAAGTTGATGGTTTCCAAGCTCCAGCAGATCCTCTTTCTTAATATCTACATGCTCAAGCTTTTCAGTCTGCTGCAGGTCATCACTATAATCACCAAGGCCCTTTTCCATAGAGAATACTGAAGTAAAGTATTCATTAAGTACCTCTGCTATTCCTTCGGTTCCATACACACTTTTCCACTGTCACACTTGATAGGTCCTATTCTTTCTCATCTTATTATCTTGCTCTTCACATACTTGTGGAATGTCTTTGGGTTTTCCTTAATCCTGAGTGCCAAGGACTTCTCATGGCCCCTTCTGGCTCTCCTAATTTCCTTCTTAAGCTCCTTCCTATTAGCCTTATAATCTTTTAGATCTCTAACATTACCTAGCTCTCTGAACCTTTTGTAAGCTTTTCTTCTTGACTAGATTTATTACAGCCTTTGTGCACCACGGTTCCTGTACCCTACCATAACTTCCCTGTCTCATTGGAACGTACCTATGCAGAATTCCACATAAGTATCCTCTGAACGTTTGCCACAATTCTTTTGTACTCTTCCATGAGAATATCTGTTTCCAATTTAAGCTTCCAATTTCCTGCCTGATAGCCTCAGAAGTCACCTTACTCTAATTAAACACTTGTTTAATTCTGTTGTTAATTCTGTTAATTCTGCTTGTCTGTTTTTATCTCTCTCCAATGCTATTGTAAAGGAGATAAAATTATGATCACTATCTCCAAAATGCCCTCCCACTGAGAGATCTGACACCTGACCAGGTTCATTTCCCAATACCAAATCAAGTACAGCCTCTCCTCTTGTAGGCTTATCTACGTATTGTGTCAAGAAACCTTCCTGCACACACCTAACAAACTCCACCTCATCTAAACCTTTTGCTCTTGGGAGACGCCAGTCGATATTTGGGAAATTAAAATCTCCCATCATAACAACTCTGTTATTATTACACGTTTCCAGGATCTGTTTCCTGATCTGCTCCTTGACATCCTTGTTAGTATTGGGCAGCCTGTAAAAAAACACCCAGTAAAGTTATTGACCCCTTCCTATTCTTAACCTCCACCCACAGAGACTCTGTAGACAATCCCTCCATGGTGTTCAGCTTTTCTGCAGCTGTGACACTATCTCTGATCAACAGTGCCATGCCCCCACCTCTTTAGCCTCATTCCCTGTCCTTTCTGAAACATCTAAAACCCGAAACTTGAAGTAACCATTCCTGTCCCTGAGCCATCCAAGTCTCTGTAATGGCCACCACATCACATCTCCAAGTCCTGATCCACACTGTAAGCTCATCCAGTTTGTTCACAATACTCCTTGCGTTAAAATAGACTCATCTCAAGCCTTCAGACTGAGCGCCTCCCTTCTCTTTCTCCTGCCTATCCTCCCTCTCATACTGTCTACAAGCTTTCTCTATTTGTGAACCAACCTCCTCTTCCCCAGTCTCTTCAGTTCAGTTCCCACTCCCCAACAATTCTAGTTTAAACACTCTCCAGTAGCTTTAGCAAACCACTCCACCAAGATATTGGTCCCCCTGGGATTGAAGTACAACCCATCCTTTTTGTACAGGTCACACCTGCCCCAAAAGGGGTCCCAATGATCCAGAAATCTGAATCCTTTCCCCATGTTCCAATCTCTCAGCCATGCATTTATCCTCCACCTCATTCTATTCCAATTCTCACCATCACATGGCACAGGCAGTAATCCCAAGATCACTAGCTTTGCAGTCCTGCTTCTCAACTTCCTTCCTAACTCGCTGTAGTCTGTTTTCAGGACATCTTCCCTTTTCCTACCTATGTCATTGGTACCAATATGTATCACGACCTCTGGCTGTTCTCCCTCCCACTGCAGGATATCTTGGACGAAATCTGAAACATCCTGAACCCTGGTACCTGGGAGGCAAACTACCATTTGTGTTTCTTTCCTGTGTCCACAGAATCGCCTGTCTGACCCCCTAACTATCGAGTCCCCTATCACTACTGCCTTCCTCTTCCTTTCTCTACCCTTCTGAGTCACAGAGCCAGACTCTGCTGACAGGGCCAGAGGCACGGCCACTGTTGCTTTCACCCGGTAGTCTGTCCCCCCAACAGTACTCAAACAGGAGTACCTATTGTCAAGGGGTACAGCCACAGGGGTACTCTCTAGTACCTGACTCTTCCCCATTCCCCTCATGACTGTGACCCACCTGTCTGTCTCCTGTGGCCCTGGTGTGACCTCCTGCCTACAGCTCCTTTCTATCACCTCCTCGCTCTCCATGACCAGGCGAAGGTCATTTAGCTGCATCTTCAGTTTCCTAACTAGATCCCTCAGGAGCTGCAGCTCGATGCACTGGGTGCAGATATGGCCATCCAAGAGGGTGGGAGACTCCTTCATATCTGACATTGAGCACAGAAAACTCTTGAACCAAAGGGGATAACTTCAGTCATTGAAATGTTCCCACAACCTATGGACTCACTTCCATGGATTCATGTTATCAATATTTATTGCTATTTATTTATTATTATTATTTCCTCTTTTTGTATTTGCACAGCTTTTTGTCTTCTGCACTTTGGTTGTTTGCCCGAGTTGGGCAATCTCTCAACTAATATGGTTATTAGTTTATATATTTATTAATTATGCCCACACAAAATGTATTTCAGGGATGCATATGATGACATACATATATTTTGATAATAAATTTACTTTGAAATTTGAACTTAAACCTGATCATTAATCTGTGTTTTTTGATTAAAATGGCCCATATTAAATGGCTCTCATTCTCCTCACAAAATCTGGGCAATTCCTGATACCAGCTGAGATCATGTGATCTATGATTAGTGGTGGAAGAGTTTCTGATGCTATGGTGTTTGATTCCTGAGAGGAGGCTCTCTTCCTGAGAGATACTTAAGTGTGTTTAATATGCAGAAATAGGATTTTTAACCTCACCTTTGGAAAAGCTATGGCATTAGGAGGCATTAGAATTGGAGGAAATTTCCAGCTTTATTATCCAGGAGAAATTTTATGCTTAAGTTGTGCTGGAAGAAGAAAAGTTGGTCTTTATTGCTCTCATGGTAGATTGTCTAATTGCT
Organism: Hypanus sabinus; assembly: GCF_030144855.1. NCBI lineage: Eukaryota > Metazoa > Chordata > Chondrichthyes > Myliobatiformes > Dasyatidae > Hypanus > Hypanus sabinus. The sequence continues at coordinate 66,325,044 of NC_082713.1, read as the reverse complement.
CATGGGAACACTTAGAAACTATCAAATGAACAATGCTAGAAGCATGCTTGAGAATCTGCTGAGATAATCATTGGTTTCTTCTCCCTTCGTCTTCCCCACTTACGTTTGTTTACAAGTTTCCAACCTTCGAATTAAAGTGAAATTTTAAAGGGCAAATGCATTTCTCTGGGGCATTTATAAGACATTGTTTTAATGCAGTGAGTATGATTCAAAGGATTTAATACTGCAAAATTAACGTAAATACAAATCCCCTGGCAGACTTGAAAACATTAGATAAGGCTGGCAGCTCATGCAGGATAATGAGCCTGCTAAAGAAATTTCAGCCTAGTAAATCAATGCAAAGTTCCTCTGGGAAATTTGCTTTAAGCAATTTAGCATCAACTAAATTCATTTTGAAGATCATATATTTGAGATTATTCTGCTCTTCAAACTGGCAAATATAAAATACTAGCCAATATCAAAGGTTTGATGTAAGGGAGACCTGTTTCAGTTCTGGAAAAAAGAAGAATCTATTCTCCATCTCCCCTCCTTTTTATTTTAATACTTTCTGACTTGATTCAGTGAACTTGTGTCATTTTTAATTTACCTTATTGCCTCATTCCATGAAATTGGAATGATGATACTTTAACCATGTTCATATTTCCCTGCTAGTTATTTCAAGAAAAATAATATCAAAATATACAACATTCAGAAATCCTAAGAAAGCATAGAATTAATTTACCTTCATTACATATTTAACTAATATTCGGTTTAAAAAGTTATCACTACATTTATAAAAAATCTATTATTGTTACAGTTAATTCATGAAGTAGTAGCCACAATAGGATTTAAAGCAAGTTGTCAGATCTACCAGTGTTACAGTGGAGTAAAGGGTATTACAGGGGCATGATAGAGGGGTTGGCCGGAATTGATTGGAAAAGAACACTGGCACAGATGATGGTAGAGCAGCAGTAGCTGGAATTTCTGAAAGCAATTTGGAAGGCATAGGATCCCACAGGGGAAGAAGTATTCTACATCGAAAAATGACATGGCCATGGCTAACAAGAGAAGTTGAAGCCAACATAAAAGCAAAGTAGAGAGGATATAATAGAGCAAAAATTAGTGGTATGATAGAAGATTGGATCTTCTAAAAACCAACAGAAGGCAACCAAAAAAGTCATTACAACGTAAAGATAGAACACAAAAGTTAGGTAGCCAAAGAAGATACCAAATTTTTCTTCAGATACAGAAAGTGTAAAAGAAAGGCAAGAGTGGATATTGAACCACTGGAAAACGATGCTGGAGAGGTAGTATTGGGGGACAATGAAATGGCGGATGAACTGAATAAGTATTTTGCATCAGTCTTCACCGTGGAAGACACTAGCGGTGTGGTGGAAGCTCCAGGTGTCAGGCATCATGAAGTTAACATAACTAGGGAGAATTTTCTTGGCAAACTGAAAGGTCATAATGGTTTTATGGTCTTACATAATTGGGTTGAGTTGTTCTCCGATGTTGGCCATTTACTTGCAAATGATTTGTCACAATGCAATGAGACATCACAAGTGCACTGTTGATTGTGTTGTGTCCTCTAAATGCTTGGCCTTTACATTCAAAGCACATTTATTATCAAAGAATGTATAAATTATGTACCTTCACATTTGTCTGCTTACCAGCAGCCAAAAAGCGAGAAAGCTCAATAATTCAATTATAAAAAAGATGAAAAACCACTGAAGCAACACACACAAAATGCTGGTGGAACACAGCAGGCCAGGCAGCATCTATAGGGAGAAGCAATGTCGACGTTTCAGGCCGAGACCCTTTGTCAGGACTAACTGAAAGGAAAGAAAGTAAGAGATTTGAAAGTAGTGGGGAGGGGAAATGCGAAATGTTAGGAGAAGACCGGAGGGGGTGGGATGAAGCCAAGAGCTGGAAAGGTGATTGGCGAAAGTGATACAGAGCTGGAGAAGGGAAAGGATCATGGGACAGGAGGGTTCGGGAGAAAGAAAGTGGGGGGGGAGCACCAGAGAGAGATGGAGAACAGGCAAGCAACTAAATATGTCAGGGATGGGGTAAGAAGCGGAGGAGGGTTATTAATGGAAGTTAGAGAAGTCAATGTTTATGCCATCAAGTTGGAGGCTACCCAGCTGGTATATAAGGTGTTGTTCCTCCAACCTGCGCGTGGATTCATTTTGACAGTAGAGGAGGCCATGGATAGACATATCAGAATGGGAATAGGACGTGGAATTAAAATGTGTGGCCACTGGGAGATCCTGCTTTCTCTGGCGGACTGAGTGTAGGTGTTCAGCGAAACGGTCTCCCAGTCTGTGTCAGGTCTCACCAATATATAAAAGGCCACACCGGGAGCACCGGACACAGTATACCACACCAGCCGACTCACAGGTGAAGTGTCGCCTCACCTGGAAGGACTGTCTGGGGCCCGGAATGAAAAACCACTGTGCAGAAATGGTGACACATATGATGCAAACAATAGAAGCAAGCCAACAGCATCCCGAACCGGACTGAGTCCCAGACCTGCTCCTGGATCAGCTGGAGTAGGCACAACCCGCAAACCCTAGTTCATCGCATCAGCGGGGCAGAACAGCACAGCCGCCAGATCAGTTCACAGCATCGGTGCCAGTGAGAAAGAATGAACATTCACTGGAGAGCAAGTGAAAACAGCCTGATCCTTGCCTTTGTACCCATTTTAGGCTTACGGTCTATCTGGGTCAATGTTGAAATTGTCCAACCACTGGTTATTGCCACACACTAGGACCTAGATCCTGGCATCATGATTCACTAGGGCCACCCAGCCCGAAGCCATTCTCAATCTCACCAAATTGGTCGGTGCTTGGAGTGATCCAACCTTGCTTGCGGTGTAGGTGGACAGGTATTCTGCATTGACTCCTGTCTGGATCGCTGATTCCATCTCCGGCAGTGATATGCCATCTATCAGCAAACCCCGCTCATGATTTTGTGCCTCACAATGCCCCAGCAAGGCTCATCCCCTGAACTAGTCTCACCTCTGCCTGCCTCCTCACTTTCTGCAGCGATAGTTCACCACAATTTGCTTTGGAGGATATGTTATAAGTAATGTTTTTAATTGAATTTCTTGCTTCGTGACCTACCAGTTAGCTGTTGCACATCTTCAGCAGAGCCATCTTAAACCAAAAGTTTAAGAAACACTTTTCAATCAGCTGAATCAACGTCATATCGTAAACTCAATTGTGATCTGTGGAGGAAATCTTGTTGCTGATTAGCTGTATGCCAAACTTTGTGCTTTGTGACCTTGAATTTTGTTTGCTTCGGCTCATAAATAAGATTGAGGTCTACATGCAACACGAGTGAATCTGCAGATGCTGGAAATAAATAAAAACACAAAATGCTGGCAGAACTCAGCAGGCCAGATAGCATCTATGGGAGGAGGTAGTGATGATGTTTCAGGCCTCCTGGTGAAGGGTTTCGGCCCGAAACGTCGTCACTACCTCCTCCCATAGATGCTGTCTGGCCTGCTGAGTTCTGCCAGCATTTTGTGTTTTTATTGAGGTCTACATGTTTGTTTACAGAATTTTTGCAGAATACAATGCTTCTAGGAATTAATTCTCTTGCATGCTGTGTGCTTGCTTGCACCTTGACTTTCACTGAAACCCAATCAAAGCTGTGCCCCTCTCAGTCTCCATGGGTAGAGACTAGGGAGAGTTGGCCATGTCGCTTTACGGTCATTTGATGTTCATGAATCCTTGTAGGTAGTTTTCTCCTGGTTTGGCTGATGTAACATTTGTTGCAATCCCCACATTGGATTTTGTAGACCACATTAGTCTTGTCTAATAGCTTGGTTTGTTCTTCCAGTCTGCTAAGTACTCTCCTCAATGTTGCTGTTGTCTTGTGCATGATGAGAATTCTGTGTTCTTGGAGCATTTGAGCCATCATTTCTAAGATATTTCAAATTTTTGGAAGGATAACTCGTTTGGTTGCTTCTTGGTTGGTGTATTATCGACCTCAAGGTCATCTTCATATGCAATTCTACAGGTATCTGTTTCATGTAAGGATTGATAATAAATTTACTTTGAACTTTGAACATTTCAGGCTGTTGAACTTTCAATGGACTGTTCTGAAGACAGGTTATTGACAGTCGCTTTCTCTCTGTACAATTGCTGTCAGACTTGCTAAATAACTCCAGCATTTTCTATGTAGCTTTTCCTGATTTTGTCAAATTTAGGGCTGGTGAAGAATGGAGAGGAATGGAATGCTATCTTTATGATAAGTTATTTATTTATTTACCTAGCGATACAGGCTCTTCTGGCCTTTGTGACATGCCAGCCAGCAACCCACCAATTTAACCCTAGGCTAATCGGGGGACAATTTACAATGACCAATTAGACCATGGGAGGAAACGAGAGCACCCAGAGAAAACTCACATGCACAAGGGAAGGAACGTACAAACTTGCTTATACAGGATGCCAGAATTGAACTCCAAACTCTGACGCCCAGAACTATAATAGCAATGCGCTAACTGCTAGACTACCATAGCTCCCCTTATTATTATCCTCAGACTGACCATCTGCAGATCCAAATGCCCATGATGTTGATCACCAATTTTTAGGATTTTTGGTAAGTATTCTAATCTCTTGCTTTTCAATGAATCTTTTCTGCCATAAAATGGATTGCCTGTGGTGCTTTGTGCTGGCACCTCATGCAACATTAATAGTGGATTGGTGGCTGGCTCCAAGGTTTTCAGCTCGACCCATAGTACAGAGTGCGAGCTGAATGTGCACTTGGAGCCAGGGTTGAAATCACTGGGAGTAAGGAGTGTGAGTAGACTTGTAGCCAAAGCTTATGTCCAAAGTGCAAATATGCTAACTTACAAGCTGAGACTTACACAGGAGTTGTATTTCTATGGAAAGGTTGACTCCAGTGCTTTATTGGAACCTTATTGTCATTGCCAATGACTTTATTGGTGCCTATGTTGATTTGTTAACCATGAGAAGTCAATACCCCAAACCCTCCCAAATAACTAGGATGACATTCTGTGTTATTTAGTTTTTTAATACATGGACATGGCTATGGACGTCTGGGAGCCATTAACCAAAGGACCGTGAAAACATTGGTCAACTGAGAATATTTTTCAATTTGAAACAGGGATCCAGAGGAGTAAAGCAAATTACTCAGGAAGCTCTGAAGAAGATGTTCATGATATACAACATTTCAAGGTGCTTGTTTTATTTTTAGTTTTTATTGGACATGCTTGAACCTATAGAATGTTCTGAAGAGTTTCAAACATTAAGGCTTTGGATTATTCCCTTAATTTAAAAGGATATTCATTTTAGTTTCTAAACTATTAGTGTTTCTTGTTACACAATGTTTATAATTAACATAAGCTTGGGCAAGTTGTGTCTTGGAATGACATCTCTGAAGAGTGGACATTAAAAGAATTTCCCACTTATGATCTGGAGGGATTTACAGCACAAATGGCTCTTCCCAGTATGATCATAACTTGTTATTCTGATATGTAAAGTAAACTAACAAGAGATAACAGATTTACCAATACATGATGAATGTCATCTGGCAACATTTTTTCAGTATATACTTTCTCTTTTAAAGCACGTATGCAGACACAGACAGCAGACTATAATTAACATCCTGGGTGGCTGCCTCTTTTATTCTTTGAGTACCATCTGGTAGTTCGAGGGATTAACTGATGTACATATACTGTGATGCACCTATTGATCACTGTAATTAAATATAATTATTTCCTTCAAGTTCCAGACACATAACCAGGGACATGACTAGTTGGAAGTACTTATTACTTTCGGTGCACATATATTATTTGTAATATTCTGTTTCTGAAATGGATCTTTTTTTAATCAGAACCACACAATATAGCTTGAAATCTTAGACTTCATTAAGTCTGTTCAGAAACTAGTGAACAGCTTCTTCCCTCATAACTGTCATGTGCAGTAAAGTGTAGTGATTGATATTAGGAATGTGAGATGTGCTGCCTCAACCACACTTTCATATAAACCTATGTAGCTCGCAGTATTGAGTTAGAAGTATCTTTAAACCACACAATACTCAAAATTAGACATAACCAACTTCTTATACAACTCCAACATAACATCTCAACTCCTGTGCTCAATACTTTGATTGATGAAGGCCAACATGCCAAAAGCTTTCTTTACAGCCCTATCTACCTGTAATGCCACTTTGGGGAGGCAGCTAAAGAAACTGTAAGGGCCCTAGCAGACATACTTAAAAATCATCCTTAGCAAAAGCAGAGGTACCAGAGGATTTGATGATAGCTATTTTTTTCTGCTGTTGAGGCCAGTGAGCCTGACATCAATAGTGGGAAGGTTATTGGAAGGTATCGTAAGGGCCAGATATATGAGTATTTGGATAGACCTGGACTGATTAGGGATAGTCAGCATGTAGTAGATCATGTCTAACCAATCTTATAGAGTTTTTTGAGGAAGTTACCAAGAAAGTCAATGAAGGCAAGGCAGTGGATATTCTCTACATGGAGTTTAGCATGGCATTTAAGATAAATTAATAAATTAGATTAGATATTTGTTTTGTGGGAGAAGCCAGAGAGTGGTTGTAGATGGCTGCCCCTCTGACTGGAGGCCTGTGACTAGTGAAGTGCCACAGAGAATGGCGTTGCGTCAAACAACATTGTTGTTTGTTCTCTATTTCAATGATCTAGGTGATAATGTGGTTAACTGCATGAAGACTGGGGGTGTAGTGGAGAGTGAAGAAGGCTATCATGGCTTGCAGAGGGATCTGGACCAGTTGGAAAAATGGACTGAAAATGGCAGGTTGAATTTAATGCAGACAAGTGTGAAGTGCTGCACTTCAGTAGAACCAACTAGGGTAGGTCTTACACATTGAATAATAGGGAACCCACCAAAGAGTGCTGTAGAACAAATGGATTTGGGAATTCATTGAAAGTGGTGTCACAGGTCGATAGGATTGAAAAGAAAGATATTGGCACATTGACCTTCATAACCCAAAGTATTGAGTGCAGGAGATAGAATGTTAGGTTGAAGTTGTATAAGACCCAATGATGCTTGATTTGAAGTATTGTGTGCAGATTTGGTTAGCTACCTACAGGAAAGGTTGAAAAAGTACAGAGAAAAGTTACAAGGATGTTCCTGGGACTGGAGGTTCTGAGTTATGAGAAAAGATTGAATAGGTTAGGATTTTTATTCCTTGGAACATAGAAAATTGAGGGGAAATTCAATAGAGCAGACAAAATTATGAGGGGTATAAATTGGGTAAATGCAAGCAGGCTTTTTTCCCCGCTGAAATTTAGTGGGAAAATACCTAGAGGTCATAGGTTAAGGATAAAAGATGAAAAGTTCAAGCAGAACTTGAGGGGAAATTTCTCCATTTAGAGGTTCGTGAGAAGGTTGAACGAGCTGTCAGTGCAAGTGGTACATGCAATCTCAATTTAAGAGAAGATTGGATAGCTACGTGGATGGTAGGGGTATGGAGAGCGAACGTGCTAGTGTAAATCGATGAGAGTATGCAGCTTAAATGGTTGAGTACAGACTAGATGGGCTAAAGGGCCTGCTTCTGTGCTGTACTTTTCTGTGACTCGATGACTTTATGACAAAGTGAGTTATTATGGTGGATAATGGCTAACTTCTATCTCATCAGACTGCCTTCAGTTGCAGCATTTTAAGTGTATTGCCTGAATGGACTGAGGCAGACAGATTCACTGAAGAGCATCTTTAAAGTATTCTTTAATAAATTACACAAGGTTGGAGTTAAGTGGCTACTTTTGTGAACTGATTGGTGTCAACATGAGCATTGATTGTTTGAGTGCAGCCCTTTGTGGGAATCTTGCCAATCCTTTGCAAAATTGGAAGTTCAGCATCTCTGTAGGATATTGTTGATGAGAAACCAATCAATCTGCTCCCTTGCAGAGGCTGAAACCTAAAGGTCAGTGGATCAGTATTTTCGTGCAATCTGAAGATTGTCATTAGTGTTCAACGGTAGACCTTGAAACATTTCAGTGATGTGATAAAGCTGTGGAAATTGAGACATTAAAGTCTCTAAGCTGTGAAGAAATTGTAATGAGACTTTGATCCTATAACAACCTAGAAAATGAAGTGTTTCACCTCCTGCCGGTCATGAATATTAATTGTTCAAGGCCTGATTGTTCAGTAACAGGATTGCTTTTGTTACAATGTTATAGGTGTATATCCTCCAGACACTTCAATGTGACATTTAGGGAAAGATACATAATTTTCAGTCCAGATCAAGGGTTTCAACCTATAGTGTTGACTGTTCATTTCCCTCTATTGATGCTGCCTGACCCACTAAGCTTCTCCAGCAGTTTGCTTTTTGCTTTGGATTCCAACTTCTGCAGCCTCCTGTATCTCAAAGATCATACTTACCCTTTTTTCAGCTGAGAAGTTAAACTGAGAATCATTCTGTTCTAAAGTGAGTGTAACAGTAAGTTCTTATGGTTTCATTTCAAGGAAGTGCAGATGAATGAGCTGCTATCTTCAGGTTAATATTGATCGTTCAATCAATATTACTAATAGCCACATTATCTGCTCATTATCACAATCCTGTTATTGGAGCACTCCACTTTCCATATGCAAATTAACTACTCTATTAAATGGAGGCAACACTTCATATATCGTGTTCATTGACTGTAAAAGATATTAAGTAAATGAAAACGAGAAAATCTGCAGATGCTGGAAATCTAAGCAACATACAAAATGCTGGAGGAACGCAGCAGGCCAGGTATCAACTATGGGGGGAAAAAAAGCACAGTCTACATTTTGGGCCGAGACCCTTCGGCAGACTGGGAAAAAAAAAGCTGAGGAGTAGATTTAAAATGTGGGGGGAGGGCAGAGAGAAACACAAGGTGATAGGTGAAACTTGGAGGGGGAGGGATGAAGTAAAGACCTGGGAAGTTGATTGGTGAAAGAGACAGAAGGCCATGGAAAAAAGAAAAAGGGAAGGGGGAGGAGAACCACAGGGAGGCGATAAGGTGAGGGAGGGAAAAGGGGATATGAAATGGTGAAGGGAATGAGAACTGGTATTAGAATGGCTGGCCATTGGGAGATTCAATCGGACAGAGTGTATATAATCGACAAAGCTGTCTCCCGATCTACGTTGGGTCTCTCTCCATTTTTTTTACTGCAGTTAGAATAGAGTGACAATCTATTCAAAACTAATGGGGGATACTTCAGCGCAATCAAAGCAGAGTTTCATGTAGTTAGGTGCGAACATTATGTTATTGACACTCTCAAATAATCTTGGTATAAGCCTCATAAACACTCACATGGTCAAAAATTGTTGTGACATTACTAGGCTGGTAGCTCAGAACTTGCACTAACAATCAAGAAATAGTAATTCAGATCCCACCATTATATCTGTAAAATTTAGATTCAAGCTACTATTAGAGAAAAGCTTAACAAGTTTTTTTTAAACAATCTACTTATTGAGGTCTCTATGCTACAAATCACAGGTGGATGTACTGCAATAAGTGATTCTCCCTCAAATCTTTAAAGTCTTTCCATCATATATAAGGCATAGGTCAGAATTGTGATTGAATACTCTGCATATGCTTTGATGAATGTAACTCTAATGATGGTTAAGAAGTTCAACATCATTCAGGACAAAGTAGCCTACTTGAATGTCACCCCTGAATTACCATGGCTGCACAGTATACCATTGATGAGATGCTCTGCAATTACTCATCTAGGCTACTCTGAAAGCACTTTATAAAGCTACAAATTCTATTGTCAAGAAGAATATCTACAGTATTGCACCCTCAGATCGCAAGACCCTGCAGCGGATAGTGAGGTCAGCTGAGAAGATCATCTGGGTCTCTCTTCCCGCTATTACAGACATTTACACTACGCGCTGCATCTGCAAAGCAAACAGCATTATGAAGGACCCCACGCACCCCTCATACAAACTCTTCTCTCTCCTGCCATCTGGGAAAAGGCACCAAAGCATTTGGGCTCTCATGACCAGACTATGTAACAGTTTCTTCCCCCAAGCCATCGGATTCCTCAATACCCAGAGCCTGGACTGACACCAACTTACTGCCCTCTACTGTGCCTATTGTCTTGTTTATTATTTATTGTAATGCCTGCTCTGTTTTTGTGCAATTTATGCAGTCCTGGGTAGGTCTATAGTCTAGTGTAGATGTTTTTCTGTGTTGTTTTTACGTAGTTCAGTGTAGTTTTTGTACTCTTTCATGTAGCACCATGGTCCTGAAAAACATTGTATCATTTTTACTATGTACTGTACCAGCAGTTGTGGTCAAAATGACAATAAAAAGTGATTTGAGTTGAGTAGGCATATATCAATATAACTACCTGGGACTTTCCTCTGAATCTCATCCTCTCTTCCTTTGGAAATATATCATCTTTCCTTTGTTATCATAGGAGTTAAATCCTGGAACTTCCTATTCAACAGTAATGTGGAAGTACCTTTACTGAAAGGACTTCAGTGTCTCAAGATGCTTCCTCATCAATACTTCCTTGTGGGTAATTAGTGATGGGCAATAAATGCTTAATACATCACTGATGACTGAAATCTTGAAAATAAACAAATACATAAAAGCAAGTTCAAATGGAGTAAGACTTATTCCAGAAACAAATGAATCACAATCACCTAGATGTATTGAAGTTCACAAAGCTGACTGGTGGTATCTCTACTGTATCCCAATTCATTTTAAAGAATCTAATAGCCAAGTCAGCTTTTGATTAATCTGTATGTTCACTTCCATTAAAATCACTTTATTTTGAAAGGTAAATCCTCCAAGCTGACTTCTCCCAAGTCAAATGAACATTTGCTTTCAGAGAAGCATAAAATAGATTGGCTGATTTTAACAAGGATAAAGTGAATTTTGTTGGTAAAGGGGCTTGGTGATTCAGCTGATTGATGATGTATTTCTTTTTCCTAATGGATCTGGCTTGAATCTATTTCAAATTGAGAGTAAGAATGATTCTTCTTGCCAATCAAATGAAGAACCCAATTAGTTTTAATGGACTATGCCTCACCAAATATTATTGTTCATTTCCTGACCCAAAATGCAAAATTGATTCTATTCACTAGGCACATTTTACTTGGAAACACATAATGCATACGATTGTGTCTTAAAGGTTAGTGCTGTTGATTCAGCAGCAAATTTCAAAAAAGTCTGGTTTTTCAAAAATTCAAATTGACATCTGCTATGAAACAGGAGAAAACCGTGAGTAAATGTGTAAGAATTGGATATTGCCCATATTTAGCATAATAAATAAACTATGACTTTAGCCCTAACTTAGGATGATAACACAAGCAGGGATCAGAACCACTGATCTCTGAAGATAAATGTATCAACCGTAGAATCAGAAGATATAGAATTGTTGTGTGTAGAGTTAGTGATCTGCAAGGATATAAAGACAATGATGGGAGTTATATAAAGGCCTCTGAACAGTAGGCAGGAGGTGGGTTACAGACAGACGTACTTTATTGATCCTGAGGGAAATTGGGTTTTGTTACAGTCACACCAACCAAGAATAGTGTAGAAATATAGCAATATAAAACCATAAATAATTAAATAATAATAAGTAAATTATGCCAAGTGGAAATAAGTCCAGGACCAGCCTATTGGCTCGGGGTGTCTGACACACCGAGGGAAGAGTTGTAAAGTTTGATGGCCACAGGCAGGAATGACTTCCTATGATGCTCAGTGTTGCATCTAGGTAGAATGAGTCTCTGGCTGAGCGTACTCCTGTGCCTAACCAATACATTATGGAGTGGATGGGAGACATTGTCCAAGATGGCATGCAAATTACAACAGGAATGGAAATTGCATGTCAAAAAGGCAATGGTACGATAGTCATGGAGGGTTTCAATTTGCAGGAAGGTTGGGAAGATCAGGTTGGTGCTGATATCAGATCCCAAGAGAGAGAGAGTTTGTCGAATGCCTACAAGATGGCTTTTTAGAGCAGATTGTGATTGAGCCCATCAGTGATTCTCAATTGGGTGTTGTGTAATGAACTGGATTTTAGGGAGCTGAAGGTAAAGGAACACAAAGGCAGAGAGACCGTGATCATAATATAATTGAATTCACCCTGTAATTTGATAGGAGAAGTTAAAGTCAGATAAATTAGTATTACAGTGGAGTAAAGGGAATTACAGAGGTATGAGAGGGGAGCCTTCCAAAGTTATTTAGAAAGGAACATGAGCAGGGATGACAGAAGAGCAGCAATGGCTGGTGTTTCTGGGAGCAACTTTGAAGGCACAGGCTGGATATATCCCAAAGAAGATAAAGTACCCTAAAGGCAGGATGACGTAACTGTGGCTGACAAGAGAAGTCAAAGCCAACATAAAAGCAAAAAAAAAGAGGGCATATAATAGAGTAAAAATCAGTGGGGAGTTAGAGGATTGGGAAACTTAAAAAAATACAGAAGGCAACTAAAAAGATTATAAGGGGGAAAAAAGAAATATGAATGAAAGCTAGTCAATAATATCAAAAATGATAACAAAAGCTTTTTTTTAGATATTGGACCACCAGAAAATAACATGGGAAAAGTAGTAATAGGGGACAAGGAAATGCTTAAAAACTGAATAAGTATTTTGCATTAGCCTTCACTGTAGAGAACATCAGCAGTATGCCGGAACTTCGAAAGTGTCAGAAATGAGTACAATGGCTATTACTAGGGAGAAGATGTTCGGGAAGTTGAAAAGTCTGAAGGTAGATATGTCACTTTAACCAGATGGACAACACCCCAGGATTTGAAAGAGGTAGCTGAAGAGATTGTGGAGGCATAAGTAACGATCTTTCAAGAATCAATAGATTCTGGCTTGGTTTTGGAGGACTGGAAAATTGCAAATGTCACACTACTCTTCAAGAAGTGAGGGAGGCAGGAGAAAAGAAATTATACGCCATTTAGCCTGACCTCAGTAGTTGGCAAGGTGCTGGAGTTGATAATTAAGGATGAGGTTTGGGGGTACATGGTAAAATAGGCCAAAGTCAATATGGTTCCACTAAAGGAAACTCTTGCCCGACAAATCTGTTGGAATTCTTTGAGGAAGTAACAAGCACAATAGACAAAGGAGAATCAGTGAATATTGTATACCTGGGTTTTTGGAAAGCTTTTGACAAGGTGCCGCACACAAGGCTGCTTAACAAGATAAGAGTCCATGATATTACAGGAAGATACTATAATGAATAGAGCATTGGCTGATTGACAGGAGGCAAAAAGTGGGAATAAAAGGAGCCTTTTCTGATTGGCTGCCAGTTACTAGTGGTATTCCATAGGAGGTAGTCTTGAGACTACCTGCCATGGTCATACTAACCAGGGGACACCAATTCATAATAATCACATCTTCCAATACTTGGTGTTCTATGCTGATGTGATTTACAGTATGTGCTTATCTGGAAACTTCTTAAATACCATCAGTGACACTTGCTTCCACTTGCAGCAGTGAATTCCAAGTGCTGTCTGGGTGAAAAGGACCAATCAAATGTCCTGTTATATCTCTTAATTTTACCCTAAGTCTATGTCTTCCAGTTTTATTCACCCTGGATGAGGGGAATGTTTCCTGTTGCATACTCTGTTAACAGCCATCAGGATCTTACATACCACAATCATGTCCTTCTCATAATTTCCACTTCTAAGGGGAAAAAGTCTTCATGTCTCTAGTCTATCCCAATAACTAAAGCAGTCCATCCCAGGAAACATCCTGATGATTTCGTGTGCTTTCTCTCCAATGCTAATACATCTTTCCTGAAGTGACCGAAACTGCATATAATACTGAAAGTCAGGTCTGACCAATGTGTTGTAAAGTTGGTACAAATCACGGTTACATGATTTTGTATTTAATGGCTCAACAAATGAAGTTAAGTGTCATTCATGCCTACTAAACCACATTGTATTCCTACACTGCCACCTTCAGGATTTTCAGACTAGCACGACAAATCCCTCCATCCTCCCCATTCCTGGTGTATCTCCTGATCTTGATATTATTTTCAAAATGCACCACCTTAGTATTATCTGGATTAAATTCCATCTGTGAGCTGACAGCCCTTTTCACCTGCACACCTATATCACTCTGTAGCCCAGGACTAACATCCAGATTGTTAATAACTCCACCAAACTTTGTGACATCTGCAAACTTGCTGAAAATACATCGCACATCCATATCCAAATTATTCATGTATATAACAAACTGCAAGGGTCCCTGTATAGATTCCTGTAGAAACCCCTAATCCCAGGCAACCAATCCTAGTGTCTCCTACTGCCAAGACTATTTTAAATGTGATTTTCCAACTTGCTCTGGATCTTATAGGCATTAGACTTTAGTTGGTTCTAGACATATGTTCTAGTTAAACATTGGAGAAGAAAGATTGATAGACCATTATCTTGGTATTGTGAAAATGGAGATTTTCCATTATCATATACTATAAGGTACTGGATTAAACCACTGTCACTATGATCACTGTCACTGTGATGAAACATCATTGTACACAAGCAGATCTACACCCAATGATGCTTGTACCAGCTTCTTGACTTTGTCCTGCTGCTTTTAACCAATTTCCTTTAAAAAGTTGCAATGAATTTGCTCTCAACCAGAGTGTTCCTGATTTTATAGCCAGAGGCATATAAAGATTTTATAGACTAGTCCCTTTGTTCCCTTGCATTAAAGCTATCTATGTTTCCTGATGTACCAATTAATGTTATGAACACCTTTGTTGAATCTCAGTCTTAAAGTTTCTCTAACTTTTCCCTGTGCCGCCTTGCCACCCATCTGAATTATGTCACCCATAACAGAATGCTAGTATTCTCCTCTACACCATCTTCAGGTACCACATTCAAATGGCTAATGCTACTAATCCACATCTGCCCACAGCCTAGGACTCTTCCTCTGGATCGTTATTAGCTGCCTTTTCAAAATCACTGAACTAATTAATAGTTTGTTTTGTTGTCCATATTTCCATATTATTCCTACATTTCTTTCCAACACAGTAGGGGGTGCTTCAACCCATCAAATCTATGGTGGGTCACAGGGCAATCATTTCCTTCCACAAATTGTCATGTTACTAAGTAACAGATTTTGGAACATGAGGTCAAATGCTACTTGAGGTCAATGACATAGGTGACTACAAGAAACCTACAGGCAAGTTCAGTTTCCAGGCAAGAATCCCTTCAGAATCTTTTCTCTTAATAATGCTTTTTTTTTATGTGGATTGAATTACATGATAATTATCGCAACTGATGAGTGTGGGTAACTCTTGTAAAGCAACAGTGCAGTCTGTTTTATGTTCAATATTTCAATTCCAATATGAGTGTTTCTAATGTAATGCTCAATAACCCAATATTTTCATTGCCTTTTCCAGTGGATGTTGTCATTTTCATGTATTAATTTTGCTTAAGAAATTTGCTGATACTTTCAGAATAGCATGACATTAAATGGTAGCTTTTCACTTCATGTGTCTACATGAAGAGCTTGTATTTGACACCCTCAGTTTATCCCAAAATGAATTAGAGCCAACAAAATACCTCGGAACTGTAGTAATGTAGAATACATTCGTGATAGGGTGATACTTGGTCAGTAAATGCAAGTCGAAATTTCAAGAAATAAGTGAATATGACTGATTTTATGATGTAATAATTTTATCCAAATTCTTGCAGATATAGTGAATAAGTTTTGATGTTAATGGTGTTATAAATTACTTCCACTGAAATAAAATCAGGAACACTTTCCCCTCAGGTGTGAAGTGAAATATAGATTCTTCCTGGTATTATATAATGTTCTACTATAACTTCAAACTGTATTGTGAAGAGGTTAAGCAATTTTCCCTTCTTTACATTTCATAATAGATTATTCCAAATGTATATGATATTGCAGGTTTATTGTTATTTGATTGTTATACTGTCTAATCATCAGAGTCTGAGACAAGGGGATATCAGTTCAAGTTTCAACATGCCATTTAATCTGGAATTTAAAAAAGCAAAATATTGTTATTAATAAAAATAGATTCTGAATTAAAATCCATCTGCATCAGCTTGATTCAGCCAAACTTAATCTGGTCTCATAAATATGTAACAAAAACAGTAAATGTCAAAATCACTCGGTAGATCCAGAGCTTTTGGGAGTCATAAAGTGACTTACTTTGCCCAGTATATTCCTGCAGTATTTACTTTATCTGCTTGTTTCTATTAAATTTCTGGTAAAAGTTGAGTCCCTCTCAAAGAATGTTAATGGTGTAGCATTTATTAAAGCTCTTGAATGCCAAGAAGAGGTGGTTGGAGTCTCCCATATTGAGCCTGCAGTTACCTGACTTCTGTAGCTTGTAACTGTTCTTTCACCAGGTCTTGCTGCATGTGGACATAGCCTACTTCATTCTCTGAGCAAAAGCTGAAAATATTATAAACACTCGTATGGCAGCATTTGTAGAAAGTGAGTGTAACTGTTCATATTTTACATTTTTTGTCAGATCTAGAATAGAGAGAAAACAAATAAGAGAGAATATACAATCTTACTTTCTCTTTTCCCCAATTCAGAAAAAGGACTGCTGTACTGTTTCAATTGCTTTAGCTGATGCCTGACCTGATGAGTGGCTCCATTATTTTCTGCATTTATTTCAGATTTCCTTTTTTTGAATAGTTACATTTGATATTGAATTCAGTTCATTGAAATTACATTATCAAGCATTCTTTATCTGACTAGCTTTAAAACAAAGCTGTTGATGCTGTCTCCTTTCTTATTTTTGCTACTGTCTGTTAATCTTCTATCACCCGGTTGTCAACAGCTGCTGACCCCATATTATTACCTAACTGTGATTAATGCCTCACTTCACAATATTGTGGAAGATTTAAATGGGGGGGTGTATAGGACAAGTTTCTTTACAGAGAGAATGGTAATTGCCTAGAATGTGCCTTTCATCTAGGAGTAGCAGTAGAAGCAGAAACAAGAGTGACAATTAAGAGACTTTTACATAAGCACATGAAAATGCAGGACATGGAGGGATCTGGATCATGTGCAGACAAAAGGGTTGAGTTGAATTTGGAACTAGTGTTCAGAACTGGCATCCTAGGTGGAAGGGCCTCTTTGTGTGCTGCACTGTTCTATGTTCTGTGAGAGGCATAGAGAAAGTAGATAGTCAACACCTTTCTTCCAGTGCTAGGGGAATTAAAAACAGGAGGGCACAAGTTTTATGTCAGAGAATGAACTTTTATTAAAGAGGATCTGAAGGGTAAGATTTTTACACAGACGGTGTTAATATCTGGAATGTGCTGCCACAGGAAGTGGTGGACTAACAACATACAATAGGCATTTAGACTGACACTTAAGTAGGCAAAGAAGGATTTAGTTTTATGGAATAAGTGTAGATGGATGGTTGGACTGAAGGGCCTGTTTCTGTGCTATAAGGACAGTTGGTGACAAACAATGTTACATAAATCACCCCTTGTAATAATGATCAGGGAGGCACAGAGAGAATCTGTAATTACTGACAAGTACCTTTATTGTCTTAAAGGAAGAACATGTGAACCTACACAATCGAATACCTGTCTGCACAACCACTAAGTTTTCCTGACCTTCCATGAACAGTCAAAGGATAGAAAAGATAATACCTGTTAAAAAGGAGTTTCTGCTGGCCTCATAATCCTGCTTTGAATCTCCATGTCTGTGGGTCACCTCACAATGATGAATCTCCTACAGAGTCATCATTGCCAGCACACTCAAATCGTTCACTTTTATATTAATCTCTTACCAATTCAAATATTGCATTTCAAGTGTCATTGGCCATAGGTCACCTGATTGACTGTTAACATCTTTTTTATTGATTCTGCTCCAAACTAGTATCCATTTATTGCCCGATTTCCAGCAAGTAACAACTGGTTATTTATGGCTATTTGTTCTCAATCAGCAATCTCTCAGGGAAGGCAAAGAACCCAGCAGTCACAAACCTGCATGTTATATTATATCAAAGAACATCTCACAAATAACTTTTTATTTGGAAATAATCGCAAATTCAGTAGATTACCTGGAGCATCATTTTGTCGACTTTAAAACACTGATTAAACCAAGCAACTTCATCTCACAAAATGGAGTGCTTGAGTCTCTTCATGAAATGACAGTCTTCATCTCATTCTTCATGGCAAGAGCAAAGGAAATTGGTCTGTCTGTTTCCACTGTTCTTGGTTCCTCCGAATTCACTGATTTGCAGACTGTAGTTCTTTTGATCAACAGCAGATTAACAGATTTGATAATTTAAGAACACAGCAGGAAGATAAAATGAGACACAATATTGGCATCTACAGTCTATAATAGCATAAGAAACATAAGAAAGTGTTCAACTATGTGCAGGCAAAAAGGGTGTACAGTACATTCCGATGAAGGAGCAAGAGAGTTGTAAACAGAGTCATGCATGGTCAGCAGATGTGTTTGTGGTAAGATAGAATTTAATTATTCTGAAAAATTGTTCAAAACAAAAATAACTATGAAAGCAAAGAAAAAATATGACATTTTACTGTGAACATAAAACACAACAGTAGCATGCTTTTAGACTCATCACTCGAAGTAGTTAGGTCATGATGAAAACATTCTCATCAAAGCCACATAGATGGCGCCACACAGAACAACAGGGACACTGCAGAAATATTAAATAGTTATTTCATATCAAATGGAAAAGTGGATATGATATTAGATGATGAGTATTAAGACAAGTGCACTTAATAAAAAAAATATATTAAATAAGTATATGGAACTGAAAGAGTATAAATTTCTTAGTTCGGATTGAATGCATCCACACATTTCAAAATAATCTGGAGAAGAGGTATCAGCAACGTTACCGGATAGATTTCACCATTTGATAGTGACAAAAGTGTTATTTTCCTTATTACTGATTTCTTATTCAGTCAGAAGAACAGTAACGGAATTTTTCATATGGGATAGAAATAAAATATGATCATGGATTTCAAAGGAAAATAGCTTTTGAGCAGTATTGTTAAATATTCCTAAAGAGGTTAAAAAAAGAGAAGTTTGGATGTAATTTATCTAGATCCTCCAATAGCCCTTGACAGAGCTGGCCATGATACATGAATGAGTAAGGTTAGAAAATTGTCTGCAGAATGGATTGCAAGCATGCTTCCAGAATAAAAGCAAACGTCAAGAATAAATGGTACTTGTTTACATTAGTGGTTCATGGCAGCTCATAGGGATCATTGCTTAGGGCTTCTGTTATTCATTGTTAACATTAACAATTTAGGCTTTGGAATCAAAAAACACAATTTTAATATTTGCTGATGAGGACAAATTGGGGTCAGTTATCCCTAACAAGGAAAACCGGGTGGCAGATTAGAGCAAATTGGGAGCATTCTGATTTAGCTTGTGTGGCACAGTAGTTGAACTGTGCTGATGTTTCACAAATCGATGACCTGCATTTCCCTCTGACCTCTGTGGAACCTATATATTCTCTATGTTCTCTTGTGAAAAAGAAGGCGGGTGGGTGACCAAACAAAGCTCTTTAAAATAATGACCTAATATGGAATATGTCTGAATTACAGATTGCTTGATGACTTGGGGCAAATTAGGATGGATAAATCCCCAGGGACTGACAAGGTATCCCCTAGTACACTGTGGAAGACCAATGCAGAATTTACAGGGGCTCTGGCAGCAGTATTTAAAAAATCCTTAGCCATGGATGAGTGCTGGAGAACTGGAGGATAGCTAATATTGTTCTATTGTTCAGGAAATGCTCTAAGAATAAACCAAGGGATTAGGCTGCTGAGCTTGATGTCAGTACTGGGTGAATTATCAGAAAGTATTCTATGGGACAGAGTATGTAAGTATTTGGTTAGACAGGGCCTAATTTGAGATAGTCAACAGGCTTTGTGCATGGTAAGTCTTGTCTAACTAGTCTTAAAGAGTTTTTCATGGAGCTTACCAGAAAAGCTGATGAAGGAAAGGCAGTGGGCATTACCAACATGAACTCTACCTAGGTCTGTCAAAGTCCCACAAGGAAAGCTGGTCTAGAAGGTTCAGTCTCTTGGCATTCAGGATGAAGAAGTAAATTGAATACAATATGGCTTAGTGGGAGAAGTCAGTGAGTGATAGTAGACAGTTGTCTCTCTGACTGGAGGCCTGTGTCTAGTGATGTGCCACAGGAATCAGAGCTGAGTCTGCTGTTGTTTGTCAATAATCTTAATGATTTGGTTGATGATGTGGCAAACTGATTCAGATTTGTGTGACACCAAGTTTGGGGGTGTACAGGAGAGTGAGGAAGACTATCTCCTTCTCTGTGGAGTCAGGACCTGCAAGAAAAATGGGCTGAAAATGGCAAATGGAATGTAGACAATAGGTGCAGGAGTAGGACATTTGGCCCTTCGAACTGCCATTCAATGTGATAATGGCAGATCATCCACAATCAGTACCCCGTTCCTGCCTTCTCCCATATCCCTTGACTCTGCTATCTTTAAGAGCTCTATTTAATTCTTTCTTGAAAGTATCCAGCGAATTGGCCTCCACTGCCTTCTGAGGCAGAGCATTCCATAGATCCACAACTCGCTGGGTAAAAAAGTTTTTCCTGAACTCCATTCTAAATGGCCTACCCCTTATTCTTAAACTTTGGCCGAGGGGATGTTACGTGATGACATAGGATCAAGACGTGGAAATCCAGCTCACCCGTAAAAATCAATAAAACAAAGTTTAAGTGAAGAAGAGTTAATAAATACCTTCTAGAAACTACTTATAAACAATTCAGGACTATCTTTAGATATGCCTCCTAAACAGAAACAGAACAGAATTACTGCTTTGTAGACAGCGCGAGTTGGCAGGGAAAGAGGCCCGGCCATTTTGGCGGCGCCTCGTAATCAAGTTGGACCTCTTTCTGGTGAAGTACATGTTGCCTCCGATGGTGCAGGGCAGGAGGCTGCAACAATATCAATTGTCTGTAAGAAGAAACAGTGGGAGCTGCGCATGCATGAAGAAACGAGTATGCACAAACAGGTGCAAACAAAACTACAGGTTACAACTGCGACTGGAAGTGAAAATGAAAGTGAATCGGAAGTAGAATCAGACTCTCTGGAAAACACAGATGAAGAAGAAGAAGAACAGGAGGAAATTGAAGGTGGAAAACTTTCTGGAGACATAAAAAAAAGCCCTGATACATATAATGCATGAATTAAAAATAATAAAAAACAGATATTAGAAATATGAAGATTATGCTTGATAAGGTGATGGAAAAACAAAAGAAAATGGACAAGGAAGTTAAAAAGTTGGAAGAAAAAATTGGAGACAACACTAAAAGAATGGACAAGATGGAAGATAATATCCTTGCCTGGACATCAGAAAGAAAACAGTTGTTGGAAAAAGTAGATGTGCTCGAAAATTTCAGCAGATGAAACAATATTAAGATTGTTGGTCATAAAGAAGGTATAGAGGGAGAAGATTCAATAAAATTCTTTCAAAAATGGATTCCGGAAATCTTGGAAATGGAAGAGGGAAGTCAGTTAATTGCAATTGAAAGGGCTCATAGAGCTTTAAGACCAAAGCCCCAACAAGATTAAATTTCCACGATCAATCTTGATAAAATGTTTAAGATATCAAGATAAAGAAAAGATCTTGAAGGCAGCTGCTCAAGGTGCCAGAAAGAGAAATTGGCCATTGATGATAGAAGGGAAAAGAATTCTTTTTTATCCTGATATAAGTTACGACCTTTTGAAAGAAGGAATTTAATTCAGTGAAAAAAATCTTATGGGAAAAGGGTTATAAATTTATATTGAGCTACACAGCAACACTGATAATTTTTTTGGATGACAAAGAAAGAAGATTTTTTACTGATCATCAGAAAACGGAAGAGTTTGTACAAGAACTTCCTAATATTCGGGAGATGCGGTAAAGAATTATGGAAATGAAATGGATTAAAGATGAAGATTGAAATAGGGATCGGATTTGATGGACATTTATGAGTAGAAGAATATACAAATATACTTTAAGTATATGATAGAAGGGGAACAAGATAAAAACATTGAGGAATATTAATTGCGAGCAGAGATATTAATTTTTTCTTCTTCACTTATATATATCTTTTTTTTGTTACGGTTGAGCTGAAGGAGCCTCTGATCGATTGCTGCGGGATTCACGAGGGTAATCATGGCGATTGCCATGACCTGTAAAACGGAGGGGGGTAATGTTGTGTAAAGGAGGAATTGATTTACAGATGGAGATTTAATTCAATTTTATTAAACATTCATTCACAACATTAGTGGGGGGGTATTTTGTTATCTTTTTCTTTACTATCTATCTTTCTTCTATTTTTCTTTTTTTTTTTGCCTGGATGATTGGGGGGAGGAGACACATAGCAACATGGAGAATTTTAAAGAGATTCCCCAAGGTATTATGAATGACTAATTTACTCAATTTTTAAAGTTTTAATGTTAATGGGCTTAATGAACCGGTGAAAAGAAAAAGAGTTTTAATATATATTAAGAAAATGAAAGGAGATATAGCTTTTTTGCAGGAAATACCTTTAACAGAGACAGAATATTAGAAATTAAAGAGAGATTGGGTTGGAAGTGTTATTGCAGCTTCATTTAAATCAAAGTCAAGGGGAGTTGCAATTTTGGTTAGTAAAACCTTACCAATTAAAATACAAAATGCTCTAATTGATTCTGTGGGGAGATATGTGATTATACATTGTCAAATCTTTTCAGAATTATGGACTCTTATGAACATTTATGCACCAAATGAAAATGATGCAAAATTCATACAAGAAGTTTTTTTGAATTTGGCCGATGCACATTATAAAATATTAATGGGTGGAGATTCTAACTTTTGTTTAGACCCAGTTCTAGATAGGTCAACTAAGGCTGTTACAAAATCAAAAGTAATAAATCTAACTTTATCATTGAAGAAAGACTTAAATTTGATTGATATATGGAGAAGAACTAATCCAAGAGAAAGAGATTATTCATTTTATTCAAGTAGACATAAAACTTATACAAGGATTGATTTTTTCCTATCATCAATGAATATTCAGGATAGAGTGAAAAGTGGGAATATAAAGCAAAAATACTGTCAGATCATTCCCCATTGATAATGACAATGATAATGATGGATAAGGAGGAATTGATTTACAGATGGAGAGTTAATTCAATTTTATTAAAACATCAAGATTTTTGGGATTTTATGAAAAAACAGATCCAATTTTTTTTGGATACAAACTCATATTCAGTTGATGATAAATTTATATTATAGGAAGCGATGAAAGCGTATTTGAGGGGTCAGATAATAAGTTATACTAAAATTATGAAATAATATATGGTAGAAATAGATCAATTAGAAAAAGAGATTACAAAATTAGAAAAAGAATCCCAAAGATATATGACAGAAGCAAAACGAAGACAACTTGTCAATAAGAAGCTACAATATAATACACTCCAGACATATCGAACAGAAAAAGTAATTATGAGAACTAAACAGAGATATTACGAATTAGGTGAAAGATCACACAAGATTCTTGCTTGGCAGTTGAAAACAGAACAGGCTTCCAAAACAATAAATGCAATTAGAACAAGTGCAAATAAAATTACTTATAAACCTTTAGAAAATAATGAAACTTTAAAAAAAAATTTACTCTGAATTATATCAATCAGAATCACAAAATGAGGTTGCTGAGATAGAATTTTTTTTTATCACAAATAACTCTTCCAAAATTGAATTCGGAGGAACAGAAAGGATTAGATATGCCCTTTACATTAAAAGAGGTTGAAGAAGCTCTAGGACAATTCCAGAGTAATAAATCTCCAGGAGAAGACGGTTTTCCACCTGAATTTTATAAAAAATTTAAAGATTTATTAATTCCTCCCTTTATGGAGTTAATATATCAAGCGGAAAGAACATATAAACTTCCACAATCTTTTTCGACAGTGATCCTAATAGTAATGCCAAAAAAAGATAGAGATCCTTTAAAACCAACATCATATAGGCCTATCTCTTTGTTGAATACGGATTACAAAATAATAGCAAAAATTTTATCTAATAGATTATCTAAATATTTACCAAAATTAATACATGGATCAAACAGGCTTTATTAAAAATAGACAATTGGCGGATAATGTAACTCGACATAATTCATCTGGCAGAAAAGAAGTAGGAAATGAGTGTGGCAGTTGCTTTGGATGCAGAAAAAACATTTGATAGATTGGAATGGGACTTTTTATTTAAGGTATTGGAAAAATATGGGTTAGGAAAATCTTTTATAAACTGGATTATAACCTTATATACTAGTCCCAAAGCTAAAGTAGTGACAAATGGTCAAATTTCAACATCATTCCAGTTAACAAGGTCAACTAGACAAGGCTATCCATTATTACCTGCCCTATTTGTATTGGCAATAGAACCATTAGCTGAATTAGTTAGAATGGATCCAGACATTGTGGGCTTCAGAGTTAACCAGGAGGAATATAAGATTAATTTATTTGCTGATGATGTTCTGATTTATTTAACAAATCCATTGCATTCATTGCATAAATTATCTTTTAGATTGGAAGAATATGGGAAAGTATCAGGGTATAAAGTAAACTGGGATAAATGTGAAATTTTACCCCTTACTAAAGGAGATTATAGTCAATGTCGATTAGTATCTCAATTTAGATGGCCTACAAATGGTATAAAATATTTAGGTATAACAGTCGATAATGATATAAAGAATTTATATAAATTAAATTATTTGCCATTATTGAAAAAAATACAAGAAGATCTTGATAAATGGATGATGTTACTAATAACATTAGTAGGTAGAGTTAATGCTGTAAAAATGAATATATTTCCTAGATTACAATATTTACTCCAAACATTACCAATACAACTGCCCCAGAAGTTTTTTCATGAGTTAAATAGATGTGTGAGGAAGTTTCTTTGGAAAGGTAAGATGTCAAGAATATTGTTGGAAAAATTGACATGTAAATTTGACCTAGGAGGGTTACAACTCCCAAATTTTAAGAATTATTATAAAGCAAATCAACTTAGATTTATTGCATCTTTTTTTTTGATGAAGGAAAACCGGCATGGATTAGAATAGAATTAAATAAGATAGGAGAAAATATACCAGAAGATTTTATATATAAATGGGAATCAAAATGGATACGGGAAAAGAAAGAATCTCTTATATTAAAACATTTTATTAATTTATGGAATAAGGTAAATGTGGATGATGAGATAAAGAAATCTTTATTAGCAAAGAGAACCCCAATCAAAATAGACTTATTCCTTTTACAATGGATAATTAACTTTTATATAACTGGTTTCAAAAAGGGATCAGATATATAGGTGACTGTTTTGAAGGAGGTATATTAATCTTGTTTGATCAATTAAAGAATAAATATAAATAAAATAAAACACTCTTTTCTGTTATTTTCAATTAAAGGCCTATTTAAGAGATAAACTGGGTCAAACAATGTTAATGCCAAAGCCTAATGAAATAGAAACTTTAATTCAAAAAGGAAAAATTAAAAAAATTACATCTTGTATGTATAATTTGATTCAAAAACAGACAATTAAACCAGGAATTTATAAGTCAAGACAAAAATGGGAAACTGATTTGAATATTAAAATTGATGAAAAAAATTGGTCAAGACTATGTCTTGATAGTATGACAAATACAATAAATGTCCGACTTAGATTAGTACAATACAATTTTTTACATCAATTATATATTACACCACGAAAAATAAATAGATTAAACCCAAATTTATGTGACCAATGTTTCCAATGTAATCAAGAAATCGGTACTTTTTTACACTCTACTTGGTCTTGTTTTAAAATTCAACCTTTTAGGATAAACCTAAGACTTTTACTGGAACAAATTATTGGAATACAACTTCCACATAGCCCATTATTTTTATTAGGCAATATTGAAGGGATAATACCAAAACCTAAATTGAATAAATATCAGAAAAATTTTATAAAAATTGCATTGGCGATAGCCAAAAAAGCTATTGCAGTTACTTGGAAATCAGATTCATACTTAACTGTGGACCATTGGAATAATGAAATATATAGCTGCATTCCACTTGAAAAAAATTACTTATAATTTAAGAAATGAATATTATATATTTTTTAAAATTTGGCACCCCTACCTACAAAAGATAGGATTAAATATATAGGTCCTTTGAAGATAAAATTATTAGTTATTTGGGGAAAAAAGATATATGCTAAAGTTATTTTGAACTCCATGGAGCATGTGGGGATCCTCCGATATCTAGGCAATCCTTCTTTCTTTCTTCTTCCTTTCTTTTTTTTTTCTTTTTTTTTTAGGCAGGGATGTTAAGGGAGGAAGGGTTAAGGGGAGGGGAGAGGGCTAATATTAATTTTCATTACTTTATTATTCTATTCATTGTATGTAATTCTCTTAAAAATTTAATAAAAAATATATATTAAAAAAAACGGTGGCCTCTGGTTCTGGACTCCCCCAACATCAGGAACATGTTTCCTGCCTCTAGCGTGTCCAATCCCTTAATAATCTTATATGTTTCAATCAGATCCCCTCTTATCCTTCTATATTCCAGTGTATACAAACCCAATCACTCCAGTCTTTCAACATATGTCAGTCCTGCCATCCTGGGAATTAACCTCATGAACCTACATTGCCCTCCCTGTAAGGCAGACAAATATGACATATTACACTTTGGAAGGACATACCAGGGTAGGACTTCCACAGTGAACATTATGGAACTATGGAGTGTGGTATAATTCAGGGATCTGGGTCTACAGACAATAATTCCTTGAAAGTGGAGTCACGGATTGATGGGGTCATAAAGAAAGCTTTTGACACATTGGCCTTCATAAATCTAATTACTGAGTACAGGAGTTAAGATGCTATGTTGAATTTCTATAAGACTTTGGTGAGGCCAAATATGGCATACTGTGTGCATTCCTGGTCACCTACCCGCAAGAAACATGTTAATAAGATGCAGGTTTGATTGCAACACTTAAGAAAAGTTGGAATAAGAAAATGGATAGCTGTTATTGAATGTTTTTGTTTGTTTGACTTTTTAATAGAAGCAAGTGTTGATGTAATGCAGAGTAAGTCCAACAAATTGGATCCCATCAATGGATGATGGTGTGAAGCGATGGAATTAGATTCCCATACATGCCAGTAGGTTCACATGACTGATAGCTGGCGGCTCCCTTTGAAAATAGGAAGATTCATCCCCCAATTATTGGTTTATGACTGAACAGAACTGTTATATATCATCAGTATCACCATAGTGCATTTAAGTCAGGATAAATTATCCTAATATGTTAAAGTAATGATAACGATAACTGATAAAGAGATTGAAAATAAACAAGACAATTTTTGAATAACTTGGCATTAGCTGTAAAGTTTGATCAAAGACAACAAAGAATTATTCTAACAGGGCAGGTGATTCCAAAGTAACCATTAAGTTTGTTAGAATCTGATCCAGTGGACTTCCATAATGCAAACACATATCTGGGTGGTAAAATCTCCAAAATCATAACCATGAAAAGATGTTCAGATGCTGGAAATCCAAGCAACACACACAAAATGCTGGGGGAACTCAGCAGGCCAGGCAGCATCTATGGAAAAGATGTTTTAGGTTGAGAACTTTTATTAGGACTGGAAAAAAAGATGGGAACTCAGTGTAAGATGGTGGAAGGAGGGAAGGATGAAGTGATAGGTGAAATCAGGAGAGGGAGAGGGATGGGGTAAAGAACTGGGAAATTGATTGGTGAAAGAGATAAAGGGCTGGAGAAGGGGGAATCTGATAGTAGAGGTAGAAGATCATGGAAGAAACGGAGGAGGAGGAGCAGCAGAGGGAGGTGATGGACATTTATGGAGATAAGGTGAGAGAGGGAACCAGAAATAGAGAATGGTGAAGGAAGTTTGAGAAATCAAAAGTTCTTGCCTTCAGGTTGGAGGCTACCCAGACAAAATACATGGTGCTTCTCCTTTACCTGAGTGTGGCCTCATCACTGCAGTAGAGAAGACCATGGACTAACATTTCAGAATGGGAATAGAAAGCAGAATTGAAATAGACGACTACCAAAAATCCTGCTTTTTCTGGTGGATGGAGTGTAGGTGCTTGATGAAGTGGTCTCCCAATCTACATTGGGTCTCACTGGAGGCTACATTGGGAACACCGGATACAGATGATCCCAACAGACTCACAGGTGAAGTGTCAACTCACCTGGAAGGACTGTTTGGGGCCCTGAATGTTAGTGAGGGAGGAGGTGTAGGGGCAGGTATGGCATTTATTCCAGTTGCAAAGATAAGAAGCAAGTGGGGTGGGAAAAGCAGATAAAGGATTTGCACAGGGAGTGATTCCTGCGAAAAGTGGAATATGGTGGGGGGAGGGGTAGGGTAAGATGTGTTTGGTGGTGTGCTCCTGTTGGAATGGCGGAAGTTACAGAGAATCATGTGCTGGACCCAAAGGCTAGTGGTATGGTTGGGGAGGACAAGAGAAACCCTACCCCTGGTGTGCTGGCGGAAGACGTGCACAAATTGGAAGAGTTGTGGGTGAAGGGAGTGTTGATGCTGGAGGGAGGAGAGGCTTTTTCTTTGAAGAAGCAGAATATCTCATTAGTTCTGGAATAAAAGGCTTCACCCTGACTGCAGATGTGGCAGAGATGGAGGAACTAAGAAAAGGGGAGGCCATTGTTACAAAGAACAGGGTGGGGAGAGGTATAGACAAGATTGCTCTGAGAATTAGTGCATTTATTAAAGATATCAATAGATAGACTGTCTCCAGAGATAGAGACAGAGGGATTGAGAAATAGGAGGGAAGTGTTGGAAATGGACCAACCAAATTTGAGAGCAGGGTGGTAGTTGGAGACAAAGTTTATGAAGTCGATGAGCTCGACTGGGTGCAGGAAGCAAGACCAATGCAATTATCAATGCAGTGTATGAAGAGTTGGGGCTTGGAAAATAGACTGCTCTACATAGCAAACAAAAAGGCACACATAGCTGGGACCAATGCGAGCCCCCAGTGGCTAAACAAAAGAGAAAAATTGTGGCTGACAAGGATAGTCAAAGCTAATGTAAAAAATTATAACTAATGTAAAAACAAAAGAGATGGCATACAACAAAGCAAAAAGTGGGAAGATAGAGGAATGGAAAGCTTTTAAAAACCTACAGAGAGCAACCAAAAGAATCATTAGGGGGGAAAAGATAAAATTTGAAGGCAAGTAGCAAACAATATCAAAATATCAAAAGCTTTTTCAAGTAGGTAAAAAAAAAATAAAAGAGAGATGAGTGTGGATATAGGACTGCTAGAAAATGAGGCCGCAGAAATAATTATGCGGGACAAGGAGATAGCAGATGAATATTCTGTATCATATAAAAGAGTTGTTGTGGGAACTGAGAGTAGCTATGATCTTTGAAGCCTCTTTGGCTGCAGGGGAGGTGGCAGAGGATTGGAGAATGGCAAATGTAGTTCCCTTGTTTAAAAAAGGTAATAGGGAGAATCCTGGAAACAAGAGACCAGTGAGTCTTTTGTCAGTGGTCTGCAAACTATTGGATAGGATTCTTAAGGATAGGATCTACGAGTATTTGGAGAAGTACAGTCTACTCAAGGATGGTCAACATGGCTTTGTGAAGGGAAGGTTGTGTCTCACGAGCCTAATTGAGTTTTATGAAGAGGTAATAAAATAAATTGACAAGGGTAGGGTGGTAGATGTGGTCTACATGGATTTTAGCAAGGCATTTGACAAGGTCCCCCATGAGAGGCTCATCCAGAAAGTCCTGAGAAATGGGATCAGTGGAACCTTGGTTGTTTGGATAAAAAATTGGCTTACAGGAAGAAAGCAGAGGTAGTAGTGGAAGGAAAGTATTCTGCCTGGAGGTCGGTGACTAGTGGAGTGTTGCAAGGATTTGTCCTGGGACCCCTGCTCTTTGTGTTTTTTATAAGTGACCTGGATGAAGAAGCGGAAGGATGGGTAAGTAAGTTTTTGGCTGACACGAAGATTGGAGGAGTTGTGGATGGAGCTGTAGGTTGTTGAAGGTTGCAAGCGGATATAGACAGGATGCAGAGTTGAGCAGAAAAGTGGCAGGTGGAGTTCAATCCAGATAAGTGTGAGGTGATGCATTTTGGAAGGACAAACCAGAAGGCTGAGTACAGGATTAATAGTCAGTTACTTAAAAGTGTGGATGAACAGAGGGACCTTGGGGTTCAAATCCATACATCCCTAAAGGTCGCTGCACAGGTTGATAGGGTAATTAAGAAGGCCTATGGGTTGCTAGGCTTCTTTAATAGGGGGGTTGAGTTCAAATGTAGAGAGGTCATGTTGCAACTCTACAAATCTCTGGTGAGACCACACTTAGAGTATTGTGTTCAGTTCTGGTCGCTTTATTATAGGAAGGATGTGGAAGCTATGGAGAGGGTGCAGAAGAGATTTACCAGGATGTTGCCTGGATTGGAAAAAAAAGTCTTATGAGGCAAGGTTAGCAGAGCTGGGACTTTTCTCTTTGGAGTGTAGAAGGATGAGAGGGGACTTGATAGAGGTCTACAAGATTATGAGAAGTATAGATGGATAGCTAGTACCTGTTTCCCAGGGCACAAATAGCAAACATCAGAGAGCATATGTACAAAATTAAGGGAGGGAAGTTTAGGGGAGACATCAGGGATAAGTTTTTTTTACACAGAGGGTTGTGGGTGCCTGGAATAACTTGCCAGGGATGGTGGTGGAGCCTAAAACATTAGGGGTATTTAAGAGCCTCTTGGACAGGCACATGGATGAAAGAAAAATAGAGGGTTACAGGGCAGTGTGGGTTTAGTACTTTTTTTCAGGAATATATGGGTCGGCACAACATCGAGGGCTGAAGGGCCTGTATTGTGCTGTAGTATTCTAGTGTTCTAGTGAGTATTTTGCATGTCTTCACTGTGAAAGACACCAGTAGTATGCCAGATATTGAAAGGTGTGAGGGAAGAGAAGTGACCATAGTTACTATTACAATGGAGAAGGTGCTCAAAAAGCTAAAAGGCCTAAAGGGACATTAGTCATCAAGGCCAGATGAACTCATACTAAGGTTCTGAAAAAGTTAGTGTTAGAGATTGTGGAGGCATTAGCAATGATCTTTCAAAAATCATTGAACTATGTCATGGTTCCAGAGGACTGGAAAATTGCAAATGTCACTGCACTATTTAAGAAAAGAGGAATGTCACAGAAAGGAAATTATAGACCAGTTATCCTGACCTCAGTGGTTGGGAAGATATTGGAGTTAATCTTTAAGAATGAGGTTAAGGAGTACTTGGTGACACAGGCAAGATAGGACAAAGTCAGCATGGTTTCATTAAGTATTATGACCACTTCTGGGCTCCTTATCTAAGAAGCTGGCATATATCTAATATGCTGGCATTGGAGATGGTTCATAGGAGGTTCACACAGATGATTCTGGGAATGAGTTATCGTAGAACGAACATTTGATAGCTCTGGGTCTGTACTCACTGGAACTTGGAAGGATGAAGAGCGATCTCATTGAAACCTTTTGAATGTTGAAAGGCCTAGAGTAGATGTGGATAGGATGTTTCCCATGATGAGGGAGTCTAGGACATGAGGGCACAGCTTCAGGATAGAGGGGCATCCATTTAAAACAGAGATGAGGAGACATTTCTTTAGGCAGATGATGGTGAATTTGTGGAATTTATTACCATCGGCAACTGTGGAGATCAGGTTGTTAGGTGTACTGAAAGCAGAACTTGATAGGTTCTTGCTTGGACATGGTATCAAATGTTATGGGGAGAGGCTTGGGGAGTGTAGCTGAGGAGGGAAAAAATGGATCAGCCATATTGAATAACAGAGCAGACTCGATGGGCCAAATGTTCTAATTCTACTCCTATGTCTTATGGTCTTATGTTCCATCAGGCTTCTGACACTTATCCATCTGTAATTCAGACAAAAGAGAATATGAGCACAGGGCAAAAAGGCAAATGTTGATGAGATTCTTCATTCCATTTTGAGTCTTTTGAACAGTCACATGGTAATTTTGCTCGTACTCACTACTGAGTGTTTCTGAAATGTGCTGTTAACAATTTGAAAGGTCATTATTTATTCAATGAAATTATCTTTATGTTTTGCTTAGTTTTGGATAAATCAATGGTGAGAAAGTATCTTTAGCTTTCAAATTTATTATAACATTGCTGAAGCAACAGTAGCTTGGTCATTATGTAAATTACGCAGGTTCTTTAAGAATAAAACAAATTATTTTAAATCTCCAAGTCTCTATGAAGTCAGGCAAAATTACTAGAATTGATTGCAATGCCTGAAAATGCCTTCAAACCAGTATTCATTCTTGAGCCTGAGCACAATATAGGGTACATTCTGTGTTTCCTAATGTTGGGTTAAATGATCTTGTCTCAGAGATAAGGTGGTTCAAACACTTGTGAATTTTGTTTGGAGCAATAAATTATTTGTAACGTAACTAATCCATGATTTAGAGCTGTTTGCTCCTTTCTCGCTACTTGTTTTCCTTTTTGGAATCAGCTTTGTCCTTCTCCTTGATGTCTTCAGAATCAACTGAGCTAGGTTTGGCAATTATCTTTTTAAAAGCCGCTATCAATACAGTTGACTGACCTCTAACTATTGCTAGTGTTAGAACACTAATACTTGAATTCATATGCAGATGAAAGGCAGACGCATACTTTTCAACTATAAAAGTGTCATTTGAATAAGACAGATCTAATTTTCAGCTTAGTATTTCTTACTTCGTTGATTTAATGACAGCATTTATCACTAGATCTTATCAATTTATTAATGCATCATTTTGCAAATAATTAGGTTTCAACAAGCTGAAAACCATCAATTTCTTGTCCTCCTATTTGGTTCTGCTTTGAAAAATGAGTTGCTTTGTACAGACAATCTAGTGTTTTCGGGTAGGCATTCCTCTTTCTGTCTTAAACCTAATGAAACATTTCAAATCTTTAATTGTTTTGTGACTGCATGCATCAAGCTAGTGACTGTTATCAGCCAACCACTTTGTAATGGAAGATCAAGTTGAAAGCCATCACGAGTGCATTCATGCCAAATCTGACAGTGAATGATGGGCTGACTCGTGGTTTCTGCCTGCTTTGCAGAATGACTTCACCCCTGCACTGCTGGCAGTGAAATGTTCCAATTACCACATGGTAGGGTCACTGGAGGAGGAAAAGTGATGATCTCCCATTGATTAATGTCTTGCTTTGATAGATTGAACAAGGAAAATAAAAATTATTTCAAATAACATCTGTTAATTATTAGAGGTTTTGGTATGCAATGAAAACAACTTCAGTTTGTGGTAGTGGATTTTTGAAATTTCATTATGATATTGACCAGCTTTTTTCAGCAAGAACATATGGAACTCATCTTGTCTTTCTTTTAAAGAATTAAGTGTGTGTTTTCTTACAAAAAAATCCCGACATCTTGAGAATGAAGGCTAATTGAAATTCTAAATGTGTAAGTCCTTTAACGTGTGTGTTGCCATTTCTTTAACCTCTGTTTGACTGCTGCCTGTCATGTACCTCAGCACACAGATTCATATAAATGAATATTGCAAAATTAGCACCTTTGATATGAATGAATTCAACAACCTCAGAACTAAAGTCTATAAGTGACTGATACTAATTAAAACAAATATCATATATAAGTAGTTTATATGTTTCCCTAAAATTAGGGGAGATACCTGTACATGTATCTCCCCTAATTTTAGGAAAACATCTTTCTTGGATTTAAAATTATTTTAGCTTTTCCAATAAATGCTTTAGAGCAATCGTGAAAGAAAAAGCAATTTAAGTTCTGAAACCCTCTTGGCTCCACTGATAATTTGATGCATTATGCTTGAAAACTTTATTGGATAGGATATAGCAAAATATGAACAAGTATTAATGATAAACATTAATTTATAGCTGGTTTAATTTTATTAGAAGG
Organism: Hypanus sabinus; assembly: GCF_030144855.1. Classification (NCBI taxonomy): domain Eukaryota; kingdom Metazoa; phylum Chordata; class Chondrichthyes; order Myliobatiformes; family Dasyatidae; genus Hypanus; species Hypanus sabinus. The sequence goes on along the minus strand of NC_082713.1, from coordinate 66,291,180 downwards.
AAATAGAATGTACGTGTTACAGGCTCAGCCATGCCTCACAGATCAGTACCTTCCAAAAGAATATGAGGTGAGTGAGGGCCTCCATTGGTCAGAGTTGACTACGGATATTGCATCCTAGTTGTCTATGCCTGGGCGGTACAGCTTGGAGAGCAAGCTGTTGTCCATGTAGCAGGCTCCCCTTCCTCACACATCTGATGAACCCAAAAGAACAGCAGAGACCAAGACAGTTTGGTACCAGCAGTGTGCAGGATTTTCCAGGAAGCATTGAATTCAATGTCGGACTACTTTAGGGACTCCAGCTACTGATCTTTCCCTCGGGATTTACTCCGGAAGCCTTCCCCATGAGGAGGTATACTCGCAAGGCAGTGGAGGTCTGAGTTTTCCTTCGAGATGATTTGCCAACCACGGCTGACAAGCTCCATCCACCCGAAGCGAATGGTTTTAAGGTATTCGTAACTCACCTTTGCCCCTTCTCCTGTCAGTAGAAATGGTAGCTAAGCCACACATGAAATGCAGGAGCTGAACTGGGTTGTCAGAGGCTATCTGAGGCACATGCCAATGGGAGCATTTAATAGGTAGTGGAAGCTTGTCTCCATGATCACCTCTGGCTATAACAACCTTAAGGAACCCTTCCAAAAATACAGCAGTATTTTACACTGCTCCTCTGAAGAGAAGAAAATAAAAGTTATCAGTCTGTAGACATCTGAGTTTTGTTGTGCTTTGCTGTGTAGCCGCTTTTCCTTATGGACTCTCTACTTAGGCTACGTTAACTGAGTTTGTACCTTTGGCATTAAATGATTTTATTTTATTTACAGTGATTAAACCAACATCTAGAATGTTAATGGTTTGAATTGTGTTTTGTAGATGTTATGTGGTTTGTTAATTAATTGTCCCCATGTAATATAAAAAATATACTTCCGGTTTTCTACATTATACTAAGGATAACCATGAACCTAGCACACTGCACCAGTTAAATGTCTGTGATCAATATTTTTTTTTCTAAAAAGAACAAAAATATCTGATATTATATTAATTGCCATGGTATTAATATATCCTTTGCAAGATGATTTCACTTAACATTCTGAGTACATTGGTAGCATACTTTTGGAACTTCCATTTTGAGATGACAGGTGATCTATAGGCATCAAGTTATCTTTAAATGAACTAAGTTAATAAAATACACTTTCTGGTGGTTTGAAGTGATAAATTGGGCTATCTTCCTTGTTGTAAAGGTGCCTTGCACTGGTAAATTGGTTCAATATAACATGTCGCATTAAAGGTTATACCTTTAGTTTTTATCAGTAGCTGTAAAAGATGTTGCTTTAACTCCCTGTCTGAAAAAAGAACTATTGTTCTCATTTTATTTTAAATGCACTCTTCATTAAGGAGAATTAAGTTACCATGGTATCAAATGAAATGTTACACTGGAAACAAGGGTGCTCCTTACAAATATTAGATAGATTTATTTTTAAAATAGGACTCATAGTAGTATTTGCCACTCTCCTGCAGTGCCAATGACCATGAATCAATCTTAACCCTAGGAGCTGTCAGTCTAATTTGCATGGTCTCCCTTTTACTGTAGGCTTTGCCCAGGTGCTTCAATTTCCTCCCATATCCTAAGGATACCCCAAGGCTAATAAGCTGATTGACCACTGTAAGTTGTCTCTCCCCTCCGTATATAAGTGAATAATGGAATGTGGAGGTAACTGATGAGAACGTAGGGAGATTTAAAATAAGGAACTAATGTGAGATTAGTGTAAATGTGTGGTTGACTGAATGGCCTATTTCTGTGCTATGTTTCTCCTTTTGAATCTCTATCTCTCTAAATTTGTGATGGGACAGATTACTCAGCAAATACGTTTAAGGATGCACACCTCTGACTTTGGATGGATGGAGACAAAGTAAATTACCTGATTCTTTTCCAGTGTTGTAATAAGTACCTTTTCATGATCATTTTACTGGAGGTGCTCAACAGTTAAAGGCAGTGATTGCCTCATTGGTTTTCAAGTTCATTTCTTTTCTAAAAGAAACAATTTGCCAATCCAGCAGCAATATATGAATACCAGGTTTCCCCATGTTTGCTCTGACTTCCGAGTTGAAACCATTATGCTCAAGACTTACACACTTAGTATAAGCAGATTCCTTGTGGATGTGCTGCTGCATTGTCAGGCAATTGATCTTTTGAGTAAAATTAATCATAAAACAGGAATAGGAACAAATAACATTTATTACATGTAATGGGAACTTTAACCAACAGCTGCTCTGTGCACCTTTGTTAGGAGCTCTGGCAGCACCCAGTAGCTAGTTTGATGTGAAAATGAATCACTGAAATATAATTGGCATCCTGGCATGCAAATTTAATAGCAGGGATCCTGTGTCTCACTGTCTAGTCTATAAACTTGGTGCATGCTTCCTGATGTGTCAGCTGAGGCTGAGTTCAGAACCTTTTGCAGAATAGTGGGCTGGATAAGCACGTCCAGTGCAGAGTCTGGGTAAGTGTTGAGTTTCAATTTGACTTCCTTTATTGCTTACACTGGATATTCTTGTACTGGTCTTTTTGTCCAGTGTTGTCAGAAAAAGGGAAGACATGAAAGACATATCTAATTTGGCAGAAGATTTGGCAAATCCTTTGAATATAAAGGATGTAGGAACATATTTAAGAAGGAAATTGGGAGGACAAAAAAGGATCATGTGACATTCCTGGCAGATCAGGTAAAGGAAAATCCTTAGAGATGTATAAATATATTAAGAACAAAAGGGTAACTAGAGAAAGAATATATCCTTAAAGATCTGTGTGGTCATCTATGGAAAAACCATATGAGATGGGTGAGGTCATAAATTAATATTTCTCATCTGTATTTATCATGGAAAAAATCATGGAAGGTTTTTATTAATGACATTTTACAAGTGTCAAGCCTGCACAGACAGGCACATTCCATTCTTCACTGAGCTGACAGGAGTCATCATCTGCAGCCTATTTAAACCTAGCTTTCATCCACAGTTGTTGTTCACCCATCGAACCAGGCAGCCTCAAACAGTTCTTCACTGAGCTGACAGGAGTCATCATCTGCAGCCTATTTAAAACTAGCTTTCATCCACAGTTGTTGTTCACCCATCGAACCAGGCAGCCTCAAACAGTTGCTCCTAGCTTTCAGTTACCTTGTTACATGTGGTGTTTCATATCAATTCTCTCTTATATTGTGGTCCCTTGTAGCTTGGCATTCTTAGAGTCTATTGTTATAGTAATCCTTTATTGTTTTCTCTGCTCCAGTTTTGGGTCAGGTCTCCTCTAAATTTCCTGACAATAAGATGTATAAAATAACAATTGGCATGGATGGAGTGGACAGCCAGTACCTTTTTCCAAATGTGGCAATAGTTAATACGAGAGGATGTACTTTTAAGATAATTGGCAGAAAGTATAGGGGATGACAGAGGTAGTTTTTTTTTCCACAGAGAGTGGTAAGTGCCTGGAACACACAACCATAGGCAGTGGTAAAGGCAGATACATTTTAGACAATTAAGAGACTTTTAGAAAGGCAAAGAGATGAAAGAAAATGCAGGGCTATGGGGCAGGGAAGGGTTGCATTGATCTTGGAGCAGGTTAAAATGTCAGCACAATATCATGGGATGAAGGGCTTGACCTGTCCTATACTATTCCATCCTGTATGAAGCTAGGGAAATCAGGGAAGACAGCAGTGATGTCCTGAACATATAGATAATGTGAAAGAAGTGTTGGTGGCATTGAGGGCAGTTACGTGAATAAATCCCTGGGGCCTATGAAATGTTTCTAGTACAGTTTGTCCTGATAAAAACAGAAGAATTTGTTGGGATATGGCAGGCTTTTTCTATCTTTCTTTCTATCATTTTTTTATGTTGGGATAAATTACTGGAAGACTGGAGGGTGGCAAGAAAAATCTGGAGAATTGTAGGCTGGTGCATTTGTGCCGTGAAAGTTACTGAACAGGATTCTGAGAGACTGGATCTATATACATTTGGAAAAAGAAGGTTGGATTAGAGGTAGTCAGCATGGTTTTGCACATGGATAATCATTTCTCCTGAATTTCATTGAGTTTTTTTGAAGAGGTGACTGAGGGGATTGGTGGTAGGCATTGTCTACATCAATTTTAGAAAGCTCTTTGACAAATTTCCACATGGTAGGCTGGTCTGGAAGGTGAGATAACATGGCATCTAGAGTGGGCTTGCCGCTTGTTAAAAAATCAGGCTATCTTTCAGATTGGAGGTCTTTGACCAGATAAATACAGCAGGGACAGTGCTAGATCCCCTGTTGCTTGTCAGAAATATTAATTTGGTTGCATGTTTACTGAGTTTTCAGATGTTTGGCAGTTCAGTAGATAGTGAAGAATGTTGCCAAGGTTGATCATTTGGGAAAGTAGGCGGATGAAATACAAGTCAAGCAACTGTAAAGTGATGTTAACATTATAGGAAGTTAAACAAAGGGAGGACAGCCTCAATAAATAAGAGGCTTGGGGCTAGAAACATCTAGGAGCACAGGTAGGTACGTATATAGTTCCCTGAAAGTGGTGACACAAATAAGCACGGTGGTGGAGCAGACATATAAATGCTTGCCTTCACTGGACAGGGTGTTGAGTACGAGATTTGGGATATCATATTACAGGTGCACAAAATCTTGATGAGAATACACCTGGAATTTTATTTGCAGTCCTGGTCATAATACTATACAAAGCGTATGATTAATCTAAAAAGTGTGCAGAATAGATTCACAAGGATGTTGCAGAGACTGGACTGCTTGAGTGAGTTATAAGAAAACATTGGATAGGCTGGCAATGTTATTCCTAAGGAAACTGACTGGTCATCTGAAAGGTGTCTATGAAATCATAAAACCATAGGACCATAGACATAGGAGCATAATTTGGCCTTTCAGTCCATTGAGTCTGCTCTGTCATTCCATCATGGCTGATCCCAAATCCAACTCAACCCCATACACTTGCGTTCTCACCATATCCTTTGATACCCCGATTGATCAGGAAACAATCAACTTTCACATTAAATATATGCATAAACTTGGTCTCCATCACATTCTGTGACAGAGCATCCCACAGACTTACTACATTTTGGCTAAACAGTCATCCCTCAATTTTGAGGTTGTTCCATCTAGATCTGGATACTCCCACCATAGGAAACACCCTCTCCACATCTACCCTTTCTAGTCCTTTCAGCATTTGGTAGGTTTCAATGAGATCCCCCCCCACATTCTTCTAAATTCCACTGAGTACGGTCCCAAAACTGCCAAGCTATGTTGACCATTTCATTCCCAAATCATCCTCATGAACCTCCTCAAGACTCTTTTCAATGACAACACATCCTTCCTAAGATATGGGGCCTATAACTGTTGACAATACTCTAAGTGCAGCCTGAGGATCATCTATTAGATGGATGTTCTTAGTCTTTTTTCCCCAGCATAGGAGTTGTCAAGAACTAGATGATATAGGTTCAAGGTGAGGATGGAAGAATGAAAGAACTGAGGGTCAAGTTTATCTATTCTAAGGCCAGAAGAAGTGGTAGAGGTGAGTAAAATTACAATTTTTAGGATATTTCAACAGGCATATGGATCAGTAAGGCTTAGAGGGGTGTTGGCCAAACTCACAAAAATGGGACCGAATTGCTTGCTTTTTATGCCGCTTAGCTCTATGACACAAAAGAGGAGACAAGAAGGCCTATCTCTGCAGTTTCTGGGAACTCTGTTCCCACGATTAATTGTATGAAGAGTAATGTCAAAAGTTCTTAAAGTCAGTAGTGGCCCAGATCTGTCAACTTCTGCAGGAAGAGTCATTCATAGCACAAAAAGTGTTCCTTCAACCCACATGAATATCTCAACCTCTTTACACAACTTCACTAATCCCTCTGACCTATCTTCATTAGGACCACATATTCTTCTGTTTTGCCTACTTCAATATGCGTATAAGTACCTTTTAAAATTGTAATTTTATCTAATTCTGCACTATTCTGTCACCACATTCCAGAAATCAGTCATTGTATAACAGAACTTATCCATCATATCACCTTAGAGCTTCTTCTTACTTTAATTCTATACATTCTTGACTTTGAACTCTGACATGATAAAAGGTTCGAACTTTCTGCAACATCTATTCATCTCACAATCTTCACTACTTCAATCAAGTCCCATCACGTCTTTCACAAATTCAGCCTATCCAATCATTCTTCATAAGTAAACTCCCCCAATTCAGGCAACATCACAGTGACTCTCCCCTGCATTCTCTCTCTCTCATGCAATCACATCCTCATTGGTGCTAAAATGTATATAATATACTCACTTTAGGTTAAGCAGCTTTTGTAAAGATGAAACATAATGTCCTATTTCTTATATTCTGTATACTATTATAGAAAGGCATGCATGCCATATACCCTCTTCCCTATCATATTGATCTGTGTTTCCATTTTTAGGGGAATTATAGACTTGGAATTCAATTTCTCCCAGTTCAATAAGATTCTTTAGTAACCCAGCAGTTAGTGCATAAGTTCCATCAACTATTTGACATCCCAGTATATATCACTTTGCACTTGCTGGAATTAAGTCAATTTGGATTGCAAGCAATATTGTCAAAACTAATTTACACATCAATTAAGAATCAATCATAAACATAAGAGATCTGCAGGTGCTGGAAATCCAGAACAAAACACAGAAAATGCTGGAGGAACTCGGAAGGTCAAGTAGCATTAATGAAAATGAATAAATAGTTGAAGTTTCAGGCCAGGATCCTTCTTCAGGACTGGAAAGGAGTGGGAAGATGCCAAAATTAATAATGGAGTGGGGGGGGGGGGGAAGAAGGGATGGAGTACAAGCTACTATGTTAAGTAGATCGTGGAAGAAAGGGAAGAAGGAGGGTCACAAGGAGAAGTTGAAAGGTCGGTGACCAGAAGAAGCTAGAGTGGGGAATAGAAGAAGATGGCAGCAGGAAGAATAAAATAATACTGCAAAGAGAAATTGATGGTTATGCCATGAGGTTGGAGGCTAACTGAATGGAATATGAGCTGTTGCTCCTCTACGCTGAAAGTAGCCTCAGGGTGACAGAAGAGGAGGCCATGGACTAACATATTAGAACAGGAATGGGGATAGGAATTAAAATGGTTAAAAACCCAAAATTCAACTTTTGGCAAATGGGATAGAGATGCTTAATAAAACAGCCCCCAATTTATATTGAGTTTCACCAATGAAGAGGAGGTCACTTTGGGAGCACCAGATACTGTATAATGGACAACCCCAATAAATTTGCAGGTGAAGTGTTGCCTCACCTGGAAGGATTGTTTGGGCCTTGAATGGAGGTAAGGGAGGAGATGAATGGGCTGGTCTAGCATTTCTGTCATTCTTCCAGGAGGGAGAATGGACAAGGGAATCATGGAGAGAGCAATCCCTGCACAGAGTGCAAACTGGGTGGGAATTGAAGATGTGTTTGGAGGTAGGAACTTGTTGAAGATGGCAGAAGTTGTGAATAATGATGTGTTGGATGTGGAGATTCACGGGGTGCTAGGTAAAGACAAGAGGAACACTATCCCTGTTAAAGCTGTGGAAGATAGGCAGCATGGTGAAGTCCAGGAAATGGAGGAGATGAGAGTGACAGTAGCATCACTGTTGGAGGAAGGAAAACACAATTCTTTTAAGAAGGAGGAGGGAAAACCTCATCCTGGAAACAGATGTAGCAGAGATGAAGAATCTGAGGAAAGCAATTTCACAATTTTACAGGAGACAGGGTGGGAAGAATTTTAGATAAAATATCTGTGGGAATCTGCTGGTTTCTAAGAGATGTCAGTAGACAGTTTGTCTCCAGAGATGGAGGCAGAGAGATTGGGAAAAGGGTAAAAAGTGTCAGAAATGGACCAAGAGAATTTAAGGGCAGGGCGGAAAGTGGAGAAAAGTTGATGAAATTAACAAGCTCAGCATGAGTGTATGAAGCAGTAACAATGCAGTTGTTGATGTAACACAGGAAGATTTGGGGCTCTTTAACAGAGAAAGCTTGGTACATGGACTGTTCTACGTAGCCAATGAAAAGTTAACACACAGCTTGGGCCTGTCTAGATGTCCATGGCTACTGCTTTGGCATGGAGAAAGTCGTTGGTGTCAAAAGGAAATTGTTGATGGTGAGGACCAGTTCTGTCAATGGACAAAGTGGTGCTGGAGGGGAGCTGGGTCTTTTGTTGAGAAAGAAGCAGAGAACATTGAGGCCTTCTTTATGGGAGATAGAAATGCAAAGTAACTGTATGTCCATAGTGAAAATGTAGCAGTCAGGGCCAGGGAATTGAAATTTGTTGAGGAGATCAAGAGTACGTGAAGTGTCATGGATGTAGGTGTGAGGGGATTGAAACAAGAGGGATAGAATGGAGTTGAAGTACAATGACGTGTTCGGTGGGAGAAGATATAATGAGTTCGGTGGCAAGAAGAGATAATGAGCTTATGCAGACAATCAGGTTTGTGGATCTCAGGTAGAAAGTGGAAATGAGCAGTGTGGGATATGGGAACTATGAATTTGGTGACAATTGGTGGGAGTTCTCCAGTGTTAATGAAGTTAGTGATGGCATCAGAGGCAATTTTCTGCTGATCTGGAGTGGAATCCTCTTCTAGACGCAAGAAGAGGTGTCTTGAGAGTTGCCACCTGGACTCAGAAAGGTAGATGTCAGTCTGCCACACTCCAACGCACACCTTTATCTGCAGGTTTAATGTCGAGATTGAGATTGGTGCAGACAGAGTGGAGGGCAATGTACTCAGAGTGTTGAAGAGGAGAGAGGAGGGATGAAGTTGAGCCAGTTAATGTTTCATCAACAATTAGAGATTAAAAGATCCAGAGCAGGCAGAGAACAGAACAGAATCTCCAAGAGGAGGAGGTGGGGTTGGAGACAGAAGAAAGGGTCATTGGTATGGGGTGGGGAATTCTTGCCAAACTGGGCTTGGACACAGAGGTGACAGAAGAAGAGCTTAGCGTCATAGCGGGTGTTGTGCTGTCTGAGCTGAGGGCATGGGGAGGAAAAAGATGAGGCCCTCGCTAAGGACAGAATGTTCTGCCTCAGGGAGTGTTTGTTCGGAATGAGTGGTGAAGACATGGCCGGGCCTACAGCTGGGATCAGAGAGGGGAGAAGAGTTGGTGGTGTCAGAGAAGGTGGAAGGGTTGGGATGTTCAGGGGTCGTATGGTGGTAGGAAGATGAAGGTTCTGGGGACACAAGGTGACGAGGGAGCCTGAGAAACATGGAGTTGGTGAGTGGTGGTGGGAGAAGGGGAAGCCATGTGTCCAGCCTAGAGATGGTGGTTAACACCAGTGTAGTGTCAGTCTTATCACGTGTGACTAGTTGCTGCACTCTTTTGAGGAAATCAAATTACACTAGGTGCGAGTAGGTCATCAGAAGGTTCTGGGTAACAGAAGGGGGCAGTGAATAGAAACCACACTCTTCTGGAAATAAGTTTTGTTTATAAGAAAAGAACAATATGTACAAAATATTTACATGATCAAAAACAATTCAAAATTAAAACATTCTGTTTCAATTCCAAACCTTAGATACTAACAAAAGCCAAAGTCCCATTTAGTTAGAATCAGTGATATTCATTAGAATAACTTTTGTTACTCCAATTTGTCTCACTAATTAGATCCAGTGTTATTCCCTATTTAAAATTTTACAGACTAAACCTCTCTTCTTCCATTATTTTTATTAAATTTCATATACACAAATACAGTATTCATAAGGATACTTATTATAAATCAAAATAAGATAGCACAAAATGCACTATATATAAATCAGACTGATACAATCACGGTATCCCATATTTATGATCAATCAAATAAAATAAATTGAATTATGAAATACAATAATAAAATGGTTAATTATATTATAAAAAATTTACACCACTACCAAGACAAATCTGGTTGGTAAACAAAATGAGAGAAAAAAAAGAGTACTTTACCATATAGTGTTTTATAATAATAGCCCAGATCTATATTTTAATAACAATAACAATTCAAAGATTTTTCAAATAGTTCAGAAAGGGTCCCCATAGCGTTTGAAGATCTTGGTGGCATGATCCGGTCCGTGAAGTCTACATTCCGTTTCACGGTCCAGTCCATTATTCATTATTCCAGATTTTCTGGTTTTCCCTTGTTCTGTTGGGTCTCTAATTGAGGCACCTAAATCTAATTTTGGACTGGCTATATAAATACCTCCCCCTCCCCCTCCCCCTCAAGCCTTGCCTGCAACCTCGCCTGTATTGCTGCCAAATTCTACCGCTGGAGCAAGACCGGAGCCATGCTGTGTCTAGATAAGGAACCATCTATCCTTGTTGGGAACAGTCTCTGTGTCCATGCCTTTGCTAGGTAGGTCTAGCCGTTTGCTGCTATCTTGTGTTGAGAACCATCTCTCTGTGTTCTGTGTATGGGTCCCAGCCCTATGTCCTGCTCCCTAGGAGGGGTCTTGACTCTGTGTAGAGCCCCAGCCCCAAGTTCTGTTCCTAAGGAGGGTTCCTGGCTCTGTGTTCCATGTCCCTGTGTTCTTGTTCTCTCAAGACCAAGTCAAGGCTTCAAGTTCTTGTCCTGTCCATGTGCCTCGTCCTGTGAAGGAGTTCCTTGTCTAGTCTGGCAGCCAAGCCTCGAAGAATGCAAGCAATGTCCTGTCCTATAGCCACATCATGTCCTCACCTCCTTCCGGGGTCCGAGGCCGAGTCAAGACCCAGGTTCTGGGTCCTTGTCCAGTCTCTGGCTCAGAATCCAAGCCCAGGCTCCTAGTTCCCATTCCTTGTCCTGGTCCCACTTTTCTAGCCAAAGTCCAAGTCTGTGTTCCTGTCCCAACTCCTAGTCTGTGTCCTGTCCCATCTATAACTCTAGTCCAGTCCAGTTCCTAGTACTTCAGTGTCTTGCATTTGTGTCTGTTCTCAATGCCCCCCTTATGACACTTGGTTAGAATCAGAAATCGAACAACGAATCTTCTCTAAATTTAAACATGACATAACATCACATAACCATTGAGCATGTGTGGGGGGGAGCCTCCTTCCATTTAAGCAAGATCACATCCTAGCCATAAGAGAAATAAAAACCAGTACCCACGAGTGAGAAGGCTACAAAATTATAGCTCTTTCCTCAAAAATACCAAATAAGGCAGTCAAAGCATTGGGCTTAAAATTAACTTTAGAAAGTACAGAAAAAGTTCGGAATACATCTTTCCAATATTTTTCAAGGCTCAAACATGACCAAAACATATGAATTAATTAAGCCTTTCCATTATTACATCTGTCACAATAAGGTAATATATTTGCAAAAAAACAAGAGAGCTTGTCTTTAGACAGATGAGCCCTATGTACCACTTTAAATTGTAGGAGGGAATGATGAGCACATAATGATGAGGAATTAACCATTTTGAAAAGCCCTCCAGGTCTCATCAGATAATGAAGTCTGTAAATCCTTTTCCGAATCTTTTTTAATTTTGTCTAAAGGAGCCATACTCAATCCCAACAACAGACCATAAATATAAGATTTTGAGACATTATCAAAAGGTTTCAAATTAAAAATTACATCTATTATGTTTTTATCCAGGCTGGTAGGAAATATATGTAATTTAGATCTTAAAAAATCTCTAATCTGTAGATATTGAAACAAGTGGGTATTTAATAGGTTATATTTCACTGAGAGATGCTCAAAAGAAGAAAGAGTCCCTCCAACAAACAGATCCTGAAATAATTTAATGCCTAATCTATCCCATTTTCTAAAAAACAGATCAGACGTAGATGGTTTAAAAAAATTAGAAAAAATAGGACTAGAAAGGAAAGATCTCAATAACCCAAGATGTCTTCTAGACTATAGCCAGATCCTCAAAGTGTGTTTAACCACCAAACTGTCAGTTAACTTATTTAAAGATAAAGGAAGAGAGGATCTAAGAAGAGAAATTACAGAAAATTTCATAACAGAGTTGGCTTCCAAAAAGACCCATATTGGACAAATCTCACAATTAATATAATATAACAAGAAAGTAAGATTTTGTATGTTAATTGCCCAGTAATATAACCTAAAATTGGGTAGAGCATTCTTTTTAATTTTTTGAAGGTGGGCTTTATTTAATCGGGATTTTCTGTTCTTCCATATATAGGAAGAAAGAATCGAATCTAAAGAATCAAAAAAGATTTAGGAATAAAAACAGGTACGGCTTGAAAAAGGTATATAAATTTAGGTAAAATATTCATTTTAATAGAATTAATTCAACCAATCAATGATAAAAAGAGAGGCAACTCATTAGAAAGTGTGGGCCCAATTTTATTCATTGGACTGAATTACTTTACTTATCTCACTCTGCTCGGGTCCTTACTAATTTTCAGATTTCTAAACCAAAAAACTCCAACGTGGAACCAGACAAGGATGTCGGTTGAGTCCTTTGCTTTTAGATTTGGTATTAGAACCTTTAGCAATTGCCTTTTGAGAGTCTAAAGATATCAGCAGGTATCTTAAGGAAAGGTACTATTCATAAAGTTTCGCTTATACTTACTGCTTTTTATATCTAATGTTACAACTTCTTTACCCTCCATGTTTCTTTTATTGACTAATTTTAGTCAGTTTTCAGGATATAAATTGAATTTGCATAAGAATGAAACGATTCCTTTAAATAATTTGATACCAACCAATATTAACCTTCCTTTTAAAATTGTAAGAAAACAATTTACATATTGGGTGTAACAATCACTAAGAATTATAAAGATCTATTCAAAGAAAATTTTCTAACCTTAATGAATTATGTGGAAACTTTCCTTTTTACTTATCCCTAGTTAGTTAGAAAACCAAATAAAATTCCTATTCTCAAGTATTATAGTTAACTTCAGTTTCAGTTCCAGGAAGTATATATACAAGATAAATTAAAATTCAAGAATTATATATATATAACCCCCTGGGTCGCCTCAGGCTGGCTCAGCTCATTTCGTCTAGGGGGAGCAGCCTTCGGCCCCGCCAAACTGGGTAATCAGCTTGTGTGGATGCTGTGTGATGTCCCCGCCTCGCCCAAAAACAGACAGTACACCATAAGCGATTAAATGAGTACAATTTATAAAGGTTAATATAATTAAGTGATTAATAACGATACAATATATATGAAGAGAAAAAATAAAGAAAAGGTGCCAAACTTATCAAAGTCCAAACCACTTCATGCACAACCGTTGGAGCTCAATTACTGAAGTCTTCTGGCCACCATTCGATCCCCTCCGAATTCCACGACTCGCAGCTCAGGACCCTCCGAACTCCTCGACTCGCAGCTCAGGACCCTCCAAATGGTCAACCAAGCACATCTAGCTTCATCCCCCCTCCTCGGAGTACCTCCCGGCCTCGGACCCCACTTTGGGGTCCGATCCTCGCCCAGCTTAGAACATTGCGTCCTCTCTCTCGACCCCCTCGCGCCAATCTGCCCAAAAGCCCGTCAACAGAAGCTTACAGACTCAGAAGAAAGAACATTAATCCCCATTTGGTTTATAAAGGAATACCATTCTCGTTATCAGTAAATTAGCATTCCTGCTAGTTAACAAAAAGAAACCCTTTCCCAACAGTAACAAAGAAAAAAGAAACCCCCTTTACATATACACTGTTTAACTCCTTTCACAACCATTCTCCAATATCACAACTCTGAAACAAAGTAAATCTCATTCAGTAACTTAGCAAAGTCTTTAAAAAAAACTCAATTCTTGCAGAGAATCATATTCAGATTCTTCAAATGATAATAAACTTGTACATTCAACAGTTTAAATCCTCTGTGTCATTGCACATTTCGTTCCCACGCTGGTTCTTCAGTTTGGATGGTTCACCGTCTTGTTTCTTGGTTCATTGGAAAGAAATAGTTTATCATCCATGGAAAGTCAATTCACAAACTTATACAAAAACTTGACCAAATCCCTTGGTATGATTTTGCAGAACTAATTCCCGACTACACAGTAGGGATTTTGGACACTGGTCTCTGCCGATATTGTCTCGTTAAAGCTGCTGCTTGTTATAGCTGTAGCTTCAATAAATCATTTATCACTAATGTCTCTCCTCCAGGGTTTTCACCCGGAGGGTTTCAAGTTAGTAGGGGAAGGATACAACTAATTCCACTCTTAACAGTTCACGTCTTCAACTTCTAATCATTGCTGCATTTCTCTCCTTGTCCATCCTGTGCCCAGCCCGCCCTGCCCTTGCATAATGTTTTTTTGCAAATTCTCCTTTTTTTAAAATCAGTAAACCTTGCTTTCATCTCTCTGTGGGTAGAACTTTCTAACACTACATCTTTGGGTTTAATTAACCTGGATTACAGTGACGTTGAGGTTTGAGGTGGAACTGGAGCTGGAGGCTCCACATTTCATGGTCTGAAGGCATTGGGGATCATTGGAACCGGAATTGGTGACAATGATATTCATGGTCTGGAGGCGTTCAAGACCATCAGAACCAGGTTTGGAGAGGAAAGGATGCACACTCTGGAGGGTCAGTCATATTGTTTCGGTTCTGGAATTATTCATAGATTGAGTGCAGGAATTGTTTTTAAAAGATGATGCCAGATTTATGTGACAATAAAATATGCAACCAAAATGAAAATCTTCAATAAAAACAAATAAAAACAAAGAAGTCTTGAAACATTCAACAGGTCAGGCAGTTTTGAAGAAGGAGAAACTGAGTAAATATTTCAGCACAATCCCTCTCTCCAGAATGAAAACCATTGCAGCAAACTATTCCAAAGATCATTACTCCAGTCACAGAATATTTAGGGCTGCAACTGTCAGTGCCAACTGAGAAAACACCCACTTGAAATTCACCTTTCAGGGGCTGTAAGTCTTATCTCCAAAGGTACACATCCAGAAGCAGATTTCCATACTTTTTCCACCTTCTAGGTGAAAATGTTTTCCTCATTTTCCTCTAATCTTCTAATCCTATAATCATAATAATTTATGACTCATTGGTTGTCTACTCTTTAAAATGAATTAGCCCACTCCTCTTTATCTTGGCCTGGATAGACTGAAAGCCAGAGAATTAGGTACAGAGGCAAAGATTGGGCAGATTTTGCTCACTCTCCCGTGAATGTTTATTTTTTTCTCTGATGCTGTGAACTGAACTGGTAGCTGTGCATCTCTGTCTGCTGGTGTGATGAACTGAGGACCGAGGCTTGGGCCTACTCGGGCTGCTCCAGGAGTGGATCTGTGACTCTGTCTGGTTCGGGATGCTTTTGGCTTGCTTCTATTGTTTGTATGATGTGTGTTTTTTTCTCTCTCACTTTCTCTGCGCAGTGGTCTTTGGTCTTTGTAAAAATTGGGTTATTGGGGGTTCTTGCTTTGTGCCTGCCTATAAGCAGACACATTTCAAGGTGTGTAATTTATACATTCTTTGATAAAAATGTGCTTTGAATCTTTGAATCCTTGAATCTTCTCTGTATCCCAGTTAAGCTTGCCTTCAGATCTACTCTGGTAGTTATGCTGAGCTTTGCCTCCAGTTTTTCCTGAATTGAATATATTTATGAAGCTGTAGACTCATAGAGTATACACGTACATGGTTAGTTATTAAAAGAAAGTATTGGTTATGCTTTTCTATTGACCTGTCCTGCTATTCATCTCTGAAAATACATTGTAAGGACTCTTTATTACTGCACATTCCCATTCATCATATGACTTATTTAGTTAACACATCCCAATGCATCAACTCATATTTCTCTAATTACTACCCAATTCACCAGTCTATCTATACCTTTCTGCAGTCCTCCTTCAAGTCAACAGTAACTCTGCATCCTGTCACTGAGCAGGTTTTGGAATCGGTTTATAACTTTTCTTTGGATGTCATGGTCGAAAGCTCTTTTGTCCAGCTTGCCAGGTAATATTTCCCGTTCTCTCTTCAATTAACTCATAGTTCTTTTTCTTTCACTTGGTGCTGACATGGTGGATGATCCCTTTCTCTGTGTTTTCATTAATGCTGTTCCAATCTTTCTTTTAATGTCAATGCTAACTTTCACGGTACTGAGAGGAAAATAGTTCAAAACAGGAAAACATAGAGAATTGTGGAGTTTATATATTACGCATATCCTGATGTTTGACATTCAGCTTTGCATTGTACCAAGGCAATTCGTCATTTGCAGATAATTTATACTTACACTGTTAAATCTTTAAAACATGCATATGTTTACCTCTGACACTTCTGGTTTACCTCTGGTTTCATTGAGCCAGGGGAAATTTTTTCAGGGCCAAGTTCTTTCTTCAAAGGCCTATTGATATATTTAGAAAGATCCCATTGACTCCTGATATATTTTGCACTAAATCTAGCTAATGGCTTCACAAATGTATATTCTGCCCTCATTTAAAACCTACCACTTACAATGTCACAGATTTTGGTTCATATTCATGCTGTGAGTTGGTGTCAGCAAATAGTGATTTCCCACCTTATTGCACATTCTATTACTTGACATCTATAGCACCTTGATTTTTGGAACCTGATACATATTTAAATTAGAAAATAATTGTATCTTCCTGGGATTTCATTTTACATAGCAGCAGAGATAAATTTCTACACTTGCTGATTCAGGTCACATCTCTCTATGTATATTCTAATTTAAGAGATTTTATTTTGATTTTCATTTTTCCACCACCTACACATCCCATAGCACAGTTAATATGATTAAGGACTTCAGGATACAGGATTTCTTAAATGGTTCACTTGATAGTTGTATAAGTTTTTTCTTTCAAAGGCACTTCTAATTTTTAGGGACTGTGGTCAACTGACACTTTGACCTGACATATCAAAATTTACCAGTTGGCCATCAGTTAATGCACTTGACTAGGAAAACCTCCACATGGTGCTTAAAGATATATTTTCAGGCTATAAGATCATAAGAAATAAGAGCAGAAATAGGCCATTTGGCCCATTAAGTCTGCTCCATCATTCCTTCATGGTTGAACTATTATTCCTCTAAATCCCATTCTCCTACATTTGCTCCATAGCCTTTGATTCCTTGACTAATCAAGAACCTATTAACCTCTGCCTTAAATATCCTTCACCCAATGAACTGGCCTGCACAGCTGTCTGTGGCAATGAATTCCATGGATTTACCACTCTCTGGCCAATGTAAGTTTTCGTCATCTCTGTTCCAAATAGATGTCCCTCAATTCTGAGGCTGTGCCCTATGGTCTTATATTCCCTCATTATAGGAAGCACCTTCTTTATCTCTACACCCACACTTTCTAGGACTTACAATAATTGATAAGTTTCAATAAGATCCCCCTGATTCTCCTAAACTCCAGTGAGTACAGTCCCAGAGCCATTAATGCTTCTCATATGTTAACCTTTTCATTCCTGGGATAATGTTCATGCTCCTCCTCTGGACTCTCTCTGATGCCAACATATCTTTACTTCAATAAGGGGCCCAAAACTGCTCATAATACTCCGTGCATCTGACAATTGCCTCGTAAAATTTTAGCATTATATCCTTGCTTTTGTATTCCAGCCATCCACTGACCCTCCTTTGTCTATCCCGCCTATTATTTCCTCAAAGAATTCTAATAGACTTGTCAGGCAGAATTTCCCCTTAAGAAATCCAAGCTGGCTTTAGCCCATGTTATCGTGTGCCACCAAGTACCCCAAAACTTCATCCTTACTAATAGACTCCAATATCTTTCCAGCCATTGAAGTCAGGCTAACTCGTCTATAATTTACTTTCTTCGGCCTCCCTTCCTTCTTAAATGATGGAGCAGGGTTTGCAATTTTACTGTCCTCAGGAACCATTCCAGAATCTAGTGAGTTTTGAAGGATCATTGCTAGTGCCTCCATTATCTCTCCAGTTACCTCTTTCACAACCCTGGCATGTAGTCTATCTGGTCCAAATGATTTATCTACCGTCAGACTTTTCAACTTCCCAAGCAACTTCTTAGTAATAGCAACAGACTCATTTCTGCTCCTCTGACCCTCACATTTTTGGCATTCCGCTAGCCTCGTTCACAGTGAAGATAGACATTTTAAGTTCATCTGCTATTTCTTTGTCTCCCAATACTAACAGTATCATTTTACAGCAGTCAGATAACCACTCTCATCTCTCTTTCACTCCTTATATAATATGTATCCTTATATTTTTGGCTACCTTGCCTTCATATTTTTAAAGTCCACTTTTGCTTTTATGCTCTTTGACTTTCCTGTTATGAACAGTTGCCTCATCCTCTCTTTAGAATACTTCTTCATTTTTGGGATACCTATTTCCTGCACTTTCTTAATTTCCCCTAGAAGTACCAGCCATTGCTCTTCTGCCATCATCTCTACTAGTGCCCCTTTCAATCAACTTTGGCCAGCTCCTCTCTCATGCCTCTGTAATTCCCTTTACCCCAATGTAATATTGATATACCTGGTTTTAGCTTTTCTTTCTCAAACTGCAGGGTCAATTCTATCATGTTATGATCACTGCCTCCTAAGGGCTCCTTTATTAAATCTGGGTCATTATATAACACCCAATCCAGAATTGCCACTCCCTGAGTGGGCTCAACCACAAGTCACTCTATAAAACCAACTCACAAGGATTCTACCCATTGCCTCTCTTGGGATCCAGCACTGACCTGATTTTCCCGATACACTGGCATATTGAAATCCCCCATGACCATTGCAACATTGAGCTTTTTTATATTTCTTTTCTATGTCCTATTGTCATTTGTAGCCCACATTGTGGCTACTGTTTGGAGGCCTGTGTATGACTCTCATCAGGGTCTTTTTACCTTTGCAGTTTCTTAACTCTATCCACGAGGTTTCTACATCTTTGGATCCTTTTTGACCTCTTTCTAAGGATTTGATTTCATTTTTTACCAACGACTCAGTGATGTTTACTTGTCATATCTACCAACCTCTAACTGCACTACAGGATCATCTACCTTACTCCATATACCGTGTGCATTCAAGTATAACATCTTCAGTCCTGTATTCATCACCCTTTTGATTTTGGCCCCTCGTTACACTATAACTCGTCCCGCTGATTGCAATTTTGCCCTATTATCTGCCTGTCTCTTCTTACAGCCTTACCACAGACTGCATCTAGTTCTATACCAATGACTCCATCCTCCGCTCTATCACTCTGGTTCACATCCCCTGTGAAATTATTTAAGCCCTCCCTCACAGCTCTTGGGAACCTGTCCGCAAGGATACTGGTGCCCCTCTGGTTTCAGGTATAACCTCTCTGTTTTGTACAGGTCATACCTTCCCCAAAAGAGATCCCAATGTTCCAGAAATCTGTAATCTGTCCCATGCACCAATTTCAGCCATGCCTTTGACTGCCAAATCATCATATTCTTACCCTCACTTGCATATGGCACAGGCATCAACCATAGATTTCTACCCTGGAGCAACTGCTTTTTATTTTTCAACCTAATCCCCTATATTCTCTCGTCAGGACCCCACCCCCCTGCCTTTTCCTACCTATGTCATTTGTCTGAATATGTGCCATGACTTCCAGGTGCTCACCCTACTGCTTTAGAGTGCCATGGACCTGATCCAAGATATCCCTCATCCTGGCATCTGGGTGTCTCTTTCACGTCCAAATAATCTGCTTTCTGCTCTAACTGTGGGATCCCCTATCACTATTGCACTCCTCTTCTCCTCCCTTCCCTTCTGAGCCACGGAACCAGACTCAGTGCCAAAGACCTGGTTGCTACAGCTTCCCCAGGGTAGTTTGTTCCTCCCCCCAACTGTATCCAAAACAGTGTTCTTCTGATTGAGGGGAACTGGCACAGGGGTATCTGCACCTCTTGCCTATTCCCTTTCCCTTTCCAGACAGTTACCAGGTGCCTGCCTTCTGCAGTTTAGGGGAGACCACCTCCCTGAAGGTCATATCTATCACCTCCTCATTTTCCCGTATGAGCTGAAGGTCATCCAATGGCAGCTCTAGTTCTATAACTGGGTCTCTAAGGACCTGCAGCTCAGTGCACCTCATGCAGATGTAGTTATCAGGGAAACTGAGAGAGTCATAGAGTTCTCACGTTTAAGGAATAGCATTGGATTATGAAGAGAACTTGGATCAAAGGGCCCAAAAATCTCAAAAGTAAGGTGCAGGGTTCTGAATTACCATATAAACCATATGACAATCACAGCACAGAAACAGGCCATCTCGGCCCTCCTAGTCCGTGCCGAACTCTTAATCTCACCTAGTCCCACCTACCCTCACTCAGCCCATAACCCTCCACTCCTTTCCTGTCCATATACCTATCCAATTTTACCTTAAATGACACAACTGAACTGGCCTCTACTACTTCTACAGGAAGCTCATTCCACACAGCTATCATACTCAGAGTAAAGAAATACCCCCTCGTGTTTCCCTTAAACTTCTGCCCCCTAACTCTCAAATCATGTCCTCTCGTTTGAATCTCCCCTACTCTCAATGGAAACAGCCTATTCACGTCAACTCTATCTATCCCTCTCAAAATTTTAAATACCTCGATCAAATCCTGTGTGATCAATTACTGTGTGAGAATTTAGGCACCGATATGTAACCTGATAAACTGTGCTGGCAGGGGTGGTATAAAACACAGAAGGGCATTCTGGAGGCACTTAAATGTGCATGAAATAGAAAGAAATGGACATTGTGCAGGAAGAAAGAATTAGTTCAGTGGATATTTGATCACTAGTTTAATAAGTTTGCTACAACATTCTTAGCCAAAGGGCCTGTATGTTCTATATTCTATGTTCTATGTATAAATTGCACTGCAGCCTTTTGTGCATTAAGTATCATTATAATGCTCAGAATAACAGAATACTTACAGCACTGAAGAAGGCTCTTCAGCCTATTGAGTGCATGCTGGCTCTATGACAGAGCAATCTAGTTAACTCCACACTTCTGCTCTCATCCGATAGCCCTGCAAATATGTTCAATTCACTTATTAATTGAGTTCCCATTTGAACATTACAACTGAATCTGCTTTCACTACCACTCTTGCCAGTGCAAACCAGACCTCAATCATTTGCTGTCACAGGTTCTTCTTCAAGTTAAATTTAGAAACTGGACCCTGTGCACTCAAGTTCAGACAGTTTATATTTACTAAGACCAGCAGACAATAGATCTATGGAAGATGCAATCTCAGTGCTCTTGACACGGCCTTAGATCACCTGGACAGTACAAACACCTACGTCAGAATGTTGTTCATTGACTATAGCTCAGCGCTTAACACCATTCTTCCCACAATCCTGATCAATAAGCTACAGAACCCGGGTTTCTGTACCTCCCTCTGTAACTGGATCCTTGACTTCCTAACTGGAAGATCACAAATTGTGTGGATTGGAAATAAATTCTCCTCCCCACTGATGATCAACACTGGCAGATCTCATGTGCATGCTTAGCCACTGCTCTACTGTCTGTACCCATGACTGTGTGGACAGGTATAGTTAAAATGACATTGATAAATTTGCTGATGATTCAACCATTGTTGGTAGAATCTCACATGGAAATTAGAGGGCATGCAGGAATAAGATATATCAGCTTGTTGAGTGGTGTTGTAGCAATAACCTTGCACTGAATATCGTAAGACCAAAGGAGTTGATTGTGGACTTCAGGTGGGTAAGATGAGGGAACACGAACTAATCCTCATAGAGGGATCAGAAGTGGAGAGAGTGAGCAGTTTCAAGTTCCTGGGTGTCAGGATCTCTGATGATCTAACCTGGTCCCAATATATCGATGCAGCTATAAAGTAGGCTGTATTTCATTAGGAGTTTAACCCAGGCAACCTGTTTATATTCTATACCTTTACAGTATGGTCCAGGTCAATTCTGACCTGGCCCAAGAATACCCTCATAACAAGCGTCTGTACCAAATTTTGAACCACAGATCTGTTTAGAATGTATAAATAGCCTATCTGACGTTAATAAATGGGTGATTAATCCTTAATTCATGTTTCAGAGATCTAAAATCCATTTCAATAGATATGGGTCAAATTTGACCCGGAACAACCTCAATGTACAAAAATTTGTAGCACCTGTAGAAAAGTATAACATTTTTTCATATTTTCATTTTTACACATTTTGGGTCACTTTAGGAAAAGTCATCAAATTTCAGCTAAAAATGGTATTTGGGTTTTTTTTACTATTGTCAAATGTCGAAATGGGTCGAATTTGACCCAAACAGTATGTAAGGGTTAAGA
This sequence comes from Hypanus sabinus, assembly GCF_030144855.1. Lineage (NCBI taxonomy): Eukaryota > Metazoa > Chordata > Chondrichthyes > Myliobatiformes > Dasyatidae > Hypanus > Hypanus sabinus. Next base: position 66,269,065 of record NC_082713.1, on the reverse strand, counting down.
GATTTAGTTTGTCACCTTGAACACTCAAACTTCTATAAATTTATCATGGAGTACATTCTGACAGACTGCATCACTGTCTGGTATGGGGGGAGGGTGTTTACTGCACAGGACCAAAAGAAGCTACAGAAAGTTGTAAAATTAGTCAACTCCATCTTGGACACTAATCACCATAGTACCAAAACATCTTCAAGGAGCCGTGCCTCAGAACATCAGCATCTATTGTTAAGGACTCCCATCACCCAGGACATGCCCTCTTTTCATTGTTACAGTCAGGAAGGAGGCACTGAAGCCTGAAGGCACACGCTCAGTGATTCAGAAACACCATTTTCCCCTCTGTGATCTGATTTCAAAATGGATATTTAACTCATGAAACACCATTTCTCTTTCTTATACATTATTTCTGTTTTGCACTATTTTAATGTAACTATTTAATATACATATACTATATATATTTATTATAATTGATACAGTTAATTTTTTCTTTCTATGTTATCATGTATTGCATTCTACTGCTACTGCTAAGTTAGCAAATTTCACAACACATGACAGTGATAATAACCCTGATTTTGATGTGATATATTTACATAAAGGAAGAAAAAATATGTCATATACCCAATGGAAACTTTAATCATTAAACCATGCATGTTTCGATATCACTGTGAGAACTTTTAGGCTGTTAACACTGACATTGTAGACAACTGCCATCTAACTGAAATGAGTGGGCAACCTGGCTCTGACTTCTGTGCTACACTGTGAAATGCAGAAGTCATAAATGAGCTGGAAGCAGTGCCTACTCTCCCAGTTTTCTGCTGAACTTTGCACTGAATCTAAACATAAAATGAAGTGGACTGAATGTCTAGGTACATAAACTACATTATCCATCATCTTTAAATAAAAACAGCACTGGCTTTGCATAACCCGGAAATGTGATCACCAACTTTATTTTGTTTTGCTTTGACTTCATTTCTTAATTAATGTCCAGTATTTTAAACTAAATTTATTATATGTTTTGCAATAATGTTTCATTTTTTTGAGTAATTTTTATGTCTTTTCATCTTAGATCCTCTTATTGGAATTCAAGTTGCTACACAACACCCCCTGTGTGCCTTGGCTATGGAATCAAGAATACAAATTGATTGAGCCTGTCAAGTCATAAAGGGTAAGTGCTGGAAACGTACAGAAGGACAAAGACTTCAGATAGTGTGGAGTTTTCCTAGAGAGCTCAACGTTTTCCATTGAGGGTAACGCCTTCTTTCTTTAGGCCAACTTCAGTCCTCGGCTCAGATACCTGTCACTCATAGACCTGTCATCCATCAGAAACATGGTACTCATTCCCATATACCAAAAAATGAACATGGGAACTACAGGTATGGCAGCTGTTTCACAGCTACAGCAACCTTCAGTAACGTCTGTGTGGAATTTGCCTGTTATTGCTGTGACTGCATGGATTTGCCACATGCACAGTGTCCTCCCACATTCTGAAGATGTACTGGTTGATAGGTTAATTCATAACTATGAAATTCCCCTTGCGCTGGTTGTTGGTTAAAAAAAAATGAGGAGAGGGAGTAAAGTAAAATTAGATAGGTATATGGACAGGAAAGGAATGGAAGGTTATGGGCTGAGTGCAGGTCAGTGGGACTTGGTGAGAGTAAGCATTCAGCACGGACTAGAAGGGCCGAGGTGGCCTGTTTCCATGCTGTAATTGTTATATGGTTATATGGAGATGGAGTGGGACAGGAGTGTTCATGAGCTTGAGTGAAGAAGGTGTTTATAGGGAAAAAGTAGGGAATTGGATTCTTGTATCTTCTCCCTTCCTTTTCGGTGCTGAAGAAGAATCTTGGTCCAAAACGTCGACTACACTAAACACCATAGATTTCACTACCTGAATCCTTTTAGGTGTACTTTATGGATTTAGAACTAATCATGAAATTCATCATGAAATTTCCCTATCACACATATTCTTAAAATCACTAATATTTGTTATTTAAATTCATAATTCAAGTTAATTATAATGTTGCCCACAATGTAAACTGAAAAGTTTTTATTTGTCCAGGCATAGTTATCTATTCATTTCATAGATGCTGCCTGACCTGCTGAGTTCTTCCATCATTTTGTGTGTGTTGCCTGGCAATTAGATTGAATGGATTGTTCTGAATACTAACACAGATCGATTAGCCAAATGTCCTCCATTTATGTTGTGATAAATATGAAATATAAACTGAGAAGTTGCCCCACACACATATCCCACCAGTTCAGATGCCACTGTTATTGGGAACTTTTCCTTTATGAGCACTCATTGTGGAGTTAAATTTCCTTATAAATTTCATGGATCTGTGCATAATCACATAGAAAATCTAGGATATCTATTCACACGATTCAATGCCCTCTAAATGTACTATAGAAAATGATTCCCTATAGTTTTGCATGAAATTTGCCTGGATCTCCTATGCAATGCTGTTTGAATGTTTGTTTGCATCATTACTAGCATTTATAGTCCAGGATGTTTTGTTGAAAATATTGGGCAACAATTAAAAGTTAACTTGCAATAGGTCCTTCCTCATTGTGAGCCTTATCAAGCTTACAATAATTAATTTGTGAGTTTTCTAATCTGTGTGATAAAATAATAGACAATTTAGAAAATCACACAAACACTTTGATAAGATTAGATTAGTTGCCATGTATATTAACAGAGCTATAACATGAAAGGCTATATTAGGGTTATACATTTAAAATTTCTATTTCTTTTGAAAAATACATCACACAAACTTACATATGCTGACTCCTAAATACAGAACTCCAAAGTGGTTCACAGTACATTATATATACTGTATATAACATTCTTATTTCTCTAAAAATCTACTTTGTGTGAAGCTTACAACCATGGAATAACTCATTTCTTTGGGCAACATCAGGTTCTGTTTTTGTTACTATCAGTTTGACCTTGTTGGACAGCATAGTTGATGTTGCATGATAATTTTTCATCCCTCTGTTAGGATTGATTTTATGCTATCATTAACCCTAGAGAATGACTTATATACTGTGTAATGTAGTAAAACCAATGGCAAAATGTTTCTTGTAGACAGAGCAAGCGGTGGATAATTCTGTCTTATTTATATAAATGTCTCCATAAGCTAGGTTAAAATGTGGCGTGAGGTGGTTTAAAACTACAACTTTTAAACTCAAGGCAAGTCATATTAATAAAGTTATAACAAATATATCTTAAAGACTGCAAGATATTATATACAATACTTTTACACTCCTTTTCACTGACAATCTGAGATCTTCTGGAAATTTTGGCTAGGAATTGCCGACAGTTTGCACACTTTTTAAACATTAATCATTTCCATCAAAGAAAGTGATAAGTTCCTCATGTGCTGTGTTCAGCAACTTGTTGGTTTGTCAGTCATTTCCTGCACTCTGGAGAAACCAGTGATCACTTTGGCAAAATGGCAATGCCTTTTGGCTGTACAGGAAATGCATCATTAATAATAAACTGAGGTGCCTTGCAGAAGGTGGCTTCCTTTCAATACGATACTTTGCTGGAGTGCCTCAGTGGTTCCTCATACCTGACTGAAAGGAATCAGTGATGTCAAAATGAGGGAATTGTCAAAGGTTATTTTCCCCCAGGAGCCATGCAGGAGGTGAACAGGGGCTTTAGGTAACACAGATAGGACATGGAAACAAGCCTTTTGGACCACGACTCTGCTGAACTTATTAAACTAGCAATGGATAATTAAACAAATTCTTTCAGTCTATACATGTTCTTAACTTTCATACTCTGGACATTCATGTGTTAATCTAAGAGGCTCTTAAACCCCTCTTACACATCTGCCACCCCCATTATTCTTGGCACACATTCCAGGTACTTACACCAGTGGGGTGCCTCAGGGATCTGCTCTGGGACACTTACTCTTTATGATTTTTATAAATGACCTGGTTGAGGAAATGGAGGGATGGGTTAGTAAGTTTGCTGATGACACAAAGGTTGGAAGTATTGTGGATAGTGTGGAGGGCTTTCAGAGGTTACAGCAGGACATTGATAGGATACAAAACTGGGCTGAGAAGTGGTAGATGGAGTTCAACCCAGATAAATGTGAAGTGGTTCATTTTGGTAGGTCAAATATGATGGCAGAATATAGTATTAATGATAAGACTCCTGGCAGTGTGGAGGATCAGAGGGATCTTGGGGTCCGAGTCCATAGGATGCTCAAAGCAGGTGCACAGGACGACTCTGTGGTTAAGAAGACATATGGTGTATTGGCCTTCATCAATCATGGAATTGAATTTAGGAGCTGGAAGGTAATGTTGCAGCTATACAGGACCCTGGTGAGACCCCACTTGGAGTACTGTTCTCAGTTCTGGTTGCCTCACTTCAGGAAGGATGTGGAAGCCATAGAAAGAGTGCAGAGGAGATTTACAACGATGTTGCCTGGATTCAGGAGCATGCCTTATGAGAATAGGTTGAATGAACTCGGCTTTTTCCCCTTGGAGCAATGGAGGGCGAGAGGTGACCTGATAGAGGTGTATAAGATGATGAGAGGCATTGATCGTGTGGATAGTCAGAGGCTTTTTCCCAGGGCTGAAATGGTTGCCACAAGAGGATACAGGTTTTAGGTTTTGGGGAGTAGATACAGCGGAGATGACAGGGGTAAGTTTTTTAGTCAGAGAGTTTTGAGTGCATGGAATGGGCTGCCGGCAACGGTGGTGGAGGCAGATACGATAGGGTCTTTTAAGAAACTTTTAGATAGGTACATGGAGCTTAGTAAAATAGAGGGCTGTAGGTAAGCCTAGTAATTTCTAAGGTAGGAACATGTTCGGCACAACTTTGTGGGCCGAAGGGCCTGTATTGTGCTGTAGGTTTTCTATAAAAATGCTCCATATATTTTCTTTAAACTTTCCCACTCTCATCTTAAATTCATGCCCTCGAGTATTAGACAGTTTCAGCCTGGGGAAAAAATATAATTCCCTCTAATATTAGGCAGTTTAGGTGAAAGAAGATGCTGATTGTCCCCTAAATCATTGTCTCTCATAATTTTATAAACTTCTATCAGATATCTCTTCAGACCTCAAGGGTACGCAATTGCTTCATTTCTGTATCAGAATCTGCACGTGCTGCATTTGTGACCATACTGTGAGCATCTGCAGGAAGATGCAGTATGTTCAATTTTCAAGCAACGTGCCTCAAGTGACACTCTTCTTCTCCCTGGATCCTTTGATTGCCCAAAAGAATTGTGGGCAAAGCAATGCCCAATGGTCAAACTATTGCAATATACTCTTTTCCATAGATGCTGCCTGGCCTGCTGAGCTCCTCCAGCATTTTGTGTGTGTTGCTTGGGTTTCCAGCATCTGCAGATTTTTTGCAATATCCTCAACTTCTTTTCACATCATTTGTTGAAGGTCCTGATTTAAGTGTGCATTACATACACGGCCTGCAATGCAAATGGCAACATTAGAAAAGTAAATCATCAAATTGATAGCTGTTGGATTAAAATCTCTTAGGACATATTATAAACATTCATGGCTGGACAGTTTTCCTTGTCAATTCTTTTGTTCCCAGGGCTGAGATTGCACATTGATTAAGAATCATACTAGTTCAAGATCATGTATTTTTTTTTGGACTGATGGTGGCACAAATACTGATACAAGTCTGCAAGTTAATAAATCTCTGTAAAAGAAGGCTGAGCAAAGCTAACTGGCAGAGTGGTGCTGGTAAAGGACAGCACCTCCTGCTATTTCTGGGAAACTTTATATATTAACAATGACGTACCTGCTAATATATCATTATAATGACACATCACTGGAGAGAATTCAGTGCTGATGTATCTAATTGTGAGCTGTGCAGTTTCCATGAGGACTTTGTTTCTTGTGGTGACAAGGAGGTGAGGTGATGGCCCAAGTGCAGGGGGAGAGACACTGAAGCAGATCAACTGTTTGCTGACTTTTAATAAGAACTCTGCAGAGTTCAAGGAAAAACAATTAACACTGGGCCAAAAGAGTCATAATTAAAATGCTCAAGCTGAAAGTTAACACCAAGATTGCTGCTCAGAAGCAGTAACTTAGCACTAAATAAATGCTGCTCCTTTACAGCATCAATGTAAGCGGTGGTATTCTTACCCAGAACAAGGACCAAGGTAAGCAGGCAGTGTTGATGTTGCTGTGCTTTTGGTCAAGAAGCAGCAAGACTGAAAGGGAATTAAATACCACCACGATGAAACAGTAGTTAGCTGGAGCACGCACACTCACGAGGATGATTGCCAGTCCTGTTCTGCAGCCCTCTTGCAAGGACGCCTAGACCTTGTGGAGGCTCCACCCTTCCCTAGGTACAGCTCTTGGAGCACCAGAGACTTGCGACCACTGGAAGTCCCAGATGAGAGACTAGTCCAGGATATCTCAATCTGGTACTCAAGAATGTTCCTCAGGGCTGTTCCCCTCCAAATCCATAAAATAATGGACCCTGCCCTGCACCTGGCAAGATGCCAGGAGGTGCCGCATAGTCACCTTTTCACCAAGTGGGGTAGAAGGATTGTGGGGATGACTGGAGCAAGCTGGGGGGAGCTGGGAAACAAGGAACACTGTGTGAATCTTCATTGATGATGGTAGGTGCAATCTATGTGAGGATTGCTGATAGCCTTCCCCAACGTTAATGATACCACGTAGCATGTGGTCAACTTGTGGCTCTCAGCTTTCAAAGGAAACTCTCTAGATGCCAGACATATTTTCTCTCATGGCTTGAGGGGCCTCGCCTGTTGGTGGAGCCAATCAGCACATCAGGCATATTGTTTCTGAGTGTAGCAGAGAAGCCCTGGCATGTCTCCATGTGATCTTGTAGCATTGGATCAATTGTTCATCAGGAACTCCCACATCTGTCTCCTGGTCAGGGAGGAACGGTGACTGCAATCCTTTGGGGCATTCAGATAAATCCCTAGGACCAGATGGTCTGCATCCCAGAGTGCTTAAGGAAGTAGCCCAAGAAATAGTGGATGCATTAGTGATAATTTCTCAAAACTCTTTAGATTCTGTATTAGTTCCTGAGGATTGGAGGGTGGCTAATGTAACCCCACTTTTTAAAACAGGAGGTAGAGACTGGGGAATTATAGACCGGTTAGCCTGACATTGGTGATGGGGAAAATGCTAGAGTCAGTTATCAAAAATATGATAACAGCACATTTGGAAAGAGGTGAAATCATCGGACAAAGTCAACATGGATTTGTGAAAGGAAAATCATGTCTGATGAATCTCATAGAATGTTTTGAGGATTTAACTAGTAGAGTGGATGGAGAGAACCAGTGGATGTGGTATATTTGGATTTTCAAAAGGCTTTTGACAAGGTCCCACACAGGAGATTAGTGTGCAAACGTAAAGCACACGGTATTGGGGGTATGGTATTAATGTGGTTAGAGAATTGGTTGGCAGACAGGAAGCAAAGAGTGGGAGTAAACGGGACTTTTTCAGAATGGCAGGCAGTGACTAGTGGGGTACCGCAAGGCTCAGTGCTGGGACCCCAGTTGTTTACAATATATATTAATGATTTAGATGAGGGAATTAAATGCAGCATCTCCAAGTTTGCGGATGACATGAAGCTGGGCGGCGGTGTTAGCTGTGAGGAGGATGCTAAGAGGATGCAGGGTGACTTGGATAGGTTAGGTGAGTGGGTAAATTCATGGCAGATGCAATTTAATGTGGATAAATGTGAGGTTATCCACTTTGGTGGTAAGAACAGGAAAATAGATTATTATCTGAATGGTGGCCGATTAGGAAAAGGGGAGGTGCAACGAGACCTGGGTGTCATTGTACACCAGTCATTGAAGGTGGGCATGCAGGTACAACAGGCGGTGAAAAAGGCAAATGGTATGTTGGCATTCATAGCAAGAAGATTCGAGTACAGGAGCAGGGAGGTTCTGTGGATCTGCGGAATTCTCTGCCACAGGAAACAGTTGAGGCCGGTTCATTGGCTATATTTAAGAGGAAGTTAGATATGGCCTTTGTGGCTAAAGGGATCGGGGGTATGGAGAGAAGGCAGGTACAGGGTTCTGAGCTGGATGATCGGCCATGATCATACTGAATGGCAGTGCAGGCTCGAAAGGCCGAATGGCCTAATCTTGCACCTATTTTCTATGTTTCTATGTTTCAAAGGGGAACATGTCAATAGAGGATGACTGGAGGTTATTGTGGGCAATCTTGGCTCGAACCTGTTGGGAGCTTTAGGATGTGGTTGTGTTTCCATCTGGCAGGAGCAGGCTAGTAATGAAATCCATCAAGATGTGGGACCAGGCGCCATGAGACATAAGCAGTGTAGACCACCAAGGCACTGAGGCGATATCTTGTTCTGGGTGCAGGTGGGACAGGCAGAGACGAAGCCGCGGACATCTTGGGGCATGGACAGCCACCAAGGTCATCTCTTTATGAGTTGCAGGGTCAACTGAAATTCTCAGAAGGCCAATTAGACAGGAAGAGCGACCCCACTTCAACACTTTGGGGTGTGCAGTGGCAGGGACAAATAGCCAGCTGGGAGGTTCCCCACATTGGCCTGGACTGGACTGCTTGGACAGCAGTCATCTCTGAATCCAGGCCTCTCTGATCTCTGATCTAGGCCTTGTATTGCCTAGATAAATGGAGCAGCAATGCACAAGCGAGGAGAGAAGGGCTCTGGATTGGCATTGTACTCAGAGATGTTAAAATGGTGGAAAAAAGCATTGTTCTTGGTATTCTTGCTGCCAGGACAGTAGGTGAGGATGAAGTTAAATAGTGAAGAATAGAGCCCAATGGGCTTGATTGGAATTGAGTGTCTTGGTATCCCAAATATAGGAGAGGTTCTCTGAAAAGAGATGATCTGCCCATCCAGCCAGTGTCGCTAAGCTTCCAGGGCCTACTTGATAGCCATAAATTCCTGATTCCTGACATATAGTTGACTCAGCAGGCGATGGAAAAGAGAGGCTCAAAGCTGCAGCTGATAATCCAGAGTGTGCTGGGAGAGTACATGCTGACACTTGATGCATCAACCTTGACAATGAATAAATACAATGAGTTTGGACATTGCACACCAGGACAGTGGTGAGCTATTCCTTTATTTCTAAGAATGCTTGATCTTTTCACTTGTCACATAGGAATTCCATAGATGTCCATGATGAAACTAGTTTCTAATGAAATAGCAATAGAAGTGTGCGAATCCCATGAAAAGCTTCACCTGTTTGACCATAGATGGTTAGTGTCACTCTGACTACCTGAGATCGACATGGATCCATTTGAACACTGGAAGTGTTGATCGTAAAGCCCAAGAATGATGCATGCTCTTTATGGATCTCACACTTTTCTGGCTTGGCATAAAGAGTGTTCTTGAGGAGTCATCAGATAACTCTTGGGCATGCTGGATGTACTCCTGACAAGTGCAGAAGTAGATAAAAAAGTCATCCAAATACACGAAAACAAACTGATTCAACATGTTCTGGAGCACATCATTGACCAGGGCCTTAAAAAGAGCAGGGGCATTGGTCAGATCAAAGGGCATGATGGGATATTCATTGTGGACAGTGCAGGAGTTGAATGCTGTCTCCCACTCAACCTCTTCTTGGATATTAACCAGGTTGTAACCATTGTGCAGATCTATCTTGGAAAATATGGTTGCTCCTTGGAGAAGTTCAAACTCAGAGGCAGGCAATGGAAGAGTATAGCAGTTCTTCACTGTAGTGTTGTTTAGGGGTTGATAATTAATGCAGGGATGGAAACTCCCATCCTTCTTACTCACATAAAAGGGAGCCTACCCTTACTAGTGAGTTTGATGGACTGATAAATCCCAAGGCTAAAGCCTCCTTGATGTATTCTGGATGAGAGATGAGAGAAGAGCCAGCCCTGGGTAAGAGGTCAATGGTGCAGTCATATGGCTAGTGTAGAGGCAGAGAAGTGGCTTAGTTCTTACTGAAGACCTCAAGAAAATCAGTGTATTCTGCCAGAACACCAGATAGTTCCAGATTAGCAGTTTACACATGAGTAGTTATGCTGACAGGGACTTGAGCTGGACCCTGACAAGTAGGCAAGCATGCCATTCTCCACTTTTGGAGTGCCTTTAGGGACCAGTCGATCCATGGGTTATGTTGTGATAACCAGGGAAAGCCGAGCACCAGAGGCAGTTCAAACAAACCAACAAAATAGGAGAGCTGTTTCCGATGGTTGCCTCCTAGCACAAGTTGAAGGAGTTCTCTGGAAAGGTGGATCTTGCCAGAGCCCAGAGGCTGATCATCCAGTGCCTTGACGTTGATATTCCCTCACAATTACAGAGTCAGAACTCTCCATCTCTAAGCCAAAGAGATATCACTGAGGTTCCCAGCTGCCACTGAGTCAACAAATATCTGATGATAATGGGTCTGAGACTCCCACAACAATGAAGCTGGAAACATTACGCGATTGGGGGGAGATGCTTACGCGGAGAACTGTCCTGTCAGAATTCCCCCACTTATAGTGGCCGCTTGGGACATGATTCCCAGAAGTGTCCTGGATCACCACAGTAGAGGCAGAAACGTTTTCTCTTGCAATGATCTCATTCTTCCTGAGACAGGTGCATCTCCCTCGCCTGCACAGGTTTCTCTTCAGACTGTGTACTGGGTAAAATGGAAGGAAGTGAAGACAAATGGTGATCTAAGGTGTAGGAGGATTGGTTCATTCTTTCTCTGTGCCATTCTGTTGCCCAGTTGTCAATTCAAATTGCCATACTGTACTTAGGTCATCCATGCTTTCCTTCTCATCACACACTGCGACTTCATGTCAGACCCTTGCGCTCAGCCCACTGCAAAACAGTGATGAGTGATCTCTCATTCCACCCCATCTCAAATGCAAGCCTGCAGAATTTTACTGCATAGTCCCTCACTGTCTTTGTTCTCTGATAAAGGTCCAGGAATTCATAGGCATCCTGCTGACCCTGTGCTTGGAGATCAAAAACTGTCTTGAACTGGACTACTAAATACTGGAATGATTGGGCTGCAGGGGATCTTTGCTCCCAAAAAGCATTAAACAGGTTGAGAGGTAGTCTGTCTGAGAGATTCACTAAGTAAACCATTTTACGCACATCACCACTGAACTGACCAGACTGGACTTGAAAAGACAGCTCACACCAGGTAATATAATTCCAGGGTCAGGGTCCCTGGAGTATTTCCTTGGTGGAGGAATACTCAGTTCTGGTCCATGGGAGAACATGGGTGTCAGGGAATTAGTGGTGAGGCTGACGAGGCTGTAAAGAGGAAGAAGTGGGAGATGCTGGGAGTGGGACTGACTTGGCTGAAGGCTGACGAATTGCAACAGCAGTGGTAATGGCTGTCACCAGATTCTGACTGTTGGTGGTATGCTGCTGAACTGCGGCTGTGAAAGCAGTAATCATTGCCAACTGATTCCTACTGTCTGTGCTGAGTTCCTGAACTGTTGCTGCGAGGGCTGACACTTGTTCTTCCTCCTTGGACTGCGCCTGCCACTTGGAAAGTAGCTGTTGCACTGCACAAAACACTTTGAATAACCCAGACTCTATTAATTTTAGCTTCTCCCCCATGAATTTCTGTTTGGGTTGTGCTTGTCACACTGCAAGTAACCGCACAAGTCACCTCCGGCAATGAAGCCTCCACTGACTATAACTTCTCTCCTATCTGACCAACGAATGTCAGGACCATGGTCAGCGGTTCTCTCTGCTGGGTCCATTTTCTTTGTGGTTAAGTGTTGTTCCCAAGGGTGTGTGTTGATGGTCCAAGTGCAGAGGGATAAACATTGAAGTAGATGAATATTTCACTGTCTTTTGATATGAACTGTGCAGAAATCAAGGAAAAACAATAAATGCTCAGCCAACAGAGCCTTTAACTAGAAGACCCAAACTGAAAACTAACACCGACTCTGCAGCTCAGAAGCAGTAACTTAACACTAAATAAATACTGCTCCTTTACAGCATCAACCTAAATGATAGTCTTCTTCACTGGAACAAGGTAATCACGAGTCGTTGATGTTGCTGTCCTTTTGGTCAAGACTTGACAAGACTAGTGAGACTAAGGGAGTTAAATACCACCATGATGAAACATTGATTGGCTAGAATGTGCAAACTCACAAGTGTGATTGTCACTCCTATTCTGAAGGGCCACTTGTGGCAGTGCCCGGACCCTGCAGCAGAGTCCATAGCTGTGACATGTGGCTTCAGGCATTTATCTTTTACAACCCTAAATGTAGTACTATGTTTGTAATATTGTACTTGACTTTACTGATTTCATCACTTATTTACAATTAATAATCAAATATTATTTTTATGACTCAAATATGAATCATGTTCTTGAGGACTAATGAAATTCAATCAATACTGAAACATTATAACCAATCTCTTTAAAACTTCAATTATGCAACTATGAAAAAGAAACAACTTAAACAAATTAGCTAACGTGTTGAGAATAAAGGTAAAAGCCAGGTTGAAATGGCTTACATTGAAAAAAATGACAGTGGTTATGTCAAAAAGACTTGATTCTGTTTAACTAGTTCTTTGTTTATCTCACTGTTTAGTACAACTATTGTTCTGAATCTGAATTGTTCTGAATCTTGTCATAACAATACATCGTGTTAACATTGATTGAAAATTGCATGAACTTACATCGAGGAATTAAAAATGCCACAATCACACTGATCCTTTTAGAAACATTCAGATTATATTTTGGCACAGCAGTTTTAAAGGGCGGAGTTGTCTAAATGCAACATTTAATTATCCCAGGCTACTAATCAAATGAATTTTGCTGTCCACAGTAATTGCTATGTTCTAAAATACATCAAGAAGGTTAATTGTATTCTTTTTGTACAAACTAGTAAAATGGCATAATTTTAATTGCTGACTTTGAACCAAGATTGCATTATAGTACTAGAAATGAAATTAAGCTGCCTAATAGCTGTCCACAAATGCTGAGCTTAAATTAATTGATCCATTAGTTCTGGTAAAGTCATTACTACAGATATTTGCACATAAGAAGTCCAGTGCTTAACACAACACTCTTAGACCCCCAACTCATTCGGGTAAAGGCTTGAACTGAATGAGCAAAAGCTGAAGATGAATTTATCTTTCTCTTCTGCATTCCCACATCATACTGTGAAATGTAGGCATCCAACCACCCCATGACTGATCAATAGCAAATCTTTCTTCCAAACTTGTAATCAGGGTCCCGCTGTTGATTTTTAATCTCTTTTGCAGGTTTGACGGCATTTGCTTATTTTTTTCTTAATTTAATGGCTTTCTAGTTCAAGGATAATGAAACCAATTGCTAGGAACCCACTGCTACTGTGGCTGAATGCAACCTACTTAACTCTAAATGCTGATTGAAGCTGGAGCCTTCATGATGGTTAGGAATGGATTACAGATACTGTACTACACTCTAATCACACAGACACTGGAGGCACCAATTAAATAGTAAAATGAAGCATAAATAACTCAAACATAAAAACTTTCCTGAAGACAACAAGTGAAATTTCAACAATATTTGCATTGCACCATGTTTCCCTGGTGTATTTTCGGACACTTCTATTTCCCTTCAACCTTTTAGCTCTTGAACCAAGCTGCACACCCTAATCATTTCCTCAATTCAGCAACACTATCACTTCCTTGAACACTTTCTTCTCCTAATGGTGTTCTTTCTTGTATAGATTTTTATAGTTTATGTTTTTCTTGTGAATGTTGTGCAACTAATGCGATGAGCCTGTAATGCTGCAGCAACTCAGTCCTGCATGCACGTGCTTGTGAATATGCCAATAAACTCATCTTTGACTTTGAGAAAGCATTGAAGGAGATTTAAAAACACATGACTGAAGAGATGAGTTTAAAAGTAGAGGAGAAGCAGGAAACTACAAGCAGAGGATATAGCTTATGGGAGGTATGTTAGATGATAGTGAAATGGAGAATTTCAAGCATGCCCGTTGAAAACACGTGGAGCTGTCAGGTACTTTAGTTAAATATGAATCCATCTCCTGTGCCAGTAGCTGTGACAAAAGGTAGAAACACATGGAGTGATTTGAGCTATAATGTCTCATTTCTTGTGAAAGCACAGAAAATAAAAAATTAGGCAAGTTCAACAAGTATTATATCTGATCTTTATGCCGAGTTTTTCTTTTCCATTTTGACATAGATTTCAAAAACTCATGGTCAAACAGTGGCAAGGTGGATTTGATATAATTACATTCAACTGGATTATTGATGGGAATTTTAACACTTTACTGTAATTTTGACCAAGCATTTTTTCTTTCATCCTGAATTTGCATACTTAATTTATTGTAAAAACCTACATTTAACAAAAAAAGGAAAATTCAGTTTGTTTTTGATCACAATTAGATAATAATAGTTTAGATTTATAGGTGTTGTATAGATAAATCAAGCAAAGCACAGATTACCATCGAGAAAGCTATACCTTTATCGAGGTATGACATTTTTCAGTGTGCTGGCCACAGTAAAGATCTATGACAGATATTAATGTAATCATGTTTGAGAAAATGATTCTGAAATGGTGTGCAGCCCAGCCACAAATTGCCTTTAATCTCAACTTTCTTGCTCATTTACCCCAGTCTGTTTCTGTTCATGCATCACACTGTTAATCATTTAAATACTTCAAAAGCAGAATCTGCAAATGAAATCCAGAGAGGATACAACTGAAACAAAACAGATGCATTACTTTTATGATGTGAAGATGATTCAGTATTTTAAAATACAGCCATCCTCTTATTATACCATTTATCTTGTTATACAGTGATGGCTGGTTTTGTTTTTTTTTCAGCAGCCTTTTATCTTGCTTTAACAATCAAGCATGTTAATAATGAGAAATTAGGTCACATTGGTGTAAGTTACTTCTGCACTTGAGTTGCAGTCTGGGTACAGATATGTTCAGATGGAGATCTGTGATTATCATATGTTGCTGCTCTCTCTCCCTTATTTATTCATCCTTTTGGGTTTGCTTTGGATCAACAGATTGTGGAGGCTGAAGTCATATGACTGTTACAGGGTGCAGACATCTGGCGTTGCAGAAAAGATCTCCAACAGCATCTGGAATTTAAATCTTGTTTGTTTTATGTTGGATTGGAGCCTTTCAAGAGTCTATCACTCCCAATCAACCAAAGTGCAAACACGAGGAGATCTGCAGATGCTGGAAATTCAAACAACACACACAAAATGCTGGTGGAACACAGCAGGCCAGGCAGCATCTATAGGGAGAAGCGCTGTCGATGATTCGGGCCAAGACCCTTCATCAGGACTAACTAAAAAGAAAGATAGTAAGAGATTTGAAAGTAGGAGGGGGAGGGGGAAATGCGAAATGATAGGAGAAGACCAGAGGGGGTGGGGTGAAGCTAAGAGCTGGAAAGGTGATTGGCAAAAGAGATACAGAGCTGGAGAAGGGAAATGATCATGGGATGAGAGGCCTTCCCTAGGCCTCTCGTCCCATGATCCTTTCCCTTCTCCAGCTCTGTACCCCTTTTGCAATCACCTTTCCAGCTCTTAGCTTCACCTCAGCCGCTCCTGTCTTCTATAATTTCCGATTTCCCCCTCCCCTTCCTACTTTCAAATCTCTTACCATCTTTTCTTTCAGTTAATCCTGATGAAGGGTCTCAGCCTGAAATGTCGACAGTGCTTCTTCCTATAGATGCTGCCTGGCCTGCTGATTCCACCAGCATTTTGTGTGTGTTGCTTGAATTTCCAGCATCTGCAGACTTCCTCGTGTATGTGTTTGAAATGGACAACTTCCTTCCAATGCCTGATTAAATGCTTGAATGATTGAAGTTTAATGAATTTCTACATTTAGAGTCGAATTTCCTGTGTAGGTATTTTGACTACATTGATATGTCCATGTAAATTTGTGTTGTCTTCTTCATGAATGTGCTTAGGCAATTATTAGCCAAAAAGGCTTTTAAAAAAGAAATTGTTGTTATGGACAGTTTACAACTGAAGAGGGCAGTGTTGATCCACTAATGAGGAACACAAATGTGCTTATTTTATATTATGCAGAAATGCAAAAGAATTGCAGCAATGTTCTTTTCTCAGTTATTAGACAAATGGAATGCTTGTCTACTCTTGTTATAATTTCCAAGAACATTAATATCACTTTCTGGACAGATAAAGAACTGAACTTAATGATTTACTTTAGAGTTTCCACAAATCAACATAAAAGTGCTGAGCTGTGGTCTCCTTTATTTTACTAATTAATCCTAAAAAATAAATGCGCAAATCATTGATGGGATTCAGCAGTTGCAATAGGATAGCTTCTTCAAGTATTCTGAGGCAAATGGAGCACTAAAAGTATTTTACAAGATTAGATAAATTGTACTGCAGAGCAACGTCTGCTTGAAGGCCCACTGTTCCTTCCGATAAGCTGATAATATGCAGAGTGCTATACTGTGGTGCTCACCAAAAACCTGGCCACAGTTTGGGTTCACAAGCAGCACTTGGCTCCAGACCTCTTTATCAGAACACGGGCAGAAGTACAGTGAAGATGTAACTTTAAGGGCTTGATATCAAAACACTATCTGACAAGTGTAATATCGCAGCAGTTTAAGCAACATGAATGGAAAGATTACTTTTCAAAAAAATGAAAATAATGTGAATGTACAAATAAATTTCGGTGAAGGGCGATCCCACATCTCATCCTCTCCAACTGCTTCCTTCAGCCTTCCTTGACATGGTTCCAGTTATCACCCTCCTGACTTCTCCGATTCCAGCACCAGCTGCCTCTTGTGCTTCCACAAGAAACTTTAGCCTCTGTCTTTACGCCCTCATCCCCTCCCCCACCTGGCCCCACCTGCTTATTTTCTTCTCTCTCTTCTTAACTATCTCTCCTGATCACCCAGCTGCCACTGTCTCTCAGCTTCACCCCCTCCTCCACCCGTCCATCATCTCCTTCCACCTATTAGCTGCCAGTCCATACCACACATCTCCCTCTTGTCTCCTTTAACGGGCTATCACCTTTCTACACTTCCAGTCCTGGCACAGTTTGCCCTGCAGAATTCCTCCAGTAATTTGATTTTTTTTGCAATGTGTTGCAGAATATGCAACCACATGTGTTGGCAAAATGAGATCACTCAGTTTGGGTTTAAATAAGACAGTACTTTCTGAATGGTGATAAATAAAAATCAGAGGACGCATAAAAATTAAATTGGTCAATACATATTGATTGCCTATTGAAGACAGTTGTTAGTAGTGGAGTGGTGTTAATCTGACCAATGGTGCTCCAAAGGGATCGGTGCTGTTAATGATATACAGTATACAGATTTGAACAAATATCTAAGTGTGCTGATTAACAGGCTTGCCGGAAACACAGAACATAGCAAAAAGGTGGGTAGTTTAGGAAGGTTGTCAAAGTATTCAGCAGGAAAAGAAGTTGGAAATACAAGCAGAAAAATAGCGGATGGCATTTAATAATTGCAGGTGTATGGTGTTGTATTTGCAAACACCCCATACCTAAGAGGAACATATTTATAGAGTAAAGATGTATTTATATAGTAAATGGGAATGTGCTTAGGAGCATTAACACACTGCAGGTTCTTGGGCTACAAGTCCATAGCTTCTTGAAGGTGACAACATCAGAAGATAGAATGATAAAGAAGACATATGACACAGTTGCCTTCATTTGTCAAGATGGTGATTATAAAAGTCTTTGGTTTCATCCCACATTCCAAAAATGTGCAGATTAGGGTTGACAAATTGTGGGCATGCTCTGTGTTTGAAGACACTTGCAGACTCAGCACATCCTTGGTCATTGGTCATTGACACAATTGGCACATTTTACTGTATGCTTCAATGTACATGTGACAAATAAAGGTAATCTTTAAAATGTTTTAATCTGTAGAAGTCAGGAAGTCATGCTGCAACTTTTCAAACCTTTACTTAGGCTACATTTAGATATTGTGTGCAGTTCTGGTTGTCACATCATAGAAAGGATGTGGAAGAGGTTCATCAGGATGTTATAAGGAGAGGTTGAACATCTTGGATTATTTTCCTTGGAGCATTGGAGATGGAGGAGTAACTGGATAAATGCATATTATATTATGAGGTGCTTAAAAGCAGGATGACACAACTGTGGCTGACAAGAGAAGTCAAAGCCAACATAAAAGCCAAAGAGAAAGAATATAATAGAGCAAAAATTAGTAGGAAGTTTAAGCATTGGGAAGCTTTTAAAAATCAACAGCAGGTACCTAAAAAAAATATTAAAAAGGAAAAGATGGACTACAAAGGTACACTAACCAATAATATTAAAGGGAATACCAACAGTTTCTTCAGATATATATAAAGTATAAAAGAGAGATGAGAGCGGATATCAGATTGCTGGAAAATTATGCTGGAGAAGTAGTAATGAGGTAGAAGGAAATGACAAATGAACTGAAGAAGTATTTTGCATTTGTCTTCACTGTGGAAGGCACTAGTAGTATGGCCAACGTTTCAGGGTGCAGAAATGAATGAAATTACCATTACAAGGGAGAGGTGTTTGGAATACTGAAAGTTCAAAATCAAAAAACACAGGATAAGATGTTAATATCCCTTGTGCCAATGCGTTGTGAGCACTTGCTTGGGCCTGCCTTTACGTTGAGAGTGGCACTGGGTTGCCATCCAGGGGTTTTCAAGTGGGCACTCCCCTTCCTTGATGTTTCATCGATTAGATCAGTATATCTCCAGAGGGCTCGACGATGAATTCTGGTGTCCCGGAGCCACCCCCCCCCCCCCCCCCCGTTGCATCCTCCCACTCTCCTGATGCTATCTTCGAGCCCAGGTGAGGTATTTTTTTCTTGATCCAGAGCCATTGACTGCTTCCTTCCACTGGCTCTGATAGTCTGCCATGCCGTTTAACCATGGGTCCCCAGCAACTTCAGCAATTTGATGGTGGATGTGGCTATAAATCCCCTACAACTCACTTCCACAGGACGAACTTTGCTTTTCCTGCCCCACCGTTGAGCTTTAGCTTCTAGATCTGCAAAGAGTAGCCTGTTGTGCTCATATGCTTCAGCCACTGAATCCTCCCATGGGACTGTGAGTTCCACAATGTAGAAAATCTGTGTTAAATTGCACCAGAGAAACAAGTCTGGCCAAAGGATGGTGGTAGCAATTTCTGGTGGAATGCTAAATTATTAATTGACATCTACCAGCATTTTCCAGTCATGGACCACGTTCATCAGTTCTGTTTCTGGCTTAGGAGGGAGATTAGTTGGTCTTTTCTCTCCCTCCCAGACGAATGCTTCTGTTATTGGAGCATTAGTCATTCTAAGGGGCAAGGAGTTGTTTGCTCGAACGCCGCAGCCAGACTCTTCAAGAACTGGTACTGACACCGTGTGTATCTGCCTTCTGTGGGGCTTGTTTTGCAGCTTCCCAGGATATGCTTGAGGATTGCAAGATATGAAGGTAGTTAAGTCACCTGCCACCTCCCCTAACCACCAGGATTCTGAAAGAGATGGCTGAAGACACTGTGGAGGCATTAGTAACGATCTTTCGAGAATCAATATATCCCGGCATGGTTCCAGTGGACTGGAAAATTGCAAATGTCACTTCACTCTTTAAGAAGGGAGAGAGGCAGAGAAAGGGAAATTATAGGCAAGTTAGTCTGACACCCAGTGGTTGGGAAGATGTTGGAGTTGATTGTTAAGGATGTGGTTTCAGGATACTTAGAGGCTAGTGATAAAATAGTCCATAGCCAGCATGGTTTACTCAAGGGGAAATATTGCCTGACAAATCTGTTGGAATTCTTTGAAGAAATAACAAACAGGAGGATTGATGAGCATTGTGTACTTGAAATTTCAGAAGGCCTTTGACAAAGTGCCACACATGAGGCTGCTTGATGAGTTAAGAGTCCATGGTATTAGAGGAAAGATGCTAGTACAAATAGAGCATTGGCTGATTGGTAAGAGCCTTTTCTGGTTGGCTGCTGGTGAGTAGTGGTGTTCCATAGGAATCTGTGTTGAGACTGTTTCTTTTTACATTATATGTCAATTATTTAATTATTTGGATGATGGAATTAATGGTGCTGTGGCCAAGATTGTGAACGATATGAAAACAGGTTCAGCGGCAAGTAGTGTTGAGGAAGCAGAAAATCTACAGAAGGACTTAGAAATATTAGGAGAATGAGCGAAGAAGTGGCAAATGGAATACAGTGTAGGGACGTGTGTAGCCATGCACTTTGGTTGAAGAAATAAAAGCATTGAATATTTTCTAAATGGAGAGAAAATTCAAAATTGTGAGGTCTAAAGAGACTTGGGAGTCCTCCTGCGGGATTCCTTAAAGGTTAGCTTCAGAGAGTTGATATTAAGGAAGGCAAATGCAATGCCAGCATTTACTTCATGAGGATGAGCATATAAAAGCAAAATTTAATGTTGAGGCTTTATAAGACAATAGTGAGTCCTCACTTGGAGTATCGTGAGCAGTTTTGGGCCCCTTATCTAAGAAAGGATGTGCTGATATTGGAGAGGATTCAAAGGAGGCTCATGAAAATTATTTTGGGTTTGATAAGCTTAGCATATGAGTAGCATTTGATAGTTCCAGCCTGGAATTTAAAAGTATGAGGGGGAGATCTCATTGAAACCTATCAAATGTTGAATGGCCTTGATAGAGTGGATGTGGAGAGACTGTTTCCTTTGGTGGGGGAGTCCAAGATCAGAGGACACAGCCTCAGAATGGAAGGACATCAACTTAGAACAATGAGGAGGAATTTCTTTAGCCAGAGAGTGTTGAATCTGTGGAAGAGGTTGACAGATTCTTGATCCTTGATTAGTCAGGGCATGAGGGGAATTGGTGTAGGGGTAGAAGGCAGGAGATTGAGTTGGGAGTGAAATGGATCAGCCATGATGAAATAGTGGAGCAGACTTGATGGACCAAATGGCCTAATTCTGCCCCTATATCTTATAGTTTTATGGCCTGGGATGAACTACCAGGGGAAGTGGTAGTAGCAGATATAACAGTAATGTTTAAGAGGCATTTAGATAGACACATAAACAGACAGAGAATGAAGGCATTAAAAGCCTGTGTGGCAGAAGAGATTGTTTCAAATAGAGTCATGGTTCGTACAAACATTGTGGGCCATGGGGCCTGTTTCTATGACTGTACTGTTCTATGCTCGACGGTTATTAAAATCTCCTGCAGAAAACTGTCAAGATGGCAAATGATACATTGACTTCATGGCTACTTTTCTCCTTACACATTTAAATGAACAACTAATTCCAAAATTTAGAGAAGTAAAGATCCAGGAACACCAGCACTTGAAGTGAGGAAGAATAATGCTGTTGCTGATGAGGCTGCCTGACCTCTTTCACAATTGCATCTAACTGCAGTATGATAAGAAGTTATTGCAATTATTGGCTCTATGCACAAAGAATAAATAAACATAGAAGAGAAAACTGCAAACTTGTTTTGGAAGTTGGATGGAAGAAAGTCTGGCAAGGAATGGGGTTGTTTTTCATTCTAGCGGTACTACCATGAAAATGTCCAATACGGTTGATAGTGTTTGTATTGTTCTGCTGCTGAAAGTTCATTGGGCTGTTCGCACCTGGTACTTGTGCATTGTTGCACTCTCAATGTCCAAGAGGATTATGATAATATCACTCCCAGTGCAGCAACATTAGAATACTTTGATGGCATAAGTTAGATGCACGCCCAGGGACTGCTAATGTTTGGGGGTTGCAATCAAGAAAGCTTCCATAATGGTCTTCGTGGCATTTCAAGAGTCACACAGCAGAGGTTCAAAGTTCAGCAGTCTGTTACAGTGCTCCCTGGCATTGACAGTTCAAGTAGAAAATCACTCCTGTTGACCTTGTGTCTGGTGCTCTCGATGCTGCCTCCACTACATTGGTGAGATCTGTCCCAAATTGGGTGGGGGGGGGGGGGGTCAATTTTGTTGAACACCTCCGCTCCATCTGTCACAAGCGGAACTTCCCGGTGGCCACACATTTTATTTCTGATTCCCATTCCTGTTCTGACATGATGGTCCACAGCCTCCTTTTGTGCCAAGATGAGACTCCCTCGGGGTGGAGGAGCTACACTTTACATTCTATCTGAGTAGTCTTCAACCTGATCGCATGAATATTGATTTCTCCTTCCAGTAAAAATTTCACTTCCCTTCCTCTATTTCCCACTCTAATCTACCTATCACTTCCCCATGGGTCCGCTCATCCTTCTCTTTCTCCCATAGTCCACCCTCCTCTTCTATCAGATTCCTTCTTCTCCAGCTCTTGAACTTTCCCACCCAGCTGGTTTCACCTATCACCTTCCAGCTAGTCTCTTTCACCTCCCCCACCTTTTTACTCTGTTTTCCTCCTTCCTTTTCAATCCTGAAGAAGGGTCTCAGCCTGAAATTTCAACTATTTGTTCATTTCCATGGATGCTGCCTGACCTGCTGAGTTCCTCCAGCATTTTGTCACCTTGGATATCTAGCATTTATGGACATTCATGTGTTCCTATTGGCCACAGGCATTATTTTGGTACTCCACCGCTATTTCAGCTCTTTGAAACTACTTATGGTGGACATTTCTCTGGATTTTCTGTTTGAGTGGGAGCCATACTGCAGCAGCAGGCTGTATTAAACCATGAGTGGTCACATTGTTGGTTAGCTGACTTTGGGGAAAAGCAAGCCTATTGTCTAAGAGCCATTGCCTGCATCGTGGGTGAAGGGACGTGCAAGAAATTACAGAGATCCAGAGGGAGAATAGCATTGTTGCATTCCCAGTACTAGTATCAGTCTCAGGGGACAAAGGGACACAAGTTTTCTGTAATCCAAATGATATTTCACTCATCACAATGACTAGGACTGTGCCAAATCTAATAGCTTCATTCCAGTTATCAGAACTCTACATTGTACATTTTCTCAGAGGTCAGGCTGAATACATCTGGAGGGCTTTTCTAGGTGGGTTGTTTGCAGCATCCTTCACTTTCACTTGAGTTTTAGTACCTTTCAGCAAAATGTTTAATACCTGATGCTAGGTCTCCAGTGCATGTTACAAAATGTCTGTATTTGTAAAAAACTTCTCAAAAAGTAAAATTTCATAAATTGATAAAGTTGGACAACACGTATTATGGTAGAGCACATAGCAAAGACTGCATTTGTAAAGGAAAGACACATAGCCAAAAGAGAGCTTTCCTCACAAAAAGCTGTGGGGCCCCACAATATACCAGGTTGTGTTCTGAAAGACTCTGTAGCCCAGCTGACGGAGGTGCTGATGGATATATTTAACATCTCTCTAGAACAATCTATTGTCCCCTTGGTTTTCAAGGTAGCAGCCATCATTCCAGTGCGGAAGAAAGCAACAGTAACCTGCCTAAGTGACTCCCATCCAGTAGCATTAACAGCAACCATTATGAAATGCTTTGCCTGGATAGTCATGGAGCACATTAAAGCTTGGCTACACTGATCCATTCCCAGTTTGCTTATCGCTCAAACTGATCCACTGATGATGCAATAAACTCTCCCCTCTACTCTGTCCTGTCACAACTAGAAAATAGAGTCTCATGCCTGATTTAACTTTACAGAATCCAGTTCTGCAGTCAACACCATCATACCCCAGAAACTGGTGGGGAATCTGTCCTCACTGGTTCTCAATGCCTCCCTTTGCAATTGGATACTGGACTTCTGAACAGTAAGACCACAGTCAGTCTGTGCGGGCAGCAACATCTCCCATCCCATCACACTGAGCACTGGCGCTCGCCTGCTGTTGTTCACACTACCGATAAGCGACTGCATCACAGGATCCAGCTCAAACCATGTCATCAAGTTTGTGGAAGACACATCAGTGGTTGGCCTTATCAAGAACGATGATGAGACAGAGTAGTGAGAGGAAGTGGAGTGGCTAGTGGGCTGGTGTGAGAAGAACAACCCAAGCCTGAACATGGAGAAGACAAAGGAAATCAGTGTGGACTTCAGGAATGCGTGGGCAAACCACCCCCCTTGGCGAATACAGGGCTCTTCCATAGAAAGAGTTAAGGGCACCAAGTTCCTGGGAGTTCACATCGTGGATGACCTCTCCTGCTCACTTAGTATCAGCACCCTGAACAAGAAGGCACAGCAGCACCTCCACTTACTATGAAGATTAAGGCAAGCAAGGCTCCTACCCCATTATATTAACTGCACTTTACAAGGACACCATTGAGAGCATCCTGCCAAATTGCATCTCCATCCGGTCGGTATGAGAGCAGTTGAGCTTCGGACAGGAAGTCCCTAGAAAGGACTGTCAGAACAGCTAAGAAGGTCATAGGGGTCTCCCTACCATCTATCAGGGACGTTTATCAGGAACACTCCATACACAAGCCCTTCATGTGATTAAGGAACCCTTCCATCCATCCAGCATCCTCTTTGAAGTTGCAACATCAGGCGAAAGACTACGATGCATAAGAATAAGAATAAGAATAATTCAGGATAAGAAACAATTTCTTCCCCCAGGCCTTTAAGCTTCTAAGCTCCCAGCTGCATTGTATTCGATGTGTCACTGGTTAATCTGTGCTGTACATTATGCTATTTAATATTAACGCACTTTAGTTTGTTATTTATGTGTGATTCATCTGTAGATTTTGTCCTTACTTTCATAAGTTAACATGTGCTAGGGATAAACTATTTGTATATTGCTGTGCTTTACACACTGGTTCAAAGAAACGTCTCATTTCTATATACATTATATTGTTATGTATGTTATATACATGTACATAGTAAAATGACAATAAATCACTTGACAATTGACAATAGCAGAAATTGGAAATCAGGCATTTAGAAATCAAGGTGTTCTGCACAGCCAACATGGTATTCACATAACATGTACTCTACCCATTTGCAACTGAGAATGACCACAGTAATCCTTCAAAATTAAGCATTCTCCCCTCTGTTTCACGGGACAAGTTAATCAAGTGTTTACAGGACCATTAGAAAACTACAGCAGGTAGAGCCTGGTGGCCTGTGAGGTGGCTGAGAGGATCCAGTTTTCAAGTTAAGGAAACTACTTTAGAAGGAAATGAAAAAAAATCAGGCAGTTGATAGATGCTGTACAATATTGGCTGGAAGAAAAGCTGAGTTGATTTAGGGAGCGTTTGGGAACATAATTTCTAAAATACAAGTACATGTCTGCATTAAGCTTTAAGTTATACTTTTCTCTTCAGCAGGAATCAATGTTGTGCCATTTGTATCATTCTCAAATATCACATGTCTGCAGAAACCAAATTGTTACAATGAGCTGTAGAATGTCAATTGTACTTTACTAATTTAAAAAGTGCCTAACTTGAGCACTTTTTTATTTATTCATGGAGTTAAAAGAAATCAATGCCTCATCTCTTATACCAGGCATACTTCACCCCAGCTATGCTGACGACTCGTACATTGCCTCGTACTGTGATTTTTTCTAATAGAGCTCATGACCTTAAAAGGTAGGAGCTTCATTTATTTCTTCCCTACTGTTATAGAATAGATCCTGCACAGAATATGTTACTTACAGAATTACAACTTTCAGTAAGACTGCTGTGAGTATTCACCACAACCTAGCATTGTTCCAATTAAATTAATTAGAATTTCAAAATGTAACAAAACAGTAATGACTTGATAAAAAGACTTCACTAATATGGATCAGTGATGAGCCACTGGATCCTGGTTAAGATCGCAATGATTTGATTATTTTGATTGTTCAAGCAATTGGATTTATTGACATTGCTGAGGCAAAGTTATTGGGGTTCTATTACTAGGCATAATTTCAAATGTAATAGATTTTGTACCTAACCTTGAAACCTATTAATTGGGAATGACTTGTAACGAGTTCATGGTGATACTATCTTTGTGCATGATATAAATAAAAATCGTATGTTTGAAATCACAACTATACCCACAGATGTGACATACGTTTCAACTCACACAAAATGCTGGAGGAACTCAGCAGGTCAGGGGGTATCTATATAAATGAAGGGCCGAGATCCTCCTTCAGGACAGGGATGGGGTGGGGAGAGGGGAAGGAGGCCAACTGGAAGGAGATAGGTGAGGTCAGATGGGTGGGAAATGTCAAGGGCTGGAGAAGAAGGTATCTGACAGGAGAGGATAATGGACCACTGGAGAAAGGAAAGGAAGAGGGGACCCAGGGGGTAGTGACAGGCAAGTGAAAAGAGGTAATTGGACAGAGTGGGGAATAGAGGAAGGGTGAAAGAGAGGGGAATATTTTTAACCAGAAAGAGAAATTGATAGTCATGCCATCAGGTTGGAGGCAGCCCAGGTGGAATATAATGTGTTGCCTTCCACCCTTAGGGTGGCCTTATCTTGGCACAAGAGGAAGCCAAGGACCGATATGTTGGAATGTGAATGTGAACTGGAATTAAAATGTTTGGCCATTCAATTGTTTCGCATCACTGTGGAGCTATTTGCTGAAACATTTTATTCCCTTTGTTTATTGGTCTGACTGCTAACATAAATTTGTACTTGATGTGGACTATGTTGACCTTCAGTAAAGTTCTTAGCTTTGGTTCTTCTCTCCATCTCCATGATTCTAAATCCAGAATGTGACTTCCAAGCCAACTTGGCATTTACCCCATGCAAGGTTTATTGATAAAGTAAGGAGGCATGGGATCCAAGGGGACATTGCTTTGTGGATCAAGAACTGGCTTGCCCACAGAAGGCAAAGAGTGGTTGTAGACGGGTCAAATTCTGTATGGAGGTCGGTGACCAGTGGTGTGCCTCAGGGATCTGTTCTGGGACCCTTACACTTTATGATTTTTACAAATGACCTGGATGCGGAAGTGGAGGGATGGGGTAAAAGTTTGCTGATGACGCAAAGGTTGGAGTTGTTGTGGATAGTGTGGAGGGCTTTCAGAGATTACAGTGAGACATTGATAAGATGTAAAACTGGGCTGAGAAGTGGCAAATTGAGTTCAACCCAGATAAGTGTGAAGTGGTTCATCTTGGTAGCAGAATATAGTATTAATGGTAAGACTCTTGGCAGTGTGGAGGATCAGAAGCATCTTGAGGTCTGAGTCCATAGGATGCTCAAAGCAGCTGCGCAGGTTGACCTTGTGGTTAAGAAGGCATACAGTGTATTGGCCTTCATTAATTGTGGAATTGAATTTAGGAGCAGAGAGGTAACGTTGCAGCTATATAGGACCCTGGTCAGACCTCACTTGGAGTACTGTGCTCATTTCTGGTTGCCTCACTACAGGAAGGATGTGGAAGCCATAGAAAGGGTATAGAGGAGATTTACAAGGATGTTGCCTGGATTGGGGAGCATGCCTTATGAGAATAGGTCGAGTGAACTTAGCACTTTCTCCATGGAGTGACAGAAGATGAGATGTAAACTGATAGAGGTGTATAAGATGATGAGAGGCATTGATCATGTGGATAGTCAGAGGCTTTTTCCAAGGGCTGAAATGGTTGCCACAAGAAGACACAGGTTTAAGGTGCTGGAGAGTAGGTACAGAGGAGATGTTAGGGGTAAGTTTTATACTCAGAGTGGTGAGTGTGTGGAATGGGCTGCTGGCAATGGTGGCAGAGGCGGATACGATAGGGTCTTTTAAGAGACTTTTAGATAGGTACATGGAGCTAAGAAAAATAAAGGGCTATGTGTAAGCCTAGTAATTTCTAAGGTAGGGACATATTCGGCTCAACTTTGTGGACCGAAGGGCCTGCATTGTGTTGTAGGTTTTCTATGTTTCTACCTTGATTTTCACTATGTTCTCATTAGCCAATATTTGTTCCATTGGGAGTTAGGCATGGGTTAAGTCTTCCAAATTTCTGCTAGTAGTTACCTTGGAACTGCTGACACTTACAGAGGCATTGTTACAACACTGAGATCCCCATTGAGCTTAGCTCCTGCAGAATCTTCCTTGTACGATGACTTCTACTCCAAATAACACAGGCAGCAATAATCTGTGTAACCACTGACATTTTTACATGCAGTAGTGAAGATGACTTATTACAAGTAGTTAGGGACTCAAACCGATGACTTCCAGAATTTAGTGTACAATTTTGATCTTCTTACCAAAACAACTTATCATTAACAGATTGCTTAAACAAATCATGAAATTTATTCTCAGGACTGCAGGTTTGCTGTCTTTGGAGAGACTGAAACGAGGTCTGTGCTGTCTAGACTTTAACAGAATGAGAGGAAAATTCATAGACTTTAACAGATTGAGAGGAAAATTCTTACTAGGTTGAACACAATAATATGGGGAGGATGATTTCCTCTAGCTGAGAGGTTTAAAACCAAGGATAATGGTCACAGAATAAGGAGATATTTAGGACTGAGATAAGAGGATTTTTCATTGAGAAGGTCATGAGAATACGGAATTTTCTTCATTGGATGAATGTTAAAGAATGGTCACTGAGTTAATTCAAATCAGTGATTGACAGAGATCAAGTAGAATTTAAAAAAGTACCAATTTCTTGATTACATCAAAAACATTGATCAGATAAATTTGAGTTTAATCTATTTATTTTTTGTGGTGTAATATATATTTGATGTAAAAAGTTATATTGTACTAATCTTAGTTGAACATTTATTGTATTTGTCATATTGTCAAGACATAACCTTGACCAACTTGTTTCATCAATTTTAATATTCAAATCAGTTTCCCATTTTTGTCTTGACTTCTGAATTCCTTGTTTAATTGCCTGCTTTTGAATCAAATTATACATACCAGAAATAAATGTTTAAATTTTTCCTTTATGAATTAAAGTTTCAATTTCATTAGGTTTCGGCAATAACATTATTTGACCCAGTTTATCTCTTAAATAAGCCCTTAATTGGAAATAACAGAAGAGTGTTATTAGGTATTTTATATTTATGCTTTAATTGGTCAAATGATATTAATATACCTCCTTCAAAACAGTCTCCTATATATCTAATCCCTTTGTGAAACCAGTTATATAAAAGTTGATCATCCATTGTAAAAGGGATAAGTTTATTTTGAATTAAAGATCTCTATGCTAATAAAGATTTCTTTATCTCATCATCAACATTTATCTTATTCCATAAATCAATCAAATGTCTTAGTATAGGAGACTGGTCTTGTTTTAAAATTCAATCTTTTAAATTTAAGAGACAAATTTAAGAGTTTTACTGGAACAAATTATTGGAATACAACTTCCACATAACCCAACATTATTTTTAGTAGGCGATATTGAAGGGATAAAATCGAAATCCAAACTGAATAAATATCAGAAAGAATTCATAAAAATTGCATTGGCAGTAGCCAAAAAGGCTATTGCAGTTACTTGGAAATCGGATTCATACTTAAGTATAGATCATTGGAAGAATGAAATTTTTAGCTACATTCCACTTGAAAAAATTACTTATAATTTAATAGATAAATATGAAATATTTCTGAAAATTTGGCGCCCTTATTTACAAAAAATAGGATTAAATATATAGGTGCTCCGAAGATAAAATTATTGGTTATCTGGGGAAAGAAATAAATATACATATTAAAGTTATTATGAACTCCATGCAGCATGTGGGGATCTTCCGATATCCAGGCATTCTTTCTTTCATTTTTTCTTTCTTTCTTTCTTTCTTTTTTCTTCTCTTTTTTTCTATAGGGATATGTTAGGGGGAGGGGTTAAGGGGAGGGGGAAAGGGTTGATAATTTTTTTTTCTTTCTGTAACCTATTTGAAAATTCAATAAAAAAATTTAAAAAAAGAGATTGACAGAGATGTGGATATTAAGGGGATCAATAGAAATATGATACAATAGGAAAAATAGAATGGATATGGAAGTTGCAACCTTGAAAAACAGCAGACCAGGCTCAAGGGGCCATACAGCTTACTCCTGCCCCTGTTTCTTATGTGCTTATATTCCTGGCAGTTTGCAATGGGGAAAGGCATAATGATTCCCTACAATTGGAAAATGGAAACGATAGATAAGGAAGATCATGTGCCAATGGTGGAAAGGGACAAACAAAGTTGTATTTTATTGTTCTAGTAAGTGAATGCAGAATATCTGATAATTGATAGAGAGTCAAAAAGGAACTGGGAATCTAAACTGAGAACATTGTTATCTGGTAAGGTCAACAATCCAAAATTAATTCAATTCAAAAATCTTTATGAAACTTTGAATCAACATCATGATTGCTCTGTATGAAAGTCCAGTTGATAGAAGTTTATTCAAGGCTCTGCATTCAGCATCTCCTGTATCTCACTCACTGCCCACAGTCAGGTGTCTGAGAATGGAAAACAAAATGAAGAGTTTCTTAATCTTGCTGCATCCTTAATATAGAATTGCCTTTGCCAGACTGCACAATCATGTCAATTAGTGCTAAAGTGTGTCTCTCAGTATGGATTTGCTTGAGCTACATACTTTCTGTAATCCTGGTGAATGCAAATATAGTCCTTGAAAAAAATCAGCTAATATGGTACCTGCTAAAGAACAAAATGATGACACACACAGGATACGCTCCAATAAACAACGTGATGCCTGTTCACTTGGAAAATTTTCAGAGCTTTTCCCCACATCAATCTACCCCAAGCAAATACAACAATACATAACATGACTTTTTAAATATACTGAAGATGTCCTCTTTCTGTGAGAATATATGAACTTCTCATGAGGTAAAGTGATTAGTATCTCAGTTGACTTGCCTACAATCTCTTCTGACTTAGTCATCTTTGAAAATAGATAGATAAATAGATACCTTTTTTTGATCCCAGAGGAAATTACAACATCACAGTCACATTACAAGTGTGCAGAGATTCAAACATTAGAAGAGAAGTACCAAGAATAAAAAAGGTATCTTAAAAATAAGAAGTACAGGATTTACTACTCAAAGGTTACAAGATAGCAGGGTGTGGTAAACAGAGCTTAAACAGACCTCTGGTTAACAGGTTTATAATGGTCTAACAGGGAGGATTCATCACTTCCCGGCTATAGATTGACTTATTATAGAGCCTAATGGCCGTGGATAAGAATGACCTCATATGGTGTTTTTAGGAGCAGTGCGGTTGTCTTCATCTATTACAGAAAATGCTCCACTGTTCAGCCAAGGTGGCATGCAGAGGGTGAGAAACATTGCCCAGAATTGTCAGGATTTTCTGTAGGGTCCTTTGTTCTATCACAGCCTCCAATGTGTCCAGTTTGACTCCTATAAAAGAGCCAGCCTTTCTAATCAGTTTATTGAGCCCTTTGGCATCACACATGTTGATGCTATTGCGCCAGACAACCCCCACATATAAGATTGTTGAACATGTAGTAGGAGAGGCCTGCATACTCCAAAGGACCTCAGCCTCCTCAGGAAGTAGAGGTGACTCTACTGGCCCTTCTTGTACACAGCCTCTGTGTTGGTGTTCCACTCAAGTCTGTCGTTCAGGTGTACCCCCAGGTAGTTGTAGGTCCTCACCACATCCACGTCTTCACCATTAATAGTAACAGGGAGTAGTGCAGGTTGAGTCTTCCTAAAGTCCATCACCATCTCCTTTGTCTTACTGATGTTGAGCTGCAGATGATTCAGCTTGACAAGGTCCTCCACCAGGGCCCTGTTTTCATCCTCCAATCCTCCCTTTATACACCCAATCTAAATGTTGGCCTGAACAATTTCTCAAGGGGGAAAAAAATGCCACTGTTAAACAAATATCTGAAGACATACCAGGAACCTCATCATACGCTGAGATCTATGGCTCTATTTGTATTTCATCCACGTGTCAATAGGTGACTTGTCCATTTCCCATAATGACTACAGCCTGCTTAACAATAATCCTGCACACTCTTCAACTACACAAGAGCCCATTTTGCTCCTAAATTGAAGTTACAGCCAAATAGTTCAACTCTGTGTACAAAACTCATTTGCCTTCCACTTTTTTGTTGATAATTTTAATATTTTATTCTGTATTTTGTTTTCCGTTTGAGAATGATGAGACTTGCATTGATCTTGATCTCCTTGTCATGAGTACCTCAGCAGGAGACTGTTGATTACATAATGCGATAATGAATCAGGAAGCAAGGCGCTTTGGTTTCAATGTCGTTTCCTTGTAATTTTCTTAATTCCTTTATTCCCATGGTGAGGATTCAGTGCACTGGGAATGCCTTACAGCAATATGTCAGGCCCAGACACGCAGGCACCACCCAGCTAACAGGAGTCACCTGCCACTAATTTCCATCTTGTCCGCTGCATCTTATTTAAACACAGCTCTCATCGGCAATCCTTATTCATGTTTGCTTTGGTAGTACATATATTAAAATTGGAATAATACAGAGAAGATTAGCATGGCCTCTACGCAACAATGGTGCACAAAATCGTGAAACGTCCCATTTTTTTAGATGTAAGGCAGAAGTTAATAAAAGTCCAGTGGTAGCAGTTTTCTTTGGTGTAGAGAAAGCCTATGATATGTTACAGATGCAACATTACTGCTTAAACTGGAGAAGACGGGAATAGGTCATAGAAATTCAATTAAGTTCAAGAATTTTTATGTGATTGAAAGATATATGTTAGGGTGGGAACAATATTCTCTAAGGAGTATGAAATAGAGAATGGGACTCCACAGGAGAGTATGTGTAGGCCCAGTCCTTTTCGATATTATGATTAATGATATTTTCTTAACTGTTGGCTCAGGCATTTCCAAATCATTATATGATGATGATCGTGCTGTGTGCAAGTGGGGCAGAAATATAAATTACATAGTTAGGAAAATGCAGGGAGCTATTAATGAAGTAGAGGAATGGGTATGTCGATGGGGGTTCAATTTTTATGTTGCAAAGACGTAAGTTATTTGTTTTTCTGAAAGGAACATTACACACACAATTGATCTCAAGTTATATGGTAAATCTCTTAAACAAGAGTCCGCGGTCCACTTTCAAGGTATGTGGATGGACGCAAGGCTAACATGGAGTGTACACATGAATAAATTTCTAGAGAAGTGTAAAAAAAATCCGTAATGTACTCAGGTGCTAAGTTGGGTGTGATTGTGGTGTACGTAGGAGCTCACTTAAAGAAATGTATATTGTTTTAATCAGATCTGACTGTGATTATGGATATGTTGCTTATGTGTCAGCCTCACCAGTGGACTTACAGCCCCTAGGTAAAGTTTAAGCTCAAGCATTGAGAATATGTTGTAATACTATTAAATCATCCCCAATTTCAACAGAACTGGTAGAAATGGGTGATGTACCTTTACAATTACACAGTTTACAATTAGCAGTGGTTTATTGGGTTAATGCAAAAAGATATCAATTTTTCATCCAATATTGGCAACATTAGTAGAGTTTTGGAAGCACTGTATTCATGAGACCTCCAGTTTTGTGTGGAAGAGAAATGAATGGGCTCAAAATCTTGCGTTATTTAATGTGGATTATGGTCCGAGTGTCCCCCTTTCTATCACTCCTCCATGGTTTTTCTCTTTCCCTTTGGGCTTTCAGGAAAATATCAAGATAAGGATAGTTGTTTATCAATGGCACAGTAAGCTTAGCAAAATAGGCAAGGCAGATATTATGGATTCTTACATGTCTATATAAGTGATTCAAAAGATCCAGATACAGGTCACACAGATATTTTTGTTTATCTTCCAAACATTCACATGATTATTTAGAAAAGATTATCAGGCTAAGTATCAGTTTTCCCAACAGAGATAGTTGCTATCACCTTAGCCGTGGAATGGGTTGAAGAAGTAGACCCTGATGATGTTCTTGCTGGAGATCAGCAAGTAGGGAAGAAACACAGCTTTTCTGGGTCTGCTGGCCATCTTGTAGAATGATGACTTTTGCTGGTTGTTGACTTCTGCTGCATTATTAATATATGAAGCTCCTTCATTTTGTCAATTATATCACCGATGGAGCTGTTAGCAGTAGCTCATATAATTCTTTCCATGCCTGAGCTTGAGAGTTATGTGTTACATTTAAACCTACTCTTGTGGTTATTTCCCCTCCCTTATACTTTTGGATTATAAAATATGGATATGTTGGACTGACGGTCTTTGTGCTCTCCACTTCAATGTCTGAATGACTAAACGATGGTGTTTGGCCTTACTTTTCTATCCCTTTTTTCTCTTTCATCTACCTGACTTAGAACAATTTTTCAGGTTGCTATTATGTTACATTTTAACTAACACAGAAGGGAGATTTTGTATTTTTTAGAGGTATGTTTACTTTCTTCAAGCTTGTGGGATGCACTAGTCTGTAAACATAACCTTTACAAAGATCAGCCAGACTGGCATTACCAAAGAACAACACAGTAATTCAAGATCTTCCTCTCCTTCTTTGACAGCTTCTTGTGAGCACGGGTAATTTGCTTTCACTTCAGTGCTGTAGGTTCCTAAGCAACAGATGAGGCCAATGTGGTAATTACAGATTGCCCTGTAGAAGGAGAAGCAGGTGGCAAATGGGACGGAAAATTGCACTGTTTGGTAGACGGTGTGCTTTTTCTCCACAGAAACTTTATTACCCCACTGTTAGTGGAGTTCTATTTCCTCAAGGAAGAGCCAGTACTGTGCTGTACTACTCTGCTTTATGTTCTATTTTCTAAATACCAGGATTGGTTTAATGAAGGTGATCGGGATATTAAAGAGTGGCTGTCATCACTTGGTGGAAAGGAGACTTGGAATGCCTCCTCAATTATGACTTTGCACATAACATGAGTGTACCTGATTCCATCGCACAGCAAACTATTTGGATCAACCTTGCTCTCAATCCTGCCAAAAAGGAAACCGCAGGTCATCTCCCCGCACAAAAATAATAAGATCTTGGTAGCACATGGAACTGTTGCTGAAGTGTATCAGTCGAAGATCAACAGCCTTATTGGAGGAAATACCAGCTGACACTGTAATTGTGACCATTTTAAGTACACCAAGTTTTCCTTCCGTCTGTCACAGTGAAAGCAATAGCCAGGGTTAGCCTCAACAGCCACTTCACATGATTATAGAACTACTCATCAATTTACAGCAAGGATTCTGTTTATCCAAAGGATCAGTAGACATGGTCATGAAGGAAACTACATGGAGCAGTTCTGGCCTCTTCAAACACACTGAAGTTAACTGTTCATTTGGCAGATGTTATGGCGTACCCTAAAGGAATTTGCTTTCACCTTACAATTAAACCAGGATATTAATCAAAAGGTCTACAACAGGGCAGACAGGTGTTCCATAAGGCCACATCATGGCGCCAACACTTCTGTCATTCTTGTAATGATTCTTTAATCCTATTTCATGGCCTCTTGTTGGAGATCAGCAGGTGAAAAAGATGCATGTCTTTGCTGGATCTGCTGCCTGTCCTGTCGAATGTTGTGCTGTCGCCTGTTAGCCTATCATTAAATCAGCACAGAATGAAAACTTTGCCTAGTATTGGGATTGAAAGGGTCTCCTCTAGTTCAATGTTCAGTTGACATATGACCACAGAAATCATGTGAATTGTTCAGGTCAGTAGTCAGCATCCTGGCAGCCATCACTCTGTTGCCACCTACACTACCAGTCATGCAAAACCAAAGGATAATTGTTGTCCAGCAACACAGTTTTTCCAATGTGCACTTACTGCTTACAAGCAGCTTGTGTCTCTTGCTGCCCGACATGTGATAGAATACTTGTCTGCTGAATCAATTCCTCTGCTTCCGTGATTGCTTTAGAAGAGACCAGCATTCTCTGCTGCATATTGTACAACCTCTACATTTTGAATCCACAGGCCTTGCTTCCAGCTCTGTGACAAGCAGCTGAAGAGAATGAGGATGAGGAGGGAAATAAGGAAGAGGAGGGCAGCTACATCTGATTTGGAGGTTTCCTAGTCACTGACTGCATTCATACTGTATGGTTTCTTCTGCGTACTCAGGGTTCCACCCCCACAGCCCAAAAGATGATGGTAGCTTGTTTTCTCAAGTGTGCTAACCTTACAAAGTGAGAATTTCTTTAAAAATATTTCATTTCCTCAATATTTTTATAAGATGTTGAAGGAAGTAGGGATCTAAAGATGACTGAGTGTCTATAACAACACCATTTATTTCTACTAACATGGATAATTTTAAGAATTTATTTTCCTTGAAATAATCAGCAGAATGGTTTCATTAATGAACAAGATTCTTGAAAGTAATAAAGTAACTGTTAGCCAGAGACCAAAATACATTGCAAAAGATCAACAAAATACAGTTGAATACATTAGACTATCTGCTCCTAATCTTCGTATTTTCAGGTTTGTTGCAACCTATTCATGTATTGTGGTGATGATTGTATCGTGACTGCTTCATCGAGCATCTCCACACCATCCACCACAAGCAAGACTTCCATTTTAATTTCCATTTCCATTCCCATTCCAACATGTCAATCCATAGCCTTCCCTTGTGCCAAGATGGAGGAGCAACACCTTATAAACTGTCTGGGAACCCTCCAACGTAATTGCATAAATATCAATTTCTCTTTCTGGTAAACAAAACAAGTTCCCTCGCTTCCATTCCTCTGTTTCCCACTCTGACCTTTTACTTCTTCTCACCTGCCTACTACTTCACCCTCAGTCCCCTCCTCTTTCTCTTTCTCCTATGGTCCACTCTTCTCTCCTATGAGATTCTTTCTTCTCCAGGCCTTGACCTTTCCCACCCACCTTACTTCACCTATGGTCTTCCAACTAGCCCCCTTCCCCTCCACTCACCTTTTTATTCTGGCATCTTCCCCCTTCATTCTCTGTCCTGATGAAGGGTTTGGGCCAAAATATTGATTGTTTATTCTTTTCTATAGATTCTGCCTGACCTGCTGAGTTCCTCCAGTGTTCCGTGTGTGTTGCTTTCGATTTTCAACATCTGCAAAATTTCTGGTGTTTGTGATTGTATCAGAAAGCCTGTTAATGCACGTGTTAGTGGGTTGCAGCAGCTGACAAACAGCTGGGCTCAGAATGCTTGTAAATAGATTATCACAGTCATACACAGGCCAAAGGCTTTGAAACACTTAACAGATCCAATCAATTTAAGGTGTCAGAATTTGTTTGGCAAAGGTAGTCAACTTTGAGTTGTTATTATTGAATGGCAGAACAGAGCAATCTGATAGAGATCCAAAAATCAATGCATTTGCTAAGTTTTAATAGATTACACAGAACTTGGAAAAAAAAGAGAACAGTTTGAAACAGTGTGCCTGTAGAAAGTAAACTGTTCTCAAAAGGGCTGAGCCATACACATGGAAAAGTTGGATATGGGGTTTATAGCATTGTATCACAGATTCTACAAATGCCATGTCTGCTCAGAACTGAAAAAGCTTAATTCCATAGAACCCACGAAGAAATCTGAAGATGCTGGAAATTCAAACAACAGCACACACAAAATGCTGGTAGAACACAGCAGGCCAGGCAGCATCTATAGGGAGAAGCACTATTGACGTTTCGGGCCGAGACCCTTCGTCAGGACTAACCAAAAGGAAAGATAGTAAAAGATTTGAAAGTAGTGGGGGGAGGGGGAAATGCAAAATGATAGGAGAAGACCGGAGGGGGTGGGATGAAGCTAAGAGCTGGAAAGGTGATGGGTGAAAGTGATACAGAGCTGGAGAAGGGAAAGGATCATGGGACGGGAGGCCTCAGGAGAAAGAAAGGAGTGGGGGTGGGGAGCACCTGAGGGAGATGGAAAACAGGCAAACAACTAACTATGTCAGGGATGAGGTAAGAAGGGGAGGAGGGGCATTAACGTAAGTTAGAGAAGTCAATGTTCATGCCATCAGGTTGGAGGCTACCCAGCCGGTATATAAGGTGTTGTTCCTCCAACCTGAGTTTGATTCATTTTGACAAAAGGGGAGGCCATGGATAGACATATCAGAATGGGAATGGGACGTGGAATTAAAATGTGTGGCCACTAGGAGATCCTGCTTTTTCTGGCGGACCGAGCGTAGGTGTTCAGCGAAACGGTCTCCAAGTCTGCGTCGGGTCTCACCAATATATCAAAGGCCACACCGGGAGCACCGGACGCAGTATACCACACCAGCCGACTCACAGGTGAAGTGTCGCCTCACCTGGAAGGACTGTCTGGGACCCTGAATGGTGGTGAGGGAGGAAGTGTAAGGGCAGGTGTGGCACTTGTTCCGTTTACAAGGATAAGTGCCAGGAGGGAGATCGGTGGGAAGGATTGGGGGGGGGGGAACAAGTGGACAAGGGAGTTGCTTAGGGAGC
The DNA here is from genome assembly GCF_030144855.1 of Hypanus sabinus. NCBI lineage: Eukaryota > Metazoa > Chordata > Chondrichthyes > Myliobatiformes > Dasyatidae > Hypanus > Hypanus sabinus. Next base: position 66,231,060 of record NC_082713.1, on the reverse strand, counting down.
GATCCCTGCGAAAAGCAGAAAGGGGGGAGGGAAAAATGTGTTTGGTAGTGGGATCCCGTTGGAGGTGGCGGAAGTTACGGAGAATTATATGTTGGACCTGGAGACTGGTGGGGTGGTAGGTAAGGACAAGGGGAACCCTGTCCCGAGTGGGGTTGCGGGTGGATGGGGTGAGGGCAGATGTGCGGGAAATGGGAGAGATGCGTTTGAGAGCAGAGTTGATGGTGGACAACGGGAAGCCCCTTTGTTTAAAAAAGGAAGACTTCCCCTTCATCCTGGAATGAAAAGCCTCATCCTGAAAGCAGATGTGGCGGAGACAGAGGAATTGTGAGAAAGGGATAGCCTTTTTGCAAGAAACAGGGTGGGAAGAGGAATAGTCCAGGTAACATTACTTTATTAAGCTGTTGTAGTTCTTCATAATGCCTTTTCTACCAAAACAAGATGGATTCTATGGAATCCTCTGACCTTCAACTCTCTGAGGCAGAGCGTTCTGTCCTCATTAAGGGCCTCACCTTTGTCCCCCTTCGTCCACACCTTAGTGAGTTCCACGTGTGCCATGACGCTGAACTCTTCTTCCACCGGCTCCGTCTCCGAGCTTACTTCTTTGGCGAGGACTCTCCTACCCCCAGCGATGACCCGTCTTCGACCCTCCTCCTCTTCATGGACACCCCACTCTGGTCTTCTGCCTGCTCTGGATCTCTTTATTGCTAATTGCCGACGGGACATCAACCGTCTTGACTTCACCACACCGTGTTCCGATTCCAACCTCACTCCTTCTGAACGTTCTGCTCTCCGCTCCCTCCGCACCAATCCCAACCTCACTATAAAACCTGCTGATAAGGGGGGAGCTGTTGTTGTCTGGCATACTGACATCTACCTGGCCGAGACACAGCGACAACTCTCTGATACCTCCTCTTATTTATCCCTTGATCATGACTCCACTAAGAAACACCAGGCCATTGTCTCTTATACCATCACCAACCTTATCAGCTCTGGGGATCTCCCATCCACTGCCACCAACCTCATAGTTCCCATACTCCGCAATTCCTGTTTCTACCTCCTACCCAAGATAAACAAACCTGCCTGTCCTGGTAGACCAATTGTCTCAGCTTGCTCCTGCCCCACTGAACTCATTTCTGCATACCTTGACCCTGTCTTATCCCCCCCTTGTTCAATCTCTTCCCACCTATGTTCATGACACTTCTCATGCTTTGAATTTTTTCAATGATTTTAAGTTCCCTGGCCCCCACCATCTTATTTTCACCATGGACGTCCAGTCCCTATATACTTCCATCCCCCACCAAGATGGTCTCGAAGCTCTTCGCTTTTTTTTGGATTCCAGACCTAACCAAATCCCCTCTACCACCACTCTCCTCCGTCTAGCGGAATTAGTTCTTACTCTCAATAATTTCTCCTTTGGCTCCTCCCACTTCCTCCAAACCAAGGGTGTAGCCATGGGCACCATTATGGGTTCCAGCTATGCCTGCCTTTTTGTTGGCTTTGTGGAATAGTCCATGTTCCAAGTCTATACCAGTATCCATCCCCCTCTTTTCCTTCGCTACATCGACGACTGCATTGGCGCTGCCTCTTGCACGCGTGCTGAGCTCATTGACTTCATTAACTTTGCCTCCAACTTTCACCCTGCCCTCAAATTTACCAGGTCCGTTTCTGACACCTCCCTCCCCTTTCTTGATCTTTCTATCTCCATCTCTGGAGACGGCCTATCTACTGATATCTACTATAAGCCTACAGACTCTCACAGCTACATGGACTATTCCTCTTCCCACCCTGTCTCTTGCAAAAAGGCTATCCCCTTCTCACAATTCCTCCATCTCCACCGCATCTGCTCTCAGGATGAGACTTTTCATTCCAGGACGAAGGAGATGTCTTCGTTTTTTAAACAAAGGGACTTCCCTTCATCCACCATCAACTCTGCTCTCAAAGGCATCTCTCCCATTTCCTGCACGTCTGCCCTCACACCATCCACCGGCAACCCCACTCGGGATAGGGTTCCCCTTGTCCTTACCTACAACCCCACCAGCCTCCAGGTCCAACATATAATTCTCCGTAACTTCCGCCACCTCCAATGGGATCCCACTACCAAACACATTTTTCCCTTCCCCCCCCCCCCGCTTTCTGCTTTTCACAGGGATCGCTCCCTAAGCAACTCCCTTGTCCACTTGTCCCCCCCATCCCGTCCCACCGATCTCCCTCCTAGCACTTATCCTTGTAAACGGAACAAGTGCTACATCTGCCCTTATACTTCCTCTCTCACCACCATTCAGGGCCCCAGACAGTCCTTCCAGGTGAGGCGACACTTCACCTGTGAGTCGGCTGGTGTGCTATACTGCATCTGGTGCTCGCGGTGTGGCCTTTTATATATTGGTGAGACCCGACGCAGACTGGGAGACCGTTTCACTGAACACCTACGCTCGGTCCGCCAGAAAAAGCAGGATCTCCCAGTGGCCACACATTTTAATTCCATGTCCCATTCCCATTCTGATATGTCTATCCATGGCCTCCTCTATTGTCAAAATGAATCCAAACTCAGGTTGGAGGAACAACACTTTATATACCGGCTGGGTAGCCTTCAACCTGATGGCATGAACATTGACTTCTCTAACTTACGTTAATGCCCCTCCTCCCCTTCTTACCCCATACCTGACATAGTTAGTTGTTTGCCTGTTTTCCACCTCTCTCTGGTGCTCCCCCCCCTTTCTTTCTCCTGAGGCCTCCCGTCCCATGATCTTTTCCCTTCTCCAGCTCTGTATCACTTTCGCCAATCACCTTTCCAGCTCTTAGCTTCATCCCACCCCCTCCGGTCTTCTCCTATCATTTTGCATTTCCCCCTTCCCCCACTACTTTCAAATCTTTTACTATCTTTCCTTTCGGTTAGTCCTGACGAAGGGTCTCGGCCCGAAACGTCGACAGCGCTTCTTCCTATAGATGCTGCCTGGCCTGCTGTGTTCCACCAGCATTTTGTGTGTGTTGTTGTTTGAATTTCCAGCATCTGCAGATTTCCTCGTGTTAACTCTCTGTAGTTTGTTTTCAGGACCGCCTCCCTTTTCCTACCTATGTCATTGGTACCAGTATGTACCACAATCTCTGGCTGTTCACCTTCCCACTTCAGAATATTATGGACATGATCAGAAACATCCCAGACCCTGGCACCTAGGAGGCAAGCTACCTGTTTCTTTCCTGCATCCACAGAATCGCCTGTCTGACCCCCTAACTACACAGTCCCTTATCACTGCTGCCTTCCTCTTCCTTTCCCTACCCTTCTGAGCCACAGGGCCAGATTCTGTGCCAGAGTCGCAGCCACTGTTGCTTTCCCCAGAAAAGGTACCCCCCCCCAACAGTACTCAAACAGGAGTACACCCTATCCTTGTTATATGCGTGGGATACATTCCTCGCAGTTGACACATAATGTGAAATTGCATAATGTGAATAATTATTTAAATGGAGAAAATAGGGATGCGTTCCAGAGGGCTTCATAAATATGTTTTATCTGTAATTTATTCACATTCTCATACCAATATGACACAAAAGCAGTACCACAAGACAACATTCATATGATATTTCATCAATTTAAGGTAATATTCAATGTAATAAGTCATAGAAAGTTAACATACTAGGATGTGCAGTACTCACCAACAGTGGCAGGTGTGTTCACTCCGGGAGGTGAGTGGTTGTTGTGGTGTCAGGCTGCTTTACATGGATAAGGTGGACATTGAACACAGCAAGGGGTGAAGGAAGACTCACTGAACAGCAGCAGGAGATGACACTGGTTTGAAGAAAGTGGTGAGGGTTGTTTACTTGGCAGTATTTTGTTTTTCAGCATGAATTTGCTTATAAGGAAGAAGGGTTGACTGAAATGCTGACTCCATTCTAAACTTGGGTCCATGTCCATCCCCATTTGTGCCAAATGTTCCGACTTCCACCATTCCCTCACCGTTGGTAAACTCCCGGGCTTTTCAAAATCATCTGTTGCTTGCAGCATCTGAGAGATAGTTCGCTGTGAAAAAAAGAATTGAATGTGGATCACACCTTAGTTGAGTGGTTGAATCAGTGATGTTGTGTTAGGCGGCAGGAAACACACTGTAATGTTAAGATGAATGCTGCCCAAACGTTTAGGATGGGCTGGGGCATTGTCAAGCAACAGAAGAACTTTAAAGACAAGATTCTGTTCCTGGCAGTACTGTCCCCAGAGCTGTGTTACCTTCACCTGTTGCCGCGCTGTTCATAATTTACAACTTTTTTTCAAATGTTAAAGCGGTTCTCTGCTGCTCGGCTGATGGCCCAGGACATGACATTGGATGCTTAGGAGCACAGTTAAAGATTTCAAGCACAAAATCACTGCACGGTAGGTAAAACCAACAAAAGTTTAAGAGCGCAAGATCGCACATCCACAGCTTGCCAAATCCAATGCGAGTCTGGCAGGAATGAGATTGTGAGGCACGCACACATGAGTTGTATTGGCGGCAAAGTGGTGCGTCTCGTCCTGACTGTGAGGGGTGTGCACATGACTTGTATTGGCGGGAAAGCAGTGCTCCTTGCATAACTGTGAGTTTTGGACGCATATAAGGAGACGTTGGTAGAAATTGGTTCCTCGCATAAATGAATCCGCATTGTCTGAAGACGCATATAACGAGGATAGGGTGTACTTATTGTTAAGGGGACAGGCACAATGTACTCTATTGTATCTGACTCTTGCCCTTCCCTCTTCTGATGGTTACCCACTTATCTGTTTCCTGAGGCTCCGGTGTGACTACTTGCCTCCTAACTTTCCTTGACCAAGACAAAGATCATTGGGCTGCATCTCCAGTTCCCTAACCCTGTGCCTAAGGAGACACCTTAATGCACCTGGCACAAACATGGCCGTCTGGGAGGTTGAGAGTCTCCTGGACATCCCACATCTGACACCAAGTATAGAACACCGACCTCACAGACATACTTCCTCCTTCTATTCTAAACAAGTAACTTACCTCGCCTTGACCCATTATCACTGAAGCCCTGTTGAGCCAAAGCCCTCCTACTTAGTTACCTCTACTCCATCACCCATTCTTCTGACATGTGCTCTATAAAGCTGTCTTCTTTTTAAATCCTTCCCGCCAGTTTTACTGGCTGATATCCACGCACTTCCACAGCCATGCCTTGATCAAACCACTGAAGAAAAAACCCTTCTTTTGTTGTGCTGTTAAGTTTTGAAAAGTAAGCTAAGTTCAAAAGCGGAGACATAGAATGAAGGAAGTCGGACACTGTGAAAGATTGGATATAAATTGACCAAAATAGAGTATCTATTGGTAGATATAAACTACATGGAAAGAGGGTAACCTCCAAACTGATGGCATGAATATTAATTGATCCTTACAGTTAAAAAAAAATCCCTCCACCTCCCCTCTTCTTCTATTGGCCATGCTGGCTTCTTACCTCTTCTCACCTGCTTATTGCTTCTTCCTGGTGCCCCTTCTCCTTCCCTTTCTCCTATGGTCCATTAATTTCTCTTATCAGATTCCTTCACCTCAAGCATTTTACCAGTCCTACCCACATGGCTTCACTTTCACCCACCAGCTAATCTTTTTCCCCTCCCCCACCTTTTTATTCTGGTGTCTTTCCCTCTTCCTTTCCAGTCTCAAAGAAGGGTTTCGGCCCGAAACATTGACCATTCATTTCTATGAATACTGCCTGTTCTGCTGAGTTCCTCTAGTAGTTTGAGTTTGTTGCTTTGTATTCCCAGCATTTGCAAAATCTCTTGTGTTTAGAGAAAGAGTGATTCATCATTATAAGGCTAAAGATAGTATTAAAAGAAGGGATTTATATTGCTTCTTCAAGCTTTAAGCCTGAGGAATGGGTAAGTTCGAGAATAAATGTTGACCTCACCGTCAATGGACACAAGAATACAAGAAATAAAATCAAGAGTTGGTCCTGTGACTGATCAAATCTCCACATGCAATAGGATCACAGCTGAGAGAGTTCCTCAAGTCCACTTTCCTCCCTGATCTCTCAATCCCTTTGATTGATTTGGCATCCAAAAATCAATGAGTCTCAGCTTTGAATAATCCCAATTACAGTTGATGCATTGCGTGCAGTTTTGGTACCTGAACTAAAGAAAAGGTATAACTGCCTTGAAGATGGTGTACTCTATGATGTAAATTGCATAACAACAATGAGTGTCAGAGAGAGAGACAGAATCATTGAATCCTATCGCATGGAAAAAGGCTTTTCAGCTATTACAGTATGTCCATATCGATCATTGTACTAATCTGACAAATTGCATCTAACTCTGCTTGGACTACAGCTTTCTATGTCTTTTGAAATTTAAGAATTCATCAAGAAACTTAAATGCTGTTTACAGACTCCAACCACACTCGGGTGAACAAGCTCTTTATCATAACCTTTCTAAACATCCCACTGTTGTCCTAAACCTATGCTACCCAGTATTATATTCCACTTGTATGTGGAGTATTTCCTATTCAGATTAATTTGTTTATCACACATACTGAGAAATATGTTGTTTGCATTAACAACTTACACAACATAAGGATATGCAGAGGGCAGCTTGCACATATTCCAGAACCAACATAGCAAGGGCCAACATGAGGAAATCTACAGATGCTGGAAGTTCAAGCAGTACTCACAAATGCTGGTGAGCAACACTGGTTTCAGCAGCATTTTGTGGCTCCCCTCCCCCTTTCTTTTTCCTTAGGCCACCCGCCCATGATCCTTTCCCTTCTCCAGCTCTGTATCCCTTTTGCCAATCATCTTTCCAGCTCTTAGCTTCACCCCACCCCCTCCTGTCATTTTGGATTTCCCCTCTCCCTCCTACTTTCAAATCTCTTACTGTCTTTCCTTTCAGTTAGTCCTGACGAAGGGTCTCAGCCCGAAACGTCGACAGTGTTTCTTCCGAGAGATACTGCCTGGCCAGCATTTTGTGTGTGCGTTGTGTAGCATGGGCCATTCTGTTTGCAGATCACACAAGAAACAGCAATAATAACAATAACAGCAAAACAATTTATTTACGTCCCTTCCCTGCAGTGTGTGTATATATATACACAGACACACGCGCACACACTCTCTCTCTCTCTCTCTCTCTCTCTCTCTCTCACACTCCTCTAACCTCAGACAGGTGGCCTTCAGCTTCCAGTGGACTCAGTCTCGAAGACGTTGAGCTTTTAAATTCCCCAGCAGACTCACAGACCAGGCTTTAGCTATTGGGCCTTGACTTCTGAACGTCTGATCAAATCTCTGGGCCTTGATCTTTGGTATTGACCACAGGGCTCACCCATGATGGTCTTTGTTGTCATTTTGCTTTCAGAATAGTATCACAGATAGGTTTATGAACACTTTAATATGTCATGAAATGTGTTGCTTTGCAACAGCAGTACAGTGCTAGTCATTGAGTGGAGTTGATCCAAGATGTCCCTGCCACATGGGAGGCAATATTCCATTTGGAAATTTCATCCTCATCCACTGTCTGTTCCCATAACCATTGAATCCCCCATCACTACAGTGCTCCTCTTCTCACTCCTTCCTGTCTGAGTCACAGAGCCACTCTCAGTGCCAGAGACCTGACCACAGTGGTTTTCCTTTGCTAGGTCATCCCAGCATACCTGTTATTGAGGAAATGTTCACTGGGGTATGCTGTATTGGAGGCCTGTCCCTTCACCCCCTCCTGATGGTCACCTACTTACCTGTGTCATGCACAATGGGTGTAACTACCTCCTGGTAGTGCCTGATGAATGATCATGAATACATCTAGCTCCAGCTCCAAATCCTTAATGTCATCTGTAAGCATAGTCATCAGGAACACTGCTGGTCTCCCTGCCCTCTCACATCCCTTAAGAAGAGCATTCCACCATCCTGTCTGACATCCCTGCTGATCTAACCATGCAATAAGAAAGAAAGAAGTAAAAGGAAATGAAATTATCTACCTTCAACGTTTATTGCCCTCCATAGATGCTGCCTAATTTGTTGAGTTCCTCTACGATTTTGTGTGTGCTTCTTCATATAAAGGGATTTTTTTTTTATTTTTGTAGGTCATCACCGAGAGGCATTCTGGCAATCACAAACTGGTTAATTAAACCAGAAAACTGCCGAACACAAAACACTGTCAACATTCTTCCTATAATAAATCCTGCTCCTTTAATGTTCTCTAGCTTGATCTTACAAAATTTCAATCATGGCATCTGCTGCTTTATGTTAAATACCTTTAAACTGCATAACACAAACTGTAATTGCTTTACTCACAGCAAGAAAGAGACAGATTCTGGGAAATACTGTTTTAATTTGCAAGTACTTCTAAGCATCATCATAAAATTGGAGAAGATAATTAACAGGATACATTCATACATTATATGCAAATATGCAGTCTATATATGTATATAAATGGATCTACCAGTGAAATACTTACAAAATTGGATATACAATTAGAGGTTCAAGAGCAAGATAGACAAATCCATAAACCTGCCTTTAATATTGTTGAACCAAGAATATTTTTCAGGAAATTCTCTTTTTTCCCCAGTTTTACTTTACTAATATTTTCTTCCTCATTAGGAGAATTCCATCTCCAACAATTCACAATACATAGAAACACAGAAAACGTACAGCACAGTACAGGCCCTTCGGCCCACAAAGTTGAGCCGAACATGATTCTGTCTTAGAAATTACTAGGCTTACCTATAGCCTTCTATTTTACTAAGCTCCATGTACCTATCCAAAAGCCTCTTAAAAGACCCTGTCATATCTGCCTCCACCACCATTGCTGGCAGCCCATTCCATGCATTCACCACTCTCTAAGTAAAAAAACTTACCCCTGACATCTCCTCTGTACCTACACCTGAGCACCCTATACCTGTGTCCTTTTCTGGCAACCATTTCAGCCCTGGGAAGAAGCCTCTGACTATCTACACGATCAATGCCTCTCATCTTCTTATACAACTCTATCAGGTCACCTCTCGTCTTCCATTGCTCCATTGAGAAAAGGCCGAGTTCACTCGACCTATTCTCATAAGGCACGTTCCCCAATCCAGGCAACTTCCTTGTAAATCTCCTCGGCACCCTTTCTATGGCTTCCACATCCTTCCTGTAGTGAGGCGACCAAAACTGAGCACAGTACTCCAAGTGGGGTCTGACCAGGATCCAATATAGTTGCAACATTACCTCTCAGCTCCTAAATTCAATTGCACGATTGCTAGTGTCGTGGTTTCTCGAGCCCCACAAATGACTAGGAGACGCAGAAGATTCTTCAAGAAGGGTTAAACTTTAATTTGCAAATCAAAGCTGAGACAATCATTGAGCTAGTCGCTGATTGCACACCGATCCTTGGACATAGCATGTTTTATAGCAATCTCCTGGTTTAGTTGCATTAGCATATGCAATCAGTCTATAGTTGCGTATCACATATACATCCGCCACTATTGTTTCTACCCATTGACTTAATCATGTTCTAATCTACATCTCTTAGCTACCTCTCATTAACCCACCATTGTCTTCTACATTCTTAATATTTCATTCTCCTACTAAATTGGGTACATGCATAGCAAATAGCAAACTCAGACTACATAATTTACATCTCTTAGCTTCCTCTTAACACACCATTGTCTTCTACATTCCTAAGATTTCATTCTCTAGCAAATAACAAGTTGCAACTTTTATACTCCAGTGCTAGTAAATACTGAAGTATTCATTAAGTACGTCTGTTATTTCCTCAGGTTTCATACACACTTTCCCACTGTCCCACCTGTTAGGTCCTATTCTTTCACATCTTATATCCTCTTGCTCTTCATATATTTGTAGAATGCCTTGGGACTTTCCCTAATTCTGCCCACCAAGGCCTTCTCATGGCCCCTTCTGGATCTCCTAATTTCCTTCTTAAGCTCCTTCCTGTTAGACTTATAATTATTTAGATCTCTAGCATTACCTAGCTCTCTGAGCCTTTTGTAAGCTTTTCTTTTCTTCTTGACTAGATTTTTAACAGCCTTTGTACAACACGGTTCCAGTACCCTACCATAACTTCCCTTTCTCATTGGAACGTACCTATACAGAACTCTGCACAAATATCCCCTGAATATTTGCCACATTTCTTCTGTACTTTTCCCTGAGAACATCTGTTTCTAATTTAAGCTTCCAATTTCCTGCCTGATAGCCTCATAATTCCCCTTACTCCAATTAAATGCTTTTCTAACTTGTCTGTTCCTATCTCTCTCCAATGCTATTGTAAAGGAGATAGAATTATGATCACTATCTCCAAAACACTCTCCCACTGAGAGATCTGACACCTGACCAGGTTAATTTCCCAATACCAAATCAAGTACAGCCTCTCCTCCTGTAGGCTTATCTACATATTGTTAAAATCTCCCATCACGACAACTCTGTTATTATTACACCTTTCCTGAATCTGTTTCCCTATTTGCTCCTCAATATCCCTGTTACTATTGTGCAGTCTATAAAAAACACCTAGTATATTTATTGACCCCTTCCTTTTTCTAACCTCCACTCACAGAGACTCTGTAGACAATCCCTCCATGGTGTCCCACCTTTTCTGCAGCCATGACACTATCTCTGATCAACAGTGCAAAGCCCCCACCTCTTTTCTCTCTCTCTCTCTCTCTCCATCTTGTTTTATGGCGGTTGGCACCCAGCTTAATGGTGCATTACCGCCACCTTCTGCTCCAGAGTATGTGATGGACTCACATTCTAAATCCCTTCACCCAATCGCACACATACACCTACCCTAACCTACACTTTATCCTCCTCATCCTAGCACCCTATTTCTGTTTATCCATCATATTCTATAAAAAAACCCTGTACCCCTTAAGAAAGCTGAAAATACCCTGACTTGTATTCTCTCACCCATGCCCAGCAACCCTTTTAATGTGAATTCCTGCACCCCCAATTCCCTTAGATTAATTCTCATCATCTCTCTCTGTATCCCAAACTTCCTGCAACTCAGAACTACATGTTCTACTGACTCCTCTTCCTGACATTCCACACACAATCCTGTCTGGTGTTTCCCTATCAATTTCAATGTTTGGTTTAGTGCGCAGTGCCCCAGCCTTAACCTAGTCCACACAATTTCCTCTCTTCTTCCTACCCTAGCAACTGCAACACTTTTTTGTATTTGATATAAATGCCTCCCTTTCCCCTCCCTGTCCCATGTTTCTTGCACATTGGGTTGATTTTTTTTCCCAGATTACACACTTAACCTCTGCTTTACTGATACTAATGTGTATTTCTATATTTTCTTTCTTTATTGCCCTCTTTGCCAACTCATCCACCCTTTCATTGCCCTTCACCCCTACATAGAAATTTAACCTGACCTCCCTGATTTGCAACTCTTGTGACTGACTGAAGGACTTCATGAAGTACATCTTGCCGGCTGTTTGAGTGAGAAGACCTTAAACTTGCCAGTACTGAAGATGAATCTGAGCATATCAACACTTTGACTAGTCTCGCTTTCTCCACCCAACGCAACGCAACCAACACTGCCATCATCTCCACTGCATACACCACTAACTTATCAGATGTTCTTCTGCTGATTGCAATTGCTTTTGCTGATATAGCCACCCCAAACCCTATCACTCCTGTCTCAGGTTCCTTAGCACCATCTGTATAGACCTGAGTATAATCACTATACTTTTCCATCACATGACAGTTAAATGCACTTACCAAATCAGTTTTATACTTTCCTTTCCTTTTTACCTCTAACAAATGCCAGTCTACGTCAGGCCATACCAGCTTCCATGGAGCCACAACCAGATAAACTACTGAAGGACTTATCCTTAGATCAAACACTCCACATGATCTAGCAATATCATTCTCTACCTGACTAAAGTTTTCCCTCTGAAATCTCCCATTTTCCCAGGACTCCTGCAACACTCCTTTAGCAGGGTGAGAATCATTGTGTCCCTGCAAATTAACCCAGTAGTTTGCCATCAATAGCATCCTTCTTAATTCCAAAGGTATTACTCCCATTTCTACCTGCAGGGCTGATACTGGTGATGTTTTAAAAGCCCCACTGCACACTCTCAAAACCTGAGCCTGAATCACATCCAGTTTCCTTATAAGAGACCTAGCTGCTGATCCATATGCTACACTTCCATAGTCCAACACAGATCTTACTAAAGCCACATACATTCTCTTTAATGCTGAACAACTTGCTCCCCATTCCCTACCAGTCAAACATCTCATCATGTTTATTACTTTTTTTACATTTCTCCTCAACTTTTCTGATATGGTCTGCCCATGTTAATCGCGAATCAAATATAACTCCCAGAAATTTATATGATCCAACCCTTTCTAATTCAATCCCATACATCCTTAACTTCTTCCCTACTTCAATTCTTTTCCTAGTGAAAAATACAGTTTGAGTTTTTTCCACTGAAAATCTACATCTCCAATCATAACCCCACTCTACCACTTCATCAATTGCTCCTTGTAGTTTCCTGATTATATGCTCCGTGTTCCTGCCTCTTTTCCACAAGGCCCCATCATCCGCAAACAGTGACCTACCTATATCCACTGGTACCTTTGTGAAGACACCATTGATCATAATGATGAAAAGTAACGGGCTAATCACACTACCTTGAGGTGTGCCATTTCCCACTATGTACTGATTTGATAATTCTGATCCAATCCGAACTTGAATTTTTCTTCCAAACAAAAAATCTTTAATCCAATTAAAAACTCTACCCCCAACCCCCATCTTGTGTAGTTTAAATAATAATCCTTCCTTCCACATCATATCATGGGCTTTTTCAATGTCAAAAAACACTGCAGCTACTGATTCTTTATTTGCCTGGGCCTTTCTTATTTCAGTCTCTAACCTTATCACTGAGACCATGGAATTCCTTCCCTTCCTAAAACCACTGATAACTTGCCAGCATTTCTCTCTTCTCAAGCTCATACAATAACCTTTCTGTTATCATCCTTTCCATTACCTTACATATATTTGATGTTAGTGCTACTGGCCTGTAGCTAGTGGGTTTTGATGGATCCTTGCCAGGTTTCCTTATTGGAATTACTACTGCTTCTTTCCATGCACTTGGTAATCTTCCCTCCTCCCACACTCTGTTGTAAAGATGCAGTAACTTCAAGAGCGCTCCTTCTCCTAGATTTTTTTGCATAACATAGCATATTAGATCTTTCCCTGGGGAGTTTGGTCTTGATCTCTTTATTGCTCTCACCATTTATGCCAAAGTAAATGGATCATCAATTATATCATCTGTTTCTTTCCTCCTGTTTAACACACCTGGGTATTGACTCATTGTTCTTTCCCTTCTCCTTCTCCCTTCTTCAGACAAATTTTCTGAACTATGTATCTTTACAAATGACTTGGCCATGATCTCAGCCTTATCCCTGCTGGAGACTGCTGTTTCCTCCTCAGATATCATTACTGGATACTCCCAATCCCTACTATCTCCCCCCCATCCTCTTAATCATTCCCCATACCTCTCCCACAGGTGTTGCTCTTCCTATTTTGTTGCAAAAACTCCTCCAACTTGCCCTTTTAGCTTGACGTATAGTTCCTCTCACCACTGCCTGTGCCTTCTTATATTGAATCAAATGCTGCATATTATGGGTTCTTTTAACTAGCCTGAATGCTCTATTTCTGTTTTTTTTTTCACAGCCTGACAACATCTCTCTGTCCACCATGGCACTATTTTTCTATTCATCCTATTTTTACCCCTGGGTATAGATCCTTCTGCTGCCATAATAATTGCTGAAGTCACCTGACTGTTTAATTCATCTATATTTCCAGAAATGTCAATCTTTGTCAATGCTTCTTCATTTAACTTCTGGAACTTACCCCAATCTGCTTTTCCAAACACCCACTTTGGGACTCCCCCACCTGGTCTTATTTCAACTCTTTCACCCACTGAACATTAAACTGGGTAGTGATCACTGCCTACTGTTGAAGCAGTCCAAACTCCCCAGTTACTAATGCCAGCCAAGACATTAGACACTAACGTAATATCTAATACTGACTCAGTTCCTGTTGTTGTGTTTATCCTTGTTCCTCTACCATCATTCATACATTCCAAATCCCTTTCTTCCATTACATCTTCAATTACCATTCCATTTGGATCTGTAATCGGATCTCCCCATATTGTGCTGTGAGCATTGAAATCTGCACACCACACTACTTTATGTCTGTTTTGTCCTTGTATCCTTAGTAGGCTGTCCAAATCCAACCTTTTACATGGATTGTAGTAGTTAATTATAACCACTCCCTCCCCTCTCTCCCATGTTTCCACCACTATGTATTCCTGATCGTCTCCTTTTTCCAGTACTCTATACGGTATACCTTGCTTGATTAACATAGCACAACCTCCTCCTCCCCTTAGATTTCTATCTTTCCTTATCATTGTATACCCATGTACCACAAAGTCTAAAGCTGGTTTCAACCAAGTTTCCTGGAACAGAAGGAGGCGGTAATGCACCATTAAGCTGGGTGCCAACCACTGTAAAACAAGATGGAGAGAGAGAGAGTGTGGTTGGGGGATTGTCTTTTCAAGATACTCATGGTATAGATGGTTGGTGGAAGGCTAGAATGGACTCTTGCCATCCTTGGGACTGTGTTGGAGAACCATGGCCTCTGGGAGCCTTGCTGTCATTGTGGTAGTTGGAGTGGTCATTGTGGGATGGATTCAGCTGTTTCCTGGGCCAGCTGGGTGGCCATCAGCCACTCTGAGTTAGGTAGGGATCTGGCTGCTTCTGTAGCCAGCCAAGGCTGCTGGTTGTAATGACTACTCAGAGCTACCCTTGATGCAGAGGTGGAACTGTCTGTTGTTTGTCTCTTCCTGTCCTTGCCCCTGTGGGGTAAGTCTGGCTGTTCTGCTGTTGCCCTGTGGGGGGAATCTATCTTGTCTTGTCCTTGCCTCTGTTGGGTAGGTCAGGCTCTTCTGCTGTTACCTGATGGATGGTCCTGCCCCACCTTAGTGTGGAGTTATAGATGAGTCCTGGCTTGTTGGTGGATAAGCCCTGGCTCTATGTCTGTGTACTGTCCTGTCTCATGTCAGTGTCCTGTTAAAAATGAGTCCTGGATTGTCGGAGGGTAAGTCCTGGCTCCATGTTGATGTACAGTTCCTAGTCTGCCCCTAGCTCCAGCCTCGAGCCTTGACTCAAGCCTGCAGCCTCCAGCGTCAAGCCTCAGGGCCCCAAGTCCCTAGCCAAGCCTCATCACATCCTTGCCTGGGTTTGGGGGTCTGAGCCTGAGACAGGTTCTGGGTCCTTATCCAGTCTTGGGCTCGGAGTCCACCCCAGGCTCCATGTTCCCAGTCCCTCGTCCTTGTCCTGCTTCTGCCTAGACTGCATCCTGTCCTGTCCTTGGGTTCTGTCTTGTCCTGTTTCTGGGACTCCAATGTCTGTGTCCTGCAGTTGGGTCCTGATTCAACACCTGACTTATGACACCCTCTTGCACTCTCTACCAGATTTCTGTATTTGTGAGCCAACCTCCTCTTCCCCGGTCTTTTTAGTTCGGTTCCCACCTCCCAACAATTCTAGTTAAAACTCTCCCCAGAAGCCTTAGCAAACCTTCCCGCCAGGATATTGGTCCCCCTGGGAATCAAGTGCAACCCATCCTTTTTGTACAGGTCACACCTGCCCCAAAATGCACATTCTTTTGCTCTATTTAAGATTGCAAGTTTAAACTTCATGATGAGGGGTGGTCTTGAAATTCAAATTTATACAACCAAATAAATCAATCTGTCACATTTCATTCATGCCATTGTACATTGTGATTGAAATTGGACTTTACTGAAGTAAATCTTCAACATGCCAAGACTTAATTTTCTTTCATCAGTTCCTGTACTAAAGGGTTAAAAACATTGTTCAAGCTCAGATAATATGTGGGGTTTGATTTGACAGGAGAGGAGGAATGGGAGAAGATCAGTTCAAGGTATACAAGATGTTTCATGAGGAGGGGTTGTACATAACAGATGGTTTAAAGACAGGAATGCAGATTGAAAGTGATGAGTAAAAGAAATGGAAATATGTGAGGAAAACATTTACTGAAACAGAATAATTTAGGATGTTGGAAATAGAGTTGATCAGGGCTTAAAAGAGGAAAATAATTTTCATTGCTTCTAGCACAAAGAAATGGAATGAAACTGATTTGACTGTTCCCTGGACAGCTAGTGGAAACTCAATGAGCTGGATGTCTCCTTTCTTCTTAACAATTTTATAATTCCAGGATGATTGGGATTATGGAGGAGGACATGATTTAAATTGTAATGAGGAAATGAATTACAGGTAAGTGAACAAAAGATTCATGGAATTTAAAGGCAAGAGCTGATTTTGCTTGCTCTCCACCATGGTCACTCCTCTGTTCATGGTACTGAAGCTATGAAGACAGCCCCAGCTACTGTGCTCCATGCCCACTAATATGGCTTTGGGCCAGGCTGCTCCAGGGTTCAGATCTGGGGACATTGATTCAGAATGATGTTGTTCACTTCAACTTTTTTCAAGATTTGTGTTTTTTTTCTTTCTCTTTTTTCTTCTTTAATTGGATTCTTACAGGTTTCTTTTTTTTTGCAGCCACCTGTAAGCAAATGCATCTCCAGGTTGAATAATTTATACATTCTTTAATAATAAATGTTCTTTGAATCTTTGAAACTTACTCTGAAATTTGGTTAAGGGTAAAGACGAATGGGGATGGGGAGATCAGTCTGCTTCAGGAATGGTGTCGTCGTTAAGGATGGGGGGGGTAGCAGGAAAGCTTAAGTGACGGAGAAAATGGGATGTGAGGTGGAGTGTACTAGCTGTGGATGCAAATCCACTCCTGGGATTGAGAATGAGAGAAGGAGAAAATGTCAAGTTAACAATTAACATAAGTCAATCATAGCTGCTGAATTTCTAATTTATCCAGGTTGGTTATTTTGAGCCTTGCATAGAAGAGGTGAGAAAGCTATAATCCACAATGAAGATGAATTCATTTTCTACACAGGAGGTGCAAAGATGCTTCTAACCAACCCAGTGGGGTAATCCATCATTCAGGTTGTGATTGACATGAATTTTAATTCCTCTTGCTTCTTGATTCTCCTTGATTGCTGATTCACTCAGTATGAGGTCTTCGCAATGTTTGATTACTCTCAATTTACATTATTGCAATATTTTAGCTCCTATGATCTTCACTTCTATGTGTTGATGAGTTTCCATCCTTTATTGGCTGTGATCTTTGAATAACCTGAATCTTTGATACTCCATACTTAATTCCCTTGATCTGTCATTTACTGTAATTTTTGATTTCCTATGAATACTGATTTCTCATGATGCTCTATCCCTATCATATAATTGATTTCCTCTCGGTCTTCAGTCCCTTGTGATCTTTAATTCCCCTTGATGCTCATCTCCCCTCAATGTTCAGTTCTCCTCACTTTGATTTCCTCCAATACTTACAACAGTGTTTGATTCCTTGTGATCTTTAATTCTTTTCAATATCTGGTTCCCCACAATGTTTGATTCTTCTGAGTTCCATGATTCCACCTAATTATACATTCCCCAGAATGATCCAATCTCGAAACCCTTGACCCATGCTTGGAATCTTTAATTTCCTCATAAAAGTAATTGCTGAGTCAATCAAATTCCTATGACTTAAAAAAAATGTACACATCCAACATCGGTGTACCTTGCAACTCTCCCCCTCATCACTTTGAGCCACTGTCTAGATTGACAGAAATATATATGTTGTGAGAAAATTTAGAAGATGCCATTTGGCAGGAATTCTAGGATTTTGACCAATGAAAGAACATTGATATTTTTCTAAATTAGGCTGTTGTATGACACAAGACAATGGCTTATAGGCAAGGTTCTTTGGATCTTGTGTCTCCTGCTTTTGAACTTTCAGCCAAAAAAATTTATCAGTTTGAGTGATGCTGTAAAGAGTTCCTGCCTAATTAATGGTGTATTTTATAAATTATATGTACTGATCCATGATTCAAAATGGGTGTTGGGGAATGAAATTTTGCATTCAAGTTTTAGTTTTGGAATGTGTTGAGCTTCTTGGATGTATTTGGAAGCCTGCAGAGTAATAGCTGATACTCTGGTAATTTCATATCTTCACAGGTCGCTGCCTGAGACTTAGCTTTACTGTAACAGTTTATTCACAGATGTAACAAGTTCTGAATCATTGGTATTAAATATTATAACTTAACTGCCCATGGCCTTTTTTGTTGATCTGATTCAGTATTTTTCACAAACATGTGGAGTGAACTGTGATTTGCTTCTACAAATGTGCAGACTAAGGAGGAAGCTGGATGGACAACACAGTTGACAATGCTGCCTAAAGATAGTTGCAATTACTTCAGTCTTATCTTCTTTACTTGCGTACTTAAGTCCAGTTCTACTGAAGACAGAAATTTAAGAAAACTTCCTCCTCCTAAAATTTGCTTGATTATTTACCATGTTTCATGACTGGATGTGAAAAGTTTGTGATCTGAAACATTAGTGGTAAGGTTACTTTGTTCAACTTATTGCAGGCCTTTCCTGTTTGGCACACACGTTATTGCTTCACTTAAAGCCTCATTATCACATTCAGCTATCCTGCTATTCTACACTCCTCATACAGGAGGATGGGCCCCATTAATCTAATGGCATTTAGCAGAGTGAGAAATGTGTCATTGCATGAAATTGCAACTGAGGTCTGCTAATTACTGGGTCTAACTCTTTGGTGCCCCTTTCTGATCAGCTAGATCCGCTCTGAATTTATCTCATTTAGTTTGCTGCAAAAGTACGATGAAAGCTGGATTCAATGTGAAAATAAGATTTTATCCGTGATATTTAGATTGGTGATGAAGAGATCAAGTAGGTTAATTCCTGCATTAGTTTTCTCAACAGCAATAAGAAATGTGTTCTAGAAGTTCCTTTCGTATGGATTTCCATTCAAGATGCAATGACCCAATCTTGGCAATGGGCGTTGAAGTGTTCCAATAGGAGGACATTCTGTCCCCTAAATATTGTTTCTTTTCTCCAAGTGTTTGGAGTAGCGAGAGTGAGATCTCTGTAAGAGCAGAAAACATTGAAAACAGCAAGGCTTGATGCATATGAATTTCACTTGGGCCAATAAGGTTTCAGCAGAGCAGCCATATTGGGAGTGGCTATGTGTGAGTGGACAGAGTTAGAATGGGAAATTGAGTTATTGGCTCGAGAAGCTTTGGTGAGAAGAAGCAGAGGCCATTTTGGATCAGACATTGTATGAATGGGCCAGTGAAGAAGTCTAAGATCTGAGGTTTTGGCTCGAAAGGCATTGGCAAAGAGGCACAGGTGAGTAGCAGGTGAGAAAAGGTAAAGCCTTTTTTACATAGTAGTTAACTAAAATAGTGCCAAATTACAACAAATCAAATAAAATAGATATGTAAAATTAGGTGATGAGTTACAATTGCATGATGTGGGAGCCAGTGGACCCCACTGTGTTTCCTGGTGTTTCATTAACAGCAAATGTTGAACTCAGCGTCAACGTTGGTGGTCTGGCATTTAAGCTTCAAACACTGTAAAGCATCAAAGAGGGGAATGTTACCTGGACACAGTGTTTCCAGGAAATAATCTAATTAATTACTTCAAATTCAATCTGTGGCCAGGGTCTTTTTGACATGACATGATTGTGAAAGAGACAGGTAGAGGAATCAGAGAGGTGGCACTGGAGGAGCCTTAGCCCTTACATTTGCCCAACAGGTCTGAGATTGTTGCCTCTTGTGAGGATGAGAATGGAGGAGGTAGGAAAGAGGAGCAACAGAACTGTGGCACTGTGGTTCAGGAAAACATTCAAGAGGTGAGGGAAATCTAGTTTTAATTGGACATGGTATAGCCAAGGGAATAGAAACAATTCTCTGTTGCAGGGATCAATTGTAACGAAGGCTCTGTTGTCTGCCCTGTTTCCTGGGTTTGGGACATCTCATCTGACCTGCAGAGGGAGTAGATACAGTAACATTCATTTGTCATGGTCTATGTGGGCATCGTGGGCCATAACGTAGGAAGAACAAGGACAGAAATTCTGCTGAGAGCTTTTAGAAACTAAAACACAGAACCAAAAAGATAATCCTGTGGCGACCCACTTCCTAGCGCACTCGAACCGGTTCACAAATAGCCAGCGCATAAAGGCATAAAGGCCAGGTCTGCTTCACCAACAAAGGGAAAAGCTCCCGTGGGGCTGTGAATACGTGCCTCCTACAGCATCCGTGCCCGGGGAGGGAGGGATCAAGGAGGCTTTAAAGCAAGGCCGCGAAGTTTGAATAAAATCTTTTTTAACTGCAGTTTACCGACTCCGTGTCGTTATTTTAGCGCTGCGTGTAGCACACTGCTACAATTGGTGACCCCAAACATCCAAACGACATTTGGACCGGAGATGAATGACGCCGCATCTGTTCATGCAGTTTTGTTGAAACTGCCAAGCTTCTGGACGCTGCGACATCATCTCTGGTTCCAGCAAGCAGAAGCCCAATTCCACGTTCGGCAGATAACCTCAGAGGACACACATTACTACTACATGGTGAGCTCTCACGATCAGGAGACAGTGGCCCAGGTTGAGGAGTTCATACAGTCGCCCCCGGAGGATGGCAAATACACGGACTTCAAAGCCCTACTCATAAGGACTTTCGGACCCTCACGGCGTGAGTGGGCTGCCCGTTTACTGCACCTGGATGGTTTGGGGGACAGACCTCCATCGGCTTTAATGAATGAGATTTTGTCTCTGGCTGGCGGACACAAGCCCTGCCTCATGTTTGAGCAGGCATTCCTGGAGCAGCTGCCCAAGGACATACGCCTGCTGCTGTCCGACGCGGATTTCAGCAACCCCCGGAAGGAGGCAGCCCGGGCGGACTTGCTGTGGAACACCAAGAAGGAGAGTGGGGCGTCCGTCGCACAGATCATCAGGCCACGCTCCCAGCAGCAAACCGGACCAGGCCTGGCCACAGAGACCACTAAACCCAGAGGCAGGGGTGGGGAGCCCAACGAACAATGGTGCTTCTACCACCAGCGGTGGGGCGCAGAAGCCCACCACTGTAGCCCGCCCTGCAGGTTCCCAGGAAACGCCAGGGCCAGCTGCCGCTGATGGCTACAGCGGCTGGCCTTTGGGATAGCCTTCTGTATGTGTGGGACAAGTGGTCGGGATGCCGTTTTTTGGTCGACACTGGTGCCAAGATCAACGTCTTACCTCCGATGAGTTACGACACCCGCAACAGGGCACCGGGTCCCCCCCGAACGGCAGCACAGTAAGGATCTATGGCACCCGTACGGTGCAGCTACAGTTCGGTTCCAGCCGGTTCACGTGGGACTTCAAACTGGCCGCCGTAGCCCAACTGCTTCTGGGTGCGGACTTTTTGTGGGCTCACGGCCTACTGGTCGACCTGCCATGGCAGAGATTGGTCCGCGCCAAGACCTTTCAGACGTTCTCCCTGGGTGCAGCCCAGTTGCCAGCCCCACACCTTGACTCCATCACGCTGTCCGTCAATGACTTCACCAGAGTCCTGGCAGATTTCCCATCGGTTCTGGCACCGCAGTTCACAGCGGCCATGCCCCGACACGGCGTAGAGCACCACATCCCGACCCAGGGACCTTCCCTCCACGCCCGTGCTCGAAGGCTTCCCTGGACAAGCTCCAAATGGCAAAGGAGGAGTTCAAGAGGATGGAGGAATTGGGGATCATCCGGCGGTTCGACAGCCCATGGGCCTCCCCCCTGCACATGGTGCCCAAAGCGACGGGGGGCTGGAGACCGTGCGGCGACTACCACAGGCTGAATGAGGCTACCACACCGGACTACCATTCAGGACTTTGCAGCAAACCTGCATGGCGCACGGATCTTCTCCAAGGTAGATCTCGTCCGGGGATACGATCAAATCCCGATGCATCCGGACGATGTCCCCAAAACGGCTCTCATCACCCTGTTCGGCGTTTTTGAGTTCCTCCGCATGCCGTTCGGCCTGAAGAATGCCGCACAGACATTCCAGCGGTTAATGGATGCGGTGGGATGCGACCTGGACTTCGCATTCATCTATTTGGATGACATCCTCATAGCCAGCAGCAGTCGGCAGGAGCATCTATCCCACCTCTGTCAACTCTACGCCCGACTGAGTGAATACGGCCTAACAATCAACCCGGCCAAATGCCAGTTCAGGCTCGACACCATCAACTTCCTGGGCCACAGGATTACTAAAGACAGGGCAACCCCTCTGCCCGCTAAGGTAGACGCAGTCCGCCAGTTTCCCTGACCCACCATAATCAAAGGCCTTCAGGAATTCGTGGGTATGGTAAATTTCTACCAATGCTTCCTCCCTTCAGCTGCCCAAATCATGCGCCCCCTGTTCACCCTGATGTCAGCTCCAGGCTAGGACGTTACCTGGGACGAGGAGTCCGCCGCCGCTTTCATTAAAACAAAAGAAGCCTTGGCAAATGCCGCAATGCTAGTGCACCCCAGAATGGACGTCCCTACCGCCCTCACAGTGGACGCATCCAACACGGCAGTCGGTGGGGTACTGGAGCAACTCATCATGGGTCGCTGGCAACCCCTGGCATTTTTCAGCAAACACCTGCAACCACCCGAGCTCAAATACAGTGCTTTCGACCGGGAACTGTTGGCGCTATACCTGGCAATCCAGGTACTTCTTAGAAGGTAGGCCCTTCACCGCATTCACGGACCACAAGCCGCTTACCTTTATGTTCATGATGGTGTCCGATCCCTGGTCGTCCCGCCAGCAGCGCCATCTGTCCTACATCCGGTGTATCGCCGGCTCTGGGGAGGGGGGGGGTGTTATGTGGTGACCCACTTCCTAGCGCACTCAAACCGGCTCACAAATAGCCAGCGCGCTGGCATAAAGGCCAGTCCCAAAAGGGCGCCAGTCTGCTTCACCAACAAAGGTAAAAGCTCGCGCGGGATTGTGAATACGTGCCTCCTACAGCATCTGCGCCCGGGGAGAGCGGGATCAGGGAGGCTTTAAAGCGAGGCCGCGAATTTCGAATAAAATCTTCTTTAACTGCAGTTTACCGACTCCGTGTCGTTATTTTAGCGCTGCGTGTAGCACACCACTACAATCCCACAGTTGTTGCCTGAGCAAGGACAAATTAGCACAAGGTTAATAAAATTGGAGAGTTAAATGCATGGCTCAAAGATTGGTGTATGAGAAGTGGTTTGTATTTTTGGTGCAATGGCATTAGTATTCAGAAAGTAGGAACAGTACTGATGGTCTGGGCATGGGGCGGGAGGGGGGATTTGATAGATAAATAGATACTTTATTGGTCCCAAAGGAAATTACGGTCACAGTAGTATTACAAGTGCATAGATATGTACATATTAGAAGAAAGAATAAAAAATAAGTTACCTCAGTCTAATAGGATGGGGTCTTCACTTCCCCATCTCTAGGTTGACTTATTATAGACCCTAATGGCCAACGGTAAGAATGTCTTCATATATCGCTCTTTAGAGTGATGCATTTGTCTTAGTTTATTACTGAAAGTGCTCCTCTGTTCAGCCAAGGTAGCATGCAGAGGGTGGGAAATATTGTCCAGAATTTCCAGGATTTTCCATAGGGTCATTATTCTGCCACAGCCTCCAATGTGTCCAGTTTGGCTCCTATAACAGAGCCAGCCTTCTAATCAGTTCAATGAGCCTGTTGGGCATTATCCATGTTGATGTCATTGCCCCAGCAGACTACCACATAGAAGATGGTACTGACAAAAACAGACTGGTAGACTGGAATATTCAAGTAGATTGGGAAAAATAGATGGGTGCTGGATCGGATCCCAAGAGAAAGAACCTGTAGTATGCCTGCCAGATAGCTTTTTAGAGCAACTTGAGGCTGAGCACATTTGGGAAAAGGCAATTCTGGATTAGATATTACGTAATAAACCTGATTTGATTTGGGAGCTTAAGGTAAAGGAGCCCTTAGGAGTTAGTGATCATAATATGATAGAATTCACACTTCAGTTAGAGAGGGAGAAGCTAACATCAGAGATATGGCTATTACAGTGGAGTAAACCAGAGGAGCCTACACACTTAACCACTATTACACCACCATTAAGAACACTTACTATACCTTCCCACACCCATGCTTTGATTAGTCAAATCACCTGACTTTGCTTCCAGTCCCAATGTATAAGCAGAGATTAAAGGCTGCAGTGCCAGTGGTGAGGACCTAGACGGTGTGGTCAAGGGAGGAAGATGAGTGCTTACAGGACTACTTTGAGTCAGTGGACTGAACACTCTTCAGGGAGACATCTTAGAGTCTGAACGAATATGCCACAGTTGTGACTGACTTCATCAAGACCTGTGTGGATGAGTGTGTGCCTTCAAGAACATACAACTCAAATTAAAAGCTGTGGATGAACCAGGAGATTCCTCGTCTGCTGAGGGCTAGATCTTTGGCATTCAAGACTGGCAGTCAAAAAAATAGTTGTCCAGGTGCGACCTATGGGAGGCTCTTTTAAGGGTAAAAACAATTGTGATTGAGGTGAGAGATGAAATTGGAAGCATGTTAGCTCTGGCAGGGTTTGCTGGCCATTACTACCTACAAAGTGGAGCCTAACATCATGAATGACTTTAATACTTCACTCCCAGATGATCTCAATGACTTTTATGTATGCTTTTCAAAAGGAGAATAAAACTACATTTCTGCGAATCTCTGCTGCCTCCAGTGACCTTGTGATCTCAGTTCTGGAGGCCGACGACAGACTATTTTTCAAGAGGGTGAACCCTCACAAGGCATCAAGCCTTGATGGTATACCTGGTAGGTACCTGAAAACCTATAACAACCAACTGCCAGGGGTGTACAAGGGCATCTTCAATCTCTTACAGCTGTAGTCAGAGTTTTCCACTTGCTTCAGTTGGCTGACAATCAGAGCACTACCTGACAAGAGCAAGGTGCACTCAACGACTACCACCCAGTGACATGCTTATCTACTGTGCTGAAGTGCTTTGAGATGTTGCTCATGGCTAGAATCAACAGCCTAGGCAAAGACGTGGATCCGCTGCAATTTGCCTAACAAAGTTCAAAAAGGTAAATTTTAACTTCAAAGTACATGTATGTCACCACGTTTAACCCTGATATTAATTTTCCTGGAGGCATAATCAGCAAATCTATAGAATAGTAACCATAACAGGATTAATGAAAGATCAACTAGAGTGCAGAAGACAACAAACTGTATAAATGCAAATATAAATAAACAGCATTACATAACGAGAACATGAAATACCAAGATAAAGAGTCCTTAGAGTGAGATAACTTGTGGGAACAACTCAATGGATGAGCAAGGGAGTGTAGTTATCTCCTTTTGTTCAGGAGTCTGATGGCTATGGTATAGTAATTGTTCTTGAATCTGGTGGAGTGAATCCAGAGGCACTTGTGCCTTCCATGTGATAGCAGTAGCAAGAAAGAGCATGGTCTGGGTAGTGAGGACCTCTGATGATGGATGCTGCTTTTCTGCAACAGCTTTTCATGTAGGTGTGCTCAATGGTTGGGAGGACTTTACCCGTGATGTACTGGGTTGAATCCACCACTTTTTTAGGATTTCTCATTCAAAGTCATTGGTTTTCAAATACCTGGCTGTGATGCAGGCAGTCAATACATTCTCCATCATACATCTATAGAAGTGTGTCAACGTTTTAGATGTTGTGCCGAATTTCCGCAGAATCCTAAGGAAGTAGAGATGCTGCCCCATGCTTTTGTGCTGGGTCTAATGTACGTTCTCTGAAATAGTAAAATCTAGGAATTTAAAGTTGCTAACCACCTCCACCTTTGATCCTCCAATGACTACTGTCTCATGAACTTTTGGTTTCCCTCTTCTGAAGTCTATAATCAGCTCCTTAGTCTTGCTGACATTGAGAACTGACTTCTACATTGCTAAGACCCAGCAACAACTGTCAGACACTTCCTCTTACTTACCCCTCAAATGGGATCCCACTCAGGCCATTGCCTTACACACCATCACTTTGGAGATCTCCTATCCAATGCCACCAACCTCAGTGTTCCCTCACCCCACATGTCCCATTTTCACTATCTACCCAAAATCCACAAACCTGCCTGTCCAGGAAGACCCACTGTTTCTTCTTTTGTCTGCTCCTCTGAACTGATATCTGCATACCTCGATTCAGTTTTATGCCCACTGGTTCAGTCTCTTTCTAACTACATCCATGATACTTCACATGCTCTTGATCTTTTCTATGATATCAAGTTCACTGGCCACGGGCATCTTATTTTCACCATGGATGTGCAGTCCCTATACACCTCCATCCCTCACCAGGAACACATCAAGGCACCACCACCTTCAAATAAGAAGTGTAGCCATGCGTACTTGCCTTTTTGATGGCTACTTTGAACAAACTGTGTTCCAACCCTACACTGATGTCACTCCCCAACTTTTCTTACACTATATCAAGGACTGAGTTGGTGCTGCTTCTACACTCATGCTGAACTTGTCGACTTCATTAACTTTGCCTCCAACTTCCACCCTGCCCTCAAATTTACCTGGTCTATTTCTGACACCTCCCTCCACTTTCCCGACCTCTCTGTCCCTGTCTCTGGAGATTTCTTATCTATCGATATCTATTACAAACCCACTGACTCTCTCATCTACCTAGGCTATACCACTTCCCAAACTATTACTTGTACACATGCCATCCCCTTCTCTCAATACTCTACCTCTACTGCATCTGCTCTTAGAATGAGGCTTTTCATTCCAAAGATGATGTCCTCCTTCAAATAAATGGGCTTCCGTTCCTGTACCCTTGACTGCATCTCTTCCATTTTACACACGTCTCCCCTCATCCCATCCTCCCGCTCCTCCACCATGGATAAGATTCCTTTTGTCCTCACTACCACCCCACCAGCCTCTAATTCCAGCACATACAGTAATTATCCGTAACTTCTGCCATTTCCAATGGGATTCCACCACCAAGCATATTTTTCTCTCCCTCCCCCCCGCTCTCCTAGTTCCACAGGGATTGTTCCCTAGGCAACTCCCTTGTGCATTTGTACGTCCTTACTGATCTCTCTCCTGGCGCTTATCCTTGTAATCGGAACAAGTGCGACACCTGCCCCTACACCTCCTTCCTCTCTACCATTCAGTGTTCTGAACAATCCTGTCAGGCGAGGCAACACTTTACCTGCGAGTCTGTTGGGGTCATTTAGTATGTCTGGTGCTGCTGGTATAACCTGAATATTGGTGAGACCGCACATAGATTTGGAGACCTCTTTGCCAAGCACCTGCTCTCTGTCTGCCAGAAAAAGCGGGATCTGCCAGTGGCTCTCCATTTTAATTCCACTACTTATTCCCATTCCGACAGGTCAGTCCATAGCCAGCTCTATTGTCATGTTGAGGCCACACTCAGGTTGGAGGAGAAGCACCTTATGTTCTGTCTGTGTAGCCTCTATCCTGATGGCATCAACATTGATTTCTCGAACTTCTGGAAATGACCCGCCCCCTTCACCATTCCCAATTCCCTTTTCCTTCTTTCACCTTATCTCCTTACCTACCCATCATCTCCATCTGGTGCTCCTGCTCCTTTTCTTTTTCCTATGGCCTTTTGTCCGCTCCTGTTAGATTCTCCCTTCTCCAACTCTGTATCTCGTTCACCAATCAACTTCCTAGCTCTTGACTTCACCCCACCCACCTCCTGGTTTTATTTATCACCTTGTGTTTCTTCCTTCTACTCCCACCCCACATCTTCTAACTCTGACTCCTCATTTATTTTTTTCTCCAGCGCTGATGAAAGGTCTTGGCCTGAAATGTCGACGATACTCTTCTTTAATGGGAAATAATTTTGCCATATTTAATCTGTTCAGGCCTTCTAACATTTAGAATGTTCCTATGAGATTCCCCCTCATTCTCCTAAACTCCAGGGAATACAGCCCAAGAGGAGCCAGATGTTTCTCATATGGTAGCCCTTTCAATCCTGGAATCATTCTCGTGATTAGTTTCTTAGTTTCCTTCTGCAAGTATTTAAAAGCTGCCCAATCCTCTGTCTTTACACTAGCTCTGGCTTCCTTGTATGCCCTCTCTTTCGCTTTTACTTTGGCTCTGAGTTCACTTTTTAGCTACGGTTGTCCTTCTTCCATTCAAAAATTTCTTCTTATTTGGAATATATCTGTCTTGCACTTCCCTCATTTTTCAGAAATTCCAGCAATTGCTGCTCTGCTGTCCTTCTTGCTGGTGTTCCTTTCCAGTCAACTTTCGCCAGTTCCCCTCTCATGCCATTGTAATTTCCTTTCTTCCACTGAAATACCGACACATTGGAATTTAGTTTCTCCTTCTCATATTTCAACGTGAACTCAATCATATTATGATCACTGTTACCTAAGGGTTCCTTAACCCTTATCACCTCCAGATCACTCTCTTATCACCTCCAGATCATTGCATATATGTTATATGTTAGACCTGTGGATGTGCAGAGGAAGTTTTCAATAGTAGGTCAGTCTAGCACCAGCGGGAAGAGCTTCAATATAAAAAGATATCCCTTTAGAACAGAGGCGAGCTCTTTGTCTAACCAGAGGGTAGTGAATCTGTAGAATTCATTTCCACGAATGGTTATGGAGGCCAATTTATTGGGTATATTTAAAGCGGAGGTTAATAGCTTTGTAATTAGTAAGGGTATCAAAGGTTACCAACAGAAGGCAGGGGAATGGGATTGATAGGGAAATAAATCATCTATGAATTAATGATGGAGGAGAAGCAATTGGCTGAATAGCTTAAATCTGCTTCTAAGTCTTATAGTGTTACGGATCTAGCCAGAGCACTGTTTCTTCAGCTGAGGGAATAGAATAGGTGGAAATCAAGATTAAATTTCCTTGCCTGTTTTTGCCATAATACCACAATATTTCATTAGATCCAAAGGCGATGTTGATGAGAGTTGGAACCATTCCTTCTGAAGGACCATTGGTGGCCTGAGTCCACAAGGATTCAGCCCAACATTGGACTGAATGTTGATATCTCAGTCATTATACCACTATAATAGATTATGATGGTCTGCTGATGGAATAAAACCATAATAACATGACAGAAGAGACTGGAGTTACGTCAAGGAGATTTGACTACCCACAAAACAGTCAGGCAAGAGATTAACATAATGATCTACAATTAAAAAATATGTTCATAATTCCCCAGATTCTTGATGTTCCCCCCCCCCCACCCCTTTACTGCTGTTCCATTATCCATGATATTCAATGACAGGTCATGTCTGTTCTTAACTTTTTTCTTTATTCCTGATGAAAGGGGAGAAAAGGTATAATGACTGGGGTGGGAGGTGTCCTTGATTATGGTGGCCACTTTCCTGAGGCAGCAGGATGTATAGACAGAGCCAGTGGAGGAGAAGATATTTTTCAGGATGGTCTGGGCTGCATTCTCAACTCTGCAATTGGCGGAGGAGTTGCCATACCAGGCTGTGATGCATTTGGATAGGTACATCTGTAATAATCAAGTCACCCAATTGTGTCGGTTTCCTAAGAGTAATCTACTCTGAAATAGCTCTAATTATGCATTATTCAATCAGAAATGCACTTCAAATGAATTAATTTTGGTTAATGTTTCTCCAAGAAAATCTGAACTAGGAAAAAAGAAGTACAAAGCACAAATCCAAAATTCAGAGCTCATGTAAAAATATGCCTCAAATGAAAGAGAATGGAAAAAGCATTGAAGTATAACAGGAGCCTAACATATTGTGCTTTTGTTTCAAAGTTAAGCAATGAAAATTGAAAGAATGGTGCTTGGCATTGTCAACTCCAAGTTTTCTTATGAGACTCAATGCTTCCTGACATTTCACTGCTTTCTCAATGAGGAAAAATACTGCATTCATATTTTTGGTCTGCACCAAAGCATGTTCATGGTACATGCATGAAGGGCTCTTAACTGAAAATGGTGGGCGGGACTTTGAGAAAAATATTGGCATTTCTCTGCATATGAACCGAAAGACTGTTAGTACTGTGCTTAGTTGTAAAAATTTGGAAATACAGAATCTACTGGTGGTTTATTGCTGTAAAATTCCCAGCTGTGTTCCTGTATATGAGGAATATATTCAGACAGCCTATCTCAGGTGTAATTTCACTCAATGAGTTCTCTTCCATCAATTTTAAAAGTGGAGAGCAGCAGCCATGGAATAAAGTTGTTCTTTTTTTTTTTACAGATTATTGACTGTATTTTAATGCTTTACTTTAACTTCCCAGGAATTTTTCAAATGTGATGCCTCTTATAGTTTGGCAAAGTCCTTGAGTTTCAGACTGTCAGAAGTATTCAGAAACTCTGAGTGTTTGAAGAAAGGCCATGTGACTTAGCTGCCTCTCGCTGTCAGAGAGTCATGCAGTGTGGAAAGAGATCCCTTGCTATTTCATTCACACAACCCATCAAGCATCCATCTACACTAATCTAATTTTTTCATCTCATATTGCTATCAGCTCAACCATACCCATTTTGATTCTTCTGTCATACAGATACACCAGGGACAAGTAACCAATTAAACTGTCAAACAGCAGTTCTTTGGAATGTGGGAAGAATCTGGAACATTCCGGGGAATACCTATGTGGTCACAGAGCGAACATATAAACTCCACATAGGCAGCACTCAAGATAAAGTATTTTGGATCTGAGGCAGCCCTGCATGGCACGGTACCATGTAACAGGAACGTGCTGGGTAAATGGTTACAGTTTGTCTTTTCACAGTTTCCATAATAATTCTAAACTCATTGGATTGATTTCTTCAGGCAACTAGAGGAAAGGGAAATACCATCTGGACATTCTTAAATTAGAGCCTTTTGGACAAGTTCAAAGTTTCTAGTGTTGTCTAACCTTTTATAATTCCTCCTTTTGTTCTATAAAAGTAAAATGATGAAAAGAATTCCAATGGCAAATACATTACAGTACAACTGTACCAGCTGTAAAGAAAACAGCTTTACAACAGTTGCCAAGGGCCTTATAATAACATCAATTGTATCAAACAAAAAAGAAGGAAAAAGCTTTGACAATGTGACTATTTGACAATGGACTTGTTTAAAGCGATTGTCTTGCTGAACTCTGTGTCCACCAGCATTGGAGAGTATTTGCAATTCCATGAATGTTGAGATAAAGTTGTTTGCCAGGTGTGGGTGATTCCTGACTATGAATTTGGCTCGGTTAGTAATTTTTTTTATTGCTATCACAAGTAAAGAGGTATAGTGATTAACTTTGTTTGCATGTCATCCATAAAAATCACTTCATCACTACACATCAGGTAGTACAATGTAAAAGCAATAACCAAAAGCAGAATATAGTGTTATAGTTATTGCAATGTGCAATGCAGGCAACAAGGTCATAATGAGGTAGATTGTAAGGTCAAGAGTCTCTGTTATTTATTCAATAGCCCTATAACAGCAGGAGAGAAGCTGACTATGAGCTTTGCCTGATGGGAGGGGAGAAAATAGAGAATTTGATCTTATGGCTTTAATAATTGGAATGATATAGGGTATTTGGTTATGTTGCTATATGGTTGTGTTTGGTCAAGGAAGAATATGCAATGCCTTCTTCACTCTGATTGCCCTAATTTTATCCTGAAAGAGAGCATATCCATTTGATCTGTATATCCACCCACTGGTAAACAATTTCACCTCACTGACAGTCACCTGATTAGCCTGGAGCTTACTCAGTTTATACAACAGATTGTACCTGCTTGATCTGATGATGCTATAGGTTATTAACTCAGTCACTCATCTATCTGAAAAAAGACATGCAAAATCGAGGTTGAAATTAGAATTGCTTTTCAGGATGAATTATTATTGCAGGGCTTGGATGGCAAGTATAATTGGTGCAATTTTGCTTCTTCCCACTCAGTCATATGTGTGTAGCCAGTTAAAATCACTTCGATTATTCATCCTTTCATGTCCTCTCCTCCTGTGATGATGTCATCAGTGATGGAAATGTCCCAAGGACCTCTGACAATGGCTGCCTGTGATTGTGCCTCACAGTCAACCAGCACTTCATTGTGGCAGACAGTAAACTGACAGGGAATATATGCCGATGAAGCCTGGCTGTTGCTGTCTGCATCCTCCTCCCACCCCGTCCACCACCTCCTAACACCCAATCCATCCTTGAGTACAAGAAGGGACTTTATGTTTCAAAGTGAATGCTTTTGGTGCTTCTCTTACATTCCTGGAATCATCATCTGTTCTGTGATAGATCAGGGGTATCCAACCTGGGGTCCATGGCATATAGAAAAGGTTGGGAACTCCTGCTAAAGATGAACCTGCATCATTTTTAAGTTATGAGGTAAATTAATTAAAAAATAGTGATTTTGAATTATGAATTGCCAATAAGAATTTTTCAGGAGCCTATTGATAGTAAACAAAATTGAGCAATTTATTTAGGTCACATAGCAACAATTCCTCACAACAATCATTGTAAATATTTCTTATAAATGTGTATTAGATCTAATACAATGAAAGTGTAAAAACATGAGCTGCAGAGGAATTTTATTTTATTCACACAGCATGGATGAACTAAATATTTTTGACACTAGAGAAAACATTTCACTGTGGCTGAACCAGGACAATCTATTTTCATTTTTATTTTTAAAATTGTTCCCAGCTTTTTGAATACCAAACAGAACACTATCTTTGTAATACTTTAGTGCTTGGCCAAGCAAAGGCTACAGTTGAAATGCTGTGTGGCATATTATTATGAAGAAAAATATGGAGCTGAAAGGAGCAGAGAAAGAACTATTTATACGTATTGTTGTAACCATCCTTCTGTATTCCTCCAAAACGACAGAAAGTCTGCACAAATCTTATGAATTTTAATGGGAAATTATTCCATGGACAAAGTATATGCAAGGTCAGACCTACTTCAAGATATTATACAATTCTGCTGAAGTGAAAATAATAACTGTGTGGTGTCTTTGACCAGCAAAAACTAATAATATTCCTAATTAATGTTCTAGGCTTTGACAGGGTACATTAGACAACTCAGGAAAACATCATTCATCAAACATCAATAAAGTGAAACTGGAGAGCAATGGATAGAGTTGCAATGGAATTTTGAAATAAATTTACACCAAAACAATTATGGTTTGTAGGTTAAAGATGTGTAAGGTTACCTGAGGCTAATTTATTGATAAGATGTCTAGAAAGAAGTATTTATTAACAAATCATGTCTATATAACTGAAATAATAATCATTCCTATTGAATTGCAAACTTAGTTATGAAATTTATTAGTTTAAAAATGTCCTTAATTTTTGATTAAGGTCCTGGGCTATGATAGGAGAGTGACAATGATATTCAGTTTTATCACTGTTGGGAGTTCACAGAATTTTAGTTGTCCTCGATTTTCTTTTTTGTCCACTATTAACTCTTTCCTTTCCAGATCTGATCTGAAGGCCAAGACTTTAAGTGATTGAAGCCTGTTGATTGAACCATTACTGTGTAAGAAATTCACTCTTCATATCTGTTCTATGCCGAGTCCAATCTCTGTCCTCCATCTCTCTTCTCTTCCACTTCTCACTGCTTCTGGTTGAGAATGATATGTCCTTCTGAATTCATAAAAATTGAGTTCACTCATTTGGTCTCTGAACAATTCTTGCACAACATTTGCAAAGCAGTTTGGCAGATTCTCTGTTATTTGTTTTTGTAATTGGCTTGATTTTTATGAAGTAAATTGGAAAATCTTTGATCCCCTCCATCTTGTGAAGGGTTTCATAAACATTGCTATTTCCCAGTACTTAGCTCAAAGGCCAGGAATGATCCCTGCATTCATGAAAATGTATTCTCATGTGTTCACTGGACTAGTTATATTCAGAAGTAAAATTAGAGGGAACTGTGTGTAAATGCTCAAACCATCTACTAATGGTGCAGCAGCACAGTCAGATGCCTCAAAGCTTAATGCCAACCTCCATTAGTGCAGAGATTGCAATTACTTGCAATGACTCTATAGGTTTCTTCTCGATGTTTTGCTATCCTGCCATGAAGTCTGTAGAGCAGACCCGATGGGCTGAATAGCCTAATTCTGCTCCTTTATCTTATGCTCCTATGTCTTATGTGCCAAAGATGTGGGTGGCATGTTAATTGTTCACCATAAATTGTCCTTACTGAGTAAGTGAGCGGTAGAATTTGGAGGGAATTGGTGTCAATGTCATTATAAATGGATACTAAATGACTGGCGCTAACTCAGTAGGCTGGAAGGCCTCTCTCCATATTGTTATTTCCATTGAATCAGAATAGGAATCAGGTTTATTATCACTGAAGTACATCTTTAAATTTGTTGTTTAGTGGCAGCAGTACAACGCCAGATCTAAAAAATTCTCTTAATTTAAAACAAAAATAAATAATGAACTAAACAGTGCAAAAGATGAATAATGAGATAATATTCACAGGTTCACGGGCCATTCAAAAATCTGCTGGTGGAGCTTTGACATCCCTTTTAGGAGGACTCAAAACATTTTGACGTCAATAGTAGAATAAATTATGTGGCAAATAGGAAACACAATAACTAGTATACTGTCCCAAAAGCAATAAATTGAAATGAATAGAAAACAGTTTTAAATGATGTTGGTTGAGAAATTGGCCTGGGTGCCAGTATTAACTTTTTGAAAATAGTGCCATACTATCTTCCATATTTTCCTGCGAGAACAAACAGGGTCTGGGTTTTACTAATTTTGATATAACTATATAAATACACTGTCTTTGTGGAATACTATGAATATTTTATACCTCTGTATTTTTACAGCATTGCCAGGAAATGATAGTGTTACTTTTTTTCGGCATGGCACTCAGGTCTCAGCCTAAATAGTATGCTCAAATCGTTGAAGAAGGACTCGAACTTCAGTCTTTCAATTTAGAGGGCGAAGTGCTACCAACTAATTTGTGGCTGACACTAAGGAGTGGAAATTAATGTTTGTGAAACCAAGAATAGCAAATTTAGTTCATAAATTATTAAATGCCTAATATTAAACTCTGTTATGAAAATATTGCCATGAAATGCACACAGTCTTTTTTTCCAGGGGAAAGGCAAGCAAAAACTAAAGGGCTTTTGTTTCAGATATGATGGCGATGATTTAGAAGGGACCTGAGAATCAACTTCCTCACAAAGAGGTTTGCACTATAAAAATAAACTACTGAAGTATTTGAGGCTGGTGTGACAATGACATGTAAGTAACATTTTGATAAGTATATGAATAAAAAGGATGTATGTCAAACATGGGCAGATAGTTAGCTGGTGACCTTGGTCAACATATATGCATATGTTCTGTGCTGTATTGCACTTGACTCCAAATAGTGATAATTGTTTGAAACTACATAGATTAGAAAAATGATCCAATTCTACTTAAGGTAAAAAAATAATTATTTTGCTGTCTGAAATGGTAACAATTGGTGGGAGAACCCAAAAGTTTACAGTGTTACTTCTACCAAATTTGCATGAAATTGGACAATTTCTCAAGAACTTTAAGTGCAAATCATATCTCCATTTTCCATAATCTTCTGCAAGTTGGGAACATTAAATAAGATGCCAGAAAGTGGTTTTGGTCCCAGATCAAATTAATCACCTTTGATAGTTTCTGCATTTACCAGACATTCAATAAGTTTCAAAAATTGAGTAATATTTACCAGATATAGGGACATAAGTGCATCTATTAAAAGAGCTAATGCCTTTTTTGAAAACTCCTTTGCAAAAATGTTAAACAAAAGCAACGAACAACTATGCTTTATATTTTGCCTTCATTATCTGTCCATGTTACAAAAATGTTGAATGTCTCTAAAATTCAGAAAGAATTAAAACTGAGAAATATTAAATGATTTTAAATTATAAAACATTAAATGCAGTATTTAATGTTAAAGTGAACAAATTAAAATGTGAAACACTGAAAGCATAATGTATGAAATAAATGATATCATTAAAAATATAAAAATATTAACACTTCGGTTTCATGAAGCAATCTCCTCCATTGAATCAATGGAGAAGCACTCCCATATATGGTCCAACTTGCCACAGCTTGTTAATGCAGATTCCTTGGGAAATCATTGCAATTTTATGGTTCGATGCTACATTCAGTGTCAATATAAGAGTTCAGTCAGATAACTGTTGCAATTTGCTGCTGAAAAAATCAGAATTGGAATCAGATTTGTTATTTTTGCCTTATATGACATGACATTTATTGTTTTGTGGCAGCAGAACAGTGCAAATACAAAAAAAAACTAATTGACAAAATAAATAAAGAGAGAAAAGATAATGAGGTATTGTTCATGAATTCATGAGCCATTCAGAAACTTGATGGCAGAAGGAAGTAGCTGTTTTTGTGTCGTTGACTATAAGTTTCTAGGTTCTTTTGCTTCCTCCATGATGGTAGTAACAATAGAAATTTGCAGGAGTTTTGGTGACTTACAAGTTCTTCTCAAATTTCTAATGAAGCTGCTTGTGTTCCTTTTTTATGTGATTTCGTCATGACAGGGTCCAATTGGAGAATATATCTTATGAGTGAAGGTTAAGCATACCAGGGCTTTTTGAAGGAGAATTGGAAGTGTTTATATAGAGACATATAAAATTATGAGAGGCATACATTGCATGGATAACCAATGTCTTTTTCTCAGATTGGTAAAAGCCAATACCAAAACACATGCATTTTCGATGAGTCGAGGAAAGTTCAGGATAGATGGCAGAGAAAGGTCTTTTACATTGGGAGTGGTAGATGACTGGAACAGTTTGCTAGTGGTGATAGCAAAGACTGATGCATTAGGGACATTTGAGAGACTCTTAGATACACACATATATGTTAAAAAAAATAGAGGGTTTTGTGCTGTGTAAGAGGGATAGGTTCCAATGATCATGGGGGAGGTTATATAGGTCAGCACAAATTGTGGGCTGAAGGGCCTGTACTGTTGTATGCTCTAAATTCTAGTATGAAGATATTGTAAGAAATTTTGTAAATGAATGATATCAGGTTTTAACCTCCACCAAAGTATAGCTTATTTATCTGACAATGACACAGTTGGGGGACTATTCAGCCTATCATGTCCATTCAGGTTGCAGGTAAGAAAACCCCTCATTCTTGTACATGAGAAGGCTGGACCGACCTGTGTCTCAGAGACTGAGGCTATTTCCACACTAGACCAGATAATTTTGAAAACATCGGTTTTGCTTAAAGACAATAGGCGACCACACCAGGCGTTTTTGAAAATACCTCTGTCCACATTAAAATGGATATTTTGGTGAATCTCCTCTTACTGAGCATGTGCAGGACACATCTACCGAAAAGAAGCGACATGTTTGGTGTCGAATCTTGCCGTGAAAAACTTGGTGCATATTTGTTTAGTTACAGACTAGAAAAACTTAAATGACAGACAGCTGTTGGCTCTTGTGCAGGAGGACTTAAAACTAATAAAAAACAAATATTGGAGCATATGGAGGCAACCGACAGGGAGTTCACACAGTATGACCTGGCTGATGATGAACATTGAAAAACTGACGAACTCTGTTGCATTAATAAAACCCCTTGTTAAATGTATAAACATGTCTGCATCAGTATTATCTTGTATTTCCATACAATGTTACATTGAGCTGTTACACATCTATTGTCAGAGAAGTACTTGCATAAATAGGTAAACCACCTTCATATGAGCAAGGACAGAAAACAGGGCAAAGTGAGTATACTTATTTATTCAGTAAGTTATGGGTCAAAGTATTTGCTGAATACATTTCTAACTCTTCTGTCTTCAGTCTTGTTGCTGTCTGTTCAGAAATTGTTAGGTTGCATTCAAGAAAACAATGAAATGGTGCGCTGCCATCACCATCTGTTTCGGCATGTCATGACAGCTTTTTTAGATTTCTCCAGGTACCCCATCCACACTGCTCCAGCCAATCTGGCGTTTTCAACATTACACACTCTGGAGGGAGTTCTAGAAAAACTGCATTTTTGGGGGAGGAAAATGCCATTTTAATGTGGACGAAGGGTCAAAACGAAGAGTAAAAGCTTCGGTTATGGAATTATCCGGTCTACTGTGGACATAACCTGAGAGAGCAGAACTAACCATTGTGTCACCGTGCTCCCACTGTAAATTCAGAATTGGCCAGTTCATGTTTACAACATGATGTGGCAAAAAAATTAGTCCTTTCAGTATCTTATATTGCCTGAATCAATCTGCTGTAAAACACCTATGAGTCTTGTACTATTCACTGACAGAAGTTGACATCCATAAGAGCAAAATCACTTTACTGCATAAACTACTGAAAATAGACTTATAATTCATAACCTGGATTAGATGCAATGCCAGAAATTACTTCTGTTAATTCAATTTGCTGTCATTAAGCAAAAATTCTGAACATTGACTCATATCATGGAATGACAGAAAAATTAAAAGACACAGTGAAATTTCATCTGACCTTTGATGAAACTCATCTAAAAAGCTATGCTTTTATATATCCATTTAACCTTTCTTGGTGCATTTGAGGAGACTTAGAACTGATGTTGAATGTTTTTCAATTGATGAATTCTTCCCCTTTGTCAGGGGTGCAAATTTCCAGTCCAGCAACAGAAAGATTTGAGCCAAGAATTAATTGTGTGCAAATATAAAATTCATCTGTGAAGGGAAGTCAGCATTTGGCTTGAGATCCCTATTTAATCATAACTTGTTCAGGTACAGAGAAATTGAGTTGCTGAAAGTTTATCCTGAAATCAGAGGAATTAGTAGAACTCATAATGAACTTCCAGTCTCTGAAGCTAGATTTATTCCTGTATTGACCTTTCACCTTTAATTATTGCAAACTTGATTATTTAAATGAAGTATCTACACATAAGTAAGGATAATTTTATTGTTTTTTCTCACTGAATTAACGAATATGGAGTTTGCATGTTTTATCTATGACTGTGTTAGTTTTTCCAAGTGCTTCAGTTTCCTCCCACATTCCTAAGACACGCAGGTTGGTAGGCTAATTATTCACTTCCAATTGCCCTTTGTGTATAAATGAGTGGCAGAAATAGTGGTAGGAGTTGATGAGAATGTGCTGAGCATTAAAAATGGGAATAATGTCAGGTTAATGAAAATGAGAACTCAATTTTGATTTTCCTCTATCTGAAAAGCACAATTTGTTTTTATTTATATAAGCATCAACAGAAACTTCTTTAGCTAAAACTGCACTTTGATTGCTCGACAAGATACGTGGAATCTATTCCTTGTAAGAACATCATTGGCTTCTGGCAGGTTACAGAAAGGGACCAAAGGAGTGACTGATCTTTGTATTTTTGCTTTTGGGGATTTTCAAAGCTTCCATTTCTCTTGGAAAACTGATGTCTGTAGGTAGAACAAATAGAATTTGTGAACCAACAGATTCCATTAAGATAACTACTCCTGCTACAGATAAGGAGAATATTTCTAATTATCATCCTTACTTAGCTCATAGCAAAATATAAAGTTGCTGCACCAATATTCATTATTAAGATTCAGTTTCCATATACTTTAAAAACATGTCTGGAAGTCCATTTTCAATAATTCTGTAAAACATAACATGCAAAACAAATTTTAATTGCTTAAATATAATCATACATAATTGACTCCAATCATAATATAATGTGAGTAAATTACTTTGTTATTGCAAAATGTGAAAGAAACCACCAGGGACAGTTACTGTGGTAAATTCAGCATGGTGTAACATACTGGTCATTGGTTCTACTGAAGATTTGCTACCAGTTTTGAAGACGAGTCATTCTGAAAGCATTCTATCACATTGCCAATGTAAGCATGTTGATGATTCTGTCCTACCAAATTGGATGGATCAAAAGCATTTTAACAGATCTATTCAGTAGATAAATTGCCATTATGTGGCAAGAAGAGCCAAATCAAGCCAATAATCAAGCCAAATCAAGCAATAAGATGTCTTGGAGTCCAATAGAATCATGGAAACTAAATCTTTTGCTGTCTGACTCTATGCCAAACATCAGTCACCCATTTGCTCCAATATTCTTTGTCCCCTTTGTCTTCAGAAGCTGAGTCTGGCCAGGTTCAAGTATTTCATAAACTATTTGAAAAGAGAAAGTTATAACAGTACTTGAGGGCAGGGCCAAAGGAATATTTGTAGAATATGCATCATGTAAATCAAAAGAGATTGTGAGAGGAGCAGAAAATAGGATATAAAAAGACGTATTTGCTTTTGACATATTGTTATACTTAAGAATCTCTGCCAGGCAAGAGCCACAGGCTTTGTGTTCGCATTCTTTTAATCACTGACATAACTTCTGAATTTCTCTTGCTTCCAACAAATGTGCTTTTGTTAATGGCAGCCATTGTGAGTCATTTTCTGAATAAGAGGAAACTTTGACCATAAGACCATAAAATATAGGAGCAGAATTAGGCCACTTGGTCCATCAAAATATGCTCTGCCATTCCATCATGGCTGATTTATTATCCTTCTCAGCCCCATCTGCCTGCCTTCTGCATGTAATCTTCGACATCCTGACTAACCAAGAGCCTATCAACCTCTGCTTTAAATATACTCAGTGACTTGGTCTCCACAATTCTTTGGCAATGAATTCCACAGATTCACTACCATCTGCCTAAAGAAATTCCTTCTCAATCATGTTCAAAATGGATGCCCCTCTATTCTGGGGCCGTGCCCTTCAGCCCTAGAATCACCCACCATAGGAAACATCCTCTCCATATCGACTTTTCTATGCCTTTCATTATTTGATAGGTTTCAGTGAGATACCCCCCTCCACCCTCTTAAAGTGGGTACATAGCCAGAGCCTTCAAATACTCCTCCTATGTTTTCATTCCCAGAATCATGAACCTCCTCTAGAACCTCTCCAGTGCTTGCAGATAAAGGGGCAAAAACTCCTCACAATATACCCTATGCAATCTGACCAATGATTTATAATGCCTCAGGATCACAATCTTGCTCTTATATTAAAGTCCTCTTGAAATGAATGCCGATAGTGTATTTACTTTCCTTACCATTGACTTAACCTGCAAGTTAATCTTTAGAAAATCTTGCACAAGGACTCCCAAATCCCTTTATACCTCAGTTTTTTGAATTATTTCTCCATTTAGATAATAGTCTATACCTTTATTCCTTTCACCAAAGAACATGACTATGTGCTTCCCCATGCGATATTCCACCTGCCACTCCTTTGCCCATTCTCACAATCTATCCAAGTCCTTCTGCTAACTCTGCTTCCTCAACATTTCTGCCACTCCACTTACCTTTGTCTTGTTTGGCAAACTTGGCCACAAGGCCATTAGTTGCTTAATCCAAATCAATAAAATAACTTGAATAGAATCAGTCCTAATACTGAACCCCTGTGGAGCAGCACTCCACCGGTTGCCAACCAGGATAGGTTCTGCTTCTTTGCCTCCTGTCAATCAGCCAATCTTCTACCCATGCTGTACCTTTATTGAAAACGATTCACTCTTATTAAGCAGCTTAATGTGTGGCACCTTGTCAAAGGCCTTTTGAAAATCTAAATAACCAACATCCACTGACTCTCCTTTGTTTATTTTACCTGTTATTTTCTCAGAGAATTCCAACAGACTTGTCAGGCAAGATTTCTCCTTACAGAAACCACACTGCTTTTGGCCTACTTTATCCTGAGGCTCCAAGTACCCGGAACCTCATCATTATTAATGAACTCCAACATTTTCCCAACATCAGAAGTCAGGCTATTTGGTCTATAATTTCACTTCTTCTGCCTCCCTGTTTTTTTATAAAACGAGTGGAGTAGCATTTGCAAATTTCCAGCCCTCTGGAACCATTCCAGAATTTTGTGATTCTTGAATAATCATTATTAATGCCTTGACAATCTTTTCGGTTAGCTCTTTCTCAACTGTGGATGTAGTTCATCTGGTCCAGGTGTCTTATCTACCTTCAGAATTTCAGCTTCCCAAGCAACTTCTCCTTAGTAATAACAACTATACTTCTGCCCCCTGACAATCTTGAATGTCTTCCACAGTGAAGAATGACGCAAAAAACTTCAGGATCAGAATACTTCAGAAACAGGTTCATGAACCATTATTACGGTTCAGCGGTCAGATTATTGAACCAGAGGGGACAATTTCACTCTGGTTTGCTTGACCATCACTAAACTGTTTCCACAATGTATGAACTCACTTCCAAGGGCACATCATCTCTGTTGCAAGGACATGGCAGTGGAACAAACCCAAGTGCTGAACATGGGCGAGGAGGCCGAGTTGG
The DNA here is from genome assembly GCF_030144855.1 of Hypanus sabinus. Classification (NCBI taxonomy): domain Eukaryota; kingdom Metazoa; phylum Chordata; class Chondrichthyes; order Myliobatiformes; family Dasyatidae; genus Hypanus; species Hypanus sabinus. The sequence continues at coordinate 66,188,955 of NC_082713.1, read as the reverse complement.
GATGTGTTGCTGTTGTAGCAAGCATGGGAAGGGTTCCAAGGGAGTCTTTGCCCAGAGACTTGGTTCTAGTAGATAATTCAGGAACAAGGTTATACTTAGAACTGATAGTCCTAAGTCCCATGGAATGAGGTTACACATACATGAGTCAACCAACAAACTGGCACCTTCTAGTTGTGGTCACAGGATTCTTATGCTGCATTGGTTGATGGAATGCAGGTGTCTGTAGTTATTGGAACCAGGGAATGCTTAGGAACTAAACTAGGTGGTTAAGGCCCAATTCCTGAGGAAGGTAGCCAGGTGCCAGAAGGGACCATGACAGTCTCATGTTCTCGATATTTATTGCTTATTGATTTATTATTATTATTTTGCTTGTTTTTTTTGTATTTGCACATCAGTTGTTTGTCCTTCTGGTTGGGTGCAGTCATTCATGGATTTTATTGTGTTTCTTGAATTTAGTGTATATACCCCAAGAAATTGAAGCTCAGGGTTGAATAAGATGACATATATGTACTTTGAACTTTAAACTTCCAAGTTCATCCTCCATTTCTTTGTCCTCCATTACTACCTCTCCAGTGTCACTTTCTTACGGTCTATAACCATGCTCACTTCTCTGTTACTCTTTATATATGAGAAAAATCTTTTGACATTCTCTTTCATATTTTCTGCTATCTCACCTTCATATTTCATTTTTTCTCTCCTTATGTTTTTTTTTAGTTGCCTTCTTTCGGTTTCTAAGAGCTTCCCAAATCTCTAACTTCTCTAAGTTTTGTTGTATTATATGCCCTCTTTTTTGTTTTTATGCTGCCTTTGACTTCCTTTGTTACCCACTGTTGCCTTGTCCTCCCTTTAGCATACTTATTCATCTTTGCAATGTATCTATCATGTATCGGAATTGCTCCCAGGAACATCAGGAATCGCAGTTGTGCCGTTATTCCTGATGGTATTCCCTTGCAATCAACTTCAGAATCAAGTTTAACATCACTAGCATATGTTCTGAAATTTTTGTTATGTTGTGGCAATAGATTGCAATATATAATAATAAAAAACTAATATATAATTACAGTAGGAAGTATGTATATATACTCTATATTTTTAAAAGTTAAATTAAATAAGTAGTGCAAAAAGTGGGGAAAAAAGTAGTGAGATAGTTTTCATGGGATCAGTGTCCATTCAGAAATCTGCTGTCACAGGGGAGGAAGCTATTCTTAACTCATTGAGTGTGTGCCTTCAGGCTCATGTACCTCTGCCCTGATGGTAGCAATAGCTAGCTCTGCTCTCGTGACTCTTTAATTCCCTTTATTCCTTTGTAATACTGATACAATTGACCTTACCTTCTCCCTCTCAAATTGCAGGGTGAAGGCTATCATATTATGATCACTGCCTCCCAAGAGTTCATTTACCTTAAGATCCTTAATCAAAACTGGTTCATTACACAACACTCATTTGAAAATTGCCTTGCCCCTACCTAGCTCAGCCACAAGCTGCTCTAAAAAGCCACATTGTAAGCACTCCACAAATTCTCTTTCTTGGGATCCAGCACAAAACTGACTTTTCAAATTTACCAGCATATTGAAATCCCCCATGACTATCATAACATTGCCCCTTCGACATATTTTTTCAATCTCCTGTTGTAATTTATATCCCACATCCTGGCTATTGTTCAGTGGCCTGTGTATAACTCCCATCAGTTTCTTAACACTGCCCACAATGATTCTACATCTTCTGATCCCATGTCACCTCTTTGTAACCATTTGATTTCATTCATTGTTTACAGATTCACCCCACCCCCTCTGCCTACCTGCCTGTCCTTTTGATACAAGGTGTACCCTTGAATGTTAAGCTCCCAGCTATGATCAACTTTTTGCTACATCCCAGTGATGCCCACAACGTCATACCTGTCAATACTTAACTGGTACAAGGTCATCTACTTTTTTCCACATACTACGTGCATTCAGGTACCTTCAGTCCTGTATTCAGCACCCAGTTTTGCCCCTGTTATACTTCACATCAACCCACTGACTGCAATTTTGCCCTATCATCTGCCTGTCCATCTACACAGTCTCACTACATATTGCATTGACTTATATACCAACAACCCCATCCTCAGCCTTATCACTCCCGTTCCCATCCCCCGTCATCTTAGTTTAAACTCTCACAAACAGTTCTAGGAATAATGTTAGCAATCACGTTGGTCCCCCTTGGATTCCTTGTGTAACCCAGTTATTTTTACCCCGGAAAAGATCCCAATGATCCTGAAATCTGAAACCTTGCCCTCAGATACCACTTTCTCAGCCACTCATTCATCTATACTATCATCCTATTCTGAACTTGGAGGTACTGTTCTTCAGCCTTTTCCCTAACTCCCAATATTGACTGCACAAGACCTCTTCTCCCTTTCTACTTTTGTCATTGGTTCCAATGTGTACCATGATCTCTAGCTGCTCACCCTCTTTCTTGAGAATCTTCTGCAGCCACTCAAGACATCCTGGACCTGAGCACTTCGGAGACAATGTTACAGAGGCAGACTCAATAATAGGATGTCATAACTTCCCTCCTCCCAATACACACATATATTTACATATAGGATGGAAGATACTGGAACTAATTGATCAATATTTGCCAATCACTGAAAGTCAAATGATCATTATCTATATAAAGGGAATATAAATGACAAAAAGTCACCACAACTGTGATAATCTGTATCATTAGATGAAAATTTGTGAAGATTTGATCAATTGTATTGCATTTAAGCACAACTCTGTCATACAACGACTACAATGGTGAATGTCTTAGATAATTTCTTACTATTATTGACTATGTAAGTTGTGAAATGTGGATGTGAATACTAGAGTGATGGTAAATTCAAAAATATTCTGCAGTATCTTAGTATTTTAGATTGTGCATGTGATTGATAGGGTTGGTAAGTAACCCGAGAGATTGTAGATTATGGCACAATGAGTAAGGGTTGTAGTTTGATTGTTAACAATGGAAGTTGATGACCTTCAAAATATAGGTGAAGTCATTGAATCACTTCCAACATCAGTATCCAGGGTACTTCACCCACTACCATTTCATTTGGCTTGGCTGTCTTCCTAGGCCCCTTTGCTTTGTGGTGCAATCATCTTCTCCCCTGATAAAAAAAAAAGGTAACATGAACCATGTTGGAAATTCAGGGCATTTGCTCTCTGATTTGTTTGACATTGTGTCAGAGTCATACAATATGGAAATAGGCCCATTAGCCTACCAAGTCTACATTAACCATCAAGTGTCAATGTACACAAAACCTACACTAATTCCATTTTATTCTACCTACATTTTTATCCATTTCTACTGATCATCTGCACACTAGGGTAATTTTCAATGGCCTATTAGGCTGTCAATCTGCATATATTTGAGATGTGGGAGCAAGCAGTATACCTGGAGGACACTCACAAGTTGAGAGAGATACATGGCTTTCATCTAGCTTGCCAAACCAAGACAATGATTTGCTGTGTCCTGTATGAATCTTCCCTTTGATATGTACAGATCTAGTTTTAATCGTGGTCGGTTAACAAAAATTCGTCACAGTATGACATGTACAGCACCAAGGCATAAGCAGTGCTTTGAATGTGAGAATGGTCGCTGAAAGCATATTAACATGATGGGGCCACATGATTTATGTGCAACCTTCACTGGATCATATCTGTATAGGTAAGGGAATAATTTCAATACTCATTCTCCATTACCATCCAGTTCGTGGCTTGTTAAACTTTTGCCCTGATGAGACAGGGAAAGGCACTCTTTGAAGTTAAGACTTTATTTCTGATAATACTACTGGGCACTGAGGCACAATGTAGTAATAATTTGATGTTAGGTAGAACATCAATTTGATGAGAGGTAGAACTTCCTGCCATCACAGTCCAAAATATTATCAGGCTTCAGTGATTTGGCTCAGCACAAAGGCTTTCATGACATGCAATGGAAAACTACAGAAGTTTTTTAAAAACTCACTATGGGATTTTATAATAATCTGTAATTTCACAGCTGCCATTTCTAATATAAGAAAATTCCATATAAAATCCAGATTTATTTATTGCTTTAGGATTAAATTTCATGTTTCTGGATCATTACTAAGAAATAGAGTTCATTAATAATCATTCTACTTCCTTGTCTATTAATAGTCACTCAGCATTCACCCAAGCTCTGCTTTATACTGATTTGTGAAAGGTTGTGCTTTATGTCAAAGTCTTACCTTCAGGGTAATTTCCATCTGCCAGGACAGTACAATGCAGGAACAAGCCCTTCAGTTTACAATGTGTGCTAAACTATTTAAACTAATATCTAGTCACTTTTGCCCACTCATGATCCATATCTCTCCAGTTTTTGCATATTTACGGGCGTTCCTAACATTCTCTTACTGTTTTTATATTTGCCTCTACCACCATCCATGCAATGCATTCCATTTGTCAACCATTCTCTGTGTAAAAAAGGCTTGCCCTACAAATGTCCTTCGAAGTTTTTCCTTCTTCCCTTTCCCATCTCATAATTTTATAAACATCTGCCAGGTCTGCTATCAGTTTCCAGAGAAAACAACCCTAGTTTGTCCGACTTTAACTTCTAGCACAAACCAGGTAGCATCCTGGTAAACCTCTTCAGCAACCTCTTCAGCCTTGACCTTCCTATAAAGGGGATGATCAAAATTGAACGTAATATTCAAATATAATCTACCAGAGCTTAATAATGTGGCAACCTAACTTCCTCTCTCTAGAACTTCACTAATAAAGGCAAGCATGCCATGTGCCTTTCAGTGCTAGTACATGGCTTTGTTGAATTAATTATGCAATGTTGCATTTGGCTTCTGGATTTTATGTCCTGTAAGTTCCTAAACTTTGTATAGTTTAATTAAGATTGTATCATTCTAGATACATATTGCCTGAGCAATTATTTTCAAATTTTATTTTCTTTATGGAAAACAAGTATCTCAGACAGCATTATTTTTGTTGAGAATGCTGGTGATTTACTTGTTTTCTTTTACAGTGGTAATAGCATGACATACTGTGCATAATTATGCAAAGATAGATCAATAGTTATATTGTTGCAAAAATTTCACCATGGTTATTATCTATGAAAAGTAAGATTCAAGTATTTATGCCTGGTGCGAAAAACAAAATGCTGGAGGGACTCCGTGGATTAAGCACCATTCAGTGAAAGACAAAGGAGTAGTTGACATTTTGGATTGAAACTCTTCAGCTGAACTGAGAACGCAGAAGAGATATTGCTGGTATAGTTGGTGGGCGGGAGGGAGTAAGACAGGGACTGTAGAAGCTGGTGGTGATAGGGGAAGTCAGGTGAGAAGACTGATGTTGGGCAATAGAACCAGGTAGGAGAGAGGAGCAAAGCCTCCACTAACAGTGGGAGCATAAGAAAACAAGTATAAAGGGAAAGAGAAACTGAGTGGGCTGGTAGTAGTGGAAAATGAGCACAGACGCTGTACTTCTATCCTCACTCTCCTCTTCCGTTAAACAGTATATGGATCATCCTATCTTGGTCCTCACCTAACACCTACCATCTTCTACATTAAGCATATCATTTATCATCATTTCCATGGGAACCACTCTGTGTGACTGTGCAGTCAGTTTATCCTCCTCCACTTGTCTTATTTTGCTGCCACAATGAAGTGAACAGAAACAGATGTATCACCTCACATTCTACTTGGATATCCTACAATGCAATTCAAAAGTAAACATTATCAAACTACATACACAACACCATATACAACACTGAGATTAATTTTCTTGCGGGCAATCACAGTAAATACAAGAAACACAAAAGAATCAATGAAAGACCACATTTAACAGGATAGACAAACAATCAATATGAAAAAGAACAGCAAAGTGTGTCAATAAAAAGGAAAGAGAAAAAATAAATGATAGTAATAATAATAATTAATAAGTGCAATAAATTTTGAAAACATGAGATGAAGAGTCCTTGAAAGTGAGTTCATAGGTTTTGTGAACAATTCAGTGATTGGGTATGTGAAGTTATCACTACTGGTTCAGGAGGCTGATGGTTGAGGAGTAATAACTTCTCCTGAACTTGGTGGTACATGTTCTGAGACTCTTATACCTTCAAATGGCAGCAGCAAGAAGAGACCATGACCTGAATGACGGCTGTCCTTGATAATGGATGCTGCTTTGCTTTCTTGCCACAATGCTCCCTGTGGATGTGGGTTGCTTCTGTGCTTTCTTTATAATGGCATTAAGGTGCTGGACCCAGGACAAATTCTCTGAAATGATAACACCAAGGAATTTAAAATTGCTGACCCTTTCCACCTCTGATACCCCAAGGAAGACTTCCGGATCTGTCCTCCTGAAATCAATCATCATCTCCTTGGTCTTTCTGGCAGTGAATGAGTGGTTTTGTTATGGCACCACACAGCCAGATTTTCAATCTCCCTCCTATATGCTGATTCATCACCACTTTTAATTTGACGTACAATAGTGGTGTCATCAGTAAACTTGAACATGGCATTTCAGCTGGGCTTAGCCTCACAGTTGTACGTATAAAGTGAGTAGATCAGGGGGCTAAGCTTGCAGTCTTGTGGTGCATCTGTGCTAATGGAGATTGTGGAGGAGATTTTGCTAGCAATCTGAACCAACTATGATCTGCAAGTAAGGCAATCAAGGGCCCAGTTACAAAAGGAGAAATTGAGACCTGGATTTTCAATGGGATGAACACTGAATTTACTAATTCCAGGTCGCTTGCAACCACAGTGTTAATACTTATTTGCGCTAGTGGACCTGAGCCTTCTCACATTTTGTTGACTTTTTCCATTTCTCACTACCTGATTTCCTAGATTAGTCACCTCTCCCCACCTGGGTCTGCTGGTCCATCACTTACCAGCCTAACCACCTTGATTTCTTCTGCAATGGCATCTACTTCCTACTTGCATCCACATCTTGGTCCATTTACCCATCACCCATCCTTATCTGGTTCCATTTTTCACCTTCCAAACTCTGTTTCTACCTTTCATCTCCTACACCTCTCCCCGCACCACCACTTGGCTCCATCTGACCATGATTCTCCACCTCACTTATTTCCACTTTTTGTAGGGTAATATAAATGGGAGAAATGTCCATAATTGACAAAACACTGACATCGAGTTGGGCTTTTAGCTTTAAGAGGCTGCTCTGACATGATGATGTGTAACGTAAGGATTTTTAGCGAGCTTTTGTGCTTGGGTTTTGGAGTTTAATAAAATGTGTTATGGTTTCAGTAACATAAACCACCTCACTTTGCTTTTTTTGGGAAAACCTACATTATCATCTCGATCTGCCCATATCACAACAGTCTCCCACATCTCTCTGTACTATGTTCCCACAACACCCTCAGTCCTGAAAACATTAACCTTTCCTTTGCTTCCACAGATGCTGCTTGCCTAGGTAATCTTCTTTTTCATTTTTGCTCCAAAATCCAGCATCTGTTCTTTTTCTAATTAAGCCTAATATTCATTGTTCTTTTATAAGGATTTTCATTTTCTCCTTTTTCAATTGAGCTGATAGATATAATAAAGACTAAAGAAGACTAAAGGTAGGCTATGTACAGTAGAACTTGTCAAATAATATGGATACACATTTTGATGTAATATCTTTGAGGAAATATCCATGCCACTTGGAGACAAGCTTGTGACTCTTGGAGACAAGGAAGCAGAGTTGGAAACTTACGCTTTGAATGTAGTAATTAGATTAAAGGGAGCTTTTGGAGAAGTGGAAGTTTATGACAAGATTGACAAAAGATGAGAGAAAATTTTATTTGAAAGTCTTAAAATTTGCTTTCTCATAAATAAACACTAGGGGTAGCTGTGTACACACTTTTTCAGTTGTGCACACTTAACTCAAAAAAATTGCAATATGTTGTACCTAAATACCATGACATATTTGCTTCTTGTTTGAATATTCTTTCATCATTTCTAATTTTAAGAGTTATAAAGTGCAGTAAAGACAATGAATGATCTCTTTACCCTTTTTTTTATTTATCTAGCTTGAAACAGTTAAGTACAGCATTTCTGGTAAATTGGTTTATACATGTACCGGGGACAGTGAAAAACTTGTCTTGCACATCTTTCATACAATTAATTCATTACTACAGTGCATTGAGGTATTATTGTACTGGATAAAACAATTACTCAGTGCAGAATATAGTATTACAGTTAGAGAAGAAGTGCAGTGCAGGTAGAAGATAAGGTGTAAGGTCATAAAGAAGATTGCAAAGTTAAAATTTCATCTTAGTTCATTACATAATGAGAGTGGGGTAGAAGCTGACCTTGAGCCCGGTTGTATGTGGATTTCGTTTCATAAAATCATTGCTGAAAGGATGGGTGCAAAGAGAAAATGTCCTAGATAGGTTGGGTATTTGTTTATGATCTCTGCTTTACTGAAGCAGCTGCTGTTGAGGGAAAAATTGACTGAACATTCATTCAACCTGATGGATTTTCATCAGAGCAGACAAAATGGCATCAATCTAAATGTTAAACCACAGAGCCAAGTTCTCCCCCTCTCCACCTTCCCCATCCCTTCCGGTTCCCCTACCCCCTCCTTCTCTCCCTTTCCTTCTCCCTGCCTCCCTTCCTGTCTCCCTCCACAGATATTGCCTGACCTGCTGACTGCTGAGTACTTTTAGCATTTTGTTGTTGCTGAAAAATATTATCAGAAGTTTCTATTTAATGATACCCATAAAGAACTTTATACTTTCTTGAATGTATTGTAATATTTATGGAATGATGAAAATAGCTGAAATTCATATTTTATATCCTGTTCCTAATACAGTAGTCGAGACAGCATTTGAATGAATCCAGATGTAGCAAGTGAGTGTTGGTAAGATTTTAAAAAATTGACAACCTGAAGCTTCTGCAAAACATAGGTGAATAAATTGTGAGAATTTTTCCTAACAAAATAATTTCTTGGAAAATGATTTTACTTACCATAGATAATGTTGTTTGTACTTTTCTGGCTTTTTTAAAATATACGAATGAGCACAAGATTTAAAATGTGAATAGGGCTTTTAGGAACTTTTCAGCAGGCTTGAGATATCACATTTTTTGGGCATTTGGCAAAAGCCTACAAAAAGAAGTGAGGTTTAAGCAGAGTGGACATTGTTGGACTGGACAGTGTTAGAATGGAGAGCTTGAGGATTTGGCTCAAGAGGCTTTAGCGAGAAGAGTAGGGGCTAAGGAAAGTTTCTGGCAAATGTCTTTCTTATGTTTGTCTATTAATGCCTACCTAGAGTAGTGAGAATGAATCTGGGAGATAGTGGAGACTTCCAGTTCCCTTGATAACTATGTATGTGTGAAATGCATCCAGTTACAGCTCTTAACAGACTGCGTTGGGGAACTGGAGGTGCAGCTGGATAACTGAATGCTCATCTAGGAGAACCTGAAGGAGATAGATAGGATGAGGCTTTCCTTTCCAGGACATCAGAGATATCCTTCTTCTTCTTCAAAGAATGCTGTATCCCTTCCTCTACCATTGATGCTGCCCTCACCTGCACCTCTTCCATTTCCCAAACATCCATGTTCACCCAATCTTCCCTCTGCCTTAACAGAGATAGAAATCCTCTTGTCCTCATTCAACACCCCATGAGCCTCCACATCCAACACATCACTCTACACAACTTCCACCATCTTCATTGTGACCCTACCACAGAACACATCTTTACCTCTCCTCCCCACACTGCTTTTTGCTTCAGTATTCAGTGATTGGTCCCTCTGTGATTCCCATGTCCATTTGCTCCTCCCCACTAATCTCTCTCCCAGCACGTATCCCTGCAAATGGCAGAAGTGCTGCACCTGCACGTTCACCTCCTCCCGCTCCTCAATTCAGGGTCCCACACAGTCCATCAAGGTAAGGTAGTATTCACCTGCAAATTTGTTGGGTTTATCTACAGTATCCAACATCGGTGACATCCATTAAAGATTGGGGGGTCATTTTGTCGAGCACCTCAGCTCCATTCGTAATAAACAGCATTTCCTGGTGATCAGCCATGTCAACTCCAATCCCCATTCCTGTTCTGACATGTTGATCCATGGCCTTCTTTTCTGTCACAATGAGGCCACTGTCAGGTTGGAGAGCAACCCCTTATATTCCGTTTATGTAGCCTCCAACCTGATAGCATGAACACCAATTTCTACAACTTCTGGTGATTATTTTCCCTTTAGCTTCCTTGTTCTTCATTTCCCCACTCCGGCCTCTTACCTCTTCTCCTCACCTGTGTAACACCTCCACCTACTGCCCCTTCTCCTTTCCTTTCTCCCATGATCCATTCTGTTCTCCTATCAGCTTCCTCTTTCTCCAGCCTTTTCCAGTTATCAGCTTCCAGGTTCCTACTTCACCACCCCCCCACCCACCCACCTGGCTTTAACCTTTTAGAAATGAGAAAATCTGCAGATGCTGGAAATCTGAACAACGTATACAAAATGCTGAAGGAGCTCTGCAGACCAGGCAGAATCTGTGGAAAAGAGTACAGTCAACTTTTCTAGCTGAAATCCTTCGGAAGGGCTTTTAGTTTGTCCTTCTTCCCCTCAAGCTTTTGGGTGTGTTACTCCTTTGCTTCAGCATTCACCAGTGAGGGGGACCTTGACATTTGTAAGGACAGTGCAGAACAGGGTGATGTATTTGAACAGGTCAACTTGAAAGAGGATTGCTGGAACTTTTGAAAAGCATTAGGGTAGATATGTTTCTGGGGCGAGATTGAATATACTGCTGGTCACTACAGGAAGCAAGAGAAGAGATTGTTGTGCCTTTGGCTATGATCTTTGCATAACAGGATAGGTGCCAGATAACTGGAAAGTGGCAGATAAGTCCATAAGATATAGGAACCACATTAGGCTATTTGTCCCATTGAGTCTGCTCCACCATTTCATGACAGATTCAATTTTCCTCTCAGTTCCGATCTCTTGCCTGTATCGCTTCATGCCCTGACCAATCAAGCTATTGTGGGCTGAAGGGCCTGTACTGTGCTGTAATGTTCTATGTTATATATTTTACCCATCAGTAACTGTTTGTGCTCTTTATATAACTGTAGAAATAAAGCTTAGTAAGAATAGTGATCAGTAACTCTTTTTTTTGTAGATTTACTGTACTTGCAGTACTGTAGAAGTTGTCAAATGCATCAATGAACAAATATTAGAATAGATTAACATCTTTATGCCAAACGCTCCTTATAGGAACCAAGCCATACAGACACAGCTGTTCACTCCACTAGAACAATAGCAATGAGTAGCATACCAATGACTGCATCACTTGACATCAACTATTGTGAGCTTCCTTCATTTCTTATAATTACAAGGAAATAGGTCTTTACAGAAATATAATATCAGCTTGTTAAAGCATTTTGAAAGAACAAATGCTAACCAATGCCAAAGCTAAATTGTCCTACCCTTTGATTCTGTTCTTCAGCCTGAAATGCAAACATTTTTTTAAACAGGTGCTACCTGATCTGCTGCATATTTCTGTCATTTTCTGTCTTTGTTTCATATTTCCAGCACACAACTTCTTTAAAATATTGTTGTTTTTACTTATTGCCAATAACTGGTTTACTGTAGGTAATTTTTCAGTATAAAATGCAAAGTTATACACCCCCTCCATCCTCATAACATTCTACAGGGGTTGTATTGAGAGCATCCTGAGCAGCTGCATCACTGCCTGGTTCGGAAATTGTACCATCTCGGATTGGAAGACCCTGCTGCAGATAGTGAAGTCAGCTGAGAAGATCATCGGGGTCTCTCTTCCCGCCATTACAGACATTTACACCACACGCTGAATCCGCAAAGCAAACAGCATTATGAAGGACCCCACACTCCCCCATACAAACTCTTCTCCCTCCTGCCTTCTGGGAAAAGGCATTGAAGCATTCAGCCTCTCACGACCAGACTATGTAACAGTTTCTTCCCCCAAGCCATCAGACTCCTCAATACCCAGAGTCCAGACTGACACCAACCTACTGCCCTCTACTGTTCCTATTGTCTTGCTTATTACTTATTTTAATGCCTGCACTGTTTTTGTGCACTTTATGCAGTCCTGAATAGGTCTGTAGTCTAGTGTAGTTTTTTTCTGTATTGTTTTTACGTAGCTCAGGGTAGTCTTTGTACTGTTTCATGTAGCACCATGGTCCTGAAAAATGCTGGCTTGTTTTTACTGTATACTCTACCAGCAGTTATAGTCGAAATTACAATAAAATTGACTTGACTATTGATTGTTGATTATATTTACAAATTTGAAGTTAAAGATGATTAACATTACTCTTTGATTCTGAAATTACCAAATCCATTATCTATATGGTAAATTTGTGATGACATTTGGGTTGACCTGGAGATTATTCATGGTAAAATGGTGCTGGACAAATAGAGTATTATGGGACATAACATGGGACATATAATCCAACACTGTTTCAATGAACTCCAAAGCAAATGGAATCTGTTCTCCAGCTTTAGAGATAATGTATGTCATACAAAGGTAAGGAAAAATGACTTCAATAGTTGAAGTTGTAACTTTTTACTTTTACCATATAGCTACAAGTAAAGTGGTTGTGGTTGTGAAGGTCAATCAGCCTTCTCCCGAGACTTTGTACAGAAATTCCTCAGAATAGTCTCTTCAACCCAATCTCTTCTAACTGGTCTCTAGATGACTTTCCTTCGATTGTAAGGTCAGCAGTAAGAACATTTACTGGTGACTGCAAAAAATTTCAATTCCTTTCACAGCTCCTCTGATAATAACAAATGCAACAAGACCTAAAAATTGGCCACAATTAAGCATCATCTCTATTCAGTGGGTTATAACAAGAGAAAACTGAGCTTAATTACAGTAAATCAAAGCACATGAAAATGTGCTTTGCTCCTGGCATTCTTCTAAAGTAACCATGTTTGTAGGCTGCAAAATGCAACTGAATTTGCCTTTTTGTGGTTCACATTCCATATGCAATTATAAATGTGACACAAAACATTTAATGGTTTAAGTAGCTTACAATTTATTTTGTTTCTTTAGCAGATGGGGCAATAAATGACATTGCTGTAACTATAAAATAAGTCTGACTGTAATAGCAAAGCTGTATTAATGGTGGTGAAAAGATGAATTAAGACACAACAAGGCTGAGAACAATAACTGAAGGAAAGTCATTGATGGCTGGACAACTTTGTGGCAGAAGTAAATGTTGACATATCTGCAGAGGCAGGAATGCACACCTTACTGGGAAAAATGATTGTTGCAGTCAATCTACAAAGGCCTTTCATGGTTCAGTAAATGGTAAGGTAATAGGACAGGCAAATAACATACACCACACTGCAGAGGGAGCTGCAAAATTGATATAACTGCTTGAAACATGATATGGAGTTGCTTGATTGGGTCATAATGACATATTGTGGGTATTTCTGAATTCATATTTTCAACCGTCTGGATTTTACCACTCCAAGCCACCTTAGCTCGATGCTAGCATATGTATCAACTGAGAACCTACTTTTCTCAGCTCTGTTGGTTTGCTTCCCGAACCAGTTGCAATTCAAAATGTAGGTACTGTGTGAGTGACTAAATGCCATTACTGGGGCAGGTGCTGCTGGATCCAGAAGAAGCCCATCCCATAAAATGGATTAAAAAAAATACTGTTGGTAACTGTCTAATCAAGTCCACAGACTTTTCTGGCTGGCCAGTTGTCAAGATTTTGAATGTACCTAAAAAAACTTGCCTGACGTTTAAAATACTAAAAGGAGCTGTCAGATATAAAACAAAACTATTAGCATATTTAAATAATTATAATTCAAAAACATGTATTTAAAATTAAATCCAACTCTTACTTCAAGATAGAAAAGTGAATGCTAATGTATTTGAGTTTTTGATTTTAATTGATTAAAAGTGTAAATTACCTTATTCTAACTCCACTCTTTTTTTATGCTGGCACAGGAGGGAAAGAACAGCTACTGTGGAACTGTAGCTGGGTTGAACACTTCCACTGGCAGCTTTTGAACCTGCTACAGTGAAATGACAAAATAAAGTAAGGAAAATACAGTCAGGCATCAACCACTATGCTTGTGATTTCCTTATTTGCTTTGAGTTTCACTCTTTTCGAGTTATGGGAGAACCATGTTGGAATTAACTGCCAACAGCTTGACACAGAATGTTTTCTGGCATTTTTCTTCCTTAAATTTATGCTGTTTTGAAAAGACTACATAATACTAAATATTTCCTTTCTGATTAAGGTGATATAATCACAGCTGTAGGAATCGTTGCCACACTATCAGTGGTACAGTGTGATTACATTTCAACTAATAGAGAAAGCAACTGTCTAATTTTCACCTATCAAAGTAAAATGGTTTTGCTTTTGAGTCATTTCATCTAACTGCTTTGCTTAGATTGGAAAGCCATATAAATGTGGCTGATGAAGCATTGCAACATCATGGCCCTCCAGCTGTGCATACATTCTATTCCACTCCACTGCAAATGGATGATAATGAATAAGAAATATTTTACATTTCATGATTAAAGAGTATTTTCACATTTTAACAGGGCAGATGGCACAGTGACGCTCTTGAATCAGTTGGAGTTTGCTTGCTGTGACCTTTTTGCCCTACAACAGTGTCATTTGCACAATATTTTTTATCTATGCAATTAAATGAGCAGAAATGGATTGTTAACATATATCATTACACCTTATTGAAAAATAAGCTACATATCTAGCTGCCAATATGGAGGAGCTGCTTCCTAAGAAGATCCCAGTCCAGCACCAGAAACCAGTTAGGTTACTTTATTCCTTTTCCTCAGGCCCTCATCACACACAGTATCAAGTCTTCACTCCCAGGCTACCATCAATCTCACTGATTGCAAATCCTGACTCGAGTAATGCAGCTTTGCATAAACCCCAAGCCACCCCATCTTGTCACCTGTGAACTCCTTCCTTCTCCTTCAAAATCATATATTGATTGTTCTGCAAACTCTGTGCTGGTACAGTGCATGGAAGTACAGAATCCTCCAGCTGTGGGCCACTTCGCTCATCCCTGATGTCTTGTGAGCAGTCCAATGATTAAATCCCACACATGGTACACCGTACAGTGATATTGCTAGACACTAGGACCTGCATCAAAGAAATTCAAGCTCGTTGTGCCTAAACCAGCTGTAGCTTTGTGACAATTTTCAAGTTTAGGTATCTTAGTCACCCAGTCAGGGTTTGGGCTTCTTCAGTCCTAATCTGACCCACAGCCCCTCCCTGGATTTGGCATCTAATTACCAGATGTTATCTCAGACATTTCACCGGTGCAGAGAATTTCTATTTTTATGAATTGGAAACAGTGAGGAGAGAGATCTGTATTTGGATTATGGCACAGCAATATGCAGGTTATTCCCAACACAATTCTCTTTTTCAATTGTCTAGATGAATTCATCTTGTTAATCATATAGTGGTTGATTATACTGTAAATTCTGTACTTCATATGTCATCACAAAGGATAACAATTAGTTTTCAAATTGTAATCTTAAATTTGATTCAGGAAGTTTTCCTTGAATCTCAGTACTACTAAATAAAGTATTATAAATATGTGTTAATAAATATAAGTTGTAAGTATTAGGATTAATAATGTTGTTTGTAGCCATTCAATAAATAAGCTTTTCCTGGGACATTCCTTCTTTTCAGGTTTGTCCACCTCAAAAGTTATGATTATGGTAGAAGAGATTAAATTAATGAAAATTGTCATCAGTGCAATGTACCAACTAATGTAGTGACTGAGTTGTAAGTAAAGGAATAGAAAGCTAAATTATTATTTTTTCCAAGAGGCCAAGGCATATTTAACCTGAATATTCTTGCTGTAAATCACTTTAATTTGGTCATTTTGTTAGCCTTTACTTAGAAGCCACTGTGGAGCAACTCTGTAGAAGTATGAAAACCAATGAGAAACCTGAAGAGCAAGAAGTCATTCTTCTGAAATTCTCAAGATAAAAGAAAATTAAAATAATTGTTGAAGAACTTTTTATTTATTGCCACAGGGTTTAGAGCCAGTGATAAGTAACCAGTATGTACTGATAACGTATGAATAAAAGCTATGGACAAGTTTCTCTAAAAGTGATGGAAAACCATCCCCTACCCTTAGGTCATAATGTTGAAGGATCTACAGATCAAGTCCTGGTCATAAAAAAGCTAAAACAAGAGACCGATCGTGCCATTGCCTTGGTTTGTCAAAGTTGTCAAGAGCTCTGGAAAAAAAAACAATTCAGACTCAAAAATACACTAACATGTAAAAACAATTTAAGTATCAACACTTACCTCCTCCCTTTACATGAATATAGTAGCAGTTGCAACTCATTCTTCTTGTGTGGTGAGGGGAATATAAGATTTTTACTTAAAGGACTCCATGAAAAGTCAAGGGGCACATAGGAAAAATATCACAGACTACTGATAGCATCTTCAGCCATCTATATTTGGGTAGTTATTGATAATGAAGGGAAATGTCAGTCATTATGTGAATAGATTTATAGAGTAGTACAGCATCGATACATGCCCTTTGGCCCTACAAGTCCATGCTGACTACAGTACTGTCACAGTTAGTCCCAATTTCTTGCATTTGGCACATATCCTTCTGATGTTTACCCCTGCAAGAACAATCAGGTGCTTCTTAAATGATTCTATTATACTTATCTCAACAACTTCCCCAGCAGTTTATTCCATACACTCAACATCCTCTGCATGAAAAAGTTTCCCCTTAGGTTCCTTTTAAATTTTTTCCCTCTCACCTTAAATCAATGCCCCTTAGTTTTGGACTTCAATAACCTGGGAAAAGACTATTACCATTCACCTTATCTAAGCCTCTCATAATTTGAAACATTTCTATAAGGTCACCTTTTATTTTGCTACATCCCAGGGAATAAAGACCTAGACTGGCCAAACTCACCCAATAGGTCAGCTCTCCAGTCCTAACAACATTTTCTTAAATCTCTACTGCACTTTTTGGTTACCTCTTAAAACTCTAAAAAATTAATCAAGGGTAACTTTCCAAGCATAAAATTGTGGTGAACTAGGTGAACTACATATACCTGTCTGGACACGCCCCCCCCCCCCCCACTGACCACTGACTGTGGCTCCTCCCACAGACCCCTGTATAAAGGCGATTGAGGCCTGAGCCCTGCCCTCAGTCTCCAGGATGTAGTATGGTGGTCACCTACTGCTTGTTCTTTCTTCCAGTCAATAAAAGCCGATATCTCGCCTTACGTCTCAGAGAGTTATTGATGGTGCATCAAAAATCATGCTGATTCCTCCTCATGAGATTCTCTTTATCCAAATGCTGGAAGGCCCTGTCCCTCAGAATTCCCTCCAGTTCTTTCTTTGCTACTGGCATCAGGTTGAATGGCTTCTAATTCTTTGGATTGTCCTTGCAACCCTTCTTAAAGAGTGGAACAACATTAGCTACCTTCCAGTCTTCAGGATCTTAATACCTGTTCCTTGGTAATACAAATGCCCTCCAGGACATAACCACTTGTTTCCCTCATCTGTTGAGCAACCATGGTTTTATCCTCATTAAACTCCGAAGAGAGGAATATAGCTTTGCAAAGCAGCAGTTAAATAAAGCTCTGAAAGGATTACTATGGAAATTAATAGGCCTGCTGTGTCTGTAGTTGAGTAATTCAAACTCCTGAGGACTACTAATACCAATACATTGAAGCGCAACAAGCATGTTACACTCACCACTAGGAAAGCCCAGCAGAGATTTTTCTTCCTTTGCCAGCTTAGGAAACTTAACACCTCAGGATGGATCCTGATGAATTTTTACTCAACCATCATTTTGACCACCTCTATCACCATTTTGTTTCCCGTTGTCTCCTTCCTCTCTAAGTCCAGGGTACAGTGAGTGGTCCACTCAGCAGAGAAGATCATTGATTGTCAACTACTGATTAAAAAAAAAACCTGCTCATCACCAGAGCAAAAAAAGAGCTGGAAATACAGTTGGCCATCCTTATCCGTGGATTCCACATGCGCAGATTCAACCAACTGCGGATCGGGAAAACCCAGAAGTTCTCTCTCCAGCGCTTGTTGTTTGAGCATGTACAGACTATTTTTTATTGTCATTATTCCCTAAACAATACAGTATAACAACTATTTACATTGTATTAGGTATTATAAGTAATCTAGAAATGACAAAAATACAGGCAATCCCTGGGTTATGAATGAGATCCGTTCCTGAGTCCGTCTTTAAGTCGGATTTGAAGTCAGAACAGGTATATCCGGTATTATTTAGCGTCAGTTAGTCAAGTGTTTTTCTTAGTATATAGTACATATTTTACCTTTCTGTGCATATAAAACGCTTAAGAAACTACGTATTTCAATAACTAAACCATTGCGTTGCTTAGTAATAATTGTAGCTTTCATTGGGGCAGGGCCTTTCACATGCTCCCTTAAAATTGTTCCAATTGTTGACCAAATGTAGCCTAATGCTTTTCCAATGACCGATGGCGTTTCACCTCTTTCCGATTGCTCTATTACTTCCACCTTATTTTGAATCGTGATTGTGATTATTTTTGTGAACAGAAACACTGCAGATTCAGAGCTTCACCGCCAGGTCCTAACATACACCGCACTGAACATGTTAAATTATGTCTGGGATTCTGCTGGGTCCTAAAGACCACTGCACTGATCCAGTTAAATAAGGGACTTGAGCATCCGCATTTTTTGGTATCTGTGGGGGGTCTCGGAACCAATCCCCCACGGATAAGGAGGGCCGACCATATTACTGCTGACTCCACCACCCCGAGTAGCCACCTATTCAACAAATTGCCATCAGGGAGATGCTACAAGCCATCATAACCAGGACTACAGTCATCTCCAAAGCATCTTTCCTGTAGTTATCCAGCTTCTCAACAAAATTCACTCAGGTCTTATATGCTAACTGTTCCTGCACAGCAGCCATTAAATGGTCTTTCCTGCTCCTTTTGTTCTGTTGATAATTTTTTAATCTGTTCATATGTTCACATTTGATTAAGTATGATTATTGACATTGGCGCTAATTGTTGATTGCTCATGACTGTTTGTACTATTGTCTGGTAAACTGTTGGTTGCTATTGTGTTGACTGTTATTGTATTGTCCTGTGTTTTATACTTGGCTTCGAACCCCAATCAATTCTGGTATGTTTGAAATATGCATTAAAACTCCCAACCAATTCTTGTGACTTGACACATAGGTTGTCCCGCTAATCACTAAGTGAAACTACTTTCCTTCCAACTACACATTAACTTTCAAAATAGCAATAGAACCTTGGTATTTTCCTTAACTTTATCTGTCATATCTATCTCATACACTCTCAGTCTTCCTAATTTGCCTTAAGAGCGTTCAATATCTTTTTATAGCCACACTTCCTTTTTTTTATCAGAACCTAAATCCTGCCCATCTTTCTATCATGTTTCTGCTTAGTTATAATATCCCAGTCCTCAGAGCCAATATATGATCTGAGTTTATCCAGTTTATTTGTTATACCTCGAGCATTGAAATAAATGCAGTGTAGCTAAGTCTTCATTTCCCTGGCTAACCTGATTACTAAACTTGATCTTGCTGGTTTATCTGATGTATTGCTGCTGCTTAGAGCCCATCATTTCCTCCTGCTGCTCCACCAATCCAGTTTAAACACTACCATGTAGCCTTACCAAATTTCCCTGCAAAGATATTGGTTTCTCTCAGGTTCAAGTGCAACCTATCCTTCTTGTACAATTTATCTCTACTCCAGAAGAGATCCCAATTGTCCAAGAACCTGAATTGCTGCCACCTGAACTAGCTCCTCCGCCACAAATTCATCCTGGCTTATCCTTCTAATTCTGAACTTGCCAGTACATGGATTCAGGAGTAATCTGGAGATCACTACCCTTGAGGTCCTGCTTTTTACCATCTTAACTAACTCTTAGTATCCATTCTCTAAGACTTCTGACTGCATTCTGACAACCCTCATCTCAATTTGGTAAGGGTGGGGTGGGGGAGGGAGTCTACTGCATAGGATCGTAGTTGTAAAATTAGTCAGGCCAATCATGGGTACTAGCCTCTGTAGTATCCAAAAAATCATTGAGGAGCTATGCCTCAGAAAAGCGATTTCCATCATCAAGGCCCCCCACCACCCAGGACGTGCCCTTTTCTCAAAGTTACCATCAAGAAGGAGGTACAGATACCTAAAGGCACACACTCAGCGATTCAGGAATAGTTTCTTCCCTTCTACCATCTGATTTCTAAATTGACACTGAACCCATGAAACCTACCTACTACTTTTTTAATTTCTGTTTTTGCACTATTTACCTTAATTTAACTATTTAAAATGCATATATATATATATATATATATATATATATATATATATACAATATATACAAAACATTCATTCTTTCTACATTTATCAAGTCTTGCATTGTATTGCTGCAAAGTTAACAAATTTCACGACATATGCTGGTGATATTAAACCTCATTCTGATTCTGATTTTGGCTCTTGTTTTACCTATGTACATGCTGGTACATATGACAAAACATCTGGCTGTTTGTGCTCCCCAATGAGAATTTTCTACAGCCATTGCAGTAAATTTAACCCTGGCACCTGGGAGACTCTGACTCACCATCTTTTTTTCCCCCAGTCCTGATGAAGGCTCTTGGCCTGAAACATCAGCTGTACTCTTTTCAATAGACGCTGCCTGGCCTGCTGAGTTCCTCCAGCATTTTGTGTGTGTTGTTTGGATTTCCAGCATCTGCAGATATTCTCTTGTTTGTGGTAATATTGACATTTCCCTAGGAAAAAAAGAATGATATCATTCAGCACTTTTTTTTATGTCATGTTGTAAGCTGGTATTTATTTTATATCATTATTTAATTTTGTGTTAAAATGGATTGATTTAGCAGTGATGGGGTGCAGTAGAGACAATTGCAAAATTTGCAGAAATTAGATGACAGCTTCAAAGTAAGACCACATTAGTACATTGCTTGTGCTAATTTGAAACCGTTAAACATAGCTGTTTTAAGCACTCTTCCATTGCATTTGACTAATCTACCCATCAGTTTGTTTTATTTGTGCAATTTATACAATTGAAGTTCCAATGAAGATTAAAAGTCTGCTTTCAGAATAAATCTCTAGATTTAATTTCAGAGCAGGTGTGTTGACTAATCATTCATGACTTCTCTGCAATGCAAATAGCCATTTACACTCGTGTATATTACATTCTGTTTGTGTGAAAGAGAAAAAGTGAAAACTGCAGGCATAATGTTACAATGGTGTTAACTGCTATTACTGCCTGCATTGTCACCTATCATCTGTGCATCAATTTCCTTGATGGCCATCAAATTTGAGTATACTTGGACATTTGTGGTAAGTAATCTTCCATATGATCTTGGCAAATAACTTTATGAAATGGTCAATGTTTTCCTTGGCCTAGGGGAGTATATAAATGTAAATTCTTCTTATCCTCCCAGCAAACAACAGAAGAAATGGAGCTCAAACCTAGATCTCAACTGCAGACTAATTTGCATTTTAATTTTTGGATGAAGTTATTGATTCTGTATTTTAAATAGCATTTTTGGTTTATTTTCTTCATCAATCCTTCAAGATTGATAATCATTTTGTTTTGTTCTGCTTTTTTGGGGTTCTGAGATGACAACAAAAGCCATTCTGGTAGCTGCATTCATTTCCACATGTGGAACCACAGTTCTAGAGGTGACAACATGCATAAACATAATACAGATAACACAAAAAGTTTGCTTCCTGAATACTTTTGGGTGTCTCTTATGAATTTTTGGGATGCTGATCATGAAAATCACCATGAAATTTCCCTATCACACATCATATTTTTGAAATTGCATGTATTTGTTATTGCAGTACATAATTCAAGTCAATTAAAATGTTACCCACAATGTAAGCTGAAATGTTTTCTTTCTGTCCTGGATTGCTTAGGCAGGGCAGATGCTGCATGGCAGGACAGGTTTTAGAAAGGCTATAAAAGCACCTCACACGCACTCATCTATGCATTGTATTTACATGTGTATCGGTCTGTGATCATATTGATGCCTGTGTTCCACATGCATAGAATATTGCATGTACTTGTTATAATAACTTAATTGTATTTTCAGGAGTTTTTGTAGTGCAAAATGTCTTGCCAATGTTGCAACAGCCACAAAACATTCTGTTAGATTCGTGGTAAGTGTACGCTTAAATCTCAATGATGGAACATGGCTCCTTTTATTAAGAAAACCTATGACCTCTACTCTTGAAGTGAATTTGATGCCCAAGACAAAGCCCAGGCTCCTCACTTTCATTGCACAACATGCACTGTCGATCTTAGAGCTTGGCTCAGAATTACTCAGAAGTCAATGTCATTCGCTGTCCTGATAATATGGCGAGACCAGAATGATCATGTAACAAACTGCTATTTCTGTCCAACCAGTGTGTCTGGTTCCTCTGCTAAAAAGAAGAATTCCATTAAATGTCCCAATCTCCTGTGCCGCACGACAATAGTCTTCCAGCACTGAAGCCACCAGAGACATGGAGTCCAGTGGAGGTAGACGAAGATGCCATGATGCATGAGCCAGGAACAGAAAACAACATTGATACTGATACAGAGCTTGAATACTTTATGTTGAGTGAGCTTCATCTGATAACTGAATCTGAGTTAAATGACCTGATCAGAGACTTGGGTTTGTCAAAAGCAAAAGCAGAATTATTGGGTTCCAGACTGCAAGGATGGAATCCGCTGTCAGCAGACACAAAAGTTTCCTTGAAGGATTTCCATATTTGAGACAGATGTTTCCCAGAATAATTGATGCCAAGATTAAGGAAGACATTTTTGTTGGTCCATAAATCAAACAGGTTATCAATGACTGGCAATTCAAAGAACTTCTAGTGGGACCAGAGAAAATCACATGGAAGGCATTCAAGGATATTATTGAAAATGTTCTTGGCAACTGCAGAGCGCCAAACTACATGCAGTTGGTTGACAACATGCTTCAAGCATACAAAACCATGAGGTGCAACATGTCGCTAACTGGAATCCATCAATGATGGCTGATTATTGTTCGACACTTCTCAAAGCTTCACTTCTCAAAAGTCATCTAGAAAATATTTTTAGT
Organism: Hypanus sabinus; assembly: GCF_030144855.1. Lineage (NCBI taxonomy): Eukaryota > Metazoa > Chordata > Chondrichthyes > Myliobatiformes > Dasyatidae > Hypanus > Hypanus sabinus. Next base: position 66,165,869 of record NC_082713.1, on the reverse strand, counting down.
TTAGTTGAACTATTGCAAGGTGTCATCACCATTATGCAATTAAAAGCATTATATTCAATAAAAGTTAATTTCTTGTTTCCCCAAAGTCCTACAGGATACAATTTATCTAAAATTGCATTTGTTTTCGCTTGAAGCAGTCTACCGTAAACAAAAAATAATTCTGAGGAAACAACTCTGTCAAAAAATTTGCTGTCCAGTGTAATTTGAGGTTCTCAATGTCGTCCTAAATCTTTCTTATCCACTTTGAACATTCATGGTTCAGAGTTTTTTGAGTGTGTTACATTTTTTAATGACTCTTAAGTTTCTTCTCTGTCTACCTGGCAAATTCCTGTAACAGAGATCGGAGTGAAGTGCCTGCTTCAAAAATGTGGTGTTTGTTTTTAAACTTGGAAACAAAATAAAAACTAATTGAAAGGAAAACAAGATAACTTGCCGGGATAACTTGTGTGTGTTTGTTTTTATTTTGAGCGATGTGCACACTTACGACGTGCTGTTGTGATGACGTATGCCATTCACATACTTCGTACCTGTAACCATAATGAATTATTTAAACAAAGAATATTTAATCAAACAATATATTACTAAAATATTAAATACACAGCACTCTTCCCTGCCTAGCTATGACCTCCATCTCAGCTTGTATGCCTACACACACACACACATAACTATATATATATTATGTATAATACTATATATTATATAATACAATCTCTATATAGACATCTACAGCATAGTAAATTCTAAATTGTCTCATTCAGGCCTAGATTTAATCACTGTGGAGAAGTTCTTAAACTTGTGAGGTAACATCCTTTCTGACAAGAGGGATCACTCTGCTTGGTAGGTGAGACTTGTGGTTGTGTAACAATCTCTGATTTCTGGGGCCTCCTCTGTGGTGGTTGTAAGAGTTGACTCAGGGACTGCTGGGAGTGTTTTTGATAGTTCTGGACACCTGTTTTCTGGACATGTTGGCATCCTGAACAGTTCATGGCAAGCTTCACTGAATGATGTGGATCATAATGTATCAGTACAGTCACGATTTATTTTAGCATTTTAAGCTCACACTATTTTGTCTATTGCCATTTTTTCCCAATCTGCAGTAATCAGTTCAAGGGATGGAGCACAGTAACCAAGTTTGACAGGAAGTTGTTATAGTAATTGACAGATCCTAAAAAAGGACTGTAACAGGGGCTTGTCTTTTGGCCTTGAGGCATCTGCCACTGCTTGAACTTTCCCAGCGCACTTAAGTAGCTTGTGCATCAATGGTGTGACAATAAGTGATGCTTGGTTTAAAGAATTCACACTTGTTGCGTCGTGCTGTGAGCCCATGTCCTTCCTATCTTTTTAACACTGCCTTGAGATTTTGGTGATGTTCTTTGTAATCCTCACTGATAACAATGATGTTATCCAGGTAACACTGATAGCTTTGCAACAGCTGGTCCATAGTTTTTGTCAAACTGCAAATGCAGATGCTACTCCAAAAATAAGCTTATTATAGTGATCAAAGCTTTTTGTTAGTGTTTATGGTGAGTAACACTTTGGAAGCTTATTCCATCTCCATCTGTAGATAGGCCTCAGCTAAGTCCACTTTGCTGAAGTGCTTCCCTCCAGAAAGGTTTGTAAAGATAACTTCTTTCTGGGCAGAGCATATTGATCTACTTTCAGTACTGAGTTGATGGTGACCTCACAGTCGCCACAGATCCTGACAGACCAGTTCTTCTTGATTACTGGGACCACTGACGTTGCCCATGGGCTCCACTCAACCTTGGAAAGAATCCCTTCAGCCTCCATGCAATCTAGCTTACTGGCTACTTTATTACAATGGTATAGGGAACCGGATTGACTTTGCAAAAGCTGGGCATGGCATTTTCAATTAACACTATTTTACCCTCCATGTTTTTTGAGCTTTCTAATGCCATCCCTGAACACTTTACCTATTTTAATTCACCTTCAGTTGACTCTATTTCAGGGCATGCAAGTTGCAGATGAATCTTTAGCCAAGTTGTAGTTGTCTCAGCCATTCATATCCCTACAATGCTGGTCCTCCTGCTTTTACCACATACGAACTGTTACAAAGATTACCCCTTAGTATTAGTGATCAGATAGGCACAGAGGGAATCTGAATTTATGGACAAGTACCTTTGTTGGCTCAGTTGGCAAGCACAATACATGTGTGCATGCCTACTAAGATTCTTTGACCTTCCATAAACAGTCAAAGAATAGAAAAGGCAATACTTTTTACCATAGAGGTTATGCTAGCCAAGCTTTCCTTTCTGTGATGGTTGGTCTCCAGAAAGCTGTTGCTTCTTGTGCTCCCCAAATCCTTTATTCTTATTCCTTCCCATATCAGATCAATCTATGGTGCTTCAATGTTGTCGACTTAAGGATATCTGACTGATTTTTGTTAGATTCCCATTGGGTGTAGCCCAGGGTCTACAAGCAGCAATGTATTACAGCCCATCTTTAACTTCATGCTTTATGCCTTGTATGACTTCTATTGTTCTATTCAACTTTAACTGGTTCAAATGAGTCAAAGCAGGTCACCCAGGAACTGGGTCTAACGAGATCACAGATTACTTCTTCAAGCCTGTCTCAGATTTAGTAGATCATTAGCAGTAAATTATTGTGTATATATTCAATTGTTTTGTTTAAATTATCCCAGAGGAAGAATCAGTTCATTAAACAGTCCACAAAATGGAGGCTGCAAGGACAGTTTCACAAAATGGCTGACTCTATTCCTATTCACTGATTGTTCATTCTTTCTGGTTGTTGGTTGCTGCATTTCACTGTCAGAAATATCATTCCCACAGAAATTATTTTTCTCTAATATAGATTCTTAGTTGGGTATGTATAGGCTTCAGTTCAATATTTTTTTAAATGCAATTCAAACATTTCGTGGAATGACTGAAACAGTTAAGCCAGTGTCCAATTCAATTGAATTAATTTGCTGCTCACTTCTGATGTAAGCCATATTGTTTGTCTATTGTTAGTTTTCACATTATAAATTACAAAGCTTCACAGTCTGTGTCACTTTCAGCATTATCAATTTTTTTCAATAATATGCAGATTAATGAACTTAATGAAACTACAACTTGACTTTTTATCTTTTTCTCTTCCTCGGACAGTCCATTTATTTTTGTCTGTCTGACATGTTTTTCTTTGTAAGTATCCTACTTTTTTGCATTTTCTGCAAGTTTTGCCTTTAAAACTGCTCTAGTCTGGTGTATGTGAGCTCCTGCTACAACAGTAATGCAATATGTTCAACCAGGTAGGTTGCTGTTTAGATGTTGCAATTTTGTTCATTCCTGGCTGTAACTCAATTGTGTTTCTATCTGTAAGTTTTGCTTCAGTTAGGAACTGCCTTTGAATGCTTTCTTGTAAGGTTACAAAAGCTAAATGATCTCTCAGAGCATCATTAAGCCCTGACAATGTTGTCAAAGCCCTGACATTTGCTTCAATTCAGCAATGCACACAGAAATGGACTCCCCTTCCTTTTGATTGCACTTATAAAACCTGAAGAGTTCTTCAATCAACAAAGTTTTCAATTCCAGAAGTTCCTGCATTACTTTCATTACATCAGCAAAGCTCATTTCAGCTAATTTGGTTGGAGGCTTGAAACTTATAAGAAAATGGTATGCTTTTCCACCCAATGCACTCAGCAAAACTGCTACTTATTTCTTATTGTCCATTACATTTGATTTAAGATACTCTTCAATTCATTCAGTACATATATTCCAGTTATTTCTTGTGACATTGATTACATCTATCTTTCCAATGTAGCCAGACAGTTCTTTTTTTATGATTTTTGTTTATTATCATCTGGTACTTGCTGTTCAGGAACCCACAAATTTAGTCCATTTTCTGCATTTTCTTTAAACTCAGCATATCTGTCCCCTTGCGAAGAAGCAAGTGCTGCAATCTTTTTTTGACTAGTTTGTCTCACTACACTTCAACAGGTAGGTAGTCATCTCAGTCTAATTTAACTCTTCCTCATCATCACTGCTATGTTTTGTAACTTTAAAATATAAAAAAAACTAATTGAAAGTGAAACAAGGAGCCAAAATAACTTGTGTTCATTCATTTTTACTTTGCGTGAGGCGCACGCATATGATGTGCTGATGTGATAATGTATGGCATTCACATACTTCTTACATTTTACCATAATGAATTATTTACAGAAACAAAGAATGCTGTTACCAGGTATGGATATGGTCTAAGTGCAGAGTGAGAGGCACTGAAGCAGATTGATGGTTCGCAGACTTCAAGGTGAACAGTGTTAAAGGGAAAATTAAACAATAAACACTAGGCCAAACGGGGCCATTAACTAAAACTCTCAAAAAGAAAACAAAGCCTACACTGAGGCTGAAAAGAAAATCTAAGCATGAAATGAATACCGCTAGTCTTCAGAGTCAGTTAACTTGAAAGTCCAATATCTCAGGAATGCCAGAAGCAAAACAGTAGCGAAGCATTGCTATGCTCTGTCCAAGTCTCAACAAGCACTATGATAACAAGTATGGATTTAAATACTATCATGATTAAATAATAATTAGCTGACACATGCAAATTAACAAGAACAGTTGCCGTATCTACTGCACTGCTGAATCCGTGATTGTGACAAATGCATCATCAAATAATAAATTTAGAATCTTACTCAAATATTATAGAAATATCAAATACTCAACAGTGTTGAATATTCAAAATATGTATCATGCACAAGTTATCCAACTGAGCATAGACACATGGCGGTGAGGAGGTTAACTTAGGGTAGGATATTAATCTAAAATCTTCTCATCCTCCCAGCATACTTGGAGAAATTTGTAGGGGTAAAATTGGTCATATCTGTGTAGTCAATTGAGGTATTTGCTGTGGGTAACTCAAGTCACTCAAGCATATAAAAAAACAGGAATCTCTGCTGACTAGCAAACCATGAATTTCGTGCCAGCTTTGAGTTCTTGACTTCCAAACACCACTCTCCTTAATTGGTCAAAGGCTTGAGGTCACAATGAAGGTAAAGTAAAATTTTATTGTCGATATCTATCTTGGGCAAGAGGAGGTTCCTGAGATGTGAGAAGTGGACCTCATTTTCCAAAATATTGCCATGTACCTTTATTTTGGGAGGATAGTATTGTTAAGCAGGGGGAGGATTGGTAAAGGACCCATATTTGTGGAAGCTGAGTTCATAAGCTAATGATGATTTCAATTCTGCTTCTAAAATTTGTCCATATACAAAAGTAATCAGTACACTGCAGCTAGACTACTGAGGTGCATTGCTTGGAGTGGAGGTGACACAGATTGAACAGTTCCTCATTGGTCCTACTCCAGCTCAGCACTGCAGCAGAAGAGATGGAAAGGAAAAAGAAAGTAATAATGCTCTGCTGCTGGACATCAGTCTGCATGAGATGGTGCACCAGTCAACCATGGTGAACAGTCGGAGGAAACCACCAGGCACTCTAAGGCTATTTGCTGAGTACAACAGCACTTCACCCCTGGCAGAAAGAGCAAGAGAGGGAGCACGGCAAGGGCTATGTCATGAACTACATTAAATCAGTAATAAGAGCAAAATTTAGGAAAGTAACATTTTACAGGTTGTTACAGATAAAAGATGGCACACTAGAGTGCAGCAGACATCGTTGAAGTCTCTACGGCACTCAGTGCATGAATATCAGATTTTGCCTGGTGCTTATCAGATCATAATCTAAATGCTACACAAAGGAATTGTCAAACAGTTAAATTATTTGCCTGATTAATGACATCAAAAGAAGAGGAACTGCACTTGTAAAGGGTCTTTACTAGTCCAGGCCGCAAGCATCTAAAAGTCAATAAAATACTTCTAAAGACTATTCAATGTTATAATAGATAGAACATTTAAGCTAATTTGCAATCCCACAGGCAGCAACACAAAATAATGACCAGATAATCTGTTTTTAGTGAAGTTGGTTGAGGAATAATAATTGGCCAGGGCACCAGGGAAAACTTCTCTGCTCTTCCCCAAATAATGTCATGAAATCATTTACATTCACTTGAGAGACAGATCAGTTTAATTTCTCAAACGGTGCAGTGGTTGCTCAGAACTCATTCTGGACTTCGTGATTAGAATTCTGAAGTATACGTCACGATTTTCTAGGTAATGCTGGGGGTGGGGTGGGTTGGGGCAGCGCAGAATAAAGCAAATACAGATGATTAGCCCAGAATCACCTGATTCAATCTTTGTAACAGCCTCCTTTACTGTGTTTTAGATTTGATGAGCTCAAGCAACTGGAAATGCAAAGTTCAAATGAAAGTGGCACTGGAATCAGAAAGTTCAGTGTGGTTGAGTACGCGATTCCTTGGTTATAGTTGTATACATGTACCAATAATTTGGATAAACATAAGAAGCATAATTGAGAGATCTGCAGCTGATAACAAAATTGGTAGTGAGGAAAATATTGATGAGGTGAACAAAAAAGCAACATAAGAAATTCATTCAGGAGATGTTAATGTGAAATATTTATCGAGGTCATACAAGTTAAAAGAATAGTCAATTACTGAGGCGTGGAGGAACTAAGTGTATTTGGAGTCCATTTTCTCAGATCCATGAACGTATAAGAGCAAATAGGAAATATAGTTAACAATGTATTCAAAATAAATGCCTTTAATATCTGAACATAGAATACAATGAAGTGGTCATATATAAAACATGGTTTAGAGCACTGCTGTGACAGGGTGTATAATTTTGTTCACTACGTTAAAGAAGGTATATGGCAACAGTAGAAAAGGTACAGAAGATTTTTATGAGCGTGTTGCCAAGGCTGGAGGATATCAGTTATTAGGGCAGCGGAGTTCTGCGGCAGGTGAAGCTGCAGCATCTCAGGTTCAATCCTGGCCACCAGAGTATTTGCACTCTCTTCATGTGACTGTGTGTTTCCCCTCCACCCCCAGTGCTCTGATTTCTTTCCTCATCCCAAAGGTTAATTTTCTGCTGCAATTTACCCTTGTTGATGGATTTATGAGAAAATACAGTTTTTAGGGAAAATTAAGTGGGAAACTAGGATTGAACTTTTTCCAAGAATGAGAATAGACTCACTGAATCAAATGGTCTTCCTTGTAAGAAAATATATTAAAAATCTATGAATGGTTGTCTAAGCTGAGATTGGCTTCTTCGTGACAAGGTAAATTGTGGAAACTAAATCACGATGTATACAATTGTGTATGTCGGATATAATTTTAATATAATTGGGAGGTTGAAAATGGGGAGATGGGGTTGAGTAATTATCTGAATGAAAAAATTTCTAACCAGCCTAAATCTCATCATAGAGCACTTCCCACTGGCAATCAGTATTCATCACAAGGTACAGCTTGATATGAATAACTACTCACATCTCAGGAATCACCTCTGAGTGAAGACAAACATCGACTGAGATCTGCCAGAAAAGGCCCATACTGCCTTTGGCCACCTGCAGAAATAATGTTTTGGTGTACAGCTTTGAACCTTTCACCAAATTCATGGTTTACCATGCAGCAGTGATTCCCAATTTTCTATATAATGTCAGGTGTATGGACAACCTACATTAGGCACCTCAAATTACTGGAGAAGTACCAGCTATGCTGCCTCAGCAAATACACTGATAGGATAGGATTGCATTCATTATCAAGGATCCCCACTATCTAGGCTATGCTCTCTTCTTGCTACTATTATCAGGCAAGAGGTGCAGAAGCCTTAGGTTCCACACCACTCAGTTATTACCCTACAACAATCAGGCTCTTGAACTGGCATCAACAACTTCACTCACCAGAACCCTGAACGGACAGACTGAACCCTACAAATACATTTCCAAGGACCTTTCAGTATTATTTTTGTCAATTCTCAATTATTCTTCCTAGTATTTATTTTATTTGCACAGTTTGACTTCTGCACATTAATTGTTTGTTAGTCTTTGTTTACATGTAGTATCTTCATAAAACTTATTTATTAATAAATTTTACTTTGATATTGACAATGTTTGCATTATCCTTAGCACTGATGCACTGATTGAGATCAACAAACTTTTAACAGGTAGTCGACATTAGGAATCTACTTCTTACTGGATTCCCAAAGCAAGCAACACTCTGAGCTTGATCACAATAAGATATCCCCATCAAAGTGATTGAAGGGCTTCCTTAAAACTTCCATGACAAAGTGTAAAGTTCTCTCCAACTCAAGCAAGTATCTGGACCAAAATCACTCAGCATGGTGGAGAAGTCTCTCCGCTGGGAGCACATGGAGGACAGTCAGAAGCAGCAGAAGGAATGAACAAGAATCCAATCAGCCTACCAAATTCTCATTGACTTCCAGTTGTCTGTTTTGTGGCAGAGTCTGTACATCTCATATAGAACTTATTAATCACCTCAGGACCCACGAAATAGAGTGGAAGCACGTATTCCTTGAATTCAGGGCATTGCCACAGAAAGAAATTTTGTGCATCTTGCTGCTACCTATGATATTTTCAAATTGATCCCATTGTTTCCATATGTTTACCATACATAAGATTTAAAGAATTATTCATAATTCTGACAGCAACTTTATCATGACAATGGAGATTTTATATCTCAAAAACCATTATGTTCGGTTCTTTTTTACTTACTATGAATCAGACAGCATGTCTGATTTTCATAGGTCCTTTCCCAAGCCACTGATAAAATAATCTGTCTCAGTGCAGAAAAATACTTAAATGTTAATCAACTGGAAAGGGTAATTCGACCTCCTTTGATGTATATTTTTGCGATTGAAAGATGATGATTGCATTCTATAATACTTTGAGGAAAAATCACAACCAGCAACAGTAACATATTCAATAGGAATAATGAAAAATCAAGTGTGGAAAGCTTTTAGTTTCCATTTGTTTTTAGGTTGTGAAGCATTGAACTGTGTCTGAACAGTCCTGCAGGCTTATCTGTGTTTTAGATTGTAAACATTATTGAGCAATAAGCTTAACCCAGCTCCAGGATGTTATACATCAGTAAGTGTGCAACCAGCTTGCTGCAATGGATGTTTTAGTTTTGTTGTTTCTATTCTGATGTAGCTTATTGTTACAGACATAGAAATGTCTGAGTTTTTAAATGGAAGTGTTTTCCATATTTCACTTTTCATTGAGAATACTGAGCTCCTTTTCAGCATTAATTGATCTAGATTAAATCCTGAATGCAAACCAGTCATGGTTATGTATTACCTTAGCCTTTATTGCATATTTTCATTGAAATATTCAAAAGCACACACACCTTACTGCATATAATACTAGAGGGCATGCATTTAAGGTGAGAGGGGTTAACCAGATTATTAATACCACTGGCATATATTGTGAAATTTGTTGTTTTGCAGCAGCAGACATAATAATTTTAAAACCTATGCATTGCAATAAGTATATATAAAAAATGAAATTAAATAAATGGTGCAAAAAAGAGAAAAAAGTAGTGAGGTACTGTACATGGATTATTTGCCCATTGAGAAATTTAGTTGCAGAGAGAAAGAAGTGGTTCTTGAAACCTTGAGTGTGTTTTCTCAACCCTCCTCCTCCTCAATGGTAGCAATGAAAAGAGAGCATGTCCTTGGTGATAGGATTCCTTAATGATGGATGCTGCCTTTCTGAGGCATTACTTTTTGAAGGTGTCTTTGATGCCTGGGAGGCCAGTGTGCATGCAGAAGCTGGTTGAGGTTACAACTTACTGTAGCTTTTTCTGATCCTGTGCAGTGGCCCCTCCAGACCAGATGGTGATGCAACCAGTTATAATGCTCTCTGTTGGTCATCTGTGGAAAGTCCTGAGTGTCTTTGGTGACACACCAAGTCTCCTCAAACACCTAATGAAATATAGCCACTGTCATACCCTCTATGCAATTGTATCAATATGTTGGATCCAGGATTGATCTTTGGAGATGCTGACACACAGGCACTTGAAATCTATTCACCCTTTCACTGCTGATCCCTCAATGAGCACTATTTGGAATTTAATGGTGAGGTTGTATAAGGCATTGGTGAGGCCGAATTTGGAATCTTGTGTGCAGTTTTGGTCACCAAATTACAAGAAGGATATTAATAAGGTTGAAAGAGTGCAGAGAAGGTTTACAAGGATGTTTCCAGGACTTCAGAAACTGAGTTACAGAGAAAGGTTGAATAGGTTAGGACTTTATTCCCTGGAGCGAGAATGAGGAGAGATTTGATAGAGGTATATAAAATTATGCAGGCTTTTTCCACTGAGGCTAGGGGAGAAAAAAACCAGAGGGCATGGGTTATGGGTGAAGGGGAAAAAGTTTAAAGGGAACATTGGGGAGGCTTCTTCACACAGAGAGTAGTGGGAGTGTGGAATGAGCTGCCAGATGAAGTGGTAAATGCGGGCGCACTTTTAACATTTAAGAAAAACTTGGACAGGTACATGAAAGAGAGGTGTATGGAGGGATATAGTCCAGGTTCAGGTCAGTGCAGGACTAGGCAGAAAAATGTTTTGGCACAGCCAAGAAGGGCCAAAAGGCATGTTTCTGTGCTGAAATGTTCTACAGTTCTATGGTTCTAGTGAGTGTTCTCTTGACTTCCCCTTCCTGAAGTCCACAATCAATTCCTTGGTTTTACATATTTGAGTGCAAGGTTGGTGTTGCGACACCACTCAACCAGCTGATCTATCTCCTTCCTGTACGCCTCTTCATCATCATCTGAAATTCTGCCAACAGTAGTTTTGTCATGAGCAAATTTATAGATAGCATATGAGCTGTGCCCAGCCGCACAGTCATAATTAAGTTCAGAGAGGATATGGATGGCATGTTTTTTACATGGAGAGTACGGGTGCTGGAACGTACTCTTACATGTGGTAGTGGAGGTAAATATGATGGAGATATTCAAAATACTCCAAGATGGGCAGGTAGATGTGCACAGAATGTTAGAATGTTGACATTTTGTAGACAGAAGTGATTAGTTTATTTAGGCAATTAATTCTGAGTTTGGCACAATATCAAGGGCTGAAGGGCCGTCTCATGTACTGTATGATTCTATGTTCTTTATCAAGGCTGAGTCAAGATTAAGGGAGGAATTCAAATTATAGCCCAATGCTCAAAGAATTATAGGTGGCGTTGCGAATAATGAAGTAGGTTTTCAAAGCTTGCTGAGAGATTTAGGCCAGTTAGAAGAGTGGGCTGAACAATGGCAGACGGAGTTTAATGCTGAGAAGTGTGAGGTGCCACATTTTGGTAGGAATAATCCAAATAGGACATACATGGTAAATGGTAGGGCATTGAAGAATGCAGTAGAACAGAGTGATCTAGGAATAATGGTGCATAGTTCCCTGAAGATGGAATCTCATGTGGATAGGGTGGTGAAGAAAGCTTTTGGTATGCTGGCCTTTATAAATCAGAGGATTGAGTATAGGATTTGGGATGTAATGTTAAAATTGTACAAGGCATTGGTAAGGCCGGATTTGGAGTATTGTGTACAGTTCTGGTCACCGAATTATAGGAAAGCTGTCAACAAAATAGAGAGACTACAGAGAAGATTTACTAGAATGTATCTGGGTTTCAGCACCTAAGTTATAGGGAAAGGTTGAACAAGTTAAGTCTTTATTCTTTGGAGCATAGAAAGTCAAGGGGACACTTGATAGAGGTATTTAAAATTATGAGGGGGATAGATAGTGTTGATGTGGATAGGCTTTTTCCATTGAAAGTAGAGGAGATTCAAACAAGAGGACATGAGTTGAGAGTTTGGGGCAAAAGTTTAAGGGTAACACGAGGGGGAATTTCTTTACTCAGAGAGTGGTAGCTGTGTGGAACGAGCTTCCAGCAGAAGTGGTAGAGGCAGGTTTGGTATTGTCATTTAAAGTAAAATTGGATAGCTATATGGACAGGAAAGGAATGGAGGGTTATGGCCTGAGTGCAGGCCAGTGGGACTAGGTGAAAGTAAGTGTTCGGCACGGACTAGAAGGGCCGAGATGGCCTGTTTCCATGCTGTAATTGTTATATGGTTATATGATAAGTATACAACAACATTTGTCTTATCTTGGCCAATTGTGTCAATAATCATTGGATCCAAAGACACAAAGACTGATAAAAATTCAACATGGATTTAGAGAACTATGAAACTAAATGATCATATAATGCCTTTCATTGTAAAAGAAAGTCCCAAGTTGATTTGTTTCATGCTTTTAATATTTCAGTAATATTTGAGTAATATTGTACATATATCGTTTGATTAAGCATTCTTTGTTCATTTCATAATTCATTATAGGTTATATGTAAGAAGTACATGAATAGCATACGTCATTACACCACCCCATCATCTATGAGAGCTTTACTGAGAAAAAAAGAAAAAGAAAATTAAATATACAAATATCTCAGCTCTTGTTTTTCTTAAGATTAATTTCTGGAGTTAAAAAACATAGCACTTTGTGGTCAATTAAAAGAGTGGTTAATGTTGCAATTTGGAAAAAGCAGTGAATAATTTCCACACATTATCTTCCATCACACCAAAACAAGATAATGACTAGACCATCTCAATTAGCACTGAATGCTGAGGGTGAAATACTAGTCACTGCACAGAGGAGATTGACGATGTTGTTCTGCAAAAAGTGTCAAAGGACGTCATACATCCATGCCAGAAGGTAGGTAGGTTCTCCGTTTGAAGTCCTATTTGAAAGAAATCAGTGCCAAAAGCTGTACTCGCTCAATACTTTAGCTCAGTAACAAAATTAATCATGGATTTGCGCCTTTTAATTTGGAACATAAAGTCACAATTCTCTGGTACAAAGAATGCTCCACTCAGCCTTGGTTAGAGCTGAGTTAAACGATATGCATGTTAGTGAACCTACAAAGGAACGCGTTATCTTAGATCTGATCCTGTGCAATGAGGCAGGTAAAATTAGTGATCTTGCAGTTAGGAATCCTTTGGAAAGAGTGATCACAGTATGACTGAATTTTTCATACAAATGGAGGGTGGAATAGGCCAATCTAAAACCAGTATATTTTGCCTAAACAATGGAGACCACAATGGAATGAAGGAGGATTTGGCTAGTGTAGAGTGGGAGCACAGACTAAACTGATGGACAGTTGAGGAACAGTGGAAGACTTTCAAATAGATTTTTCATAGTGTTCAACAAAAGTATATTCCAGTTAAGAGCAAGGACAGTAAGGGTGGAAAGAGACAGCCTTGAATAACTAAGGAAATAAAAGTCGCCAAGAGTAGAAACATAGACAACCTACAACACAATGGAGGTCCTTCAGCCCACAAAGCTGTGCCGAACATGTCCTTACCTTAGAAATTACCTAGGCTTTCCCATGGCCCTCTATTTTTATGAGCTCAATGTACCTGTCCAGGAGTCTTTTAAAAGACCCTATCATATCCACCTCCACCACAGTCACCGGCAGCCCATTGCACGCACTCACCACTCTCTGTGTAAAAACTTACCCCGACTTATCCTCTGTACCTACATCCAAGTACCTTAAAATTGTCCCCTCTCATGCTAGCCATTTCAGCCCTGGGAAAAAGCCTCTGATTGTCCACATGATCAATGCCTCTCATCATCTTATACACCTCTATCAGGTCAACTTTCATCCTCTGTTGCTCCAAAGAAAAAAGGCTGAGTTCATTTAACCTATTCTCATATGACATGTTCCCCAATCCAGGAAACATCGTTGTCAATCTCCTCTGCACCCTTTCTATGGTTTCCACATCCTTTCTGTAGTGAGGTGACCAGAACTGAGCATAGTACTCCAAGTGGGATCTGACCAAGGTCCTATATTGCTGCAATATTTCCTCTAGGCGCTTAACCTATATCCCACGATTGATGAAGGCCAATGCACCGTATGCCTTCTTAACCGTAGTGTCAACCTGCTCAACAGCTTTGTCTGTCCTATAGGCTTAGACCCCAAGATCCCTCTGATCCTCCACACTGTCAAGCATATTACCATTAAAACTATATTCTGCCATCATAATTGAACTACCAAAATGACCACCTCACACTTGCCTGGGTTGAACTCCATCTGCCACTCCTCAGTCCAGTTTTGCATCCTATCCATGTCCCGCTGTAACCTCTGACAGACCTCCACACTATCCACAACACCTCCAACCTTTGTGTCATCAGAAAATACTAACCCATCCCTTCACTACCTCATCCAGCTCATTTATGAAAATAATGAAGAGAACAGATCCCTGAGGTACACCACTGGTACCCGACCTCCATGCAGAATATGACCCGTCAACAACCGCTCTTTGCCTTCTGAGAGCAAGCCAGTTCTGGATCTACAAAGCAATGTCCCCTTGGATCCCATGCCCCCTTACTTTCTCATTAAGCTTTGCCTCATGGGGTATCTCAGCAAATGCCTTGCTGAAATCTATATACACTACATCTACTGCTCTACCTTCATCAATGTGTTTAGTCACATCCTCAAAAAATTCAATAGGGCTCATAAAGCATGACCTGCCTTTCACCAAGCCATACTGACTAATCCTAATCATATTATGTCACTACAAATGTTCATAAAAATCCTGTCTCTTAGGAACTTCTCCATCAACTTAGCAACCACTGAAGTAAGATTCACTGGTTTGTAATTTTTTTTGGCTATCTTGAATAAGGGAACAACATCTGCAACCCACCAATCCTCCAGAACTTCTCCTGTCCCCATTGATGATGCAAAGGTAATCACCAGAGGCTCAGCAATCTCCTCCCTTGCCTCCCACAGTAGCCTGGGGTACATCTCGTCTGGTCAAGATGACTTACCCAACTTGATGCTTTCCAAAAGCTCCAGCACAACCTCTTTCTTAATATCTATATGCTCAAGCTTTTCAGTCCACTTTAAGTCATCCCTACATTCGACACAATCCTTTTCTGTATTGAATACTGAAGGAAGGTATTCATTAAGTACCTCTGCTATAGTAGTGGGAAACTGGAAGATTGGGAAAACTTTAAAAAACAACAATGTACCACTAAGCAAGTAATAAAGAAAGGAGAGCTAGATTATGAAAATTTAGTAGCACAAAATATAAAAACAGTTAGTAAAAGTTTTTATAATTATATAAAGTGGAAAAGGGTAGCTAAAGTGAATATAGTTCTCTTGGAGAATGAGAAGGGGAATTGATATTGGGTAATGAGGAAATGGTTGAGGCTCTAAATGACTATTTTGTGTTAGTCTTCATGGTGGACGGTGCACCTGACATGCCAAAGAGAAATGTTATGGATGCAATGGGAGGTGAGAACCTTGATAAATAGCTATCACTAACGAGGTAGTGCTGAGCAAACATATGGGTCTGAAGATAGATAAGTCCCCTGGCCCTGATGGAATGCATCCAAGGCAGAAGTTATAGCAGAGGCTTTGGTGATGATTTACCAAAATTATCTGGACTTTGGGCAGGTCCCGGCAAATTGGAAGACTGTGAATGCCAGGCCACAGTTCAAAAACACTGTTTAGGTAACTATGAGCCAATTTGTTTTAATATCTGCAGTTGGGAAAATACTTGAAGCTATCATTAAAGAAGAAATAATGAGGCATCGGGAAAGAAATGGATTCATCAGGCAGATGAAGCATGGATTCAGCAAAGGCAGGTGCTGTTTGACAAACTTCCTAGAGATCTTTGAGGATATAATGAGAACAATGGATAGAGGGGAACAGATGGAAGTTATTTACTTGAATTTCCAGAAGGCATTCAAAAAGGTGCCACATAAAAGATTTATCCAAAAGATAAGAATGCATAGAGTTGGAGTGATGAATTAACCTGGACAGAGGATTTGTCAACTAATAGAAAGCAGAGAGTTGGGATACATGTGTGTTACTCATTTGGCAATCAGTGGTGAGTGGTGTGCTGCAAGGGTTGGTGCTGGACTCACAACTGTTCATGATATGCATTAACGAAATGAAAGAGGGGCCAGAGTGTAGTGTATCTAATTTTGTTGATGATATTAAATTGAGTGGAAAAGCAAATTGTGCAGAAGATACAGAGAGTTTGCAGAGAGATATAAATACATTAAATGAGTGGGCAAGGGTCTGGCAGATGGAGTACAATTTTGGTAAATATGAGGTCATCCACTTTGGAAGGAAAATGTAAGAGCAGGTTATTACTTAAACGGTGAAAAATTGCATCATGCTGCTGTACAGAGGGACTTGGGAGTGCTTGTGCATGAATCACAAAAGGTTGTTTGATGGTGCAGCAAGCTATCAAGCAGGCAAATGGAATGTTAGCCTTCATTGCAAGTGTTTGAATTTAAGAGCGGGGAGATTATGCTGCAATTGT
Organism: Hypanus sabinus; assembly: GCF_030144855.1. Lineage (NCBI taxonomy): Eukaryota > Metazoa > Chordata > Chondrichthyes > Myliobatiformes > Dasyatidae > Hypanus > Hypanus sabinus. The sequence goes on along the minus strand of NC_082713.1, from coordinate 66,149,658 downwards.
ACACGGTACTGGTAAACCCTCACTTGGAGTACTGCATACAGTTCTGGTCTCCTTACTTGAGGAAGGATATACTGGTTTTGGAGGCAGTACAGGGGAGGTTCACCAGGTTGATTCCAAAAATAAGGGGTTTAGACTATGAGGAGAGATTGAGTCACCTGAGATTATATTCACTGGAATTCAGAAGAATGAGAAGAGATCTTATAGAAACACATAAAATTTTGAAAGGGATAGATAAGATAGAGACAGGAATGTTGTTTCCACTCATAGTGAGACTAGAACTAGGGGACATAGCCTCAAGGTTTGGGGGAGTAGACTTAGGAGGGAGATGAGGAGGAGCTACTTTTCCCAAAGAGTGGTGAATCTGCCCAATGATGCAGTGGAGGCTAACTCAGTAAATATACTTAAGACAAGTCTGGATTGATTTTTGCATAGTAGGGGAATTAAAGGTTATGTGGAAAAGGCAGGTAGGTGGAGTTGAGTCCATGACCGAATCAGCCGTGATCTTATTGAATGGTGGATCAGGCTCGACAGGCCAGATGCCCTACTCCTGCTCCTATTTCTTATGTTCTTATGATGCATTCATATAATTTTTAAAACATTGTTTTTTTATTACAGTGCACGATTAAAAGACATAAGAACAAAAGTAGGACATTTGGCCTACCAACTCTGCTCTACAATTCCATCATGGCTGATTTTTTCCCCCTCTCCACCTCATTTTCCTGCCTTCTCCCCATAACGTTTGATGCTCATACTAATCAAGAACTTATTAACCTTTGCTTTAAGTGTAACCAATGACATGGCCTCCACAGCCATCTATGGCAATAAGGGACCTAAACTGCTCACAATACTGCAAGTGTAGTCTGAACTATGCCTGGTAAAGCCTTAGCATTACATCTTGCTTTTATATTTTAGTCCTCCCCAGATAGTTCTTTAAAACAGTATCAGGGTATGCAAAGTCAGAAGCTCTGGGCTCTAGTAATGGGGATGAACTTTAGGAAGTTTGATTTTTCTCAAAATTCTGCTGCCAAGAAGGGCAAAATATGAATTACAACCAGATAATATTTGTCAACTTATTATGTTGTCAAAGGAATTAATTCTTCAAATAACTTCATGTAATAATGTATCATTATCAATACTAATGTAGGACAACAGAGAATTGAAGTTTTCATTAAAGCTACAGGAGTTAAATGTGATGATCTGTTTAATCGTGCTATTGAGTATAAGATGTCTTAATTAGCATATCATCATCTTTCTAGCTAATAGCTTACAACCATGTGGGATGACAGAACTTCTACCCTTCAAAGGACAGGGCATTTGAGAGTTGTTCACAAAATACAGTATCAATCCAATAGAATTAACCACTGCACAATTTGTTCTCAATCATCGGTAAAGTATCTTTGACAGTACTATCAAATGTCATTTTATCTGTGTCTATTTGCAAACCACCTAGATCACTCAGCTCCAGATCTATCAAAGCCAAACATAGACCAAGAAGCTAAATTTCAGCAGTGAGTTCATCTGCTCTTGACATCAAAACAGCATTTTACTGAAGTGTGGTATTTAAGATACCAAGCAAACTTGAAGCCAATGAAGAATGGAAAAACACTTAAATTGATGGATTCACAGTTCTGGAGTACAAGTGTCTTCCTTTGCTGACCTACATTTACAACTGTCTGGTACCTTACCTACCACATTCTGTAGAGGTGTACTGACTTGAATTTTAGTCAATGACAATAGAAAGAATTCTTCATTCCATGGTAATAAACCTTGCCTAACGTTACCGTAACTTGAAGCTGACATTCCAGTTTTCTTCCTCTTCTTTCAACATACCTATGCTATAGTTAACATCCATATCATTGGACTTTTGACACATTGAATAACAGATGAAAGCCAATTTCTGTTGACCAACCAGGATAATCTTGTCCAACAACTAAGACTGCATCTTTGCACCCTTCCTCCCTTTCTGGTCCATGTTAACAGCTTGCTTCCCCTCTCCTTTCAAGTACCTATGTCTGCTGCTTGACCTATTTTTAAATATCACTAATGGAATAGTTTTGTATTATATTGCACAAAGGCAAATTTATCTCAGTTGTTAAAATGGGTTAGACTTTTTACTTCAATGGGATTATTATATTTTAGGTAAGAAAATACAAATCTCAGCAGTTCTCCAGCTGGTCTTTGCAAATTAAATACATCCACGTTCCTTCATTGAAATAAAACAACCTTATATTGACCTACAGTGCTACATGCATGCAAACAGTGCCTACAGGTGCACAGTAGGGTTGTAAATTCGGCTTCTTGTTTGTTTGGATAACGGGAGTATTCTTTTATTGTCTCTCTAAAAAATCTATTGATGTAACCATACTAAAGATTTCCAAGGACGGAAGTCAAACATGTACAATCTATTTACAAAGGTATTCTGGATATTGCTGACTTCCATCAATCTATAACAAGAGAGAGAGAGTTATTGAAGAAAATACGCTGTTTAAAGACAGCAAATACATTTCTCCGTCTCTCCAACTCTGCTTTCATACAGGAACTTGGACACGACACAGCGACCTTTGGTACTTTCACAACGTACTAGGATATTACATTTTTTTAATCTATATCAGAATTTGTGGGCTATAAACTGCCCATGCTCGTGCCCTTTAATGTATGTATAGACTGTCACGTTTCCTCCAGGTTTTATTATAGCTCACACAAAGGGAGCGTGATTTGAGGTTGATTACCCTCAGCTTGTGACTTCTTTGCTGAAGAGCTGTGTCGTGATATCCAATGCTTTCTATCTTCAGTGTTCCATCAAGGATTCTCCCTCTATTATAAGGTCAGAATTGATCATAAATAATTTTTAATTCCACACAAAAATCTTTAGTGAACGAAACAGATGTCACTTGCAGCAGGACCTAGACTATATTCAGGCATAAATTGATTGGCATTAAGTGCCCCAAAAATGGCAATTACTTTCTCCAAGAAGACAGAGTCTAATCACTTAACTTTGACATTCCACTACTGAATCTCCAAGCCTCAGTGTGCGTGGGGGGCGAATGTTGGTGGGTTACCTTATTGACTGGTACACCATCCATTACTCTGAACATTTGTTCCACCCATGTCCTCATTGCAGGGCATCTACAAATTGCAGGGCAGTTACTTGTCCCAGCTGCTGTAGTACATCTATCACCTAGACGGAGAACAGTCACTGACAGAAAGGAACACTACTATCTGCAGGCATTCTTTCAAGTTACACATCAACCAGACTTGAAACTTTATTACTTTATTACTGTTCTTCATTCTAGAACTCCCTGATGAACAACAGTTGCAGGGATCCAATGCAACTAATCACATCCAACATCTCAAAGCCAAACAAGGTTGTATGATAAATGATGACCTTGCCAGTGATATCATAGCCCAATAAATTAATTAATTAATGGAGATCATTGAACTCAGTTTTTTCTAGATCTGTAAATGAAGCCAGAGGTTTCTAAAAGAGCCAGCTTTTGCCAAGCAAAGGTATATAATCTAGAAGATTACTGGTTTCTGTAAAGGTCTTTGAAAACTTACTCATGTTTGATTTTGTCATCAGCCATGAAAATTCAAGATTTCTCAAGATAAAATACATTGCTCAGTAGTAAAAGGATAACCCAGGTTTAGATACTAAGGACAAAAATACACATCCGATATCAGTAAGGGGAACATTATATTTTTTAAGATGGGATAGGGAGATGTTTGATTCTACATGCAGATGTTTCAGAAACATGTGGACTTACAGTATTTCTTTCCAAAAACAACCAGTATCAGTTTTGTACAAGAAAAAATCTTCCTTGAACACTTGCTTGATATGGCAAACAAACCATATTGGCAACCACAAAGTGTGACAGGAAATGCTCCTCAAAAAAAAAGGGTCTGGCATAAGTCCAATATGAACCACGTTGTCATGTTTCTCTGAGGACAGAGCTAAATTTCAGAAGCGTTTCAATAAAAAAAATAAACTGCACTGTCCTTTGCTTTTCTGCTCATTTGTCTGCAATAATCTAGATCCAGCTTTTTAGCAAACTGGATGTACAAATCTTGAGATTTCAGCTTTAGATGAATCATGTAAGCAAGACAGGGTATTGCTCTAAATTCATTATTTGAAGTTAGGTGAAGTACTAAACCTGAGAGAAATCCAATATGCCACACTACAGAACAGATGATTTACTATAGTTTGAGATTAACAGTTGGCAAAATAGGGATTACATTGGGCTCTTGCTGAAGTTGTGCTGAATTTAAAACTATATGTCAATGAAACATATTGCTACAAGCATTATTCATTAGAAAAAAACAGTGCTGAATCCTGTTCATGTGAAGACAAAGTTTTAAGATCATGTATTAACATTGTAATCATAGCTTTACCAACTTTGATCTTTGCTAGAAACATTTTAAAATGTTTATATTTTAGAGTAATTTTTGATTAGTACTTCTATTTCCACCAATTATCAATCTATGGCCTGTATAGAACTCTACAAGCTTGGTAGATTAAAAAAATTAAATATATTTTTTTAAAGAAATCAAATTTACATCACTTTTAAAGCTTATGCAGATGGGTTCTTCTGAGTAGGTTACAGCAGTAGTTTACACAATGAATAGTGTCATACATCTTTATCCTCACTTTGTTGTAAAAGTGTTACCTAAACAGAATGCAGAATGGCTAATCATGGTCTTATCAAATTTATTACACTAATGGAGAGAAATGTATATAACTTGCTCACAATTTAGTTACTTGTTTATTGACTGGTTGTCCAGTTTGACCGCAGTATATAAAAATTATACAACTCTAACATTATGTATCAATGTAATTCTGAAGTGCAGAATCCAGAAAAAGTTACACAACCCATTTCACTTTGTATTACAGGATTCACTTTGGAATAAATCATGTTGAAAAGATGGGTTAGATAAATGGGATGTTACGCCTGTACTCTTAGTTTTTAATTCCTTGGTCATGCTATATTATACTGATAATTGTAACTCATATTTCATTTAACTGAATCATGTATCAATCAGCCTATACTTTTTCAACAATGCTATGCTGTTAGTTCTGGCATATTCTGAATTGCTTTACCCACATTTTGACTGATTTTAGGTGCAAATCAAAAAATTTAGTTAATTTGTTCGAAAAATGGTAAAAATGGATATGCGTTGTTGCCCGCTGATTGGCACAACATAGTTTTCAGACTACATTATCTCCAAGACTGAATACTTTATGGACATATTTTCAATAATTTTGTTGGTGATACAGTAATTTATAAGTGAATATATCTTCATGAGTCAATGTGTGCCTGCCAGCCTCTGACTAGCCGGAGTTGTGATATGAGCTGTTCACTGACCATGAATGAGAATGCCATGGTCATGTATGAGTTGAGTAGGTGAATCCTCACTGATATTCGTACACAGTGGAACATGGTTGATCTTCCCTCACACTTGTTGATGAAGTCAACATAAAAACCCCAAGACTAAAAAGTCTATTTTTTCAACTTAATGGACTAGATTACAGAATGGATGCTAGATCCATTAATTATGTGGGAATATAAGTCTACAATGGTTAAGTACGTTAATACAGATCTTGGAAATTGAGGAAACACACAATCAGTGTAAACAGAAGTAGATACTGGAATTGCTTAGGAGGTAAGACAGCATCTATGGAGAGAGAAGCAGAGCTAGTATTTGAAGTTGAGGGACTTTCATGGATGCTGCTTTTACTTTGAGTATTTCTAGCATTTTCTGGCTTTATTTTAAAATTTCAGTATCAGCAACTCTTTTTTGCTTGTTGATGAAACAAGCCTAATCAGATGGCATTTAAAAACATATTAATACAAGAGATTCTGCAAATACTGGAAATCTTGAACAATGACAGATGAACTCAACAAGTCAAGCAGCAACTCTGGAGAGAAATAAGCAGATAATATTTCAGCCTGAGACCCTTGGTATAACACACACAAATTCCCAGAATAAATACTGAAAGGATGATCTACAGAATTTATGCTTTTAAACAGAACCAGTCTTTTGTCTGATTCATCTGTTCTTCATTGCTTATGTTATTCATATGCATCCATTATTAATAATATTCTGAGACAATCTGATGGCCATTGGCACTGGGATTTGGTACAGAAGAATAGTCTAAGTCTACCTTTTGGGATGATGGCTTTGCATTTGCACTTCAAGACCAACCTTATCATATATAAAATTTAGCATACTATTTGTGCTTTTTCATCATTAAGATAAAAAGAACATGAACTTCCAACTGCTTCACTGCCTTTTAATCTAATGTTTCTGTTATCTCAACCAATATTTGCAGCTCAGCATGGGAGCCGATGATTTTCTGGTTTGATGATAGAGCTCATCATTTCTAAATATACCTGTCAATCAAATTTTCATCCTCAGCATCCTTTAGGATTTAACAAGAAAAGGGTCAATAAGATAGCCCTGAGATGTCAACGACCCTGTCAAAAAATTCCAAATGCAGAAAAAAAATTCTGTTGTGCTGCATTTTCAGTTAATGTCACTTTTCTTTACGTCTACTGTTTGTAACAATCAAATATTGCCAATCATAAATTTCAAACTTTGCTGTTTTATATCTCATGGATATATTAATACAGTATATACAGAAATAGTATAATTTTAAGTAGGATTTAGCTATGAAAATTTTCAAATACTGTGAACCTCTATTGAGTAAATTTATGTCAGAATCAGAATCAGGTTTATTATCACCAGTATGTGACATGAAAAGCAGCAGGAGTTCAATGCAATACATAATATAGAGAGAAAATTATTAATAATAATAAAAGTAAACCAATTAGAGTATATGTGAATTGAATAGATTTTAAAAATGTGCAAAAAAAAAGAAATACTGTATATTAAAAAAAGTGAGGTAGTATCCTGTACTGTAAGAAGTTGGCATGACCTGGAATGAAGGATCACTGATGATGTCACTTTCTTGGGACTGTTCATCCTGTAAGTATTATCAGTAATGACGTGGGATGTACATTTGATGTACTGGGCAGAGTCCACTCCTTGCTGCTGTTTCTTACATTCCTATGCATTTGAATTACCAGACTAGATCATAATGCAACTAGTCAGGATACTTTCATATGCACACCTATAGAAGTCTGTAAGAGTATTTGATGATAATTTAAACCTCCTTAATGTATTACGAAAGTAAAGATGCTGGTGCTCTTTCCTTTAGATGGCATACAGTATATATGCTGGACTAAGGACAGGTCATCCAATACATTAACACATGTGAAATTAATGCTGCTGACTCTGTCCACTGCTAATCCCCCAATGTAGACAGGGGTATATTCTCCTCCTTCCTGACATCAACAGTCAGCTCTAGTTGTGATAAATGTTGAATGAGAGTTTGTCTTTTGGCACCAGGGGACATGTGGTGCTCCTGTAAGGTGACTTATTGCCACTCGTGATTTTACCCAACAACAGTAGTAGTTTGAAGAAGACGTTGGAGCTGAGTTGTTATGTAAATATAGAGAGTTAGTACTCGCTTATCCAAAAGTGGAAATATTATTTCATAAGTTATGAGATTGATACCAAGCTTGTAATATGGTTTCTTCAGTTCTCTCTCCCCCACACAATAGCATCATCTCCATTAACCTCCAAATCCACTGTAACTCTTCAACAGAACATTCACACTGCCCAGAATCCAGGAACTTCTTTCCTATTTATTAACAAAGACTTTTAGCCCTGTGCTTTCCAGATATTGAGATAAGTTAATGCTTCCTCCTGGTATGCCATATTTGGAGGTACACCATAAATAGTTTCATATTGAATATCAATCATCAGGTGGTTCTTTTAACTCAAATAAATAGTTAAAACTATTTTTGATAAAATTATAGAAAAAGAATCCCAAAATGTGATATTCTTCTCATATTTTTTGTGGCTACCTTCCACCACCATACATATCTATAACTTTATAATCCTATAAGGGGTCTCACTCTGTCTGAGGTTTCCCATCATTCAGCAACAAAGTGCACAAAACACTATCATCAGAGCCTGTCTTGCAGGTAGACAAGGCTAATAAATTTTGGTCCCTTATTCCAAAAAGGGACCGTATGAATGAGCAGGCATGTTATCATGGAGTTGTTAATTCAACAATTATTGATGGATTCCATAAATTTGCCTTGTTTCCAGTCAGAAATGGTGTGTTGTATTACATTTTGTAAAACATTAAATAGCTAGAAATGGCAATTTAATTCTTTTGTGAGCTTGCAGCATGTAGAGTCTCTGTCCTAGGTAAACACTGTAGGTTTGTTAATACCTGATGTTTGTTGATAGCAGCTGGATTATTTCTTAGTCTCAGGCACCACTAACATGAGGATGTTTGTTAATGACTAAATGTTTGTCACTTTGAGAGCTAGTTTGATGGATTCTTTCTTAGTGTCTGTCAAATTAAGATTAATTTTTGGCTTCAGACTTACCACTTATATATAAAATTAATGCCCTTCTTCAAGTCTAAGGAATGTTAAGTCCTAAACATAGAAGGACTGATGGATAAGAAGTGACATTAAAGTGTCTAATTGATCTATAAGGACATGCTGAACAATGTGTTAATGAACACATGTATTGTTTGAATGAGAGAAACCAGGCTGAGTTAATGGCATGAGAACAAAGGTTCAAATGATTTGTCTGTCGCTGTGTATCTCCCTATGCTTGCAACACTCATATTTATTGAGTTTCCTTTCCCTGCATTCTTTGGACTTCACCTAGACCAGAAATTGCAGTCGAGTCCTAGGCCCCACAAGTGGTTTCACAAATGAGTCAGAATTTGGAGTTCTCCAACAAAAGCAACAACCATGTGGTGACTAAGAATTGTGAGCCCAGAAATATTTGTGAAATCTTTGTGACTTAGTGCATAGTATTTAGTGTGGTTTATCTGTGATTTTTTTATTTTATGACAATAAATTAGACTTTAAGTTACTTTGCTGCTTTGTATGCTTATTACCACATCTCATAGACACTTGAATTGTTTGGATTTGACCAACCCAACACAACCCAACCCATTACAAACAGGCAAATACAGCAGCAGGTTGGACAACCTGGCCCTATTTGCTTTCTTACTCAATGAATTAAGAGGAGATCTTTGAATAGTATTCTCTACATTGTGATTCAATAACAAATAATTTAACCATTGTATTACCCATTCTTTACAACCTCAATATCAACTCAAATTTTTCCTTCTAATTGTAGATAAATAGAATGGTTAACATCATAAGTTAATTGTGATACATAATGGCCTACCTGTGAAATATAATTCAAGGCACATGCCAATCATTTTATGTACAATATGAAATGAAATTCTAATTAAATGTAATACAAATGTTCTTGATGCAGTGAACAAATCTAATGCTTTTTTTATGATCACAACTTTGACAAGGGCAAATGTAAACATGAAATGATACCACAAAACTCTAAGCACACTCTTAGAGCCACTGTCTTGAACAGCCATTGTTAACCTCTTGTCTGGACCTATCAATATTCTCAGCCTTGACATGAGTACTTGTCTGCCAAAATAACAAAATATTTGCAAAGCCCAGCTCTACAGAACTAACCACAGGAACAAATATACCATTCAACAAATGCCAAGGCTAAAATAATTCTACTCACTATTTCAGATATCTCCCAATAAATGCCAGCATCAACATAAGTATAATCCTGTAGACACAAGACAGTTGTAATCTAAACTCTAACCTCTATTTTTAATCTAATTTTAATTAATTAATTATTTAATTAATTAATTTTAAATTCTAACCTTGATTTTAGATATGTAAATATCTAAAATGACTTCTTAGCATAGAATGTTCATGGCTTAGGGTGTTTAATTAATCATATCTACAGATTGGAAAGCATTTTCTAAAATCTTGGACATGCATATATCTTTCATGGTACCATTGTCAGGAATTGCAGTAGATGCAGTAGAAGCAAAGCTCTGAAAACGATTTAGCAGTAAACAGCAAAATAACAACTCATGAGGGGCCAGAAAACATGAGAGAACAGAAACTTAACACAAGAAAAGCAAAAAGTTAACTGAAGGCTAGGAGCAACTGGTTGAGGCCGGCTAGTTTCCTAGGTGAACAAAGGACTGTGGATGAGTGCAGGTTCTAAATGGGCTGGACGTAATGAGTTGGAAATAAGTGGCAGGTGACTTCTTTTTGGTGGATGGAGTCTGGGAGGCGGGGGCCCTACTGAATTGGGATGATCCGGATAGATCTCCTCAATGAGCAATGGATCTAAGGTGAAACTGGATGGCACCCAAGACCGCTCCTCTGCGTTGTACCCTTCCCATTTGATCCAGAGCTGCACACATGACGACGTGCAGCCATCAACTGGAGAACTGTCTGTTGAACCACCTTCCACAATGCTTGGTTCTGGAGGTGCAGGGTCAGGGATTTGAGGGGTCCATAGACAATGGGCTTGAGGCAGGATAAGAAAAGGTAAAAGAACCTTGGATATCCAGAGAGGTGACAAATTTAGTCAAGAAGAAAAAGGAAAAATACGTAAAGCTTTGAAAGTTTGGGTCAAAAGAAGCACATGAAGAATAGGAAGAAGCAGAAAAGAACTGAAGAAGGGAATTATGAAAGCCAGGAAGGGTCATGAAAAGATTTTGGCAAGTGGAATTATGGTTAATCCCAAGGCACTTTATACATGAAGAGCAAGATAACTAGGCAGAGGGTGAGACCACTCGAGATATAGGTGGGAACATTTGCTTGGATGCAGAGAATGTGAGTGGGGTACTTAGTGAGTACTTTGCTCAGTATTTACAAAGGAAAAGGATACAGAGGATCAGGAGGTCAGTGCTGAGTGTATAAATATAACCATATAACAATCACAGCACGGAAACAGGCCATCTTGGCCCTCCTAGTCCGTGCCGATGTGACGACATTTAGAGTTCAAGGAGGAGGAAGTGTAGGGGCTCCTAATGAGTACTAAGGTGGATGTCCCTAGGGCCTGATGGGATTTACACCAGGTTATTGAAGGAGGCAAGAGACCTTTCAATTGCTGGAGTCTTGACCAGAGTCTTCAATCCTCTCTAGCCACAAGCGAGGTCCCAGAGGACTGGAGAGTGGCTAATGGCATTATGAACACAGTTTTCCACTCATCTCCCTGGCAGCTGCGAATCAGGATGTCGTGCTCCATAGATCCAGTTTGGTGAAGATATGGGGACCATGGAGTGTTTCAAATCTGCTATCCATCAAGGGGAAAGGGAAGCAGTTTTTAATGGCGATTTTGTTGAGTCCGCAGTAGTCAATGCAGGGATGAAAAACCCCATCCTTCTTTTCGACAAAGAAGAATCCTGCACCCAGGATCATGGCTTGGGTCTCAGGGCTGGAGAGGGAAACAGGCAACCTCAGGGCGGGTTCATACCCAGGAGGAAGTCATGCGTCCTGTTGTGTGGTGTGTGAGGTGGCAGGATGCTGGCCTCCCATTTACTGAAATCTATAGTTAAGTCGTGGTATTTCTGTGGGAGTTTGGTGAGCTTGATGTTTTTCTCCTTCTCCATAGATATACAGGGTGAGGTTAACTGAGGCTGCAGGCAGATGGGTCCCCAACCTGGCGGTAAACAGGATGACCAGATGAAGTGAAGGTTGTAAGTGAGTTCAGAGCCCAGGGCAACCAAGAAGTGAGGATTGTTGGATGAGTTAATAAGGAGGAATTGGATGGACTCGTGGTGATCTCCAATGCTCATGTGCATGTTCTGAGCATCCCAGACCCAAGGGATGTACGTCATGTTGCAGAAAGGTTGATGCAGATGGCTTGGTAGGGAATTCAGGCTGCACTCACAGTCTGGTCCAGAAGGTTGTCTGCTGCACCAGAATCCACCAGGGTCTACTATTTGCACAGAGCCATGGAGGTGTGAAGGTGGACAGAGGGAGTAAGTTGGGCTAAGGTGCTGGAAGTAGAGGCCATGGGGAGCTTACTAAATAGAAGGACTCTAGTGACAGACACAGTGGGTATTTGATTCATGGATGATCAGCAGCTACATAGTTAGTGCACAGAATGTTTCTCCACATATACTGATGCGCATGGGGGTTTATGTTGGCTTTCCCTGTCTGCAGAGGTTCTGAAGGCATTGAAGACGAGGGGCTTGCAGGCTAAAATGGTCCTGAGAATGGAATTGGGGTACTTGCTGATGATCTGGAGGGTTGTCCCATAAGACGCTTGTCAATTCTAAGAGCCAGAGGCTTCTGAGGTCAGTAGGTGTCCCCCAGACAGACAGTTCATCATTCAGGTGCTCTGAGACGTCAGGATGATAATGGGCCAGCAGTGCTTCAGCATTCCATCCACACTCCACTGCAAGCATCCTGATTTCCCGCACGGAATGTGAGCCTGGACAAGGGCGAATTATTCCATCCGCTGCGCCCTCTCACTTCCCGGATGGTCGAAAACCCAGCACATCTCAGCTATGAATTCCTCATATTTATTGCAGATAGTGATTTTATTGTCCCGGTTAGTGGCAGCCGAGCTTGCCCAGTCAGGAGACAGATAACAAGGGCATTTTTGCCTCAGACCGTAGAATAGAGATGGCTGGACCTCAACATGAAAGAAGTACTGGGACAGGAAGTTGTGGTACTAGATTGGTGATCAGTTAAAGCATTTGGGCACCATATTTCAAGGCTCCAAGGGAGGAAATAGACTAGTGCAGGGTACTGTATTGATATGGAGAGCTGGTTGAGAGTAGCAGGCAGATAGTTAATGGTTTCAGGCTGCCTTGGCATCATGTACTTATGTCAAAGGAAGACTTCTTTTCGGAGTAAGCATTCCTGGGTCAATCATTGGTTCACCCATCCTGTCAGGAATTGTTGAGGAGGCTTGACCCAAAATCAGAGCCGTGGTGACAATTTACCACTAAACAGTTTTACTAATAAACTGCGACGTAGCTAGCTGTGAGGCACCACAATGTAAGAGAGAACAGATATTTAACACAGCAAGGCAACAAGGTAACTAAAGACTAGGAAAAACTGGGTGAGGCTTGTTGATTCAATGGTGAACAACAGATTGAAGATGAGAGGTAGATTTAATTACGCTGCTGCTGATGAGTTGGAAACAAGTGGCAGCTGAGTGGAGATTGGAAGGTGCAAGCCTAACAATCATAGCTTGAAAAGGATATTAAGATCACCTAATCTTCTGGTGATAATAAATACAGATTAAATGATATTGTAAAATTGTGCATAGATAGAAGATCTTCCAATCCCATTTTTATGTCATCCATCTGCTGTGTATCAGATACTTTCTGAAATGGATAAACTCCATATACAATGCCACTTTCATATTTTACACTGTCATAAAAAAACAACCAAGTGCATTACAGGTGGATAGTTTTATTTTCAGTGCTTCAACTTTTGGAGATATAAGTTACTTCTGAAATCAAAACACTAGCTCTTTTTATATTGATGTTACGAGATCCACTGAATATTTCCAGCAGTTTCTATTTTTTATTTCAGATTTCCAGTATCTAGAGGATTTTTTCCACCAATTTCACTAATGTTCACAGAACATTATTATTGTCCACATAGTTACCCAGAATCAGTAATTATTTTTCAATAATGTTGATAAGATTACTTCATCTATTCATTAATGTTATTTTATATGCTCTGGAATATAGAACATTTTTTTACATTACATTAAAAAGTCAATTTTGGCTTTAGACCTTGCTATTAACTTATTGTGGTGTTACGTGCCCCGTAACTGGGTGTCTTACCAGCAAAGATAGAAGTATCCGTTGGAGTCTGGTACTATTTTCAAAACAGTGTTTATTAGTAAAATATACAAATCAATATCAACAATGCAAATATACAGATAATACACGTTAGCAATACTAAACCTAAAAGTGTGGGTATAATAATAATCAATAATAAACAAGCTTTATCGTTGTCTAGTGGATAATGTCATATGTGAATATAAAGTTCAGTTCAGTTCATACAGGCTGAGGTAGTTGTTGGTCCTTTTGTTGTAATTGTTGGGGGGAGAGAGAGAGAGAGAGAGAGAGAGCGAGCAAACAGTAACAGCTATTGTCTTGCAAACCTTCCTTTATGATCTTGATCCGTCGATGTGTTGTTGTGGCCATTCAGGTATGACCCCTCTGTCCTTTAGCTAGACCGTTCTTCTATGGTGGACTCGTCACCCAGGTAAGGGTGGACACACACACAAGCCCCCACCTGCCTCACTAAAAACACTCTGAGTTCAAATTGACTGATCCTTTGTTTGGTTTCCAATGCCCCACACTTTTCTTGTGAGTTCCAACACTTAAGCAGTGCTCACTAGTGTGACTCTTGGTGCGTCTGAGGGGTGTCTCCCCAAACCTCACTTTTATCCGTACTCACAGGGTCTCAGGTGTCAATCAGTTTTGAATGGCTTTGCCCATCAAACCAGCCCACTCCGGCTGTCCACTGAGGAATTTTAATGAACAGAATAGTACCAAGTAAACAGCCCTCTCCGGAGCCGTGAGTCTTACAGGAGTCATAATATGGTTTCTCTCCCCTGGTGTTATCTCGCCCTTGTCTGAAGCAAATGTTCCAGTCCCAGTATGCTTTGTTCCATCACTTTCTCTCTCGTTAGCAGCCTGGCAACAGTAACGGTTTGTAATTCTCCCAGGGGAGGGGGACATGGGCAATCTTGCACCCTTCTGCCCTTTAGAGCTGTTCATCCTTCATAACAGTGGCTGTAGTGTTCTTGCACAGGTGTAAAAGAACTCTGAACTAAACACCAAGCTTAAAGCAGTCAATGAGGCGGTCCCAGTAAGATTAACCGTTTACTGTTCACTCTTCCACATTAACGTATGGTGAAAAGGCCTTGCTTCACTGAAGGTTCTAGTGCGTAGAAAGAAAACTTTTCTCGCGCTGATCCTGCACACACAAGCCCCCTCCTTCCTGTTTCTCCAAACCGGTATTTTCCCACAAGACACGGCGAAACCGGGTGTGACATCATCGCATGCCGTGATATATCACAGACAACAAATTTACTTTAAACAATCTTAACTTTAACTAGAAATCGATAACAAACGAATTACTAAAGCAAAAATATAATAAACTAAACAAATGCCATAAAGGCAACACACTCCCCGCCTGACCTTCGTAAGGTCACAATGAACATAATACAAAACTTCAGTCTCTAAGTCAGTCCTTAGGTAGAAGTAGAATGACTTCTGTAACTGGCCTTTCGTAAATTTTCACATCACCTTGGTCAGAAGTTTTCAACTCAACATTCCTGATATGTCCATCCCTACTAGGGAATGTGGCAGTGATTCTGGCCATTGGCCAGCTGTTGCGGGCGATTTGCTTGTCCCTGAGCAGGACTAAATCTCCAACTTGAAGATTCCTGCAGGGTTCTGTCCACTTTTGTCTGTGTTGCAACAAAGGTAGATATTCATGTCTCCAATGAGACCAGAACCGATTTGCCAGAGCCTAGACCTGTCTCCATTGCTTTGTGTTCAGGTCCTTATTAGAGAAGTCTACTGGTGGAGGGGGAGCTCCTGCCTTCTGCGTAAGCAGCATTGATGGCGAGAGTATGAAGGGGTTTTCTGGGTGAGAAGACACAGGTAGGAGTGGTTGTGCGTTTATGAATGCTGTGACCTCTGCCATTAGTGTGCACAGTACCTCGTGGGTCAATCGGGTGCGTTGCTGCAGAAACATTGAATCAAGAATTCTTCTGGCGATACCAATCATCCGCTCCCATGCGCCTCCCATGTGAGAGGCGTGTGGTGTGCTAAACTCAAGGTTGCATCCCTGCTGACTGAGGTACTTTTGCACCGTTTTGTCCATCCCCAGCTCCTTTGATGCTCCAACAAAGTTGGTGCCGCAATCAGACCTTAACTGTTTTGCAGGGCCTCTTAACGCAAAGAAGCGCCTGAGAGCGTTAATACAGCTGGATGTATCCAATGATTCGATGACCTCAATGCGTACTACTCTTGAACTCATGCAGCTAAACATGATGGCCCACCGCTTGCTCTCTGCTTGTCCTCCTCTGGTGCATCTCGTAGTGACCAAATACGTCGAGCCCCACATATGCAAAAGGAGGGCAGGCTTCGAGGCGTTCTGGTGGGAGGTCCGCCATATGTTGAGCTTCCCACTTGCCTCGCAGTTTCCTGCAGGTTACACATTTATGAAGTACTGAATTGATCAGTGTTTTACCTCCCAAGATCCACAGTCCTGCTGCCCTTATTGCTCCTTCCGTCAGGTGACGTCCCTGATGCTTTACCTGTTCATGGTGATGGCGAGTGAGCCGTAAGGACACATGGCTGTCTTTGGGCAGGATTACTGGACTCTTCTGCAGCTGGAAGTTGGGAGTGTATTAACCGGCCTCCAATGCAGATGATATCGTTCTTCAGGATCGGGTTGAATTTCCTCAAAGGGCTGTCCTTTGGTATTGGTTTATTAGCTTGGAGAGCAGAAAACTCCCTTGCAAAAGCCACTCTTTGAGTTGCTTTAAAGATAACCTTTGCCTGGGCCAATTCACCCGCAGTGCGAAGGAAGTTACATTTGTGCCATAAGAAACGGAGGAAATTGCGATGGTCCTCCTGTACTAAGAAGCAATGGAACGTCTGCTGGATGTCCACTAAGATTGCGACCTCCTCCTTCCGGAAGCGCAGCAGGACCCTGAGAAGGGTATTGTTAAGGTCGGGGCCTGTGAGGACCACGTCATTGAGGGAGATACCAGCGCACTGAGCACTGGAGTCAAAGACCACCCTGATCTGATTGGGCTTTTGTGGGTGGTAAACCCCAAACGTTGGGAGGTACCAGAACTCCTCGCCTTCCCTCAGTGGCAGTGCTACTTCAGCATGTCCATTAGCGAAGATCTTCTCCATAAATGCTACGTATTGTTTCTGCAACTCAGGTTTCCTTTTCAGGGTTTTATGCAAGGACGTGAACCGGTTGACTGCCTGCTCTTTGTTGTTTGGCAAGCACTGGCGTGGTTCTCTGAAAGGTAGTGAGGTGACCCAATTATTTGCTTAATCTCTGAAGACCTTGGTGTCCATTATTTTTAAGAAAATGGTGTCTTGAGCTGATGGAGCAAGTTTATTATCATGCTCAGTTGGAGCGAAGACTGACTAACCCAGTGTCTTGTCAGTTACTTTACTTTGTCACTTTGTCGCAGTTACTTTGTCAGTTAAAGCCTTATCATGCTTCCTTGATACACATGAAACTTGTGCAGGGTTGAAAAATTGAATGGCGGCCACTCTCTAGCACATTGGTCTTGAGTGTGTTAACTGTCGGTTTGTGTACATTGCCAAGGCACACCTCTTCTATCACTACCCAGCCCAGATCCAGGCGTTGTGCAAAGGGGGCGTCGTGTGGTCAGTTGACCTGCTGCCTAACCTTGTGCACCTGGAGAACATCTCTTCCTAATAGCGGGAGTATTTCTGCTTTTGGATCCAGTTCTGAGATGTGCTTGGCAATGTGGTGGAGATGTGGCTGGTTTAGCACTGCACTTGGCGTCGGGATCTCAGTGTGGTTATTCAAAATTTCATTGCACTCTAAGAGTGGAGGGAGACAGATAACAACTTTACCATCCAGGGACTCGAGCTGGAAGCCTTCTGCCTTCCTTCCATATGTTTCCACGCTGCCTGAGCAAGTTCTAAGGTAGTATGGGAACTGATTACTCTCTACATTGAACAAGTCAAAGAACTCTGGTCTGAGTAGTGAGCGATTGCTCTGATCGTCCAGAATTATGTAGGCTTTGATGGCCTTGTCTTTGGCTCCCCTAGGGAACACCTTAGTGAGGCAGATCTTTGAACAAGAATGGCTTGACAGTTGTTCTGGAGTGAGCCTCTCCCTCCCCGCCGTCCTGTTGTGAGGATGAAGGAGCTTTGTTGGTTTGCGGTAACGGGCCGGGATGCATGGCCCCATCGTGATTAGTGCTATTACATTCCGGGCACTGCACGGAGATCGTACACTCTCTAGCAAGGTGAGAGGTAGAGGAACAGCATTTAAAACATATTCTTTTCTCCTTGAGAAGGGCCATCCTCTCTTCAAGGGGTTTTTCCCTAAACGTTCTGCATTTTTTGAGGGGGTGGGTGGGGTTTGTTATGCAATGGACAATTCTTGCTAGGGTCATTGTTAGTTGTAAAGGCTTCAGTTTTACACACTGAGACAGGTTTATTAATGTTGAAATTATTCGAAGTGGAGTTAACTGGCTTGGTGTAAACTGGCTGGCTGCTACCTGGACTCATGAGGCTAGGGTCGTTTCACTTCTTTGCCTCCTTGCACACAAACCTAGTGAAATACTCAAAGGGAGGAAATCGACAATCGTTCTCTTCCTTGTAGTCTGAGCCAACAGACACCCACCTTTCCTGTAGCCCAAATGGAAGTTTGTCCACGATTTGTCTAATCCCGTATGAAGCATCTGGGTATAATAGACCAGTTAAATAGCCATCTTCTTTGGCACCTTGAATCTCCTTGAGTAAATCTCCGAGCTCTCTTAACTTAGTGTGGTCCTTGGCTGACACCTTAGGAAAGTTTTCCAGACATCAGAATAGTGCCGATTCAATAATTTCAGGGGCTATATAGCACTCCTGAAGTCTCTCCCATTCTATGCGTAAGGCTAGCTTGGGGTTGTTAATGTACACTGAACGTATGCGTCTCACCTGTTCGCATGATTCTTTTCCCAGCCATTTTGTTATAAGACCCAACTCTTGGGTTGCTCCAAGCTGGACTCCATGGATAGCATTGGTGAATGTGGAGTACCATGCACGGTAATTTTCAGGTTTATCGTCGAACTGGTATAGTCCTGAAGTGATGAGATCTCGTCGTGCTAAACACTGTGCCATGGGTTCAACTGCAAGTGGCATGCTGCCTGGGGAAGTATGTCGGTGGGTATATGACTGAGGGTGTACATCTGTTATGGAATTTGCTGTTCTGACTTCGGCCTTTGCCTCTCTTCTCACCAAATCTGGTAAGTTTGGTGTTGAGAAGTATTTGTCATCAGCCCTTTCATTCTTGAATTCATCACGGAGTTGCAAGGGTCAATTGTCTTCCTCAGATGGATGTGATGTAATTGGGCCTCTCTGAGACTCCTCATGAAATGGGACGTTAGCATATAAGTATGGAGAGGAAGAACAAATCTTCAAGTCCATTTGAGTTTGGACATAGTCGCTTGTGCGTTCCAATCTGATCTTTTCTGAAGTAGATTTTACGTCAACCAAATCATACATTTCTTCAGCATTTTCTATTAACTCTACTTCCACCCTGGCAGCTTCTGCTTCTCGGTGTAGCATCAGCATTTCTAACTCTGACTCTATCCTTACCTTTTCCAACTGGTTTTCGGCTTCTCTGGCAGCCGCTTCCTTTTTCAATTTTGCTTCTTGTACAACGCTCGCACCTTGGCGGCTTCTGCCTTAGCTCTTGCATGGGCAGCCTTACTTGTTGATGCCCTACTGCCCCTGTCGCTGGATGGCAACGACTTGATGCTGGATCGAGTTGTCATTGCAGTACTTGAAACACCTGATAATGCTGCCTTTTCACTGTAGTGTTTTCGCACAGGTGTAAAAGAACTCTGAACTAAACACCAAGCTTAAAGCAGTCAATGAGGCGGTCCTAGTAAGATTAACCGTTTACTGTTCACTCTTCCACATTAACGTATGGTGAAAAGGCGTTGCTTCACTGAAGGTTCTAGTGCGTAGAAAGAAAACTTTTCTCGCACTGATCCTGCACACATGAGCCCCCTCCTTCCCGTTTCTCCAAACCGGTATTTTCCCACAAGACGCGGCGAAACCGGGTATGACATCATCGCATGCCGTGATATATCACAGACAACGAATTTAATTTAAGCAATCTTAACTTTAACTAGAAAACGATAACAAACGAATTACTAAAGCGAAAATATAATAAACTAAACAAATGCCATAAAGGCAACACAGTGGCGACCCACTTTCTGCGCAGGCGAACCGGCTCACAAATAGCCAGCACGCGGGGAGAGACTTTGGTAATGCACCTCTGACATCATTTCTGCCCAGAGAGGGCGGGCACTAGGCATTAAATGCTAGCGCCGCGAAGACTGAATAAACTAGTTTCGAAACGATTTACTGACTGCGTGTCGTTACTTCAGCGCTGTGTGCAGCACATCGCTACATTGGTGACCCCGACGGTCCAAATGGGATTTGGACCAAAGATGACCGACTCTTCATCTGTTCATGCAGTTTCGCTAAAACTGCCGACATTCTGGACGCTGCGACCACGCATGTGGTTTAGCCGAGCAGAAGCCCAGTTCCAGATTCGGCAGATCTCTTCTGATTCCATGCGTTACTACCACGTGGTGAGCGCCCTTGACCAGGAGACGGCCGCCCAGGTTGCGGATTTCATACAGTCGTCCCTGG
The DNA here is from genome assembly GCF_030144855.1 of Hypanus sabinus. Lineage (NCBI taxonomy): Eukaryota > Metazoa > Chordata > Chondrichthyes > Myliobatiformes > Dasyatidae > Hypanus > Hypanus sabinus. The sequence continues at coordinate 66,129,308 of NC_082713.1, read as the reverse complement.
AAGAAGGCAAATATGAAGCATTCAAAGCGCTGCTCATTGGAAGATTTCCGACGCAGATTTCAGCGACCCCCTGGGCAGACGTGCTGTGGAAAGCCAAAAGGGAGAGCGTGGCGTCCGTTGCTCAGATTACCAGGCCAAGCGCCCAACAGCGGACCAGAGCAAGCCCGGCGCTGGGGGTGGAGGCGCACACAACACAGAGGCAGGACTGAGGACCCCAGTGAAAAGAGGAGTTTCTACCACCAGCTGTGGGGCACAAAAGCCCGCTGTTGTTGCCCGCCCGGCAGGGGCCAGCTGCTGCTAATGACTATGGTGGCTGGCCGCCAGGACAGCCTCTTATACATCTGGGACAAACAGTTGGGACGCTGCTCCTTGCTTGACACCGGAGTGGAAATCAGCGTCTTGCCCCCGACGGGGTACAACACCCATAACAGGAAGCCAGGGCCAACAACGGCAGCACGATGCGGACCTACGGCACCCGCACAGTGCATCTGTAGTTCGGCGTCAGCCGGTTCACGTGGGACTTCACACTGGCCACCGTGGCCCAAACACTCCTGGGGGCGGACTTCTTGTGAGCTCACAGCCTGCTGGTCGACTTGCAAGGGAAATGACTGGTTCATGCCGAGATTTTCCAGACGTTCTCCCTGGGTGAAGCCAAGTTGCTGGCCCCACACCTGGACTTCATCATGCTGTCGGACAATGAATTCACCAGAATCCTGGCGGACTTTCCATCGATTCTGGCACCGCAGTTCACGGCAGCCATGCCCAGACACGGGGTTCAGCACCACATCCCGACCAAGAGACCACCCCTCCACACCCGCGCACAAAGGCTCCCCACAGAAAAGCTCTGCCTGGCGAAGGAGGAGTTCAAGAGGTTGGAGGAATTGGGGATCGTACGGAGGTCCGACAGCCCATGGGCCTCCCCCCTGCTTATGGTGCCCAAAGCAGCTGGAAGTTGGAGACCATGCGACGACTACCGCAGACTGAACGAGGCTACAACTCCAGACCGCTACCCCATGTCGCACATACAGGACTTTGCAGCAAACCTGCTTGGGGCAAGAATATTTTCCAAAATTGACTTCGTCCGGGGATACCATCAAATCCTGGTGCACCCTGAAGACATCCCCAAAACGGCACTTATCACCCCATTCGGCCTGTTCGAGTTCCTCCGAATGCCATTCGGCTTGAAGAATGCTGTACAGACGTTCCAGCGACTAATGGATGTGGTGGGACGCGACCTGGACTTTGCGTTCATCTATTTGGACGACATCCTTATAGCCAGCAGTAGTTGCCAGGAGCATCTGTCCCACCTCCGCCAGCTCTACTCCCGTCTGAGTGATTTTGGCCTCACGATCAACCCAGCCAAATGTCAGTTCGGTCTTGATACCATTGACTTCCTTGGCCACAGGATAACCAAAGATGGGGCAACACCTCTGCCCGCCAAAGTAGACGCTATCCGCCACTTAGCCCGGCCCAACACAGTCAAAGGCCTACAGGTGTTCGTAGGTATGGTGAACTTCTACCACCGTTTCCTCCCCTCAGCAGACCATATCATGTGCCCTTTGTACACCCTGATGTCAGGTAAAGGTAAGGACATTACTTGGGACGAGGAGGCCGCAGCTGCTTTCGTTTAAGCCAAGGAAGCCTTGGCAGATGCCGCGATGCTGGTGCACCCCAGAACGGACATTCCAACCACACTCACAGTGAACGCATCCAACACAGCGGTCGGTGGGGTGCTGGAGCAGCTCATCGAGAGGTGCTGGCAACCCTTGGCGTTCTTCAGCAAGCACCTACGACCACCCGAACTCAAGAACAGTGCGTCCGACTGGGAGCTGTTGGCACTGTATCTGGCAATCTGGCATTTCAGGTACTTCTTAGAAGGTCTTAGAAGGTCCGCGTTCATGGACCACAAACCGTTGACCTTCGTGTTCACGAAGGTGTCCGATCCCTGGTCAGCTTGCCAGCAGCAACATCTGTCCTACATCTCCGAGTACACAACAGACATCCAGCATGTCTCGGGAAAGGACAACGTCTTGGCGGATGCACTCTCCAGACCAGCTGTCCAGGCCCTGTCCCTGGGGGTGAACTATGCTGCTCTGGCAGAGGCGCAGCAGGCAGACGACAAGATGCCCAGCTACAGGACCACAGTCTCGGGTTTGCAGCTGCAGGACTTTCTCGTAGGCCCAGGTGAGAGGGCCATCCTGTGTGACGTGGTTACTGGCCAACCTCGCCCCTGAAGGCAGCAAGTTTTCGACTCCATACACGATTTGGCACACCCATCTATCAGGACAACTGTTCAGTTGGTCTCCAGCGAGTTCGCATGGCATGGACTTCGCAAGCAGCTCAGTGAATGGGCCAGAATGTGGGCGCAATGCCAAACAGCCAAGGTGCAGCGGCACACTAAAACCCCGCCGCAGCAGTTCGAACCCACCCACCGGAGGTTCGACCGCATTCATGTGGATATCGTGGACCCCCTACCAGTGTCCCAAGGAGCGTGGTACCTCCTAACGGTGGTAGACCAGTTCACGAGGTGGCCAGAGGCGGTCCCGCTCACCAACACATCTGCCGATTCCTGCGCCCCAGCACTGATCGCAACCTGGGTAGCGCACTTCTGGGTTCCGGCCCACATTACCTCCGACAGAGGCGCCCAGTTCACCTCCAGCCTGTGGTCGGCTGTGGCCAGCCTGTTGGAAACGCAGCTACACCACACAACTGCCTACCACCCACAGTCGAATGGACTGATGGAACGCTTCCACCGTCACTTAAATCGGCTCTCATGGCCCACCTGAGAGGACCTAACTGGGTGGACGAGCTTCCCTGGGTCTTGCTTGGAATTCGCACAGCGCCCAAAGAGGATCTACACGCCTCGTCGGCTGAGTTGGTGTACGGCGTGCCCCTTGCCGTCCCGGGAGAGTTAATACCAGCCCCAAGGGGGCAAAAGGAAGAACCCGCAGCAGTCCTGGACAGACTACGTGAAAGGCTAGGCAACCTGGCCCCTGTACCGACTTCACAGCACGGACGGACCCCGACCCATGTACCCAAAGACCTGCAGAACTGTAAGTTTGTGTTTGTATGAAGGAGCAAACACCAGGCACCGCTGCAGCAGCCGTACGAGGGGCCGTTCAAGGTGATCAACAACAACGGGTCCACGTATGTTCTGGACATTGAGGGGACAGAGGAGGTTTTCACGGTGGACCAACTCAAACCAGCCCATGTGGACTTGACGCAGCCGGTCGAGGTTCAGGCACCGTGGTGCAGAGGCAGATCTCCCAAACAGAGGCTGATCCAGACTGTGGAAATTGTGGGGTGTATCGCCAGTTCTGGGGGGGGGGGGGGGGTTATGTGGCGACCCACTTTCTGCGCAGGCAAACCGGTTCACAAATAGCCAGCGTGCGGAGGGAGACTTTGGTAATGCACCTCTGACGTCATTTCCGCCCGGAGAGGGCGGGCGCTAGGGATTAACTGCCAGCGCCGCGAAGTTTGAATAAACTAGTCTCGAAACGACTTATCAACTGTGTGTCGTTATTTCAGCGCTGTGTGTAGCACATCGCTACATTATAACAGAAACTCCATCCCTTCTGTAGGCACGTCTCCTCTCTCCCACAATGGAGACCCCTTCAGTTATATCAGACAAACATCCTACGTAAATTACCACACAAAGGAAATGTAGTCAATTGAAAGAAAACAAAACACACAACTATGTATCTTGAATGTCAGTTTTGACCTTGTGCTGTATGACATTCTGATGGAATAGAAAAATCTATAAAAGCATGAGATCCTTGCAAGGCTGACAATCAGCAGGACAAACACGAGACAAGTTACCCATGAGACAATATTTTGAAGTGAAATATACAAGAACCATCAAATTCACTGTAAAAATCAATGCTGAAATCTCAATGGGCCCCTTGACACACTTAATTCTTGACCAGCAACTGCACTAAGTGCAGGCACTTCTAAATTTAAAGAAAAGATTTATTTTATTGTTAATAATAATCCTACATTTTGCTAATATTTCAGTACTTTTAGATCAGATAAATGTCATCCCTGAATTACACATTTTATTCACCATCTCACTGTACACTCCATTGCAATCTTCATAAAGCAACATTTGTCATTTCATTGCATTCCACCATAAATTGTATGGATTCAGAGAAGAATAAAAGCTATTATGCAAGTTACAGGTAGATGTCTTATAAACTTTTTTTCCCAGATTTGTCTGAACTTTTCTGTATGGAGTAAAACTAGTGAAGATCTTTTAAGAATTTGTTAAGGCTGAGTAAAATAAATAAGAGCCCTACAAATAATGATATGATAAAGTAATAAAAAATATTGTGCTTTGTTATAATCTCTGAATGCTAATAACTTTACTTGGCTTCAATTCTTAACTGTAACTTCATCTTCAACTCAGTGGCCACTTTATTAGTTACAGGAATGGAACCTGGCGTGAGCTTGTGCAGTAGCCCATCCAATCCAAGCCTCGATGTGTTGTTCATTCAGAGAACCTCTTCTGCATGCCATGGTCATTTGAGTTACTGACATTTTTCTGTCAGCTTGAACCGGTCTGGCTATTCTCATCTGACCTTTCTCATTAACGTATTTACACCTACAGAACAGCCGCACACTGGATGCATTTTGTTTCTCGCTCCATTCTCCGTAAACTCCAGAGACTGTCATGCATGGCAACCCCAGGAAATCAGCAAGATACTGAAACCACGCTGTCCGGCAACGATAATCATTCCATGGTCAAAGTCACCTGGATCACATTTTCCCCCATGCTGAACAACAAGCAAACCTCTTGATCATGCTGGCATGCTTTTATGCATTGAGTTGCTGCCACATGATTGACTTATTAGATATTTAAGTTAATGAGCAGGTATGCAAGTGTACCTAATAAAGTAGACACTAAATATATTTCTTTTTAAAACTGTATCTGAGTTCAGCTATCATCTAACGATCATACAAAGGAACTCATATGAATCTGTATGAGGATTCTTCCTGTTTCCTTGCAAGCTTCCTTTGTCTTTTTATATGTCTGAAGCACAAAAATATACATTTCTCCATAGTGATTTTGATCATTACTGTTTCTGACGTTATATGGAAAATACTCTTCTCACGTATAATGGTATAGCATCTGTAGCTTCTTTTCAAGATGCCAGCTGAAGTTCACTCCATCTCCCTAGTTTATAATACAATTATGTCTCTCACAATCTATCACTTACTTTTCACTGTCTTCAGTATAATACCATCTGTTTGCTTTAACTCTGACTCACATTACAGCAAATTAATCTATTTACTTTTCAATGGACAATCATCCTGTTTGATGTTTAGACCATTATCTTGAAAAAATGTTTTGATGAGAAAAGTTTGGTTTGTCAACATTTTGAAGCATTGAAAAATAGGCTTCATTTGAGCAATGATTTGAGAACTAATACTTCTAAAGGCTTTAGATGGAATCTGAGCTTATGGAACAATTATTGTAAACAAGACAGTGCATCTTTTAAATAAGCGGAATGAATTGTTTTTTACACAGAGTGGTTGATATCTGGAATTCACTGCCAGAGGAGGTGGTAGATATTACTACTTCTTTATTGAAGCATTTGGACAGGCATTTAAATAGGAAAAGCAGTGAAGAATACAGGCTTAATGTATTCAAATGGATTTGTGTAAGTGGGCATAAAAGTGAACATGGATGTGATGAGTTGAAGGGTATGTTTCTATACTGTGCAACTCTGTGACTGATTACACGCTAGACATGCAACATGATCCATCTGTTTCTGCCACCTCACCTGTGCGTACAGGCTGGGTGCTTTCTATCTCTTGTCTTGCTCATGAAGAAGTAGACATTCCTTGTTTGATGCAAATTTTTTGAACTTGACGATGATAAGTTCAATTGATACAAATGGTACTCTTGTCGAGGCATTTATATGATGATGTATGCCTTATCTGAGTTTGAGAACCATAGGTTATAGAACAAAGAACATTGAAATCGACAGCACATTACAGGCCTTTCTTTGGCCCAAAATGTTGTATTGACCATATAACCTACTCTAGAAATTGCCTAGGATTTCCCTACTGCATAGCCCTCTATTTTTATAAGCTCCATGCATCTATCTAAAAGTCTTTTAAAAGACCCTATTGTATCTGCCTCTACCACCATTGCTGGCAGTGCATTCCACGCACCCACCACTCTCTGTGTGAAAAACTTATCTCTGACATCCCTCCTGTACCTACTTCCAAACACAATAAAACTATGGCCCTGTGGCGACCCATTTCCTAGCATATCCGAACCGACTCACAATTAGATAGCCTACGGGGGTTTGCGAGCACAGAGCTTTGGAGCCTCTGCGCCATGGGGGGCAGGTTGACAGAGGCTTAAAAGTGAGGCTGAAGTTTTCGAATAAAGTTTTTTCCTTCGACTGCAGTTACCGACTCTGTGTCGTAATTTTAGCGCTGCGTGTAGCACACTGCTACAATTGGTGACCCCGACGGTCCAAACGATTTTTGGACCAGAAATGACCGACGCCGCCTCTGTTCATGCGGTTTCGTTGAAACTGCCAGGTTTCTGGACACAGCGCCCGGACCTATGGTTCCAGCAAGCCGAAGCCCAATTCCACGTTCGCCAGATCACCTCAGAAGACACCCGCTACTACTACGTGGTGAGCTCCCTCGACCAGGACACAGTGGCCCAGGTCGCGGAGTTCGTACAGTCGCCCCCGGCAGACGGCAAGTACATGGAATTCAAAGCCCTGCTCCTCAGGACTTTTGGACTCTCACGGCGCGAGCGGGCTGCCCGTTTACTGCATCTGGATGGCTTGGGCGACAGACCTCCATCGGCTTTAATGAATGAGATGTTGTCTCTCGCCGACGAACACACACCCTGCCTCATGTTTGAGCAGGCATTCCTGGAGCAGCTGCCCGAGGACATACGCCTGCTGCTGTCCAACGCGGATTTCAGTGACCCCCGGAAGGTGGCAGCCCGGGCGGACTTGCTGTGGAACGCCAAGAAGGTGAGCGGGGCGTCCATCGCACAGATCTCCCAGCCACGCTCCCGGCAGCAAACCAGTCCAGGCCCGGCCGCAGAGCCCGCCAACCCCCGGCCCAATGAACACTGGTGCTTCTACCACCAGCGGTGGGGCGCAGAAGCCCACCGTTGTCGCCCGCCCTGCAAGTTCCAGGGAAACGCCAGGGCCAGCCGCCGCTGATGGCTACGGCGGCTGGCCATCGGGATAGCCTCCTGTATGTGTGGGATAGAAGGTCGGGACGCCGGTTTTTGGTCGATACTGGGGCTGAGATCAGTGTTTTACCTCCGACGAGTTACGACACCCGCAGCAGGGCACCGGGTCCCCCCCTGAGGGCCGTGAATGGCAGCACCGTAAGGACCTATGGCACCCGCCAGGTACAGCTACAGTTCGGCTCCAGCCAGTTCACGTGGGACTTCACACTGGCCCCCGTAGCCCAACCGCTTCTGGGTGCGGATTTTTTGCGGGCTCACAGCCTGCTGGTCGACCTGCCCAGGAAGAGACTGGTACACGCCGAGACCTTTCAGACGTTCTCCCTGGGTGCAGCCCAGTTGCCGGCCCCTCACCTCGGCTCCATCACGCTGTCCGACAACGACTTCACCAGGGTCCTGGCGGAGTTCCCATCGGTTCTGGCACCGCAGTTCACAGCAGCCATGCCCAGGCATGGCGTACGGCACCACATCCCGACCCAGGGACCACCCCTCCACGCCCGCGCTCGGCGGCTTCCCCCGGACAAGCTCCGACTGGCGAAGGAGGAGTTCCAGAGGATGGAGGAATTGGGGATCATCCGGCGGTCTGACAGCCCATGGGCTTCCCCCCTGCACATGGTGCCCAAAGCGACGGGGGGCTGGAGACCGTGCGGTGACTACCGCAGGCTGAACGAGGCTACCACACCGGACCGTTACCCTGTGCCGCACATTCAGGACTTTGCGGCATACCTGCACGGCGCACGGATCTTCTCCAAGGTAGATCTCGTCCGGGGATACCATCAAATCCCGATGCATCCTGACGACGTCCCCAAAACGGCTCTCATCACCCCATTCGGCCTTTTCGAGTTCCTCCGCATGCCGTTCGGCCTGAAGAATGCCGCACAGACGTTCCAGTGGTTAATGGACGCGGTGGGACGGGACCTGGACTTCGCGTTCATCTATTTGGATGACATCCTCATAGCCAGCGGCAGTCGTCAGGAGCATCTGTCCCACCTCCGTCAACTCTGCGCCCGACTGAGTGAGTACGGTCTTACAATCAACCCTGCCAAATGCCAGTTCGGACTCGATACCATTGACTTCCTGGGCCACAGAATTACTAAAGACGGGGCAACCCCTCTGCCCGCTAAGGTAGATGCGGTCCGCCACTTCCCCCGACCCACCACGATCAAAGGTCTTCAGGAATTCGTAGGTATGGTCAATTTCTACCGCCGCTTCCTCCCTTCAGCTGCCCGGATCATGCGCCCCCTGTTCGCCCTGATGTCGGGTCCGAGCAAGGACATTACCTGGGACGAGGAGTCCACCGCCGCTTTCGTTCAAACGAAGGAAGCTTTGGCGGATGCCGCAATGCTAGTACATCCCAGAATGGACACCCCTACCGCCCTCACAGTGGACGCTTCCAACACGGGTGCTGGAGCAGCTCATCGCAGGTCGCTGGCAACCCCTGGCGTTGTTCAGCAAACACCTGCGACCACCCGAGCTTAAGTACAGTGCTTTCGACCGGGAACTGTTGGCGCTCTACCTGGCAATCCGGCATTTCAGGTACTTCCTAGAAGGTCGGCCCTTCACCGCGTTCACGGACCACAAACTGCTTACCTTTGCATTCACGAAAGCATCCGACCCCTGGTCATCCCGCCAGCAATGCCACCTGTCCTACATCTCTGAATACACGACGGATGTTCGGCACGTCTCGGGTAAGGACAATGTCGTGGCGGATGCGCTCTCTCGCCCTACCGTTCATGCCCTTTCCCAAGGGGTAGACTTTGAGGCACTGGCAGAGGCGCAGCAGGCGGATGAGGAGATTCCGAGTTACAGAACCACAGTCTCCGGTTTGCAGCTCCAGGACCTCCCCGTGGGCCCGGGTGAGAGGACCTTACTCTGTGACGTCGCCACCGGCCAGCCCCGTCCAGTCGTCCCGACAGCATGGCGGCGCCGCGTTTTCGACTCCATTCATAACTTGGTGCATCCCTCCATCCGGACAACTGTCCGGATGGTTTCCAGCAGGTTCGTTTGGCACGGACTCCGCAAACAGGTCAGTGAATGGGCCAGAACGTGCATGCACTGCCAGACGGCCAAGGTGCAGCGGCACACCAAAGCCCCACCGCAGCAGTTCCATCCCGCCCACCGGCGTTTCGACCACATTCATGTGGATATCGTGGGCCCCCTGCCAGTGTTGCGCGGAGCGCGTTACCTCCTGACTATCGTGGACCGGTTCACAAGATGGCCAGAGGCGGTCCCGCTCACCGACACCACCTCCGAATCTTGCGCCCGAGCCCTGATCGCCACCTGGATATCTCGCTTTGGTGTACCAGCCCACATTACCTCCGACAGAGGCGCCCAGTTCACCTCCAGCCTGTGGTCAGCTATGGCCAGCCTTTTGGGGACTCAGCTGCACCACACAACTGCCTACCACCCACAGTCGAACGGGCTAGTGGAGCGTTTCCACCGTCACCTGAAGTCGGCCCTCATGGCCCGCCTGCGAGGAGCCAGCTGGGCGGACGAGCTTCCCTGGGTCCTACTCGGCATCCGCACAGCGCCCAAGGACGACCTGCACGCCTCGTCGGTCGAGTTGGTATACGGCGCGCCCCTGGTCGTCCCCGGGGAGTTTCTACCAGCCCCAAGGGGGCAAGAGGAAGAACCCGCAGCAGTCCTGGGCAGACTTCGCGAGAAGCTCGGTAACCTGGCCCCCATACCCACTTCACAGCATGGGTGGCACCCGACCTGCGTACCCAAAGACCTACAGAACTGTAAGTTTGTGTTTGTACGAAGGGGCGGGCATCGGCCACCGCTGCAGCGGCCGTACGAGGGGCCGTTTATGGTGCTCCGGAACAACGGGTCCACGTTCGTGCTGGACGTTGGGGGGAGAGAGGAGGTTTTCACGGTGGACTGCCTCAAGCCAGCCCATGTGGACCTGGCGCAACCGGCCGAGTTTCCGGCGCCTCGGCGCAGAGGCCGACCTCCCCAGCAGGTTCTGGCCCAGACTGTGGACATTGGGGGGTGTATCGCCGGTTCGGGGGGGGGGGGTTATGTGGCGACCCATTTCCTAGCGTAACCGAACCGACTCACAATTAGATAGCCTACGGGGGTTTGCGAGCACAGAGCTTTGGAGCCTTTGCGCCATGGGGGGGCCGGTTGACAGAGGCTTAAAAGTGAGGCTGAAGTTTTCGAATAAAGTTTTTTCCTTCGACTGCAGTTACCGACTCCGTGTCGTAATTTTAGCGCTGCGTGTAGCACACCGCTACAGCCCCTTATATTACTAATTTTTGCCCTGGGAAAAAGCTTCTAGCCAGCCACAGGATAAATGCCTGTCATCATCTTATATATCTCTATCAGATCACCTCTCATCCTCTGTCACTCCATGGAAGAAAACTCAAGTTCACTCAACTTTTTCTCATGAGGCATGCTCTCCAATCCAGACAACATCCTTGTAAATCTCCTCCGCACTCTCTCTATAGTATCCACGTCCTTCCTGTAGTGAGGTGACCTGAACTGAACACAGTACTCCAAATGGAGTCTAACTAAAGTCTTACATAGCTGTAGCATTACCTCCCAACTCTTGAACTCAGTCCTATGGTTGATGGAGGCCAACACAACATACGCATTCTAAACAACATTGTCAACCAGTGCAGCAGTTTTGAGTGTCCGATGAACACAGACCCCAAGAACTCTCTGATCCTTCAAATGGCCAAGAATCTTACCATTAATATTATATTCTGTCTACAAGTTTGACCTACCACGATGAACAACTTTACACTTATCTAGGTTGAACTCAACTTCCACTTCTCAGCCCAGTTCTGCATCCTATCAAATGCCTTATGGAAATCCATATACACTACATCCATTGCTCTATCTTCATCCTCAAAGAATTCAATCTGGCTCATAAGGTACTATTTTCCTTTGACAAAGCCATACTTAATCAGATTATCCCTAATCAGATTATGTCTCTCCACATGTTCTTAAATCCTACCTCTCAGGATCTTCTCCAACAACTTGCCCACCACAGAAGTAAGACTCACTAGTCTATGATTTCTTGAATTATCTCAATTCCTTTCTTGAACAAGAGAACAACAGTTGCAACTCTCCAATCTTCTGTTACTTCTCCCATCCCCATTGAAAATGCAAAAATCAACAGGCGCAGCAGTTTCCTTCCTCACTTCCCACAATAGCCTGGGGTATATCTTGTCTGGAACCTGCAACTTACCTAACTGAATGCTTTTCAAAAGCTCCAGCACATCCTCTTTCTTACTGTTTATATGCTCAAGCATTTCAGCTTGCTGTAAGTAATCCCCACAATTGCCAAGGCCCTTTACCCTGGTGAATACTGAAGCAATGTATTCATTAAGTACATTTGCTACCTCCTCCAACTCCATGTACATGTTTCCACTATCATACCTGATGGGTCCTATACTCATAGGGCTCATTCTCTTGCTTTTCACATACTTGTAGAATGCCTTGGGATCTTCCTTAATACTGCTCACCAAAGACTTCTCATGACCCCTTCAAGCTTTTCTAATTTCGTTCTGAAGCTCTTTCCCGACATCCTTGTAATTTTCCACCCCATCTAACCCCCGTGCTCTAAGGAAATGCCAATCAATATTAGAATAGTTAAAATCCCCCAAAACAACAACCCTATTATTATTGCACCATTCCAGAATCTGCCTCCCCATCTGCTCCTCAATGTCTCTGTTACTATTGAGCAGTCCATAAGAAAAACAATATATTGCCCTCTTACTGTTTCTGACCTCCACAGACACTGACTCAGTAGACAATCTCTCCATGACTTCCTCCTTTTCTGCAGCCATAATAATATCCCTGATTAGCAATGCCATGTCCCCACCTCTTTTGCCTCCCTCCCTGTCCTTTTTGAAATATTTAAAGACCGGCACACTCAGTGGCCATTCCTACCTCTGAGTTATCCAAGTCTTGCAATGCCCAGATTATAGTTCCATTTATTGATCCATGCTCTAAGTTAATTTGCGTTGCATTGAAATAGCCACATCTCTAACCATTTGGCTGAGTGCCTCTATGCTCTACCATTTGTCTATCCTTCCACACAAGCTCTCTACAAGCTGTCTCTACTTGTGCACCAACAAACCTATCCTCTGCCTCTTCACTTCGGTTCCCACCCCCCTGCAAATCTAGTTTAAACCCTTCCCAATAACATTAATAAACCTCTCTCCCAGGATATTGATTCCCCTTAAGTTCAGGTGCAACCCATCCCACTTGTACAGTTCATCACTTCCCCAGAAAATGTTTCCATGATCTAAGAAGCTGAAATCTTGCCCCTCGCACCATCTCTTCAGTCACTCATGCATCTGCGCTATCTTCCTGTTCTGACCTTCACTAGCTCATGGCACTGGGAGTAATCCAGAGATTACCACCTTGGAGGTCCTGCTCTTCGGCCTCCTTCCTAACTCCCTAAACTTACTGTGCAGGACCTCTACTCCTCTCCTGTCTATGTCATTGGTACAAATATGTACCATGACCTCTGGCTGCTCACCCTCCCCTTCAAGAATATTCTGCAACCACTCAGAGGCATCCTGGACCCTAGCACCTGGGAGGCAATATACTATCCTGGTGTCTCTTTGCTGCTGCATAATCTCCCATCTGTCCCCCTTTCTATCGAGTCCCCGATGGCTATTGTACCACCTGACTTCACCCTACCCTCCTGAGGCTCAGAGCCCACCGCAGTTCTATTGGTCTGGTTGCTGCTGCCTTGCCCAGATAGGTCATCCCCCTCAGCAGTAACCAAAGGGGTATACCAGTTGCTGAGGGGAACGGCCACAGGGGGACCCTGCACTGACTTCTTTCTCCCTTCACCTCTCTCGATGTTTAACCATCTACTCCTTAAATCTTGCACTCTGCGTGTAACCGCCTGCTCAAATATCTTATCAAACGTTCTACCTCCAGAATGACCCTTAGTTCATCCAAGTCTAGCTCCAGCTCCTTAATGTGGTTTTTCAGGAGCTTGACTTCCAGCAGGTGTGGTCATTAAAGAGATCATCAGCTTCCTGGAATTCCCACATCCTACAGGAGGAAGATAGCACTGCCATATCAGCCATCTTACCTCCACTGCTCTATGGGCAACCAAGACTAAATCAGCAATAACTAGGGAAAAAACCTACCCTTCTTACCTGTTTCTTTGGCCTTAGTCTCTTCTCGTCAAAGCCTCAAAGTTCCCAATCTGACTCTAGCCCCCACTCTGACGATGGCTGCTCCGCTATACTTTATCTCTCTTATGGTTTTAAAAAATAAGAAAAATTTCCAAGCAAGGAAAAAAAAGTCAGCATGTCTGGTGGTGCGCCACCTGCCATCCGCTGCTGTCGATGTCTCTGACACTTCCTGTGCCTGTGCACTGGCTATGTTTTTAAGAAAATCCCCCACACAAAGAGAAAGAACTCATTGCGTTTGGTGGTGTTCTGCCTACCTTCTGCTTTCATTGATGCCTCTGACGCATGAATGAATTCTATGCATTCTCCATTGGATGGTACTTACAAGTTGCTGGAAATAAAACTGGAAATTACAATGTGGAATTAGAGGTGATTTCATAATACACAATTACATCTAAATAGCTCAACAAGGTAAATTCAAAATCATTTATTAAGAATGACATGAAGCTTACCTTGCTTACAGTATAATGTAAAAAATAAAAATATTTTAAAAAATGCTTCAAACTATTTTTCCCCTTATTTCAAAATCTGATCTTGAGACATGTTCCTTCTCTTTGTTAGGGGTTTTCAGTTCTATAGTTAGTGAGATTCAATGGGTTGAAGCACCTGTTTCCATGTAGAATCACACCACAACTGTGGTTCTCAGTCTATGTTGATTCCACCAATTACCTCATTATTTTCCAAGAGTCCTGTTGCCACTTCCTCAACATCAGATTGAAGCATCTTTGTGCAGATACCAAATGTGGATGAAAAATCTTTCCAGGTGTAAAGCGAGATGATGTTGAAGCCACCTGGAGCAGACGTGTCTAACTGCATGGAAGGCAGAAAAGGATGAAATTCTTGAGGGGAGGTGCTTTCTTTGGGAAGGTTAACACCATCTTTCAGGAGGAAGGTGACACAATTCTATTATCCTAGCTCTTCAAGATAAATTTAAACAGTATGGAAATTCTGCGACTTAAACCAACTGATTTAATTATTGACTCCATCTAACTTAATTTGAAATTTTATATCAATTACAGGCATTTTACATGATAATTTATAACTTATAATCATCGAATGAAATTATTTTTTTTTGCGTGTCGCATCAGTCAGCCATTATTGTCTGGCCAGTGGTGTCAGGATTGGTCTCCTTTTGGATTAACCAGGTCACGATATGAATGGTCCTGACTCGACCCTTGTGTATTTTTTTTACAAGGCCGAGTGGCTAGCTCAACGCTCAATCTGGCATGGATGGAAAGTGTGCTCAGGGGTGGCCTGACTTGGATTCGAACTCAGGAGCCTTCACTCCGGAGTCCAGCGCTGATGCCATTGCACCACCAGCCGGCCGGATTTCAAATACAGAAACATCTTTCCATCCATATTGAGTACTCTTTCACTCATTATATGTCAATTATTTTCTACATTTTAAGTGAAAACCATAATTTTGAGGTTAATAATAATTGTAAAGTTGGTATTTTGTCATTCAAGTTAATCATTAATATTTAGAAAAATAGATTAATTAATTTATTTAGCAGTTTATGAAGACCCCATTGTAGGTGGTATAAATGTTAAAGCAAACTGAATTAGATTCAAAGGTAATTTAATGTCAGAGAAATGTATTCAATATACACCCTGAAATGCTTTTTCTTCGCAACCATTCAGAAAAACAGAGGAGTGCCCCCAAGGAATGAACGGTAGTTATACATTAGAACCCCAAGGTAACCACCCCGCCCCCATGAACTCCCATCCTTCCCACATGTAAGCGGCAGCAAGCAACAATCCCCCCAGCCCTCACCGGCAAAAATCAGCATCGGCACCCACCACCGAGCACTCAAGTGTGAGCAAGGCAGCAGCAAAGACACGGACTTGCAGTTACCCAAAGACTACATTGTTCAGCTGGCATTCGACATACTACAGGCTCTCTCTCTCCCTAATACAGGAAAAGAGGTATCTCTGTTTCACAGCGAGAGGGGAGACATAACAAACAACATATTGGTTTATGATGTTAAAAGTCCATTGCGTTGCTTTTCCTGAGCCCAGAGATCTCGGGTCTCTGGGCTCACAGCCTTAGTTCTTCCATCTCCCACGACACACCAGTCTTCTGATCGGACACTGACCTCTGATCCTCCCTTCTCCAGAGCCACGAAAACTCGGTCCTCCAAAGGCGAGCCGAACTCTTAGGCTGAGCCCATGGCGTGCCGAACAACGGCCCGTTGTGAAGCCCCGAAAGCGGGTCCCATTCCTGCAAAGAACCGCAGTCAGCATGTAACTCCAGGTCAGGGTCTTCAAAAGAACCCTGAAAGGGAAAAATAAAGATATTAAAGATGGAAATAGAGCTGTTTCTGAAGATATAAGCAAATGAGTTACCGTTAGGCGCCATTAACCCTCCTAATTTGTAATGCAAGCTAAATTAAAGAACCTTTAATATCTTGACATATTGGAAAATAAACACCAGATGGTACTTTTATAAAGTGAGAAAGTCCAGGTCTTGATAGGTGGAAAGCATTCTGACAGGTTGCATCACCATCTGGTATTTGGGGGATGGGGGTAACTGCACAGGACTGAAAGAAGCTACAGAGAGTTGTAAAATTAGTCAACTTCATCACGGGTACTAGCCTCCACAGTATCCAAGACATCTGCAAGGAACTGTGCTCAGAAAGATGACATCCATCAGTAAGGACCCTCATCACCCAGAACATGCCCTCTTCTCATATCAGGAAGGAAGTATAGAAGACTGAAAGCATACAGTCAGTGATTCAAGAACAGCTTTTTCCCCTCTGCCATCTAATTTCTAAATAGACATTGAATATGTGAACACTACCTCAGTTTTTTTTTCTGTTTTTGCATTACTATTTTAAATTTAATAACTTAATAAACATATATATATCTTTACTCTAATTCATTTTTTTCTATATTTATCATGTATTGCATTGTACTGCTGCTACAAAATTAACCAATTTCATGACATATGCTGGTAATATTAAACCTGATTCTGACTTTGTACAGTTGCAGGTGTATCAATTCCACAGTCTCTTCAATACCTTCATCATTGCACACAGACATCCACTATACGTTTCTTATCTACTCTACGACCGTACAGTAAATATCTAATTTCAATCAATTAATTGAAAATATGGGATAGAAATTAATCTGCAATCATTTGTGCTAAACTGGAATATTGCAGTGCATGCAAAATTGTGTCCTGTCTACAAATCTAGTCCCTTTGAATTCCTTATACATGCATTCTTCTATCACACTTTCAGTGGACGTGACCAAGGACAAATTTTTACAATAAACATTACAAATCTATTGCATAATTTATTTTGGATGTTATGGATGGAGATCTACTTTTGTTTACATTTTTAATAACCATGCATATTTTAGAATAAGATCTATTATCTTTAATATCCTGACTATTACTTAGTCTTAACACAATATGACTGAACAAAATTGATTAGAGGTCACCACATCAAACTTTTCATGTAACTTGGCTGCAGCATTTTCAACATTTCGGTTCTGACCACATTGCCGAAGTACTTAATGAGCTTTTCGCTAAATTAGAGCTTGCATTTTGTTCATGCATGGCCATGTCACAAGAGTGCAGAAAATGCATTTGCTGATGGCAATTCCATGCAATGTCAAGTTGATGCTGACAGTGCCACATTCGCAGAAGTAAGTAAGCTGTCTCCATATGTAAACCATTTATGGGGAATCTATCATTTAGCTTCAAAATGCTCATTCCTTCAATGGTGCTATTTAAAATGTGTGTCAGTCTATTATTTGCATTAGTGATTGACTTGAAGTTGAACCCTTATACTGAATTTGGATATATGATTTTACAAAGAAGTATATTATCAGAGTACTACAGGGGATGCTGTGACTGATCCACAAATTATATTTTCTTGTTGCTTCCTTTGCTTCTTGCTGGTAGAAACTATGAATAATGTCCTTTCCTCTGGACCTTCAGTGCAATTGGGAAGAGAACTCAAGGGTCGACTGAAAAATATAACTTAGAAGAGGAAAGGCTAAACAGCAAGAAATATTTTCAATTATTTCCAACATTTATGGGACATTTACAGCCAACAAAATACTTTGGAAGTACAAAAGTCTCTGCTGATGCTGAAAATCCAGAATAGCAAATACAAAACACTGGAGGAATGCAGCAGGTCAGGCAGCACATATGGAAAGGAATAAACAGTTGATGCTTTGTGCCAAGACCTTTCACTGGGACTGGAAGGGAAGCAGGAAAAATCCAGATTAAGAAGGTGGAGGAAGGAGAGAGAGTACTATTTGGCAGTGATAGGTGAAACCTGGTGAGAGGGAAGCTAGATGGATAGAAAAAGGAGAAGACGTGAGAAGCTGCTAGGTGATATGTGGAAAAAGTAAAGGACTGAAGAAAAAGAAATCTGACAGGAGAGGAGATTGGACTCTGGGAGAAAGGGAATGAAGCAGGGTATCAGGAGGAGGTGATGTGTAAATGGGGAGAAGAGAAGGGGTAGGAGGGGAGCCAGAATGGGAAATGGAAAAAGAGAGAAGGGAGAAGAGAAGAAAATATAGGAAATTAGATAAATTGATGTCCACGCCATCAAGTTGGAGACTACCTAAATGGAATATGAGCTGTTCTTCCTCTAATCTGAGTGTGGCTTCATCATGGTAGTAAAGGAGGCCATGGAATGACATATTGGAATGGAATGTGAAGTGAAATTAAAATGGCTGGTCACCAGAAAAGACTGCTTTTTATGGCTAATGGAACAAAGGTGCTCAATGAAGCATTAGGCCTCACTGATGTAAAGGAGGCTACATCAGGAGCAATGGATACAGTAGATGGCCCCAATAGACTCACATTAAAGTGTTGCTTTACCTGGGAAGACTGCTTATGACCCTGAATGATGGTGAGGGAAGAGGTGTAGGGGCAGTTATAGCACTTGTCCCAGTCGCAGTTATAAGTGCTAGGAAGATCAGTGTGGAGGGATGAGTGAACAGGGAGTTACATAGAGAGTGATCCCTGTGGAAAATGTAAATTTGAGGGAGGGATAGATGTGTTTTACCATAGGTTCTCAGTCATTGATACTGCCCTCACCTGCATCTCTTCCATTTCTCAGATATCCACCTTGACCCCATCTCCCTGCTGTCATAACAGGGATGAAGTTCCCATTATCTTCTACTACTACCCCATGAGTCCCCACATCCAGTATGCCATTCTCTGTAACCTTTGCCATCTACTGCTTCACTGTCATGTGCCAGCTTGTACTACTTCTTCCCCTCTTCTCTATTCAGCTGAGGAAGCAGACGTGGTCACATTCGATAAACAGCATTTGAAGTATTACAGCAAACACTTAGAACTGCACTAAAGTGTTAGCCAAAGATTCAACTATGGTAGAATCCATGACTCT
This sequence comes from Hypanus sabinus, assembly GCF_030144855.1. Lineage (NCBI taxonomy): Eukaryota > Metazoa > Chordata > Chondrichthyes > Myliobatiformes > Dasyatidae > Hypanus > Hypanus sabinus. Next base: position 66,110,544 of record NC_082713.1, on the reverse strand, counting down.
TCTAAATAGAAGTCTCCTAAGTAATCCAGCACAATTACAGTTGAAATTGTGTGAGATGTTCACCATATGCGGGTGTGAAGGCAGTTACCCCCTCAATTACTTCATTTCTTCAGAACATGGACTCTGCAGGCTAGTGATGGGACCATCAGCAATGTATTATGTGCAGGAAATGACTGAAGCTGTCTGCTCATGTATATGCAATTTCATTGTGTCCTGGTTATTCAGGGAACAGTAGGAATTGCATGACCAGGGATTTTCCTCAACATTGCCTTCGTGATTCTTATAACATGCAGAAATGTATCACTGTGTAAGAGACTTCACTCCCTTAAAGTTCGACTAGATTGGCTGACAGATCATAAAGCATGTAGACAATAGCGAGAGCTCACATGAAGCTTTTACTATGTATCAGTCATCTTTACCAATTGCTGCATTGCTTCACATCAAGCGAATGATGTGCAGCAGACATCAATAGAGATTTAAGCATTTAAACCAACCACAGCTTGTAAGTTTGAGATGTGCATGAAATGAAAGGAAGCAGAAGGGGCAATCACAATATGAGTCTCAAATATATTGATCACAGGCCCACTACTGGCTGGGATCTCTAGGAACAGGGAGCATTATGTCCTTCAGAGCTGCCTATTAACTTTGATTTGGCATTGATGATTGTGCAACTTTCTCACCAGCAGAAGAGGAAGAGACTTGTGATTGGTTAACTCCCTAGTGTTGGAGTTTGCTGCACCATATTGTTCCAGTTGAGACTTCACTTCTGTCATTGTCCTCTGGTGTACATCTTCTCACTGTGTCTGGAGGATTTTCTGGATCCCTATATTTAGCTACTGAAAAAAAAGGATGCCCCCTCCCTCAATGTATATAACGCTTGCAATGGATTTTCTCATTTATTGCAGGCACAGCATACCTATTTCTAAGTGGTTTTGCAATGGATTTAATCAAGAACTTAATGGTGTTGTCTGTGAGCAAAATGGTACAAAGGCTATTAACAATAAAACCAGAAATAATAGAGCAAGTAAATTATATCATTGAAACAGGAGCACAATACTTGCAAATATCTTCAAATAAACCAAACAATAGTGCTCACACATGCATTACAATCCATCACATCTCTTCCAGTTTTGATCTTCATGTCTCCTGTAATTCTAATCTATAGCCTTGAAACATTTGCTTTGGTGGCTCTATAATTTCTTTGTAATCTTTTGATGCCCTGTGCTGTCCATTTATACTACCAGACGTTTACATTTCCTCTTTTCCTAAAGTTTATTTTAGAAGTTCAGTGCACTTTTCCACAGAATTCAATGCAGGATTCCACAGAATCCTAATGGCTTCACTGGATAGGATCTTCTAAAGCCTTTGACATGGTTGGTTTGATGGCAAGAAGTCAACTGTAGGTGATAGTCAGACATGATGACCTCCAACTCCAACCATCATACTTGTCACAACTTGATGTTCACACTATTTCTTCAATATGATTACAGCTCATGCTCCACTGAACCTTAGCTCTTTTTCTTTGCAAGTTGCAAATAATTGTTTAAAAAGAACATATTGGCAACATTGCTGCTTTACCTCTCCATTGCCACCAGCCAATCATGACTTCCAGAACACATTCTCCATGTGACTGTCTGGGTTTCCTCCAAGAATTTCTGTCACCCACCCACCCCTTATTTTCAAGTGTGTGTGGTTTGGTAATTTCATTAGACAAAGTGAATTGTTTCCAGTGCTCCATCAGCTGAATGGAAGGAAATGAGGGCAATGTGGATTCATGTAGAATGGTGTGATATTGTCAGCACAGACTAGAAAGCATTACTTGTGATGACAGAACGTCTGTCTATGTTGCAGCAGCCCCAATATTTCCTTTTATATTTGTGGTGATTATACGCTTAAATCTCAAAGACAGAGCATGACTCCTCATATTAAGAAAAACATGAGCTTTACTTTGGGTGTGAAATTGACAATCAAGACAAGGCCTGGGATCCTCACATTTGTTGCACAACATGTGCTGTTGATCTTCGAGCTTGGCTTAGAGGTACTGAGAAGTCAATCCCGTTCACTGTGCTGATGATATAATCAGATGACAGACTGCTACTTCTGTCTGACTTGTCCATGAGAAGCCTCAGACACAGAGTATAAATGAACATATTCATCAAAACATTTTAGCTTAGCTGAACAATTGTGAAGTGTCAGCACCATAATACAATTAAACACGTTATATTCAGTAAAAGTTAATTTCTTGTTTCTCCAAATTCCAAGTAGTCTGAAATTATATTTGTGTTCAGCTTCTAGAAGTCTATATGAACCAAAAAGCAACACTTCAGAAAAGAAAATGCTGCCTAGTGTTATTTAGGATAATCAGTAATGCCTAATGATCGTTGTTGCTTTTCAAGCAAGTCCAGTTAAATATTGATGATGTTTGAACAACCTATTTGTTTCCTGAGAGAATATTTGCTTCTCATTTCATTCTTCTGCCTGTTTCTTCAGAATGTACTCACCAGTGTACAATCACTATTTGTCTTTTTAATGCTTCAAACTAGAAGTGAGATCTTTGGGTACAGAGCTCAGAAAAAGCAACGCAACAGACTTTTAACATCGTAAACCAGTGAGTTGTTTGTTACATCTCCCCTTTCATTGTGAAACAGAGACACCTCTTTCTCCCTTATTAGGGAGAGAGAGAGAATCTGTGGTATGTCGAATACTGGGTGAACAAGTAGTCTTTGGGGTACTGCAAATCAGTGTCTTTGCTGTTGCTTTGGTCATGCCTGAGTGCTCAGTGGCGGGTGCCAATGCTGCTTTTTTGCCGGTGGTGGGAGGGGGATCATTGCTTGCTGCCACTTACGTGCAGGAGGGAGGGGAGCTGGGGGGGATGTTTTAGGTTTCTAACATTTAACTGTCTTTCATTCTTTGGGGTACCCCTGTGTTGGCATGGATGGTTGCAAAGAAAAAGCATTTCAGGATGAATTGTATACATTTCTCTGACATCAAATGTACCTTTGAAACCTTTGAATTAAATATTACTGTAGGGCTGATTCTAGCAAGGTCATGCAGTCCAGTGAATATCATTGAGTCTTCTCCACAAGACAGTAAGTGTTTTTAGAAGTGTGTCCTGTTATTAGTAATGACCATCCTGAAGAACTGACAAATGACAAGCTGTCCCTGTGGAATTATATAAACACCTTACATAAGACCACGGAGGATGCTTTATATTAAATTCTTCTACCAACTTTTTCAGCTCATAATAAAAATAAAGTAATTAAATGTGGTTGAACTGCATGTTTTAATATTTTGATATACATGTGACAAATAAAGGTAATATTTATCTTTATTCAATGACAAGTTATATCTGTTGTAAGACCAAAAGTTTTGTAAGACTGTAAGAACTTCTTAATAAAAAATGTCTTCAGATGCGTCTTTCAGAAGCAAGTGAAAATATATAAATATTGAACAAGTGCTAAAAAGGGTTTCAATGGCTAAAATTGACACCATAAGTAGTCTAAATAAGTTTGGTAAACCTTGACAAAAAGTCAATGCAATGACTCCATCCACCTTGAAGACCGAGCTATTTTTGTATGTTGCCAAGTAGATGAAAATATCACCTTCCAGTTCTATGCATTCATGCCAAATTCTTATTCCTGAAATAAAGATTTTTCTTTACATAAGTCATAAAAAGTACAATTTGGCAAGTACGAAAGTGATATTCTCAATTTTTACTTTTGCAACCCTTAAGTTAGTCTGGGAACAGTAAGAATGTGGGACGAGAGGACAAGGACATAAACCATTTACTAGTCTATTAAATTTTATGACAAAAATAAGCAGCTGACAACTCTATAATCCATTAGGAACAAGGCAATGGAATTCTGCTGAGAATTTCACATTGCAAATTCATTATGCTTTCAATTAGAGGGTGGTCACTTAGATACCCTAAAGACCTGTCACATGAACTTCTTCTATTTAATGTACTTTTAATCTACTCTGGAATGTTGTGGGAAATCTGCTAATGTATCATTAACTAGAGGTATCTACATTGAAGAAATATTTTTCCTCCTTGTGATGAGCAAGTTATTGAAAATTAATTTAAACCTCAGCACTTAGCAGGTCCATTTACTTTGGAGTGTCACACATGCATTGGTCCTAATGGGTAACATTTCTTCAGTCCAATCAGTAGTTTAATGAATTAGTATGAAATCATACTGTTTAATCCTTTGTTAGATGATGGGTCTTTACTCCTTTTTTTAAAAAAAAGCATTACGTTTAAAATAATAGAAAAAACAATGAAATGCCACCTAAGGTTATTAAAAGGCTCTATAATGATTGGATAGCAGTAGTTGCATTGCAATGATAAGCAGCAGCAATTTAAAAAAAAAGAGTGCACAGCTGCAAACACTAAATGCTCATTGAAATTTAAAAAGGGAACTTATTTTGGCCAGAAATGTGACACTTTCCAATAAATTGTTAAAAGTAATTAAGATACAATTTTCTGTAGTCTATTCTTGCTTCAGATTAGCCAATGGTAGTATGAGACAGAAACCCTCCATCGTATTAGAATATTTATGAACTCTATCTCATTAGAATATGAAGAATTTCATTTAAAAATGATTGTCCTTTGCCAGATATTAGGCTTGTCTTTCTGCAATTAGGCTCTCTTTTTAACTTATAATTTGCAGCTATGGTGCATGTTTCTGCTGTATAATGAATTACAGACAACTCCAAGGCTCAAAGATTTTAATGGCAATATACACTATTTCGATTGAGAAACTGAGATGCTACCAGTCTCAGATCACCTTCAGCTCCTTCCCCAGTTAATTTGTCATTGTTGAATGTGTGAGTATATCTCCCATTTTTTTCCCATTTATGCATTAGCTTGCAACCAACATGTGTTGAATTTCACCAGGCACATCCGCGTCACATTATTTTTGTTGGCATCTCTGTAATTCCTTCATTACTTCATCAAATTTCACTGTGCCTGCATTCATCATAATTTGAAATCATCTGCAAATATCACTCACAATGCAAGATTTATTACGTAAATGAATGGTGGTTAACTTGCTGCTGCATAAAATATATCAAAAAATCTGTTAACCAAAGTTAAGGTACATTCAAAGTAAGAATTAATGGAACAGTGGGGGTACATGTCTTTGAGAGGCTATCATAAAGACTCAATGCCATTTTGGATATTATGATTAATTGATATTATTGAGTCCTTCTATTGTGCATTATGCTGCAATTACCTGAAATAGATTTCTATATGGAGAATTGAAGTAAAGGCAAAATAGCTTGAAGGGAGAATCTCAGATATCCATCGATAGGTATGTTTGTTAGGATGAATGACCTCTTTATCTGAGCTTATCCATGTGGCATGGATCTGGGACAGCTTGCTACACGCTACAACAAAGGATTGTGCTTTCAGCATACCAGGATATGACTTCTCTTCAGCTGAAAGTCACATACCTTTATACAGTATCTTCATTTCAAGCATGACTGTATCTCCTCTGATACCTGTTTGGCTTAACTACATACAGTACGTTATCTGAACTGCATGATGGTGTAATGACTAGACTTAGCTGTTATAATCTACCTTCAAATTATAGGGACTGTTCAAGATAAAAATGAACTGATCTGGCTTGCTCTCTGGCTGATTGGGTCAGTTGATGAGTGGGTTAACTGTCCCTTCCTCTGTCTGTCTGTATATCCATTCAATCACATTCCCCCTCCCACTATCCATTCTCTTTCTCCAGTAGCTATTACCAACAGATTTCCTTTATTGCATGTTTTATAATGACACTTTTCTTTCTCACTTTACTAATGTTTGATGTTCCTCTCTATCTGTAGCCTCTATCAGACTTAACTTCTGTTCGTGTAGCTGTAAGATATTTCTGCTTGTTTACTAGATCTTGATTTTTTTTTGTTATGGTGAGAAGGCGGGGGAATGGGACTAAAGGGGAGATTGGATCATATCATGTTGAAATGGCGGAGCAGACTCGATGGGCCGAATGGACGACTTCTGCTCCTTTGTCTTATGGTCTTATGGAAATAGTAGGCTTGGGTGTTGGTGTTTTTCTGAGATCATTACCTAGATGGATCCCTGTTAGCCTCAACAGCTGAACCCTGGCACCTGGCATATGCCAGAACCAATAATAACCTTATTGGCTGAGGTTAAATCATATTAGCACATGGAATAATCATTTTGTAGTCAATTCAACTTTGTTTTAAAAGGGAATAACACAGAATTAGTATAACATCAAAGGGAACAAAATAGAATTAGTTTAACACACACACACAGACACACACACACACACACACACACACACATATATATAAAATAGTTAAAATAAGTAGCACAAAAATAACAGAAATAAAAAAGTTGTGAGAGTGTTTATGTAGTGTTTATATCTTTATTTCAAACTTCTGCATCTCCTTCCTGATGGTAACAATGAGAAGAGGACATGTATGCCCTGGGTGGTGGGGATCCGTAATGGTAGACAGCACCTTCCTAAGGCACTGCTCCTTGAAGATGTCTTGGATACTACAGAGGCTAGTATGCATAATAGAGCTGACTAACTTTACAAGTTTCTTCAAATTACTTCAATCTTTTGCAGTGCCCCCTGCCAATGCCAGATGCAGTGCAGGTTAATTAGATTAAAATCGTCTCTTCAGTAGGAACTTAACTTTCAATGAAGATGAAGCCTGTAGTCTTACATTCAATCTTAGTCCCCAGCTTTTGCTAACTTCTTGCATCAACATCTGCTTTGCTTCTGATGCTCAGTTTTCATGTTTCTTTCACTGATTTCCTCCATTTTTCACAGCAATTGTATTTTTTTCATCAGTGATCTGAACTTAGTCATAGCTTTTATTCTTTGCAGTTTTAAAATCCAACATTTTTTAACGTGTGACTTCTCAATATTGTTGGAAGGATCTAAATTTCCTTGTTGCACATTACAATAAAAGTGCTTTCAGCAATGCTATGTACACCTGGGTGCTCTTTCTCTCTCAGCTATCTTTCAGTGTTGCCAGCTTGAATGTTCTGATTTACTATTACTGTTGCTCAGATGGTGATGCAGTCTTTGAGCATATACCCTTGCTAATTCTATTCCAATGAGCCAATTCATCATGTACATCGATTTAGGATAAAAGACCAATATAATAAAATCCCTGTGAGAAATGCACCTATTAATTGCTCAGTTGAACAATTCAATCAGACTTTAGATGAGACATTTTGCAAAAACACCACAGAACTGGATTTCCATATAGTGTCCCTATTTGTAATTTAACAAAATTTATCTTAATAAGTGAATCACATTACTGAAAATATATAACCATCAAATACCGATGGATGCTATTGTTCCTAGGCTAGGCTTTGAAAAGTTGCTCTGTTGTTTGCCATTGCCCATTCTTTCCCCACGGTTCTGAAGTTCTTTCTTTTGAATACATCTCAGATTTTCCCCTATCAGAAGTCGTAACTTCAAACCTGAAATACTAGCTCCAAACAACACGGTCAATGAACATAATTTCTCTGGCCAGTTGTTTCAAATCTGTGCAATCAAGATATAGATCTTCTTGCCACTGCAAGAAGTTATCCATATTCACTTCATAGCTGTGACCAATCTGTAAACATTTTTCAATTAATTAAAATTAAAAAAAGCTGATGCTGGAAATCTGAAACAATAATAGAAAACGCTGCAAAATACTAGGACATCTTGCAGCACCCTGAAGAGCCATATGCTTCAGTTCTGTGATCCTTCTTTAGAGCAAGCATTATTCATTTTATGGGCTGAGTTGAAATGGAGCAAGAAGAATATGTGTGTTCCACTTCACTGTGATAGAAAGGAAAATGAGAAGCAACTTTAAAGGCCTGCATGACAGAATAAATCGTACCCAAGTTCAGAGACCACCCTGCTGCATGTACCATCCACACTCCCACCACGGGCCTCCTATTCAATAAAATTTGACAGGATTTAAAATGGTGTAGGCCTTATTTTCATTCTGCTAACTCATTCCACATCAGCCATCAAAGCCAGATTTTCTTCCTAACGTGGCTCAAATCTTTTCCAAGTTTAAATCAGCCTAAATGGTTACGATTTCAGTGCTCACTTCCTCTGTTTTATCCTTTCCCCTCCCGTTTGATAGCTCCTGCTATGTTGTTTTGGTATGTCTTTCAGGATTTGGAGTACACAAATGCCAATTTTCATTAACGTTGCAGTAATTTCTAGATTCTGACAAAACACCATCGAGGTCAAAAATTTCTGTGCCAAAAACTCATCTGTTATTCTCCACACGAAACCAATAACAGAAAATACTGTAGCTTGTGAAACATTACAATTGCCACAGTCCCGCGTTCTTCATTTGTTTCGAGAAGAAGCCATAGATAAAGAAGATGAATCTAGATGGACAGTTTTTGCTTTTGTTTCTATTTGTAAAAAGATGAAATGCCTATAGTCATTAAAAAAAAACTAGAATTAGGTTTAAGGGCTTGTTAATGCCCTAGGAATCAATCAAGGGCTACATTCTGTTAAAGCTGTTTTATCTGTTACTATTTCATGATAATGAGCTTGGGAGACTGAAGGGTCCTGTGGGGATATTAAACATAACATTGAAATAACTAAGTGCTGAAAAGACAATTTTCCTTGGATTTTTTGGTAAAATAGAAAACTTTTAAGTTATATAAAGTAAACTTTGAGGTACGTGAGATGTACATGCACTTTCATGGGGGTGGAAGCCAATTGGTTTCCTGTATTCCCAAGGAAGAAGCTCTTCCTAAATAACTGGGAAGCTTTTGAGGATAAAAACAAAAGCAGATAATGTCTCGTTCAAAAAACATGCATGAGCAATCAACATTCATTTAATGGATTTTCATAGAGTGTTTGGGAAAACAAGTAGACAAGAATACTTCCTGCTTCTTCTTCTAAAACATAGCTTGATAGGAAAGCAAACTGTAAGAGGTTCTTAAACATATTAAGCAAATAGCTGATTGATCTTTAAAATCTGATAGTCAGGTGGTCCAAGCTGGTATCCAGTGAGACAGTTGTGGGCAAAACTGATCATGAGATTACACTGGAGGACTATAAATTCATTTCATATTGGCACAGCTGGTCTATTCCTAGACGATAACCTACTTTAACTGCATTTAATGGCTTTTAACATGACTGATGAGACCAATATGGAACTGCTGATGCTTCCAAGGATACATCAGGGAATGTCCAACGGCTGGGATAGATGGATAATTTGTGAAGTGGTATGTGTTGTGTCTGTGCATAGCTACATAGATATTAAATAAAGCACATATGTGGAAGATGGCTTTAACTGGTGTATTCACATTACAGAGACAGAGAGAGAGGGAGAAAACAATACACATGTGTAGACACCAGTGCATGCACAGACAACAAATCCATACATTATACTTCCTTTTCATCTAGATTAATGCAACATAAAACTGTATATGTACAAAATATTCAATTTCCCTTTCATAAACCCATATTCCTAATAAACATATTTTCACAATAACAATCCATAACTAACTTCACACTTCTAAAGGCTCAGTCTTTTGTGTAGCACTCTGTTTCTTTCAGAATAGCGCTTCAGAGCCTGTGGAGTGGCATCAGGTTTGGTAGGTGTCTTATCAACGATATAGTTCTCATCACACCTCTGGACCTGTGGAGTGGTATCAGGTTTGGTAGGTGTCTTGTCTAAGACAAAATTCTTGGTTTCTGGCGTCACATTGTTATCAGTGACATCTTCACTGAGAGGTAAGTCCGGTGATTGTAATCTTGTTGGATGCAATCATCTCAGGTGTGTTCCTCAGTTGAGCATCCCGTATCTGATCCACATGGCATTCCAACGTCTGATCTCCAACATCCATTGTGTACATCAGTGGTCCAATTTTTTTTGCTGTCTTACTGGGTGTCCACTTGTCTGCTTGGTAATCACATGCTAGGAGTTCCTGTCTAGTTTCAAATCTCCTTGCTGCTTCAGTTGTTTAGAATGAATTTTTGTCATTTTAAAAATTTTCATTAAAGAATTGATTGACCTTGTTGTAACAAATTAGACTATGCAGGGTCTGAGTACATATTAAATAGAGGAACTCACATGGGAGATGGCCTTAACTGGTGTATTAACAATGCAGCAAGAGAGAGAGAGAGAGTGAGTGATCAATGCGTATGCGTAGACAACAGAATATGCACAGACAACAGATCAATATGTAGTGCTGGGGGTGGCTGGGTCATTGTAGTAAGATAAGTAGATCCATGCATTACAGTATGCTCCCTTTACTAGACTCCAACGTGCTTCTGATGCGTGATCTTAAGGTTCTTGTCCCCATCCTGAATGTTCCTCCATTTTTAGAGACAATAGGCTAGGGTCACACATGAGTCAGTGGAGATATAGCACTTGTTTCTCATTGAAGATTTGAGTATACCCTTGAACCTCTACCTCTGTCTGCCTGGTAATCTCTTCCCTTAACAGACATTTCAAGTCTGGTAACAGAGCCTAAAACCTATGGACAGATGTAACAAGGCTTATTGTTTCAACTACAGAGCTGGAGAATAATGCAAGCGATGTTTTTGTTCACTGTTTCTGATTTGTAAAGCATTTGAAGCATTGCAGTGATTTTCATTGTTTCTCACGTCACATTTGATATACTCCAGTTGTGAGCTACTTGCAGTTCAAACAGTTATAAGCAGTTAAAGATACTACATACACATCAAGTCAAAACGTGCTGTTTGAATATAATGTGACTGATGTTCGCAAAGCCCTCTAAACCTATCTGTCAGTGAAATGGGTTATATGAGCTTTCACTCTTCACAAGGATGAGGGATTTTTTTTTGTCATTGGTGGCTGACATAGTTAAAGACAAATGAACTCTTAATTTCTTTAGGCTTGGTAATCAAAATTCCTCACTGCTGACAGGGGCGACCCTTGTGAATGCTAACCTGACTGAGTTTCCGTGGTTACTGGTGATGGCTAACATTCAAACCCGTTCATTCGCATATATAATGGAATTTTTCAGTTCTCTGCTAAGCTGGAATATGATTGATAGTGAAGTGATAAAAAAACATCTTGTCCTCCTCCTATTTCATCAGCTGTCACATGAATGTAATAAACAGAGTGGTACTGGACTCAAAAACTCTTAAGTTGTCAGTTAGAGTATGTCTGTGCTTACTAGGAGAACAGCCTCCAAAGTGAGGAAGGAGAAAACATCAGTAGGCAGGGATGGCAAAAGGAGAAAATGCTGGTGTCATACTGAAGGTTTATCTGCATTTATATAGGGTAGAATTGTTGCAGCTGGATTAACCCTGTAAAGGATTTGCCAGTGAAATATGAACTGAATCTCCCACTTTGCCAACAAAAATTTCCAAAGAGTAGTTTCTTTAACTGTACTGGTTGGGATGGCAATAGTAAAGCCCTAGTTGCAACAATCAATCTGCTGGAAGAACACAGTAGGTCAAGCAGTGTCTGTGGAAGCAAAGGAATGGTAAATGTTTCAGATCAAAGCATCAGATCAGTGCAGGGTTTCAACCAGAAATGTTGACTATTCCATTCCTCCCACAGATTCTGGTTGGCCCACTGAGTTCTTCCAGGAGATAGGCAGCACCTATAGAAAAAAATACAGTTAAGTTTCGAGCTGAGAACCCTCAGCAGGAATAGCGGGAAGTGTCTTGGCCTCAGTCCTGCTGAAGAATCTCAGCCCAAGACGTTGACTGTACTCTTTTCCACAGATGCTACCTGACCTGCTGAGTTCCGTCAGCATTTTGTGTGTGTTGCTTGGACTTCCAGCATCTGCAGATGTTCTCTTGTTTATCTTCCGGAAGATTGTTTGTTGTTGCAGTTTCCATTATCTGCAATCCCTTGTGTCGTTGTAAAGCTCTAATTGTAGGGAGGGCAATTGAAATATATAAATTGAATAAAGGGTATTATTTAATGCATGTGGAAGCTGGGAAAATAAGACCAATTATTGATAAAGGAATGAAAGCAAGATGGTAAGCTTCAAACAGGACCTTAGATATTCTTTGTGCCATCTCAAGGTTTATTAAAACTCTTGAAGCTTTTCACAATATTAGAAGCATGTATCTCATTTTAGTTAGTTGGATTTATTAAAAGATTCATTAACTAATTTCTCCTTTGCTTAGCTGAAAGCAATGGCTCAGAATTTGCTGGTAAATAGATTCAAGACCAGGCTACCCACACAACAAAGCAGTAAATCTACTGACAGATTAGGAAAAACAAATCTGCAGGTTATGTCTGCACCAGGCTCCATGTGGAGTCCAGCAGTACAGCTGCATCTTGCTGTGGAGTTACCTCTCAAATCCTGTGCTAGTGTTAGAGTCATAGAGTCATTGAGCTCTACAGCACAGTAATAGGTCCTTAGGTCCATCTAATTTTGTGCTGGCCTGGTTTTATGTCTAGTCCACTCTGTCTGCACCCTGACCATAGCCCTTCATGTGTCTCCCATTCCTGTAGTAATACAAAGAATTTTGATTGTTGCTATTAAAACCAGATCTACCATTTCTGGAAGCAGCTCATTCCACAGTCACACCACACAATAAGTGAAGTAGTTTCCCCTCAGATTCCCCCTAAAATGTTTTACCTTTCATCCTTAAACCAACCTCTAGTTCTAGCCTCACCCAAACTAAGGGATAAAGCCTTCATGCATTCACCCTATTTATGCCATTCATAATTTTGTCTACCTCTATCAAATTTGCCCCCATTCTCCAGTACTCCAATGAATAAAATACTATCCTACTTTACCTGTCCCTGTAACTCAAGTCCACAATTCCCAGCAACACCCATGTAAATTTTATCTGTAGTCCTGATGAAATCTGATCAGTTATTAAATAAAAGGAAAGGTTAACCTAAGTTTCTTTTTTTAACCTATTTTGTTTAATTTTAAATGCTTTCATTATATAGATTTGAATGCATTTTGGGTAAAAATGTTTACTTTCTCCATTTAGAGTACACCTCTACATCCATAACAGATAGTTTGTGGAGGAGTGTAGTGGTAGCAGGATCAGGCATATTACGTCTTTTATCCATGGTTGTGTTATTTTACTTTATTTGCTGCCTAATTATGTCTATTTCTGTATCTCTTTTTCAATCTCCTGCCAAGGAATTAACTCTGATCTTTTATGATATTAATGAAAATAGAGACTAGACAATAAGACCATAAGACAGGAGCAGAATTAAGCCATTCAGCCCATTGAGTCCATTCCATCATTTTATTATGTTTGATTTGTTATCCCTCTCAACACCTTCTCCCCATAACCCTTGACACTCTTACTAATCAAGAAATGTTAATCTCCTCTTTAAATATGCCCAATGAATTCGCATCCACAACCATCTGTGGCAACGAATTCCACTGATTTACTACCCTCTGGCTAAAGAAATTCCTCCTTATCTCTCTTCTAAAGGGATGTCCTCCTGTCCTAGAGTCTCCCACTATAGGAAATATCTTCTCTGGGCCCACACTGTCAGACCTTTCAATATTCAATTGGTTTTAATGAGGTCCCGTCTCATCCCTCTGAACTCCAGTGAGTACAGACGAAGAGCCATCAAATGTTCCTCAAATGTGCACCATTTCATTACTGGGATAATACAAGGATGCATTTCAGTGAGTTTTGGTAGTTGCAGTCCCAGTGCATGTGTGGCATTTAGTTCTGCTTTGGAGGTGCAGATGTTGTGAGAAAGAAATAGCATGGGGGTAGTGTTTCATAAAAGTTAACCTCATTGATGCAATACTAATCACATTTATTAGAAAGATAATTGCTAATATAAAACTGAACATAGCAAGAGGTATCTGTTAAGGTACTTCTCTGGTGTACAACAGTAATTGATGATGTCCAGCAGGATGTTTTGGATTTTGTGACCCGTAAAGTGTTTTGAACTCCTGCACAGGAATTGCCACGCAATAATTCCTCAAGAAATTCTGATGGAAGGCATTGGCCTGCAACATTTACTGTTCATTTCCCTCCATAAATGCTGCCTGACCTGATGAGTTCCTCTTCTTGTGCATTCATTCCCCTAAGATGGTGGACTCTTAGGTAGGGACAAGATGCGGAACTTGAATTAGGAGCAGGAGGGGGCCTCTCAGACCCTCAAGCCTGCTCCACCATTCATAATGATCATGCTAGATCTAATTGAAAATGTTCAGCCTGCCCTCTTGTCTGCCTTAAGTAAAGACTCTGCTTCCGTCATCCTTTAAGGAAGCATGTTCCAAAAACTTAAGATCCTCCGAGAGAAGAAATTTCACCTCAATTCAGTATAAATGGAGGATCCATTATTTTTAAATGGTAACCTCTAGATCCAGGTTCTCTGGTTACAATGAAAACTCTTCTCCACACAATTATATCAATATTTCACAGGATTTGACTTTCTAACATCATTGAGATCTGAATTTAATTCTAGCATTATTGAAGACAGGGACAGCTCAAGTTTTGCTCTCAGCCTATTGAAAGCTTTCAGATGCTACTTGTTTTTAAATGCTCACATATTAATTTATTTTGACAGGATCTAAGGATCGTGAGCAACTCTGCCATTTATAGTCTATCTCTATCTGCCTATTGGAGGCTATTTCAGCTTCACCCAATTTGATAGGCTTGGAATTGCATATCTGTCAGATGGGGTAAGAATTGCAGATTTTCTTTCCAAAGGATTTTTAGGTAATCAGGTGTCCATATTGAGATGTATAAAATGGAATTAGTGGGAAGAATCGATTGTTCTATTGGCTGACATAGGCGTGCTAGCCCAAAACACCTTCTTTGTATCATGTGTACTTTTTTAGCTACAACACTATGTTCTGTGCAGGCAAAAACCTTACACTCTATCACGGTAGATGTAAAAGAAATCAATTTTAAAGTAAAAGGAGAAAATATATATTTATGGATTTTTAAAACAAACAGGTAGCTTAGAGATCATAACTTAATGGATTTTTAAAAATCTATGTTATTAACTTCATTTAAAATGCACAGCATCTATGATGGGACTTCATTTGGCACTCTGGATTATTAGTATAGTCTTTGGATTACTTATGTGATAACATAATCACTACATCCCCAGGAAAATCACCAAATTGGGAAATAATCCTCTTGAATGATTCCCAAAATCATTATTTCAGTGACTAGCTTTCAGAACAAATAAACATGGTCAGTATACCTTTGGTAGGTTAATTTCTCTCACACTATAGGTGAGTAGTAGAACTTGGGGGCGAGTTGATTAGAATATAGGAAGAATATAATGTGGTTAGTGTAGGATTAGTGGAAATGGACACTTGATGGTCAGAGCAGTCCCTAATGGCCTCAGCGTCCTTTTGCCAGGCTGTGTGACTGATGCCTCAATAATCTTTTGATCTCTTCCATGTTTCTCAAGAGTCAACTTGAGGTGACATTATTTTCTCCATGAATACCTGCTCAAGATTGGGTAGATTGCAGGATAGTTGTGTTCCAGCTTGACCATGTTAGTTTGAAGCTAAAGTTAAGGATTGGTGTAATACATCTATCTACCCAAAATATAACAACTATCTTCCCCTTCAGCTGAGGGTAAGTTTTGCAATAGAATATCATACTTATCACACTTCTCTAGGAGGCATGCTTTATTTGCATTTGGAGCTGAAAAACTATGTTGTGACAGAGCTTGAAGTAAATTCATTCTTCAAATTGTCAGCGTAGGGTCTTGGTTGATGCTGACAGTCCTTGAAGTAGAAAGTCTTCCATTTTTCCCTGAGAACAGTTCTCACTTTAATGAGCAACAAAATTCAGAAGGATAAAAAAACATTCAACAAGAAATAAAATGAAGAGACAAAAATCTCTTTTGCAGGTTCAAACATTCAAAATGATGCCTTTCATAAGAACTGAAATAAATACCTTGCCGTGCTATTGAATTCTAAATACTATGTTGTGACATAATAGTTGCACTGATTGATTCATCCAAGGCTAACAATCATATACCTCTGGTTAGCTGATCAAATGATGAAATGAATTCTCTCACAGCTGTGTGCATCTTGTGGATATTGTTTGCGCTGCCTTGAACATTCCCCACTGTTAAATGGATTTCTATGATAAAGTATCTTTACCCCATGAATCTGATTCAAACAACAATTTTTTTAATAGCCAGCATATCTTCCCAGAGTTAAGTTTTCTCTTATATTATAAAGCAGTTTACATGATCTGAAATGAACCTATGTATATTACCTTACTATTTCCCTCTCTTTTTGCACTATTTATTAAATTTCATTTTAATATGCAAATTTTATTGTAATTTATAGTTTTTATTATATATTGTACTGTACCAATGCAGCAAAACAAATTTCATAACATATACTAGTGATACTAAACTTGATTTTGATTCTGAACTTTTATTCCATGGATGGTCAAGACATCACTTAAGTTACCCTCCGTACTGTGACATAAGAACAAAAAGAAAATTCTGTGAATAACTGAAATCTGACATTTAAAAAAAATGCTGATAAGGCCTAGTAAATAAAACAGCACCTGCGAGAAGATGAACAGTTGATGATCCAGGAATTTGGCATTTCGCCAAAGCATTGATGATAGGTCATTGCTTTGAAATGTATACTGCTTCCGCTTCTGCAGATGCTCCTTGATCTGCTTTAACATTTTCTGCTTTTGTATCCCATTTAGAAACATTGCATTTCAGGCCTATTTTTAATGCAACCCAATTTCCCACCATTCTGATTTGAGTAAATAAAGGTTCAGATTGCCACACATAGGGTTATTGCTCACACTCAATTCCACATTCCCTATTCACCTGAACGTAGTTTTTCAAAATTAAATATTTTGCTTTCAGGCACTATGTGAAATAATAATTATTTATGAAAACAACTTCCAGACAGGATGGCACCTCCATTCGATGTTCCTTCGGTTGACACCTTCTGGATAGATCATGAAACCATATGTTTCACTCCTGTTATGCCCTTTGCATTTGTTTTGCATCTTGAATGTGATTCTTGAACTGTTGGAGACTCTGATGTGCAGTTTGGAGACTGTTTGGGTGTTTCAGTGCTCTGCAGTTTCGGAGAGGATTCCAGGAGGAAGAGGTAATGTGTGTGAACCTCCTGGGGAGAAGGCTGTGGGACAGGGCACGAGCCATGTTCAACTCCATTTCACCAATTAAATTGATAAGGGAGATTGAAACATTGAGGTGAATATGGAAGGTGAGCACTGGCTGCCTGACTTTTGATCACTGATGGGATCATTCTGCTATGAAGAACGGAGACTGCCTTTTTATCACTGGTGAGACCACTCTGCTACTGGAGAGGAGAGACTGCCGTTTGATCGCTAGTGGGATCACTCTGCTGCTAGAGAGGGAAAGGCCTGCTGCCGTGCCCAGAGAATGTCACCCAGGTTTTCTGCATTTTGGATATGGACTTGGACTATAGACTTTTATTCACTTATAGGTCTTTAAATTCAGTGTTTCTCACTTGATTTTTTCTTTTTTTGTGGTGGGGAGGGGGATTTGAGGGTTGATGTGCCTGTTCTGTTTTTGTTTTTCTGTGGGGAGAAGGATTTGGGGGTTGGTGATCATGCTGCCATTCTTTTCTTCCTTGGTTTTCTGGCTATCTGGAGAAGAAGAATTTCAGAGTTGTATATTTTGATATTAAATTGACCTTTGAAACTTTGAAAATTAACTAAGCTTATTTAAGCTTTTATTGTTAATAAGCATTTTAAAGTTGTTTCAAACATAATGCTTTTTAGTCTTTATATTTGAAAATGCTGTAAGCTTTAATTTACTACTTTTAAATTCTGAATGTTTCTGAATGATAGGAACATGAAAAAATATTCAAAGTTCTTGAGAACTGGTTAATGGGAGGGTGGGGTGAGTATCTTTTCCCAGTCTCTTTCTGTAGTTCTGTGGTTATGGTTTACGCAGTCAGATGTATGAGACAATTATATATTCTTACATTCCAAAAGCCTCCATATTCTGAACGGGAGTAGATTTTCCAAATCAGTTCACAATAAAGTATGTTCACAGTGAGCGCATGTTCATTATTTGCAGCATATTTTGATCCAATGCCTTGTGCATAAAATTACAAATAATAGGCAATATGTGGTCTAATCTATGTTTTCTTAATATGTGTTGGTTCATCTATTTTGTGCCCCTCGTTACAAAATTACTCCTAGTTTATGATTGATTGATATGACCTGTATGGGCACCTTCTACGATTTTTTTTCTTTAAATCCCTTGGCTCCAGCAATTCCTTGTTGAAATATCTCTTTATCTTCTTTCCATTGTTTTAACATTTCCCTCCTTCCCACATCTGCAGTAGATCACATCTGCCACATGTTTGGTCAGTTAAATAACCTATTCATGCCTTTTCACTTCTCTTTTACGGTACAACCAACTTGTTACCATAAACCTCACTTTCATGTTATCATCAGTTTGCTAAATTTATCCAAATCAAATAACATTACTGAGATCCTGGTGATTCTCGTGCTGATGTCTGGGTTGAACACAATTACTCCCATTTTTTTTGCACAGAGTTCTGATGTGACAACAACTATTTAAAAGCTCTCTGTGGTCTAATGTAACAATTCATGTTGCTTCATTTTGAATGACATATTAATATTAAGCTGCATGATACCTAAATGAAAGTCTTCTGAAAATCAGTGCAGGCATTGTGAATTACATTTGCTTAACTTTTACAGTTCAAAATTTAAAGGTTCAAAGCAAGATCAAAGAACATTTATTACCTAAGTATGTATAAATTAAACAATCTTGAGATTTGTCTGCTTACAGGCAGCCACAAAGCAAGAAACCTAAATGAACCCAATTAAAAAAAAAGACCAACACACAATGGGCAAAGAAAGAAAAAAATACAAATCATGAAAATAATAGAAGCAAGCAGCAGCATTCTGAACCAAATTGAGTCCATAGACTTGAGTCCCCAGAGCAACTGATTGAGGTCCAAAGCCTCCATTTCAGTTCATCATGTTAGCAGGGCAAATCGTTGCAAACCTCACAGACACGAAACAGAGCAGGCAGAGCATTCTCTCCACCTCAGCACTGCGGATGGAGGAGTGAACAAAATTGGCCTGACTTTTGCCTCTGGTCCCAGCACCCTACCTTTCCAGTCTATCTGGATCGGTGTTTAAATTGTTCAAACGTTGCATTGTGCCTCCCATTAGAACCTGGGCCCCACCACAGTGATATGCTCTAGGCCTATACCCTGCCATCCAATGACATACTTTTGGTCCAGACCTCACCACCCAGTGGTAAGTTCTGGGCATAGATCTTGCTGCCAATCCTGAGCTTGTGCTCAACCTCTCCTAATCAGCATGATTTTGCAGGATTTTCCATTCATGGGCATTGGTGTTTCCAAACCAGGCTGTGACGCAGTCAGTCAATATATTCTCTACTACATATCTATGGAAGTTGGTCAAATTCTTAGATGTCACACCAAATCTTTGCAAGCTCCCAAGGAAGTATTGGTGCTAGTGTGTTTTCTTTGTAATTGCACTTTTCTGCTGATCTCAGAACAAGTGCTCCAAAATGATAATATCCAGGAATATAAAGTTGCTGACCCTCTCCACCTCTGAGCTTCTGATGTGGATTGGCTCATGGACTTCTGGTTTTCTCCTCCATAAATCAATAATCAGCTATTTGGCCTTGCTGATATTGTGTGAGAGGTTGCTATTGTGGTACCACTCAGCCATAGATTCAGTCTCCTTCCTCTGTGCTTATTCATCACCAAATTTAATTCAGCCTATGACTGTGGTGTCATCAATGAACTTGAATAAGACATCAGAGCTATTCTTCGCTATACAGTCATAAGTGTAAAGCAAGTAGAGCAGTGGGCTAAGCACACAGCCATGTTGTACACCTGTGCTGAGGGAAATTGTGGAGGAGATGTTGTTAACAATCTGAACTAATGGGTCTGCAAGTGAGGAAATTGAGGATCCAATTGCACAAGAAGATATTGAAGCCAAGGTCTTGAAGCTTATTGATTAGTTTTGATGGGATGATGGTATTGAATGTTGTTGATAAAGAGCAACTTGTTGTATGCATCTTTGCTGTCCAGATTTTCCAGTGTTGAATGAAGAAGAAATGAGATGACATCTGCAGTGGACCTGTCCCTCCACGAGGCAAGTGGGAGTGGATCCAATTCACTTTTCAGGCAGTAGTTGATATGTTTCATTCACCGACATCTCAAGACACTTCATCACCGTGGATGTACAGTAGGTACTACTGAATAATAGTTTTTAAGACAGATTACCACGTCTTTATAACTAAAGCCTGCTTGAAGCAGGTGGGTAACTCAGAATGCTGAAGTGAAAGGTTAAAGATCTCAGTGAATACACCAGCCAATTTGTCAGCAAAAGTCTTTCTTACCTGACAGGAACCCATCTGGGCCTGTTGCCTTCATGGGTTCATCCTGCAAGAGGCTGCTTGCGTGTCAACCTCAGAGACTGAAATCAAAGGACCACTAGGGGCTGTTGGAGTTTGTGATGTTTTTTTTTAATCAAAATATACTTTATTGAAAAGTAAAATGATGTACAATGAACCATTCAATGACTCTCAGTCCTTTACAAATGTTTCCATTACAGTCTTTACATTCCCACACTTTTGCCACCCACGTGGTTTGCTCCATGTTATGAAGGCCAAAACAAGCATAGAAGACATTGAGCTCATATAGAAGTGAAGCCCTGTTGTTGCCTAAGTCACTTTTACTTTATAAGAAATGATAGCATTCAAGCCCTGCCACAGCTGTCAAGCATCCTTTGATGATTCAAGAGAAGAGCGAAATTGCCACTTCACCCATGAGATGGCTTTCCGTAGATCGTACCTGGATCTCTTGTCAATTTCTTGGTCATCCAATTTGAAATGCCTCTGAAAAATGATTTTGTGGCAACACACTCATATACAACTATTTTAATAAAGCCAGGATAACCATGTTGTATTCATTCAGATCCACAGATGATTCCTTGAACAAAGCCCAGTCCACTGACTTGAAGCAATCCCAGTCATTTCTCTTCCTTCCACAACCACCCCTTTGTTGTCCTATTCACTGGAGCTTTGCACTTTGGCCTTTGTCTAAATGCAAATAGGGGAAGAACAGCCAAGTGATCAGTTTTACCGAAATGCAGTCTGGGCATGGAATGGTAGGCATTACTTATCTTGATATAACAGTGGTCTAGTGCGTTGGGATCTCTCGTCTTACAGGGTATATGATGTTGGCAATTGGGCAGGGTTTTCTTCAAACAAGCTTGACTGAAATACCCAACTACGATCAGAAATGCATCAGGACGGACTGTTGATTTCAGAATATTGTAATTAATATTGTACAACTTTAGTGCCATTGGAATCTAAGTATTTGGTTTGCTGCCTTCATTCTTTGCAGGGACATGATGGAAATGAAAAACAGGGAATTACTTACACCTGAAGTGAAGGGCAATCTTTTTTGACCATGCTCTAAAAAGAAACTATTTATTTTGATTGCGCTAACAAACTATTGTGCCATAAGGTAACAACACAATTTTGCTCTTGTAGATTTTATTATGTTTCATTAATGTACTGAACTAGTAAATTATTTTGAAAGGAATTGATGTTGAATTACTTTTTGTAAGTGTATAATCTTCCCAGAATGTATAATTTTGTATTGTTAGAATTCTATCTCAGTGAAGAATACTTATTTATTGTTATATCATATTCAGAATGTATGGATTTCTAATGGACTGCTTCCTTTTCACATCATTCTTATCATAATGTATCCTCAACCCAGTCATAAAGGTTTGTTTATATAATACTTCTATTAAGATAGGTCAGAATTAGAATTAGAAACAGAATCACAGTTGTTATCACTGTTGTACACAACATAAAATTTGTTGCTTTTGTGGCAGTAGTGCAGTGTAAAGACATACAATTACATAAATTACCAAATCAATAAATAATGCAAAAATGGAATAATGAAGTAGAGTTTCATAAGTTCATGGAACCTTTGTAAATCTGATGACAGAGGGGAAAGAAGTCTGTTTCTGAAATTGTTCAGTGTGGGTCTTCAGGCTCCTGATCTGTCACCCCGATGGTAGCAATGAGAAGAGGTGGAGGACTTAATGATGGATGCTGCCTTCTCGATGCATTGTATCTTGAAGTCATCCTCGATGGTAGGAAAGGTTATGTACTGATGGAGATGTCCGGGTCTACAACCCTCTGCAGCCACTTGTTATTCCATGCATTGGAGCCTCCATACCAGGCAGAGATGTGATCAGTGAAATTTATCTTCATTAGGCATCTATAGAAATTTGAAAGAGTCTTTAGTGCCATATCAAATCTCCTGCACCAGCAGAACTGCTGGTGTGTCTTGTTTGTAATTACATAACTGTGTTGGGCCCAGGACAGGTCTTCTGAGGTGTTAACACCCAGGAATTTAAAATTGCTCACACTTTCCACTATTGACCCCTCAATGAGGACTGTTGTATGTTTTTCTGACTTTCCTAATGTTCACAGTCAATTTCTTGGTCTTGCTGACACTGTGTGGAAAGTTGTGATAATACTCAACCAGCCAACACATCTTATTCCTTTATGCTTCCTCACCACCAACTGAGATTGTATTAACAAATGCAAATTTATAGGTGCCTTTTGAACAGTGCTTAGTAGTGCAGTCATGGTGTAGAGAGAGTAGAACAATGGGTATCCTTAAGATGCACCTGTATTGACCGTCAGTGAGGAGGAGATATCTGGTCAAGATGAAACCAACAAACAATGCTACCTCAGGTGACATCTTCAGATAGTCCACAATACAGTTACTTTCATTTCTTCTCTGTGTTCTTTTCAATATAAAAATGTTGCTGGTACTGTCAGAGCCTGTGATCAGATTTTGAAGATAATTTGAGTGATCTGGCATTTTGCTATTTCTGAGAAAATTCCAGAGTGTGAGCTGCTACAAAGTCTGGAAGATCAGAGACAAGGCACGAGGCCATGGTGGACAGTTTGTTGCTAATTGCACCAATTAAAGCATCAAGGAAGGTTAAGATTTGAATGCAGAAGCCGAGCAACTGTTCAGTGCTGTCAGCCTCTCCCTCACTGCTGCTGGAGGAGGGTGGCTATGTGTGATGGTCTTTCTCTTGCTGCTCCTGGGGGGCAGGCCCTGCAATGCTGTCAGAGGATGTTACTGAAGTTCTGGGTCTACAATTTAGGTATTGTACTGGGGTTCTCTTGGACTCTTTCAGTTTTGTGTTTTATATTCAGTGCT
Organism: Hypanus sabinus; assembly: GCF_030144855.1. Taxonomy (NCBI): domain Eukaryota; kingdom Metazoa; phylum Chordata; class Chondrichthyes; order Myliobatiformes; family Dasyatidae; genus Hypanus; species Hypanus sabinus. The sequence goes on along the minus strand of NC_082713.1, from coordinate 66,087,347 downwards.
TTTGCTCGTTTTTTTCTTGTTGTCATTTGCGCGATGTGCATGTTTTTTTGTGCACGGGGGATTTGGATTTGATGTTCTTTTTGCCATCTGCAAGACTTTTTTTGTACATGGGAGAGTTGATGATTTTCTTTGATCAGCTTCTATGGTTTTCTTTGTTTTGTGGCTGTTTGGAAAAGATGAATCTCAGAGTTGTATTCTGCATACATACTTTGATTAAAAAAAACACCTTTGAATATTATCAACAATTTGTATGCCACTGGTCTCCTGATGAGGAAATCGAGGTGGGGGAGGGTGCAGTTGCCCTTGGTTAAGCTCTCATTGCTTAATTTCCTCTCTGTAGCACTGGTCTTATCGTGTGTGACCAGTTGCCACACTCTTTGAAAATATCAAATTACACAATACGACACTAGGTGCTAGCAACCCATCAGGAGATACTAGGTTTCAGAAGGAAACAGTGAATAGAAACCACACACTTCTGGAAATAAGTTTGTTTGAAAGAAAAAAAAGCAATATATACAAATATATTTACATGTGCAAGAACAATTCAAAATTCCAACATTCTCTTTAGATTTCATATCTTAGATATCAAACCAAAATAAATTCCTTTTTAACTAGAATCAGTGAGATACCTTTATTACTCTAATTTCTCTAATTAGATCTAGTGTTATTCCCTATTTAAACATTTACAGACTAAACTTTCCTTTTTACTAATTTCTAGTAGGTTAGAAAACCAAAATTAATTCCTATTCTAAAGTATTATAGTTAACTTCAGATTTAGTTCCAAGCAGTATATCTACAAGTTTAAATTCAAATTCAAAATGATATATGCACAGTTTAACTCCTTTCATGACAATTCTCCAACATCACGTCTTTTAAACAAAGTAATTCTCATTCAGTAACTTATCAAAGTCTTTGCAAAAATACTCCATTTTTTCAGAAAATCAAATTCTGATTCTTCAAATGAAAATAAATTTATACATCCAACCATACTAAATCCTCTGTGTCTTCACAAATTTCTTCCTGCATTGGTTCAACGAATCTTCTGTAGCTCGCCATCTTCTTTATTGTTACTTTGGAATTAAATAGTTTATCATCTGGGAGGATTGGAGGGTTGTGGATGTTGTTCCATTATTCAAGAAAGGGAGTAGAGATAGCCCAGGAAATTATAGACCAGTGACGAGAAGATCCTGAGAGGCAGGATTTATGAATATTTGGAGAGGTATAACATGATTAGGAATAGTCAGCATGGCTTTGTAAAGGGCAGGTCATGCCTTACGAGCCTGATTGAATTTTTTGAGGATGTGACTAGACACATTGATGAAGGAAGAGCAGAAGATGTAGCGTTTATGCATTTCAGCAAGGCATTTGATAAGGTACCCCATGCAAGGTTTATTGAGAAAGTAAGGAGACATGGGATCCAAGGAGACCTTGCTTTGTGGATCCAGAATCAGCTTGCCCACAGAAGGCAAAGTGTGGTTGTAGACGGGTTATGTTCTGCATGGAGGTCAGTGACCAGCTGAGTGCCTCAGGAATCTGTTCTGGGACCCTTACTCTTTGTGATTTTTATAAATGACCCGGATGATGAAGTGGAAGGATGGGATAGTAAGTTTGCTGATGACACAAAGGTGTTGTGAATAGTATAGAGGGCTGTCAGAGGTTACAGCGGGACATTAGTAGGATGCAAAGCTGGTCTGAGAAGTGGCAGATATAGTTCAACCCAGATAAGTGTGAGGTGGTTAATTTTGGTAGGTCAAATATGATGACAGAATATAATATTAATGGTAAGGCTCTTGGCAGTGTGGAGGATCAGAGGGATCTTGGGGTCTGAGTCCATAGGACACAAAGCTGCTGCGCAATTTGATTTTGTGGTTAAGAAAGCATGCAATGCATTGTTCTTCATTAATCATGGGATTGAGTTTAGGAGCCGAGAGGTAATGTTGCAGCTATATAGAACCCTGGTCAGACCCCACTTGGAGAAATGTGCTCAGTTCTGGTCGCCTTACTACAGGAAGGATGTGCAAGCCATTGAAAGGGTGCAGAGGAGATTTACAAGGATGTTGCCTGGATTGGGGAATAGGTTTATGAGAATAGGTTGAGTGAACTCATCCTTTTTTCCTTTGAGCAACAGAGGATGAGAGGTGATCTGATAAAGGTGTATAAGATGATGAGATGCATTGATCATGTGGGTAATCAGGGCTGAAATGGCTAGCATGAGAGGGCACAGTTTTATGATCTTGAAAGTAGGTACAGAGGAGATGTCAGGGATAATTTCTTTATGCAGTGATTGGTAAGTGCGTGGAATGGGCTGCCGGTGAGGGTGGTGGAGTCGGATACAATAGGGTCTTTTAAGGAACTCCTGGACTGGTACATGCAGCTCAGAAAAATAGAGGGCTATGGCTAACCCTAGATAATTTTTAACTTAAGGACATGTTCGGCATGGCTTTGTGGGCTGAGGGGATTATATTGTGCCGTAGGTTTTTTATGTTTTTATGTTTCTACACACAGCAAGTCAATTCACAAACTTGTACAAAAACCTTGATCAAATCTCTTGGTATGATTTTACAGAACTAAATCCTGATTATACGGTAGGGATCTTGGACAGTTGTCTCTCCCAATATTATCTTGTTAAAGCTGCTGCGTGTTATAGCCATAGCTTCAATAAATTTTTTAACTGCTGTTGTCTCTCTTCCAAGTGTTTCACCCTGAGGTTTTCAAATTAGTAGGGTAAAGAGACATTCTGCTAATTCCAGGTTTAACAGTCTTCAGCTTCTAGTCATTGTTGTGTTTCTCTCCTTGTCCGAGCTGGTCAGGCATGCCTCAATCTCACATAGCACCTTTTTTCAAATTCTTTTTTTTAAATCGGTAAACTTCATTTTAATCCCTCCACACGTGGAACTTTCTAACATTACATCTTTGGGATTAATTAGCCTGGGATACATATCATTAAAAAAATATAATATTAAGTCATTTTAACATGAGTTTTTGTTTTTACAGGATGCAGCAAATATTAGTACCTTGGAATATGCTCCGATGTTTCAAAAAGTGGATCTACTGGGACAGAGGAGATCATTCAATATCACATCCTACCAACAAGTAGATTAATTGAGCAATAAATTGGAACTAACATTTCATGAACTACCATGAAATTATTCCAAACAATTTACTGAATAAGGATGAATTATAAGGCCATAAGACCATAAGATATAGGAGCAGAAGTAGACCATTCGCTCCATCAAGTCTGCTCTGCCATTCAATCATGGGCTGATTCAATTCTTCCAGTCATCCCTGCTTTCTCCCCATACCCTTTGATGCCCTGGCTAACCAAGAACCTATCTACCCCTGCTTTAAGTACAGTCAATGATTTGGCCTCCACAGCCGCTCGTGGCAACAAATTCCACAGATTTACCACCCTCTGACTAAAGTAATTTCTCTGTAACTCAGTTCTAAATGGACGTTGTTCAATCCTGAAGTCAGACAGACATACTTTATTGATCCCGAGGAAAATTGGGTTTTGTTACAGCCACACCAACCAAGAATAGTGTAGAAATATAGCAACATAAAACCATAAATAATTAAATAATAATAAGTTAATCCTGCCAAGTGGAAATAAGTCCAGGACCAGCCTATTGGCTCAGGGTGTCTGACACTCCGAGGGAAGGGTTGTAAAGTTTGATAGCCAGAGACTTCCTATGACGCTCAGTGTTACATCTCGGTGGAATGAGTCTCCGGCTGAATGTACTCCTGTGCTTAACCAGTATATTATGGAGTGGATGGGAGTCATTGTCCAAGATCCAAGAGGGCACAATAAGTCGTGCCCGCTTGTCCAAAAATCACCTACCACGGGAAATAACTTTGCAATATCTAATCTGTTCAGGCCTTTTAACATGGAATGTTAAAATGAATGTTTCTATGAGATCCCCTCTCATTCTCTTAAACTCCAGGGAATACAGCCCAAGAGCCGCCAGATGTTCCTCATACAGTAACCCTTTCATTCCTGGAATCATTCTTGTGAATCTTCTCTGAACCCTCTCCAATGTCAGTATATCCTTTCTAAAATAAGGAGCCCAAAACTGCACACTATACTCCAAGTATTGTCTTACAAGTGCCTGATAGAGCCTCAACATCACAGCCCTGCTCCTATATTCATGCTGGCTTTGGCTTATCTTGTCATGTGCTTCCAGGTACTCTGTAATCTCATCCCTAACAATCAATTCCAACAGCTTCCCAACCACTGATGTCAGGCTAACAGGTCTATAGTTTCTTTTCTGCTGCCTCCCACACTTTTTAAATAGAGTATCATTTGAAATTTTACAGTCATCCGGTACAATGCCAGAATCTATTCATTCTTGAAAGATCATTATTAATGCCTCCAACAATCTTTCCAGCTACTTCCTTCAGAACCCAAGGGTGCAATCAACCAAGTTCAGGAGATTTATCCATCCTCAGACCATTAAGCTTCCTGAGCACCTTCTTATTCGTAATTTTCCCTGCACAAACTTCACTTCCCTGACACTCTTGAATGTCCGTTATTCCGCAGATGTCTTCCATTGTGAAGACTGATGCAAAATATGCATACAGCTCCTCTGCCGTCTCTGTATCTCTCATTACAATATCTCCAGCATCATTTTGTATTAGTCCTATATCTACCCTGGACTCTCTTTTACTTTTTATATACTTAAAAAAGCTTTTAGTTTCTTCTTTGATATTAGTCACTAACTTTCTTTCATAATTCATCTTTTCCTTCCTAATGACCTTCTTAGTTTTTAAAAGCACTCCAATCCTCTATCTTCCCACTAGCTCTGGCTTCCTTGTATGCCCTCTCTTTTGCTTTTACTTTGGCTCTGACTTCATTTGTCAGCCACGGTAGTGTCCTGCTTCCCTTTGAAAATTTCTTCTTATTTGGAATATATCTGTTTTGCACTTCCTTCATTTTTTGCAGAAACTCCAGCCATTGCTGTTCTACTGTCCTTCCTGCAAATATCCCTTTCCAGTCAACTTCAGCCAGTTCTTCTCTCATGCCATTGTAATTTTCTTTATTCCACTGAAATTGGAATAAATTGGATTCATTTTACCCTCTCAAATTTCAATGTGAACTCGATCATTTAGTGATTTTTGTTCCCTAAGGTTTCCTTAACCTTAAGCTCTCTTATCACCTTCAGATCATTGCACAACATCCAATCCAGCACAGCCGATCCCCTAGGGAACTCAACAACAAATCGTTCTAAAAAGCCATCCCCTAGACATTCTACAAATTTTCTCTCTTGATGTCCAGCACTGACCTGGTTTTCCCAATTCACTTTCTTGTTAAAATCCCCAACGATTATTATGACATTGCCTTTCTAACACACCTTTTCTATCTCCTGCTGTAATTTGTAATCCACATCCTTGCTGCTGTTTGGAAGCCTGTATACAACTGCCATTAGGGTTCATTTATCTCTGCCATTTCTTAACTCAACCCATAGAGATTCTACACGTTCCAATCCTATGTCATCTCTTTCTAATGATTTAATATTATTTCTTATACACAGAGCCACACCACCCCCTCTGCCTGCTAACCTATCTTTCCGATACACCATATATGCTTGGACATTCAGCTCCCAATGTCGGCCATCCTTTAGCCAAGTTTCAGAGATGGCCACAACATCACATTTGCTAATCTGTAGCTGAACTTCAAGATCGTCCGTTTTATTCCAGCATTCAAATATAACACTTTCAGTCCAGTATTGGTTGCCTTCTGTTTTAACTGCACCATGCCTCTATTGCCCTGTAACTCATGCCACCGGCTGTGGCTAAGCCTCCTCTCCTGTCTGTTCTTTCTATAATCTCTGCTGCATGCTATCTTTGGTTTATTTTTGTTTTCCCCTTCCTCAGCTCTATTACTCCAGTTCCCATCCCCCTGCCAAATTATTTTAAACCCTTCCTAACAGCTCTATTAAATGTGCCCACTAGGAAATTGGACCCCTTTGGGTTCAAGTGTAACCCATCCTTTATGTACAGCTCACACCTCAAAAGCAACCTCAAGGGTCTAGGAATCTGAAGCTCTGCCCCTTACACTAGTCCCTCAGCCACACATTAGTACACCTGATCATGCTATTCTTACACTCGCCAGCATGTGGCATAGGCAGCAATCTTGAGGTTACTACCCTAGAGGTCCTGCTTTTCAGCTTCCGACCTAACTCCCTGAATTCTCTGTTCAGAACCTTCCTCCGTTTTCTACCTATGTCATTGGTACCAACGTGTACCAAGATTTCTGGCTGTTCACCTTCTCTCTTCAGAAAACTCTGCACCCGATCCGAGACAACCGTACCCTGGCACCAGGGAGGCAACACACCATGTGGGTGTCTCTATTAGGCTGACAGAACCTCCTGTCTGTTCCCTTCACTATGGAATCCCCAGTGACTACCGCATTCCTCATCTTCCTCTTTCTCTTCTGCACCACGGAACCTGGCTCAGTGCCAGAGACCTGACCACCATGGTCGTCCTCTGTCAGGTCATCCCCCTCAACTGCATCGAAAACAAGATAACGATTCTGAGGGGGACGTCCACGGGGGTGCTCTCTACTATCTGAGCTCTTCCCTTCGCTTCCCTGACCGTCACCCACTTATCTAACTCCTGCAGCCTCAAGGTGACTAACTCCCTGTAACTCCTATCTATCTCCTGTTCACTCTCCCTAATAAGCTGTAGGTCATCGAGCTGCAGCTCCAGATCCCTAACACAGTCTCTAGGAGATTCTATAATTTTCTAGAAGTTGGCATTGTTTTTGTCCACTGTGACAATTACAGTTGTGATATATATATATATTTATCTGTAGGTTAAGACTATATAGTTGAAGCCTTTACTGTGCCTGAACTAACTAACTATCCGATACTTATGAAGGGCAAGCAGGCAGATAATGGTGAACAGTCCGTGAGATATGCTGATTTATCTCCAAAACTGCCAAATCAGAGACCAACATTTCAGTTAACATTCTCTACTCACGTTGCATAGCTGAGCATGTGTGCACCTGCTGAGAAATCCCCCATTTGGAAGAAGCATCAATTGCTTGTAGCTGAGTTGTTGATGATTTCTTCTGACATCAATTCCAGCACTTGTCAGTGCTTTCTGAAGTTTTTTTTTCCAGCTACAGAAATATATTGGAAATTGTGTGGGAGTTGCTAAAAGACCTTGTGCTGACTTCAAGGCTTCTAGACAAACTAATTGTTCTCAGAAATGCTGGTTTATTAGACAATCCCTTTGAAAGTAGGATGATGAAAAGAATGACCATAACCCATACTGATCAGGAGAAGTTTCAAAAAGAAAGAAAGCTTTGAAAGACTCTCAGCAGGACCAGAATATCTGAGCATCCTCCAGTCTGAAACTCATGGAAAAACATTGCACAAAATGTGGACATTTTAGTATTAATATTCTGTTTGAACTTTATCATAAACAACAGCATCACACAACAGGCTTAGAATATGGATTGGACTGCATGTTCAGTAATTCACAGTTAAACTTCCCAATACACTTTTATTTCAGATTTGTAGCTGGAAATTCAGTTTGGCAGCTCAGATTACTACCCACAGTTAAATAAGTTACCTTTCTAATGAGAACCAATCACATTTTGTTGCCTCTGGCCATAAGCCCAAGGAGGAGAGAGAAGTTATGACTTTGTGGGGATGACAAGCTTCCACATGGCGCAGGGTGCGATTATCTGCCCGTATATTGCTTTGTGGGTAAGGCATGATAACTGTGACCATACACGATCTATAAAAATATCTTCATTCTAAATGCTCAGCTACTTTGTGAGCAAAACCAACACAACAATCTAAGTGCCATTGTGATTATGTGCTCCAACCTGGGATCCATGGACCCCTCACTTAATAGTAGAGGTCCATGGCATAAAAAAGTTTGGGAACTCCTGAATTTGACAATAAAAGAGTGGATACAGGTAGATAAAGGTATTGGTTGATAATATGTCAATGTCACTAGTGTGCAAATGTTCACACGATGTACACAAAGGAAAAACATGCTATAATGTTGACATCAATACCAGTGAGCTGCCTTAATGACTATCACTCAGTAGCATTCTGCAGTGGTGAAATGCTTTGGGAGGTCGGTCATGACGAGAGAGAACTGCTGCTTCAGCAAGAATCTAGACCCACTGCACTGTGCCTATTGCCACAATATATCAATAGCAGACACAATCTCAATGGCTCTTCACATGGCCTTATTTAAACACTTATGCCAGGTTGCTGTTTATTGACTATAGCTCAACATTTAACACCATCATTCCCACAATCCTGATTGATAAGTTATAGAACCTGGGCCTCTGTACCTCCCTCTGCAGTTGGATCCTTGACTTCCTAACCAGAAGTCCACAATCTGTGTGGATTGGTAGTAACATTTCCTCCTGATTGACGATCAACGCTGGTGTACTTCAGGGATGTGTGCTTAGCCCACTGCTCTATTCTCTCTATACCCATGACTGTATGGCTAGGCATAGCTTATATACCAACTAGTGGAATGGTGTTGCAGCAACAACCTTGCACTCAATGTCAGTAAGACAGAAGAGCTGATTGTGGACTACAGGAAGGATAAGACAAAAGGAACACATACTAATTCTCATAAAGGGATCAGAAGCGGAGAGAGTTTCAAGTTCCTGGATGTCAAGATCTCCGAGGACCTAACCGGGTTCCAACATCTTGGGTACCAGTCTACAAAATACCTTCAAGGAGTGGTGTCTCAGAAAGGCAGCTTCCATTATTAAGGACCTTCAGCACCCAGGATACTCCTTTTACTCACTGTAACCATCAAGTAGGAAATACAGAATCCTGAAGGCACACACTCTGTGATTCAGGAGCAACTTCTACCCTCTGCTATCCAACTCCTAAATAGACATTGAACCTGTGAGCATTACTTCACTTTTTCAATATATATTATTTCTGTTTTTGTTCTATTTTTATTCTCCAATATACGTATACTCTAATTTAATTATTTATTTACCTTCTTCTTTATTATGTATGGCATTGAACTGTTGCTGCTCAGTTAAGAAATTTCACGACACATGACGATGATAATAAACCTGATTCTAATAGAGTTGTCTATTGATATGCTGAAGAAATGTCAGTGTTGCTGGGACTTATCAAAGGAGTATTGTATTTCTCATTCACATTTGTTTCTACAAAGTATTGCAAGTTCTGTGTTGAACAGAGATCAAGTGTTTTTGGAAAATTCCCTTGAGCAGATATAGGCTGAAAAAGGTGATTTGTCTGCTGTAATTTAATAGTAGGCAGTGGGCACAGGATGTGTGTGTGGTGCTGAGGGAAGGGTGTAGACTGGTGTGGAGGAAGTGAACTTTTGGTGTGAACTCTAAATTATAAACTTAGTTGTTAGGTGCATGTTGAGTGATACGATAGCCATGAACTGAACAGTATCAAAAGCTCCCACTACCTATTAAATGCTCCCAATGGCATGTGTCTCAAACAGTCTCTGACAATCAAGCATAGCTCCTGGCCTTCACATGTGGTTTAGCATCTTAGACCAGCGCAACTATTTCTATTGACAGGAGAAGGGGCAAAAGCAGGTTACTGCCATTTTGAACTAGTCACTTTCTGAAGATGGAACCCATCAGCCATGGTTGGCAGCTTATCTAGCAGAAAGAATACTCTGATCTCAAAACTCCACTATACCTACTCATAGGGAAAGATTTGGGAGTAAACCCCAAGGGAAAAATCTGAAGCTGATGCCCATAGGGCAGTGCTACTTTGAGTTCGACACTGATTCATAACTCCTGCAATGTTGATGGAACCGGTCGTTATGGTCCCTCCTGTTCCTTTGGATTCAAGAGCAGTGTGGCGAGGGGAAGCCTGCAGCATGGGGAAAAGCTTGCTCTCCATATCACATTGTCTTGGCTTGTGTACTGGTTTGCAATTCACACAGACAGCTAAGGCACAACATCATGGTCAAACCCAAGCAATTTAGGGCCTCACAGAGGCTAGTGATGATGTTAGCAACATAATTGTCTCTTTCATTCATTCTGAGTTTTGTTACCTTCACCTGATTTATCCTTTCAATATCTTTTCCTATAGCAGGCAAAATTGATCAAAGTTCAATGTAAATTTATTATCAAAGTATAGACATGTTACTAGACACAACTCTGAGATTTTTTTTTGCAGGCATACTGATTAAATACAAATTAGAATAATAGCCGTAATATGATCAATAAAAGACCACACCAACTTGGATGTCAACCTGTGTGCGAAAGACAACAAACTATGCAAACATAAAAAGAAAGAAAAATAAATGAATAAGCAATAAATATCAAGAACATGAGATGAAGAGTCCTTGAAAATGGATCCATAGGTTGTGGAAATAATGGGACAAGAGAAGTTGAGTGAAGTTCTCTTCTTTGGCTCAAGAGCCTGATGGTTGAGGGGTAATAACTGTCCCTAAACCTAGTGGTGAGTCCTGAGCTCCTGTACCTTCTCCCTGATGGCAGCAGCAAGAAGAGAGCATGGCATGACCTGGGTGGTGGCGGTGGTGTCTCTAATAATGGATGTTGCTTTCTGTGACAATGCTCTGTGTAGATGTGCTCATAGTGGGGAAGGCTTTACCCATGAGGGACTGGGCCATATCTGCTACATTTTGTAGGATTTTCCATTCAAGGGAATAAGTGTTTCCTTACCAGATTCTGATGCAGCCAGTCAATATACTCTCCACCACACATCTATAGAAATTTGTCAAAGTTTTAGATGTGTGATGAATCTTCGCACAATCCTATGGAAGTAGAGGGAATGCTATGCTTTCTTCATATAACCATAGAACATTACAGCACAGAAATAGCCTTTTAGCCCTTCTCGGCTGTGCCAAACCATGTTGCTGCTTAGTCCAACTGACCTGCACCTGGCCCATATCCCTCCATACCACTCTCATCCATGTACCTGTCTAAGTTTTTCTTAAATGTTAAAAGTGAGCCCGCATTTACCACTTTATCTGGCAGCTCATTCTACACTCCCACCACTCTCTGTGTGAAGAAGTTCCCCCTAATGTTCCCTTTAAATTTTCCCCCTTCACCCTTAACCCGTGTCCTCTGTTTTTTTTTTCTTCCCTAGCCTCAGTGGAAAAAGCCTGCTTGCATTCACTCTATCTATATCCATCATAATTTTATACACCTCTATCAAATCTCCCCTCATTCTTCTACGCTCCGGGGAATAAAGTCCTAACCCAGGGGTCAGCAACCTTTACCACTGAAAGAGCCACTTGGACCCGTTTCCCACAGAAAAGAAAACACTGGGAGCCGCAAAACCCGTTTGACATTTAAAATGAAATAACACTGCATACAACGTTTTGTTTTGCCTTTATGCTATGTATAAACAAACTATAATGTGTTGCATTTATGAAATTGATGAACTCCAGCAGAGAAAACAAAATTACATTTCTGCATGCAACAAAAACATTTTGACCTCCGAAAAAAAGACGTTGGGTTGAAGGTTACTTTTAAGTAAAATACTCAATGTCTATTTGAATCCTTCTTGTATTTATGAAAAACGCCAAACTTAAATTTGCCGCCAGCAGCAAACCAAAAATAACGTCAGCCAGCTGTCAACCTGAAAAATAAAAGGACTATTTCACTGAACAATGAAAACATATGAATATACGCAAAATAATAGGCAATTAAAATATTTATCATCCTTGTTCAGGTTGACTCACACCTGACAATGCAGTCGTATTCAGTAGGGATGGATCGATGCTTAGGGGAGTGACCGGGAAGGATAATGTGTTTTTTTCCTCTCTGAACTCACAGAAGCGTTTCCCAAACGATGTTTGCATTGCGATGATTGCAGAATGTAAATACTCCGAATTTATCAAGTCGTGACCTTGTTTGAACTCTCTCAAATTGGGGAAGTGAGACAATGTGCCTTTCTGTAAATCTCTGGCAAGCAACGTCAACTTGTGCTCGAATGCCAAAACATCCTCCAACATGTGCAGGGCTGTACGTCCTTATCCCTGAAGAGCTGTGTTCAGCGTGTTCAGGTGCGCTGTCATGTCTACCATGAAGTGTAGCTTTTCCAGCCACTCTGGCTGTTCCAGCTCAGGAAAGGTGAGCCCTTTGCTGCCCAGGAAAGTTTTCACTTCTTCCAGACACGCGACAAAGCGTTTCAGCACCTCCCCTCTGGACAGCCAGCGATAAAAACACGTTGTAGCGGTGTGCTACAGGCAGTCAGTAAACTGCAGTCAAAGATAGCTTTATTCGAACTAAACAGCCTTGCTTTTAAGCCTCCCTCAACCCGCCCCCCATGGGCGCGGATGCTGCAAAAGACACGTACTCACAAACCCCCGTAGGCTATCTCCCTTAGCCTGAACGCTGGCTAATTGTGAGCCGGTTCGGATGTGTCAGGAAATGGGTCGCCACAACGTCTTATTTAGATTGTACAAGATCACCATAATCTTCAAATTTAGATTTACATTTCAAAAACTAACAAACCAACATAAAATACATTTTAATTAAATACTGACCATGTAGCGGTGTGCTACACGCAGCGCTAAAATTACGACACGGAGTCGGTAACTGCAGTCGAAGGAAAAAACTTTATTCGAAATCTTCAGCCTCACTTTTAAGCCTCCCTCAACCTGCCCCCATGGCGCAGAGGCTCCAAAGCTCTGTGCTCGCAAACCCCCGTAGGCTATCTAATTGTGAGTCGGTTCGGATGTGCCAGGAAAAGGGTCGCCACAACCAATTATTTCTCAAAGCAACAGGGAGCCGCAGCACAGACGTAAAAGAGCCACATGTGGCTCCGGAGCCGCGGGTTGCCGACCCCCGTTCTAACCTATTCAACCTTTCTCTCTAACTCAGTTTCTCAAGTCCCGGCAACATCCTTGTAAACCTTCTCAGCACTCTTTCAACCTTATTAATATCCTTCCTGTAATTTAGTGACCAAAACTGCACACAATACTCCAAATTTGGCACACAAATGCCTTATACAACCTCAGCATAACATTCCAACTAGTGCTCATTGAGGGATCAGCAGTGAAAAGGGTGAATAGATTTCAAGTGCCTGTGTGTCAGCATCTCCAAAGATCAATCCTGGATCCAACATATTGATACAATTGCATCGAGGGTATGACAGTGGTTATATTTCATTAGGTGTTTGAGGAGACTTGGTGTGTCACCAAAGACACTCAGGAATTTCCACAGATGACCAACAGAGAGCATTATAACTGGTTGCACGACCATCTGGTCTGGAGGGGACACTGCACAGGATCAGAAAAAGCTACAGTAAGTTGTAACCTCAACCAGCTTCTGCATGCACACTGGCCTCCCAGGCATCAAAGACACCTTCAAAAAGTAATGCCTCAGAAAGGCAGCATCCATCATTAAGGAATCCTATCACCAAGGACATGCTCTCTTTTCATTGCTACCATTGAGGAGGAGGAGGGTTGAGAAAACACACTCAAGGTTTCAGGAACCACTTCTTTCTCTCTGCAACTAAATTTCTCAATGGGCAAATAATCCACGAACACTACCTCACTACTTTTTTCTCTTTTTTGCACCATTTATTTAATTTAATTTTTATATATATTTATTGCAATGTATAGGTTTTAAAATTATTATGTTTGCTGCTGCAAAACAACAAATTTCACAATACATGCCAGTGGTATTAAACCTGATTCTGGTTAACCCCTCTCACCTTAAATGCATGTCCTCTAGTATTATGTGCAGTAAGGTGCGTGTGCTTTGAATATTTCACAGAAAATATGCAATGAAGGCTAAGGTGATACATAACCATGACTGGTTTGCATTCAGGATTTCATCTAGATCAATTAATGCTGAAAAGGAGCTCAGTATTCTCAATGAAAGGTGCTTAGCCCAGAACAGATCCTACAAAATGATGAAAGCGGGGAATTTAAAGTTGCTGACTGCCTCCACCTCTGATCCTTTGATATGGACTGGCTCATGGACCTCTCGTTTCCTCCTCCTGAAATCAGATCAGCTCCTTGGTCTTGCTGACATACGATAAGAGGTTGTTGGTGGACATGTTCAGTACAGCTTTGTGGGCCGAAGGACCTGTATTGTGCTGTAGGTTTTTTATGTTTCTATGTTTCAACTAGATTTTCAATCTGCCTGCTATAAGCTGATTTGTCACTACCTTTGAACCTTTGATTTGGCCTGTGACAGTGGTGTCATCAGCATACTTGAATATGGCATTGGAGCTGTGCTTAGCCACACTTTCATAAGTGTAAAGTGAGTAGAGTAGGGGGCTAAGTACGCAGGCTTACAGTACAGCTGTGCCAAAGAGATTATGGAGGAGATAACATTGTTAATCTGAATTCACTGGGTTCTGCAAATGATAAAATCAAAGATCCAACTCCACAAGGGTATATTGAGGCCAAGATCTTGAAGCTTATTGATTAGTTTTGAAGGGGTTATGGTGTTGAATGCTGAGCTGTAGCTGATAAAGAGCACCCTGATGTCTGCATCTTTGCTGTCCAAATATTCCAGAGGAGAGGGAAAAGCAGAGTTGAGATGGCATCTGCTGTGGATCTGTTGCTCTGGGAGGGAATTTGGAGCAGATCCAAGTCGTTTCTCAGGCAGGAGTTGATATGTTTCATCATCAAACTCTCAAAACTTTTCCTAATTGTGGATGCGAGTGCTACCAAACAGCCATTGATAGAGGTTACCACATTCCTCTTAGGCCTGGTATAAGTGAAGTCTTCCTGAAGCAGGTAAGTACCTCAGACTGCAGCAGTGAGAGCTTAAAGATCTCAGTGGACACTGCAGCCAGTTGATCAGCACATTGTACTTTACTACTTGGCCAGGTACCCTGTCTGGTTCAGATGCTTTTCATGGATTCACCCTTCTGAAGGCTGCTCACACATTAGTTTCAGGGACCGAAATCACATCATTACTTGCTTGATTTTGTTTGATTCATGTTTCTTGATTTAACTTTATAAGAGTTGATAGCATTCAAGCCCTGTCACAACTGTCCAGCACCCTTTGTTGATTCAAGTTTAGTCCAGAGTTTCCATTCTGTCTATGAGATGATTTTCTGGAGATCTTACCTAGACCTATTTTAACTTTCTTGGTTAGCAGAATTGAATAGCTCTAACCTGACCCTCAGTAGATATCAGAAAGTATGAACAATACAATCTAAAATTTACTCTTAACTTGAATACCCATGTCTGTCAGAAGTCCTGGTATCAACTGAAATGGATATACGGATGATGGATGCAAAGTTATTCAAATGTATGATTGATTAGAATTAGAACAATCTGATCAGAAAAGAATCAATTTTGGTCCTGAGTATTGAATATTAGGAACCATGTAGGTCTTTTGGATCACTTCATTCATGCAAACATTTGCCTGAATTATGCCCTTATCATATGCCTTTCCTGTCTGAGTAGCTATCAAAATGCCTTTTAAATAATGCAATTATATCTGCTTCTAAATTTATCACCTCCCCTAGCAGCTTGTTCCACTCACTGTGAGATAGCTTACCCCACAGGTATTTGGTTGCAAAATTTTGAAATTTCTCCAGTTCCTCAAGTGAAAAAATTGATGGATATCTGACATGCCAAATATTAATTCCAAAATTCCTCACAAATCATCACAAATGCACTCAGTGGCTAGTTTATTAGGTACAGGAGTGGAATATGGTCTGGTCTTCTGCTGCCATAGCCCATCATTCAGAGATGCTCTTCTGCACGTCACTGTTGTGGAAATGTGAGTTACTGTCACCTTCCTGTCAGTTTGAACCAGGCTGGCCCATCTCCACTGACTTCTCCCATTAACAAGACATTTTGGTCCACAGAACTGCTGCTCACTGGGTGTATTTTTGAGGTCTATTTTTGCACTATTCTCTGTAACTGTTGTACATTAAAATCCCAGGAGATCTGAAGTTTTTGAGATACTCAAACCATCCTGTCTGGCACCAAGAATCAATCTACCATCAAAGTCAATTATCTCACATTTCTTCCCCAATCAGATGTTTGGTCTGAACAACAACTGAGCCTCTTCACCATGTCTGCATGCTTTTATGCACTGAGTTGCTGCCATATAATTGGCTGATTATACATTTGCATGAACGATCAGGTGTATAGGCGTACCTAATAGTGGCCTTTCAGTGTACATCTTCTGCCTTTATTTCATGGACACAGAGACAGAATTCCCATACCGAAAATGTCATATTTGTTTCAAGCAATTAATTTGATTTTAATGTATATTATTCTGTTAAAAAACTCTGAATAATTTTCAATTTGTTGGTATTTTCTTACAAATGTAAGACTAGTTTTTTGCAGCTGGAATTCTATGCTCTTTGTGTTTAGCAACTAATATCTCTCCAGTGTTTACACACTTATAGAACAGCTTGACAAACTTAACAGCTTATTCTGGAGTGCTGAAGGATTGTTCAGCAATTCCTGTGTGTGTTGAGTTAGGATTCAGTGTGGTATTTCTTTCTTCCTCGACCGTCTCCTATGTCTACTTAATTTATCAACAACAGATGGAAAGTAATTATACCTTTTATCATTTGATCTCCATTCAGCCCTGCAGAATCCCACATTTCACACTGGTTTTGAATACTATGCGATCAAACAGCTAGCGGTGCTCCTTAAGAATTTGATGAGATCTGAGTGAGTGCTTGGTTTTGGTTTGTTAATTCGCACCTGCCATGCCATACACCCAACAAAGTTGAAATATTTCCATAAACAAGTTTGAACATTGAACTTCTCTTCAAAGTAAATTATTCCTTCAAGTATCATGACAGTCCTTTCTTAAAAAACTTAAGTATTTAACAGTTGGGGCATCATTTAATCATTATAAATTAATGTCTTCTTTATCCAAGAATCATATTTTTCTGAAATTAAACCATGTTTCCTCAGTAAAAGTTTGAGTTTTGATTCACTCCACAGAAATTTTCTTTGTGGATTCTGAAAATAATATTAAAGCTGCTCGGTTCTATTTAACTGAATTGGAAACAAAAGGAAGATAAACAGCATAACTTCCATTGACTGGTGGCATTTATGATAGTTGATAAGGTGGCAGATGATTTAGCATTTTCACCTCATTTCCACCATAATATGGAATCTAATGAATATTCAGAAATATAAAGCAATTATCTGCACCTACTGCATGGATACAGTGCAGCATCAGAACACAAGAACATTGAGTAAGGTAAATTTAGGGAACGTTCATGCCTAGTTTATCTTGTCTAAAACTTTATTTTCGGCTTTTTAAAAATGTTGAAACATTTACAAGTCTTCCATGAAAGAATATGATTAAAATTCTAAAATTGTCAGTAAAGTATGTGGAGAGGAATAAGTGGCATAACTCGCTCCATTCTATGGGAAAATATGCTTCCTGCCTTTGTTGAAAATGTTCTATAAGTGTAAGACTTATTTCAAGTGTAATAATCCAAAACTGGAGCAAGATGATATTGTTAGGTATTTTAATATTTATAATATTAGCATAGGATCAGGACCTTTGGCCAATCTATGATGCCAATCAAATTAATCTATGCAAGGGTAGTAGACTTAATAGAGCCATGCAGTCATAGAAAAGTACCACAAAATAAAAGACCCTTTGGCCCATCTAGTTTATGCTGAAACCATTTAAACTCCCACTCCCATCGACCTGCACTGGGACCGTAGACAATGCAAACTTCATTTAAACATTGGTATCAAGATCACATGTACATAAAAATTAGTCTGCTATTTCATACAAATGCACAATAAGTCTGATTATTGTGGAGCTTTTACAAATTCTAATGCTTCAGGAGCAGATAATAAACTGGAATTTTTCCAACAACAATTACCCCTGAATTCAGAGAACTAAAAAATGAAAGCTTGTGCACACTTCGTGGATTTATATTGGGTCTACTGCCCTTGCAGTGCACTGCGTACAAAGCTGGCAGAGAGTTAAGCACCTGAGCTGGAAGTTTTCATCGGGTTTTAATGAGAAAACTTTCTGAAACTGCAGAATGTTAACTAAAACACACACTTGATTTAATACAGAATTGCCATGATCAGCAGTAAACAAAGCAATTAACACATGCAAAATTCTATAGCTTGCTTTTTTCTAGGGTGAACTCCTGGCGCAATGATAGCTTAATAGTGATGAATGATAAACTTAATATTTCCTTCAAAGTCCTTCCGGTAAATGCTAACCTATATAAAGAAAGAAAGCTTAAGACCCACAGATATTGATGGCTCAAATGCTAATAAAGAATGGATGGAAATGGATATCTTTCTACTGCGTCTGCTCTAAGCAGAATTTATGATCTGTGCAGGAAGTGACGTAAAAACAGCTTATGAACCTGAAGTGATGTTTGAACAAAACAAACTGCATACAAAATAAACAGCACCTATAGAGGTGGAACATTGTGTTGCAACAAATAGTCAAAGTTGAGTTTATTGTCAGATGCACAAGTAAACGTATGCACAGGTAAAATTATAAACTGACTTGCAGAAGCATCAATAATGTGTGAAAGTTCAAAGTTCAAAGTAAATTTATTATCAAAGTACATATATGTCACTAAACACTGCCCTGAGATTAATTTTCTTATAGACATTCACAGTAGAACAAGGAAATACAACAGAATCAATGAAAAAAAATCTACGCATAAGCAAAGACTGATAAGCAACAAATATGAAAAATAAGATATAATATGGAAATACAAAAAAAAAGGAAATAATAAATAATACTGAGAGCATGAGTACAAACACAAGAATATCTGCAGGTACCTGAAATCCAAGCAATGCACACAAAATGCCGGAGGAACTCAGCAGGCCGGGCAGCAGCTATGGAAAAGAGTGAACAGTCAATGTTTTGGAGCGAGGCATTTCCTCAGGTTTGGACCCTTCCTTTCCAGTCCTGATGAAGGGTCTCAGTCTGAAATATTGACTGTTTATTCTTTTCCAATGGATGCAACCTGGCCTTCAGAGTTTCTCCAGCATTTTATGTGTGTTGCTGAGAACATGAGCTGTGGAGTCTTTGAAATTGAGTCCATAGGTTGTGTCCAGTGATCAGTTCCGTGTTATGCTGATTGAAAGTGTCCACTCAGGTTCAGGAACCTGATGATTGAAGGGCAATACTGTTCTGAACCCAGAGACTTGGGAACTAAGACTCTAGTACTTCCCTCACAATGGTAGCAGTGAGAACAGAGGACGGCTAAGATGTTGGGCACCCTTGATAATAGATGCTGCTTTCTTGTGGCAACACTCTTTGTAGATATATTCAATGATAGAGAGGACTTTTCCTGTGACGTATCCACAAATTTTGTAGGCTTTTTCATTTTTGGGCATACAAGGCCATGATGCAACCTCTCAGATAAGTTTACGCTGTGCACTTATAGAAGTTCATCAAAGTTTAGATGCAATACCAAATCTGTACATATTTCTAAGTAGAGATGAAGCTGTGCTTTCTTTGAAATTACATTTGAATTGTATAAGCAGCATTCACAAGAAAAATATAACTTTTAAACATAAATGATGTCCAATTTTACAAGAGAAAACAGAATTAGAGAACAAAAAAGTCCCTTTTAGTGCAAAGAGGTTGAAGTTGTCATAATTGTCATTACTAATCTGCAGTGATCAGGGTTTTACCAGCTGATTCAAGAACTAAATAATCAAAGTGAAGTAACTGTTCTTGAAACTGTGGCAGCAGACATCTGTACCTCCTGCCTGATAGTAGCTGTAACAAGGTGGTATGGCCCAGATAGTGTGGATCTTTGATGATGGATGTTGTCTTCTTGATACTACCAGTTGTGGGGAGGCATTTGCCTGTGATGTATCGCAGAGTCCACGACTCTCTGCAGCTTCTAATTTTTCCGTACATTTGAATTTCTGTATCAAACCAGGCAGGATACTTTTAACAGTACATCTGTAAAAGTTTGTTGGAGTGTTCAATGACAAGTCAAACCTCCTTAACCTTCCAAGAAATCTCCCATCTATGTGCTGAGAATGGTACAGGTCACCAGATATTATTGCCCGGGAGGCAACGCTTCACTTGTGAATCTGTTGGGGTCATCTATTGCATCCAGTGCTCCCGGTGCGGCCTCCTCTACATCAGTGAGACCCGACGCAGATTGGGGGACCGTTTCGTCGAACACCTCTGCTCTGTCCGCCACAACAGACAGGATCTCCCGGTTGCCACCCACTTCAACTCTGCTTCTTTCGGATATGTCCATACATGGCCTCCTCTACTGCCAT
The DNA here is from genome assembly GCF_030144855.1 of Hypanus sabinus. NCBI lineage: Eukaryota > Metazoa > Chordata > Chondrichthyes > Myliobatiformes > Dasyatidae > Hypanus > Hypanus sabinus. Next base: position 66,067,163 of record NC_082713.1, on the reverse strand, counting down.
GATGAGGCCAAACTCAGGTTAGAGGAGCAACACCTCATATACCATCTGGGTAGTCTCCAGCCCCTTGGTATGAACATCGAATTCTCCAACTTCCAGTAATTCCCTCCCTCTCCCATCCCACTTTCACTCTGCCTCCTCTTCCAGCTGCCTATCACCTCTCTCATGATTCTACCTTCTTCTACTAACAATAGTGCTTTCCCCTTACATTCCTTCTTCACCTCTCCGGCCTATCTCCTCCCTGCTTCCCCTCCCCCACCCATTGATCTTTCCTCTGATTGGTTTTTCATCTGCACCTTCCCCCTCCCCCCACCTTCTTTATAGAGCCCCTGCCCCCTCCTTCAGTCCTGACGAAGGGTCTCGGCCAGAAACGTTGACTGCTCATTTCAACGGATGCTGCCTGACCTGCTGAGCTCATCCAGCTTGTTTGTACGTGTTGATTTAAAGCTGCTCACTCCTGAACTCATTTTTTCCTAACTATCTCTCTGGCTGAAAGTGACTCAGCCTGAAAGAGCAGTCAAAACTTGGACTGCCATTATTTGTTCCATTCAGTTAAATCTGTGAGGAAGTTGTCACAACTTTTCAACTAATTTGGAGCAGATTGTTATAGTCCAATATGTCCTTGAACAATTATAACAAATGTAGTAAGTGACAATTAAGGCAAATATTACATTTTCTTTCCTGTTATGAATAGGAAAATTGATGGCAAATTTGCGAACTTGTAACCAAATGTATGGAACTTCTTATAGCACTACTTGTTGAAACAGCTTCCTTCATGTAAAGTCAGCCAGTGAGATGAGTCTATACATCATGCACCAAATGAGCTGATACTAAATCACTGTCACTGCTGAATGTATTGAAAAAGCCCAAGGGAACTTATTAGCTCAACCAAAATCAGACATGGAGGGTCTTTAGTGAACACGCATGGTTTCAAAGTAGTTTTGTCCCAGTATTTTGGCTATTCTTTTGAAGGCACTTAAGCAAGGAGCAAGCCACAGTGCATTCAATGTCTGTTTGACAGTTCAAGCATCTTTATGCCTTTGTACATAAACTCACTGGGGTGCAATTAGTTTCTTCAAAGATCTCAGCAAGTTAGAAAAAGTTATATTGCTCCATTATTCCTAAAGCCAGCAGATTGGTCAGCTGGAAGAGTCAGTATCTCTTTGTGACTCTGCATTATCGGAGATGTAATTTTTGTCCAATAAAGATGGAGGACTGATTTGAGCATAAGTTGTAACAAAACATTGTGAGCTGAGTACCATAATCTGCTAGTAAACTTATCCTGAAGTTTTATTCTAGCAACCATGTTGTTCACCACTCTGATACCTTTTTTATATTAGTATCAATACTTTGCCAGAATATTTTATATTCATTTTGTCAGGCCTGCACAGGCAGGCACTTCCCAGTCTCCACCCAGTTAACAGGAGTCCTTGTCACTTGTTTCCAACTCATCACCTGCAGCCTATTTAAATACAGTTCTCATCCACAATCCTCATTAACCCATTGAACCTGCCAGCTTCAACCAGTTGCTGCTAGACTTCAGTCAGCCTGTTGCCTGTTATATTTAGTATTTGTGCTTTCTCATTTTGTGACCCCTCGTGGTTTGTTTTTTTCACAGTTTATGAGTTATTGGTCATCAATGAATCATCTTCACTGCTCTGCTTTGGGATCAAGCCTCCTCTACATTTCCTGAACTAGCGATTGACCCAGCAGAATCTGCTCACTTAAAGGAAGTCGTCACTAGACATGAGTTCATTATGCAAGAGCAGCAGGAAGTTATTGACCATCTGTTGCCATTCTCAACTATTTCTCAGTCAACCCCACATCAGTCAACCTCATCCCTCAAAGTCCCAAATTCTGGTGTCCAAACACTTTGACAAATCTTCATCCATTGCTGCAACTTCCTGGTCCAATGCGTCTTATACTTCCAGCTCCAGCCATCTCTGTACTCTATGGATCAGGTCAAGATTACTTTCATCATTTCTCTCTTGACTGGTTGAGCTGTGACTTAGGCCACTGTTAAATGGGATAATAGAAAAACTCCTTGTGATAAATGAGGAATTCACAGTGAGGAAGGCAGGGGATCAGATACTTCTCCTGCACCAAGGTCCACTCTCAGTCCTGGATTACACTGTGGAATTCAGGACTCTTTAGGCACAGTGTGGCTGGAATGTAGAAATGCTGCTGACCATTAACATCCTGACCTTTCGTAGCACATGAAAGATAAGCTAGACCCAGGAGGTACTCACCGATCTCAAAAGCCTCACCACTCTGGCCCTCTGTATTGACAAATGTCCTGGGGAACAAACCTCCAGATCACCAGCCAAAACACCAAATCCATTCTCAGAACCATTTCAGGTTGCTTGTACCTCATCCCTCTAGAATTCATGCAGTTAGGGACAGCTCCCTTAAATTCCACCCCCACTCCCAAAGAGCATGAGCATCTGTGGAGAATCAACTTGTGCATTTACTGTGGAGCAGCCAATCACCCATGCATCAAGTGCACACTGTGCCTGGGAAACAGCACCACGAGGTAGAGACAAGGGGTCTTCTTTCTTCCTGGCCCCTTGTTCTAGCACCATAGCCTGATTTGCTGTCTCTGTCCTCCATGCCCCAGTGGCTCTAGGCCCACGGGAGGCTCTGGTGGATTCTGGCGCAGCAGGCAACCCCCTGGACCATTCTCTGTGCATGCAGCTTGGACTCCCTACGGAGCCTATCTCTCCCCGCGATTGATGCAGTCCCTCGCGGTCTGGGATGGTCAGAGTGCACGTGGCCTATGCACATGAGTATTGAAGAGAACCATAACTCCATCTAATTCCTCCGAATCAACTCACCCAACACTCTTCACATCTTGGGTTACCCTGGCTCTCCACTCACAGCTCTGACTTTACCCGATTGTCTTGTTCACCGCTGATTTAGGATCACACCTACAGAACTGATGCACCATCAATAACTCTCGGAGACTGGAAGTGAATGATAGGCTTTTATTTGCAGCAAAAAGGGAGCACGACATCTCTGAGACTGAGGGAGGAGCAGTGCCCCAATCGCCTTTATACAGGGGTCTGTGGGAGGAGCCACAGGAGCAGTCGGCAGAGGGGCATGTCCAGACAGGTATACATAGTTTACCACATTCACACCTCCTTTGATTTAAAAAAAAGAGTCCCCACGGGGTGAAGTTTCTTACGTATATTTACAGGTTATGCCTATTAGGTGGTCTGGTCTGTCGCTGCGATCTACGTAGCACCGGTGACGGTGGTTTTTCTGGCTCCGGCCTGACTTGAGGTGCCAGCCCATTAGGCACCAGTAACCGCTCATGCATTTGCGAGGCACCCAGTATGGGAGTGTCGTGAGGAGTCTGTGTAGGGTTTGGCGTGCGCAGTGTCTCATGGGTATATACATCGGTGGGTACAGGGTTCATAGTCACTGGAGTGTTTGGGGTAGGGGTTTGGTGCTCCTGCGGGTGCCAGGTCGCAGACAGAGACCGTGTCCTCCTGCCCATCAGGTTAAGACCACATAGGCATACTGGGGGTCTGCATGAAGTAGGTGAACCCTCTCGACCAGCGGGGAGTATTTATTGCTCCTTGCATGTTTCCGGAGCAGCACTGGGGACATCAGCCAAGCTGGTAGGGTGGTCCCAGTGGCAGACTTCCTGGAAAAAGAAAAGAGTCGCTCATGAGGGGTGGCATTGGTGGACGTACATATCAGGGAGCGGATAGAGTGGAGCGCCTCGGAGAGGACCTCCTGCCAGCGAGAGACTGGCAATCCCTTTGACCCAAGGGCAAAGAGCGTGGCCTTCTACACTGTGGCATTCTCCCTCTCCACCCGGGGATTATAGCTCGTGGTCCTACTAGTAGCAATGCCCCTAGCCAACAGGTATTGGCGCAGCTTGTCACTCATAAATGAGGACCCTCTATCATTGTGGATATAGCAGGGATATCTGAACAGAGCGAAGAGCTGGCGCAGGGCTTTTATGATGGACGTTGCAATGGTATTGGGGCAGGGGATAGCAAAGGGGAACCGCAAGTACTCGTCGATAATGTTGAGAAAGCAGACATTGCGGTCGGTGGAGGGAAGGGGGCCCTTAAAGTCAACACTCAGTCGCTCAAAGGGGTGGATGGCCTTGATAAGTTGTGCCTTTTCAGGACGGTAGAAGTGCAGTTTGCACTCAGTGCAGACTTGGCAGTCCCTGGTCATCGTCCTGGTTTCCTCAAGGGAGTACGGCAGGTTCCGGGCTTGCACAAAATGGAAAAGCCGGATGACCCCCGGGTGGCAAAGATCTGCGTGGAGGGCATATAGCCGGTCAAGCTGTGTGCTGGCACATGTTCCCCGGGATAGGGCATCAGGGGGCTCATTGAGCCTTCCAGGCCGGTACAGGGTATCATAGTTGTAGGTGGAGTGTTCTATTTTCCACCTCAATTTTACCATTTTTGATTTTGCCCCACTTTTGGTTGCTGAACATGAACGCAACTGAGCGCTTGTCAGTCAGCAAGCTGAACCTTTTGCTGGCGAGATAGTGCCTCCAGTGCCTAATAGCTTCCACTATGGCCTGGGCTTCTTTCTCCACTGTGGAGTGCAGAACTTCAGGGCCTTGAAGGGTACGAGAGAAGAATGCTACCGGCCTTCCTGCCTGATTGAGGGTAGCAGCCAGCTCAAAGTCGGAGGCATCACTCTCTACTTGGAAGGGAATGGTCTCGTCCACTGCATGCATCTTTGCTTTGGAAATGTCCACTTTAATGCAGATGTAGGCCGCATGGGCCTCGGCTGAGATAGGAAATGTGGTGGACTTGACCGGGGGCAGGGCTTGTCTGCGTAGTGAGGGACCCATTGGGCATAATAGGAAAAGAAGCCCAGGCACTGTTTGAGGGCTCTGAGGGTGGTGGGAAGAGCATACGGTTGGGGTCAGGGCCAATGACTCTGTTCTCCACGACATACCCAAGAATAGCCAGTCGTGAGGTTCCGAACACACACTTGTCCCTGTTGTAGGTAAGGTTAAGAGCTTTGGCCGCTTGGAAAAATTGGAGGTTGGTGTCATGATCCTGCCAGTTGTGACCACAGATGATGTTATCCAGATATGGGAACGTGGCCTTCAGTTGGCACTGGTCCACCATCCAGTCCATTTCCCTCTGGAAGACAGAGACACCATTTGGGACACCGAAAGGGACGTGCCGGAAGTGATAGAGACAGCTGCCCGCCTCAAAGGCGGTGTAGGGGCAGTCCTCTGGGCAGAGGGGGAGATGATGGTAAGCGGATTTTAGGTCTATGGTCGAGTACACCTTGTACTGAGCTATCTAATTGACCATATCCGCGATGCGAGATAGGGTGTATGCATCAAGCTGCGTGAACCTATTGATGGTCTGGCTATAGTCCACGACCATCCTATTTTTCTGCCTGGTCTGAACAACGACCACCTGGGCCCTCCAAGGACTTGTGCTTGGCTCAATGATCCCCTCCCTGAGCAGCCGCTGCACCTCTGACTGAATGAAGGCCCTGTCCCCCGCGCTGTACCTCCTGCTTTTAGTTGCCACAGGTTTACAGTCGGGGGTCAGGTTGGTGAACAGTGGTGGGGGAGGGATCCTGATGGTGGAGAGGCTGCAAATGGTGTCAGTAGCACGGCTGTTGGCATGGTGTTGGGTGGGATGTGCGGGTCGGTGTGTGTGGTCAGTAGCGGGGTATATGATGAAACCCCACAAAACTGAGGATTTCTGACAGTGATTGGTGGGAGGGGCCTGTCATACTCCATTGTCACACTTTTCAAGTGGCTCTGGAAGTCAAGCCCCAATAGCACAGGGGCACATAGCTGCAGCATGACCAGTAACGCAAAGTCCCCATACTCTGTACCCTGCACCACTAGTGTCACTACACAAACTCCCCGGATGTCTGTTGTATGTGACCCAGAAGCCATGGCGACCCTCTGGCTTACTGGCTGTGTCATGAATCCACAGCGGTGCACCGTGTCCGGGTTAATAAAACTCTCAGTGCTTCCCGTGTCAATCAGGCAGCTAGTCCTGTGCCCCTCCACCAGGATGTCCATCATTGACCTTGCGAGCTGGTGTGGAGCACATTGGTCAAGGGTCACAGAGTCCAGAGTTGAATCACCATCTTGGTGCCCAGTAAGCATTCGTGGGTCAGAGGTGGTGCGAGGTGATGCCAGCCAAGATGGCCAGCCCCATGCCTCACACGTGGCGGGGAGGCAAGATGGTGACTCCCATGCCTCGCACGCGGCGCTGCTCAGCCCCACTCGTGGCTTGGACCAACAGGCCTTGGCAAAGTGGCCCTTCTTTCCACAGCTGAAGCGGATAGCTTCTCTGGCCGGGCAGCGTTTTCAGGGGTGCTTTTCGAGTCTGCAGAAGTAACACTGCGCGGACTTGCGACTGGCAGCAGCCATGGTCAATTCGCCGATGGGTTGCGGGGTCTGCAGTGTCCATGAGGCTGGCGGGAGATCACGCGCCTGGACAGTGTCGGGCAGAATGGCCTCCAGCGTGTCGGCTAGCGTGATTGCCGAATGTAAGGTAAGATCGGCATGTTCCAGCATCCGCTGGCGCATGTACACTGACCTAATCCCTGTAACGAAGGCGTCTCATACCAGGAGCTCCGCATGCTGTTCCGCCATTAATCCCCTGCAATCGCAGGCCCGCACGAGTGTCCGTAGAGCCCGAACAAACTCAGCGCTCAACTCTCTGGCCCACTGCTGCTGTGTCGCCAAGCAACATCTTGCACAGATGGTGTTCACCGGCCGCCAGTATTGTCTTTTGAGGGCATCCATCACGCCCTGGTAGTCCGTTTGGTCCCTGATCATGGAGTAGTCTCTTAGACTGACCCTGGAGAGGAGAATCCTGTGCATCGTGGCAGGATCAGTCACATGAATTTCCTCCAGGTACGATTTGAAGCATGCTAGCCAGAGTTCGAAATTGTCGCTGGCTTCCTGGGATTGTGGGTCGAGATCCAATCTGTCGGGTCGTAAAATGCTCTCCATGTTTTAAAATTGCTGTTAATAAAATTGACGCACCATCAATAACTCTTGGAGACTGGACGTGAACGATAGGCTTTTATTAACAGCAAAAAGGGAGCACGACATCTCAGAGACTGAGGGAGGAGCAGTGCCCCAATCGCCTTTATACAGGGGTCTGTGGGAGGAGTCACAGGAGCAGTCAGCAGAGGGGCGTGTCCAGACAGGTATACATAGTTTACCACAAGAACCACCCGCCTGCAACCTCAGTTGACCTTGCACCATAAATCCACAGATGGAGTGAGGCCTTGACCACCAATCTCCCACACGAATACCATGATTTAGCCATCACCTTCAGTAAAAGGGAGGCCAACACTCTGTCACCTCAAAGATTGTATGATCAACCTCCTCCCAGGTACCTTCCCTCTCATGAGGTGCTCATGAAACATTTGCCACCATCCAAACCCTCCCAGACCTCTCCCAGCCAGGACCGGACAGGAAGATTCACCCATGTGCTGCCTCCATGGAAAGTTCAACTTTACTCAGCACCATTATGTAGTAGGAAATGAGGAAAGATCTGTTCTCCCTTTCCCATCCTGACACCCAAGCCACAGGTAACTAAATTGGTGAAGCTTTACAGCAGTTTCACTTGACCAGCCCAGTCTCCAAATGGTGCAAGATTAATCTTTGTCAAAAAGAAAGGTGGCAATCTTTCTTCCTGCAATGACTACTGCGGACTCAACAAAATCACCATTAAGAATCGTTACCCTTTCTCCTTAATATGGAGGGCCCAGATCTACACCAAACTGGATTCCAGGAGGATGAGTTGAAAACAGAGTTCATAATACCCACTGGCCACTACAAATACTTGGTGATGCCTTTTAGACTTTCCAACAGTCCAGCCATTTTCCAAGCCTAAGTTAACAAGATCTTTCAAGACATGCTACACAGGTAAGAGTTCCTCTTCTTCAATGACATCCTCATCTTCTCCAAGGATCCCCAAGACTACATCTGTTAAATCTTTTCAATTCTTCAGTGTCTCCTCAAAAACCAACTTTACTACAAGTTAGAGAGATGCTCGCTCCATACCCCTGTCATTTCCTTCTTGGGTTATGTTCTTCCACTCCAAGGCATAACCACAGACACAGCGAAAGGGTGAATCATTGCTAAAGCAGCTATGGCTCTTCTTGGGCTTCTCTAACTTCTACAACCACTCCTTCAGGACCTATGTCAAAACACTACTCCTCTCCCATCCCACACCAAATCACCTTCCTTATGGATAACCAGGTCTGTTGTTGTGGGCCATGGTTTTGAGATTCTCGTGAGACATTCACCACCATCAAAACCCTTCCAGACCTCTTCCAGCCAGGACCGGACAGGAAAATACACCCTTGTGCTGCCTTCTTGCCAAGTTCAACTTTGCTCAGCACCATTATGGAGTAGGAAATAGGGAATTACTCACTGTTAAATAGGGCTTGGAGGAATAGAGACACAGACTGATTGGAAACATTGACCCCTTCCTGATCTGGACTGACCATCTGAACCTCTCATCCATACAACAGATCTGCCAGCTCAACCCAAGTCAGCTCGTTGGGTCCTCCTCTGGAAGGAATTCAACTTCATCTCCTAGCAACTCAGCTCCAACAGAAAGTCCTTTCACAGCAGTTTAATCCAGCTAAAATGGAGATGACCTTTCAGCCCATCAATCCACCCTCCCAGATTCTTGCCCTGCTCATCTGGGATATTGAGAACCAGATCTGCCATGCCCTACATCAAGAGCCTGCTCTGTCTGACACTCTTGACTACCACATGTGGGTGCTGGTGGCTGTGTGCTCTGAGGCATTCCACCCCCCCAGTCCCACACCTTTCTGGCCTTCCAGGTGCATAATAACCATATAACAATCACAGCACGGAAACAGGCCATCTCGGCCCTCCTAGTCCGTGCCGAACTCTTAATCTCACCTAGTCCCACCTACCCGCACTCAGCCCATAACCCTCCACTCCTTTCCTGTCCACATACCTATCCAATTTTACTTTAAATGACACAACTGAACTGGCCTCTACTACTTCTACTGGAAGCTCATTCCACACAGCTATCACTCTCTGAGTAAAGAAATACCCCCTCGTGTTTCCCTTAAACTTCTGCCCCCTAACTCTCAAATCATGTCCTCTCGTTTGAATCTCCCCTACTCTCAATGGAAACAGCCTATTCACGTCAACTCTATCTATCTCTCTCAAAATTTTATTACCTCGATCAAATCCCCCCTCAACCTTCTACGCTCCAATGAATAGAGACCTAACTTGTTCAACCTTTCTCTGTAACTTAAATGCTGAAACCCAGGTAACATCCTAGTAAATCATCTCTGCACTCTCTCTAATTTATTGATATCTTTCCTATAATTCGGTGACCAGAACTGTACACAATATTCCAAATTCGGCCTTATCAATGCCTTGTACAATTTTAACATTACATCCCAACTCCTATACTCAATGCTTTGATTTATAAAGGCCAGTGTTCCCAAAGCCTTCTTCACCACCCTACCTACATGAGACTCCACCTTCAGGAACCATGCACTGTTATTCCTAGATCTCTCTGTTCCTCTGCATTCCTCAATGCCCTACCATTTACCCTGTATGTTCTATTTGGATTATTCCTGCCAAAATGTAGAACCTCACACTTCTCAGCATTAAACTCCTTCTGCCAACGTTCAGCCCATTCTTCTAACCGGCATAAATCTCCCTGCAAGCTTTGAAAACCCACCTCATTATCCACAACACCTCCTACCTTAGGATCATCGGCATACTTACTAATCCAATTTACCACCCCATCATCCAGATCATTTATGTATATTACAAACAACATTGGGCCCAAAACAGATCCCTGAGGCACCCCGCTAGTCACTGGCCTCCATCCCGATAAACAATTATCCACCACTACTCTCTGGCATCTCCCATCTAGCCACTGTTGAATCCATTTTATTACTCCAGCATTAATACCTAACGACTGAACCTTCTTAACTAAACTTCCATGTGGAACTTTGTCAAAGGCTTTGCTGAAGTCCTTATAGACTACATCCACTGCCTTACCCTTGTCAACATTCCTCTTAACTTCTTCAAAAAATTCAATAAGGTTTGTCAAACATGGCCTTCCACGCACAAGTCCATGCTGGCTACTCCTAATCAGATCCTGTCTATCCAGATAATTATTAATACTATCTCTAAGAATACTTCCCATTAATTTACCCACCAATGATGTCAAACTGACAGGTCTATAATTGCTAGGCTTACTTCTAGAACCCTTTTTAAACAATGGAACCACATGAGCAATACGCCAATCCTCCGGCACAATCCCCGTTTCTAATGACATCTTAAAGATCTCTGTCAGAGCTCCTGCTATTGCTACACAAATGAACTCTGGATTTTCTGTGATGCTGTCATGATCACAGAAGCACTTTAGTTCATCACTGCCTACCCTCAATATGCCCAGTCCAATTTCCTCAAACAGCAGCTCTCAAATCTCCAGTGGCTCCTTTTGGTCCTCTGACACCCATGGCCCCTATCGCCATGGACTTCCACTTTCTGATAGGGCCATAGTGGTCATGACAGTGATGGACTGGTTCTCTTAGGTGGCCCACTTCATAGTCCTCCTTAAACTTCCATCAAACAAAGACATTTGGTTCACTTCCATGGTTTCCCTCATGACCCTGTTCAGACCGGAGCCCACAAATCACCTCCCACTTTTGATGAGCTCCCTCCTCCTTACCTCAGTGTGCTTGTCCTCTGGCTATCAGCCGTAGACCAACGGTTAGTCAGAAAGTAAACGTGGAGAAGTTTCTGCAATGTTGCACTGCATCTAACCGTTCCATGTGGAAATGTCACATAATGTACTCACCTCCTCTGCCACTGGTATATCTCCTTTTTAAATGCTTCATGGTTCCCACCACCGTTGCTCTCACAGAGGAGCTAACAGTGGAGGTCCCATCCACCAGGGTCCTGATTTGCCGTTGTTATAATGCTTGCAGGAAGGCACAGAGGGTCTTTCTGACTGCCAACTATACCTACTTCTGCCAGGCCAAGTGCCAGTTGTGCCCACCCAGACTTCTCTGGCTGTCCATGAGATCAGACCCTGTGCATTGACTCCCATTAGTTCTCACCCTGGCTCATTGGTCCCTTCAAGATTACTCATTGCATCAATCTAGTCATTTACCGTCACTAGCTGCCACCATTCCTCAGCATCACACCTACCTTTGCTATGTCCTGTCTCAAGCTCATTGTCCATGGGCCACTCAAACCACCTGAGCCTGCACCTCCAGAGCCTAGGATGATGCAAGGTAGTCCAGTGTACAGATTACAGGTTGATAGATTCACATCATTATAGATGCGGTGTGCATAACCTGGTTGACTTGGAAGTGTATGGCCTGGAGGGGTAGTCTTGGATCCATCACTGATTGAAAAGTTCCTCTGCACCCATCCGGATGATCCTCGGCCATCGGGTGCTGGTCTAGTGAGGGGGTGAGGGGATCCTGTCAGGCCCAAACTGACAGGCACCTCCCAGTCTCCACCAAGCCAGCAGGAGTCAGCTGCCACTTGTTTTCAACTCTTGACTTACAATCTATTTAAAACCATCTCTTATCCACAGTCCCTGTTCACCCATTGAACCAGAAAGCCTCAACCAATGGCTCCTACCATCAGTTACCATGTTACCTGTATGTTTTGAATCTGTTCTTTGTTTTGTGGCCACTCTTGGCTTGCTATTTTCACAGTCTATTATTAAAATTTTCATTCATCACTGAATCATCACTGTTGCTCTGCTTTAAGGTCAAGCCCCTATGCATTTCCTGACACAAGTAGCATCTAGAATGAATATCAGGAGCCATCTAAAGAGATATTAGGGAAGTATCTTCAGAAGTAGAACTAGAAGTAATCTCCAAATGGAAGATATAGATGCAGTGAGGCAGAGGTTTAGGAAGAATAGCCCAGAGCTTACAGTCTCCATTTCAACATTGGTTTATATCATTTCCAGTACACAAGTGTAAAGGAGAAGGAAATTATCGTTATTCCAGATCATATTGCAGCAAAAGAGCACAATAAGACAAAGAACACAATAATAAAACACTATAAAAATAAATGTTTTTGATAGCTTGCATACATATATTGATTATATGCTTATAAATTGACACTAGGCATCAGAGTGGCAGTACATAAGGTAAGTGACAGGAAGTGATAAAGTAATGGTGGTGGGGTTTTGAACCTTGGGGTTCAAATCCATACATCCCTCAAGGCCGCTGCAGAGGTTGGTAGGGTAGTTAAGAAGGCCTATGGGATGCTGGGCTTCATTAACAGGGGGAGTGAGTTCAAGAGTAGAGAGGTCATGTTGCAACTTGACAAATCTCTGGTGAGACCGCACTTAAGTATAGTGTTCAATTCTGGTCACCTCATTATAGGAAGGATGTGGAAGCTATGGAGAGGGTGCAGAGGTTATTTACCAGAATGTTGCCTGGATTGGAGAACAAGTCCTATGAAGCAAGGTTAGCAGAGCTGGGACTTCTCTTTGGAGTGTAGAAGAATGAGAGGAGAATTGATAGAGGTCTATAAGATTATGAGAGGCATAGATAGGGTGGATAGTCAGTACCCATTTCCCAGGACACCAATAGCAGACACCAGAGGGCATATGTACAAAGGGAGGGAAGTTTAGGGGAGAATCAGGGGTAAGTCCCCCCCCCCCACACACACACACACACACACACACACACACAGAGGGTTGTGAGTGCCTGGAATGACTTGCCAAGGATGGTGGTGGAGGCTAAAACATTAGGGGTATTTAAGAGCCTCTTGGACAGACACATGGATGAAAGAAAAATGGAGGGTTATGGGGTAGTGTGGGTTTAGCACATTTTTTTTAATGATTATATGGGTCAGCACAACATGGAGGGCTGAAGGGCCTGTACTGTGCTGTAGTGTTCTATGGTTCTATGGGTGTCTGAAGGGTCACTGGGTGGAGGAATTGATTAGCTTTACTGCTTGGGGAAAGTAACTGTTTATGGAGCTGATTGTCCTAGTATGGATGGTATACAGCCACTTCCATTATAGCAGTGGGACAAACAGTCCATGAGAAGGGTGGGTGGTATGCATTATGATGTTACTGGTCCTTTCCCAACAATACTTCATATATAACCTTGATAATGGGTAAGCTTGTGCTGGTGATGTGTTGGGTAGATTTGACTACCTGTTGTAGTATCTTCCTGTCCACTGCAGTGCAGTTTTTGTATCACAGTGATACAGCATATTAGGATGTTCTCTATACAACTGTAGAATGATGTGAGTTTTGATGTACGTAGTCCTGCTTTTTTCAGTCTCCTTAGAAAGTAGAGGCATTGTGCACTTCCTTGATTGTGTAGAATATGTTCTGGGGCCATGAAGTTATACGAGATGAGCACTCCCAGGAGTTTGAAACTGCTCATTTTTCCCACTTTTGCCACTGATGCTTGGCAGCTGAAGCAATTCAGGCATCTCCAAAAAGCAATTAGAAAATTGCAGAAATCTGAGCTGGATGTACAGCTCAATGAGTTGATAGAGATTGAGAGGTACAGGCCTTGAAAGCATGATGAGAATTATAAAATCAAAATGTTTCATAACTAAGTACCAATATAGATAAGCTTCTTCACTATTTTCATTAGCCTTCAATTCTAATAAAAATATATTCTCATAAGGGCTTTGTTAAGAGGTGTTGCATAGATAGAAATATGTTTGGAGAGATTGAATAATGGAGTTCAGGAAAATTGGAAACTTGGAACTGGATTTTGTTTCAATTTTTCCATGTTCAAGGAAAATACTGGCTTCCTCCATGACTTTAGCTTCAGTCACCAGTCCTGATCAGGTTTTGATCGATAGTAGTTGCATGAGAATGGCTGGAAATGAGCAAGCTCTCCAATTCTATTTTATTAGTAACCAATAGTTTTGAGATGAGTTAGAAACAGACAAGCACAACTATCATATCAACAGACATACCAAAGAACTTTTCACAAGAAAGCAGCAAATTAACTAAATGTATGCAAGTTTCATCAGTGAATGGCTGCTGTTTGACTTTCTGTGACTGGGCTTTAATTTGTCCTCTTAACTGAAGAGTCTTTGAAGGTAATTTCCTTCTAACTGCTTTCAAGTTTAGTTCTTCAACAAGATGTTTCTTTCACAGCCCGGTTGTATTGCTTTGTTCAATTTCCTTTCTCTCAATGACTACCATTTATGCATCGAAACAACCCCCCCCCCCCCCCCCCCCGGACTGCATCATATCTAATAATTCAGCTATTTGATGCTTCATTTGTCAAATAATTCAAATGTCAGAGGGCGGGATAGCTTTTGTATTTCACCCCTTCCACTATTATTTTCTCTGGATGAAAAAATATAGAATGCTCTGACCAGCTGTTTCAGTGAACCAACAAAACCATCCTATTCATTTCAGCAATTGGCTGGCTGACTTCACTGAGAAGCCAACAACGGTGTCATCTATCAGAGGTGATGTTTACTGTGCATGTACTGATTCCTGTACTTCAAAGAAATTTAGAAAATAAAGCATGCCTTGAGATTTGCTTTGGAAGTTAGCAAATTCAATTCATAATCTCTCGATATAGAGTCAAACCACAATTAAAAGGGAAGACTTCACTGTCTATCTTCAGATACCTTCACTGGGTTATAGGCCTTTATTCTAACATTCTGTATGATATCTTAATGCAGAACAGAATAAGCTCCGCCTATTAAAAAATAAACTGGTAATATTAATCAGTTATTTGTTATTGATTGAATAAGGCTTTATCACTATTCTCAAAGGATTGTAAAGATAGCGATACAGTTTGAAAACAGGCCATTCAGCCCTTTGAGTCCTCTTTGACTATCAGCCAGAAATTGACTCAAATCCTTTATTGATCCCATATTATTTCTTATTCCCATTAATTCTCACTACTCAGGTTTCTAATGCTCATGTAGACACGATGACCAAAGATACAAATCTATATAGAGCAGCTGGGGAAATCCCATGTGGTCATAGGGAGAATGTACAAAGGATGTGGACAACCCCAAAGGGCATCAGAGCAGCGCTGTACAGTTTTTTCAATGCACTAAAATGCTGAAATTAAAGGATCATGCCGCAGAGAAGAGGTGATTCAACCCAATATAAGGCAATTGAATGATCTCCAAGTACGATAAGATGGACCCTTAACCTCCCAATCTACCTCATTATAATCTTGCACCTTATTGTCTGCCTGCACTGCACTTTCTCTAACTATAGTACTTTGGTCTGCATTCTGTTATCGTTTCCCTATGTACTACCTCAATGCACTAATGTAATAACATAATCTGTATTGATGCCATGCAAAACAAATTTCTCACTGCACCTTGGTAGATTTGACAATAAGCCTGTTTACCATTGAGTTTGTGTAACTACCTATTAGTTAGGGAAAGGATAACCTTTCCCTTTGGTGGATAGCACAGTTGAAACACTGTTGGGATCTTGCAGGAACCAACAATGGAGGTCCCATCTGTCAGAGCCCTGGATTGCTGATGCCAGAATGCTTGAAAGAGGGAATGGAGGGTTATCCTCGCTGCCATACATGCTTATTACCACCAAGCTAACTGCTGTTGGTGCCTCTTGTATTCATTGCTCATCAAGGAGTTCCGCTGGACCCATCCAGATCACCCTGAGCCATTGGATGTTGGAAATAGGAGGGGGCTCCTGTTAGGCCTGCACTGACAGGTACTTCCCAGTCTCCACCCAGCTGAAAGGAGTCACCTATCACTTGTTTTCAACTCATCTCCTGCAGCCTATTAATCCCAGTTCTCATCCACAATCTTTGCTCACTCAAAGCAGCCAGCCTTACCCCGTTGTTCCTGGACTTCAGTTACCTTTTTGACTTGTCATACCAAGTATCTGTTCCCTCTTCTTTTGTGACCCCTCTTGACTTGTTATTTAGGACTCTTCTCCATTGTTCTGCTTTTGGGGCAAACCTCTGTATTCCCTGACAATTAGGGCAAACATCCACTGTTTTGGTCCCCTTCAGAATCATTTGGTTCGATAAGATTACATTTCTTTGTTTTAAACCTCAAGCAGTTCTGATTAACCCTGCTTAACCTTACTTAATACATTAACTACTTCATCCCTGAAATTGACCTGAAAAATTTTCCTTACAATGCCTAAAATATAATTCATTCAAACTGCAAACTAAAACTGCATGCAGTATTGACCGAATGGGTGTTTTCCAGAGCCTCATTAACATGTCAACAAATAACATGACAAAGAAGCACAACTCCCTCCAACTCTCACAATAGAAACATAGAAAATAGGTGCAGGAGTAGGCCATTCAGCCCTTCGAGCCTGCACTACCATTCAGTGTGATCATGGCTGATCATCCAACTCAGAACCCTGTACCTGCTTTCTCTCCATACCCCCGATCCCTTTAGCCACAAGGGTCATATCTAACTTCCTCTTAAATATAGCCAATGGACCAGCCTCAACTGTTCCCTGTGGCAGAGAATTCTGCAGATTCATCACTCTGTGTGAAGAAGTTTTTCCTCATCTCAGTCCTAAAAGGCTTCCCCATTATCCTTAAAATGTGACCCCTCGTTCTGGACTTCCCCAACATTGGAAACAATCTTCCTGCATCTAACCTGTCCAAACCCTTTAGAGTTTTATACATTTCAATAAGATCTCCCCTCAATCTTCTAAATTCCAGTGAGTATAAGCCTAGTCAATCCAGTCTTTCTTCATATGAAAGTCCTGCCAACCCAGGAATCAATCTGGTGAACCTTCTCTGTACTCCCTCTATGGCAAGAATGTCTTTCTTCAGATTAGGGGACCAAAACTACACACAATATTCTAGGTGTGGTCTCACCAAGGCCTTGCACAACTGCAGTAGAACCTCCCTGCTCCTGTACTCAAATCCTTTAACATACTTGGTCTTATCCAATCAAAAATATTCCATTCCATTCCATCACATCTTTATCTTTTCTACAATAAAAATAGCTTATGTTCAAAATAAGAACCTGGAATTTTGACTCCTCTCTCCATAGATATTGCCTGAGGTATTGAAGGTTTTCATCATTTTCTGTTATTCTTAATTCTGAAGTTTCATGCCTGCTGTCATATACAAGGAGCAACAAGATTCCACGATCAACAAAGTGGATATTGTTGAAGAGGATCGTGACAGTAACTCATCAACTGCTCTATGAAATAGTGTTGTAGGATCTTTTATGGGGCAGATTGGGGCTCAGTTTACTGTCTCCTTTAAAAAGAGCAGCTCCAAGTGTCGAGCTGCTGAATATCTGCCAAGGTTCCTCGATGTAAAATCTTCTATGTGAATTTGAACCAAGTGCCTTCCAACTCTGAGCGAGGAGTGCTGACTGAATCACTAATATGCTGTATACAGTTTCTGGCACATATCTATGTTCCATCCAGAACTCCATAGATTGATGGCAACAAGTATTGTAATTTACAACCAGACAATCAAATCCAGTATCTGAATGTTTATTTAGTGTGAATCCTAGCAACCAGGGAGAACAAAATTGAACGTCAAGTATTTACAGATTGTGGAAAATCTACAATAAAATAAACTGAAAATCTAAAAATGTTCAAGAGATAAGACAATATCTATGAAAGAGACCAAAAAATGGTTAACCTTTTATGTCAATAACATTTTGAAAGAAATATTAAGTCCGTTCATCTCCATAGATTCTGTCTGATTGTCCGAGTGTTTCTAATATTTTCTGCTTTTTTTATTGAAGGAAACAGCAAGCTGGTCAATGGGTAGGACTTAATATGTCAAAGAAATTATGTGCAAATTAATAGTGCTGCATTGCAATTCCAGAAGGTGCTCAATTCTCCATAATTCTGGAGAGTTGATGTTGAAGGTACAAAGAATCAATGGATGAGAAGCCATTGCATTATAGCTGCACTCCACTGCTGCAAAATGCCACTACTCATTGTCCCTCATTTAAAGTATAAATTAAGTGTACTCCTTGATTTATTGACAAAATGTTGCATGTGCTAGGTCTCATCTATCTCCCCCAATAACATTTTTCTTTTTGCTATCAATGTTCTTGAAGGGACTGGTTTACAGGAACTAAAAATAAAGAAAAATGCTTCAGAGAAGATAAAGATGTACACAAGCTAAGCATTATAATAGAACTCTGTTTTTGAAAACAGGATACTTTCACTATATTTTATGAATATTTTTTACTCATTTATTGCAAGCTACAAGTTATTTTAAATAAGATTTATATTGTTTTATTTCGGCTGACAGATCAGCCAACTATCAGAATTGGATTTTATTTAAGTGATTGTGAGCAATCAATAGTGTGCCAGATATTTCCTTGGAAAATAAAGGAATTAAAACAAAAATTATCCCAGGCATCCCTTTATTGTTTAATTATAAATTTTATTGAATTATGTTTTCCCTAATGTTCTATTAAATTGTTTTGAATCAGCATCAGCTTAATTCTGATTGACACAAAAATCCCATATCTTTGGATGGGAAATTATTTGAGACTATACAACCACAAGTCATGGGAGTAAATCAGGCCATCCAGCCCATCAAGTCTGCTTCACTATTCAATCATGGCTGATTTATTGTTCCTCTCAACCCCCATTCTCCTGCCTTCTCCCCATACTATTTGACATCCTTACTAAATAAGACCATACACTCTATAGACTGTATTCCACTTCTTTGCTTATTCCCCTAATTTATCCAAGTCCTTCTGCATATTCTCTTTTTCCTCAAAAAAAAAGCTTGCCACTCCACTTATCTTTGTGTTTTCCATACTCACTTCTGCTCCCTGACATATTTGAATTTCTGGCATACTGCTGGGATTATCCACATGAAGACTGATATAAAATATTTATTGAATTTGCTTGCCATTTCATTGTCTCCCATTGCTATCTTCGCAGGATTATTTTCCAGTGATCTAATATCCACTGTCACCTCTTACATTTCTGAAAAAAAAAACTTTTGGTATCCACTTTTATATTGGGTAGCTTACCTTCATATTTCACCTAACTCTTCTTACTGCTTTTTAGTTGCTTTCTGTTGGTTTTCAAAATTTTCCCAATCATTTAGCTTCCCATTAGTTTTTTGCAACATTATATGTCAATTCCCTTTGCTTTCATGCTGTCTTTGACTTCCCTTGTTAGCCACAGTTGTCTCATCCTCCTTTAGAATACTTCTTTGGGATGCATGTATCCTAACCCTTCAGAATTGCCACAAAGATCTCTAGCCATTGCTGGTCTGCATCATCCTTGATAGTGTCTTCATCCAATCAAATTTAGGATGCTCCTCTTTCATGCCTCTGTAATTCCTTCAACTCCATTGTAATATTGATACATCTGATTTCAGCTTCTCCCTTTCAAACTACTGGGTGAATTCTATCATATTATTGTAACACGCTGTAAGGTTTCACTGCTAATATAATAGCCCCTGTAATGTTTCACTGCTAATGTAATGGTTTCTCTGTAGCAGCAATGTTTGGGTTATGACTAGAGATTACCGTGGTTGTAGAATGTGCACCATCCAATGAGAGGCATGTTGTTCTTTCTTATGGGTCTTAGAGCAGGGATTTTGCGATCTTTTGTCGGTAAGAGATGAAGAGAGAAGACGTGATTGGAGAGAGTTCGTAGACTGCCAGACAGAGTGGACTTGGAGCAGGGGTTCAGAGATCAGTGATGCTTGGAGGAGGCCAGTAGTGAACGAATGGACAGAAATTTGAGCTCCAACATGCACATTGGACTTTCTTCAAAATGGGCCCTTTTCCTTTTTATTTTCTTTACTAGCCCTATAGTAAGATTAAGATTTATAAAGTTCAGTTGTTTAATTGCATATGGTGTACTCTAATATGTTGTGGTTTGGATTTGTAACCGGGCATAACAGAACAATACAGCGCAGTACAGGTCCTTCGGCCCACAATGTTGTGCCAACCTTTAAACCCTGCTTCCCATATAACCCCCCCACCTTAAATTCCTCCATATACCTGTCTAGTAGTCGCTTAAATTTCACTAGTAATTTTCACATCACACAAATAAGATTTCTAAGTTTGGCTGGGCCTGAGGCTGTTGTCCCCTAGACAAATGCATGCCAGCCGAACATGAGGGTTACATTATGATGTTTGAAGAAGTTTGGTATGGGCCCCCAAATCTTAACTTTCTATAGGGGCACAACTGAGAGCATCCTGACTGGTTGCATCATTGCTTGGTATGGGAACTGTACTTCCCTCAATTGCAGGACTCTGCAGAGAGTAGTGCAGACAGCCTGGTGCATCTGTAGATGTGAACTTCCACTAATCAGGACATTTACAAAGATAAGTACATAAAAAGGGCTCAAAGGATTTTTGGGGACTCTAGTCACCCCAACCACAAACTGTTCCAGCTGCTACCCTCTGGGAAATGGTACCGCAGCATAAAAGTCAGGACCACTAGGCTTCGGGACAGCTTCTTTCACCAGGCCATCGGACTGATTAATTCATGCTGATACAATTTCTATGTTATATTGACTGTCCTGTTTTACATGCTAATTATAAATTACTATAAATTGCACATTGCACATTTAGATGGAGATGCAAGGTAAAGATTTTTACTCCTCATGTATATGAAAGATGTAAGAAATAAAGTCAATTCAATTCACTGATTTGTAAAAGTTCCTTTACCTTAAGCTCCCTAATCAAATCTGGTTCATTACACAAGCTGCTCTAAAGCTATCTTGAGGGCACTCTATGAATGCTTTCTCTTGGCATGCAGTATCAAACTGATTTCCCCCCCCCCCCCAATCTACCTACATATTGAAACACCCCATGGCTATTGTAACATTGCCCTTTTTTCATTCCTTTTCTATCTCCTGCTGTAATTTGTAGCCCACATGCTGGCTACTGTTCATAGACCTGTATATATCTCTGATCAGGGATTTTTACCCTTATAGTTTGAGATCAACCCACAAGGTTTCTAGACCTTCTGATCCTATGCTGCCACTTTCTAAGGATTTGATTTCATTTTTGTTTACCAACAGTCATCCTGAACCACTTTGCCCTCCTGCCAGTCTTTCTAAATCAAGCAGTTGGGTGTCAAGTGCCCAACTGTGATCTTCTTTGATTCACAACTTAGTAAAGCCTACGACTTCATGCCTGCCAATTTCTAATGCACTACAAGATCATTTACCTTATTCTGTATATTGCGTGCACTCACATATAACTTAGTCCTGCATGCACCGCCCTTTTCAATTTTGCCCTATTCTTATCCACTTCTGAATATTTTGGCTTTATCTTATTCTAGAGACATCCATAACCCCTCCTGCATTCTCCCTTCACTCTTACTTTATCATCATTTTTCCAATCTGTTCAACTCCTTTCCGCCCCACTATTTAGTTTAAAGAATGATCTACAGCCATAGTTATTCAATTTGCCAGGACCCTGCTGCAGTATACTTCAGGTGGATTGAGCCCATCCTATTGGAACTGCTCTCTCCTTCCCCAATACTGACACCAATGTTTCCCCCACCAAACTATGAGAGATGCAGTTAACTCTTGCATCCTATTTACATTTGTATGCGACTCATAACTACCCAGAGATTATTACTTTTTTCATCCTGCATTTTAATTTAGCCTCCAGCTGCTCAAATTTCCTCAAAAGAACCTCTTCCCTTGTTCTCCCCATGTTGTTGGTACGCAAAATCATGACAACTGAATCTTCTGCCCCCGTCACCACTCCAAATTCCTCTGGAAGTCAGAGGAGATGTTCTGAACACAGGCACCAGGCCACTAATACAGCCTTAGGATCAAGAGTCCTTTTCAGCAGAGTATTGTGTCAATTCCTCTGACAATATTATCCCCAATCATAAGATCACAAGACAATAAGGCAGCAGAATTAGGCTGCTCTACCATTCTATCAAGGCTGATTTATTATCCCTTTCAATCTCCTTCTTTTGCCTTTACCCCTTAACCTTAGACATACTAACTAATCAAAAACCTATGAAACTCCACTTTGAAAATATTCAGTGGCTTGGTCTCCAGACATTTGTGGCAATGAATCCATATATTCACAACCCTCTGGCTTAGGAAATTCCTCCTTATCTGTCTTAAATGGGTGACCTCTATCCTGAGGCTGTGCCCTCTGGTCCTAGACTCACTCACTATTGTAGACGCTCTCTCTACATCCACTCTGGACAGACCTTTCAATATTTAAGTTGCAATGAGATCCTCTCTCATTCTCCTAAACACCATTGAGTCCCAGAGTCATCAAATACTCCACACATTATTCTTTTCATCCCTGGAATAATTTCCTTCAACTTCCACTGGACCCTCTCCAATGCCAGTACATCTTTTTTTAAGATATAGGGCTCAAAACAGCTCACAATGCTCCAGGAGTGGTCAAACCAATTAAGCCTCAACATTGCACCCTTGTTCTTATGTTGTAGTCTGCTCAAAATGAATGCTAACATTGCATTTGCCTTCTTCACCACCAACTCAACCTGCAAGTTAACCTTTAGAGTCCTTCTTCAGGATTCTCCGGAATCCCTTTGCACTTCATACTTTTGAAGATTCTCCACAATTATAAAACAGTCTATGCCTTTATTCCCTCTACCAGTGCATAGTCATACACCTTTCCTATATTATATTCCATCTGCCACTTCTTTGCCTACTTTCCTAATCTGTCTAAATCCTTCTGCAGACTCCCTGCTTCCTTTTCTCTACTTGTTGCTGCACCTATCTTCATATCATCCACAAACTTGGCCAAAATAAACCATCAACTTGATCATCCAAATAACTGATATAAAACATGTAAAGTGGTCCCAACACTGAACTCTGCAGAATATCACTTATCACAGGCAGCCAATCAGAAAAAGCCATCTTTATTCTCACTTGTTGTCTTCTACTAGTCAGCTGGTCTTCTAACCATGCTGGTATGAGGCTCGTCCATTGGTCAAGGTCAATTATGGATGTTGAATCCCAGCTGTTTACATGATGCACAAGACAGTGCATAAGCCAAGGCAGTACAACATGGAGAGCAAGCTGTTGTCCTTGTAACAAATACCCCCTCACCCTCTCCACATAGCTGACAAATTCAAAGCAACATCTGAGACTGACAGTTTGCAAATGCAGGAGTTGCCAGTCAGCATTGAACTCAAAGTAGGACAGCAATAGGAATTTCAGCTTTGGACTTCCCTTGGCATTTAGTCCTGAAGCCATCCCCATGAGTGGGTTTTCACCTCAAGGTAGCAGAGATTTGAAATTAGAGATTTCATTATCCTAGATGAGTTGCCAACTGCAGCTGATGAGCCCCATCTGCCTGAAGAAAATGGTTTTAAGGCACCTGTAACACAACTTTTACTATCTTCCTCTTAATAGAAATGTTTCTGACAAGTTTAGTAGCCAAGCTACATGTGAAGGCCAGAAGCTAGACATAGTTATCAGAGGCATTTGATAAGTATGCCATTAGGAATATTTAATAATTTATGGAAGCTTGTCCCCAATATTTCTCCCAGCTATAACAACCTTAAAGAATGGTCCTAGTGTCTTTCTTGTAATACCATAGGCTCTTATCAAGTGAAACAGCTTTATGTACAGCACTTTGTCAAAGTCCTTCTGAAAATCCAAGTAAACAACATCCACAGACTTGTCCTTCTTGCCTGTTACTTCCTCAAAGAATTCCAACAGATCTATCAAGCAAGAACTTCCCTTAAGGGAACCATGCAACATTTGGCCTACTTTATCATGTGCCTCCAAGTACCCCAAAACCTCAACCTTATAATGAACTCCATCTTCCCAAGCATGGAAATCAAACTAACTGTCCTCTAATATCCTTTCTTTCACCTCCTTCCCTTCTTAAAAAGTAGAGCACCATTTGCAGTTTTCCAGTCCTAAGGAATCACTCCAGAATCAAGTGATTCCAGCACCTAGCATCCAGGGCATGCACTTTCCTCACCGTTACCATCAGGTAGGAGTTACAGAAGCCTAAAGGTACATAATTAGTGATTCAGGAACAGCTTCTTCCCCTCTGCCATCCATTTCCTAAATGGACTTTGAAGCTTTGGACACTACCTCAGTCTTTTAATATACAGTATTTCTGTTTTCACACATTTTTAGTAAGCTATTCAATATACATAATTGATTTATTTATTATGTTTTATTTTATTTATTACTATTATTATTTTTCCCTGCTAGATTATGCATTGCACTGAACTGCTGCCAAGTTAAAAATTTCACGTCACATACTATTGATAATAAAACCGATTCTAATTCTGGAATCGCTTTCAGAACCCTGGGGTGTAATCCATCTGGTCCAGGTAACTTATACAACTTCAGAACTTTCAGCATCCCAAGCACTATTTCATCAGTAACAGCAATTACATTCACTTCTGTTCCCTACACAACCTAACTTCTGGCATGCTGCGAGTGACTTCTACGGTGAAGACTGATGCAAAATCTGCCATTTTCTGTCCATTACAAACTAACCAGCATAATTTTCCAGATGTCTTGCCTCTCTTTTGCTCATTATATATTTGAAAATACTTTCAGTATTCTCTTTTATTTAATTGCTTAATCATATATCATCTTTTCCCTTAAGGATTTTTAGATGTCTTCTGTTGATTTTAAAAACTCCAAATCCTCTAACCTCCCACTATTTTTTTCTATGTTTATATGCCCTCTTTTCATTCTATGCTGTTAAAGCATCCCTTTAGAATGCTTCTTCATCTTTGGGAATTATCTATCCTCCATCTTCTGAATTCCAGCCTTCGATGTAATCTATCATTGTTGCTCATGTCCCCTTTTAATCAACTTTGGACTGCTCTTCTTTCATGCCTCTATAATTCCCTTTATTATATTGTAAGACTGATATATCTTTACATTTTCTCTCAGTCTTCAGAGTCAATTCTATCATACTCTATCATATAATCACTGCCTTAGTGTCCCTTTTCCTTAGGTTCCCTAATCAAATCTGGTTCATTACACAAAACCCTATCCAGATTTGAATTTCTTCATTGGGCTCAACCTCAAGCTGCTCAAAAAGCCATCTTGTCAACGTTCCGGAAGCTCCCTCTCTTGGGGTCCAGCATCAAGCTTATTTTTCCCCCAATCAATGAATTTTTAAATCCCCAATGTCTACCTTAACATCACCCTTTTAACATGCCTTTTCTATTTCTTGTTGTAATTTGTATACCACATCCTTTTGAAGGCTTGCAAAATAATTCCTATCAGGGTCATTTTATCCTTGATGTTTCTTTACCCAACAGGATTCTACATCTTCCAATCCTGTCACCTCTTTCAAGATTTGAATTTATACTTACCAACAGAGCCACCCTACCCCTTATGCCTACCTGCCTGTTCTTTCAATACAAGGGTGGATCCTTGGATGTCAACCTCCCAACATTGATCATCTTTTAGCCATGACTCATTGAAGCCACAACAACATGCCTGCCAATCTGTAACTGCACTACAAGATCATCTACCTTAC
Organism: Hypanus sabinus; assembly: GCF_030144855.1. Taxonomy (NCBI): domain Eukaryota; kingdom Metazoa; phylum Chordata; class Chondrichthyes; order Myliobatiformes; family Dasyatidae; genus Hypanus; species Hypanus sabinus. The sequence continues at coordinate 66,041,743 of NC_082713.1, read as the reverse complement.
TTCATATACTATGTGCATTCAAATATAACATCTTCAGTCTGGTTTCATTATCCTTTTCAACTTTGCCCCCATGTTACACTTCAACACATCCTACTGACTGCAATTTTGCCCTTTCATATGCCTGTCCCTCCTCACAGTCTCACTACACACAATCTATATGTTTACCAACTGCCCATCCTCAGCCATATCATTCTGCTCCCATACCCCTTCCAAATTAGTTAATCAGAACTACATTTCTCTTCTTTCTCCCCTTTTGAATTATCCCCAAACCACAATGCCATAGTTCAGTTGCTTATCCATCCTACGGCTCAATCTCTTCCTCATAGTGAGCAACAATCTCAGACCTATCAGGCAAGCTGAGGCTCCTCCAGTACTACCTGCTGTCTCACCACCTGCCTCACTTACTGTCTTGTTCCTAACCACTGATTGAAATGGCCCTCTGAAACAGTGTCCAAGTAACTTTCTCCCTTCTTCATGCATCACCATGTTTGGCATTAACTTTGAGCCAGAATTCCTCAAGCAGCCAACACTTACTGCAAATGTGGTCACCAGGAGCCACAATGGGGTCTACTATTTCCCACATCATGCAGCTGCAACACAATCTGATCCTGATTACCTCTTAATTTACTTGTTGTGATTTGTTATCTTTTCAGTTACATACAATACATATTGAACAATTCTTGCTTGTTCTTTCCTGATACTCTCCTGTGCCTCTACCTTTTCTTACCAAAGGCTCAAGCCAAAACTTCTGTTAGTTCTCCATTCTAATGATTGTTGCACAGATGTGGCTATGGGTCAAACCCAGGTGTAGTACACAGGCATGGAGACTGCACAGGGAGACACTGTCATCATAGCAAGCATGGGAAGGGTTCCAAGGGGGGTTTCGTCAGAGTCTTGGTCTCAGTAGATAATTCAGGAACAAGGCTGTGCGTAATCATTCTAAACACCATGGAGCAAAGTACTCATATACAAGTACCTGCTAGTGGTGGTCTCAGGACTCTTATACTACTCTGTTCCATGGCATGCAAGTGTTCATAATTCTTTGAACCTGGGAATAGACTGTGAACTAACAAGGTGCTAATGGCCCAATTCCTGAGTAAGACAGCCAGGTGCCGGAAGAGGCCATGACAATAATGACCACTCTCTCAGTGGCTGCTCCCATAATGTCCATTCTACTTGAATCTCACTTCTTTTTATTGGCCAGAGTAAAACTCACTCCCAAAAAAACTTGCTTCTTTTAATGGCTACAGCTCAGCAAAGCTCTCAACTCACTATTTTGCTACTTCAAGGTATGACTCCCTCTCAATGAGTCTTGTTACTTTTAATGATCACCGCTCAGTACAGATTTCACTTGCTCCCTCACTAATTTAAAGTACAGAGTGTTTGTCACAAGGAGCAGGAGTTGATGAAGAAGATGGTGGAATGCTGGTAGAAGATGGTTGAAGCTTTGCAGAGACTTTGCAATCTGGAGCTGCACAACTCTGAGTCTTTGGAACAGCAACATGTCAAAGCACGTTCTGAATACTGGGAGCTGAAAAAGGAAGAGGACGAATGGAGACAAACAGAAGAACTGATCTGCAATGAGAGGATGAGTTAGTGGAATTTGATAAGGTCAGTAAAGGATTTAATAAGAGTGTGATCAACAAAAGCATAAAATGTAAAGAGGTAGAGGAAAAATATTGACAAATGCAATGTTTGTATAGAAATCTGAACAACAGGTCAGGCACTTTGGCATGTTAAAGAGATGTGTTGATAATCAGAGGTACTTGTTTGACCATCCCTACCTTGTTCAAAGGTTCAAAGGTCAAGTTTAATGTCAGAGAAATGTATATAATATATATCCTGAAATGCTTTCTCTTTGCAAAATATCCATGAAAACAGAGAGGTGCCCCAAAGAATGAATGACAATTAAATGTGAGAACCCCAAAGTCCCCCCCCCCAGCTACCCCCTCCACTGCATAAGTGACAGCAAGGAACGATCCCCCTGCCCCCACCAGCACAAATGAATGTGCATTGGTACAATCACCGGTCCCAATCATGTGCTAAGCAATTGCAAAAACATGGACCAAAATTACTCCAAAAGCTTTGCATTTCATTCGAAATTCGACAGCCCATAGGTTCTTTTTCTCCCTGGCAAGGGAGAGGGAGGTGTCCCCCTTCTTCATTTTGAAGGTGATAATTACTTGATGTATTGATGCTTCATAGAGAAGAGGAGGAAGCACGTGGACCAGGAAGCACATCAGGCTTTCATTACGTAATACAGAATCAGATTTAATATCATCAGCATATGTCATGAAATAGAGAAAAAAATTGTATGAATATATATATATTAAATAGTTAAATAGGTAAATTAAATAACTAGTACCAAAAAAATATTGAGGTAGTATTCATGGGTTCAATGTCCATTTGGAAATCAGATTCCAGAGGGGATTAAGCTATTCCTGAATTATTGAGTGTGTGCTTTCAGGCTTCTGTACCTTCTTCCTGATGGTAGGATGAAAAGAGGGCAAGCCCTGGAAGCCTGGGGTGTTTGGGGTCCTTAATGATATATGTTGCCTTTTTGAGTCATTGTTCCTAGAAGATGGATCACAGAACTTGGTAGAAGCCTTCAACAAGGTCACAGGAGCTACTTTGATACTTTTACCAAAACAAAAGCAAGGATAGCCAAAGAGGACTTTACCGTGAACTAGCAATATTCATTCAACGGGTATGAGTATTTGCAGATGCAAAAGCCACTGCATTATGCAGCCCAACATTAGAATCACTTGGATTCTCTCTGTTGGTAACCTGTGGAGATGTTTGAGACTTTGCCAGAGGATGTTGAATAACACCTGAAGCATTATATTGATACTGGCCTGAGGTCCAATAATACTCAAAAAGCCTAAGAGGAATAAAATGAAGAACCTAGAATGGAAATATCATAAATTTTTTAACACAAATGCTGTCTACTTGAAATGTACATAAAATATTTTCATTACAGTGGAAGAAAAGTTAGCTATTTTTGTATGTAACTGGCAACTTGCTCGTTCAAATGCCGCACTTTTATTCATCAGGGATGTTTTTTTAAAAAAAACTAAGCTTTATTGGAATCCAGCTCTTGGTAGTATGAATTGGATGCTTAATTGTTTTGATGCTAGCTGTTTTAAAGTACATTAGAGGATTTATGGATCAATATTCTGTACCTTTCCACCTGAACTCAGACCATGATGCCTACTAGATAGATTCCATAGTAAATGAGAGAAGGTTTACCCTTCTCCATTACTCTCTGGGTTTCTCATAGATGTCAAGTTCAAGTTCCTGACAACTGAGACAGAATTCCTGCAGGAAACATATACTTAAAACATCTGTTTTAAGAGTATTGTGCTCTGACTTTTGTTGCGCGGTGTACATTTTTAGTGCAGGCAATCACTCTGCTGAACATGAATTAATTTCCCCACCTGTCCTAACTACAGCCTATTTTATCATGTGCCTCTAAGCACCCCATAACTACATCCTTAACAATCAACCCTGACATGTTCCCAGCCACTGAGGTCAGAATAACTGGTCTATAATTTCTTCTGCCTCTCTCCCTTCTTGAGGAGTGGAGTAGCATTTGCAAGTTTCCATTACTCCAGATGGTTTCCTGAAAGATTATTACTATGGCCTCCACAGTCACATCAGCCACCTCTTTCAGAACCCTGGGGTGTACACCATCTGGTCCAGGTGACTTATCTACCTTCAGACCTTTCAGTTTCCCAAGCACCTTCTCCTTAGTAATGGCAAATTCATACACTTCTGCACATACTTTGGGCATACTGCTAGTGTCTTCCACAGTGAAAACAGATGCAAAATGCTTATTCAGTTCATCCACTATTTCCTTGTTCCCTGTTACTACCTCTTCAGCATCATTTTTCAGCTGTTTGATATCTACTCTTGCCTCTCTTATACACTTTATGTATCTGAAGAAATTTCTGTTATTCTTTTTAATGTTATTGGCTAGCTTATCTTTGTATTCCATCTTTTCCTTCTTTATGACGTTTTTAGCTGTCATCTGTTACTTCTTAAAAGCTTTCCAATCCTTTAAATTTCAACTACCTTTTTTCTCAATTTTACAGTATGTCCTGCCTTTGGCATTTATGTTAGCTTTGACTTCTTTTGTCAGCCATGGTTGTATCATCCAGCCTTTAGAATGCCTTTTCCTCTTTGGGATGTATATATCCTGCACCTTCCAAATTGCTCCCAGGAACTCCAGACTTTGCTGCTCCCCCATTACCCCTGCTAGTGTTCTTTTCCAATCAATTTTGGCCAGTTCCTCCCTCATGTCTCTGTAGTTCCCTTTACTCCATTGTAGTACTGATAGATTTGACCTTAGCTGCTTCTTCTCAAATTGCAAGATTGCTAAGGGTTCCTTTACCTTAAGCTTTCTAATCAATTCTGATTCATTGTACAACACCTAATCCTGAATAGCTGATACCCTAGTGTTTATTAATATTAATGGAATATTCACCTGATTGCTCTATTTGAGAATAAATAAATTCTTATAGGAGAGAGAACTGGGTTCAATCAGCATATGAGTTAAGGTTTACGATTTATAAGAGTTCAAAACATGGTTCAAAATCATAGTATTATGTACAGTTGGATTATGTGTTTTCTTAATTGCAATTTGCTGGCATTTCCTTTGTAATCACAGAAGTGTATAGAACTGTATCTACAACATTGGATGATAATGAGGCCAGTAAATGTGTCTGTGAAAAAAAAAGATAAAGTTAATGGTTAGAATTCTTGTTTTGAATGTTCATTTAAATGGAAAGAAAAGACAAACATTTTTATGTTTTTGGGCACCTGAGCCACAAAGCTGGATTTATACTCCAGCAGTTAGTTTATAATTATTCATAAATTTCAGTACCAATTTCATCCTAACAGTAGTCAAGTTAACATCTGTGTGAAGATAATGAAGACTGGAAAATTATGCACATTTTGAAGCTTGTGCATGACACAGTAACAGATATCTGGGATGATAACTGTATTGGAAAGTTAAATTAACATGAAGGAATGAAAACTGTGAATAACTTTGAGAATATTATTACATCACCAGATTATGGAACAGTTCCGGAGGACTGGAAAATTGGAAATGTTGCTCCATACATTAAGCGAGGGAGGCAGAAGAAAGGAAACTATAGGCAATATAGCTTGACTTCCATGGTTGGAAAGACATTGGAGATCAATTATGAAGGATAAAGTTTTGGGGTACATGGAGGCACAAGGTAAATAAGTCAAATTCAGCATGGTTTACTGAATGGGATATCTTGCCTGTAAAATCTGTTGGAATTCTTCGAGGAAATAAGAGGCAGAATAGGAGAAACTGTGGGTGCTGTGTACTAGGATTTGCAGAGGACCTTTGACAAGGTGCTGAACAAATTAAGGTATTACAGGAAAGATACTAGCATGGATGGAAGATGGTCTGATTGGAAGGAGGCAAAGAGTCGGAATAAAAGGGTTCTAATCTGGTTGGCGGCTTGTGACTAGAAGTGTTCTGCAAAGGTTGGTGTTTGGTCACTTCTCACTTTATACAGTATGTCATTGATTGGATGACAGAATTGATGGCTTTCTGATCAATTTTGTGGTTTATACAAAGATAGTTAGAGGGACAGGTAGTGTTGAGAAGCCAAATGGCATACTTCTGCTCCTATGTCTTATGATCTTATTAACTGAAGAATAGATATAAACATTAAAATAAGGTTTTAATTTATAAAATGATTAAGAAGGCAGAGGATGCAATAAAAAAATTTCAAAAATGGAGTCTGATTCCAGCAGCTGCACAAATAGTTGACCCAACAGCAGCGATGTTAAAAATTTGCTTTATATATAAGGGATTATAAAACAGTTTTAGTAACAATGCTGATGCAATTTCAACCAACAGTTCATATCATGAGTTATCTACTTTTTCAATGACTAACTTGCCAAAGTATTTAGTGCAGACCATATGGATCCATCCAAATTAGCTTTCAGATAGTTTATTTGAATTGAGCATCAGTATTCTAAAGCTGATAGAAGCTACACAGAATTTATTTTAGAACATATTACAGGACATACTGTAAATTGGAGAAATGTACATAGATCAGGAACTACACCTGTTAGCCTTCAGATGTTGCGAAGCCTACAGAGATGAAAGATTTGGCCTGGAACTTTGACGGCTTATTTCTCTCCATTTATGCTGCCTGACTCTTCATTTTCAGTATGATTGCTAATGTTCTAATGTCTGGGAATGTGAGCAAAAGAATCTGTGATGGAAAACACGCTCTCCTGACACATACACACAAACATTGCTTTAACATTCTGCTGTCAATGTGCTGAATGTATGCACTTCAATGCTTCAATGTCTACCCTGTTATATTCTCGTAATAGGTTCTGAACTGAGCTGATGTACTTGGGTTGGATTTATGGTGCCTTTCTCTCCATACATGGTGGATTATTCCATTTTTTTAATAATGGGGATGTTTAAATATGTTGGCTGTATACTGTATTTAACATGGATACTTCTGTTCATTTTGTGATATGATTGTCACTACATCATGGAGTGCATCATACTCTAATTCATGTGTAGTCTTAAGTTAACTGTGTCAGTAATTAAAGGTGGTGTGTCCTGGTGTCTAATAAACAGGGTTGATTACTCTCAGTGGGAAGAGTGATAAGGACTGCTAGGAGTTCACACTTGACTCTGGTAGATATCTTAACATAAAATATTGGCAGTTATCTTTTTTTCTATTTTTGCTCATTTTTGACCCTTGCACTAAAGTGCTAAGTGACTCCAGCCACTTGTTTTCTCTTTGTTCATGACCCACATATTTAAAAGAAGCCCTGGGAAGGGCAATAAGATGGAGCTAGGCATCTCTTCCCATGGAGGTCAATGTGCCGATTTCAATTTGGATAATGATGCATTTGCAATGATACAGATAGTGTCTGAGACCAAGTGATGGGAAATGTCTTGCCTGGGTTATATCATGCAAATTATGATGCTTTAATGAAGAGGAGAAAAGTCAGGAGCTGTGCCAATAAATGTAAAGGTTATGTGTGCACGAAATTAATAGGCAGTCCATTTATGTGATCTGGAGTAGAATTGCTTAATATCAGATGGAAAGATAATGCTGTCAGAGAGAAGGGTGTAGTAGGAATTGGAAATATTAATACAAAAGCATAAGTTTGCAGTTTGGTCATTGGTGAGCAGGAACAAAAGATAAGCTAGATTTGTCACATGTACATCAAAACTTCAAAACAATTTGTGAGATGTGTTGTTTGCATTAGTGACCAAAAGAGCCCAAGGATGTGCTGGAGACAGCCTGCAAGTGTTGCCAAGCTTCTTGTGCCAACATTACATGTCTATGAGTTACTAATCCTAACCCACAAATCTTTGGAATGTGGGAGGAAACCAAAGCATTGGGGGAAAAACCTATGTGGTCATGACAAGAATATGAAAACTCCTTACAAACAGCAGTGGAACTGCACCTGGGATTTTGGCTCTATAATGGTGTTAGTATGGTAGTATAGATAACAGCTACTCTTCTACACTGCCCTTAACTATACATGTGTTTACTTCATTGCAGGGCACCAAGTAAATATTTTAATTGCATTCCTCTGCAATACCACAGCAGTGAGATACTTGTGTCTGATGGATGTGTCAAAAGAGGTAAAATGGCAATGATACAAAGCACAGCACTAAGACAGCAAACAGTACAGACCAGGGTGGATTGCTTGGAATGACTAACAGTTTCTGATAAGTAGTTTGAGTCTTTGAAATGGTGTAAACAGTGATTTTTCTGATTATTGTCAGAATTCACTATCCTCTGCAGTGAGCAGTTTGGAAGAGCACTAATATTTGTTTAAATAATATGGTACAGATTATTGGGTCAATCACAGAGTTATTTCTTGAATTCACTGGAAATATGGATGAGAAGCTCCAAAAAGAATGATGGTACAGGGCCTCAATCAGTTTGGATTTTCATACATAATTCAGGAAAGGATACAGAGTCTATTAGATTCTGTTGTTAATGGAACTGTTAAATGACCTGAATCAGGCTCATATATAAAAGGTTATGGCAGTTATATACAGGCCTCCCAACAGTGGATGGAAGTTGGACCACAGATTACCACAGAAAATAGAAAAGGTTTGTCAAAAAGGCAATGTTATGATAGTCATGGGAGATTTTAACATGCAGGTTGTTTGGGAAAATCAGGTTGGGAATGGATCTCAAGAGAATGATTTGCCGAATGTCTAAGTGGTAGCTTTTTAGAGCAGTTTTTCATTGAGCTTACTTGGGGATCAGCTATACTGAATTGGGTGTTATATAATGAAACAGAGACGATTAGGAAGCTTAAGTAAAAGAACCCTTAGGAAGCAGAGATTACAATATGATTGAGTTCAATTTGAAATCTGATACAGTGAAAGTAAAGCCTGATGTAGCAATATTTCAGTGGAATAAGGAAAATTACGGTGGCATGAGAGTGTATTTGACCAAAGTAAATTGGAAGGATTTACTGACAGGGGTGTCAGCAGAGTAGCAATGGCATGCTTTTCTGGGGAGAGAAATGAAGAAGGTGCAGGTCACATGTATTCCAAGAATGAAGAAATACTCAATTGGTAAAATAGTACAACCACGGTTGACAAGGGAAGTCAAAGCCATTGTGAAAACAAAGGGATGAGCATACAACAAAGCAAAAATTAGTGGGAAGATAAAGGATTGGGAATTTTTTAAAAACCTACAGGGAGCAGCTAAAAAAAGTTATTGGAAGGGAAAAGATGAAATCTGAAAGCAAGCTAGCAAATAATATCAAAATGGATAGTAAAAGTTTTTTCAAGTGTGTTAAAAGTAAAAGAGAAATGAGAGTGGATATCGGACCGCTAGAAAATGAAGCAGGATAAATAATAATGAAGGGACAAGGAGATGCCTGATGAACTAAATGAGTATTTTGCATCAGTCTTCACTGTGGAGAACACTAGCAGTATGCCTGATGTTGTAGTGTGTGAAGGAAGAGAAGTGGGTACAGTTACTATATCAAGAGAGAAGGTGCTCAAAAAGCTGAAAGACCTAAAGGTACTTAAGTCACCCAGACCAGAGGAGCTGCACCCTAGGGTTCTGAAACAGATAGTGTTAGAGATTGTGGTGGCATTATATATGATCTTTCAGAAATCATTGGACTCTGGCATGGCGATAGAGGACTGGAAAATTGCAAATGTCACTCCACTCTTTAAGAAAGGAGAAGGGCAGCAGAAAAGAAATTATAGACCAGTTAGCCTGACCTCAGTAGTTAGGAAGATGTTAGAGTCAGTTGTTAAAAATAAAGTGATGGAGTACTTGGTGACACAGGACAAGATAGGATAAAATCAGCATGGTTTCCCTCAAGGAAAATCCTGCCTAACGAAAATCCTGCTGTTGGAATTCTTTGAGGGGATTACAAGTAGGATGGATAAAGGGGATGCAATGGATGTTGTATATTTGGACTTTCAGAAAGCCTTTGACAAGATGGCACCATGAGGCTGCTTACCCAGTTAAGAGTCCATGGTATTACAGGAAAGTTACTAACATGGTTAGGGAATTGGCTGATTGGTAGGAGGCAGTGAGTGAGAATGAAAACATCCTTTTCTGGTTGACTGCCAGTGACTAATGATGGTCTGCAGGGGTCTGTGTAAGGACCACTTCTTTATATGCTGTATATATATGATTTAGATGATGGAATAGATGGCTTTTTTGCCAAGTTTGCAGATGATACAAAGATTAGTGGAGGGGCAGGTGGTATTAAGGAAACAGGTAAGATGCAGAAGGACTTAGACAGATTAGGAGAATGGGCAAGGAAGTGGCAAATGAAATACAATGTTGGAAAATGCATGGTCATGCACTTTGGTAGTAGAAATAAACTTGTGGACTATTTTCTAAATGGGAAGAAAATCTAGGAATCTGAGATGCAGAGGGACTTGGCTGTCCTTGTGCAGAATTCCTTTGTGAAGGTTAACTTGCAGGTTAAGTTGGTGGTGAGGAAGGCAAATGCCACGTTAGCATTTATTTCAAAAGGTCTAGAATAGAAGAACAAGGATGTGATGCTGAGGCATTAGAAGGCAGTGGTGAAGCCTCACCTTGAGTAAAGTGAACAGTGTTAAATATCCCATGGGAAACTTGTGACTATCTTATGACTATGATGTAATTGAGTATCGGGTGAGCATGATGTAATGGTCTTATGATGGTGGGGTGATGTAATTTCCTGCCAGAGTGAGGTCATATGATGTAATTTTCCCACCAGTGAGAAGTCATGTGATGGCCTGTTCCAAACGGGAAAGCCCTGCGGTGACGCAGGTTAGTTCGTTGTTTAATTCATCAATTAGTCTAGCATGCTGTATATTCATCTCATGACGCAGTTTTGTCTTAAAGTGGAGTTTTACTTTCTATCTTAAGTCTCCAAGGTTATTGCCACAACGCTGCCAGTTTTAGTCCAGTTGGAGAGTGAAGAATTCACTGAAGTATGGAACACCCGAAGGGTCGAGTAAAGTTGGTGTTGTCGGCAGTAATACGGGGTCGACATTATTGAATCCTCATTCAAAGAGATAGTAACCTGCATCTGAGATAATTCCTGCTATAAGAGCAGAAAGGATTGGGGCAGTGTTATTCGTCAAGAAAAGGTCAGTTCCTTTAAGCCGTTTTATTTCCTTCGAGGTAAATCCTTCGGGCAAGTCATATTTCGGTTGGGATCTGCGGTAACATCACGTCGTCGAGGAATTTGTTACTTCACTTAAGTCTCTCCTAATTGACTGTGTAAATCATTTAGACTTTCACATTTACCATTTTTAAGAACTGTGTTCACATTTATCGCTTTAAGAACTGTTTGAGTTGTTGTATAGCAGTTAACTTCATGTTAAGTTCGTTGTATGTTTACTTTTCATTTGTTGTTGAGCCGAGTTTAAATAATTGTTTAATTTGTTCATAAAAACCTGTCTCAATTCTATATTCATTATTGCTGTATCATAACAACAATCTTGGACCCCTCATCTTAGAAAAGGTGTACTGCCATTTGAGATGGTCTATAGGAGGTTCACAAGGATGATTCCAGGAATGAAAAGGTTATCTTACAAGAAATGTTTGATGGCTCTGGGTCTGTACTTGTTGGAATTCAGAAGGACGAGGGGGGGGGGGGATCTCATTAAAACCTTTTCAGCGTTGAAAGGCCTAGACAGAGCAGATGTGGAAAGGATATTTCCCTAATGGGAGTTATCTACAGGCCCCCAAATAGTAGCCTGGATATAGGGTGCAAGTTGAATCAGGAGCTAAAATTAGCATGTCTCAAAGGTAATGCTACGGTTGTAATGGGGGATTTCAACATGCAGGTAGACTGGGAAAATCAGGTTGGTACTGGACCCCAAAAAAGGGAGTTTATGGAGAGCCTCCAAGATGGATTCTTAGAGCAGCTTGTACTGGAGCCTACCAGGGAGAAGGGAATTCTGGATCTAGTATTGTGTAATGAACCAGATTTGATAAGGGAACTCGAGGTAAAGGAGCCATTAGGCAATTGTGACCATAATATGATAAGTTTTAATTTACAATTTGAGAGGGAGAAGGGAAAATTAGAAGTATTAGTATTACAGTTGAACAAAGGGGACTATGGAGCCATGAGGGAGGAACTAGCCAAAGTTTACTGGAAGGATAACCTAGCAAGAATAAACAGTGGAACAATGATGGCAGGTATTTATGGGAATGATACAGAAAGTGCAGGATCAGTTCATTCCAAAGAGGAAGGAAGATTCTAAGGGAATTAGGGGATGACCAGGGCTGACAAGGGATGCCAAGGACAGTATAAAAATAAAAGAGAAGTATAACATAGTAAAGATGAATGGGAGGCCAGAGGATTGGGAAACTTTTAAAGAGCAACAGAAGATTACTAAGAAGGCAATACGGGGAGAAAAGATGAGGTACTAAGGTAAGCTAGCCAAGAATATAAAGGAGGATAGTAAAAGCCTCTTTAGGTATGTGAAGAGGAAAAAATTAGTTAAGACCTAAGTTGGTCCCTTGAAGACAGAAATGGGTGAACTTATTATGAGGAACAGAAAAAATGGCAGACGAGTTGAACAGGTACTTTGGATCTATCTTCACTAGGGAAGACACAGACAATCTCCCAGATGTAATAGTGGCCAGAGGACCTAGGGTAATGGAGGAACTGAAGGAAATACACATTAGGCAGAAAATGGTGTTGGTTAGATTGATGGGACTGAAGGCTGATAAATCACCTGGGCCTGGTGGTCTGCAACCCAGGGTACTCAAGGAGGTGGCTCTAGAAATCATGGACGCATTGGTAATCATTTTTCAATGTTCTGTAGATTCAGGATCAGTTCCTGAGGATTGGAGGGTAACTAATGTTATTCCACTTTATAAGAAAGGAGGGAGAGAGAAAACAGGGAATTATAGACCAGTTAGCCTGACATCAGTGGTGGTGAAGATGCTGGAGTCAATTATAAAAGATGAAATAGCGGCACATTTGGATATCATTAATGGGATTGGTCCAAGTCAGCATGGATTTGCGAAGGGGAAATCATGATTGATTAATCTTCTGGAATTCTTTGAGGATGTAACTATGAAAATGGACAAGGGACAGCCAATGGATGTAGTGTACCTGGACTTTCAGAAAGCCTTTGATAAGGTCCCACATAGGAGATTAGTGGGTAAAATTAGAGCACATGGTATTGGGGTAGGGTACTAACATGGATAGAAAATTGGTTGGCAGACAGGGAACAAAGAATAGGGATTAACGGGTCCTTTTCAGAATGGCAGGCATGACTAGTGGGGTACCGCAAGACTCAGTGCTATTTACAATATACATTAATGATTTAGAAGAAGGGATTAAAAGTAATATTAGCAAATTTGCAGATGACACAAAGCTGGGTGGCAGTGTGAAATATGAAGAGGATGTTAGGAGAATGCAGTCTGACTTGGACAGGTTGGGTGAGTGGGAAATGCATGGCAGATGCAGTTTAATGTGGATTAATGTGAGGTTATCCAATTTGGTGGCATGAACAGGAAGGCAGATTACTATCTGAATGGTGTCAAGTTAGGAAAAGGAGAAGTACAACGAGATCTAGGTCCCCTTGTTTATCAGTCACTGAAAGTAAGCATGTAGGTACAGTAGGCAGTGAAGAAATGGCATGTTGGCCTTCATAACAAGGGGAGTTGAGTATAGGAGCAAAGAGGTCCTTCTGCAGTTGTACAGGGCCCTGGTGAGACCACACCTGGTGTATTGTGTTCAGTTTTGGTCTCCAAATTTGAGGAAGGACATTCTTGCTATTGCGGGAGTGCAGCGTAGGTTCACGAGGTTGATTCCCGGGATGGTGGGACTGTCATATGTTGAAAAATTGGAGGGACTGGGCTTGTATACACTGGAATTTAGAAGGATGAGAGGAGATCTGATTGAAACATTATAAGATTAGTAAGGGATTGGACACGCTAGAGTCAGGAAACATGTTCTTGATGTTGGGGGAGTCCAGAACCAGAGGCCGCAGTTTAAGAATAATGGGTAGGCCATTTAGAATAGAGTTGAGGAAAAGCTTTTTCACCCAGAGAATTGTGGATCTATGGGATGCTCTGCCTCAGAAGGCAGTGGAGGCCAATTCTCTGGATGCTTTCAAGAAAGAATTAGATAGAGCTCTTAAAAATTGCAGAGTCAAGGGATATGGGGGAAGGCAGTAACAGGGTACTGATTGTGGATGATCAGCCATGATCACATTGAATGGCGGTGCTGGCTCAAAGGACTGAATAGTCTACTCCAGCACATATTGTCTATTGGTGGGAGAGTCTAGGACAAGAGGGAAAACCTCAGGATAGAGGGGCATGCTTTCAAAACAGAGGTGCAGAGAAACTTCTTTAGCCAAAGGATGGCGAATTTGAGGTATTTGTTGCCACATGCAGCTGTGGGTGCCAGGTCCTTCGACATATTGAAGACAGCGATTGATAGGTTTTTGATTGGATATGGCATTGATGATACAGGGAGTAAGCCAGGAACTGGGGTTGAGGAGGAGAAAAAAAAAGGATCAGCCATGATTGAATGGCAGAACAGACTCGATGGGCCAGGTGACCTAATTCTGCCCCTATGTTTTGAGGTCTTATGGTCTTATTTTTAATTGCATGACTTAAAGGAAGTTTCTGAAGAACCTATAAATGTTCTGTCAAGCCTTGAATTGCTGATTTTGACTTGGCAAGGGAGCTTGAGCTGGGGCACTGGATCCAACCAGAGAAATGGCAACTTGAAGCAATGAAAATTTCAGAATCAGAATCAGGTTTAATATCACTGGAAAGACTTTGAAAAGAGTACAGTCCATGTTTCAGGCCAAGACCCTTCAGCAGGACTGGAGAAATAAAGATGAGGGATTGAGTTAAGAGGTGGGAGCAGGGAAGGGAGAAACACACGGCGATAGGTGAATCCAGGAGGGGGAGGGGTGAAGTAAAGAGCTGGGAAGTTGATTGAAAGAGATTCCGGGCTGGAGAAGGGGGAGTCTGATAGGAGAGGTCAGAAAGCCATGGAAGAAAGAAAAGCAGGGCAGAGCACCAGAGGGAGGCAATGGGCAGGCAAGAAGATAAAGTGAGAGAGGAAAAAGGGATAAAGAATAGTGAAGAAGAGTACCAGAAGTTCAGGAAATCGATGTTCATGCCATCAGGTTGGAGGGTACCCAGACAAAACTTAAGGTGTTGTTCCTCCTACCTGAGTGTGGCCTCATCATGACAGAATGGGCATGGGTACTGAAATTAAATTTCTGTCGGGAAAAGTGGGATCTCCTGGTGGCCACTTGTTTTGATTCCTTCGTGACAGTATCAATGAGAACAATATACGACATGGGTGATGGGCGTCCTTAGTGACTTAATGATGGATGCTGTCTTATTGAGGCATCAATCCTTGAAGATGTCCTGGATATTATGGAGGCTAGTTTCCATTATGGAGCTGACTAAGTTTATAAATCTCTGCAGCTTAATTCGCTCCTGTGCAGTAGCCACCACATTCCCCCACCCTCCATACCAGATGGTTATGCAGCCAGTTAGAATGCTCTCCACTGCACATCTATAGAAATCTGCAAGTGTTTTGGGTGACGTACAAAATCTCCCCCAGCTCTTGATGAAATATAGCCACTGCCATGTTTTTTTTTAGCTGCATTAATATGTTGATGCCAGGGATATTGACAACCAGGTACTTGAAATTGTTCACCCTTTCCACTTCTGATTCCTCTATAATGACTGGTGTGTGTTCACTTGTCTTACTCTTTCTGAAGTCCACAATCAGTTCTTTGGTCTTACTGACTTTGACTGTAAGGGTGTTGCTGCAACACCACTCAACTAACTGATATATCTCACTCCTGATCGCCTTCTTGTCACCATGTGAAATTCTGCCAACAATAGTTGTATCATCAGCAAATTTATAGATGACATTTGAGCTGTGCTTACTCAGCAAATCATGGGTGTAGAGAGAGAAGAGCAGTGGCCTAAGCACACATCCTTGTGATTTGCCATTGTTGATTGTCAGCAAATTGAATAGGTTATTTCTGATCCACACAGATTATGGTCTTCCAGTTAGGAAGTCAAGGATTCCATTGCAGAGGGAGGTACAGAGGCCCAGGTTCTGGAGCTTTTCAATGAGAACTGTAGGAATGATTGTGTTAAAAGCAGGGCTGGTGCCAATAAACAGCATCCTGACATAAGTATTAGTTATTGTTCAGGTGATCCAAATCCACGTGAAGAGTCAATGAGATTGCATCCCTATAGACCTGTTGTGGTGACAAGAAAATTGCAGAGGGTCCAGGTCCTTGCTGAGACAGGAGTTAATTCTACCCATAACCAATCTCTCAAAGCACGTTGTCACTGTAGATATGAGTGGTACTGGATGATGGTCATTAAGTTAGCTCATCCTGTTCTTCTTGGGCATGGATATAATCGTTACCCTTTTGAAGCAGGTAGGAACTTCTGACTGTAGTTATAAGAGATTGAAAATGTCTTTGAACACCTCTGCCAGATGGTTGACAAAGGTTTTCAGAGCCTTATCCGGTACTCCATTAGGGCCTGTCATCTTGCGAGGGTTCAAAGGAAGATGAAGAGTAGTAGTATATTTCAGAACATGTGTAAAGGCAAGATGATGGGAAATAGGAAGAAGATAAACTAGTAATTGTCATGATTTTCTTTGTGTATTTTTGAATAAAAATCAATTGTAATCACCATGGGAATTAATAGACATGTAGGGTTGTGTTAAGTTTTGGGGCCGCAACTGATATTTAGTTCACTTATGAAATATTGTACTCCTGTTTCTATGTGATTTCTCATATGCAGCTTTATGGAAAAACATTCATCGAATATATTGGTGTCAGTGGCATATGCTGCAGGATTTTAAAATTTTATATCCATTTTAGAGTTGTGTTAGAAAGTTACTTTGGTTAGCTCAATATATATGTGTTAACAAAGTATGTGTTTTACGATATAGATACTTCTGTGGATACTTTTAAATTGTATCCTAGTAGATTATTGATGGAATGTTTCAGCATATGCAGATGGCTATTGTTGTTGTTGGTTTTATCACTTCAGTTTAAAAGGAAAGACCTACATAGATTATATTTTTACTTACCTTTAAGAACAAAGTGTATGAAGTGATATGACGGTCAGTATAGTTTTGTATCCAAGAAAATTTTTCAATATTGTTTGCCTTTTGTAAAAGGATGCTTGGTTCAAAAACCTGTCCATATAAGTTCATGTTGAACATCAATATTGAATAATCTATAGTTACTTCAACACAAGTAAGACCTTTGATATAGCTTTCCTTGGAGGAACATTCATGTTGAATTATTTTGCAATAAAATCACCACATAACTGGTCTGTCACTTGTGAGAGTGATACTGCAATTTTATAGACATTATGATTACATAATGTAGTCAAAGCTGTAAACAAGAAGCACTTAGACTTACCGGTATAAGAGGAAAACAACCAAAAGTAAATAATTCCACAGTAATCATTATCAAAGAGGCTTTTTGAGCCTTTCAGTTGACTTGTTGATAGAAACAAAACTTTCTGCTCCTTCATATTTATCCAGGTGTTTCCGCACTAAGAAGACTAATACAAGCAGTCATCAAATGCACAAAAAAAGGTTTAAAAAGTAATTTAAACATGCAAATATCTAGCATGTTCATTTGAGTTGTAGTTATGGTTCATTTGTTAGTGTATATTTATGGTAAGGTAATATGAGTGTATTCACCCACAGCTATATTGTTATGTACACAATTATTATGCATAATTATCATGACCCAGCTGAGTAATTCCATCTTATAAATCCTTGTGATACATACACATACGTACGTGTGTGTGCGTGTGTGTGTGTGTTTGTGTGTGTGTAATCAATCAACAGCCCTAAATGGCAAGCTGTCCCATTTCATTTAATCATTAAATTAATATCTTCATTTTGCTAAGTACTGGTAGTCTTTAGAGAGATTCAAGTTGATGTTGAAGTCATTTTCCATAATTTACTCTTTTTGTCGAGTAAAAAAACCTCATTTCTCTAGGTTGGTAAGGATATTTTTGGTTTGGACCTCAGCAGAGCAGGTAAACTCCACTGAGAGTTGCTTGTAGGATTTTTCAAGATCTGATGTTGATAGTTCAGCAGGGAAGATGGTAAGAATTTGTCTATGGATGAATTTAAATGATATTTCCTCAGTGATCTGGACAATCAGCACAATGTGGATCAAATTCCTTTGTTCATCAGAGTAATAGCTGTGCTACACACATTTATGTTTGCAGCTTGGTGCCATTGCTTACAGCTATCAAATTGTTAACATCTTTTACTTGGCAGCACTCCTAGCTTTTGCAGATGAAACATTTTTTGAAAACACTCTGAAGAGGTTTGGAATGTGAACCTTTGGAGAATGCAGGCAGGGGCTTTAAAGATGATACAACAGAGCCATGCTGCCAGATACAAAATGCTCTCTTCTGCATAAAGAACAGACTTTGTCTTTCCTAGAGGCAAAACTATTGCTATTTGTGAGAGTAGTGTCTGCTTGCTTTTGTTAAACATTTCTTGGAAGGCTGACAGAAATGTAAAACAACATTCCAAAGAAATGCACATAGTCACAGGGAGAATGTGCAAACTTCAGACAGAAAATACAGCAGGACAGCGTGGGCCGCTGGAATTAGGAGGCTGCTGTTTTTCAAGCTGTGCCACTGTGTCACCTTCTGGACAGACCCGATTTGATGTGACTAGCGGTTTCGAAATTAAAGAAATCTCTCTTGCACTGCATCTTTGGTAAATAATTGAAACAAAACAGGCGAAATTTGTTCGTGCAACAGTAGGTAAGGGATTGATTAAACCTGCTGGGCAGCTTAAAGAAGACTCAAAGCAAAGGATTTACAATTATATCTGTGGAAACAGTTTGTACTGTTTGCTTCATTTAATTGGATATTTGAGAAAACTGCAAGTAGCGTATAAGGTAGAGACTGAACTACTCAGGTTTCCGTAATGCCAAACACTTCATGAAGTAAGCTCATAAATGCAGTTTGATTTTCAGGGGGCAGTGCTTTGCAGCAGAGGAAGACTAGTTGCAGCCTTCATGGCATTTACTCCAAGACTCATAATTTGATAAGCTTTTGTGAATCGGGTCTCCATGGAATTAAAGATGGCCAATATAAACATAATGAATACATTCTGTCAAGGGAAGGCACAAATTACACAAGGACATTTTGTAAGGAATGTATCGATTCTTTTAATTCCAAACAACTGCATAACAATAGCAAAAAGTTTAATTTTGCTTGAGTGTTAGGGGAGGGTGTGAAGGAGCAGCACAGGACAAAGAACATAAAATGTGCACAGTAAATCGTCATATGTTGACAATGACTCCCTATGGAATAGTTCTTCCCTAATGTGATGCTGTGCAGAGGAGCTAACACATTGAAAATTGAATGATGGTGTATTTTCAAATCAATCTTGCAACAAAAAAGCTAGCTTAGCATTCTGTTCTGTAAGTGATAATAATGAGGAGCCACTGATTTTTTATTTAGTTATTGATTTATTTCATTAAGATTTAACAGTGTACTTAATATGCCATGTTGATGTCAATGTTAAATTTAACAGCATGATCCTACAGATGAAGGAAATGGTTATTTAATGCTTTACCATAGCTGTTGCATTTCAGGATACAGAGTCACTTAAGGTGCATCTATTTGGCTATTCAGGCAATTGTGTAAAATATCAACATTCATTCAAGATTCTAGGTCTATGGATAAACAAATGGTATTTAAGTGAAGCCTAAGAAATCAGTGAAGAGCACAGAATTTCAGGACCACGTCCAAGATCACATTATAGGACTCGAAAGTTTTCTATATTAGTTGGTTGATGACAGTTCGAAAGGTTTGTGTCCCTGTATTACAGAAAGTACTGGTTGTGGTATCTTGTTGCAAATTAGCTTGTAAGCAAGAAGCCATCTGAGAAGACAAATGTAAGATTGGTGTAGCAGCAATATTGTTGCTTGCACCGTATAAACTTCAGCTGCACCAAATCGTGGATTTTCATGGATGAAAATGGCTAAGATTAGGTGAAAGGAGGGGCATGAGAGCATAGCATTTGTGGGAAGGGCAGAAAGAGTTCTGGGTAGGTTTAAAACCAATAGATAATTGTTTGGTGGAGCAGAGTAAATGGAAGCAATGTTGCATCTTTCCGGGAGTAGTTGCTGACATGATTGGTAAACTTTTCTCCAAGCCCAGATTTTGTATAGTACTTGATACAGGCTGCTGTTTGAAAGTTGAGGCTTGTTTCTGCTGTATTTTCTCTTTCCTTTTACTTCAGATGTTATTTTATTGTTGTATTAGTTACTTTGTACTGCAAATCTGTAACAGACACCAAAAGATGACACCGCAAAAGAAACAGATGTAAGAAATCAGTAAAACTGAAAAGACATTGCAGCTGTACTATAATTTGGTTCATATCCATTTGAAAATATTGTATCTGATAATCAGACTATTTTCTTGAAGAAACCCACTACTGAATAGAATATTGTTCCAGCAGACTTTGTTTTAAAACATGCATTCATCCCAGTAATTTGATATTCATTTCTTCTTTAAGGAAGTGCAGCCTCTATTTATCTATCTAAACCTAGATGTGATGTATTTTGCAAAAAAAAAAGAAAGTTACTCAGGACAAATAAGTTTGCTAGGACATTGAGCCTCAAGCAGTACAGCACAGCACAGACCTTTGGTTCACAACACTGAGCAGACCTTTCAACCTGCACCAAGATCAATCTAACCCTTCTCTCCCACATAGCCTTTCAATTTTCTTTCATCTATTTACCTATGTAAGAGTCTCTTAAGTGTCACTAATATGTCTGCCCCTACTACTACCCCTGGTAGTGCATTACATGCACTTGCCACTCTCCATGACAATAAACTGCCTCTGACAAACCCCCTATACTTTCCTCCAATTTCCTTAAGGTTATGTCCTCTTGTATTAGCCGTTGCCATCGTGGGAAAAAGGTGTTGGTTGTTCTCCAAATCTGTGCCTTTCATTATCTTATATACCTCTATCAAGTTATTATCATCCTTTGCTCCAAAGAGAAAAGGTCTAGTTTGCACAGCCTTTCTTCATAAGACATATTATCGAATCCAGGCAGTATCCTGGTAATTTGCCTCTGCACCCTCTCTGATGCTTTCACAGCTTCCCTATAATGAGGCAATTAGATCTGAACGCAAAACTCCAAGTGAGTCAAAACATGTTCATTGAGCTGCAATTTACTTCATAGTTCTTGATCATAATCATCTAACTAATGAAGGCAAGTTCACCATACTCCTCCTTAACCACACTAGCAATTTGCATAACATCTGTGAGGGATATACGGACATGGACTCCAAGATCTCTCTGTTCCAAAGAATCTGGTTATTACCTTTGTTCTCTGCCTTCAAATTTGATCTTCAATATTAACCACACTTTCTGGATTTAAATCCATATGTCACTCCTCAGCTCAGCTCTGCATCCTATTAATGTCCTATTGTAAACTACACCAACTTTCTGCACTAACCACAACACCACCAAGTGGGTGTCTAGAGTTTTTGATTAATTTGGCTGATTGATGGAGGCTCTGAGAAGTGTAGACAGTGTCCATAAGGGGGTCTAACTTCCGTGATGTGTTAAGCAGTGTCCACAACATTCTGCAGTTTGTTGTAATCTAAGACACAGCAGTTGCCATGCCAAGCTGTGATATATCAGGATAGAATACTTTCCATGGTGCATCAATAAAAATTGATGAGTGTCAGAAGAGACATGCAAAATTTCTTAGAAAGTTGAGATATTGGCGAGCTTTCTTAGCCTTGGAATCTAGATGGTTGGATCAGTACAGTCTATGGGTGATGTTCTCTCCTGGGAACAGGAAGCTCTCAATCCTCTTAACCTCAGCACTTTTGATGTGATCAGGAATATGTACATCTCCAACCCCTGCCTTCCTAATGTCCAAATTGTTGACAATGAGGATAAGGTTACTGTCATCAGACTGTCACTAGGCACCTTACCTGCTTTCTGTACTCCAACTTATCATTAATTACTGTGGTATCATTTGCACATCTATCAATGGAGTTATAGCAGAATCTGGCCATTTGGAGGGTATAGGGACTACAGTAGGGGGCTGTGGATGCAGCCTCGTGGGGCACAGGTTGAGGATAGTCATGGCAGAGGTGATGCTGCCTATCTTTATTAATTGTGATCTGTTGGCCAGAGGTCAATGATCCAGTTGCAAATGGGGATACTGAGGCCCAGGTCTAGGAGTTTGGAGATGAGTTTTCTCAGAATTACGTATTATAAGGGAAACTGTAGTCAATAAACAAGAGTCTAACATAGGTATCATTATTGTCGAAATACCTCAGGGAGCTGAAACCTCCTGCAGACCTGTTTTGCCAGTGGGCATATGGCAGTGGGTCAAAGTTGTTTGGGAAGGCAGTGTTAAGGTGCGCCACAACCAGCCTCTCAAAGCATTTCATGATAGTGTATATCAGAGCCACTAGGTGATAGTCATGAAGACACATCATCTTGTTTTTCTTATTGAATTCAGGATATTCTATACAGTAAAAAATGCATCTTTGGATTCTTCCTCAGAATAATCACTTTCAAGTAAAAAAACTGAGATGCAATCCTCCTTGAAGAGTACATGATAAAATCAGAATGCAAAATAAACTCAAAAATATAAACATAAATTCACAATAAGAGAAAAGTGATGTGCAATGTAAAGTACTAGCTTGAATAAAAATAGTGCATCTATTACGTTCTCATTATAATACACTTTTAAAATCTGTTAATAATTTCACTCTTTCTGACTTTAAACTGTTTTGTTTTTGTCTTTTGCCTTTCCTCTCCTTGGCATTTTAATTATGCTTATGCTAGTTTTATATACTGATCAGTTATGATTCATTTGCACATTACAACATCCTAAGTGCAATTATGATAATCAGAATTTCAAAGTGCTTTTATTCATAAAAAACGAGTCAACTGCAGCTAACAGAATAGTTTGTCAGCGGAAGTCCCCATCCCTAAGATGCATCAAGCACTTGCCTTCCATGTTAATTGGCAACATTTTAATTCATTACTGCACAACCTAACATCTTGATTATGTGTTTGAAAATTTAATCATCATTAAAAATATAGAACATCATGATGGGATTGTTATACTTTCTTCATCTAATTATTAAGTAGGAAATTGCAGAATTTTGGGGTTTGGGTTATTGATTTTTATAGAGTTTGGTGCTTTTTCTATAAGCTTAATGCAGTGGTAAATAATCAGTGAAGGAAGCTAGTCAGCTGTTTAGGGTAAAACAACATTCAGATTATCTAGTCAACCATATCATTCATCAGATCTCGAATGGGATTATACCCTGGAGGAAAGAAAGTATTATCCAGAGAAATATTGCTAGTTTTTTCAATACCATTCATTCAGCATGTGCAGATTTCACAGGCAAGAGAATTAACCTATTCAAGAATAAGATCTTACAAATGATTAAGTGAGGTTGTAAAACTGGTAGTATGTATTGTGAGGATAATGGGATGGGTGAGGGGAGGGAGGGAAAGGGCATGCTATAAATTTCTCAATGAGTTAATTTCTCGATGTGTGAGAGAGCGAGAGAAGTTGGGAAATTGTTCTTCGAGATTTTACCCTGAACATAGCTCACAGCTTACCACCACTGTTTGCATTTGCTCAACTCTGCAATGAATTGCCCATTTGCTTGGCTCCCAATATATCAAAGTGGTTGCAATCATTACTTTCCATTGAGCCATACTGGATTGCAAGCTGTGACCAGTCCACAAGAACAAGCAACAGGACCAAAATGCCTCAGTGTCCTCCATACAGCTTGAGCTACCAAAAGTTCTTTTTTTTTCCCCTTTTTCAAATGTCTTTTACTTTAAATAATTATGAAAACTAGTACTTTACTAAAACAAATATAAAATGAAAAAAATATAATGCCTAAATGTACCTCTTAAATGGATTAGTAGCCTCATTCAAATGAACAAAGGCATCTTGGTGCACATATTGCATGTTAAAGCATGAGACATGAAGTTCTTCTGGATTCCCAGATTAGTAATTTAGGGTAGTCTCCCATTGGTGAGTCCAGAGAGAGAGAGAGGAAGGACAAATGCAATCTCATCAGGTCTCCAGCATGTTCTTGACATCTGTTCTGCTATGCACTGGCATGAAAGTCTGAAACGTTGTTGAGTCATAGAATCATACAGCATGGAATAGACTTTCAGCCCAACTTGTCCATGCTGATCCATATGCCTATTGGAACCAGTCCTATTTGAAGCAAACATGAGGAAATCTGCAGATGCTGGAAATTCAAGCAACACACACAGAATGCTGGTGGAATGCAGCTGGCCCGGCAGCACCTATAGGAAGTCTTGACGAAGGGTCTCGACCCGAAACGTCGACTGTACTTCTTCCTATAGATGCTGCCTGGCCTTCTGCGTTCCACCAGCATTTTGTGTGTGTTGCTCCTATTTGAAGCGTTCTATTTCGTATAAAACTTTTCCAGGCAAATGTCTTTTACACATTGCAATTTTACAGTCCTCTACAGCTTCCTCAGGCAGTTCATATGCTCATTACCCTCTGGATGAAAACACTGTTCCTCAGATCTTCTTTAAGACTTTTTCCCTTTCACCTTAAATACATGCCCTCTAATTTTAGATACCCTACACCAGAGAAAGACTGTAACCATTAGCCTTATCCACGCCTCTTGTGATTTTAGGTACATACTTTTGTAAAGTCACCACTCAGCTTTTTATACAGCAGGAAAAAAATACAGTCTATCCAGCCTCTCGTTATAAAAATTCAAAGTTCAAAGTAAAATTATTATCAAAGACCATCTATGTCACCATAGACAACCATGAGACATATTTTCAACAAGCAAAAAGCTACAAACTGTGCAAAAGCAAAAAGAAATAAAAAACACAAAATATTAATAATAAATAAACAACCAATAAGTATTGAAAACATGAGATGAAGAGACCTTGAGGTTGAGTCCATATGTTGTGAGAACAGGTTGGTGTTGGGGTGAGTAAAGTCACTCGCCTTTCCCAGTTCAA
The DNA here is from genome assembly GCF_030144855.1 of Hypanus sabinus. Taxonomy (NCBI): domain Eukaryota; kingdom Metazoa; phylum Chordata; class Chondrichthyes; order Myliobatiformes; family Dasyatidae; genus Hypanus; species Hypanus sabinus. The sequence goes on along the minus strand of NC_082713.1, from coordinate 66,017,167 downwards.
GAGCCTGATGGTTGATGAAGGCACAAACAGATATCACCCAGTTCCACAGTGAAAGGGGAGACTGACAGTCACCGTTACGCTAGTACAGTCTGCTGCATCACTTTTCCAGACATCCGCTGCTGCGAAATCCTGATGTTCCATCTCCAGTGATGCCTCAGTTGGCAACACTGGCCTAAAATCAGTCATCCAGAGGATCACACAGGGCCGTACACTGGAGAAACCATCTTCCAAGAAGCAACTGGAGAATGTTGGCAAATGGTCGACCAATGAGCTCCAGAAACCGGTACTCATCTGCTGTTTAAAAAAAAATGCAGGTCAGGACCTTGATAGAACCCCAACCTCCTTGAAAAGGGAAAAAAGACATTAAAGAGAGGAATTAAGCTGTTGTTCGCAGATGAGCTCAGGAGGCAGCCACTTTGTGCCATCTTAACTCTGCCCTCTTAATGGTTCCTGAACCTGGTGGTGTGGGATCTGACGCTCTTGTACCTCCTTCCTGAAGGCAGCAGAATGAAGAGAGTAGCCCACATAGTGGGATTCCTTGATGATGGACGCTGCAGACTAACAAAGATGTTTGAATCACCTGCAAACTGGCTATTGACAACACTTTGCACTGTACTTCTTTCTAATTTGATGATGATATTTCATCTGCAGCATATAAATAAAATACCTTATTAATTAAATTTCTATTGTAAATAAAATTAAGAAAAACATCAAATAAAAAAATTTCATCTGGCATTTAATCCACACCTAAAGACAGAAAAAGAAATTTTCAGATCAGCTTTATTTGCCTTTATGTAGATTATGGAAAAATTTGTAAATATTGTTATGGCTATTCATTGTCTTAAGACATTGTTAAATAGCACACATCAAAGACTATTTGTACTGGAAGAACTGCAATGTGTAGATATTTATACATCAGCTGCACTAATCAAATACTGGTTGAACACGTTAACTTCTGAAATTTTCTAAGTTTGAAGTGTTGTCACACATTTTAATTTGTCTGCAAGGGTTTCTCAGTCAGGAGAAATGTGCTCAATGTTAATGTCCAAGCTCTTTTCTTTTGATCACGGAGTGGATACAAAATAAATTCATAAGTAAAGGGCCAAGGTTTAGGGGTTTGAGGTAGACTGTTTGATTTTCCATTGAGTTCAGAAATTGGAATTGTGTTCTGATGAGGTTATTTAAAATGAGAACAATTTTCTGTGGAACGGATGTACAGAATTTATTTCTTCTGAAGTGGGAATCCTAACAGAGGTGATCTAGTTTTGAAGTTAGATTTTGTGCATTAAAGGGAGAAGGGGATCTTGGGCTAAATTGTGCATAACCTGCCACTATGCTTTGCCTGTACTTACTGATTACACTCTTCCCAAATCTTGAAGAGATGTCCAATTTTAATTGTCCTGACCTTTTAATTTTGGAGTTAGCTGATGAGCAAATCAAAACCTTAGAGTCTCAGCATACATACTGTTATAGCTGCACAGTAGGACTGACAGTCTTTAGCAGGATGTTTCCCTAGTGGTCTGAACTTCCAGAAGTCATATATCCCTCATTAAAATATCTCTTCATCTCCAGCTCATTCTATGCGGATGTCAGTTAAAATTACACCCTTCACAGTTAAGATCTATCCAGAGGCACTCACTGATATATTCAAGCTGTCTTACATTTCTCAAGATCTTCCCTTTCATTTTCCACTGACCCCATCTTTCCTACCTGCCATGTTTACACAATCTCACCTGAAATTCCAAATGACCAGTCTTCAGCAAAGGCCTTAGCCCTGCCCTGCATCCGCATCAAAATGAAGACCTAGCCCAGCATGACTTTGAGCACTTCAGATGATGAGAGGCATTGATCATCTGGATAGTCAGAGGCTTTTTCCCAGAGCTGAAATGGTTAGCATGACAGGGCACAGTTTTAAGATGCTTGAAAGTAGGTACAGAGGAGATGTCAGGGGTAAATTTTTTGTGCAGAGTGGTGAGTGGGCTGCTGGCAACGGTGATGGAGGCAGATACGATTGGGTCTCGATAGGGTCTTTTACGAGACTCCTGGACAGATACATGGAGCTCAGAAAAATGGAGGGTTATGGGTAACTCTGGATAATTTCTAAGTTAAGGACATGTTTGGCACAACTTTGTGGACCTAAGGGCCTGTATTGTGCTGTATATTTTCTATGTTTCTACTTCTCCCACTTCCTCCATGTTAGTGTCCATTTCTTTGACCAAGCATTTTCACCCCAGACTAGGGACCTTTTCTCTTGTATCTGGAATTCCTGATCCAGCAGGATCCTTCCCTCTGGCATCATGCCCTCTCTAGATTTTTTCAACTTGCCTCGATCTCTCCAGCTATCCATTCTCTGAGCTTACAGCACTTGGTTTAATTAGCATCAACCTTGATATCATCAACAAATGAGAGTGCTACAGTTGTGGTCTGGTGAAATGACTTCTGGTTTGCAGAAGCCAACGATCACATCTTTGACAGCTGTTTATATCTTCCTATGGAACATGACTACACAATGAACATAAGCACAAGATAGCCTGTGATGCTGGGAATCAATAGCAACACAAACAAAATGCTGAAGGAACTCAGCAGGTCAGACAGCATCTAGGGTAATAAATAAATAGTCAACATTTTGTGCTGTGACACTTCTTTAGGACTGAGAAGGAAGGTGGAATAGTCCAGAATTCAAAGGTGGTGGAGGGAAAAGAGGCTAGCTGGAAGGTGATAGCTGAGGACAGGTAGGTGGGAAAGGTCAAGGGCTGCAGAAGAAGGAATCTTATAGGAGAGGAGATTGGACCATAGGAGAAAGGGAAGGTGGAGGGGTCCCAGGGGGAAGCTATAGATAGGTAAGAAGAGATAAAAGATCAGAGTGGGGAATAGCGGAAGAGTGGAGTGGGGAATATTTTTTACTGGAAGGGGAAATAGATACTCATGCCATCAGGTTGAAGGCTATCCAAATCTTTCTCCCAAGGAATTTCTGAACTCTTTTCTTTAAGAGATCTTCTCTGCATAAGTTTCAGCCGTATAGTCTCCTAGCCATAGATAGATCACTTCAGCCTAATGTCCTGGATCTCCAACTAGGAGTGTACCCCATACAGCATGAGGTCAAAGAATAGAAAAGGATGATACACCAACAACTATCATGCATCTCATTGTGGATTTACAATAGGGCTTTGTTAGCCTAAGATGATTTACCTGCAATTATCTGAAAGTTAGAGATCCCCTTCAGAAATGCCAGCTAGGTTCAGCTCAATTCATTTCTACATTCTAACAAAAATATATTCTCATTAATTTACTTTTGCATTTGAAATATTAGATGATAGAGTAATAAACACATTAGTGTAAACTCTTCCCACAATCCAGGATGTTGAGGATTTTTTTTATCACCAGTCATTTTCAAGTTCAAGATTATTGTTATGGGCACATTTACCCAGGGTATTAATGCATGAAAATGAAAGGATTGCTGTTTATTCACCTTTGTAAAACTGCCTGAGCTGCTGAATTTCTCCAGCATTTTATATGTGTTACTCTAGATTTCCAGATTCTGTGAAGCACTTGTGTTTATAAATGCATAAAAATTTGCTTTTTGCAGCGGCAGCACTGACAAACATAAATGAACGTAAGTCATATATAGCATACCTAATAAACAAAAAAAACAGATCGAAAAACTTTAGTGCCAATTGATGGAAATAGAATCCAAGGCAGTAACTGAGATTTTCAGGTCAGTTCATGAACCTGATGGCAATGGAGAACAGGCTGTTGTTGAACCTTGAGGGATGGGTCCACAGGCTCCTGTATTCTTGCCTAATGGCAACACTGAGAAGGGGGAATGGCCCAGATGGAAGGGTCCTTAGCAATGGATGCCACTTTGCTGTGATATCACCTTTTATAAATCACCTTTTATAAATTTTTTACAGTAAAACTGTATATATTAAATACTTAGATTAAAAATAGTGCAAAAACGGAAATAATCAACAAAGTGAGGTAGTATTTGTGGGTTCAATGTCCATTTAGGAATCAAATGGCTAAGGGGAAGAAGCTGTTACTGAATTTTTGAGTGTGTGCTTCAAGCTTCTGTTATCTTCTTCCTGATGGTAACAATAAGAAATGGGCATGTTCAGGGTGATGGGGGTCCTCAAAGATTGATGCCACCTTTCTGAGGCACCGCTCCTTAAAGATGTCTTGGATACTATGGAAGCTAGTACCCAAAATGGAGCTGATTTTAAAATTTTCTGTTGTTTCTTTTGATCCTGTGCAGTAGCCCCTCCCACACTAGACAGCGATGCAGCCGGTAAGAATGTTCTGTATGGTATATCTGTTGAAGTTTTCAAGTGCTTTAGGTGACAAATCAAATCTCATCCAACTCCTCATGAAATATAGAATAAACTATTGAACAATACAACAAATTATTGTGGGAGCTCTGGGAAGAACAGTCTTCAAGAAACTAGTTGCATAGTTCCACTTCCCAAATTTCAAGCCCTTTATATTTAAATACAGGCTTTAAGTCACTCGGCCTTGAGTCTCTTGCTTATCAGCATTTCATTGTGTAATAGGGTATAAAGCAGCCTGTGCATGTTTGTAAAAGTATGAGATCGATAAAGTCAAGATGGAGAGAATAAGATTGAGCTACTGTGCCAGCTCCTCCATTTCCTCTTCTTGACATAACAATTAAAGAAGGTTGTTTCTCCAGTGTCTGTGATTACACTGATCTCCATTTAGACTGAGCAAGCTGGAGGGGGTGATTCTAGTACTTGTTGAAGACACCAGTTAACCGTCTCCAGCCAAGCTGTGAAATATCAGCCTCAATACCAATCAATGTGGTGCTGGCACTTTTTATTAAAACTGCTCAATGATGCACAGAGGTACTTGCATTTCTTTCCATCAAGAGATTAAGAGATTCAGTGATTTTTTTATGTATGGGTACTAAAAACTTCAGAAGAAAACCAGCTAGATGGCATTAAGCTACAGTCCAGTAATCATTCAGTCTTATGGTGAGAGAAGTTTAGGAGACTGTTGCATTCAAATTGGACTTGACTAATTTGCGTGTATTAAACAACTATTAGCTTTCATTATGAATCTCGGGAGCCATAAAACGTCACTCAGACAATCCATGTATTTTCCTCCTTATTTGCTGCATTGGAACACTAACTGCACATTTCCTGATTGTAGTGGTATGCAGAGCCTGCCATAGGGATGTCATACCTGTACTGGCCATTGGCAAGCCACAGTGTCATTGGTTCATGAACCTGCAGAGATTACAGATTGTGGTCACATGTATGGGTGCTATTGCCACATTCATCATGCTCTCTGTTTGCCAAAAACAGAGCAGCAAAGGATCAGACAGACATTTAGCAACCGAACTGTTTCCCAGTTAGTATGCACATGAATGTAAGCAACTGCAGAGAGTAGTGGATGCAGCAAGGGATGGTGAGAGGTGACTTGATAAAGGTGCACAAGAAGATAACAGGCATCAAATAAATGAATAACCAGAGACTTCTTACCAGGGCAGAAATGGTTAATATAAGAGGGCATGCTCTTAGAGTGACTGGAGAAAATTATGTGGGAAATGCCAGAATAAGTTTTTTTACACAAAGTAGTAGGTGCATGGAACATGCTACCAAGGGTAGAGGTAGAGGGAGATGTATTTGGGACATTTAGGAATCTCTTAAATACCGATGAAAGAAAAGTGGAAGGCAATGTGGATTAGATTGATCTCAAAGTAGGTTAAGATGACAGTTACAAAGGGTCAGTACTGTGCTATACTTTTCTATGCTCTATGTACTATCATCAAAGTTCAAAGATCCTCACTGTCTGGGATATGCCATCTTTTTTCAGCCATCACCTGGCAGAAGGTGCAGAAAACTGAAGTGCTACAGTGCCAGGTTCAAGAACAGCTATTTCTCTTCAAATATTTTGTTGAACATTTCAAATCCGAACCAGGTGGCAACAATCTAATTAGCAAAACTTTCACCACTTCACACTATAATGCACTTTGCTTCTTTATGTTCTAATTTTTCTTGTATTATGTATAATTTATGATTTATTGATATTTTTCTTGTGAATGCTGCTCATATGATTTTAACTGTCTGTGATTGTACTGAAGTAAGATATTCATTGCACCTGTGCCTACACGTGCTTGTGCATATGACAATAACGCGGATTAGATTTTTGCTTTAGACACAGAGAGACTGCAGATGCTGGAAATCTGGAAAAATACACACAATGTAGGAGGAACTCAGCACATCAGGCAGAATCACTGCGGGGAAAAGGACAGGTACTCAATGAATGGGCACTTCACGTACTGGATTTTGCTTTCAAATCTAGGCCTGCTCTCAGGACTTATAGATAGATGAAGGAAAAAGAGTTAAAGGTGTTAACATGAAGTCCAGTTTTCAGTTGATTCTTTCATTGTTTAACTCTATTTTATTTCTTGTTTCATTCTCATTTAGCACATTGTGCACAAATTTAGTATTTGTGGCGAAGAGAGGCATTAGTCAAATCACTTACATTGTGAGAATTTTTTGACACTGTATTTGGGTCATTTGTGTAATTCTGTGCAGACACAAAGACCAGCATATAGGAATGAAAGCTATAAAAAAACAAATGATGGAACATAGTGCAGTGTCCATTGGAGCCAATTAGATCTGAAGGAGAAATTTCATTTTCTTTATTCCCCAGGACATTCAATATTCTTTTAGGCCTTAGAAAGAGATGGATGTTTAAATTCTGGCTTCATGACATGGCTTCAGAGAAAGTTTCTGGTGATAATTTTGTTGTTTTTATTTGTGGGACTTTTATCTCTTTTTTAAGTTATTAAGATACAGCACAAAACAGGCTCTTTGGGTCCTTCGAACCATGTCACCCAGTGATCCCCTGGTTTAGTCCTAGCCTAATCGGAGGACAATTTACAAAGACCAATTAACCCACCAACCGGCACATCTTTGGACTGTTGGAGGAAACCCAGTGGGTCATGAGGAGAACATACAAACTCCTTTCAGGTAGCATTGGGAATTGAAACTAGGTTGCTGGTACTGTAAAGCATTGTGCTAATCACTACTATATGAATGTCCTACCTGTGATATGAATGTCACAGGCAAGGCCAGAATTTATTGCCCATTTCTTTAATTACTCTTGGAAAGATATCTTTATCTGGTGCAGTGTATATTCCTCTAGAAATTCTATTAGGTGGAAAGCTTCAAGACTGTGCTCCACCACCAATAAACAGATGATCGTTTCCAAGTCACAATGGATTTTGAATTGGAGTAAAATTTGCAAGTAGTGATATTCACTACTCGGAGGCTCAGAGGTTCAACGGACTCGGATTCCACTGCGTTCCGGGTGCTTTCACTGTGTACTGCATCTGCGAGGCTGAGTTCGGCGGTGCCATTGAAGTTCATAGCAGGGGTATTCCCTTCTGCTGCCTGCGTGGGATGACGAGTCTATTGGGATCCTGAGGACTTGTGGAAACTGTGTGGTGGTTTCTTTTGAACTTATAGTCTTTTAACATCTTTGGACTATTTTTACTGTGGCCCTGGTCTGTTTTTTTATCAATTATGCTATTGTTTGCACTGTTGTAACTATGTGGTTTTGTGCAGGTCTTGTAGCTTTAGTTTTTGGTTTTGTTTTGTCTGGTGGATTTAGAGCTCCTTTCTGGGGAACGTGCTAAGACGGTAGCGTGATATTAATATGCAGCAGCCTCTTCAGACTCTGGATTGGGGATTACCAATGGATGGTGGATTTTCTGGTGTAGTCTGTTTTGTCATGTGCTTTTGTGATATCTTTCTGGAGGAACATTGTCTCATTTTTTAACTGCATTGCATTTGTGGTTTCTAAATGACAATAAACTGAATCTGAATCTGAATCATATGCAATTACCATCCACCCTCAGATATTATGGATATTGGGCATTGTTAATGATGGCTTAGTATTGCTGTGTTACATCTTGTAGATAACGTACACTGCAGCTACAAAACAAAAGATAAGTATTTAGGGTGGTGGACCTGATTTTCTTTAAAATGAGATTGAGTTTGGAAACTGTTAAAGTGCCAGTCTTCCAATTGCAGTCATTGGGAGTGCAAGATGCAATGGAGGGGTGGAATTATAATTTTCTCTAATATGTAGTACTTCATCTGTACATGCGTCAAAAACGTAAAATGAAAGAAGTGTTGATTTATTTATTTTATGATACACGAACATTCTATGACAATGAAGTTACTTCCGTATCTCAAATTTTTGGGTAGCGATTTGCAAATTCGTGTTACCAGAACAATTGTAATGTAGAACTCACCTGCAATTGAAGAATACTTTATTGCATTCTTCATATGCATCATGAATGATGGGAAGACATGTGGGAATCAGAAGGGAATTGGTCTAAGTAGAATAGATGGTCCTCTAACCAGCTGAAAGTACAAATGTGACTGATCCAATTTATTTCAAAAAGCAAAATGCTGGAAGAAGTCAATTGGTTAGGTAGGTTTTATAAAGAGAAAATAAATGTCAACACTCTGGATCAAGTCCAAATGAAGAGTTTTGTCTTGAATTGACAATTATCTGTGAATGATGCCTCACTTACAGAGTTCCTCCACCATTTTGTTAATAGTCCTAGTTCAGTCTCTTGTCCTATATATTTCTGGTTTACAATAACCTTGGGTTTTGAAGGTAGGGTAATTGGCAATGGCAATGCCATGGCAAGTTAGATAGACTTTTACTTGCTGGAACTACTAAGCACTTACATATGTGAATATAACTTAAAACTTCCTGGCCCAAGATTGTCTTGCTGAAAATAGGTCTGGGCACAATGTCGTGCATGTGCTGCTTAGGCCCAAATGCGAAAGGACATCAGAAAAAAGAAATGTATGCTTAAGGCTATTGCCTCCTTGAAGATCAATAGCTTGTAAATTTTGAAGATTGAGTCTCTTTCATGTTATTCTATACCTTTTGATGTACAATTGAGCCCAAATTACTTCTACTAAAGTAAGGCAACAAAAAGTATTTTGGAGACAGAGTATGATTTATTGACACTAATATTTATCACATTTAATGTTATGGGATGACCAGGAAACTGATAGTTAATAAGTTGGTTAATACTGCAATGCTGGATTATGTCATAGTGATTTAGGTATGAAGTTCTTAGGCAGTTTGCTTCTTCTTAAAATGTCAGCATGTGCAGTGAGCTACAAAATTTATATTGACTAAATACCCAAGCATCAATAGTTTAATACAAATAGAAATATCAGTCTTACTTTTTCGTGTTGTGCCCATATTTTTCTGCATTTATGATTTTGACATTGGTGTGCTCTGAAGTTTTGTTCCTCAGCTCAGATTTGAAGTATTAAGTTGGATCTGTTACCTACTGCGCCACTACATTTGATGCAAGTATTACAAGAAATTGAAAAAAAAAGAGAAAATGGTAGAACTGAGATGAAGTAATATTGGCCTAATTGTCCTTGAAGCTATTGATGGTTAGGTAACTTTAACAGTATTTCAGGAATGAAACTTATTCATGATGAAAGCTTTCACTAGGAATGTGATACAAAGTGAACCCCTATCTATTTAACCGAATGTAGGATGCACACAAAATAATGATTTCACCTTGTTGTCATGACTGCAGCATTCAGCCGGAACTAACAGCTTCATTTACTGAATCATGTATTGCCTTAATGCAGAGCACTAGCTGAAACTAGTTAATGCTGACACAAGCATGCATCATCAATGTGGAGGTGCAGATCTTTTTCCCATTGTCATTCAGCTGAGAGAAAGCAAATAAAGTCATCCATGCAAGGGCACAAGAAGTGCCCCAGGCCCATTCAGTGTATCAGGGAGGATGTCACATTGCAAAACAACACCATAAATGAAGTGCAAAGGACATTGATCCTCCAGGTCCTTACCTGTGTGGTGAAGGTCAGAAAAGTCACTGAAAACTGCAACATTAATCTCAAATACTGTACACTTCCCATCATTCCTCAATCAAAAACACTTATCAATCATTGTACCTGATGCACCATCAATAACTCTCTCAGATGTAAAGGTGAGATATCGGCTTATATTGACTGGAAGAAGGAACAAGCAGTGGTTGACCACCATACTACATCCTGGAGACTGAGAGGCCGGGCTCAGGCCTTAATCGCCTTTATACAGGGGTCTGTGGGAGGAGCCACAGGAGCAGTCAGCAGGGGGCGTGTCCAGACAGGTATATGTAGTTCACCACATTCACCCCCCCCCCCCTTTGTTTTAAAAGAGAGTCCCCATGGGGCAAAGTTTCTTACAAGTATATTTACAGGTTAAGTCTATCAGGTGGTCGAATCTGTCGCTGCGATCTACGTAGCACCGGCTGTGATTGCACAGGTGCCGGTGGTGATTGCACCGGAGATGGTGGTTGTGCTGGTTGCGGCCTAACTGGAGGTGTCAGCCCACTAGGCGTCAGTGATCCCTCACGCATGTGCGAGGCACCTGGTATATACGTGTACGAGACGCCCGGTATAGGAGTGTCGTGAGGAGTCTGTGTAGGGCTCAGTGTGTGCGGTGTCACCTCGGGTATAGGGTTCATAGTTACCATGCAGTGTTTGGGGTAGTGATCTGCTGCTCCTGCGGGCGCCAGGTCACGGACGGAGACCGTGTCCTCCCGCCCATCAGGTAAGACCACATAGGCATACTGGGGGTTTGCATGTAGAAGGTGAACCCTCTCGACCATCGGGAAGTAATTATTACTCCTCACATGTTTCTGGAGCAGCACTGGCCCTAGGGATGTCAGCCAAGCTGGTAGGGTGGTCCCAGTGGCAGACTTCCTGGGAAAAGAGAATAGGCGTTCATGAGGGGTGGCATTGGTGGACGTACATAACAGAGAGTGGATAGAGTGCAGTGCCTCAGGGAGGACCTCCTGCCATCGAGAGACCCCCAACCCTTTTGACTTAAGGGCTAAAAGTGTGGCCTTCCACACTGTGGCATTCTCCCTCTCCACCTGTCCATTTCCCCGGGGATTAGAACTCATGGTCCTACTAGTAGCAATGCCCCTAGCCAGCAGGTACCGGCGCAGCTCGTCACTCATAAAGGAGGACCCTCTATCACTGTGGATATAGCAGGGATATCCGAACAGAGTGAAGATCTGGCACAGAGCTTTTATGACGGACATGGTAGTGGTGTCGGGGCAGGAGATGGCAAAGGGGAACCACGAGTACTCGTCGATAATGTTGAGAAAGTAGACATTGCGGTTGGTGGAGGGAAGGGGGCCCTTAAAGTCAACACTCAGTTGCTCAAAGTGGCGGGTGGCCTTGATAAGTTGCGCCATTACAGGACGGTAGAAGTGCGGTTTGCACTCTGCGCAGACTTGGCAGTCCCTGGTCATCGTCCTGATGTCCTCCAGGGAGTACGGCAGGTTCCAGGCTTTCACAAAATGGTAAAATCGGGTGACCCCCGGATGGCAAAGATGTGCATGGCAAAGATATAGCTGGTTGAGCTGTGCGCTGGCACACGCTCCCCGGGATAGGGCATCAGGGGGCTCATTGAGCCTTCCAGGCCGGTACAGGATATCATAGTTGTAGGTGGAGAGTTCTATTCTCCACCTCAATTTTACCATTTTTGATTTTGCCCCGCTGTTGGTTGCTGAACATGAACGCAACTGAGCGCTGGTCGGTCAGCAATGTGAACCTTTTGCCGGCGAGATAGTGCCTCCAGTGCCTAATAGCTTCCACTATGGCCTGGGCTTCTTTCTCCACCGCGAAGTGCCGAAGTTCAGAGCCTTGAAGGGTACAAGAAAAGAATGCTACTGGCCTGCCTTCCTGATTGAGGGTAGCAGCAAGCGCGGAATCGGAGGCGTCACTCTCTACTTGGAAGGGAATGGTCTCGTCCACTGCATGCATCATTGCTTTGGCAATGTCGCCTTTAATGCAGCAGAAGGCCGCGCAGGCCTCGGCAGAGAGGGGAAAAGTGGTAGACTTGACCAAGGGGGCGGGCCTTGTCTGCGTAATGGGAGACCCATTGGGCGTAATAGGAAAAGAAGCCTAGGCACCGTCTGAGGGCTATGAGAGTGATGGGAAGAGGGAGTTCTAACAGGGAGCGCATACAGTCAGGATCAGGGCCAATGACCCCGTTCTCCACGACATACCCAAGGATAGCGAGTCGGGTGGTTCCGAACACACACTTGTCCCTATTATAAGTAAGGTTCAGGGCTTCGGCCACTTGGAAAAAATCATTGGAGGTTGTTGTTGTAATCTGGCCAAATTGACCACAGATGGTGATGTTATCCAGATAAGGAAATGTGGCCTTCAGTTGGCACTGGTCCACCATCTGATCCATTTCCCTCTGGAAGACAGAGACACCATTTGTGACACCAAATGGGACACACAGGAAGTGATAGAGCCTGCTGCCCGCCTCGAAGGTGGTGTAGGGGCGGTCCTCTGGGCGGGTGGGGAGCTGGTGATAAGCGAATTTCAGATCTATTGTCGAGTACACCCTGTACTGAGCTATCTGGTTGACCATATCCGTGATGCGGGGTAGGGGGTACGCGTCAAGCTGCGTGAACCTATTGATGGTTTGACTATAGTCCACCACCATCCTATTTTTCTGCCCAGTCCGAACAACAACCACCTGGGCCCTCCAAGGGCTTGTGCTTGGCTCAATGATCCCCTCCCTGAGCAGCCGCTGCACCTCTGACTGAATGAAGGCCCTGTCCCCCGCGCTGTACCTCCTGCTTTTAGTTGCCACAGGCTTACAGTCAGGGGTCAGGTTGGCGAACAGCGGTGGGGGAGGGATCTTGAGGGTGGAAAGGCTGCAAGTGGTGTCAGTAGCGCAGCTGTCGGCATGGTGCTGGGTGCGATGTGTGGTTCGGTGTGTGTGAGTGTGGTCAGTAGCGGGGTATATGATGAAGTCCCACAAAACTGAGGATTCCTGACAGTGAGTGGTGGGAGGGGCCCATCATATGCCATAGTCACACTTTCGAGGTGGCTCTGGAAGTCCAGCCCCAATAGTACAGGTGCGCACAGTTGAGGCATGACCAGTAGCACAAAGTTCTGATATTCTGTGCCCTGCACCACCAATGTCACTACACAACCCACCTGGATGTCTGTGGAATACGACCCAGAAGCCAAGGTGACCCTTTGGCTTACCGGCCGTGTCATGAGTCCACAGTGTTGCACTGTGTCCGGGTCAATAAAACTCTCAGTGCTGTCTGTGTCAAACAGGCAGCTAGTCCTGTGCCCCTCCACCAGGATGTCCATCATTGACCTTGCAAGCTGGTGTGGGGCGCTTTGGTCGAGGGTTACGGAGGCCAGAGTTGAACTGCCGTCTTGGTGCCCGGTAAGCACCGGTGGGTCGGGGGCGGGGCATGTTGACGCCGACAAAGATGGCTACCCACATCCGGGCAGGCAAGATGGTGGCCCCCATGCCTCACATGCAGGGCTGCCCGACCCCGCTCATGGTTTAGACTTACAGACCTTGGTGAAATGGCCCTTCTTCCCGCAGCTGGAGCTGGTCACTTCTCGGGCCGGGCAGTGTTTTCGGGGGTGCTTTTCAAGTCCACAGAAGTAACACTGCGTGGGCTTTTGACTGGCCGCAGCTGTGGTCGGGTTCGGGGAGTTCGTGGAATCGCGACTGGCAGCGGCATTGGTGAATTCGCTCGCGGGAACCGGCGGCGGTGGGGTCTGAGGCGTCCACGGGACCGGCGGGGGATTGCGCGGCTGGACAGCATCAGCGTTGTGCAGAGCAGCCTCCAGCGTGTCGGCCGTCTCGATCGCCAAGCGTAAGGTAAGATTGGCATTTTCCAGCAGTCACTGACGCACATACACTGACCTGATTCCTGTAACAAAGGTGTCTTGTACCAAGAGTTCCCCATGCTGTTCCGCCGTGAGAGTTTTGCAGTCACAAGTTCAGACGAGTGTCTGTAGGGCTCGGAGAAACTGGGCGCTCGATTCTCCAAGCCACTGTCATTGTGTAGCTAAGCGATGTCTTGCGTAGACGGTGTTCACCGGCTGCAGGTACTGTCTTTTGAGGGTGTCCAGTGCCCCTTCGTAGGTCGACAGGCCCCTGATAAGTGAGTAAACTTTCGGGGTGACCCTCAAGAGGAGAATTCGGTGCATAACAGTGGGTTCAGTTGCACTCACCTCCTCTAAGTATGATTGGAAGCATGCAAGCCAAAGTTCAAAGGCAAGAGCTGCTTCAGGGTCTTGGGGGTCCAAATCCAATCTTTCCGGATGTAAAACGCTTTCCATGTTTTAAAACTTCCAGTCAATAAAATTGATGCACCATCGGCTTTTATTTACTGGAAGAAGGAACAAGCAGTGGTTGACCACCATACTACATCCTGGAGACAGAGAGGCCGGTCTCAGACCTCAATCGCCTTTATACAGGGGTCTGTTGGAGGAGTCCCAGGAGCAGTCAGCAGGGGGCGTGTCCAGACAGGTATATGTAGTTCACCACAGTACCAACATAACATTCCTAGATCTTGCCCTCCATTGTTAGATGCATACCACATACTACAGTCCACACACTACCTGTCATTCAGTTATGGCAGGTACATCACCAAGGCAAATTGTCAGACATGAACACATTCCTGTTTTCATTCCTTGCAGGATGAAATGTTTTCGGCAACAGCAGTGTGGCAAAAGACAAACCTTCACTTATTGATTCGCTTTGTGGAACACAGAGCACTGATCATTTTCAGTGTGACTATTACAGACTCCATGATCAGTGACAGCAGAAGGATCTTTCAAAATCATAGAAGGCTTTTGTTTAATCCATCTTTTGAAATTCCACACTCTCTCAATAATCTCCTCTAATTCACTAACTCTAGACTTGTACCTTTTATTTATGTTCAGCATGAATCCAGTCTTCTGCCTCCGTTCTTAGAGTGAGGAACTCCTACAAGGGCTGGATGCTGCGACTGTGGAAGGGAGCAGAGAGTGGATATGGCTGGAGTGACTTCATGTCAATTAGATGGTAACTTCTTGGTGGCTCTAGTGCAGTCTCCAGCAAGGTGATGAATAAGGTTAGCCCAAATAGCTGCTCTTATAATCACTAAAGTGTCACACATGTTTGCACCATGGGGTATAGATGAGGTCATCTGATGCCCAACAGCCATTACAGTGGCATATTGGCTGTTACTAGATTGGAAGCCAGAGGTTTGGACCATTGGCCTTCAGAAGAGTTCAACTCCTAGCACAGTAACGGCAGAATTTGTATTCAAGGATTAAGGCTTAGAATTGTTTTTTTTTAAGAATGCAAATTCTTCACTACAGTAGTACAAAGCTCAAACATTGTCAAAACTGAATTATCTATATTAATAATGTCATTCAGGAAAAGAAATCTATTATCCTTAGATAGATGAATCTATATATAAACATAGACCTGCAAAATAGTTGATTGTTAATTCTCTCGTCAATTCAGGAACTAATGGATATGGTCAATAATTTTTTCATTGGCAACAACATCTGCATACCTTGACTGAGTAAATAAAACATTCACATGTTAAAAAGTTTAGGTAGATGATCAAGTCATAGACAAGTCTGCCTCAGGAGCCAACGTGGTATGTATATATTAACGTGAGAAAGTCTGCAGTTGCTGGAAATCCAAAGCAACACACACAAAATGCTGGAGGAACTTGGCAAGTCAGGCAGCATCTTTTGGCATCTTCCCCCTTCCTTACCAGTCTTGGCCCGAAGTGACAACTGCATATTCATTTCCACAGTTGCTGCTGGACTTGCTGAGTTCCTCCGGCATTCCGTTTGTGTATCGGTTTTGTATGGTATCAATTAAGATGCTTTACATATATCCTGCCACCCATGATTTAATGGTAGGTGTCACACTTCCATAACGTATGGGTGATAATGATAAGCAAGTTGTGAATTTTGCAGCTGCAGACACACTACTACCCAATGAAGAACAGGAACGTGCCGTGTGGTGGGTGGACAGGAAGTGAAGTAACCTCTTCTGTTCCTGATTATGTTATGGACTCAAGCATAATTCAAGCGGAAATTAGTACTGGAAAATAAAAGAATATTCTGTTGGTGGAAGTCAAAAATATGGAAATCAAACACAGAAAATGTTGAAAACAACTCAGCAGATCTGGCAGCATTCAAAGACAGATGAAGAGTTGACGTTTCACGTGGAAGGCCTTCTGATAGTCTTGTTTATTATGAATATAATTATCAGCAATTTTGCAGGTTAAAGATCCTTCATCTGAAATCTTAGACTTCTGAGGTGTTCTGTCGATGACAGAAGGTGTGCTCTAAAAATGCGGAATTACTATAAGATGGTGAGTGACATGGAACGGGATTTACAGGCGATGGTATACCTACAGTATGTTCCTACTACCTTTACCTTACGCCTGTTAAACTTGGAGGAGTCTCTGCCATCGACCTTCATTAATTTGAAGTTATCATCAGTAAATATATTCTGATGCAAGTGAGCATCTGGTCAGTCATAACAGTGCTCAATGGCAAGAAGAAAAAGTGGTTTGTCTTCCTCATATTGCAAAATGTCATTTGATACTTGTTTTGTACAAATATTACTTCCATATATAAGCCCAAGGCTGAACAGCATCCAGGTCTTGTTGCTGCAAATATGCACAAACTCATTACCTAGAAAAATAGCAGATAGAACTCAATTCATTTATGTATGAGGTGTTGCATTTGGAAGCAGAATCAGGTTTATCATCACTGTCTTATGCGACATGAAATTTATTATTTTGTGGCAGTATAGTCATAAAATTACAAAATAGATAGAGTGCAACAACAGGTAGTATCTAAGTATATAGTAGCACTTACCTTTTGGAGTCAGGAGGTGACTTACATAGTTGTAGCACAAACAAGGGAAAATCTGCAGATGCTGGAAATCCAAGCAGCACACACAAAGTACTGGAGGGACGTAGCAGGTCAGATACATAAGAACATAAGAGATAGATGCAGGAGTAGGCCATCCGGCCCATCGAGCCTGCCCTGCCATTCAATAAGATCATGGCTGATCTGTCTGTAAACTCAGCTCCATCTACCTGCCTTTTCCACATAACCCTTAATTCCTTTACTATGAAAAAACTATCTAGCTGTATCTTAAATACA
Source organism: Hypanus sabinus (assembly GCF_030144855.1). Lineage (NCBI taxonomy): Eukaryota > Metazoa > Chordata > Chondrichthyes > Myliobatiformes > Dasyatidae > Hypanus > Hypanus sabinus. The sequence goes on along the minus strand of NC_082713.1, from coordinate 66,000,128 downwards.
TTTAGTGAAGAAGTCTGAACTGCTTCCCTGAGCAGAGAATTCCACAGATTTACCAGTCTCTGCAGAAAACAGTTTCTCCTCATCTCTGTCCTAAATCTTCTCCCCTAAATCTTAAGGCAATGTCCCTTAGTTCTAGTCTCACCTACCAATGGAAACAACTTTCCTTCTTCTATCTTATCTATCCCTTTCAAAGTTTTGTATGTTTCTATAAGATCCCCTCTCATTCTTCTGAACTCCAGAGAATATAGCCCTAGGTGACTCAATGTCTCCTCATAGGTTAACCCCTTCATCTCTGGAATCAACCTGGTGAACCTTCTCTGCACTGCCTCCAAAGCCAGTATCTCCTTTCTCAAGTATGGAGACCAGAACTGCACACAGTACTCCAGATGCAGCCTCACCAGTGCCCTGTATAAACACAACATGACGTCCCTGCTCTTGAATTCAATCCCTCTAGCAATAAAGGCCACCATTCCATTTGCCTTCTTACTAACCTGCAAGCCAACTTCTTGTGATTCATGAACAAGCACTCCCAAGTCCCTCTGCACAACAGCATGCTGCAATGTTTCACCATTTAAATAATAATCTGCTCTTCTATTATTCCTTCCAAAGTGGATGATCTTGCATTTACCAATGTTGTATTCTATCTGCCAGACCTTAGCCCACTTACCTAACCTATCTATATTCCTCTGCAGACTCTTCACATCCTCTGTGCAATTTGCTTTTCCATTCAGTTTAGGGTCATCAGCAAATTTTGCTACACTACTGTCAGTCTCCTCTTCCAAATCATCAATGTAAATAGTAAACAGTTGTGACACCCCACTCACCACCGACTGCCAACTGGAGAAAAACCCATATATACCCAGCTCTTTGCCTTCTATTGGTTAACCAATCCGCTATCCACCATTACACTTCCTCCAACTCCATTCATCCGTACCTTATTTATAAGTCTCTTGAGCAGAACCTTATCGAATGCCTTCTGGAAATCCAAGTATACAACATCCACCTGTTCCCCTCTATCCACTGCACTCATTATGTCCTCAAAGAACTCCAGTAAGTTTGTCAAACAGGACCTGCCCTTTCTGAATCCATGCTGCATCTGTCTAATGGAACCAGTCCTTTCTAAATGTTTCACTATTTCTTCCTTAGTGACAGCTACAAGCAATTTCCTGACCACAGATGTTAAGCTAACTGGCCTATAGTTACCTGTCTTTTGCTTTCATCCTTTTTTAAAAAGTGGCTTGACATTTGCTGTCTTGCAATCCACTGGGACCTGCCTAGCGAGTTTTGGTAAATGATTACCATGCATCTACTATAACCAAGTGGCATCTATGAAAAAGAGTATAGTCAATGTTTCAGGCTGAGACCCTTCATCAGGACTGAGTATTTAAAAAAAAAATGAGGAGTCAGAGTTAGAAGGTGTGGGGAGGGGAGGAAGAAACATAAGGTGATAGGTGAAACTGGGAGGGGGAGGGTTGAAGTAAAGAGCTGGGTAGTTGATTGGTGGAAGAGACAGGGCTGGAGAAGGGGCAATCTAATAGGAGAGGACAGAGAAAGAAAGGAAAAAGGTTATCGAAGAAAGAAAAGGGGGAGAAGCACCAGAGGGGGCTGATGGGTAAGTAGGGCAATAATGTGAAAGGGAAAAGAGAATGGGAAAGGTTGAAGGTGGGACATTACTGGAAGTTAGAGAAGTTGATGTTCATGCCATTAGTTTGGAGGCTAATCAGACAGAATTTAAGCAAGTTGCCATGGCATGTAGATTGGCTAACATAACACAAAAACTGCCTAGACACCACAGCTGCACGATGGTGGATCCTGTAAAGGCCTGATCTATGGTCCCGCAGGATGATTGGGACCCAGGTACTTGGGAGACGGATGTCTGATATAATAATGATTTGGATGAGGATGGAAATAATGTAATTGATGCATGCCCCCTCAGAAGTAAAAGTTAAAGGGGAGCACAGGAACACTGATAGAAACATAGAAACATAGAAAATAGGTGCAGGAGTAGGCCCTTCGGCCCTTCAAGCCTGCACTGCCATTCAGTATGATCATGGCTGATCATCCAACTCAGAACCCTGTACCTGCTTTCTCTCCATATCCCCGATCATACAGCTTGAGTTTGATGAACAAACTCAAGCTGTAATGGCTGTCCCTCCCACCACAGAGATCACTGTCTGTAACTGCAGTACCAGCAAGTGACAGGATGTAGTCCAAAAGCCGCAGCAGTGGTCGGGGGAAACTCTTGCACAGGTGGCCCTGTCACCTGTGGGATTTAGGAGCCTCCCAAATTTTTTTTTAATGTGCATAAACTGATTCAGTTTGGGTTATTAAAGTTGGACCCATTGGTCCTGGCTGCGTTGTGGGATGGTCAGTCTGATGTTGCTCACAGCACCCTGTGCTCCCTACACTGCTCTTTTGAATTGGAATGTGCATTCTCATCCCTAGAACCCCTCCTGGAGGCTGTTTCATGGCTCCATGATATGGCAACACAATCTGCTATTTATAATAATAATGCCTTGAACAGCCCTGAGGCTGTTCCCTTTCCCCTTGGATGGATGGAATGGGGACCCTGATGGTGGAGACGAGTCTTGCTGGCTCTGTTAGGACTTGCTGAGGGTCCAGCTGTTGCAGAGACTAACAGTCTATTGGCCTAACTTGAAAGGATCATGTTGATTGGGTATGGGCGCAGCTTAAGCTGCTTTTAAATCCCGGCAGCAGCATGGGCGTTCTGAGCACATGAAGAATGGAACTAGGACTGCCACAAATCAGCCTCTGCAGTTGGAATCAAAGAGCACCTCTTACCATCTTAGAAAATAAATCTTTTTATTCCTGCTGAGGGCAGGGTTGGAGAAGGAAAACATTGACAGTGTATCTACTGTATCTACTGTTGTTCTTCATGTGTTATACCATGAACGTTATGACCTAGGTGGGTTGCATTTGATAGCCCAGGCAAAGGGACTGGTCACCCTTCCAGTCCCTACACCGGAATGTAATGTTAATCCCAAAATGCAGGACATTCCCCATTTATATCTGGACTTGGCTGAATTGGAGCCTGGATAGCGGTTACTCTACCTGTCACCTAGGGGTATGGACAGGGCTCTGTTTAAGGGCAACTCATATTCCCAGTGTCCCAGAGGGAGACCTGAGGCCATATGTAACTATTATCTTTTGATGGTCACATGGCAAAAGGCAGTGGCAAATCACCCTGGTGGACACTGGGGCTGAGGTTGCCTTTTAAATGGGAATCTGGATGTATGTACAGGGGAGCAAGTGTGCATTCACAGATACGGGGGATTGGTCACAGATGCTGTATGAACAAAGATCTGTCTCACTACTGGTGAGGGGCCTCCTCAGTCTGTCCCGGTGCTCATCTCCCATGTACATTTTTGCGAATTTACATGGTTTCAGGAGCTTCTATCATGACAACCTTTGGCAAATTTGCTTTTGTTATTAGGAAGGTGTCTATTCTGGTTTGAAAGGCAAAATGGGAATCTGTCTTCATACCCTTGCCATTGCAAATAGCAGTTGCCAAGCAATATTATCTCCCAGGAGGACATAAGGAAATTGATGGGACTGTCAAGTCCTTTTCAAATCTGGGGGTTCTTTGTCCTGCCTCATCTCTTCATAATAGCCCTGTTTGGCCAATTTGGAAACCTGATGGCTCATGATGTATGACCAGCGATTGTTGCCATTTAAATCAATTTACCCCTCCTCTGGCCACAGCTGTTACAGTTGTTGTGACCATGATTGAGGATCTTTCTAGTGAGACTGACAGTTATGCTGCTATTGACTTGGCTAATGCTTACTTCTCCATCCCTACTGCTGAGCAGACCCAAGATCAGCTTGCTTGTACATCAGACCACCTTCAGAGCATCTTTACAAAGGAACAGGTATGCAGACCTTTGATTTACCGTAGTGTGCTGGCATGGGATTTGTGTGAATGTGTCCTATCCCCCAGCATTACAGTAGCTCACTAAATAGTGTTACGAACCCCGTAACTGGGGGTCTTACCAGCAAAGATAGTAGCCGTTGAAGTCTGATGATACTATTTTTAACAGTATTTATTAGTAAAAACCCACAAAAATAATATCAATGCAAATATACAGATAATATACGTCATCAATACTAAACCTAAAAGTGCGGGTATAATAATCATCAATAAGAAATAAGCTCTATCGTTGTCTAGGGGATAGTGAATTGTCCGATGGAAATATAAAGTTCAGTTCAGTTCATACAGGCTGCAGTCGTTGCTGATCACCGTGTGGCAATTGTTGGAGAGAGAGAGAGAGAGAGAAACTTGCTGACTTTCCTTGTTACGATCTTGATCCATATCCGTCCTTTAGCTAGACCATTCCATGGAGGACTTGTCACCCAGGCAAGGGTGGACATACACACAAGCCCCCACCCGTCTCGTAGTGTCTCTCCTGGTGTGTCTGAGGGGTGATCCCCAGACCCTACTTTTATCCTCACTCACGGGGTCTCAGGTGTCAATCAGGTTGGGATGATGCAATCCCTCAACCAGACCACTCTGGTTGTCCCCTGAGGGGTTTCAATGAATAGTACAGTACTCAATACACAATTCCTTCTCCAAGAGACAATAGCAGTAATCAGTGGTTCCGTTCACTTTTGTTAGAAGGAGACATTCCACTTTTTGTGTATTCCTGCATTGTTAATAACAACTGCCTTTTCTGTTATCCTACGTCTCTCTCACATCACTGACATAATGTGTATCTCTCTCATTTCCTGGATATCAGACCCGAAATAATAGTGATCTTGCGATTCTCAAAAAGGGGAGGGGCGGGCATTGGCGATTCTGTACCCTTCTGCCCATCAGATTTGCTCCTCATTCATAACAATAGATGATATGCGATTGCAGGAATCCTGTAGGAGCTTTCTGAAGCCCCTGATTGCTCACAGGCGATCAAAGGTATGAGAGATTAACCCCAAACAAATATAGGGCCCAGCTAAGACTGTTCGTTTTCTGGGAATACAATGGACTGAAGGTGATTGGGTAATTCCCAACAAGGTTATAAATAAGATCCTAGAGGTAGCACACCCTATGAGAAAACAAGAAGCTCAATGCTTTGTTGGCCTTTTGGGATACCGGTGCTGCCACATACCCCACTTGACTATGCCTCTCATTCTGACCAGAAAGAAATTTAGTTTTGTATGGGTTCCTGAACAACAATCAGCTTTGGAGGCTGCAAAGCAAGCCATCTCCACAGCCTTACCCCAGTCTCCTCAATGAGGGGACTTTTCCTTTGAACTGTGAGTTTCTGTTGAAGATGATATGTCTGTTTGGAGCCTGTGGCAGAAGTGTAGAGGAAAGAATATCCCTCTGAGGTTCTGGTCCCAAATTCCCCTGATGCTGCCACCAGGTGCATTGTACTTGAGAAACAACTTCTTGACTGCTATGGAGTTTTATTGGAGACTGGATTCTCTCATCTTTCTTTCCCCTTCCCATTATAACATTCCTTCTCAGGCATACTCACCCAAAAGGGAGTGTGTGCTCAGCAGAGTTCAATTGTCAACTGGAAGTGGTACATTTCTGAACAAGCATTGAAGGGACCAGATAGAATTAATAAAATACATGAACTGGTTACTGGAAGCTTGGTGAGAAAGGTCAAGGGCTGGAGAAGAAGGAATCTGATATGAGAGGATAGTGGACCAGAGGAGAAAGGGAAGGATGATGGAACTCAGAAGGAAGTAACAGGCAGGTGAGAAGAAGTTAAAAGGTCAGAGTGTGGAATAGAGGAAGGGATGGGGGTATTTGTTTACTGGACGGAGATATCAATATCCATGCCATCAGGTTGGAAGCTACTTAGGCAGATTATAAGGTCGTGTTCCTCCATCTGAGGGTGGCCTCATTTTGGCACAAAATGGTCTACTCTCCTTTCCTATCAGATTACCTCTTCTCTAGGCCTTGACTTTTCTCACCAGTCTGGCTACACCTATCACCTTCCAGCTGACATCTTTTCCTCCCCCCCCCCCCCCACTTTTGTTTATTCTGACATCTTTGCCCTTTCTTCTCAGTCCTGAAGAAGGGTCTCAGCCCAAAATCTCAACTATCTATTCGTTTCCATACATGCTGCCTGACCTGCCAAGGTCCTCCTGCATTTTGTGTGTGTTGCTTTGCATATAATGTACTGTACATCTTTTCGCAAAACAATAATACCATTTTCACAAATCACAAGATTACCAATGGCTTGCTAATTCTCAGAAGAACTCTGATATCCAATAAAACACAAGAGAAGCAAGCATTGAAACAGAAGGAAGCAACATTCTGGCAGGAATCTTTGAAGATAAAAGTGGAGAGATAGTAAGAAATGTATTCATTCTCTCAGTCAGTTTACACTTATCATAGGCACAGGGATGGGTCTGATCTTGTACCATACCCAGCATCCCATATATATATTTTCTTGTCAGTCAGCTATAATCTCACCCCCCAATGGAGGGGAAGACAGTTATGTCACAAACACTTTACTCCTCCCCCTTGTAGAACTAAATCTGCTCATTATCAACGTGTTCATTGGTCCCATTTGGAACAAAAGATTGTCTTGTCATTATCAAAAAGAGGGCCTCCATTCAAGGGGTGGTTGATTAAATTAAATAAAGCATGGGGAAGGACAGGTAACCATCCAGATAAGGTCTGTGCAGGAATAAGTAAACAAATTTGTGGTTTTAATAGGCCATTCATTCATTCAATCAGACCACTGGCTTGAGGATAATGGGGGACGCAGAAATCCCACCATACACTGTGAGAGACAGCCCACCATTGTACCCTGGAACCCAAGAAGTGATAATCATATTAGATTGAATTTCAAGGAGATCACCATACACAGAACCAAAATGTACTAATCCACAAAGTGTACCATCCTGATTAGCTTTAACAGTAAGTGTTGCCTTCAACAGACCAGAATAAATGTCCACCATAATAAGGAGGTACTGAAATCACTTCTGTAAAGGAATTGGTCCGACATAATCAATTTGCCAAATCTGAGCAGGTGCACACCCACTGTAAACTGCAGGCAAGGGTTGTTATAAAAGTTACCGATCTTTAATTTCTAAACATAGCCCACAATTCCCTACCACTATAGCGGTGGGAAGGATTAATCAAATATATCTAGACCACTCCACAGTATCCTGGATCTTCGAATTGCAGGGTACAAGAGTGGGCTGCCTTTAATGGTGTATAGTGGGTCTTCCATGTCCCTTATCCTCAGGCCAGTCGTCTGATTGAACCAATGAATGACTAAAAGACTCATGGGCCCACTGAGCAATTACGCAATAAAAGTATTTAAGGCCGAGGGCTAGATGTCACCGTGTCAACTCAAAAGAATTTGTCATCTGTGTTGTTAAATCTCATTGTAGCAAATCATCTTTCAAATTGGGCATCAACATAGTAACTGGAATGGTAACGTGGTGGTCAGCTCCAAATGCCCTTCCATAACTCTGCTCCCCATAAGGGGGTGCACCACCATCATGCAAGACTGCTGGTTCACTGGGCCAACCAGAGAGCAGGTCCTTCAGCAACAGTCCAGGAATTGGTATAAAAATGGGTTTCTTGGTTTCATGCATGATGACAGTATACACTGCTACGAGCTCTGCAAATTGACTTGACTTGACCCAGCAGAGAACCGGTTGAGTCAATGTGTTTAAAGGCAGCAGCCTTCTAAAAACAATTACTGTTCTTCCATATCACAGAGCAGACAGTGAACCAGGTGTGCTGCTGAGCAGGAGTCAGAAGATTAAGGTTACACTCACACCCCACAACATGCGAGACTTTGACAGGAGTAGCTGCAGGGATGACATAGCACCTTCCAGATAGCCTCAGTCCTTCGGACCCATATTTTTATTCTGGCATCTTCCCCCTTCTAAGACTTCAAGAAGGGTCTCTGCTCAAAACATCAACTAGCTATTAACTTCCATAGATGAATAGTCTTTTCTGCTGAGTTTCTCAAAGATTTTGAGTATGTTGCTTTGGATTTCCAGCAACTGCAGACTTTCCCGTGTTTATGATTCAGTACACAAAATGATATGTGCTAATTGGAGGCTTCTAATTGTGAGTGAATGTTGTAAACCTAGGGTGCCTGGCCTTTTACGACTTTTTTCCTTGAAATAAGTAAAGTGCCAAATTGATAGTAATTTGACTCTTGCATTCCTGATCACAATGTAGTGTTTGTAAATCTTACTCATTCTGTTCAAATCATCAACAAGATATTGTTAATTCATCTCCCCCAAAGAATGAGAAAATACTGTATATTTTAACGTGAATGTTGAGGATAATCCTAGGATTTGTGTAATTTCTCATATTTTAATAATCATGATAATATTAGTTTTAATCATCCAATTGATATTAATATGTATTCATTGTTTTAAACAGAAGGAAACATTCTATGTGTCTTTGACCTACCATGCATACAGGGGCGGTTGGCATCATTTCGGTTTTGTAAAACATTGGATGAATATCTGGAAGGTCAAAGTGACAATTTAGCTGTTTCTGATCTTGTCACATGTGGGGTCTGTTAGTGGGTAATGTTTGTGCAGTGTCTGTACAAGGCAAACGCTCTGGGTCTGTTAATGTCTGTAAAAGTTTGTTCATAGGAGCTGGATTCCTTCTTAGTCTCAGGTACCATTAAAGTGCGAATGCCTATCAAATACTTTGGGGTTATAGCTCGTGGTTCGACTAGTAGCAATGCCCCTAGCCAGCAGGTACTGGCACAGCTCGTCACTCATAAAGGAGGACCCTCTATCACTTCCTGCGCATCCCATTTGGTGTCACAAATGGTGTCTCGGTCTTCCAGAGGGAAATGGACCTGATAGTGGACCAGTACCAACTGAAGGCCACATTTCCCTATCTGGATAACATCACCATCTGTGGTCACAACTGGCCGGATCTCAACGCCAACCTCCAATGATTTTTCCAAGTGACCAAAGCCCTGAACCTTACTTATAACAGGGACAAGTGTGTGATTGGAACCACCCGACTTGGGTATGTCGTGGAGAACGGGGTCATTGGCCCTAATCCCAACCATATGCGCCCCCTGTTAGAACTCCCTCTTCCCACCACTCTCAGAGCCCTCAGACAGTGCCTGGGCTTCTTTTCCTATTACGCCCAATGGGTCCCTCATTACACAGACAAGGCCTGCCCCGGTCAAGTCTACCACTTTTCCCCTCTCTGCCGAGGCCCGCGTGGTCTTCAGCCGCATTAAAGGGGACATTGCCAAAGCAACGATGCATGCGGTGGACGAGACCATTCCCTTCCAAGTAGAGAGTGACGCCTCCGATTTCACTCTGGCTGCTACCCTCAATCAGGCAGGAAGGCCGTAGCATTCTTTTCTCGTACCCTTCAAGACTCTGAACTTCGGCATTCTGCGGTGGAGAAAGAAGCCCAGGCCATAGTGGAAGCTATTACACACTGGAGGCACTATCTTGCTGGCAAAAGGTTCACCTTGCTGACCGACCAGCGCTCAGTCGCGTTCATGTTCAGCAACCAACAGCGGGGCAAAATCAAAAATGATAAAATTTTGCAGTGGAGAATAGAACTCTCCACTTACAACTAAGATATCCTGTACCAGCCTGGAAGGCTCAATGAGCCCCCTGATGCCCTATCCCAGGGAGTGTGTGCCAGCGCACAGCTCAACCAGCTATAAGCCCTGCATGCACATCTTTGCCACCTGAGGGTCATCTGATTTTACCATTTCGTGAAAGCCTGGAACCTGCCGTACTCCCTTGAGGACATCAGGATGATGACCAGGGACTGCCAAGTCTGCACTGAGTGCAAAAAGCACTTCTACCATCCTGACAAGGTGCAACTTGTCAAGGCCACCCGCCCCTTTGAGCGACTGAGTGTTGACTTTAAGGGCACCCTTCCCTCCACCGACCGCAATGTCTACTTTCTCAACATTATCAACGAGTACTCACGGTTCCCCTTTGCCATCCCCTGCCCCGACACCACTGCCACATCTGTCATAAAAGCTCTGAGCCAGCTCTTCACTCTGTCTGTGGTTGTCAATTGCTGCTTGTTCTTTCTTCCAGCCAATAAAAGTCTATATCTCGCCTCACGTCTCAGAGAGTTATTGATGGTGCATCAATTTTATTGGCTGGAAGAAAGAACAAGCAGCAATTGACCACCACACTGCACCCTGGAGACTGAGGCTGGGGCGGTGTTTCCAATTGCCTTTATACTGGGGTCTGTGGGAGGAGCCACGGTCAGTGGGAGGAGCCCCAGGAGCAGTCAGCTGGGGGGGGGCGTGTCCAGACATTTATATGTAGTTCACCACAGATCCCTAATCACATATGGTTTGATCAGTTCCAACTTGATTTTCCAAATCTACCCCATGATTATCGTAACACTGCCCTTTAAACATTCCTTTACTAACTGCCATTGTAATTTCTAGCCCACAACCTGACTCCTGTATAGAGGCCTGTATATTTCCCATCAGGGTCTTTTTACTCTTGAAGTTTCTTAACTCTACCCTCAATGGTTCTATGTCACCTCTTCCTAAGGATTTGATTTCATTTTTTTTATATCAGCGGAGCCATGAACCCTTTCTGCCTTTCTGTCTGTCCTTTCTATACAATATGCATCCTTGGATGTTAAGCTCCCAACTGTAATCTTCTTTCAGCCACAACTCAGTGATGCCCACATCATAGTTGTCAATCTCCAGCTGCACCACAAAACCATCCACCTTACTTCATATGCTGTGTACATTAAAATATAACACCTTCAGTCCTGTATTCACTGCCCTTTTCACTATTGTCCCCCTGTTACACTGCAACTCATCCCACTAAGGGCAATTTTGTGCTGTTGTCTGCCAGTCCTTCCTGACAGTGTCACTACACATTGCCTCTGTTTGTAAACCAACTGTCCCATCCACAGCCCTCTCACCCTGTTTTCCACTCCCCTGCCAAAGCAGGTTAAATATTCCTCAGTAGTTCTAGCAACTGTTTTTGCTGCTTTACTCATATCTTTACTGCTATAATGCTGACGGCTTTCTTGCTGTATGGACTGTGGGCTATTGGATCCTTGCCTCCACCACTGATCAGTAGTCCTTCTTCCAATGAGTAAGCAATTATTTGATTGGAACTTTTCATTTGTGATCTTCAATAAAATCCGATGATAACAATTGTATTGAGCCACCATTGTATGGAAAGTAGAAATATTCCTTTTAATATTTTTGTGCAACCTTCTCAAACTCATTCAGCACGCTTGGATTGAACTTTATTTTTGTTCAGATGCACAAGTAAGCTATTATCTAGTCTTGTACAACTAACATCACAACTTCTTACAGTTTCTTTGAACAGCATTGACAGGTCGCTACATGGAACCAGCAGGATGCAGTAAGGAACGGATTGTGAAAGAAAATGAAGGCTGAAAAAAGCAGAAGAAGAAATTGAGAAAGAAAGACCACTCGAAGTTAAACTGCAGTAAAATAATTCAACAGTACTTGAAAAAGAGACACAAGACAGTTTTCATTAAAGCAGTTTTGAAGTGGTTTAATTTTCATCTTAATGAAGTGATATTTACTTTGCTGTATCAGTGGGTTTGACTTTGTTTCAAAGTCAGCAAACAAATGACTTCACTTCCATTTTGTTGAAAGACCAGCCTTTAACAAAAAAACTCCCAAGATTATCTGTGCTGTTACTAATGTGACACACTAGGTAGAAATGCAGTTACTGGGAACAATTTCAGCGGTTTTGCCTTTAGGTCAATTGCTTGTTCATCTGGACAGCTTTGCTTTAATTCTGAGGATGCTATTATTAAGGTATCTTCTCTGGCAGTTAAACTTAGGAGACATTTCTGTTTCAAATCATGGCACCAGTTACCTCTTAAAATCACCACAGGATTATCCTGCACACACTTATGCAATCTCAAGCTGGTTATATTCAGTACTTCTTTGAAAGCTACAGTTGTTATGTCTCAAACAGAGAAAACCTTCAGATGCTGGAAGTCCAAGAAACACACACAACATGCTGGAGGAACTCAGGAGGCCAGACATAATCCATGGAAAAGAGTGCAGTCGACATTTCGGGCCAAGACTCTGGTTGTTGAATCTGCTCATTTATTAACACCTGCAATTTCAGAGTTTCAGCAATTTCATACATTACCCATTTCCAACTTCACTAATTGTGTGAGATGATCCTATTCCAGTTTATCGAGTTGCAGTGCACTGTTCTTTGCAGCTGGATTGATATTAAATAGGAAAAATGAAATCCAGTGTTCTAAGCTTTAAGCACTTGTTCTATGCTGCCCTCACCTGTATAATTCATACACAATAATTGACAGCCCAGTAGGTGATGGTGCAAAAAAAGTTGAGCAAAATAATTGTCACGGCCAATAGTTTCTTTGCTGAGACATCAGATTTTATAACAGGAAGATCAGTTTTAGAAAATTTTAATGCTATTTTAAAATATGGAATGCTGTTTCCTAAAGGGTGAGTCAGAGTGTGTAAATGCAATTGGTAACAAAATAAATTAAGGTGATTTTCAACCTAGAATTACGTAGGTATCTCTACAATCCCCAAGAACATCTTAGGAAGTCATCATTATTGAAACACTACCCCATCAGATGCTTTTGGTAGCAGGGTTTAATACTTAATGTCTGTCAGCTGATGACAGCCAGATCAGGAAACTTTCTGATGTACTCTATGAATATCTTAGTGGAAAAGTGTGAAAATATCCAGTTCTCACTTCTGAAGTGAGGGCCGAGTAATGTTAGCTTCCATACTTAAATCTGATGGGACCTTTACAAATTCAAATCCTTAACAGCCAGCAAGCGAAAGAGTAGAAAGCTTTTGCATGTATTCCTTTTAAATTATTTAATAGCATATGACAAAAAGATTTGGATTATATATGGACAAAGCTGGAAGGTGAAGCATCTCAAGTAAGCTTTAAATCTTTAAGTAATGAGAATTTCTTTATTTAAAAAGAACGATGGAAATTTGCAATAATGATCCTAAGGGAATTAGACACCGTGTTATATTAATTTTTCAGTGCCAGGGCAGTACTTTATCCATAATGAGACATGCTGCTTAAGAAGTGTAAGTTTTAAATTTTAATGTTTCTTTTGCAGTGATGTTACACCACAATGTTAAAATGCATCTCAATAATTGAATCCACATTGATTGCTTTAACAAAGATTGTAAGACCAATTCATATGGAGGTATAGTGAATCACCAACACCATCTATATTTCTGTTTAATTATGCAGTGCATACTGAAAAAATGTTTCAAGAATTTCTTCCATATGAAATTAATGCTTAATTCCTTGCCTTCATTCTCTCACCAACTTTCAAACCAAAGTTTTTCAAGAATTTCCTCATTAAGTTTCTAATCCTACTGAAGTACTACAAACTTTTTTTAACGTATTGATTGATTTCTCTGTATGTTTTTCCTTATATTCTGCTCATTGTTGTTTCAACTTAAGCAGATGGCATACTCTTAAAAAAGAAGCAAGGTTTCAAAATATGAGACCAAAGAACATTGTAAGATAAACAATTAATACTAAAATTAAATAATTTTTTAAAATTATTTAAAAATATCTACTGCATTTAAAAATGTTCTCACTATGCATGAACATTTTTTGTAATCTTAATGACTAGGAAATTGAGGCAAGACATGATAAAATGAAGCTTTCTTAATTTCCACTTTTTAAGCTGGCATATAGTCTACCCTCCTTATCTGCAAGGGATTGGTTCTGGGACCCCTCGCGGATACCAAAATTTGCGGATGCTCAAGACCTTTATTCAACCTGTCTCAATGCGGTGGATTTTAGGACCCAGCGGAACCCCAGACCTTATTTAACCTGTCTCAGTGCGCTGGACATTACAACCAGCGCCAGAGCTCTGAATCCGCAGTGTTTCTGTTCACAAAAATAATCATGATCACAATTGAAAATAAAGTGGAAATAATAAAGTGATCGGAAAGAGGTGAAACGCCATCGGTCATTGGAAAAGCGTTATGCTACGTCGGTCAAAGATCAGAACAATTTTAAAGGATAAAGTGAGAAAGGCCCTGCCCCCCATGAAAGCTACAATTATTAATAAGCAACGCAATAGTTTAATTATTGAGTTTTGAGTTTTACAATCCTCCACATCAACCCGCCACGGATGGAGAGCGCACTCGAAAGCAGTCTGTCACTGGCTCGCACTCGAGAACGGTTCCCGAACCCGGAGCTGAAACGTACATCCTTAAGAGTTTTATATGCATAGAAATGTAAGATATATACTATATACTACGACAAACGTTTGACTAACTGACGCTAAATAATACTGAATGTACTTGTTCCGACTTACTTAGTAAGAGAACTTCTGATTTTTTTCAATCCAGATCCACGATAACCCATGCACATCCTCCCTTTACTTTAAATCATCTCTGGATTACTTAATACCTAATACAATGTAAATGCTATGTAAAATAGTTGTTATTCTGCATTGTTTAGGGAATAATGACAAGAAAAAAAGTCTACATGCTCGACCAACAAGCGCTGGAAGAGCACTTCTGTGCTTTCGCAATTCGCGGTTGGTTGAATTTGCGGATGCGGAATTCGCGGATAAGGAGGACCATCTGTTTTTTGTAATACTGAAAGCTTTTGCATATTTGTCCAGAACGAAGTCCTGATTAATTCTGGAATATGCATACTCTCGATCCATATGGTTGTTACTAATATTAAAGCAGTATAAGTGAGCATGTACAAACATGGTATATGGCTCGAATCCGGATTTTGTCCGTTTTTGGATCACTTGCAAGAAATTAGCTAAAAATTGTTCAAAAGCTTTTTAAAAACTGGACCCTCTGTTTCCTGATAAGATGAAGTCCAACTAAATGACACTTTCAACATAAGTTTACATTATTTAAGTTTGTCATGTTTTAAATGCACCGTGCTGCTGCAAAAGCTATTTTTTATGGCATTTATACTCTGAATTATGTATGCCCATGACTATTACTTTAAACATGAGGATAGAAAGAGAATACAGAGGACTGGAGTGATGTCCCAAAGTCACTCAAGGAGATATATGTATGTTCTCCTCTGAGAGTTACATACAAGAAGGTAGGTTTTGTTCTTAGAGGGCCAGGGAACCAGTCAGAGAAATCTGTAGGTGTATCTGGCTATAAGTGACTGTACCTCTCTTCCCAAGGTGCTATCTCACCTTCCTTTCATCTAGAAGGCACCAATTAGGAGTTCCTGCATCAACTGGAAAAATGCACTTCATACACTTCAGTAACACTGAACAAATTGTGTATCATTTGTTTTTCTTGTGAGTGCTACTTCAATGATGCCTTGTGCCTGTGATGCTGCTGAATCTAAGTTTTTCATTGTACTTGTGCATACATCTACTTGTTGCATATGATAATAAACTTGGCTTTGACTTTGGAATGCTGCATACTTGCCTGGATATTGTGATCTTGTACTTTATTGTTTAATTGCACTGCCCTTTCTCTGTAACTTTTACATTTCATTCAAAGGTTTATTGTCAAAGTACATACTGTGTGCTAGATGCATTGAGGTTAAATGCAGGGAGGTTGTGCTGTAGCTGTACAAATTACATGTAAAGCTGTGCCTGGAGTACTAACTACAATTCTGTTCTCCTTAATTGAGAAAAGATATACTGGCTTTGGAGTGTTGCAGAGGATGTTCACCATTGATTCCAGGTGCCTATGAGGAGAGATTCAATTGCCTGGCACTATACTCACCGGAATTCAGAAGAATGGAAGGAGAACTCCTGAAAACATATAAAAATAAAAAAAAACAGATGAATTCCAATATTAGTTGAGATTAGGACCAGAAGGCATCGCCTCAGGATGTGGGGGAGTGGAGTTAGGATGGAGATGAGGAGAGATTGCTCTTCGAGAGAGCCGTGTACCTGTGGAATTCTGTCCAGTAGGCAGTAGAAGCCATTTCATTAAATATTTTTGAGATACAGTTAGATTTTTGCATCACAGAGAATTTTTGGGTTTTAGAAAAAAGGTAGGTAGATGGAGCTGAATCCACAGCTAGATCATCCATGATCGTATTGAAGGTGGAGTGAGCTCAATGGGTCAGATGATCCAAACCTGCGCCAATTTATTATGTTACTTTTGTTTTCAATCCTGCATCCAAAAACCACGTTTGAAAGTAATTATTGCCTTCACAAGAATGGCCTGCAACTTTTTCTCTCTGTAAATTAAAACAAAAACTCTTGTGTTCTCACTCTTGCAGTTCTAATGAAAGGTCTTTGCTGAACACCTATGCTCTGTCCACCAGAGAAAGCAGGATCTCCCAGTGGCCACACATTTTAATTCCACATCCCATTCCCATTCTGATATGTCTATCCATGGCCTCCTCTACTGTCAAGATGAAGACACACTCAGGTTAGAGGAACAACACCTTATATTCCATCTGGGTAGCCTCCAACCTGATAGCATGAACATAGATTTCTCTAACTTCTGTTAATGCCCCTCCTCCTCTTCTTACCCCATCCCTGATATATTTATTTCCCCCTTCCCCACTTTATTTTCTCTCTCTCTTCCCATCACTCTTTGCCTGTTCTCCATCCCCCTCTGGTGCTCCCCTCCCCCTTTCTTTCTCCCTAGGCCTCCCATGATCCTTTCTCTTTTCCAGCTCTGTATCCCTTTTGCCAATCACCTTTCCAGCTCTTAGCTTCACCCCACCCACTCCTGTCTTCTCCTATCATTTTGGATTTCCCCCTCCCCCTCCTACTTTCAAATCTCTTACTATCTTTTCTTTCAGTTAGTCCTGACAAAGGGTCTCAGCCTGAAACGTCGACTGTACTTCTTCCTATAGATGCTGACTGGTCTGCTGCGTTCCACCAGCATTTTGTGTGTGTTGCTGATTAACTTTGTTTATTTGAGTGTCTGTCATGTGAAGAGGGAGGTGTGAGGGTGGTGTGTAGTTCAGAATATGGAATTGCCATCTGACCTTTAGCATATAAAATGTCATGTAGTGTTAGGTCAGGTATGTGTGTTTATGTAAGAAACTAAACATTGTGCATTAATTTGTAAGATGGGGCCACCAGTCGCCAAGGGTAGTTATTGAAGCTTCAGGACACCAGTGGGGGCATGTTTCCCCATTACAAAAACTGTACTTTAGCATATGCATTTGCGAATATGTGTGTGCCTTGCTGTGACAGATACAAAGGAATACAGCAGACATCAGGAGTTTAGGCACACATTAAAAGCAGATTGCCAAGTACACACTCTGAGGATTTATGTTTGTACTGTTTCACTTTCATCCATCATTTACACTTTACATTGTGTGGGAATTAGGGTGGAGACATTTTATGGAGAGGTTTTACCTAGATATATTTCAGGATGGCATCTATTGAAGTTGAACAATGACAGGACAAGAACCCTGATGACCCAAGTGAGCCCTTGACCATCAATAAGCCTTTCATCCCCGGAGAGAAGCAGTACATTTTGTTAGAGCTGCCCTCACTTAAGGTCACCTGTGGGAATGCAAAATTCTGGTGCAAGCTCCAGGGAATGGTAGAAATTCACCAAATGCACCCCAAAATATGCTGGTAAAAGCAAAATGCCTGAGGGATATGTGGGACAGTATGGCCAAGGGGATGTAGGGTGGTCTATGGCAACTTCAGGGAAAGCCAGCACTGAAGAGAGATATCGCTTCTTTTAGATCACTCAGCTACTTCTTTTACTTCTTCATTTTCCAATTATGATTCGGCTACTAATCTATGTGTGATTGGAATCTGAGAATTACATTTTGATGACATTTTTTGGGCCATCTGGTGCTTTGCTGCCTACAAGGGAGCTCAGTGAGGTTTGGAGCAGAGTGTATGCCCTGGAGGCCAAGAAACCTGGAGACGTATAGGAGCCCATGATTGACTCCATTTTTTGCTGGTCTCACCTAGTAAAGCATCGAACAAGATTGAAATCAGTGAGGATGAGAGCAGAAGGCAAGCGGGAGTTCAACGCCATCTGCCTGTGTGTGACTGCTATCCCTTTCCCTCCCTCTCATTTGCTGCTGCTGGAGTCTTGGAATTTGGGTAAGGTTGAATCAATCTGGTTTGTGGATTGGACTCTGTAGTTCATGTATATGTGTTTCTGGTTTCTGGTTACTATTTTTTTATTGGTATTTTGTGCAAAGTTGATGAGGGCAGATGGACTCTGCGACCTTCAGTCAAAGAATGGCACCACTCTAAATTGATCTGAACTGAACCACAACGAACATCCTCTTTCAAAGCCTCTGCGGTTTGATATTTTATATCCTGCGTGTTTTTCATTTCTTTTGCCGTTTGCGTGATTTGTTCTTTTTTTTTTGCATGTTCAGTGTTTGATGTTTTCTTTGAATGGGTTCCGTGGTGATTCTATGTTTCGTGGTTGTATGTGGGAAGAAGAATTTCAGACTTGTATACTGCATACATACTTTGATAATAAATGTACTTTGAATCTTTGAACCCTAACCTGTCACCTGACTGCACCTGTCCCAAAAGGCAAGGCATCACAGACAAACTTCACTGATCGTTGTGGATCACGATGTTTGAGTGTCACCATTCTCTTCACCTTTCGGAAAGCCACCTCACACTGCTTTGTTCATTACCATTTCCGAATCTGTAGTAATGAGTTCCAGAGGTAGAGGCAGGTTTGGCAGGAACCTGCAATAGTAATTGACAAATCCTAAAAAAGGACAACAAATATAACATATTAGTTAAGTAGTTATGGGCTCAACGGTGACCCCTTTGCTTGCATCTTCAAAAACAGTTCTACTTCCATCTTTAATATCTCTATTTTTCTCTTTCAGGGTTCCTTTGAAGACCCTGACCTGGAGTTACACGCTGACTACGGTTCCCTGCAGGAATGGGACCGGCTCTCGGGGTTCCACAATCAGATGCTATTCGACATGCCAAAGTCTCGGCCTAAGATTTTGTCACAGATTCAGAAGCCTGGAATCTTGAGGAACTGGAGACAGGCGGATCAAGGGTCAGTGTCACCACAGGAGACCCGTGTGTTGTTGGGGGAGTCAGAACATTTGCTGTGTGCCTGGGGACCCGGGATCTCTGCGATCTTCAGGTACAGAGCTCAAGAAAAATGACATAATGGACTTTTAAGATCGTAAACCAGTGAGTTGTTTGTTATGTTCTCCTGCTCATTGGAAAATGGAGTCACTGCTTTCTCCCTTATTTGGAGAGAGAGAGAGCCTGCAGCATGTCGAATTATCAGTTAACAATGTAGTCTTTGGGGTAACTGCAAGTCTGTGTCTTTACTGTTGCTTTGCTCACGCTTGAGTGCTGGTCGCTTTATTTTTGTTGGTAGGGGAGGGGGATTGTTGCTTGCTGTCACTTACATGCGGGAGATAGGGGAGAGCTGGGGGTTGCTTTGGGGTTCTAACGTTTAACTATCATTCATTCTTTGGGGCAATCTGTTTTTCATGGATGGTTGCGAAGAAAAAGCATTTCAAGATGTATATTGTATTCACTTCCCTGCCACTATATTGTACCTTTGAACCTTTCAACCTTTGAACATTCTTCCACTTCTCCTTTTTAGTTTTCTCAGCACACTTGTGTAATGCTTGTGCATTAATAGTGTAACCACAGTCAGTGATGCTTGGCTTAAAGAATTCACACTTATTGCATCATGCGCTGAGCCCATAATGTTCTGATTTTTTAACATTGTCATGAGATTTTGGAGATGCTCATCATCCTTTTCACCAGTAACACTGAGTGACTGGAGAGCCTTGCACCACCTGGTCCATAGTTTCTCCCAGAGTGCAGGTACAAACGCTACTCCAAAAATAAGCCCATTATAGCGACAAAGCCCTTTGCATGTATGTTTATGTTGAGAAACACTTTGTGCCCTTCTTCCATCTCCATCAGGAGGTAGGATGTGTTTTCCACCAGAAAGGTTTACAAAGATATCCTATATCCTGGGCAGAGAGTATTGATCTACTTTCAGTACTAGGTTAATGGTGACCTTAAAATCACCATAGATCCTAAAGTACACATTCTTCTTGGTTACTGGGTCCTCTGCCATTGCCCATGGGCTCCACTCAACCTAAGAAAGAATTCATTCAGCCTCCATATGCTTTAGCTCACTGACTACTTTATCAAGGATGGTATCGGGAACTAGATGGAAGAGCTTTGCAAAAATTGGTTGCCATCTTTGCATTTCAAACTATTTTACCCATGAGCAAACACGAGGAAATCTGCAGATGCTGGAAATTCAAACAACACACAGAAAATGCTGGTGGAACACAGCAGGCCAGGCAGCATCTATAGGGAGAAGCACTGTCGACATTTCGGACCGAGACCTTTCATCAGGATGCTGCCTGGCCTGCTGTGTTCCACCAGCATTTTGTGTGTGCTATTTTACCCATGACGTGTTTGTGTTATCCAGTGTCATCCTTAAACACTGACATGGCATTATCCAGTATTTTTCTTAATTTGCTTTCAGTTGGAAGGGATGGGGCTTGCAAATGATGGATGGATCTTTCAGGTTTCAGTTGTGGAGCCAATCATGGCCCCACAACGCTGGGTGTCTTGTTTATACCACATACAAGTCCAATGTTGCTTTTGGCTTGTTGCATTTTATTGTTATGAAATGTCATTCCCGTAGAAGTTATCTTCTGTCCAGTATGAGTTCTTAAGGCTGATTTATACTTCTGGGTCAAATGAACGCCGTCAGTATGGCGTAGCCGTATAACCTATGCTATACCCTACGCCCTACCCTCCGCCTTAGCCTGACGCGCACCTCTCCAAAAATGTTACTGTGTGTCGCGGTGATGCAAACTACAGCAACTGTGGTTGGTCCACTTGGTAGCATCACATTTCCTCCTGTATATAGGCACACTGTGCTGTGTGAAATTTCACATACTGATGTGAAATAAATGGTTGGAGACGATGAACCAAATCGTCAGATCTACCTGCCAACATCCTTGAAATGTATTTCCTCGTCCATGTCTCTCAATGGCTGGACAAGCACAAAGAATTCACCCTTCTTCTGCCTCAGTCCATTCAATGGTCATACACACCATCTCCTCTGATGTTTTCTCTCTTTTCTGCATTGAAGTAATTTCAATAAAACTAACCCTTGTTCAACATTTATTAGCTCCAACTCCAACATGATGTGCTCCGTTGCCATTGTTTGAAGTACACAAAGAAGCTCTACACAGTGGCAAAGAAATCCCACTGGCAACTAACATTTTGGCAGTGAACTGCAGAGTGACGCAGACACACCAATGCTCAGGTATCCATGCTCACAACAACATGGGCCACTTATGAAGGCTTCAGCGTAGGCTACTACACAGAAGTATAAATCAGCCTTTAGTTTGATATCTGCAGCCTTCACTTCGGTATCTTTGAAATGCCTTTCAAACTCATCGTGTAGAATGACTGAAACAGCCAAGCAAGTGTCCTTTAATTAATTTGCCATTCACTTCTCGTGTAAGCAAATTTGCTTTTCTCCTGTTCATTTTCACATAGTAAATTGCAAGTCCACACAGTCTTGTGCCAGTCTCATCATTATCAAAATTTTTATCAGCAGTGTGCAGATCTGTGCTTGTTTTGAAACTGCATCTTGACTTTTTATCTTTAATTCTTTTCTCTTCTCTGTGTAGTCCACTTATTTTTATATTTGAAATGCTATTTGTATATGTCCAACTTTGTGGTATTTTCTGCAATTATTCCTTTAGATCTGCATTGGTCTGTTGTATGTGAGCCCCTGCCATGATGGTAATGCAGTTTGTTTGGCCAGGCAGGTTTCAATTTGGATGTTGCAATTTTGTTCACATTCACTCTCATTCCTGATTGCAACTCTATTGTGCCTCCAGCAGCTGTTTCCATTGATACAGCAGTTTTCACTGCTCTTTCAAATGTGAGTTGTGCTTCAGTTAGGAATCTTTTTCCGAATGCTTTCTTGTAAGATTCCACAAACTAAACAATCTTT
The DNA here is from genome assembly GCF_030144855.1 of Hypanus sabinus. Lineage (NCBI taxonomy): Eukaryota > Metazoa > Chordata > Chondrichthyes > Myliobatiformes > Dasyatidae > Hypanus > Hypanus sabinus. The sequence continues at coordinate 65,978,229 of NC_082713.1, read as the reverse complement.
CAGTGCAAAATTAAGCCCATTACTGAACTGACAATGCTCAGACAATCTCTTCAATTCAGCTGAAATGGACTCCCCGTACTTTCAATTCCACTTCTGAAACCTATAACATTCTACAGTCAACAGTGGCTTTGGTTCGAAATGTTCCTGCACTGCAGTCACATTATCAGCAAAGTTTACTTTGGCTTGTTCTGTAGGATCAATTAGACATCTGAGCAAACTGCATGCTCTTTCTATTCCACAAGGCAAAACTGGCACAGGTTTCTTACTGGCTATTCCATATGCCTTAAAATACTGTTCAATTTGTTCAGTTTATATTTGTCATGCAGTCAAACACATCCATCTTCCCAATGTAGCTGGTCATTTCTGGTCATGTTATTTTTTTAAACATATTAAACATATTATTATTATTATTATTATTATTATTGCCTGTATTCGCTGTTTATGTACCGTCAAATTTCATCCATTTTCTGCCTTTTGTTTTTAACTCTATCATCTTTCTCCACTTGTGAGGAAAAAAAATACATGTTGTGCTTTTTTTTAACATGTACATCTTGCTGTACTTCAACAAGTAGATAGTCATTTGCATTCATTTTAAAACTTCCTTGCAACCATTATGTTGTTTTGTAACTCCAAAATAGAAAAACTAATTCAGGGAAAACACTGGAGCTGGGAATAACTTACGCACATTTAGTTTTACTTTTTAGAGTGGCACTCACACATGGCTTTTGTAATGACGTATACCATTCATGTTCTTTAATCCATAAAGAATAATGTAGACAACAAAGAATACTTAACCAAACAATATGTAACACACTGTAACATTTCACTGCTAAGGCTAATGTAATGGCTTCTCTGTAATGTTCCACTGTTAAGGTGATGGTTTCTCTGTAGCGGCAATGTTTGGGTTATGACCAGCGATAGTGGGACTTTAGAATTCAGTGGCTATCCAATGGGAGAAATGTGGTTCATTCTTGTCTGAGTGGGAGCTGGGTCTTTTGTCAAGGAGAGATGAAGAGGGAGGACGTGTGTGGAGAGAGCTGTTAGACCACCAGATGGAGTGGACTAGGATCTGAGGGTGTAAAGTTTGGCGACATACAGGGGAGACCGATGGTGGAAGAATGACTACTGAGTGAGCTCCAACATGACTTTGACTTCAAACTGGACCCCTTTTTTTTTTGTTTTGTTTATTTTCATTACTAACCCTATATTCAGAGTAAGATTCATAAAGTCTATCATTTAATTGCATCTGGTGTACTGTCTGATAGTTTGCATTATGGGTTTGTATCTGGGGGTACATTACACAGCATCCACACAAACGTGATTACCCATTTTGGTGGGGCTGAAGGCTGATTGCCCTAGATTAATGTGAGCTGGGAGAGCCTGAGGGTTACAAATACACTTACAAAATCTCTAAAGTATTATGGAAGTATTAAATACACAACAATACCTTACCTGGACCAAACAGACTCTACCCCAGGGTTCTGAAAGAGGTAGCTGTAGAAATTCCGGAGGCATTAGTAATGATATTTTAAGAATCACTAATTTATGGAATGGTTCCATAGGACTGGAATATTGTGTAACTCTCGCTTCGGCTAGCAGCTTCGTATAGGGGTAATAACCCCTGGCCTGGCCAAAATTAAAAAATCTTGTCTGGGTAGATGGTGCGCGATGTATCCCCTGTTACAAATCAGTACCCCGAAATAACAAACAGTACACAATCTGCAATTGAATGATTAAGCTTTATAAATCTTATGTTGACTATATGGTTGGTAAAGAAATGAAAAAAAAAGTCCCAATCTTATTAAGCAGTTTGTTGCGTGAAGTCGGAGCTCACTGGTAAGTTGATTGTTCACCATCGACCTTCTCTGATCGTCACTGCCCTTCGGACCCTCACTCCAAGTCCACCCCATCCAGTGGACCACCAACTCTCTCCATTCATGTTTTCTCTCCTCATCTCAGGAGAGTATCCCTCTCAGGGGTTGGGGCCAGCCTAACTGCACCTGTTGGGGGCCCGGTAGACCCCCGTGTTTCCGAAGAGTCCTTTTACTAGGTGTAGGCTCCAAGTCGGGCTCTGGGTCTACCTACAGCGCTTGACCCAGGGCCAACAGGTGGTTCCTATGGAGAATCTTGACAGGCCCATTCCTATCCTCTGGTTTCACCCAGAAAACTGGTAGGTTTGACATCTGACTCACCACCACATTGGGCGTAGCCGCCCAGCAGTCAGCCAATTCATGCTTTCCAGGTAGCCTCAAATTTCTTATGGGGACTCTGTCTCCCGGCAGGAGTAGGGAGAAACTCACCTTTTGATCATTTCTTCTCTTATTCCCTTGATTCTGCTTGGCAGCCGCAACCCCAGCCAATTCATAAGCCCTTTTCAGCTCTCTTCTCATGTCAGACACATACTTCAGATAATTCTTCAGTGGTAAGTAACCCTCGTCAGTATCAAAACAAAGGTCAATGGACAACCTCACCTCATGCCCAAACATCCGGGAATATGGCGAGTAACCAGTAGCTTTATTTTATGTACAATTATAACTGTAAATCAGAAGCTCAATATGTTGACTCAACCTGCTCTTCTTGCTAATCTCCAGGGTCCCAAGCCTGTCTAGCAAGGTACAATTAAACATTTCTGGCTGGGGATCACCCTGCAGGTGATAGGGCGTAGTCCTCGACTTTTCGATTCCAAGCATGCCAGTATCACATGGATGAGTCTGCTCTCGAAATCCTGTCCCTGATCACTATGTATCCACCTGGGAAGGCCATAATAAATGAAATACTTCTCCCATAACACTTTTGTCACCGTAGTCGCTCTCTGGTCCTTGGTAGGAAAAGCCTGAGCATATCTGGTGTAGTGATCCGTGATGTCTAAAACATTCACCGCGTTGCTGGCATCGGGTTCTATTGACAGGAAATCCATACGCACCAGGTCCAGAGGCCCCACACTCTGCAGGTGGGACAAGGGAACTGCCTGAGTAGGCAGTGTCTTCCGCTGTATGCATCGAATGCATGACTTGCAGTATTCTTCAGCCTCCAACTTCATTCAGGACCAGTAAAACTGGTCTCTGAGCAATCCATAGGTCTTTTCAATCCCCAAATGTCTAGAATCATTATGAAGTGATCTCAATGCCATCCTCCAATACTTCTTGGGCAGAACCAGTGGCAATGCTGGGGTTGGTCTGAGGGTGACGTGACCCGGTACAAGATCTGGTTCTTCAACTCCAACCAAGGCCATTCTTGTAAGTAATGGAGGCACCAACCCGTGTTTTGTCCTCTCCGGCTGAGCCATGTCTCCCTTTTCAACTGTGGACCAAATGGTACCGATGCCCGGATCATCTCGTTGAGCAGCAGCCACTTCCCCAGAACTCGTTTCTGGTAGCTGATTTATCTCCAGAGCAGTCAGTTTACAATAAACTTGGGGGATAGCATCATTAAGGACCCTCACCACCCAAGACTTGCCCTCTTCTCGTTGCTACCATCAAGGAGGAAGACACACACTCAGTGTTTTAGGAACAGCTTCTTCCCCTCTGTCATCAGATTTCAATAGGTTTCGATTGGTACATTTAATGTCAGAAAAATGTATACAATATACATCCTGAAGTTCTTTTTCTTCGCAAACATCCACGACAGCTAAGGACTGCTCCAAAGAATGAATGACAGTTAAATGTTAGAAACCCCAAAGTTCCCCCCTCCCCCACACAAGCAGCAGCAAGGAAACGAACCCCCACCCCCACCAGCAAAAAATATCAGTGCCCTCCACCGAGCACACAAGCGTCTAGCAAATCATCAATAAAGATACAGGCTTGCAGTATCCTAAAGTCTACTCAGTCACCTGATAATTTGACATACCACAGGGATAATTAGGTATAATTTTTCCCTAATAAGGGAAAAAGTGATGTCCCTGTTTCACAGTGGGAGGGGAGACATGACAAACAACTTGCTGATTTATGATGTTAAAAGTCTGTTGCGTCGCTTTTTCCAAGCTCTTTACTCCTAGAGTCAGCCCCAGAAAGGTGCAGCTCTCTGGACACACAGCCCATGGCAGCTAACCCGCTACTCTCGACGTTCCATGTTCTCCCACAACACCTCAGTCAGGCGCACCAGCCTAGAATCAGCCCGACTGCAGAGCCACGAAAACCCGGCGCCCTGAAGGCAGATCACTCTTCCAAGCCGCGTCCTTGAGATAGCAAAATGCCACCGGTCGTGAGGTCCTGAGAGCGGGTCCTATTTCTGATGAATAGTAAACCCATAAATGCTACCTCACTATTTTTTGCTCTACTTTATTTTGATTTTTCTTATTATAATTTATAGTATTCCTTGCGTACTGCTGCCGCAAAACAGCAAATTCCATGATACATATGTCAGTGAGGATGAAGCTGATTCTGATTCATACATTGCAGAGTTATACACTTGTTGACACATAACTAAGTGGAATTTAAGTCAGCATTTTTCCCACTTCATTTTATCTAATTGATGAATTTCAGATCCTCAAAGGCCAAGGGACACAATCCACTGCGTAAGCACTGCATGACACGGAATGTATTGCTTAATTAGCATATTTTGACACTAGCATGATTCATGCATGGTTTTTCAACACATTGATTGTAAACAGGGCTATGAATTAGGTTTTGAAATAACCTAACTCAGAACAATTGATTCTTCAAGCTCTGAACCTCACACTGGGACTGTAGCTTCAGTGTCAAACAGGTAGTACAGCTTAATAACCAATGATCAATATCAGCTGGCAGCTTCTCCGACACAGCTGAATCAATGTTCCACCACGGGAGCTGAGCTGCTGAGAATTACTGATATGCCCTGCAGAGTGTACTGTGCTTGGAGACAGGCTGAAACTCTTAACATAACTTGTTGGGGAGGCAAACATTGTTTGGGAATCACAGTTTTCCCCTTGATATCATGGTGATGATACGGTAGTGCAAGAGTTGTATAACTAAATCTGTAATATAAAAAGCCCCATTTGATAATCTGGAGAATAGGGTTGAAATCCTACTGGAAGTCATTTCGAATATGCATTTATTTATCCTATATTGCATTTGTCCTTCCTTTTATATTTAATTAAAACACCCAACATATTAAGGTGTTCATCATAATGAAATAGTTTTTTGTATGCTTTCTATACCTAAGGATTTGCATTAAAACAACTTCATGATTCTCTAGTTTAAGAAGGAAAGAGGAAATGGTATGAAATTTAAAAGAGATATACAAACAGAAAATGGTGAAAGAATTCAGTGATTTAGGTAATTTGTCAAAAGGGAAAATTTATTGTTTGAGGTTAGTGTCCCATCGTCACATTTGGGAAAGAACGAAGCTATTTTTAAATTGTAGAGGAGCTGGCTGAGTGTTCAAGAGGTCAGAGGGAATTATTTATGAAAAGGGAGACCAGAATTACTTAGTTTACAAAGTCACCTGGTAAAAAGATAAAGTTAGATAGCTGAATGATTAACAGGTAGGCTCACCTGATGGGGTTTTCCTTGTATATTTTGATTTTATATCAGATTTAAATGAAAATAGATTTATTTTTCAAATGGTTCATCACTAACAAGATCAGTACTTACTGCCTCAGCTTAATTGCCCTTGAGAAAATGGCTGTTAGCAGCCATCTTGAACTACTCTAGGTCTTTCCACAGTGCTATTGGACAGAGTGTTCCAAGATTTGGACCAAATGACAGATGCTTAGGTTGAAAAGATACAGGACTGGATGATTAAATTTTCAGGGTTTTAACATTTTAGAAAGGTTAGAGAAGGGGTGGGGAGAGCGGCATGATTAATCAGGGGCAAAATCACAGCTGCACTTGTAAGGGATATATTGAACAGTTGGTTGATATCAATAGAAATTTAAAAAAAACAAAATATTGGAAAACCTCTGATGCAGAACTTTGGCTCATTTCATCCATGCTGAACTATTATTATCCTTGTCCCATTAACCTGCAACTGGACCATCGCCCTCAATACACTTCCCATCCATGTATTTATCCAAATCTCATGTGTTGAAATTGCATCTGCAGCCATCACTTTCATTGGTAGCTCTTTCCACACTTGCACCACCTTCTGAGTGAGGAGGTCTCCTTCAGGTTCTTCTTAAATATTTTGCCTTTCACCCTTAACCAATGCCCTCTCGTCCTAGTCAAACTCAACCTCAATTGAAAACATCTGTTTGCAATCCCCTATCTATAACACACATAATTCTGTATACCTGTAGTAAATATCCCCTCATTCTCCTATGCTCCAGGAAATAAAGTTCTAACATATTTAACCTTTCCCTATAACTAAAATCCTTCATCATTATCCACTATGCCCAAATCTTGCTGTCATCTGCAAATTTGTTGATCCAGTATATCACATTATCATCCAGGTCGTTGATATTCATGACAAACAACAATGGTCCCAGAACCGATCCCTGTGACACACACTATCCAATCTCTATAAGATTGGCTGGACATGATCTACCATGCACAAACCAAGTAAGTGCCTATCCCTAATCAGTCCCTGTCTATTGAAATGCTTAAATATCCTGTTTTTTAGAATACTTTCCGATAATATACCCACTTCTGGTATTAGATTCACAGGTCTATAATTTCCCCACTTATTCTTAAAACCTTCTTGAAACAATGGAAAACCTTAGTTATTTTACAATCCTCCAGCACCTCTGTTATGGCTTAGGACACCTTAAACAGCTCTGCTAGTATTAAGGAACATAGAGGAGGTTTGACCCAAATGCAGAGCAGTGGACACTTTTAAGTGGTAAGTGATTACTTTAATAATAAACTGCAAGATAACAAGCTGTGATGGGGCATTAAATGAGAGAGAGCAGGTTAAGGTGACAATCAAAAAGGCAACTGAAGGCCAGGAGCAACTGGTTGAGGCTGGCTGCTTCAGTGGGAGAAGAAGGATTATAGTTGAGAGCGTCGTGGTTTTTCGTGCCCCACAAACGACCAGGAGATGCAGAAGATCCTTCAAGAAGGGTTAAACTTTAATTTGCAAATCAAGGCTGAGACAGTCATTGAGCCAGTCGCTGATTGCCCACCGATCCTTGTACATAGCATTTTTTATAGCAATCTCCTGGTTTAGTTGTATTAGCATATCCAATTGGTCTACAGTTGCGTCTCACAAGTACATCCGCCACTATTGTTTCTACCTATTGAGTTAATCATGTTCTAATCTACATTTCTTAGCTACCTCTCATTAACACACCATGTCTTCTACATTCAATTAGATACATGCATAGCAAATAGCAAACTCAGACTACATAGTTTTGGTTACACAGCAAACAATGCAACTTTTATACTCCAATATATCCCCCTTTGAGACCCATAGGGTCTCACACAGAGAAAGAAGACTAAGAGTCTGCACACAAAAGCCCCAATAAACTCAAGCACTTATTCCCAGATCTCGGGTTAAACTACAATTTTCTGCGCCAAGACCCCAAGGTATTCTTTCCCTGTTACCCCATGCCACTGAGCCTAAAACCTGTCCCTTTGTACCTGAGACAGGGGAAAGACTCAGAAGCCCTTACAATCTACTCCCACACTGTTGTTTTGCTCTTGTTCATCCTGCAGGTGTTGTAGGCTGTAACGATACATTTTCAGTGTTTCTTTCTCCACTAAGCTTGCTTCAGTAATTGCCACGAGCACCAGAAATTGTTTGCTTGTAGCATGCACTACAAGAGATTTGAGACAAGGAAGAAAACAGCACAGCACAAGCGCACAGCTCAACAATACAATACTGACAGTTATTGCCATTTTAGTCAGCCATGATCCCCATCCTCCGAGTCTACTTTCTAACCAGTCAAATAACTGATGTCCGAACCCTGCATTCTGTGCGCATACCTCGCACTGTGACAAGACAAAGTCCACTGAAACCTGTAAATGAGGTGACCAAAAACCATCCTTCTTTATTTTCTTTATCACTTTCCCCCTTGCATAATGGTCAATCCCATGCACTTCTGAAATCAGAACAGTCAGGAGAGGGGTGGGCGCTACCAACAAACCGTCTTCCATGCTTCTCAAGCCTTCCGGGTTCTGCTTGGCCTCCCCTTCCTCTCCACATTGTCTGTTCTGCCAAAGTTGCCTTACTTTTGTTACGAATGTGCCACAGCTCTGAGGGGCCGAAGGGTGCAGGGTAGCCCCCTCCTTTTTGAGAATCGCTCGATCACTATTGAGTCAGCTCAGGAGACCCAGGAAATGAGAGAAAGACATGCAGAATCCACAAAGAGTTTGGAATGTGTCCTGGCCTCTGAAAGGCGGAACCATTGATATCGGCTATTGTCTCTTGGAGACGGAATTGTGTATTGAATCCTGTACGATGCATCAAAGCCCCCAGGCAATGAACCGGGGGAGGAGGGGGGGTCAGTGGAGGGGTTGCATCATCCAAATCTGATTGACATCTGAGACCCTGTGAGTCAGGATAAAAGAGGGTCTGTGGGAACAGCCCCTCAGACGCACCAGAATAAATGCTAGAACTCCTGTAACAGCGTAATAGCGAAGCTGGTGGAAACAGCCCATGTGCGTCCCTTTCCACTTGCCTCAGAGTTGGTGGGTCTTGCCACAGAAGCACGGCCTTAGCTAACACAAAGGGGAAACCAGTCCCCAACGACTCTCGAAGGATTGACATCATAAAAGGAATGGGCAAGTTAAACCTCCGTCTTTCTCTCCAACCAATGAAGGCTGCAGCCTACAGCTTGAACGAGATAACAGTGACTTTTATATTTCCATCGGACAATACATTATCCCCTAGACAACGATAGAGCTATTTCTTATTGAGTATTATTATACCCGCGCTTTTAGATTTAGTATTGACGATGTATGTTATCTGTATGTTTGCATTGATATTATTTTTGTGTATTTTTATCAATAAATACTGTTAAAAATAGTACCATCAGACTTCAACGGACCTCTCTATCTTTGCTGGTAAGTGACCCAGTTACGGGGTACGTAACACCTTGTATTTCAATTAGGTCCTCTACCACAGGTTCTGGAGCTAGGCTTACCTGGGGGGCAATGACAGCTGATGTACGTCCAGATGCTTTTCTGGCTGCCTCGTCCACAGCTTGATTTCCCTTTGTTATTAGATCATTTCCCTTTTTATGTGCCAGGCATTTTACTATAGCCAATGCTTTAGGTTTCATTATGGCTTTTATTAAGTCTAGAATTTGCTGACAATGTTGTATGGGATCTCCACTGCTTTTTAAAAAACCTCTCTGTTTCCACACTGCCCCGAACAAATGTCATACTCCATGAGCATATGCCGAATCAGTATAGATGTCTACTTCCTCACCTTCCATCATTTCACACGCAGCTGTCAGGGCTTTGATTTCTGCTAGTTGGGCAGAACATGGTTGGGGACAGGACTCCATCCTAATAATCTTATAGCTCGACTGATCCTGCTGCATGACTGAGAACCCTGCATGATTTCCATCATAATCCCTATAACAAGAGCCATCTACGAACAGAACCTTTTTATCTGCATCCTCTAGTGGTTCTGACCGTAAATCTGCTCTCAATTTGGCAAATGCCATCGTCTTCCCTACACAATCATGGGGTTCTCTTTCATAGCCCAAAGGGACAAAATCGGCTATATTACTGGTAGTGCATCTCTGTATAGTTATGTCGGGAAATGTCACTAGCATCTGATATGCAGCTATCCTGGCTGGCGTCAGCACAAATTTCTCTCTTTCCAGCAATTCTGCTACTTTGTGGTGTGTGTACAGAGTCACAGGGTTACAGATGATGTCTTTCCATATGCATAGTACAGCGCCGCCAATCCCTGATAACAAGGTGGATACCCCTGAGCCACCTCATCTAGTCTCGTACTGCAGTATGCTATCGGCTGCTTTGCTTTTCCTGTGCCTGTCTCTTGTGTTAGAACCGTTGTGACATAACCCTCCTGTCGGTTGGATACATACAAATGAAAAACCTTCTCGTAGTCAGGCAAAGCTAATGCTGGTGCTGACTGCAATTCCTCCTTAATAGTATTGAAAGCTATCTCCGCCTCTCCATTCCACTGTAAGCCGTTCTTCAAATTTGTATGTCCTGCTTCTTTCATTATCTTTCTCAAAGGTGCCACAATCTCAGCATATTCTCCTATCCAATCTGAGCTGTACCCTGCCATTCCCAAAAGTGTCATCATCTGCCCTGCAGTCTGGGGTTTTGGGGCCTTAGTTATTGCCTCAATCTGATCTGGTGCTATCGCCTTCACTCCCTTGGTATTACCCTGCCTAAGTATTCCACTTGCTGCATGCAAAATTGCAGTTTCTTTTTGGATACTTTATGTCCTCCGTGTGCCAGCTTCTCTAACAGAGTTATAGTGTCCTGCTCACACTGTTCCTTACTGTGGGAGCAAATCGACAGGTCATCCACATACTATAACAATGTACTTTCCAATGGTATGCCCTCTAGGTCTGCTTTCAACACCTGATTAAAAACATGTGGTGAATGTTTAAACCCTTGTGGCATTCTGGTATAGGTATACTGAGCACCTCTGTAAGTAAATGCAAACAAATACTGACACTGGTCGGCCAGAGGAATGCTGAAGAAAGCTGAACACAAATCAATCACTGAAAATTAACTTGCTTCTGGTGGAACATTAGTCAAAAGCGTGTGTGGGTTGGGGACTACCGCTGGCCAGTCTTCTACCACATCATTTATCGCTCACAAATCATGGACCAATCTCCACTTAGATTTATCTGCTTTTAAGACAGGCAGCAACGGGGTATTGCATGGACTGTTTGTTCTTTTAAGCACTCCTATTTCAAGCAACCCCTGCACTGTTGATGCTATTCCCTCTTCTGCTTCTGGTCTTAGAGTGTATTGTGGTCTCCTGGGTGGAATTGCTCCTTTTTTCAGCCTTATTTCCATCGGACTAGCTGTTTTTATTTTCCCTATGTCTGTGTCATGCTGTGACCACAGAATAGATGGCAACTCATCTAAACTTCTATCTTTCTGCTGGCCTCTTTCCTTTCCCAGCAAGGGCATGTGTGGTTGGGGAGTTACTTCAACCTCTCTCACTGTCCCTACCATATCTACACTTACCATTATTTTAATGCAATTGTTGTCTTCTGATATCCACACCTCTGGCGTGATTTTCCTCCACACTGTTACGGTTTCAGCACTCTTAACTAAGGGTCCCAAGTCTTTAGACTGATATCCCATGTTTACCAACAACGTTACGTGGGGCGCAGCCTCAGGTATCCTGTACAATTTTTCTAAAAAGGTGTTCCACTTAACTTGTAAAGCTGCCCCTTGCTTTCCAATTATCACAGCCTCCCCTTCTGTTGGGTACATGCCTCCAGGTGCCATCTCTCCTCTAACTCCCTGTTCTGAGTCTCGTCAAAAATCACTGTACAATGTAGCTCAGATTTGGGCATTACAGCCCTGGGTAATATAGCCAGCACTCTCTTTTTCCATTTTTCCCAGGTTTCCTGAATCTGATCTGCGATATCTCCTATCCAAAAGACATTAGCCATTTTGTCTTCTTGCACTAACAATTGAGTCCCTGCTCTTTCCACAATCAGCCCATTTCAGGTGCATTCTAATTTTAATTCCAGTTTCGATAAGGCATCTCTGCCTAAAAAAATAATTGGAGTTCCTTTAAATACTAGCACGGCAGAACAATTCCGTTTCTTCTTAAATACTAGCACGGCAAAACAATTCTGTTTCTTCTTCCCATAAGTCTTTGCTTTTGAAACGTCATCTTTCTTGTATTTGAACACGGGATTTTTTTAAAGGTATATTACACTTTCAAATTTTAATGTTTATACTTTTTTTATTAATGATTGTTTGTTTTATTATATTAGGTTTTTTTATTCTGATTGATATATATTTTCTTTTTGCAACTCTATATCTGAATCTGGGTGTTATATAGTTTTCTTTTAATCTTTTTATAGAGCTGCCATCTTGAAATGGGGGTAATGTTAGTATTAGATTATGCGCCTGCCGCTTGGCTTTCTTTCGAAGGGTGGGGGGAGGGGGTAGGGATCTTTTTTCACGCTTTTGCTCTTTATTTTTTTGCTTTTAGTTTATGGGCCGACTTTAAATTATTAATATTGTTGAGGTGTCATGTTCTCCGGTTGCTCCTGAATCAATTTTCCTCCTTCCTGAATTATGGGTTATGTGTCTTTTTAACCTTTTATGATACACACAACTAATATTAGCATGATGGATAAATCTGTTAACTTTATCTCTTGGAATACTAATGGTTTAAATCATCCGATTAAATGTAAAAAAAAATATTTAAAGTATTCCATAAACTGAACGCTAACATTATCTTTGCACAGGAGACCCATATCAGGAGGAAGGATAATCAACGTTTTTTTAGGTTCTGGAAGGGTCAACAATTTCACTTGAATTGCACCGCCAAAATCAGGGGTGTGTCTATTTTTATAGACCCCTCAATATCGTTTACACATCATGAAATTATTTCTGACCCACAGGGTAGATTCTTGTTGATAACTGGCTCACTTTTTAATCGAAAAGTTGTTCTAGTTAATATTTATGCTCCAAACTTTGACTGCCCTGAATTTTTTAAACGTTTATTTACTTCCCTTCCTAATCTAAATGAATATATGTTGATAATGGGTGGAGATTTTAATTGTTGTTTGAATCCTTCGATGGATAGATCTAAACCTATCCGTACTCTTCCGAATAGATCAGCCCTACTTATTAATTCTTTTATGGTTGATTCGGGAATTACAGAAATATGGCGGTTTTTGAACCCTAAAGATAATTTTCATTTTTTTCACATGTATATCATAGCTATTCTAGAATTGACTATTTTCTTATTGATCATCGGTTATTAACGGATGTTATTGATTGTAAATATGATTCTATTACTATTTCGGATCATGCACCTTTGAAGTTATCTATTAAGATTTCGGACTATTCCAATAATATTAGATCTTGGAGGCTTAACGCTACTTTGCTTCAAGACCCAGAATTTATCACCTACATAAAACAGCAAATTGACTTGTTTTTCTCAACAAACTATACTGAAGAAATTGACAGAGGGATACTTTGGGACTCTTTTAAGGCTTTTATCCGTGGACAAATTATCTCATATTCTGTTGGTAAAAGAAAACCAAGATATTTAGATATTGCTTTATTAGTGGATAAAATTAAGGAAATTGATAAGATTTATTCCGTGACTCCTACCAAAGAACTTTATAAGAAGAGAGTTGAGCTTCAAATGGAACATAGTTTACTATTATCTTCTTCAATTGAAAATCAATTAATTAGGACCAGGGCTCAATTCTATATTCACAGTGATCGAACTGGCAAACTGTTAGCTAATCAATTAAAAGCTATTTCGACTAAGCGACAAATTATTAAAATTCGTAAACAAGACGGTAATTTAACTACTGATCATAAAGAAATCAATAATACTTTTCAAGATTTTTATAAATCTTTATATCAATCAGAATTTGATGGTGACCAGTCCATGATGGATAATTTTTTTAACAATTTGAATATTCCTAAACTGATAGATGAAGACCATAGCCTGTTAGATGCTCCTATCTCTATGGTTGAAATAGGAGAGGCTATCTCATCAATGAATTCAGGGAAAGCTCCTGGTCCTGATGGTTATATAGTAGAATTTTTTAAAACTTTTTCTTCTTTGCTCTCTCCTTGGTTATGTGAAACTTTTAATGATGCGTTTGCTAAGAAGAGATTACCTCAATCTTTTTATGAAGCTAATATCTCTCTAATTCTTAAAAAAGATAAAGATCCTACTTTATGTACATCTTATCGCCCTATATCACTATTAAATGTAGATTCTAAGATTCTTACAAAAATTTTAGCCATTAGATTAGAAAAAGTACTATCACAGATTATTTCAGAAGATCAAACTGGATTTATGAGGAATCGGTATTCCTTTTTTAATGTTAGAATATTGATTAATATAATTTATACTTCATCACCCACAATCCCAGAATGTGTTATCTCATTAGATGCTGAAAAAGCTTTTGATAGAGTTGAATGGACATACTTATTTAATACATTGAGAAATTTTAATTTTAGTCCCAACTTTATATCATGGATTAAATTAATATATTATAAACCTGTTGCTTCTGTTCTTACAAATAACTATAGATCCTCTTTTTTTCAATTATCTCGTGGTACGAGACAAGGCTGTCCCTTAAGTCCTTTATTATTTAATATCGCATTAGAACCTTTAGCCATTGCTATTCGTGAATCTCCTAATATTTTTGGTATTACCCGTAATGAGAAGTTATACAAATTATCACTTTATGCTGATGACTTGCTGTTATATATTTCTGACCCTGATAGGTCTATTCCCGCTATTTTATCCTTGTTGTTTCAATTTGGTAGTTTTTCTGGTTATAAACTAAACTTAGATAAGAGTGAATTATTTCCCTTAAATGCACAAACTTTATTGAGTGATAGGATACCATTTAAAGTTGTTACTGATAACTTTACCTATTTAGGTATAAAAATTACCAAGAAATATAAAGATTTATTTGGACTGAATTTTTTACCTATGCTTCATCAAATCCAACAACTTACTACAAGATGGTCTCCTTTATTTTTATCATTAATTGGTCGGATTAATGCTATTAAAATGATGATTTTACCAAAATTTTTATACTTATTTCAAGCCTTACCAATTTTTATTCCTAAATCTTTTTTTGATAACATTGTTTCAAAAATTTCCTCATTTGTGTGGCAAAATAAAAACCCTAGGTTAAGTAAAAGGCAATTACAAAAATCTAAAAAAGATGGTGGTTTAGCTTTACCTAACTTTAGATTTTATTATTGGGCAAATAATATTCGTAACTTAATGTATTGGAAACTAGATTTGGATTCACCATTGTGCCCACAGTGGGTAAATTTGGAATGTAATGAGGTAAAGGAATATTCTCTATTCTCTGTTCTTGGTTCTTGTCTTCTTGCTGATTTAGTTAAATTTAATAAACAAATATCTAATCCTGTTATCAAACATACATTACGAATTTGGTTTCAATTTCGTAAGTTTTTTACTTTGAAAAACTTTGTTCTTGAAAGCCCTATCTTACTTAATTTCTTTTTCAAACCTTCCTGGACAGATCAAGCTTTTAACATATGGAAAAGGAAAGGTATAAAATGTTTTCGTGATCTTTTCTTTGAAGATACTTTGATGTCCTTTGACCAACTTTCCAACAAATTTGAATTACCTAAATCTAATTTTTTCAGATATTTACAAATTAGAAATTTCTTACATAAAGTTTTACCATCTTTTCCTAATTCAACTTTAGTGGATTTTGTAGATTTGATTTTTACCTTAAACCCTTGTCAGAAGGGATTAGTAGCTTTTATTTATAATATGATTATGAAGGTACAACCAGAAATATCAGTTAGAATTAAACAAGAATGGGAAAAAGAACTTCGATATAATATATCAACAGATAAATGGGAAAAAAATTTACAAATGGTTAATTCCTCTTCTATATGTGCTAAACATGCTTTAATACAATTTAAAATTGTACATAGAGCTCATATGTCTAAAGATAAACTTGCTCGATTCTATTCTCATATTAATCCTCAATGTGACAGATGTCATTCAGAAGTGGCTTCATTGACCCATATGTTTTGGTCATGTCCCACTTTACATAACTATTGGAAGGACATATTTGCTACCATTTCCTCAATTTGGAATATAGATTTACAACCTCATTTTATCACTGCAATTTTTGGCATACCAAATGAAGATGGTAATCAGTTTTCCCCTTCAATTAAACGAATGATTGCTTTTGTAACATTAATGGCCAGAAGGTCTATATTACAAAACTGGAAAGAAGTAAATCCTCCTACCACGTTCCAATGGTTTTCTCAAACTATTTCTTATCTGAGCCTGGAAAAAATTAGAAGCACTATTTTTGACATCAATTAAATTTGAAGTAACTTGGAGACCGTTCATTCGACATTTTCATATGAATTAATTTGGCCTTTTCCAGACCTTCTTTCTGCTTATTCATGTTCAGGTATGGAGTTCTGGAGTTTTTTGACACTATCATATACTTGTAAACTACTATTATTGCCCATGTTAGTTTAGTTTAGTGTTTTTTTTTTCTCATATATATTTTTTTTCACATATTTTCAAATTTTTTCTTCTTTTAACGGTTATTTTTGTTTTTTTTTCATATATAATCATATGGACTTGATTGATTAAGGTATTTTCTTTTGTTGATGTTTAATAGGATATTGTTATCTTATTATTAATGCGACTTCAAGTCTATTGTATTCATAATTTACTCATTATTATGTTATTTTTTTATATGTATATATGAAACTCAATAAAAAGATTGAAAAAGAAAGAAAGAAACAATTCCTTTATTTCCCATTCTCAACTGCACTGGAGCCGTGCACTGTGTCAACTGTGAAAACTGCTACCACTTTTCCCCGAGAACCCTACCATCTTATTAAACTTTCCTGACATGGGAAGGTGAAGGGCATACTGTGGCTGTACACAAGTGTATGTGGCTCCAGTATCTATCATCATTGGTGTCAGTTGCCCTTCTAACATAACCTGAACAATGAGTTCCTCGTCTGCCTCCCTTGTTATCATTGGGTAATGTCCCTTCCCACTCGAGTACTTGGGGCACCCCTAATACCTCGCATAGGAGTTCACAGGTCCGTTTGGGCTTGTGAGGGCTGGTCTTTGGCTAAACTTTAGTTCCCTTCTTATCGGTTCCTGCTGGTGTGTGACAGGCCATGGTGTAAACGGACAATCTCTTCTCATGTGACCTGGCTGATTACATTCCCAGCACAATCTCTCTACCTCTCTTTCCCCCCATTTCCTCACTGGTCCCCTCTGCCCATAGCTCCTCTGTCCCCCTCCTTGGGACTTCCAGTCATGTCTGAGCTGTTTGAATTTAGTCTGTTCCTGATAGGGCATTTGTGGGAATGCTCCTCCAAAGACATTGATTATTGGCATGGGGTTTTCCAGCCCTTGTCTTACAGTGTGATCGGTTCCTCCATATAATAGTGCTTCATCCAGTTCGATGGCTGTACTTGGACCAGTGGTTGCTGGCAGCATCTTTTTGCTTTTCTCTTTTTCCTTCTTTTTTGAGTTCTTCAAGCTGCATTTGTATTAACTTTCTTTGCACCTCTTCCTGCCGCTCAGCCAACCTTCGTTTGTCTTTCCGGTACTTCTCAACTGCATGGACTACGTGGTCTCTAAATTCTTGTGGGGTCATTGACGTCAGCCCAACCACTTCCTCCAGTTTGGATTTTACTTGCAAAGGCATTGCATCCAAAATGCTATGTCAGAACAGTGTGGTGATAAATAAGCTATTCTCCACCTCTTGCTCAGTCTCCATTCTCCACCTTTTCAACTGGTTTTCTACGTAGGCTGCTGGGTTTTCAGTGTCTCTCAGTGGATCCCCCTTTAAGGCTTTGGGGTCCACTTTGGGTGGATAAAGCTTTCTGAGGGCCTGCCATACCCTCTGCCTCACTCTGTCAAACCCGTCTCCATCAGTTCTCGGGTCGTTTGAGTTTACCATGCCAGCCATTTCCATTAGTTCATTAAATTTGGAAGTTCCCATCAACCTTATCAATAGTGCCTTCAAATCATCCATAGCCAATAATCGTCCCGCCGTTTCTTCTTCAAAGGCTCTAATCCATTTCCCTGCTCCTTCATGTAGATTGGGCAGAGTGTTTTTCAGCCCTTCTAGGTCCTGGGATCCACAAGGGATATATTGCACTTGTCCTGATCCTTTAACTAACAACGGCATCATTCTTCCTCCTTCTTCCCACCTGCCCTGGCTCTCCTCCCCACCTGACTCCCCATCTGTCTCAGGGTATGTCTTTACTGCCTCCCAAACAAATCTCTCCAGGGTCCTCTTCTTCCCTCGGTCTCCCTGTGGAGACCTTCCTTTCTGTCTTGATTCAATACCTGGTTGGCCCCTGGAGTATTTTTCGCATCTCCTCTGGCAATCCCCTCTCAGTAACTTATCTAGCTCTCTCTCTACTTCCGCAAGTTCCTCCCCTACTGCCTCCTTCTGCTCTTCTAGGCTTCTGCCTCCTACCTCTTCCCCACACATTCTCGCATCCTCTCTCTTTCCACTTAACTCTTGCTTCTCCAATGAGTCACCTTCTCTTTCTTCCTGTTCGTGTCTGTACACTTGTGGCGGGGACTCCTCATGATCCTTACTCGTGCTTGATTCCCTTCTCTCTTGTGTTTCTCCAAGACTGTCATCTCCTATCTTTTTTCCACTTCCTCTTGAATGCCTCATCTCTTCCTGCCCTTGATGAGCCACTTTCTTTTCTAGTCTGTTTATTTCTATGGTATAACCGATACTCCTCATACTCCTTTTCCTCTCTCAAGTATTTCATCAGTTCAATCTCTTCGTTCATTTCTCTCTTTGCCTGTTCCACCTTTATCCTTTCTTCCTGTATCTCCTTCCATATCGCCGCATTTCATTCTCGTATTGTCTTTTTTCCTCCTCATTATCCCAAATTTGTACTTCTCCCTGCATGTTTACTGTTCCCGTCAGCAGGGGGCACTGCTTAGGAGTTCCTTCCTCATTATAGGGAGGGGGCTTTTCTGTTTCTTTCGCATCCGGGTACGGAGCTGAAGCCAGCTTCTCACTGTACCTTCCTCTCTCTCTAACAGGCTGTTTCTCCAGCACCTTAGTGTCTTCCTCGCTTGTAATCAATATTCTACCTGTCCTCCTCAGCCTTTCTCCCTCCGATCTGAAGAGTTTTAGCACTTTCATTTCTCGTTCTCTTTTTTGCCCTCTTTTCTTAGATTTATCTTTTGGTTTGTAATTTTTAATTAGTGCCTCCATTTCTTCGCACAAGCTTACATCAAACGTTCCTTCTCTTGGCCATTTTGTGACCAGGTTTTTGGTTCTCTTTTCCCATTTTTCTGAAGTTTTTGTGATCTCATATTTATTTACCGGGAAGTTTTTTGCTCAGAATCTCTACTGCCTTTCCTTTACCTGTCATGTTCTTCTCTCTTTCTAAGGTATTTCAGAGATTCACAGTTCGTTTACAGGATAATATTATTTATTCTAATTCTATGCCTAGTCTATCGTCTATCTACCGGCGCTTTAAACTATATATTGAACTGTCCTTGTTTCCTATTCTGTTCTACCCATACAGACCTCTATTCAGAGCGGTATCCACAGAACTTTCTCTTTGCACCTTGTCTATTCAGACCCTTATCTCTTAAGGCGGTATCCACAGGGATTTTCACTATTTTCCCTTTCCCTGCCCTTTCAGACCTTTGTTTCATACGAAGCGGTATCCATAGGGATTTACCAACACCACGTGGAATTTTTCTTAACTGAACTTCTTATTAACTTATTTGTACTTACCCTCACTGCAGTGTTCTTGATCAATCCTCTAAGCCTCCTGTTAACCCGCAATTCTGCCAGATTCCTTGGACCGGAGAGACCCTTCGGCAGTGGTTCCACACTTCTGAGACTCCAAGACCTCCTCAAAACCAACAGAATTCTTAGTCCAAATTGTTGCAAAAAGCACTTACCTTTTGTTTGGGTGAACCCTTAATTCTGTTAGCCTTGTGGGTGTCCCTAGAGGACTGGGAAGCGTCCCCAATCTGCCGTTTCCTTTCCGCGGGTCTCTTTACGGTCCTGCCGCGGTCGCCAATTTTGTCGTGATTTTTCGTGCCCCCCAAACGACCAGGAGTTGCAGAAGATTCTTCAAGAAGGGTTAAACTTTAATTTGCAAATCAAGGCTGAGACAGTCATTGAGTTAGTCGCTGATTGCCCACTGATCCTTGTACATAGCATTTTTTATAGCAATCTCCTGGTTTAGTTGTATTAGCATATCCAATTGGTCTACAGTTGCGTCTCACAAGTACATCCGCCACTATTGTTTCTACCTATTGACTTAATCATGTTCTAATCAACATCTCTTAGCTACCTCTCATTAACACACCATTGTCTTCTACATTCAATTAGATACATGCATAGCAAGTAGCAAACTCAGACTACATAATCCACATCTCTTAGCTACTTCTCATTAACACACCATTGTCTTCTAAATACAATTGGATACATGCATAACAAATAGCAAACTCTAGTTTTGGTTACACAGCAAACAATGCAACTTTTATACTCCAATAAGAGCTGGGTTTAAATAGGTTGCAAGTAATGAGTTGGAAATGAAAGTGGTTCTTGTTAGCTATGTGGAGACTGGGAGGAGACTGCCTGTGGAGGCCTGACAAGACCCCCTTTTCTACAACTGGCACCCAACAGCCCAGGAAGATCCATATGGTGCAGGTAGAACTCCTTCATGAGCAATGAATCCAGGATGAAACTGGATGCAACCCAAGACCTTTCCTCTGGATTGTGCACTTCCCAGTCGACCAGGTACTGCACACCCCAACCACAGCAACATGAATCCTTCAACCTGCAAACCGTGTTCACCGGGGAACCTTCCACCGTCCTATGCTCTGGAGGTGCAGGCTCAGGTGGAATGAGTGGTCCATGGATAATGAGCTTGAGACAGGACATGTGGAAGGTAGGTGTGATCCTGAGGGATGGTGGCAGCGGGAGATGGTTAGTAATTGGGTTGATGCGTTGGGAAACCTTGGAGAACTGGCCCATCACTCTCATGATCCTGTGGCTCCATCAGAAGGTGGCAAAGCTCCAATGAAATCCATGACGTGGGACCATGGGCGTCGAGAGACTGGTAGGGTGTATAGAAGCTCAGAATGGCACTGGTTGGAGGATGTAGACTGGGCACATTGAGGGCAACAGTGAAGAACTGAAGTACAACACAATTGTGATCCAGCAGAAAATCCAGGGTCCATCATGACCCTGGAAGGCCGAAGATTGGTAAGAAGTGCACCAAAATGCACGGCTGCCAGCATATGCATGCGATTGTCAGGGGTATCAACAGGAGCAGGCTCATGCCTGGTGGATTTGGTTCCTAAGTTCCCAGACAATCAGGGTGGAGATCTGGGAGGATAGAATGATGAGCCGAGGGTCGATCTCCATTTCAGCTGGATCAAACTGTCATGACAGGGTATCTGAGCTAGTGTTCTTGGAGCTGGGTTGGTAAGAGATGGTGGTTGAATTGCTCAAAGAACAGAGCCCAATGCGCCTGACAAGGGTTCATTTGATGGGTCTGTTGTATGGATATGAGGTTCAGATCAGGAAGGGCTCAGCCTTTACCATCTGCCAATATTTCCATTTATGCAAGGCCCATTTAATGGCAAGTTTACTACTGTGTATAATTAAACTTGCATGAGAAGTAGGCACAGTGTGTGTCTTCCTGTCTGGTCCTTGCTGGGAGGGGACTGTCCCAGTGCCCATGTCAAATACATCCACTTCCAACATAAAACATCTGGAGGTTCAGATGTGGAGAATGGAAGTGGTCGTGAAGCATCTCTGGAGCTCTTCGAAAGCAGCAGAGCAGAAGTTAGGTGAGTTTGTGAGGGCGGTGAGAGGGGTAATGATTTGGCTGTAGTTTTTGATGAAACAACAGTAGAATTTAAAGAAACCCAAGAAATGCTGTAGCTGTGTGAGGGAACATAAATAGGCCATTCAATAACGGAGCCACTTTCTCTAGATCCATGGTTATGCCTTGGGGTAAAAGGACTTAACCCAGGAAGAAATGATGGAGGTGTGGAACTAGCATTACTCTAACTTGTAGTACAGTTGTCTTTCAAGGGGACACTAAAGGACTGAGCAGATGTGACACATGTGGCTTTGAGTGTCCTTGGAGAAGATGAGGAAGTCATTGAGGTAGACAGACACATCCCTGTCTCGCAGGTTTCAGAGGATTTGTTAATGAAAGCTTGTAAAACAGATGGACTGTAAGTCTGCAAGGCATCACCAAGCATTCATTGTGGCCAAGGGGTGTTATGAATATCATATTTCACTCATCTCCCTGGCAGATGTGGATCGGGTTATAAGTGCTCCGTAGATCTAGTTGGGTGAAAATCTGGGCTCCGTGGACTGTTTGAATGCACTATCCATCAAGTGGTAATGGATAGTGGTTTCTAAATAATGATTTTGTTGAATGCCCAGTAGCTAATGCAGGGTCAAAGTCCTCACTTTCTTTTTGACAAAGAGGAATTGTGCGCTTGCTGGGGACTGGGACAGTCGAATGAAGCCATGCTGAGGTGGTTCAGCAACGTAGTCTTTCAATGTTTGTGTCTCGGGAGAGAAGAAGGTGATCAGATGACTTCTGGGAGTTGTAGTGTCCAGGAGGAGGTTGATCATATAGTCTTGTCATCTGAGAGGAGCAGGGTGCTGGCTTCAGTTTTACTGAAGATGAAGGCTAAGTTATGGTATTACTTTGGGATTTTGGTGAGATTGAAAGTTTCCTCCATCCCCATGGATTTGTGGGGTGAAGTCAGCTGAGGTGGCAGGCATCTGGTCCAGTATCTGGGTCCGCAACTCAACATTGAACCAGATCACCAGGTTAAGAGTGGGTCATAAGTGGAAAGACAGGGGTAACCCAAGTTGAAAGGAGTGTTGGGCGAGTCAATCGGGGAAATTGGGTGGACTTGCGGTGCTCTTCAATGCTCATGTGCACAGGCCATGTACGCGCTCTGAGCATCCCAGACCTCAATGGACGTGCATCAATGGCCGTGATGCAGAAAGGGTAAGAGATAGGCTCAGTAGGGAGTCCAAGCTGCACACACAAGGTCAGGTCCAGAAAGTCCGCTGCTGCACCGAAATCCACCAGAGCCTCCGGTGCATCATGGTGTGGACAAGGACAGAGAGAATGAGTTGAGCTACGGCACAGGAATGAGGGATTGCAGAGAGCTTAGCAGATGGAAGTTCTTCATCTCTGCCTGTTTTTCAAGACACAGGGGGCATTTCATGTGGTGGTGAACAGCTTCTTTGCAGTAAGCACACAAGTTGTTTCTCCAGCGATGCTTGCATGCTTGGTGGTTTATAGAACTCTTCCTATTTTCACTAGTTCTGGAGGCATTAATGATGAGGACCCTGCAGCCTGAAGTAGTTCTGGGAGATGAAATGGACCTTCGTTCCATAAGAAGCTTCTCAATACGGAGGGCCAGAGTGATGAGGCTTTGAAGGTCATTGGGCATCTCCTGGGTAGACAGCTCATCTTTCAAGTGCTCTAAGAGACCACGATGGTAATGGACCAGCATCACTTCAGCATTCCAGCTGTGCTCCTTTGCAGGGTTCTT
This sequence comes from Hypanus sabinus, assembly GCF_030144855.1. Taxonomy (NCBI): domain Eukaryota; kingdom Metazoa; phylum Chordata; class Chondrichthyes; order Myliobatiformes; family Dasyatidae; genus Hypanus; species Hypanus sabinus. The sequence goes on along the minus strand of NC_082713.1, from coordinate 65,955,087 downwards.
GAATTCCACAAGCCACTTCAACACTGAATGTTGAAACACTAAACACTGATACTTCGCCTTAATGCAGATGAAGTATCTGATCTGCTGCTTCCCTTCTGCTTCTGAGGTGGTTGAAAACCCCACGTATCTCAGCACTGAAATACTTATCTACTGCAAATGGTGGTCTTATTGTCCCAGTTAGCAATTGCCCAGGTCAGAGCATGTCCAGTCAAAAGAGAGAAGAGGAAAGCAATTTTGGTTCACTCCATAGAATATGGATATAGCTGGAACCTGAAATCTAAAACACATGGGGGCAGGAAGTTGTGGCATCAGCTTGAAGATCCATTGAAGCATTCGGGCACTAGAAATTCAGGGCTTAGAGGGAGGAGATTGACTGGTGCGGGGTTTCTGTATCAAGATGGTGAGTTGGAAGAGAGTGGCAAGCAGATATTGAATGGTTTCCTGCTGCTTCTGGATTGCGTGCTTGATGCACCATCAATAACTCTAGGAGACTGGAAGTGAACGATAGACTTTTATTAACCGCGAAAAGGGAGCACGACCATGTTGAAGAGTGAGGGAGGAGCAGTGCCCCAATCGCCTTTATATAGGGGTCTGTGAGAGGAGCCACAGGAGCAGTCAGCAGAGGGGCGTGTCCAGACTGGTATACATAGTTTACCACAGTGCTCATGTTGACAGACAACATCCTTTAAGTAGGTATGCTCTGCTGAGTCAATTGTGGTTTTACCCGTCATGTCATGGAATGTAAAGCAAAATGCAGAGCAGATTAAGCGGTGAGTGTTAACTAATAACAAACTGTGAAGTAACAAGCCGTTAAGGGCCACAAACTAGATACTTAATGTGTGACAAAGCAACAATCTAACTAAAGGCAGGGAGCAATTGTTTGAGGCTGGCTGGTATGATAGGTGAAGAAGGATTGTCGATTGAGAATCTGGTGTAAATAGGCTGAGTTGGAAATGAGTGACGTGACTCCTGTTGGCTGGGTGGAAATTGAAACATGCCTGCCTTTGCAGTCCTGACATCCAGGGCCTTGCAATTTCTGCACTAGTGTTTCACAATGTGTGAGGGGCACCTTGTCAGGCTCTGTAGATTCATCCACCATAATTTGCCTCAAGACAGCAAGTATCTCCTCCTCTATAATCTGTATACAATCCATAACCTCACTGCTGTACTTTTTTACTTCTATAGATTCTGTGTCCATCTCCCAAGTAAATACTGATGCAAAAATTGTATTTAAGATCTCCCCCATCTTTTTCAGCTCCACCCTGATCTTCAAAATGATCATTTTTAGCCCTTGCTATCCTTTTGCTCTTAATGTATCTGTAGAAGCCGTTGTGACTCTGCTTCACCTTGCCTGCTAGAGCAACCTCATGCCTTCATCTAGTCCCCCTGATTTCCTTCTTAATTGTTCTTTTTCATTTCTTACACTCTTCAAGTACTAGATGGGTTCTTTGCTGTTAACCCTGTTCTGCCCTTCCTTCATTTTCTTAACCAGAGCCTTAATATGTCTCGAAAAACAAGAATCCCTAAACCTGTTAGCATTGTCTTTTATTCTGACAGGAAGATATAATCTCTGTACTATCAAAATTTCACTTTTGAAGGCCTCAACCTACCAAGCATCCCTTTGCTAGAAAACAACTTGTCCCAATCCACAACTGACAAGTCCTTTCTCATATCATCAAAATTAGGCTTTTTCCTATTTAGAATCTCAACCTGAGGATCAGACTTATCCTCTTCCTAGTTATGTTGAAAAGAATGGCATGATCACTACATCCAAAGTGTTACCCTACACATACTGCCCTGTCTCATTCCCCAGAAGCAGATCCAGTCTTGCACTCTCTTTAGTTAGAAACTTTGTATAGTGATTAAGGAATCTTTCCAAAATGCATTTGACAACCTCTGTCCCTTCCAGTCCTTTCAAATTTTGGAAGTTCTGGTCAGTATGTGGAAAGTTAAAGATCACCTTCTATCATTAACAGTATTTTTCTTGCAAATAATGCAAACTCTCTATAAATTTGCACCTCTAAATCCCACTGACTATTATGTGGTCCATAATGTTGTTACATTAACATGGTAATCCATTTCTTATTCCTTAGTTCCACCCCTAGAGCCTCAGTAGATGAGCCTACCAGTTTGTATAGTCTGAGCACTGACATGACCTTTTCTCTGACAAATTATGCCTCCCCTTCCATTTTAATCCTTCCTGCTCTATCGTGTCTAAAACCATGAAACACAGGAACATTGAGCTACTGATTCTGTTCTCCTGCAACAAAATCTTACTAATGGCTATAATGTCATGATAACACATGCTTATCCAGCAGGGTTTTTTAAATCAATATGTAGATAGCCTAACATGAGGAGAAGCCAAGTTGCACCTGATGTTGCTATTGACTTTGTCCTGATCAGTAGGAGAACAATTAGGGGACAATGATCACAACTCCATAAGATCTATGAGAGCTATTAATAAGGATAGTTAGGACTAAGTTATATTGGATCAGGGCAAATTTTAGGGGTATTAGGCAGAAATGAGGGAGCATTAATTGGTAACAGATGTTTTTGGGCCAGTCCACTTCTGATAATTAGAGTGTGTTTAAAGACCAAATGCATAGTACAGCACAGGTACAATGCCTATAAAAAGCATTCAACTCCCATGGAAGTTTTCATGCTTTATTGTTTTACAAAATTGAATCAGAGTGGATTTAATTTGCCATTTTTTGATGTTGATCAACAGAAAAAATCTCTTTCATATCACAGTGAAAACAGATCTCTGTAAAGTGATCTAAATTAATTACAAATATAAAACACAAAATAATTGATTACATAAGTATTTACTCCCTTCAAGTCAATATTTAGTAGATGCACCTTTGACAGCAATTCCAGCCTTGAGTCTGTGTGGATCGGTCTCTATCAGCCTTGCACACCTGGACACTGCAATTTTTCCCCAATCTTCTTTACAAAACTGCTCAAGCTCTACCAGATTGCATGGGGATCATGAGTGAACAGCCCTTTTCAAGTCCAGCCACAAATTCTTAATGGGATTTGCGGTCTGAGCTCTGACTTGGCCGCTCCAAAACATTAACTTTGTTGTTTTTTTTTGAGCCATTCCTTTTTTGCTTGGGATCATTGTCTTGCTGGAAAACAAATCTTTTCCAAGTCACAATTCTCTTGCAGACTGCATCAGGTTTTCCTCCAGGATTTCCCTGTATTTTGCTGCACTCATTTTACTTTCTATCTTCACAAGCCTTCCAGGGCCTGCTGCAGTGAAGCATCCCCATAGCATGATGCATCCACCAACATGCTTCATGCTAGGGATGGTATGATTTTGATTATGTGCAGTGTTTGGCTTATGCCAAACATGATGTTTAGTCTGATGGTTAAAAAGATCAATTTTGTTTTCATCAGATCATAGAACCTTCCTCCAGCTGACTTCAAAATCTCCCACATGCCTTCTGGCAAAATCTAGCCAAGATTTCAAGTGAGTATTTTTCAATGATTGTCTTTCTCTTTGCCACACTCCCATAAAGCTGTGACTGGTGAAGCACCCAGGCAACAGTTGTTGAATGTGCAGCCTCAACCATCTTAGCCACTGAAGCTTGTAACTCCTCCGGAGTTGACTTAGGTCTCTTGGTGGCCTCCCTCACTAGTTCCTTTCTTGCACGGTCACTCAGTTTTTGCGGATGGCCTGCTTCAGGTAGATTTTTATTTGTGCATATTCTCTCCATATCTTGAAGATCAACTTAACTATACTCCAAGGGATATTCAGTGACTTGAAAATTTTTTGTATCCATCTCCTGACTTGTGCTTTTCAATAACCTTTTGGCAGAGTTGCTTGGAGTATCCTTTTGCCTTCATGGTGTAGTTTTTGCCAGGATATTGACTCAGCAGCAGATGATCCTTCCAGATACCGATGTATTTTTACTACAATCTATTGAAACAGCTTAACTACACACTAATGATCTCTATTTAACTAATTATATGACTTCTAAATCCAATTGAGTGAGTTGGTGTGTTATATTAAAAGGCGTGAATACTTATGCAACCAATCAATTTATGTTCCGTGTTTATAATTAATTTAGAACACTTTGCAGATCTGTTTTCACTTTGACATGAAAGAGCCTTTTCTGTTGATTAGTGTCAAAAAAGCCAAATTAAATCCACTGTAATTCAATACTGTAAAACAATAAAAATGAAAAATTCCAAGAGGTGGATGAATACTTTTAATAGGCACTGTATATGCTGTGTGGCCTGACAAGAGTGATGGTGGTAGTGCTGGCTGCGAATGGTGTAGGGATGTTGGGAGATCATGTAGGTTCGGGGGGGGGGGGGGGACGGGGGACGGGGAGAGGATCCGGAAAAGGAACCACAAATAGAGGGTTTGAGTGAGTGTTGGCTGGTGAAAGGAGGGTGGAATAAAGTTGAATGTAGATCTCCTTGTGAAAGTGCATAATGGGTACAAGAATATTGCAGTGGAATGTGAGAAGCCTGATTTCTAATGGTCAAGACTTTAAGATGTTTATTTCTGATTTATCAGAGCCAACTGATGTTTTATATATTCAGGAGACCTGGTGATTACCCAGAACAGCCATCTTCTATCAATCCCATTAAATTAAAATCGGGAATATAGATTGTGCTCATACTTTAAGAGGAGGTTTTGTGTTAATTGTTTGTAAGGATAAGAAACAGTATGAGAAGGCATTACAACTGAAGACTCTACTTGGCAAAAAATATACTGTCTACATTGTCTAATGAAAATTGCCTGGGGTGTTAAAACAGGTGTCCTGCGGAAATCTTGATAGAAGAGGTTAAATCTCATTTATTGAGAGGCAGGGTTCAGGAGGTAAAGAGAATGCAAATTGTCAGAAATGGGGAAAAGATGCATAGTTTCTGTATATTGATATGTTTTGATGAAGTGAAGCTGCATGATATAGTTCGTTTGGGGTATGTTAGTTATAATGTGTGAGCCTACATTCCACCCCCATTTAGATGTTACAAATGTTAGAGGTTTGAGCTTGTTGCAGCAGTATGTCATGGGAAACTATAAGTGTGGTGGGGGACATAAGCATGAAGATTGTGCAGGTACGACGTTTAAATGTTGGAAGGAGAATACAGTGCAGCCTATGGAAGATGTGAAGTACTTAAAAAGGCAGCTGAATTTCAACAGGTTAAAGTACAGTTAGGTGTGTCTTATGCAGAGGCCTTACAAAGAGCTAAACCAAATGTTGATAAAGTATTACCAGTCAGAGAGCAGAATGTGAAGTCAGATGCTAAATGTCAGCATCATACTTCTTTTACTCAAGATCCCTTACTAGTTGATAAAATGAAGTTTGTGATGTTTATAAATGATGTGGTGAAGTGTACTGCTCAGACAGGGAAAATTTAAATTATCATGAAAGCTGTTGAAAAGTATCTGGGTACAGCTGGTGTTATGCGGAAATCTGTAAATGAAGCTCTGATGGGTGGGGTATCTGTGTTTCAGTCTCCTTATGAAGGTACATAATGGGCATAAGAATATTGCAGTGGAACGTGTGAAGCCTGATTTTTAATGGTCAAGACTTTAAGAAGTTTATTTCTGATTTATCAAATCCACCTGATGTTATATATAATCAGGAAACCTGATTGTTACCACATTTAAGTTTTTCCTTGCAGGATTATTTTGAAATTAGGTGTGATAGATTAGTTGGTAGAGGGGCTGGTGTTGCAAGTTTTATAAGGAAAGGGATAGGACTTAGAGTTGTTGATCTTGAGGATGATATGGATTTTTGCAATGAAAAGTTTTGCCATTTTCTTCATCAAACTGCAGTGGAAGTGGATCCAATTGAAAAGGGCATTAATAGGAGAAAGGCTGTACCATGGTGGACTGAGGAGTGTGCAGAGGCATTCAGGGAGAGAAATAGGGTGTCTAGGAAAGATAAGAAGTATCATTCTCCAAGTAACCTTATTAAGTATAAAAGGGCACAGGTGGTGGTGAGGAAAGTAGTTACAGTTGCAATAAAGGTTCACAGGAGGTCATACTGTGATTGTATTGGAAGGGGAATTAAATTTGGAGATATTTGGGGAGTGGTTCAAAAATAGGGGGAGGGGATTTGTAAGGCTAATAACATTCCAGTATTGATTGAAGAAGGTTGAGTTACTGGCTCGGTCATTTGCTGCAATTCATAATCAAGGTGATGTAAGTGAAGAGGTTAAGCAATGTAGGGATAAGGCTCGAAGTGAATACCCTGATGTATTGGAAGCCAGCTGGAGCAATGATAATATTAGTGATGTAGAGTTTGTGTGAAGTTATGAAAGTGCAGATCAGACGGCTCCAGGAAAGGATGATATAACTTACTATATGTTTAAACACAGGCCAACAACTCTCTTGAGTTATTGAGTTAATACTAAAGTTTTTGAATAGTTCTTGGAATTTAGGCCATCTTCCCTCCTCATGGAAAATGGCAGTAGTAGTGCCTGTTTTAAAAAACTGGAAAACCCCTGTTGGATCCTTCTAGTTATAGACCAATATCAGTAGTGTACCATGAACTTATGGAACGTATGATTGAATTATATTTTGGGGAAAAAAAGGTGATAGAGTGTTTTATTAGAGCGGATTTCAGACATTGGATTCAGTTTTATGTTTGGAAGATGATATTAGGAAAGTACAGGCAAAAAAAGTTGCAATAGCAGTAATTTTTGATATAGAAAAACACATAATATGTTATAGAGTTATAACATATGTTATATGTCTTTTGATTAAATTATGGAAATTAGGAGTGAGAGAAAAGCTATAATTTTTTCTGAGTTTTTTATTTGGATAGTCTACGCAGGTCTGACAGGAAAACACCATATCAGTAAAATAATTGACAAACGTAAAGGGGGCATTAAATATCCCTAGGTATCTATGTGGGTATTCTTAGGGTGCTACACGAAAATCTCTGTTGAAAATTTATTTATGTTTAATTAGATCTGTTCTTGATTATGGCTTATGGATCAGCTCTATCTTCAAATTTAAACTGTTTAGATGCAATGCAAGCAGAGGCTTTGAGACTGGGTTGTGGTGTGTTGTTGTCCTCTATTTCAGCTTTATTGGTTGAAATGGGACTATTACCCCTACAGTTACTGTTAACATGCTGAAGTAATTTTAGGGAGCAGAGGAATGATCAACCTGTTATGAGTATGTTGGAAGACTGTAGGGAACATCACAAGAAGAGTGTTTTTAGTTTTAGGTGGCTGGGTTTTTATCACGCCAGGGATAAGGGTTTGCTGGATTATGCAATGTGTCCCACTGTAGTTTTTTTTTGGTAACTCCACAGTGTTTTTTTTTCCCAATGATTTTAGTTGATTTTGGGTTGCATGATTTAATGAAGTCCAAGGATCCTGTTATGCCCGAGAGTCTGTTAGTTCATCAATATGTTAAGTAAAATTATTGTGATATGTGATATGTTAACCATTTTTACTAATGGACTAAAAGATAATTTAACAGGGAATGTCAGTGTGACTGTTTTTGTGCCTGAATTACCGATAACAATAAATAAATGTCTTACACTTACAGTATCAGTTATACTGCAGAACTGGTTGCCATTATTTTGGGCTTACAGTGGGTAGAGGAAACCTGTTCTTGCAAAGTTATAATTTGTTCAGATTCTTTTTTTGGTTTTAACTGGTTTTAAAGTGGGTAATTCTAGAAGTAGGTCAGATTTACTGCTGGAAACTCTTCAAACTTTATTTCATATTTAAAGTATTCACCTTAATGTCTACTCTTACGGGTTCTGCACATAGAGGTGTTGATGGAAAGAGTGGGTAGATTGTTTGGCCAAAAAAGCTGTTAAAAGTTCATCTGTGGATATAGACCTTTGCTTAGCAAATCAAAAACTACGGGGTTAATGGGGCTAAGAATTGCGGAATTATGGCAAGACTAGTGGGATAATGGGCACAAGGCCAAACACCTTTACAGAATGCATAACACTGTTGGATTGATGGGAGAAGGAAGTAAGACGAGAAAAGAAGCAATTATATTGACTCAACTAAGAATAGTGCATACTATGCTTAATTATTCTTTATATCTTGTTGGAAAACATCACTCTGGGATGTGTAGGCTTTGTGATCATTATGAAACAGTTGAACACATTCTTTTACAATGTGAAGCATATAAAGTTGAAAGAAAGCAATGCAGGCTACACTATTAGCTTTGGGGGTTGACAGTTTTCTTTTAAAAAGTCATTAAGCCATGGAAGTGATTTTAATTTAATTCACAATATTGTCTTTCATTATATAAAATCTATAGGGCTCTTTGAGGTAATGTAGTTGTCATATTTGATAAAGAACAAGTAAGGGTTTTATTTCCCAACTCTCTACACCACACTCCAATCTAGTTGGTGGCAGTAATGCACCTTTAAGTTGAACTGCCAACCGTCATTAAAAGTCAGAAAAAGAAGAAGAAGAAGGAAAGTACATACTTGCAAAGAAGAAACACAAGATAAAGAAGCCTTGCACATTGAGAGAAGTGCAGAATGATGGGGGTTTTGAAACTAAATCTGAAGATGATAGTGTCCATGTATTTACTGCCCTTGACCTTTATGGTGTAAACATTGGAGGTTTGGGAGATTCTGTTGTTGGGTGATAAACTGCAGTTTATTTTGTAGGGCAAATTACTGAAGACACTGTATATCCAATATTGTGTCCAGTTTCCTGAGAAATCCTGGTTTTCCATTCATCCAGTGAGTTGGGTGTATTCCATTATATTCCTGACATATAGATGATGGAAAATCCTTGAAGTATCAAGCATTGAGAAATTTGCACAGAGTATGTGATCCATGATATGTACTTCTGGCCACAGGATTTATGTTGTTGGTGTTGAGTTTCTGGTCAATAGTGACACCACTCCCTCACCTCCCTCAGGATATCAGTGGTGGGAAAATCAGGAATGGAAGTGTCCATTCTCTCAATCTGCAGGTTTCAGCAGATACATTGTCTTTCAATTGATACAGAGCAATTTGAAATTTTGAGCAAATTTTGGAAAATAATTTAACCAATTAGCAAAAACAGACAATTATACTGGATGGAATTTATCTACATAATAAGCTTCAGAGATTAAATACAAACAGGAGTGACTGGCTCTTTGGGGTTCTATGAAGAACTAGCATGGAAAACTTCATTCAGCACAACACTGAACACACAACTGAGGTGGTGATTGAGAAATCAATAATAAAAGAGAAGTTTTCCTTCCTAATTCATAACTTGATAAAAAATCAAAGCCTTTGTCCACTGTTAATATTTAAAATAGTAGACCAAATAAGGCCATTATTGATGCACATATAGAGTCTGAAGAAAACAGATCTTGGACCTTGCAGCTTTTGCATGTTTTTTTACCATTTAAATTGCTAACATTGAATCAATTGTGTAAAACAATGAGAATTACAGGAAGATGTTTCCTGCTTGCTGGTGCTACTCTCCAACAGTGCTCTTAGGTCAGTCACAGGGTCATCAGCCAGGGACCACCACTCATTGATGTTTCACTCCCTTAGCCCTGGTACATCTCCTGGTGGCTGAGCAGTGGCAGGTCCTGCCATCCTCTACATCTTCTAATGGGGTTAGCTGGTCCCCCAATTTCTGTCCTTCCTCCTCAGGCACGGCCAAGAACTGCCCATTTCTGTCTCTTCAGCTAACTCTCTGGTGGCCTTCCTGAGCCTCACTCCAGTCACTGCCATATCACTGAGTAATCTTGTCAATGATGCACTGACAAAGCCCCAGTATCCTGTCTCTACAGGATAGATGATGGTCCTCCAGCCAGCTTTCTTACACACATAATTTCTGTAGACTGCACCCTGTGTTTACTTCTTTTAATACATCAAACACTTTCAGGACCATTTCTCAATCAACACTGCCCTTTGAATTCTTGGCTAGCTTTCTTTGTTTACCAAAGAAAGAATTTTTACAATTGTTGTGGTGCATGTAGGTACCATTGATAGGGAAAAATAACAGGAGGAGGTTCTACAAGACAAATTTAGGGAGCCAGGGGATAAAACAAAAAGTTTTCCAAGCTTATTCAGCTTGGAAGACTAAAGGTATAATATGATTTTCTGATTTATTTTTGGATAATTGTTTTATGTCTTTTGAACAATTATCTAATAAATATAATTTGCCTAGATCTTCATTTTTTAAAAAATATTTACAGATTAGGAATTTTTTAAACACTGTACTTCCTACCTTTCCAAATCTTGTTTCTTTGGGTATTTTGGAGAAATTGTTAGAACTAAATCCTTTTCAGAAAGGTGTAATATCAAATGTTTACAATATAATTATGAAAATACGTTCAGAGGCCTTGTATAAGATTAAAAATGATTGGGAAAGAGAAAACTTTACTATCCCTATTGAGAATTGGGATAAAATTCTTCAATTAGTTAATTTATCCTCTATATGTGCTAAACATTCATTGATACAGTTTAAAATTGTGCACAGGGCTCATATGTCCAAGGATAAATTGGCTCATTTTTATTCCCATATAAATCCTATATGTGACAGATGTCATTCTGAGATAGCTTCTTTAACTCATATATTTTGGTCATGTCCGCTTTTGAAAAAATATTGTAAAAACATTTTTGATATTATTTCCACGGTATTGGACATTGATTTACAACCTCATCCTATTACTGCAATCTTTGGTTTACCAATGATAGTCAATTCATTTATCTTCTTCTGCTTGTCAGATGATTGTATTCCTTTCACTAACGGCTAGAAGATCTATTTTGTTGAATTGGACAGAAATTAAACCCCCTACCATATTTCATTGGTTTTCTCAAACTATGTTATGTCCAAATTTGGAAAAAATTAAAAGTGTCATATATGACCCTTCTATTAAATTTGAAAATACTTGGAGGCCATTTATTCAATATTTTCACATGATGTAATTAGACCCTGTTCCAATCCTATTTGTTTTTCCAGTTTTGATTATATATATGTTGAGAGGATCGGAGTTGGGGACACTGATGATTCTTTGTCTTTTTATAGATACTATAAACAGCCCATTTTCCCCCCTTTTTTCCTTTTTTTTCTTTATTAGTTAGTGGTTAGTTTGTTAGATTAGTTTTTCTTAGGGTAATAATATATATTTTTTCTCTTTTTCATTTTTCTGTTTTTTTCAACATATACCTAGTTTTTTTTTGTTTCGTTTATATGATAGTTGTATCATGCATGATTTGGGAAGACTTAACTATATTGTACTTATTGCTTGTGTATCCTTTTATATTCATTTTAATTTTGTAATTTTGTAATCCCAATTATGCATTAATCTTATCATGTTGATATTAATAAAAAGACTGAAAATGAAAGAAAGGAGATTAAACAAAAAGTAGGTCTTCAAAGGTAAAAACCTCAGGATTGCTACCTGTGCCAAGTGGTAGCTAGAGTAACAATAGCATCATAGTTAGAATGAAAATGTCACTTGAGGAGTGGTGCATGACAGGAAGTTTCAGATTCCAACGGCATTGGAACCAATTCCGGGAGAGGTGGAACCAAATCAAACTATGTAGTCTGCACCTAGGAAATACAGGGATCAATGTTCTAGGGGGAATTATTTGCTCCTGATATTGGGGAGCTTTTAATATGGCACAGGAATGGGAATCCAGGCAGAAAAAAGCAGAAAAACAACACTGAGACAAAAAAAAACCTCAAATGCAAAGGATGCAAAGGTTACTGGATCCTAAAAGAGCAATTGAGTTTTGACCATTGACCAACCCACACATCAGAACTATGTAAAGAGGGGATTTCACTTGGGTCCACTGCCTAAATAGAAAAAGGAAGCATCTGATTGCGGGACCGTAAGTGAGCCTTGACCAGTGACCAGAAGTTTGAGAGGAGATGTTCTAACTGGGGTAGTGGACTTCAGTAGAAAAAGGGAGCGTTGGATCATGGTACCATATTTGAGCTTTGACTGGCAACCAATCTGTTTTTGGAATAGATTAGTAAAACAAAACCAAATTAAAGGAAGGCAGGGGCAAGTGCAGTGGCCATCGTCTGAGTGACGATCTTGAGGTTTTAGCTCTTTAAGGCTTTTTAAATGTTTTTTTTTCCCTTCCCTTCTTTATTTCCTCTCAGGGCGGTAGAGTTACCAGACAGGATAGTGTGATATGCGAATGCAGGGAGCCCTCCAGTGTCCCTGATGACTACCTCTGCAAGATGTACATCCAGCTGCAGCTTCTAACAATCCACATTAAAGAGCTGGAGCTGGAACTGGATGAGCACCGGATAATTTGGGAACCTGAAGGGGCAATAGATGAGACATATAGAGAGGCAGTTATAGCCAAGGTGCAGGACTCAGCAAACTGGATAACAGTATGGACGGGGAAAGGGGTTAAGGAGTCAGTGCAGAGTACCCGTGTGGCCATCCCCCCTCAGCAACAGGCATCTCACTTTGGATACTGTTGGGGGTTTGACTTGACAGAGGATAGGCACAGTGGTCAGTTTTCTGGCACTGAGTCTGGTTCTGTGGCTCAGAAGGGAAGGGAGGAGATGAGGCATGCTGTGATGACAGGGGATTCATGAGGTAGAGGACCGGAAAGGAGGTTCTGTGGGCAGAACAAAATTCCGAGATGATAGGTGCTAGGGTCCAGGACACCTTGGATTGAGTACTCAGCACTCTTAAGTGAGACAGTGAGCAGCCAGAGGTAATGGTCTATGTAGGAACCAATGATATGATAGGATGAATGACGAGGTCCTGCTTGAATTCAAGGAGTTATCTGCTAAGTTAAAGGGCAGGACCTCCAGGATTGTGATCTCAGAATTGTTATCCGTGTCATGTGCTAGTGAGGCCAGAATAGGAAGAATATACATTTCTGAAATAACACATGGCTAAAGAGTTGTGTAGGATGGTGGGCATAAGATTTTTCGATCATGGGCTCTCTTCCAGGGAAGGTGGAACCTGTACGAAATGGACAATTGCATCTGAACTGGAGGGTCACTAATATCCTAACAGGAAAGTTTGTTAACAATGCATGGTGGGGTTTAAACCAGAGTTGCAGGAGGATGGGTACCAAAGAGTTAGAACAGTCCGTGGAGAGGTTGTGGAGGCAGATGCTGGTAAGACCTCAAACAAAATCGGAATCAAACATTTGAGCATGTGCAACTAGTGCCTTGAGCTGCATATATTTCAATGCAGGAAGTATCTTATGAAAGTTGGATGAGTTTAGGGCATGGTTCAACATCTGGAATTATGATGTTGTAGTTAATAGTGAGATTTGGTTGCAGGAGGAGCAGGACAGGCAACTCATTATTTTGGAGTTCCATTGTTTAAGATATGACAGAGCCAGTGGGCTTAAAGGAGGAGGTGTGGTTTTACTGGTCAGGGAAAATGTCATGGCAGTGTCCTGTCAGGAGAACTTGACTAGTGAGGTGTTATGAGTGGAACTGAGAAACAAGAAAGGTCTGACTACGTAATGGGGCTTTATTACAGACAACCCAACAATCCTAGAGATTTAGTGGGACATATTTGTAAAGAGATTGCAGACTGTTGCAAGAAACATAGGGTTGTTAAAACAGATGATTTTAAACGTTCCACATATTGACTGGAAATCCCAAACTGTAAAAGGACTAGATGCACTAGAGTTTGTCAAATGTGTTCAGGAAAGTTTCCTTCATCAGTACATAGAAGTCCCAATGAGAGAGTATGCAATACTGCACCTGCTATTAGGAAATGAGACAGGAAAGGTGACACTTTGCATCCAATGACTACAATGCCACAAGTTTCAAAGTAAATGCACTAAGATTTAGGTCTGGTGCAGGGGTTGAGATTCTAAATTGGAGGATGACTAATTTTGATGGTATCAGAAATGATCTGGCAAGTGAGGATTGAAACAGACTTTTTTTCTATCAAAGGTGTACTTGGAAACTGGGAGACCTTCAAATGACATTCTGACAGTATAAACCTTCTATGTGCCTGTCAGAATAAAAGGTAAAGATAACAAGCGCAGGGAACCTTAGTTTTCTATAGATATTGAGGCCCTGGTTAAGAAAAGAAAGGAGGAACATAGCAAGTATAGGTAAGTAGAGAACACTTAAAGAAACCAGGAGGCATAAAAGAATATATGAGGTTGCCCTAGCAGACAAGATGAAGGAAAATCTGACGAGTTTCTACAGATATGTTAAGAGCAAACAGATTGCAAGAGACAAAATTCATTCTCTGGAAGATCAGAATAGCAATCCATGTGTGGAAGCGAAACAAATGGGGGAGAGCTTAAATGCATTCTTTGCTCTATATATACTTGGGAGATGGTTAATAAATCTATAGGAATGAGGCAAAGTGGCATCAACTTCATGGACCCTGAACACATTAGAGAGGAGGAGGTGTTTGCTACCCCGAGGCAAATCAGTCTGGACAAATCCCCAGGGCCTGAGAAGGTGTTCCCTTGGACCTGACAAGAGGCAAGCACAGAAATTGCTAGGGGACTAGCAGAGATATTTAAACCATCCTTATCAACAGGAGAGGTACCAGAGAACAGTAGGATGGCCAATGTTCTCCAGCTGTTTAAACAAGAAATCAGGAAATGATAGGTCTGTGAGCCTGACATCAGTCATGGGAAAGTTATTGGAAGGTATTCTGGGGGACAGAATATGTAATTACTTGGATAGACATGGACTGATTAAGGATAGTCAACATGGCTTTGTACATGGTAGGTCATGTCTAACCAGTCTTAGAGTTTTAGAGGAGGTTACCAGGAAAGTGGATGATAATGTGGTTAACCGGATCAGCAGATTTGCAGCTGACACCATTGAGAATGTAGTGGACAATGGGGAATGCTATCATGGTGTACAGAGGGATCTGCATCTGCTGGAAAAATGGGCTGAAAATGGCAGATGGAATTTAATGCAGATTAGTGCGAGGTTTTCACTTCAGTCGGCCCAACCAGGGTAGGTCTTACACAGTGAATGGTCAGGCACTGAAGAGAGTGGTAGAACAAAGGGATTTGGGTATGCAGGTCCATAATTAATTGAAAGTGGTGTCACAGGTAGATGGGGACATAAAGACAGCTGTTGGCACATTGCCTTCATAAATCAATGTATTATGTACTGAAGATGGGATATGTTGAAGTTGTATAAAACATTGGTGAAGCCTAATTTAGCGTATTGTGTGCAGTTTTGGTTGTCTATTTGCAGGAAAGATGTAAACAAGGTTGAAAGATTGCAGAGAAAATTGTCAAGGATAAATCCAGATCTGGAGCACCTGAATTACAAGAGAAGATTGAATAGATTAGGTCTGTATCTTTAGAATATAGAAGAGGTTTGATAGAGGTATTCAACATTATGAACTGTATAGTTAGGGTAAATGCAAGCAGGCTTTTCCACAGATTGGGTGGGATTATAATCAGAGGTCATGGAATAAGGGTGAAAAATGATAAGTTTAAGGGGAACATGAAGGGAATCTTTTTCATTCAGAGGGTCGTGAGAATGTGAAATGAGCTGTCAACACAAGTGGTGCATTTGAGCTTGATTTCAACATTTAAGACAAGTTTGGATAGGTACATGGATAGTAGAATTTGAAGAGCTATGGTCCCTATGAGAATCGATAGTCAGCTAAAATGGTTTCAGCATGGACTAGATGGGCCAAATGGCCTACGTCTTTGCTGTGCTCCTCTATGGCTGAGTGCAAGGGCACTTTATCTGAATGCTTGTCATAGGTTAAACACTGTCTGGAGAAGCACAAATCACTACAATGAGGAATGATTCAGTGGCTGTTACAGAAACATGATTGGAAAGTGGGAATAATTTGGATTTAAATCTTAAACTGTATCAGGTAATATGGAAGGATAGGCAAGAAAAGGTAGGTGGGGTAATGCTCTTAATTAAGGAAGAGATCAGTATTATAGTGAGAGATGTTGGAAGGTCTAAGGAATAGAATAGTGAGTCAATCTGTATAGAAATCAGGATTAATAAAGGGAAAAAGAATCACTGGAAGGAGTTGTCTGTAGGCCGCTGAATAATAACGTTCAGTGGCACAGGCAGTAAACCATGAAATCCCTGTTGAATGTAAGAAAGGGATTGCAGTTGTCATGGGGGAACTTTAACTTGCACGTTAATTGGACAAATCGAGTTGGTTGAGGCAACTTTAAGGAGAAATTCATGGAATGTGTTCTTGATAGCATTTTTTGAACAGCATGCAAATGAACCTACAAGAGAAAATGCTACACAAGTGAATCTGCAGATGCTGGAAATAAATAAAAACACAAAATGCTGGCAGAACTCAGTAGGCCAGACGGCATCTACGGGAGGAGGTAGTGATGACGTTCCGGGCCGAAACCCTTCATCAGGAGTGAAGTAACATGGGATGGTCGAGGAGGGATAAGAAGTGGGGGGGATGGATGAAGTAGAAACCTGGGAAGTGATAGGCTGAAGGGAAATGGGCGAGGGGAAAGGTGGGGAATTATGGGAAATAAAAGAGAAAGAAAGGTAGGGCTGGGAGGAGATTATAGTGAGGGGGGGAAAAGAGAGAGAAAGAGAACCAGACTAAAATTATAGCTGGGGATGGGGTAATGGGGGGGCAGGGGTATCAACAGAGGTCTGTGAGTTGGATGTTCATGCCAGCAGGTAGGAGGCTGCCTAGGTGGGAGATAAGGTATTGCTCCATTGACATGCGTGTGGCCTCATCTTGACGGTAGAGGAGGCCATGGACAGACATGTTGGAGTGGGAATGGTCTGTGGAATTGAAGTGTGTGGCCACAGGCAGATCCTGTCACTGCTGGAGGACTGAGCGCCGGTGTTCGGCGAAACGGTCTCCCAGTCTGCGGCGGGTCTTCCCAATGTATAAATGGCCACATCGGGAGCACCGGATACAGTATATCACCCCAGTTGACTCGCAGGTGAAGTGGTGCCTCACCTGAAAGTACTGTCTGGGGCCTGGGATGGTGGTGAGGGAAGAAGTGTGGGGGCAGGTGTAGCACTTCTGCCGTTTGCAGGGATGAGTGCCTGGAGGGAGGTTGGTGAGGAGGGATGGGGGGGGGGAATGAATGGACAAGGGAGTCACGCAGAGAGCGATCCTTGTGGAAAGCCGAGAGTGGGGGGGAGGGAAAGATGTGTCTGGTGGTGGGATCCCATAGGAGGTGGCAGAAGTTATGGAGGATTATACGTTGGATCTGTAGGCTGGTAGGGTGAGAGGTGAAGACCAGGGGGACTCTATCCCTGGTGGGCTGGCGGGGGGATGGGGTGATGGCAGAGGTGCGTGAAATACGGGAGACGCGATGGAGGGCAAAGTTGATAGTGGACAAAGGGAAGCCCCTTTCTTTAAAAAAGGAAGACATCTCCTTTGTCCTAGAATGAAAGGCCTCATCCTGAGAGCAGATGCGGCGGAAGCGGAGGAATTGAGAGAAAGGGAAAGCATTTTTGCAGGAGACAGGGTGGGAGGAGGAATAGTCTAGGTAGCTGTGAGGTCTGTCGGAAAATGCTATCTTAGATCTGGTGCAGTGTATTGAGACAGGAAAAATTAACAATCTGGTCGATATGGATTCTCTTGAAATGAGTATTCACAATCTGATTGAATTTCTCATAAAAATGTAGGATACAATAGTTCAATATAAACCAATGAATTATGCTCAAACAAGGGGCTATAGCTGATGTGTCCCAATTAAGCAGAATCTCTTATAGTTAAAAACAATAATCTCTCAAGGTATAGAAATTAACTCAAAACATTTAGATTTTGTGAAATGAGGAAAAAATTCCTTTGGCTTACTTTTCCAATCCTGATTAATGCCCCCATTGTATAGAATGTTCTGTTTCGGCTAAACCACCAGTCAATATTGTAAAATTGAGGGGCCAGATACAGATGTTATTCTGGTCTTCAGCTCAGCATGTTCATGTTGTGCTCATGGATTCTATGCTACATCCAGTAGTAGTTCTGAGGGGCAAATGAAAGGCACTTCACCCTTCTGATTTCTATTTTGCAATTGGGTAAGTTGGAACACACATACCCATATGCTTCAGCCAGTTGACAGTTTCTGTATTGCTGATAATTCTGAGGAGCTCCTTGTGGAGCATAGCAGGATTAATCTTCAACTGGATAGTGCTGCTAACCACACTGGACACATGATGTTCCTGATTCAATAATTGAAGTATGTCCAATATGACCTTATGATTATATGGAAGAATGGGAAAATAAAATCTTGTAAAGTTTAAGAAGTAAAGTATACAGATTTTCTTGCCTGAGTATGTACTGCATACAAGGAGCAACATCGAGCTGTTTATTGTTTATTTACAATAAACCCTTGACTTTCACATGTCTAACTTCCACAGCTTTACAAATTTTCAGTTGACCCCTCCAAGTGTCTAAAAGCTTCTTGAAATTTCAAAAGACAATGTAATATTGGTAATACAATGGATGAAGCCATTTACAGCATTCTAGGGTATTCTTATGAGTTGGCAGTCAACATTGTCTAACAGTCAAGAGGAAAAACAAAAAAGTGAGTCATAGCATCAGTAGACATCCAGGAACCCCCTCAGCATTTATTCAATGTTGGCCAAGTGCTCCATCAGTGCATTGCTGCCCTGAAATCTGTCAGTGTGGTTCCATCACACTACCATGATGTCATAGAACATAGAACAGTACTACACAGTACAGGCCCTTCGGCCCACAATGTTGTGCCAACCCTCAAACCCTGTCTCCCATATAACCCCCTATCTTAATTTCCTCCATATACCGGTCTAATAGTCTCTTAAACTTCACTAGTGTATCTGCCTCCACCACTGACTCAGGCAGTGCATTCCACACACCAACCACTCTCTGAGTAAAAAAAAAACTTCCTCTAATATCCCCCTTGAACTTCCCTTCCCTTACCTTAAAGCCATGTCCTCTTGTACTGAGCAGTGGTGCCCTGGGGAAGAGGCGCTGGCTGTCCACTCTATCTATTCCTCTTAATATCTTGTACACCTCTATCATGCCTCCTCTCATCCTCCTTCTCTCCAAAGAGTAAAGCCCTAGCTCCCTTAATCTCTGATCATAATCCATACTCTCTAAACCAGGCAGCATCTTGGTAAATCTCCTCTGTACCCTTTCCAATGCTTCCACATCCTTCCTATACTGAGGTGAATAGAACTGGACACAGTACTCCAAGTGTGGCCTAACTAGAGTTTTATAGATTTGCATCATTACATCACGTCTCTTAAACTCTATCCCTCGACTTATGAAAGCTAACACCCCATAAGCTTTCTTAACTACCCTATCTACCTTGATGCTACTTTCAGTGATCTGTGGACATGTACCCCCAGATCTCTCTGCTCCTCCACACTACCAAGTATCCTGCCATTTACTTTATACTCTGCCTTGGAGTTTGTCCTTCCAAAGTGTACTACCTCACACTTCTCCAGGTTGAACTCCATCTGCCACTTCTCAGCCCACTTCTGCATCCTATCAATGTCTCTCTGCAATCTTTGACAATCCTCTACACTATCTACAACACCACCAACGTTTGTGTCATCTGCAAACTTGCCAACCCACCCTTCTACCCCAACATCCAGGTCGTTAATAAAAATCACAAAAAGTAGAGGTCCCAGAACAGATCCTTGTGGGACACCACTAGTCACAACCCTCCAATTTGAATGTACTCCCTCCACCACGATCCTCTGCCTTCTGCAGGCAAGCCAATTCTGAATCCACCTGGTCAAACTTCCCTGGATCCCATGCCTTCTGACTTTCTGAATAAGCCTATCATGTGGAATCTTGTCAAATGCCTTACTAAAATCCATGTAGATCACATACACTACACTACCCTCATCCATATGCCTGGTCACCTCCTCAAGGAACTCTATCAGGCTTGTTAGGCATGATCTGCCCTTCACAAAACCATGCTGACTGTCCCTGATCAGACCATGATTCTCTAAATGCCCATAGATCCTATCTCTAAGAATCTTTTCCAACAGCTTTCCCACCACAGACGTAAGGCTCACTGGTCTATAATTAACTGGACTATCCTTATTACCTTTTTTGAACAAGGGGACAACATTCGCCTCCCTCCAATCCTCCGGTACCATTCCCATGGACAATGAGGACATAAAGATCCTAGGCAGAGGTTCAGCAATCTCTTCCCTTGCCTCGTGGAGCAGCCTGGGGAATATTCCATCAGGCCCCGGGGACTTATCTGTCCTAATGTATTTTAACAACTCCAACACCTCCTCTCCCTAAATATCAACATGCTCCAGAACATCAACCTCACTCATATTGTCCTCACTGTCATCAAGTTCCCTCTCAGTGTTGAAAACCGAAGAGAAGTATTCATTGAGGACCTCGCTCACTTCCACAGCCTCCAGGCACATCTTCCCTCTTTTATCTCTAATTGGTCCTACCTTCACTCCTGTCATCCTTTTGTGCTTCACATAATTGAAGAATGCCTTGGGGTTTTCCTTTACCCTACTCGCCAAGGCTTTCTCATGCCCCCTTCTTGCTCTTCTCAGCCCATTTTTAAGCTCCTTTCTTGCTACCCTATATTTCTCAATAGACCCAGCTGATCCTTGCTTCCTAAACCTCATGTATGTTGTCTTCTTCCACCTGACTAGATATTCCACTTCACTTGTCATCCATGGTTCCTTCACCCTACCATTCTTTATCTTCCTCACTGGGACAAATTTATCCCTAACATCCTGCAAGAGATCCTCAGACATCGACCACATATCCATAGTACATTTCCCTGCAAAAACATCATCCCACTTCATACCTGCAAGTTCTAGCCTTATAGCCTCATAATTTGCCCTTCCCCAATTAAAAATTTTCCTATCCTCTCTGATTCTATCCTTTTCCGTGATAATGCTAAAGGTCAAGGAACAGTGATCACTGTCCCCCAGATGCTCACCCATTGACAGATCTGTGACCTGACCCAGTTCATTACCTAATACTAGATCTAGTATGGCATTCCCCCTAGTCGGTCTGTCAACATACTGTGACAGGAATCCATTCTGGACACACTTAACAAACTCTGCCCCATCTAAACCCTTGGAACTAATCAAGTGCCAATCAATATTAGAGAAGTTAAAGTCACCCATGATAACAACTCTGTTATTTTTGCACCTTTCCAAAATCTGCCTTCCAATCTGCTCCTCGGTATCGCTGTTGCTACCAGGGGGCCTATAGAATACCCCCAGTAGAGTAACTGCTCCCTTCCTGTTCCTGACTTCCAACCATACTGACTCAAAAGAGGATCCTGCTACATTACCCACCATTTCTGCAGCTGTAAAAGTATCCCTGACCAGTAATGCCACCCCTCCTCCCCTTCTCTCCCCCCCCCATCCCTTTCAAAGCACTAAAATCCAGGAATATTGAGAATGACTGAATATTGAGTAGTCGGCTGAGATGACTACTCAATGTTGCCCCTCTATCAGCTCAGCTGCTCCCTCAGCACTGCCCCTATATTGGGCAGGGACCCCTGCCAACACCTGATTTTGTTTCAGGTTCTTGGAAGTGTTCAGAGTTTCAGGTGACTGAGCTTCTATTGTGCCTCATAGCAGAGTTGCCAACTCCATGTGTTTGTCATCTATGAGTGAAAATCCACTAAGGAGACTTATTTCAAGAATAAACTAGAGATCAACTTGCAAGTGGAAGACATGTGTAATTAAATGTTCCAATCATAAATAGGGTTTCAGAGTTGCTACTTTCCTCCATTTGTTTCTCTATCTCATTGAATGTGTACACTAAAATTCATGGAGCGAATAGGAGGAGTTGCTCTACATATGAGAGGCTAAATTTGACAGGAGTGCAGGTAAATTTTCAGTGACTTAATATTTGCTACTACTTTAAAATTACTTTAAATATTCCTTTGTATTTTGATTTGTAAACATTGAAAACAAATAATTCAACTTTCTCACTCTGATTCTTTTTATTTCTTTCTATATATGCACTGGCAGAGAATTGATTGTTCTTAATTATTCTTGGCTTGGAATTTGTGGGATAGTAAGCATTCCTAATCATAACACTAATTGGGTATCATAATATTGGCCAGGAATTGTGCTCCTCTCCTGTTTTTTGGTTCCAATAAATTACCCTTGTGCCTAACTGAGCGCAATCTTGACAACACTTAAAAAGAACTAGCAAATATGATCGGCCATTCACTATTTGTATCATGAGCACATCAGTGAGTCGTAGCAACATATAGTATGGAAACAGCCCCGTCAGCTCATCAAATCTGAACTGACCATCATGTGCCCCTTGACATTGATCTCACTCTTTTTAAAAACTCTCTTCACGAATGTGCTGATGCCAAAACTTGCAACTAGCTAATTAGAATAAGCTTGGTACTTCACACTAATTAGATGACTTTTTTCCACCTCACTGTCACTCCACTCACCTACAGAAATATTTTGACCTTGCTTGAAGTTAAGGTTAAGACAATGACCAGTGAAAGGGCTAAACACACTTGGTTTTTGCTTTATTTATTTTTCTCTGCAGAAATGTGAACATTCAGATTGATTTTCCATTTGAGAAACAAGTCATAAACTTTTGACTTAACAGATTGGCCTTGTCAATATCCTTCCCCGTAATGGGATATTTCTGCTTGCAGCTTGGCTGAGTGTTGATGGCAGCATGTATGGCAGATTCAAGAATCAAGATTTGTTAATGTCATTTCCAGAGCATAAGTATAAAGGAGAATGAAATAATTGTTGCTCCAGATTCTTTTAAGCTGGATGCTTATAAATGGATGCATTTTTAGATGATTAATTTTCATTCACAGGTTATATTGATTTAAGAACTTGGTTACCACAAATAAAATAAATATTGACTCCATGGTATATTCTTGATATAAAAAAAGATTTTGTTTGATTATTCAGTAGGTTCAAACCCACTTTATTGGTTTATTATTCATTCTCGGCCCTAATAAAGATGTTAACAATCATATAATATCTTTACTGATGCTTCCAAGATATAAAATCATTCCATGAAGTGTATCAGGATATTTTTGTAATTTCTGTGCTAATTTTGGTATTGTTCATTACCTAAATGGTACTAAACAGTGAGCTGAGTTCTATACAAGTGTAAGTGCTCTAAGATTCTGAAATTGCATGCAGCCTCATAGACAATCATTGACATTCAGGCAGAAATTATCCCTGAGATGGGGCAATACTGACAAATCGCAGCAGCACTGATACTTCCAACTACTCTTTCTTATGAATCCAATAAGTCAACACAGTTGGAGAACTGAATTAATTTGCAGATTGTCCAGACAGTGGGAATTTGATTGCTGAGCTTGTCAAGAACTCACTGAAGGTCAGTGTATATCTGAACACAAACTATTGCAAACAATTTATTGGTTCATTCAGCATCTATCAACAGTGTACTGCCATATATCATGGTTCTGCAGGACTGACAAGTATAAACTTGATTAATATGCTTTTACTATTTTCAGGATTTCATTCGATCAATCATTTCAAAGTCAATACATACCATTTTTTGAATTTCTGTATTAGAAAATATCTATCTACATAACAGTACTGTTTCGAACTTGGGATCTGATGCTTGCTATTCTAATTTGAAAGTAGATGATTTGTAAGCTTTTGCTTTATCATGAAACTTTCTCCTTCAGAGCAGAAGTTGGGGAAAGATTCTGCTCGGTAGTGATGACACTTCCGAACAGAAAGCTGAAACTTAGTTAGTTTTCCATGGCAAGTTCAAAGTAAATTTATTATCAAAGTACATATATAATCACCGTATACAACCCTGAGGTTCATTTTCTTGCAGGGATACTCAACAAATCCAACAACCATAACAGAATCATTAAAAGACCCCAACCAAAATGGTTGAAAACCAATGTGCAAAAGACAACAAACTGTGCAAATACAAAAGAAGAAAAAAAAATAATGATAATAAATATCAAGAATGTGAGGTAAGGCTTTGAAAGTGAGTCCACAGGTTGTGAGCACAGTTCAATAATGGGGTGAGTGAAGTTGAGAGAAGGTATACCCTCTGGTCCAAGAATCTGAACCAGAGGGGTAATGAATGTTCTTGAACTTGGTGGTGTGGACATTGAGGCTCCTGTACCTCCTTCCTGATGGTAGCAGTGAGAAGGCAGCATAGCCTGGTTGGTGAGGGGCCTTGGTGATGCATGCATTTGGTTAAAAGGCATACAGTTTAATTTGAATTTTGACTGCTCCAACCAGACTAGCAGAAAGGAGCATTGCCAATATTGTCAAAGTGTTTCAGAGACACTTACAACCAAAGCCATTGTTGGTTGCAGAATGCTTTAGTTTTCATCAGTGGAATCGAAAGGAAGGGGAGTCCATGTTAGTGTACCTGGCTGAATTGAAAAGATTGCCTGAGCATTTCCAGTTCAGTAGTGGGATTGATGATGCACTGAGGGATTACTTGGTTTGTGGAATCTTAAAAGAAAGCACTCAAAAATGGTTCCTTACTGAAGCACAATTTACATTCTAAAGAGCAGCTGAAATCACAGTTTCAGTAGAAATCACAGAGAGAGATGCATTGAGTTGCAGTCAGGAATGAAAATGAGCATGAATAAAATTGCAGAAACCTAACAAATTGTGAATGCCATATCCCTACAATGAAGTCAACTGAAAGCAAATTAAGAAAGGTAGTGGATAATGCCACAACTTTCTCCGTGCTGAATAAGCATATAACCATATAACAATCACAGCACAGAAACAGGCCATCTTGGCCCTCCTAGTCCGTGCCGAACCCTTAATCTCACCTAGTCCCACCTACCCGCACTCAGCCCATAACCCTCCACTCCTTTCCTGTCCATATACCTATCCAATTTTACCTTAAATGACACAACTGAACTGGCCTCTACTACTTCTACAGGAAGCTCATTCCACACAGCTATCACTCTTTGAGTAAAGAAATACCCCCTCGTGTTTCCCTTAAACTTCTGCCCCCTAACTCTCAAATCATGTCCTCTAGTTTGAATCTCCCCTACTCTCAATGGAAACAGCCTGTTCACGTCAACTCTATCTATCCCTCTCAAAATTTTAAATACCTCAATCAAATCCCCCCTCAACCTTCTACGCTCCAATGAATAGAGACCTAACTTGTTCAACCTTTCTCTGTAACTTAAGTGCTGAAACCCAGGTAACATCCTAGTAAATCATCTCTGCACTCTCTCTAATTTATTGATATCTTTCCTATAATTCGGTGACCAGAACTGTACACAATATTCCAAATTCGGCCTTATCAATGCCTTGTACAATTTTAACATTACATTCCAACTCCTATACTCAATGCTTTGATTTATAAAGGCCAGTGTTCCCAAAGCCTTCTTCACCACCCTACCTACATGAGACTCCACCTTCAGGAACTATGCACTGTTATTCCTAGATCTCTCTGTTCCTCTGCATTCCTCAATGCCCTACCATTTACCCTGTATGTTCTATTTGGATTATTCCTGCCAAAATGTAGAACCTCACACTTCTCAGCATTAAACTCCTGCCAACGTTCAGCCCATTCTTCTAACCGGCATAAATCTCCCTGCAAGCTTTGAAAACCCACCTCATTATCCACAACACCTCCTACCTTAGTATCATTGGCATACTTACTAATCCAATTTACCACCCCATCATCCAGATCATTTATGTATATTACAAACAACATTGGGCCCAAAACAGATCCCTGAGGCACCCCGCTAGTCACTGGCCTCCATCCCGATAAACAATTATCCACCACTACTCTCTGGCATCTCCCAACTAGCCACTGTTGAATCCATTTTATTACTCCAGCATTAATACCTAACGACTGAACCTTCTTAACTAACCTTCCATGTGGAACTTTGTCAAAGGCTTTGCTGAAGTCCATATAGACTACATCCACTGCCTTACTCTCTGTTTTCTGCTGACCAGCCAATGCTCCACCCATGCTAGTGACTCCCCCATATTACCATGGGCTCTTAACTTGCTAAGCAGCCTCATGTATGCCACCTTGTCAAAAGCCTTCTGAAAATCTAAGTACACCACATTTACTCCTTTGTCTACGCTGCTTGTAATTTCCTCAAAAAATTGCAGCAGGTTAGTTAGGCAGGATTTTCCTTTCAGGAAACCATGCTGACTTTGGTCTATCTTGTCATGTGCCTCCAGGTACACCGTGATTTCAGCCCTAACAATTGATTCCAACAACTTCACAGCCACTGAGGCCAACAGGACTATAGTTTCTTTTCTGCTGCCTCCCGCCCTACTTAAATAGCAGAGTAACATTTGGAATTTTGCAGTCATCCGGTACAATGCCAGAATCCATTGTTGCTTGAAAGATCATTGTTAATGCCTCCACAATCTCTCCAACTACTTCCTTCAGAACCTGAGGGTGCATTCCATCTGATGCAGGAGATTTATCCACGTTCAGACCATTAAGCTTCCTGAGCACCTTCTCAGTCATAATTTTCACTGCACATACTTCACTTCCCTGACACTCTTGAATGTCAGTATACTGCAAATGTCTTTCACTGTGAAGATTGGTGCAAAATGTGCATTCAGTTCCTCTGTCAATCTCTGTGTGTCTCATTACAATATCTCCAACGTCATTTTCTATTGGTCCGATATCTACCCTCAACTCTCTTTTACCCTTTATATACTTAAAAAAGCTTTTGGTATCTTTTTTGCCAGCTTCCTTTCATAATTCATCTTTACCTTTCTAAAGACCCTCTTAGTTTCCTTCTGCAAGTTCTTAAAAGCTTCCCAATCCTTTGTCTTCCCACTAGCTTCGGATTCCTTCTATGCCCTCTCTTTTCCTTTTACTTTGGCTCTGACTTTGTCAGCCACGATAATGTCATTCTTCCATTCAAAAATTTCTTCTTATTTGGAATATATCTATCTTGCAGTTCCCTTATTGTATTTTTATTTGTTCTCAGCTCAGGCTGGTAAAACCTAAGGTACAGGCATACTCAAGGAAACTCATTTCTCAATTGCTAGGAACTTTCAGACTATTCTAGTGGTATTCTTGAGATTTAGATTAAAAATTGCTGTGTAAGCCTAAGTTTTTAATGCTATTGTGTAGAAAATTTGTGATGATACCAGTTGCAGATATTACTATCAGGACAATATATACATTGTTCATATTTCATTGTCGTTCAATTTGCTCTGTTAATTCAGCATATTTCTGGGGGTTTTCACTTATTGATTTCTGTGTGCTATGTGTGTTCGGAATGGTGATATCTATTAAGTAAGTTGTTCCTGCATGTTTATCCTGTAATATTATATTCGGGCAGTTATTATGGATTGTCCTGTCTGTAATAATGCATCACGGACTAGGAGGGCTGAGATGGCCTGTTTCCGTGCTGCGATTGTTATATGGTTATAATTTGTAGGACTCAGACTCTTAAAACTGGATCTTAAAACATGTCGTCATTGACAAAGGTTTATCTCGGTGTTTAGTTCAGCGTTATCTTACACGATGAACGAGAACACTACACAAACCTTAAGTCAGTGCTCCCCAAATTCCAACAGTATGTGGACCTTGCAACGGGGGGGGGGGGGGGGGGGTGGGAGAACGCATTGCACCTCATTTACACAAACATTCCCGATGCGTACCGGGAAGAGCCCCACCCCCACCTCGGATACTCAGACCACATCTCTGTCATGCTAATCCCAGCATACAGTCCGCTCATCAGGTGCTCCAGACCAGTTCAGAAGCAGGTGAAAACCTGGCCAGCAGGAGCCATTTCTGCTCTTCAAGACTGCTTTGAGAACACTGACTGGCACATGTTCAGGGAGGCTGCAACCGATGGCGACTCTACCAACTTAGAGGAGTACACAGCATCAGTGACCAGCTACATCAGCAAGTGCATTGATGATGTTACTCTGTCTAAGACCATCACTATACGTGCCAACCAGAAGCCGTGGATAACCGCAGAGGGGCGTGCGCTGCTGAGGTCCCGCGACTCCGCCTTCAGAGCAGGCGACAAGGCAGCTTTAACAACAACAAGGGCCAAACTGTCCCAAGCCATCAGGGGGCAAAGCGTGCACATGTCCAGCTATTCCACAGTTACTTCCAGGACAGCGATGACATACGGCGCATGTGGAAGGGCATCCAGGACATCACTGATTACAGGACAACATCACCTGACTGTGCAGGTGATGCCTCCCTCCCAAATGCGCTGAAAAACTTCTACGCCAAGTTTGAGGCAGAAAATGACGTGGCGGTGAGGAAGTCCACCCCTCCTACGAATGACCAGGTGCTGTGTCTCTCCGTGGCCAACGAGCGAAGAACCCTGTACAGGGTCAACCCATGGAAGGCTGCTGGACAAGACAACATCCCTGGCAGAGTGCTCAGAGGATGTGAAGACCAGCTAGCAGATGTTCTCACTGACATCTCCAACAACTCCCTGAGCAGCGCCGTCGTTCCAACATGCTTCAAGGTCACCACCATCGTCCCCATGCCGAAGAAGTCTTCAGTGTCCTTCCTAAATGATTAGCATCCCGTTGCACTTACGTCCATCATCATGAAGTGTTTCGAGAGGCTCGTCATGAGGCATATCAAGACCCTGCTGCCCCCCCCTCACTGGACCCCCTGCAGTTTGCGTACCGTCCCAACCACTCAACACATGACACCATTGCCACCACCCTCCACCTGGCCCTCACCCACCTGGACAAAAAAGACACATAGATTCAGATGCTGTTCATAGACTTCAGTTCAGCATTCAACACAATCCTCCCTCAGAAACTGATTGGAAAGCTGAGCCTATAGGGCCTGAACACCTCCCTCTGCAACTGGATCCTAGACTTCCTGACTGGGAGATCTCAGTCAGTCCGAATTGGGAGCAGCATGTCCAACACCATCACACTGAGCACGGAGGCTCCCCAGGGTTGCGTGCTCAGTCCACTGCTGTTCACTCTGCTGACCCACGAATGTGCTGCAACACACAGCTCGAACCATATCATCAAGTTTGCTGAGACACAACCGTGGTGGCTCTCATCAGCAAGAACGACAAGTCAGCTTACAGAGAGGAGGTGCAGCGGCTAACGGACTGGTGCAGAGCCAACAACCTGTCTCTTAATGTGAACAAAACAAAAGAGATGGTTGTTGACTTCAGGAGGGCACGGAGCGACCACTCCCTGCTGAACATCGATGGCTCCTCGTTAGAGATCGTAAAGAGCACCAAATTTCTTGGAGTTCACCTGACGGAGAATCTCACCTGGTCCCTCAACACCAGCTCCATAGCAAAGAAAGCCCAGCACCATCTCTACTTTTTGCGAAGGCTGAGGAAAGTCCATCTCCCACCCCACATCCTCATCACATTCTACAGAGGTTGTATTGAGAGCGTCCTGAGCTACTGCATCACTGCCTGGTTCAGAAATTGCACCATCTCGGATCGCAAGACCCTGCAGCGGATAGTGAGGTCAGCTGAGAAGATCATCAGGGTCTCTCTTCTCGCTATCACGGACATTTACACTACATGCTGCATCCGCAAAGGAAACAGCATTATGAAGGACCCCATGCACCCCTCATACAATCTCTTCTCCCTCCTGCCATCTGGGAAAAGGCTCCGAAGCATTCGGGCTCTTACAACCAGACTATGTAACAGTTTCTTCCCCCAAGCTATCAGACCCCTCAATACCCGAAGCCTGGACTGACACCTTGCCCTACTGTCCTGTTTATTATTTATTGTAATGCCGGTACTGTTTTTGTGCACTTTATGCAGTCCAGTGTAGGTCTGTAGTCTAGTATAGCTTTCTCTGTGTTTTTTTTTATTACGTAGTTCAGTCTAGTTTTTGTACTGTGTCATGTAAACCATGGTCCTGAAAAACGTTGTTTCATTTTTACTATGCACTGTACCAGCAGTTATGGTCGAAATGACAATAAAAGTTGACTTGACTTAACTTGAAAATAAATACCTTGAAATTTAAAATCTTATTCTTCACACATGGCATGAGCATCTTCACTGCAATGTATTGACATTAAGTAGAGTTTTTGGTAAATTGCAGCATCTTTAATGCAAAGGTTAACTTGGATATGCCAACTGCATCTAGATAAAAATGCTTATCTGGATTTCATAGGACATGTTTCTCTGAGGCCAATTTAAAATCTTATTTTAAGTTTGAGTAGGTTCTTCCAACAGGTCTTTTTGTATGTTTGCTTTTGCTGAGGGAAGACCAATTTCAAATTCCCAAGAAAATCAGTTTCGGGTAAGAGTTTGGATAAATAAGCTTGTGGTATCTGATTCATATAACTCTCAATCTTTTTCCGACCACTCACATCAAATTGTGAGTTTGATGAAGTTGGGAGTTTGACGTGAGCTTTAAATATGCTGATATGATGCCAAGGATAAGGTTCCTGTACATAAACTCAGCTTATATTTCTCTACGAGACTGCTGACTTAAGATTTGTTTGTTCCAGCTCAATTTTAAATATCTGAGGGGCTTTTTATGAGAAGGAATATAAACCTTCTGTATGATGAAGTTATGGAAACTGACTTTTGTACTTTTTGTTTTATGTTATTAGAGTGTTCTCGCTCGGGTGTAATGGAACGCCGAACTAAGCACCGAGTTAAACCTTTGTCAATGACGACAGGATCACAGTAAGATTAACCATTTACTGTTCACTCTTCCTCATTAACGTATGGTGAAAACTGTTGATAAAACAATACAGGATTTGTACAGCATTTGTTTCCTTCTTGATATTACATTTACATCGTAAATACTTGCAGAGGTAAAACTACAACAACTACATTACATTAAAGTGCAACATACAGTCAGAATCTACCTACGCCATTGACTGCTTTGAATACACTTCAACACAAACTATCCGCAACTCTTTAACTAACAAAAACATAAACCTTATCGACCGTCGTTACTTTTAACAGGATCGGTGTTAGCATTTTAATTCAACGTATCGATTATCTCATGACTTACAGCATTGCTTTCACTATGTTTCTGGTGCGTAGAAAGAAAACTTTGCTGCGCTGGACTTGCACATGTCTCGACCCCCACCTTCCCATTTCTCCAAACTGGTATTTTCCCACAGGACGCGGCGAAACCGGATGTGACGTCATCGCATGTCGCGATATATTGCAGACAACGAATCTACTTTAAACAATCCTAACTTTAACTAGAATGCTAACAAACGAATTACTAAGCGAAAATATTATAAACTAAATAACTGCCATAAAGGCAACACAGTTATTTATCCAATAAAATTAACATGCTTTTCCTGCAGGATTTTACATCCCTTGGAGTTTACAGCTACCAATAAGTATTGCAACCCATTAATCCATAATTTCCTCAGAAGTCTTGCTATCAGTCACACTCTAACAGAGCCACTTTATTCTTGGCATGTCTTCTGGATGTTTTACAAAGAGTTGTCATTTACTGGGCCATTGTGCTCTGCATTCAAAACACAGCCAAGTGCTGTAGGTTCCTTTCAGAATAACATGTAATGGCTGAGTGGTTGTCAATGCATTACAAAGACAGCTCCTGGCACATATTCCTCATACCTTGCACAAACATTTTCATGATGATATGTTGACATTTAGAGTATTTTCTAGTAAGCTGCCCCATCTTTAACACAAAGGTTAACTTGGGTATGACAACTACATCTGGATCAAAAATATTTGTCTAGATTTCATAAGACATGAATCTCTTAGGCCATATTTAGTTTACGGGGAACATGTTCAGTTTTGTGTTCACCCTCTTCATGGGTTCTCTTTACTCTTGGTTAAAGTAAAACATAAATGCTTCCACAAGTGTTTTGCTATTCTGTTGTTTGGTACAGTTGGTTGGGATTGGAGGGGAACTGATGTTGGAAAGCCACTTCTATTTTAAAACTGAAGGCAGAGTCTGATGGCAGGGCAGCAAATAGGGTATGAGAAAGCAATTAGGTAAGTAAAGACATGTAATGATACATATTTTGGATTTGACTAATGAACTATATGGGCATATTACTGCTTCTGTGCTGAACTTAAATGTGTTCAGTATTTATTGAATCTGTATACCTGTGTTTTTCTTTTCCCCATGAACCTGCAGTTTTTCACAAAATTCAGTGTCTGTATGTGCAAAGACAGGAATAACCTGGTTATGGTCAAAGGTACCAGCTTACATGGCGTTGCCCTCCAGTAGACTACAAATTTGCACAGTGCAAGTTCCACACATGCAATGTGCAGAGGACCAGATGATGTCATTGATTAATGCGTGATTATTTCTGTGCATCTACTGATCTTCTTCAAAATGTACTATGGCAGCTTTTGTGTGCAGCTGAGGACTTAATTTAAAAGAGAATGCTGAAATACCATGCATTTTTGTTTAGAAATAAGCTCAGTAATCATAATCTGCAATTGAAGTCAATTTTGCTTGGTATTTGCAACGCATCAAACTCTGGCTGCCTGTTGACTTATACAATTTCAGTATACAGACGTGACTGAACAACTGTTTATTAGCTTTGTCTCAGCATGGCAGCAAATTTTATGAGCCATGACCACTAGTTAAAGATTTCTGCACTACTTACAGAGAGCCAGTGCCTCTTAAATGCTAAAAGAATTTCAATAGCCCATCCTCAATGTCAGTGAACACATTTTCAAATAGCACATTGACTTTTCAGCCAATTGACTAAAACACTGGCCAGCATGTCACAACTAGAATCATACATTCAGTGGCCACTTTATTAAGTACCTCTTGTACATAACTAAGGGACCACTGAGTTTAAGTTCATGGTCTTATGCTGCTGTAGGGCATTTACTTCCAGGATCAATGTGTCGTGTGTCCAGAAAGGCTCTTAAACTCACTGCTGTTGTAACACCTGGTATTTGAGTTACTGTCACCTTCCTGTCAAATTGAATCAGTCTGGCCATTCTCCCTGACCTCTTTCATTAAGAAGGCATATTTACCCTCAGAGGTGCCTTTTGCTGGATTGTTTTTTGTTTTCATCACGTGATTCTCTGTAAACTCTAGACACTGTTTTGCATGAAATTCTCAGGAGATCAGCAGTTTTTGAGCATACACCAATAATCATTCCACAGTCAAAGTCACTTTGATCACATTTCTTCCTCATTCTGATGTTTGGTCTGAACAACACCTGAACCTCTTGACCACTTCTGCATGCTTTAATGCATTGAATTGTTGCCACAGGATTGGCGGATTGGATTTGGCATTAACGAGTAGGTGTGCTGGTGAACTCAATAAAGTGGCCACTGAGTGTACGTTCAGCAGAAAAGAACTGACCTGATTTTGGTTGAAAGTAATGTGACAAACATGGGGGATAAACTTCCATTTTTCAAAGAAATACAGTGGAAAATAGTTATTTGCATATTAACAGACAAAGAATGCTGAACCAGAAACAATAGCCTTGTTGTCAGTCAGTCAACACTTCTAGTTTGGGTCATGAAGAAAGTTTTGCACTTAAAATTGAGCTGGGCAACTACTTGGGATTTCAAATAGATATGAGAGGCCAATATAATGTAATTCTTTATTCAAAAAAGCAGCAAGTGATTTTCAACCTGTAAGGATAAAACACTTATGTAGAGCTTTACTTGCTGTTGGTGAACATGCAATTGTTAACTAAGTATGTTGACTATCAAAGAAAAGGACTATAATACAATGCGATAAGAGACATTTAAGCATGGATGATACAAAAAAGAGTTATGGGATTATAAGAAACAAAGACACTATTACCATGATATGCACATTAATTGACAAAAGGCAATTGCTAAGTATCCTCGGGTGCTCTGCAATGAAATTGGTCAACTTAAAGGTGGGAACTAATCAAATTTTGTGAGATCTCATGTCAGGTGCCAGTAGCTTTAAGAGTTAGGCTGAAAGCAATATCTAATGCCCTGGCTATACACAATATTCTACAGTGAGTAGCAACAACGACTGCTTACTCCAATGGTAGCAAGCAATATCAAATAACAGATCACTGTATATCAATACATCTCCATGACTTGAGTAAAGCTAGTGAAAGGGAATATTTTCCTCTGACAATAATCAACAATGTCACTCCACCCCTATATTGCGTTTAAGCTTGTCTATTCCAAATGTTCAAAATGTATTTTTTCATCTGAATTTTGATTTATAATTATAGTTGGCTACATGCAACATTTATGGGGAGTGCTACTGGATCAGATGCGTGCCAAAAGTTTCCAGAGAAAGATGCATGAATTGGTGGAATGTGTTCAGAGAACAGTATGTATTGTTGACATGCTGCTCTTTTTGAGGTTTTAATTTTTAGAGAAATATTGGAAGATGTGATTCAAAGCCACAATTAGCATTTAGGAGCAGTAAGCTTGGGACAGTGGTAAATAAGGACAAAGTGAAACCTGAGATGTGCTGGAAAAAAACAGAATTTTGATAGTTAAAACCGTTTTGGAAGTGCCAACACCAACAGAGATAATGTGTCCAATGATTTTGGGGTTGTTTATCAGACATACTGATGTCACTTAAGAATCTAACTGGAAAAGATAATAATGCATTTGTAGACAGTATCCCAAGAAGTGCTACTGAAAGGATCTGTCACTAATACATCATTTCTTGGAATTTATCATTTATGGAAGAGGTATGAAGAATAGACTATCAATTGCCTCACTGTAAAAAGTATTAACGGATAAAATTTGCACAACGTAAGAAGAATTCTTAAACAAATACAGAAAATGTTGGAAATGGATGTCAGGACAGACAGTATCAATGGAAAAAGATCCTTTATCAAGAATGAAGTTACTGGTATACCATCTTAGTGACTGTTCATCAGTAACAAGCTTGAACAGTACACCAAAGAATAGAAGATGGTAAATGTTGAAACAAGTCACAAATCATTCAAAAAATGTTCTTAAATCATCAAATAATGTACCTATGTGATTTCAGAGGATGCTGCCAAGGTTACAAGTACTTCCTTTGAAATCAATGTAGTAAAAAGTTATTATTTGCAGATATGGAGACATAAAAATATTTCAGATACTGGAATTTGATGCAAAAATCAAACAGCTGGAGGGACTCAGCAAGTTAAGCAATTTTTTAAACCAAAATGAAAGTTGTTAGATATGGAATACCAGAACCATAGGTACCTACAGTGGGGGAGTTAATGGGACTCAAAATTTTACCTATTTATTTATTGAGATGAAGAATGGAATCGGCCCTTCCAGCCCTTCAAGCTTTGCAGATCAGCAACCCCTGATTTACCCCTAGCCTAATCACAGAACTATTCACAATGACCAATTAACCTACCAACTAATATGTCTATGGACCGTGCAGTGTTTGCTAAGTCATGGAGCCTTCAACATGTAGCATCATCCTACATTTACTATCAAAAAGCAAAGCTGAAAATTCTGTCAAAAATGTTAAAAGATTCATCAGAATGCAAGGTATTGGATAAATCTGACCTTGTAGCTTTATTAGATTTGTGCAATATATTTAGTGAACCAATGGGAACTAGCTCTGCACAGTGGTTAATAGGTTGCAGACTCAAGGCAATTCTCCTGACTGCAAAACATCTAACACCAATCTCGATGACTGTTGAGGAAATGTTTGTACATGACTAGAATGAAAGGAGCACCTGAAATTTAGGACAGCTCTGATCTCCAGCGGTTCCATTACTGTCAGCAATCTACAAAGCAACATACAAAAGGTAAAACAACAGCTACGGATCAGCAGAGTCTAACAACAGTGAGCGTTTGCTGATCTGGAAAAGAACCCTGTTGAATGACTATTCCATTTGATAGAGTCTGTTGTAATTGTGTATTTGCTTCAGTTCATCTGTGATATTTGTTTTAAGAGGGGAAAGATGTGAAGTGATCTATAATTCCACTAAGTAAATACTATTGTCATGGCTCATGAATTCATTTTAATAGGTTTGCTTACTTACAGTATTCCAGAGAATTCTTTGGTATGACTCACTGGAAAACAGCAAACTACACCATCTTGAACTTTTGAGTTTCATATGGTTTCTTTATTATGCCAAATAAAAGTCAATTTCTCTTCATAACATGGTCCACTTGTTATTAAACAGAAATCAATGTAATGTTCAGACAGTATAATCTCAGTGAACAAATATAACATTTTTAATAAAATTGTTTGCTGACAGAAAGTTGTGTTAATTCTGATGTTTCCCTGGCAGGATGGGACGCTTTCTCTGCTGATAGACAGCTTTTGCTCAGTTCTTCAAACATACCAAGCTATTATTACTTTGAGGTCACCACTAGGTATAATTTCCACATAATATTGAAAGGAAGGATGCAAAGGCAGTGTTTTAATTAGCTTTCTGAATGAATACTCTCAACCCGTACCAAGATTTAAATGAATACTACATCTAAAACAAATCAATGTCTTCTAATTAACAAAAAGCTTTTTTATTACTGATAATAATTCAATGTTTCAAAATATGATGGTTTCAAAGATGCTTTACAAAGTGTCTGTAATTGTCATGCAGCTGTGTAAATAAAGATCTACTGCATGCCCTGAAACCAGGGACAAGATAACAGATTATCTTTTGCAACGTATGAGAGGTTTAACTTATATTCTATTGTATTTTATTCCCTTTTTACCAGTTTCTTCTTTTCAAAGCATTTTTATCTTAAGATGAAATGAAGCTTTGTACAGCCTAAAAGGCTAAACTGGTTTGTCCCAAACCATTTTTGGGGATTGGTATAACCAATTTCTCCTGACTTTCTGCTGTTAGCCAATTTTTATTTTTATATTGAATACACTTAGAATGAATGTATATTAATTTTTTGTCTGATAAAAGGGTTAACTTTTGTGTAACATTTTGGCAACTTTTCTCATGGAGAGAATGCACTAGTTAAAGACAATGTGAACTTAAAGAATAGTGCTGGAAGGTACTTGGAACACAATTGTAAGGTAGGAGAGGTTCAAAGATGGCACAAAGCAGAAGAGAGCTGGGTCTGTCATTTCTCTGAGCTGGAAATGGAGAAGAGGGACATTACTGCACCCCACAGGAATCTATCCAGTGGTAATGGGAGGACAAGGTTATAATTGTAAACGTTGGATTTCAGGTACTGAAAAAGTTGTTGTATTTATGTAAGTGCAATGGCTTTACTCATCTGCTCAAAATAAGTGAAGGATTTTCTCACTTAGAATTATAGAGTTATGCAACATGGAATCAGGCCCTTTTGGCCCAACTAGTCCATGCCATTCACAGCAAATTCTTTGCTAAACCTGTTTACCATTGGGTCCACAAGTCTTCAAGCCTTTCCACTCCATGTAACTATTCAAAAGTCTCTTAAATGTTACAATTGTACCTGTCTTGACCACTTCTTCTCATAGGTCATTCCAGATACTCACTATCCTCTGGTCTTTTTAAAATCTTCCCCTCTTACCTTGTATCTGTGCCCTCCAGTTTTGAACATAGACATACTGGTAAAAGTCTATGACCATCAATGATCTTACAAACTTTCTTGAGTTCAGCTCTAATTCTCCTATGTTCCAAGGAATAATGATCCAGTGTAATCGACTTCTTCCTATAACATGAGTGCTTCTGGTCCATGCAGTATACCCAAAAATTTCTTCTAAATCCTCCCCACCTACTTGCTAATCTCTTTTACCACCTCTTTCAGCTTGCTAATGTCTTTCCTATAACAGGACAACTAAAATTGAGTACAGTTGAGTTTAGACATTAAAAGAAATAAGGCAAAAGTAGACCAGATTATGTTAGGGAATTATTTCAGTGCAATGTTGGCTATGCTCTTAGTGTTTGCAATTGCAACAGAGGACTTCCCTTTCTTCTGCTGGTGACTAGTGGGATGCCCCAGGAGGCCAGGCTTAGGAGCTCAGTTATTCATTATTTATGTAAATGCTTTGGATGAGAATGTACACGGTATGTTTAGCAAATTTGGTAATGATACTGAATATGAGGGTTGTGTTGATAATGAAGCAGGTTAGTGAATTGTAATGAGATCTTGAGCATTTGGGAAATGGACAGAGGAATGACAAATTGAGTTCAACATTAGAAGTGTGAGATGATGCATTTTGGACATGCAAACCAGGGTAGGAATAGCAGGACACTGATGAGCGGAGAGCACAAGTGCACAGTTCGCTGAAAGCAGCCATGTAAGTAGACAGGATGGTAAAGAAGGCATTTAATATACTGGCGTACATCAGTCAGGGCATCAAGTTTACAAAGCATCATATTACAGTTAAAGATGTTTTTCATGAGACTGCACTATAATTTTTTTCTCTTTTTTTGACACAAGCTTGCACGCTATTCACCAGGAGATCCCTTTGCACTTCTATTGGCAAGCAATAGTGAAAGATGCAAGGCACAAGTGTAAAAAGGCAAAGAGCCATGTGATAGGAAGATGTTCAAACCAGCAACATGCTTTGTGTATACATCAAAAGGGATGAGGAGGAAGTAGACTGCAACAAGCTTGATTAGATTTGAGGCTGGTGAGGTGGTAGGTAAGGACAAGGGGAACCCTATCCCGAGTGGGGTGGCCGGTGGATGGGGTAAGGGCAGATATGCCGGAAATGGGAGAGATGCGTTTGAGAGCAGAGTTGATGGTGGATGAAGGGAAGCCCCTTTGTTTAAAAAAGGAAGACATCTCCTTCATCCTGGAATGAAAAGCCTCATCCTGAGAGCAGATGCAGTGGGGACGGAGGAATTGTGAGAAGGGGATAGCATTTTTGCAAGAGACAGGGTGGGAAGAGGAATAGTCCAGGTAGCTGTGAGAGTCTGTAGGCTTATAGTAGATATCAATAGATAGGCTGTCTCCAGAGATGGAGACAGAAAGATCAAGAAAGGGGAGGGAGGTGTCGGAAATGGACCAGGTAAATTTGAGGGCAGGGTGAAAGTTGGAGGCAAAGTTAATGAATTTGACGAGGTCAGCATGCGTGCAAGAGGCAGCGCCAATGCAGTCATCGATGTAGCGAAGGAAAAGAGGGGGTTGGATACCGGTATAGACTTGGAACATGGACTGTTCCACAAAGCCAACAAAAAGGCAGGCATAACTGGGACCCATGCGGGTGCCCATGGCTACACCCTTGGTTTGGAGGCAGCGGGAGGAACCAAAGGAGAAATTATTGAGAATAAGAACTAATTCCGCTAGACGGAGGAGAGTGGTGGTAGAGGGGAATTGGTTAGGTCTGGAATCCAAAAAAAGCAAAGAGCTTTGAGACCATCTTGGTGGGGGATGGAAGTATATAGGGACTGGACATTCATGGTGAAAATAAGACGGTGGGGGCCAGGGAACTTAAAATCATTGAAAAAATTCAAAGCATGAGAAGTGTCACGAACATAGGTGGGAAGAGATTGAACAAGGGGGGGTGGATAAGACAGTATCAAGTTATGCAGAAATGAGTTCAATGGGGCAGGAGCAAGCTGAGACAATAGGTCTACCTGGACAGGCAGGTTTGTGGATCTTGGGTAGGAGGTAGAAATGGGAAGTGCGGAGTGTGGGAACTATGAGGTTGGTTGTAGTGGATGGGATACCCCACAGCTGATAAGGTTGGTGATGGTATAGGAGACAATGGCCTGGTGCTCCTTAGTGGGGTCATGATCAAGGGGTAAATAAGAGGAGGTATCAGAGAGTTGTCGCTGTGCCTCGGCCAGGTAGAGGTCAGTATGCCAGACAACAACAACTCCCCCCTTATCAGCAGGTTTTATAGTAAGGTTGGGATTGGTGCGGAGGGAACGGAGAGCAGAGCGTTCGGAAGGAGGGAGGTTGGAATTGGAACACAGTATGGTGAAGTCGAGACGGTTGATGTCCCGTCGGCAATTAGCAATAAAGATCCAGAGCAGGCAGAAGACCAGAGCGGGGTGTCCATGAAGAGGAGGAGGGTTGAAGACGGGAGAAGGGGTCATCGGTGGGGGTGG
The DNA here is from genome assembly GCF_030144855.1 of Hypanus sabinus. NCBI lineage: Eukaryota > Metazoa > Chordata > Chondrichthyes > Myliobatiformes > Dasyatidae > Hypanus > Hypanus sabinus. Next base: position 65,915,408 of record NC_082713.1, on the reverse strand, counting down.
GAGAGTCCTTGTCAAAGAAGTAAGCTCGGAGACAGAGCCGGTGGAAGAAGAGTTCAGCATCATGGCGTGCGCGGAACTCGCTGAGGTGTGGACGAAGGAGGAGAAAGCTGAGGCCCTTACTGAGGACAGAGCGCTCTGCCTCAGAGAGCTGAAGGTTGGAGGGGATGGTAATGACTCGGCACGGATGAGAGATGGGGTCAGAGGGGGGAGGGAGGCTGGTAGTGTCAGTGGAGAGGGAAGGGTTGGGGTGAGAGGAAGATGGAACCTCTGAGGGCCCAGGTGCTGACGATGGGATCTGAGGGAGAGGGGATTGCAGAGTGGTGGTGGAGGAAGGGGAGACATGAGTCACAATCTCAGCATGTGAAGACCCGGCCTGGAGTTCAAGGCTGGAGTCGCAGTTGGTGGTTACGCAATCGCTTTGAAGCTGTTCATGGTCGTTGGAACCCACGTTGATGGTGCTGGAGCCGGGGTTTTCAATATGCCCTGGGTCGCTGGGGCAGCGACCTTCCAGTCCTTCCAGGTGAGGCGACACTTCACCTGTGAGTCGGTTGGTGTGGTATACTGCATCCGGTGCTCCCGGTGTGGCCTTTTATATATTGGCGAGACCCGACGCAGACTGGGAGACCGTTTCGCTGAACACCTATGCTCGGTCGGCCAGAGAAAACAGGATCTCCCAGTGGCCACACATTTTAATTCCACCTCCCACTCCCATTCTGATATGTCTATCCATGACCTCCTCTACTGTCAAAATGAATCCAAACTCAGGTTGGAGGTACAACTCCTTATATACCGGCTGGGTAGCCTCCAACCTGATGGCATGAACATTGACTTCTCTAACTTCCGTTAATGCCCCTCCTCCCCTTCTTACCCCATCCCTGACATATTTAGTTGTTTGCCTGTTCTCCATTTCCCTCTGGTGCTTCCCCCACCTCCTTTCTTTCTCCTGAGGCCTCCCATCCCATGATCCTTTCCAGCTCTGTATCACTTCAGCCAATCACCTTTCCAGCTCTTAGCTTCATCCCACCCCCTCCGGTCTTCTCCTATCATTTCGCACTTCCCCCTCCCCCCACTACTTTCAAATCTCTTACTATCTCTCCTTTCGGTTAGTCCTGATGAAGGGTGTCGGCCTGAAACGTCGACAGCACTTCTCCCTATAGATGCTGCCTGGCCTGCTGTGTTCCACCAGCGTTTTCTGTGTGTTGTTGCTTGAATTTCCAGCATCTGCAGATTTCCTCGCTTTTGTTGATGTCTCATCTTCCTTTGCAAAACAAACACAAACATGTTGATATCATTGACGAAATGGGGTTGCAAGTAATCACAATAGTCAGTCTCTATCAGGTTACTGGGGTCACTGATGCATCATGCAATGGATGTTGCAATGATTTCGTGGAATTGGAACAGGCGGTGTCCTCAGAATTACAGAATTCATGATGCCACTTTTAGCCATTAAGACCAAACTGTTGACAAAAAGATGCATCAGAGGATCTGAAATTCAGTTAACTGAATAATTTTGGAATTGGTATCAGGAATGGATTAAACAGATTGTTAATAAAATCTTCAGATTCACGACTGTTATTATGGAAAAGAAGTCCACCATTCTAATAGATTCATAGAGTCATAGAAATGACAATACCAAAACAGGCCCTTTGGCCTATCTAGTCTGTGCTAAATCATTAACCTGCCTAATCCCATCAACTTGCAACCAAACAATAATCCTCCGTACCCCTCCCATCCATGTACGTATCCAAATGTTGAAACCGAACCCACATTCACCACTTGTGCTGGAAGCTCATTCCACTCCCTTATCAGACTTGGAGTGAAGGAGTTTTCCCTCATGTTTCCCTTAAACATTTCACCTTTCAATCTTATCCATGACCCTCTAGCTATCACCAAAGCTCAGTAGAAAAAGCCGGCTTGTATTTATCCTATCTTACCCCTCATAACTTTGTATATCTCTATTTAATCTTCCCTCGGTCTTCTATATTCTAGAGAATAATGTCCCAATCTATTCAACCTTCCCCTATAACTTAGGTCCTCACATACTGCGATGCCATTGTAAATTTTCTCTGCACTGTTCCAAACTTATTTACATCTTTCCTGTAAGTAGGTGACCAAAATTGCACACAATGCTCCAAATGATATCTCATGAGTGTCTTATACAATTTCAATATAACATCCCAACTTCTGTACTCAGTACATTGATTTATGAAGGCTGATATGCCAAAAGGTTTCACTGTGGTCCTATTTAACTGTGACGCCACTTTTAAGGAATTATGGATCTATATTCCCAGATCACTTGGTTCTACTACATTCCTCAGTGGCCTACTGCTCACCATGTAAGACCTATCCTGGTTTATCCTCCCAAAATGCAACCCATCACACTTGTCTGTGTTAAATTTCATCTGCCATATTTCAACCTATTTTTCCAACTGGTCTTTCTTTCCTGGTTTGATTTATATGTAACTTTGAAATGCATCGCAACACAGTTGGCTCTTAATTTCCGAAGGAACTGATCATGTTAACAGTGCTACAATTAGTTCAAGGAGGCATGAAAACACTTTTAGGACAATTAGGATATGCTATAAATACTGACCTGTGTTTTCATCCATTTATCCAAAGTCAGGTAATAATGTTCAAAATATGAATTGACGGTTTGCATTTATAATTATTATTCTAAATAATTTGTTTACTGATGAAAATAAGATAAAACTCAATTGACAATGTCATTGAGTCATTGTTATTTCCATGACTTGATAACTTTGTGATAAACTTAAACAGCCCTTTTCAGTTCACAAAAGGACAATTAGTGTCAAAAAGGGGTAAACAATTTACTGAATTTCTGCAAAGAAAGTAGCAAGATATTTCCCTCATGTTCAACCGTATTTTTTGTGTCAGTACACGAAGACATTGTGATCTGGTCAATAGAAAATATTCAAAGGTTGGCTTTTACACATTTTGAGACAAAAAGTGCAGGTGCTTTATAAATTCCTTCAACTTTCATTCTCAAGATAAACTGTGATATTTTCTATCTATTATAGTTGCTACATTCTGAAATACTCATAAATATTGATGATAAAGTCAACAATTATTATTACTTTTGCCATGAATGAACAAATAAGGTAGATATTATGTTTTCATACAAAGAATGGATGCTCAATGGAGCAGAGAAATCCAAAATTTTCATGAAAGATCTCATAGTGATTTACTGACGCATTGATGCATAAAAGCTGTTAGAGTTTCATCAAAGATCATATTTTAATTTGACACAAACTTTGCATGAACCATAATTATTTATTAGATATTTTAACTGTAAGTTATTTTACAGATGATTTATTTTCCTATTTATTTTTGATTTAGAAATGGAGTGCGGGCTGAAGGGTAGAGTATCTGCTCATTTTTTGAATGTAAGTGCAGGGTTCCAAAAGTTTACGTGTAGGTTAAGTAAAGAGACAAGTCAAAGTGGTGCTAAAGTAAATTTAAAAGGGAAATAGAGTAATTATTTAAATCTGACCAAGCAAGCACAAGAACAGTAAAACAGCTTTCTGTATAGGAGAAGTGTTGTTCTCCCAAATGTTAACAGTACCATGAGGGTTTAAAAGGGCAATGTCTTCTAAGAAGCATGTAATTATTCAGTTTGCAAATTACCAGATTCCATGTAAATTGATGTAATTCTTCAAAATGTAGTTCTGTGCCTGGGTTGGATTTGCATTCATTCAAGTCAAAGTTCAGGAACATATGCAATACCATCCTATTTTCTCTAAATACATGAACAGAAATTTTCATCAACTTTTAACCATATAACCATATAACAATCACAGCACGGAAACAGGCCATCTTGGCCCTCCTAGTCTGTGCTGAACCCTTAATCTCACCTAGTCCCACCTACCCGCACTCAGCCCATAACCCTCCATTCCTTTCCCGTCCATATACCTATCCAATTTTACCTTAAATGACACAACTGAACTGGCCTCTACTACTTCTACAGGAAGCTCATTCCACACAGCTATCACTCTTTGAGTAAAGAAATACCCCCTCGTGTTTCCCTTAAACTTCTGCCCCCTAACTCTCAAATCATGTCCACTAGTTTGAATCTCCCCTACTCTCAATGGAAACAGCCTGTTCACATCAACTCTATCTATCCCTCTCAAAATTTTAAATACCTCGATCAAATCCCCCCTCAACCTTCTATGCTCCAAATGAATAGAGACCTAACTTGTTCAACCTTTCTCTGTAACTTAATTGCTGAAACCCAGGTAACATCCTAGTAAATCGTCTCTGCACTCTCTCTAATTTATTGATATCTTTCCTATAATTCGGTGACCAGAACTGCACACAATATTCCAAATTTGGCCTTACCAATGCCTTGTAGAACTTTAACGTACTCAATGCTTTGATTTATAATGGCCAGCGTTCCAAAAGCCCTCTTCACCACCCTATCTACATGAGACTCCACTTTCAGGGAACTATGCACAGTTATTCCTAGATCTCTCTGTTCCTCTGCATTCCTCAATGCCCTACCATTTACTCTGTATGTTCTATTTGGATTATTCCTGCCAAAATGTAGAACCTCACACTTCTCAGCATTAAACTCCATCTGCCAACGTTCAGCCCATTCTTCTAACCGGCATAAATCTCCCTGCAAGCTTTGAAAATCCACCTCATTATCCACAACACCTCCTACCTTAGTATCATCGGCATACTTACTAATCCAATTTACCACCCCATCATCCAGATCATTTATGTATATTACAAACAACATTGGGCCCAAAACAGATCCCTGAGGCACCCCGCTAGTCACCGGCCTCCATCCCGATAAACAATTATCCACCACTACTCTCTGGCATCTCCCATCTAGCCACTGTTGAATCCATTTTATTACTCCAGCATTAATACCTAACGACTAAACCTTCTTAACTAACCTTCCAAGTGGAACTTTGTCAAAGGCTTTTGTACCTTTTGTACCCCTGCACACATGCCTCAGCGAACATGGGTCCACCAAAATGCCGAGTTCCCTTTCTGTCACCTCTGCTTCCACACTTATTTCTTTGGTAAGGAGTCCTTACCATTCCCCAGTCTCCTCGATGACCCTTTTTCCCTTCTTCAACATACCTTTTAATTTCTTGTATCTTCCACTAATTCCTTGTGTGGAATAGTTCCCTGAAAATGGCATTGCAGAGAGACAAAATGGTGGGAAGGGTATATGGTATTCTTTCATCAGCCAATGGAGCATTGGGTAAAAGAGTTGGGACATGATGTTACAGATGTGCAAGTTATTGTTGAGACCACATCTGGAATAACGTGTGCAGTTCGAATCACTGTTATGTGGATGATCTGGTTAAGCTGGAGTGAGTGCAGAAAAGATTCACATGCGTGTTTTTTAGGATGAGAGGGGTTGAGTTAAGAGGAGAGACTGAATCAGCTGAGACTGTTGTCACTGGGAGGGGGAAACCTATAAAGGCTTGTAAGATCAGAAGGGGCATGGATAAGATGAATTGTCACTGTGTTTATCCCAAGGTCGGAGAGTAATAACTAGAGGGGAGAGATTCAAAGGGGACTTGATAGGCAACTTTGAAAACAGGGTGGTAGGTATATGGAACAGGCTGCAGGAGGAGGTGGTAGAGCTGAGCATATATTTAACATTTAAAAGCCATTCAGATAGATATATGTATAGGAGAGGTTCAGAGGACTACGGACCACATGCTCAGTAAGATCTCATGGCTGTTATGGATTCAATGCACTGAAGGGCCTTTCTTTGTGCTGTATGACTATGAACTTTAATGAAACTGAATAACCTGCATCTGCTTGTTTTTCTCACATTCATAATCCTTTAGAAAAGATCTTGAGTCTAACATTCAGTGATGGTATCAGTACACAGTTCCAAAAGGAAAAGGAGAACACAATTGAACAGAAACAAAACTGATTATATAGATGTAATATATTGTACCTTGGCAACAATATTGATGATAACTAACTCACTTAGATGAGTTGCAGCATTAATAACTACTACATGTGAGATTGTTCTTGTAAAACTGCGGCATCCCACAAACAAAGTAGCTGTTGGTAAAAATGTATTAATCCTTGCTCTAAGGTGAATATTGGATGAGAATATCCAAGTTAAATGGAGGGCATATTAATGTGTGATATATTTGTGTGAAGCATGTGAACACAAGCTGAATCTGGAGAAAATGGAATAAAAAACTGCAGGCAATTTAGTAGTTATCATGGCTCTGATTGACTTATTTAATTCTGCTATGATATTTGGTCATTACAAAATCACAAGTGTATATTACCTTTAAAAAGTAGAAAATAAGTTATGACAAAAATGTGGAAGGTGACATCTGTAGTGATAGGACAGAGGACAGGGCATTTGGTATACAAGTAGATGCACCATGTAGTGAGACAGACAGACAGACAGATAGACATACTTTATAGATCCCAAGGGAAATTGGGTTTCATTACAGTCGCACCAACCAAGAATAGTGTAGCAATATAAAACCATAAATAATTAAATAATAATAGGTAAATTATTCCAAGTAGAAATAAGTCCAGGACCAGCCTATTGGCTCAGGGTGTCTGACACTCCGAGGGAGGAGTTGTAAAGTTTGATGGCCACAGGCAGGAATGACTTCTAATGACGCTCAGTATTGCATCTCAGTGGAATGAGTCTCTGGCTGAACGTACTGTGCCTAACCTGTACATTATGTAGTGGATGGAAGACATGTCCAAGATGGCATGCAACTTGGACAGCATCCTCTTTTCAGCTACCAACGTCAGAGAGTCCAGTTCCACCCCCACAACATCACTGGCCTTACGAATGAGCTTGTTGATTCTGTTGGTGTCTTCTACCCTCAGCCTGCTGCCCCAGCACACAACAGCAAACATGATAGCACTGGCCACCACAGACTCGTAGAACATCCTCATCATCATCCAGCAGATGTTAAAGGACCTCAGTCTCCTCAGGAAGTAGAGACAGCTCTGACCCTTCTTGTAGAAAGCCTCAGTGTTCCTGACCAGTCCAGTTTATCATCAATTCATATCCCCAGGTAATTGTAATCCTCCACCATGTCCACACTGACCCCTTGGATGGAAACAATAGACAATAGGTGCAGAAGTAGACCATTCAGCCCTTCGAGCCTGCACCGCCATTCTGAGATCATGGCTGATCATCTACTATCAATATCCGGTTCCTGCCTTGTCCCCATATCCCTTGATTCCCCTATCCATAAGATACCTATCTAGCTCCTTCTTGAAAGCATCCAGCGAATTGGCCTCCACTGCCTTCCGAGGCAGTGCATTCCAGACCCCCACAGCTTTCTGGGAGAAGTTTTTCCTTAACTCTGTCCTAAATGACCTACCCCTTATTCTCAAACCATGCCCTCTGGTACTGGACTCTCCCAGCATCTGGAACATATTTCCTGCCTCTATCTTGTCCAATCCCGTAATAATCTTATATGTTGCAATCAGATCCCCTCTCAATCTCCTTAAGTCCAGTGTGTACAAGCCCAGTCTCTCTCACCTCTCTGCATAAGACAGTCCGGACATCCCAGAAATTAACCTTGTGAAACAAGGGTCACCAGTGCCTTAGCCCTCCTCAGGTCCACCACCAGCTCCTTAGTCTTTTTCACATTAAGCTGCAGATGATTCTGCTCACACCATCTGACAACGTTTCCCACTGTAGCCCTGTACTCCGCCTCATCTTTCTTGCTGATGCATCCAACTATGGCAGAGTCATCAGAAAACTTCTGAAGATGGCAAGACTCTGTGCAGTAGTTGAAGTCCGAGGTGTAGATGGTGAAGAGAAAGGGAGACAGGACAGTCCCCTGTGGAGCCCCCGTGCTGCTGACCACTCTGTCTGACACACAGTGTTGCAAGTGCATGTACTGTGGTCTGCCAGTCAGGTAATCAATAATCCATGACACCAGGGAAGCATCCACCTGCATCACTGTCAGCTTCTCACCCGGCAAAGCAGGGTAGATGATGTTGAATGCTCTGGAGAAGTCAAAAAACATGACCCTCATGGTGCTTGCCGGCTTGTCCAGGTGGACGTAGACACGGTTCAGCAGGTAGACGATGGCATCCTCAATTCCTAGTTGGGGCTGATAGGCGAACTGGAGGGGATCTAAATGTGGCTTAACCATAGGCTGGAGCTGCTCTAGAACAAGTCTCTCCAGGGTCTTCATGATGTGGGAGGTCAATGCCGCCCGTCTGTAGTCATTGGAGCCACTGGGGCGCGGCATCTTCAGTAGAGTAACAAGGCAGGACGTCTTCCACAGCACAGGAACCCTCTGGAGACTCAGGCTCAGGTTGAAGAATGGTGAAGTACTCCACGTAACTAGGGGGCACAGGCTTTGAGCACCCTGGGGCTGACACCATCCAAGCCTGCAGCCTTGCTTGGATGGAGATGTTTCAGCTGTCTTCTCACATGTTCAGCTGTGAAGCCCACCGTGGTGGTTTCAGGTGCGGGAGGGGTGTATTCATGAGAGCAGGGTGGGGGGCTGCGAGGAGGGGTAGGAGGGGAGAGAGGAGTATGTGTTAGTTGGGGGCTGACAACAGATAAACCATGTGGGGGATGGGCAGGGGCCACAGTGTCAAATCTATTGAAGAACAGTTCATTGGCCCTGTCCACACTGCCTTCAGCTCCTCTGTTGCTAGCTTGGCGGAACCCAGTGATGGTCCTCATCCCACTCCAGACCTCTCTCATGTTCTGCTGGAGTTTCCACTCAAGTTTCCTCCTTTACCTGTCTTTAGCCTCCCTGATCTTGGCTTTCAGGTCCCTCTGTCTTGTCCTCAGCTCCTCCCGATTTCCATCTCTAAATGCCCTCTTTTTAGTGTCCTTAATGTCCTTTGTTACCAATGTTTTGTTATTTGAATAACAAAGGACAGTTCTTGCCAGAATATTGCAGTCCACAAAGAAGCTGACATAATCAGTGATTCACTCTGTGAGCCCATCAATGTCCTCTCCATGCGGCTCACAGAGGGCCTGCCAGTCTGTCACCTCAAAACAACCCTGGAGGACTGTGAGGAAGTTCAGAGTTCAAAGTAAAGTTATTATCTAAGTATATATACGTCACCATATACAAACTGAGATTTATTTTCTTGTAGGCATACTCAATAAATCCATAATAGAATAATAATCATAATAGAATCAATGAAATTCTGCACCAACTTGGGTGTTCAACCAATGTGCAAAAGACAACAAACTGTGCAAATACAAGAAGAAAGAAATAATAATAAATGAATAAGCAGTAAATATCAAGAACTTGAAAGGAAAAGTCTTTGAAAATTATTTCACAGAGATATGCCGTTGTATATTGAAACTTAAGTTATCGGATATGCAGTTGACAGGGAAAATTGCAGTCAGTGGGATGGATTAATGTGTGTCTTTAAACTAAATAAAAAGGTAAGAGGATACGTTCAACAGTTTGGAAAAGTGTCAATAAAGTAAAAGGGAAGGAGATTGCAGGAGAGACTACAAAAGTTTCCATAATAAAGAAGGTACAAAGGGATAAGGATTTAACTTCCAATAACATAGAGGGAAAATTGAAAAATGCGATGAATACAGGACTCAGTATATGGGAAAAGGTCACACAGTTACACTTCAGCAAGTATGATGCTGCGGGGGGAATAAATTAAACATGAAAGATGTTTAGTCTGCTTTCATCTTTGAGGCATTTCACACAAACAACACGGAAACAGGCAATTTTGCCTAACTCATCCACGTTGACCAAAATGCCCACCTAAGCTAATTCCATTTGCCTGCATGTAATCAATATCTCTCTCAACCTTCCAATACATATTCATTTCCAAATGTATTTCGAATGCTATTAAAGAGCACTGTGTAATGATCAGATAATGGATAAGAAAGTTTACATCACCAGTACAGTCATCTGACTGCAAACAGGTAATAAGTTTATTATGCAGTTGTTGTACATTTACAATAATGTTAAAAACAGCGCATATTAAATAGTACTGCAGTCTGTGGACATATAAGAGGGATAAACTAAAAATCTGTTGTAAAGTGTAGCACATTAATTGAGTTGTAATTATGTGAGCTATGTGTGAAACTAAATCCATAATACACTATTTCCCTTTCATATTTTTCTTGGAAGAACAAGCAGTATTAGTTTCCTTGAATAATCATGCGCCAAGTACCTGGAAGTTGGCTCAAGTACCATTTTGATTTTAAGCACAATCACCAGAATTTGATGTGTTTGTGAATAAATTGCAACAGCACTGTCAGGCTGTGAGAATTGTGAAGTTCGGAAGATTAGACCTAGCACTTTCAAATGCAATATGTGCCAGCAACACTAAGAGATCTTATGTTGTAACTTGGTTCATGTCATTGTAGTACTGTTTCATGCATTATCTGCTAACCTAGGACCTTATTCCTCTGAATTAGAAAGTGAAGTTGTATATTCATTGCACACCCTGCAATTCAGCTGCATTATTTAAAAGGATACTCAGCCATTTTAAGGCTGATTTATACCTGTGTGTCGCATCGAAGCCATAGGTGTCGTGTACCCTATGCCGTACCTACACTGTACCCTACGTCGTAGGGTGACGTGCACCTCTGAAGAAAAGTTACACACACGTTACTCAACGCAGACCACAGCAACTGTGATTGGTCCGCTTGGTAGCATCGCAGTTCCTCATATGCATTTCCGGTTGCTTCTTCTCCGCCATGTCTGTACACCGATGCGAAATAGATGAACCAAATCGTCAAATCTACCTGCCAACATGCGAAAATGTTTGAAATGCATTTCCTCGTCCATGTCTGTCTCGAAGAAACTCAAAACAGTGGCATAGAAATCCCACCACCAACTAGCGTTTTGGCACACACCAACACAAGCTCGCTACAGTGTAGAGCGACGCAAAAGTGAAAATCAGGGCTATGGCGTAGGCTGCAGCGTAGCCCGTACACACGTATAAATCAGCCTTTACATTGCAGCCAGCCACAGGCAACCCTTCAGGCTAGTCCATGAACCAGGAGGGTGGTGCAAGATTCCACTATGACTCCAAGTAGGGGGTAAGGTCAATTTTACACTTACTTCCCCTTTGCCACATCTATAATCATGTTAGGTGCATTGCATAAACTATAAACATCAGGGGCAGGATAAACAAATGTAGAATCCCAATGATCAAGGGAGGATGGAGTCTTTCCAACTGTTACTACTCCCTAAGAGTTTTCATGGGCCCCTTTCCTGCCTCCACCTGTTTGGAGAGCAATGAACTTGGAGGCTAAGGTTTGTAAAGTCATTGCTGACAGGGTGTAATGGTCTTCTGCTGATGCAAATGCAGTCACATTCTGAAGACTGATTGGGATTGAGTTTGCAGTCACACTGAACTTCTTTTATGGCAATGTATATTAACTCCAGTCTTGAAGCAGACATAACCTTGAGAGGACGGGAAGGGGGTTGGAATGGTGTCTGAAGCCCTCTGTTCAAGATAAAAGGACTTTGCTCTGTGCTCAAGGGAAGAGAAATATTGAGGTGAACAAACACAATCATTTGGGAGGGTTTCAACTTTGCAAAGATTTAAGAAGCAATACTCCAAATCCTTGCTGTTTTTCAACTCTAATCAGGAATTTCAGCGTCTCATGAGTCACAGTGTCGCTCACTTGCTAAATGCTCAACTTGATGTTTATCACAAGAAAAAAAACCTTGAGCAGCTCTTTTGGCAGTCCAGAATTTTCAGCAATTTGAGTTGTCTGTTTGTACAAAGGACTGGTTCTTGTGAGATGAGAATAATCCCTTCATTCTTTTAAGAGACTCCTGGCTAGGTACATGGAGCTTAGAAAAACTGAAGGCAATGGGTGACCCTAGGTAATTTCTAAAGTAAGTACATAATCAGCACAGCACGGTGGGCTGAAGGGCTTGTATTGCATTGTAGTTTTTCTATATTTCTATGTTTCTATTCCGTAGCATCTGTCTCCTGTTTGTGATGCAGCAGAGAGACTTTACAACAGTTGCCACAGAACCACCAAGAATCCAATGAGCAATGATATTCAGGTGCTCAAGTTATGAATCTGATGCCACTTGAGGGGCTCCTGTAATGTTCTCCAGAGAGGAGCCAAGGTTTCGTTTTGTAAGATAGACCCGCTGTAACCATAGTAATATAAGGGATCAGCTTTTGCCCTTGACACTACAGCAGGGGAAGACAGAATAGAATAGAACCTTATTGTTATTCATCAAGATAATGGGATTGCAGTGCTACAGTCTGTGCAAAATAGCTATTTACAATGTATGCAGCATGGCTTAATTTTTAAAAAGTATTCTTTTTTGTAATTTATTTTTTATTGAAGTTCATCATCAAATAAACATTTCCATAAGATGTATTTCAGATGTTGTATATATATATATCATATAGTCATTGTAGTTTTCTCGCACAGGTGTAAAAGAACTCTGAACTAAACACCAAGCTTAAACCAGTCAATGAGGCGGTCCCAGTAAGATTAACCATTTACTGTTTACTCTTCCACATTAACGTATGGTGAAAACTGTTGATGAAACAATACAAAATATATACAGTATTTGTTTCCTTCTTGATATCACATTTACATCATAAATACTTACAAAAGTAAAACTACAACAACTATATTACATTAAAGTGCAACATACAGTCAGAATCTACCTACGCCATTGACTGCTTTAAATACATGTAAAGGGGGTTTCTTCTTTTTTTTTCTTTGTTACTGTTGGGAAAGGGTTTCTTCATTTTGTTAACTAGCAGGAATGCTAATTTACTGATAACGAGAATGGTATTCCTTTGTAAACCAAATGGGGATTAATGTTCTTTCTTCTGAGTCTGTAAGCTTTTGTTGACGGGCTTTTGGGCAGATCGGCGCGAGGGGGTCGAGAGAGAGGACGCAATGCTGTAAGCTGGGCGAGGATCGGACCCCAAAGGGGGGTCCGAAGCCAGGAGGTACTCCGAGGAGGGGGGATGAAGCTAGATGTGCTTGGTTGACCACTCGGAGGGTCCTGAGCTGCGAGTCGAGGAGTTCGGAGGGGATCGAATGGTGGCCAGAAGACTTCAGAAATTGAGCTCCAACGGTTGTGCAGGAAGTGGTTTGGACTTTGATAAGTTTGGCGCCTTTTCTTTATTTTTTTTTCTCTTCATATATACTGTATCGTTATTAATCACTTAGTTATAGTAACCTTTATAAATTGTACTCATTTAATCGCTTATGGTGTACTGTCTGTTTTTGGGCAAGGCGGGGACATCACACGGCATCCACACCAGCTGATGACCCAGTTTGGCGGGGCCGAAGGCTGCTCCCCCTAGACGAAACAAGCTGAGCGAGCCTGAGGCGACCCAGGGGGTTACATACACTTCAACACAAACTATCCGCAACTCTTTAAATAACAAAAATATAAACTTTATCAACCGTCATTACTTTTAACAGAATCAGCGTTAACATTTTTAATTCAACATATCGATTATCTCATGAACTTCTGGCGTTGCTTCACTGATGTTTCTATTGCATAGAAAGAAAACTTTTCTCACGCTGATCCTGCACACATGTGCCCCCTCCTTCCCATTTCTCCAAACCTGTATTTTCCCACAAGACACGGCGAAACCGGGTGTGACGTCATCGCATGCTGCGATATATCACAGACAAAAAAATTACTTTAAACAATCTTAACTTTAACTAGAAAATGATAACAAACAAATTACTAAAGCGAAAATATAATAAACTGAACAAATGCCATAAAGGCAACACACTCCCCGCTTGACCTTTGTAGGGTCACTATGAACATAATACAAAACTTCAGTCTCTAAATCAGTCCTTAGTTAGAAGTAGAATGACTTCTGCAACTGGCCTTTGGTAAGTTTTCACATCACCTTGGTCAGAAGTTTTCAACTCAACCTTCCTGACATGTCCATCCCTACTAGGGAATGTGGCAGTGATTCTGGCCATGTGAATGAGGAACGCAAGTCCTCTCACTAAAGAATTCAAAGTGGAGAACCGCTGAAAGCGTTTGTTAGTACGTATCGATTCTTCGAGGTAGGTGACTCCTGTTTGTATTTGCTGCCGAATTTCCGAGTCTCTTTCAGGTTCGATCAGCTCAAATGTCTCACTCATTTGAGTTTTTTCTGTTGGTGGCTGATACAGAAAGGAGGGTCCGGTGAACCAGGATGTCTGAACCAGGTAGGATGCAGGTAAGGATCTCGATGCATGGTCTGCAGGGTTATCCTCAGTACGTACATTATGCCATTGTTCGGGCTTTGATGACAGGTGGATACGTTGAACTCTATTATGAACATACACGTAGAAGTGTTTTGATTCGTTATAAATATAACCAAGCACTACTTTGCTATCTGTGTAGAACTTAATATCGTCCAGCTCTAGGTCTAGCTCGTCCTGGATAAGATCTGCCATTTCCACAGCCAGGACAGCTGCGCACAGTTCAAGCCTTGGAATTGTCGGCTCGGACTCAGGAGTGAGCTTCGCCTTACCAGTTACAAATCCCACTTCGACTTGGCCATCCTTCCCGACTACTTTCAAGTAAGCCACAGCACCGATGGCCTTGGTAGACACATCCAAAAAAATACACAATTCTGTGTGCACTGCCTTGGTGGGTGAGGTCGCAGTGTACCTACGTCAGCTATGAAGCTGTTTTAGATCTTGAAGTGAATCTCTCCAAGCCTCCCACTTGCTTAGCTTGTCTTCTGGTAGGGAGAGCTCAGAGGTAAGTTCTCTGAGAAGGGCTCTTCCCTAGATCGTAACTGGTGCCAGTAGACCCAAGGGATTGAAAACACTGTTGACAGTGGAGAGAACTCCATGGCAGGTGAATGGCTTGATCACGGTCGGCACGGAGAAAGTGAATGTGTCAGTCGTAATCTCCCAGAGGAGACCCAAGCTCCTTTGTGTGGGTACGGTTTCTCCATCTAGATCTAGGTCTTTGATTGCTGGAGCAGTCATCGCGTGGAAAGGCCTCCATTACTGCCTGAAATTTGATGCGAACTTGTGCAAGCGGAGGTTTGGCTCAGCGAGTGAGGCTTGTGTATGTCGGAGCAGATCGATTGCTTCGTCTTCTTTCTGTAGTGATATCAAGCCGTCATCGACATAGAAGTGCCTTTCTACAAACTTAACGGTGTCGTCGCCGTGCTCCTGTGCGCCCTCTCTGATGGCTCCTCGCAGCCCATAGATGGGCACGGCAGGTGATGGACTATTGCCGAAAACATGGTCTTTCATCCGGTACTCAATGACTTCCTTGTTGATGTCAATGTCCTTGTACCTAAGAAACGGAGGAAATTGCGATGGTCCTCCTGTGCTAAGAAGCAATGGAACATCTGCTGGATGTCCGCTAAGATTGCGAGCTTCTCCTTCCGGAAGCGCAGCAGGACCCTCAGAAGGGTACTGTTCAGGTCGGGGCCTGTGAGGACTACGTCATTGAGGGAGATACCAGCGCACTGAGCACTGGAGTCAAAGACCACCCTGATCTGATTGGGCTTTTGTGGGTGGTAAACCCCAAACGTTGGGAAGTACCAGAACTCCTCGCCTTCCCTCAGTGGCAGTGCTACTTCAGCATGTCCATTAGCGAAGACCTTCTCCATAAATGCTACGTATTGTTTCTGCAACTCAGGTTTCCTTTTCAGGGCTTTTTGCAAGGACATGAACCGCTTGACTGCCTGCTCTTTGTTATTTGGCAAGCACTGGCGTGGTTCTCTGAAAAGTGGTGGGGCAATGTAGTTATTTGCTTCATCTCTGAAGACCTTGGTGTCCATTATTTTTAAGAAAATGGTGTCTTGAGTTGATGGAGCAAGTTTATTATCATGCTCAGTTTGAGCGAAGACTGACTGACCCAGCGTCTTGTCGGTTACTTTACATTTGTTAAAGCCTTGTCGTGCTTCCTTGATACACATGAAACTTGTGTAGGGTTGAAAAATTGAATGGCTGCCACTCTCTAGCACATTGGTCTTGAGTGTGTTAACTGTCGGTTTGTGTACATTGCCAAGGCACACTTCTCCTATCATCACCCAGCCCAGATCCAGGCATTGTGCAAAGGGGGCGTCGTGTGGTCCGTTGACCTGCTGCCTAACCTTGTGCACCTGGAGAACATCTCTTCCTAATAGCGGGAGTATTTCTGCTTTTGGATCCAGTTCTGAGATGTGCTTGGCAATGTGGTGGAGATGTGGCTGGTTTAGCACTGCACTTGGCGTCGGGATCTCAGTGCGGTTATTCAAAATTGCATTGCACTCTAAGAGTGGAGGGAGACAGATAACAACTTTACCATCCAGGGACTCGAGCTGGAAGCCTTCTGCCTTCCTTCCATATGTTTCCACGCTGCCTGAGCAAGTTCTAAGGTAGTATGGGAACTGATTACTCTCAATGTTGAACAAGTCAAAGAACTCTGGTCTGAGTAGTGAGTGATTGCTCTGATCATCCAGAATTATGTAGGCTTTGATGGCCTTGTCTTTGGCTCCCCTAGGGAACACCTTAGTGAGGCAGATCTTTGAACAAGAATGGCTTGACTGAGCTTGACCGCAAACTTCTGTGCAGCTGAAGCTGCCAACAACAGTTGTTCTGGAGTGAGCCTCTCCCTCCCCGCCGTCCTGTTGTGAGGATGAAGGAGCTTTGTCGGTTTGTGGTAACGGGCCGGGATGCATGGCCCCATCGTGATTAGTGCTATTACATTCCGGGCACTTCACGGAGATCGTACACTCTCTAGCAAGGTGAGAGGTAGAGGAACAGCATTTAAAACATATTTTTTTTTCTCCTTGAAAAGGGCCATTCTCTCTTCAAGGGGTTTTTTCCTAAATGTTCTGCATTTTTTGAGGGGGTGGGGTTTGTTATGCAATGGACAATTCTTGCTAGGGTCATTGTTAATTGTAAAGACTTCAGTTTTACAAACTGAGACAGGTTTATTAATGTTGAAATTATTCGAATTGGATTTAACTGGCTTGGTGTAAATTGTACTGCTACCTGGACTCATGAAGCTAGGGTCGTTTCGCTTCTTCGCCTCCTTGCACACAAACCTAGTGAAATACTCAAAGGGAGGAAATCAACCGTCGTTCTCTTCCTTGTACTCTGAGCCAACAGACACCCACCTTTTCTGTAGCCCAAATAGAAGTTTGTCCACGATTTGTCTAATCCCGTATGAAGTATCTAGGTATAATAGACCAGTTAAATAGCCATCTTCTTTGGCGCCTTGAATCTCCATGAGTAAATCTCCGAGCTCTCTTAACTTAGTGTGGTCCTTGGCTGACACCTTAGGAAAGTTTTCCAGACATCAGAATAGTGCCGATTCAATAATTTCAGGGGCTATATAGCACTCTCGAATTCTCTCCAATGCTTTGCGTAAGGCTAGCTTGGGTTTGTTGATGTACACTGAACGTATGCGTCTCACCTGTTCGCATGATTCTTTTCCCAGCCATTTCGTCATAAGACCCAACTCTTGGGTTGCTCCAAGCTGGACTCCATGGATAGCGTTGGTGAATGTGGAGTACCATGCACGGTAATTTTCAGGTTTATCGTCGAACTGGTATAGTCCTGAAGTGATAAGATCTCGTCGTGCTAAACACTGTGCCATGGGTTCAACTGCAAGTGGCATGCTGCCTGGGGAAGTATGTCGGTGGGTATATGACTGAGGGCGTACCTCTGTTATGGAATTTGCTGTTCTGACTTCGGCCTTTGCCTCTCTTCTCACCAAATCTGGTAAGTTTGGTGTTGAGAAGTATTTGTCATCAGCCCTTTCATTCTTGAATTCATCACGGAGTTGCAAGGGTAAATTGTCTTCCTCGGATGGATGTGATGCAATTGGGCCTCTCTGAGACTCCTCATGAAATGGGATGTTAGCATATAAGTATGGAGAGGGAAAACGAATCTTCAAGTCCATTTGAGATCGGACATAGTCGCTTGTGCGTTCCAATCTGATCTTTTCTGAAGTAGATTTTACGTCAACCAGAACATGCATTTCTTCAGCATTTTCTATTATCTCTACTTCCACCCTGGCAGCTTCTGCTTCTCGGTGTAGCATTAGCACTTCTAACTCTGACTCTATCCTTACCTTATCCAACTGGTTTTCGGCTTCTCTGGCAGCCGCTTCCTTTTTCAATTTTGCTTCTTGTTCGGCGTACAACGCTCGCACCTTGGTGGCTTCTGCCTTAGCTCTTACATGGGCAACCTTACTTGTTGATGCCCTTCTGCCCCTGTCGCTGGATGGCAACGACTTGATGCTGGATCGAGTTGTCATTGCAGTACTTGAAACACCTGATAATGCCGCCTTTTCACTGTCGTGTTCTCGCACAGGTGTAAAAGAACTCTGAACTAAACACCAAGCTTAAACCAGTCAATGAGGCGGTCCCAGTAAGATTAACCGTTTACTGTTCACTCTTCCACATTAACGTATGGTGAAAACTGTTGATAAAACAATACAAAATATATACAGTATTTGTTTCCTTCTTGATATCACATTTACATCATAAGTACTTACAAAAGTAAAACTACAACAACTATATTACATTAAAGTGCAACATACAGTCAGAATCTACCTACGCCATCAACTGCTTTAAATACACTTCAACACAAACTATCCGCAACTCCTTAAATAACAAAAACATAAACTTTATCAACCATCATTATTTTTAGCAGAATCAGCGTTAACATTTTTAATTCAACATATCGATTATCTCATGAACTTACATTGTTGCTTCACTGATGTTTCTAGTGTGTAGAAAGAAAACTTTTCTCACGCTGATCCTGCACACATGAGCCCCCTCCTTCCCGTTTCTCCAAACCTGTATTTTCTCACAAGATGCGGCAAAACCGGGTGTGACATCATCGCATGCTGGAATATATCACAGACAACTAATTTACTTTAAACAATCTTAACTTTGACTAGAAAGTGATAACAAACGAATTACTAAAGCGAAAATATAATAAATAAACAAATGCCATAAAGGCAACACAGTCAATGCCACAAATCTCCACATAATATTTATCTGAGATATTACATTTATTACATGATATTTAGGTTGAACAAGTTAGGTCTCTATTCATTGGAGCGTAGAAGGTTGAGGGGGGATTTGATCGAGGTATTTAAAATTTTGAGAGGGATAGATAGAGTTGACATGAATAGGCTGTTTCCATTGAGAGTAGGGGAGATTTAAACGAGAGGACATGATTTGAGAGTTGGGGGCAGAAGTTTAAGGGAAACACGAGGGGGTATTTCTTTACTCAGAGAGTGATAGCTGTGTGGAATGAGCTTCCTGTAGAAGTAGTAGAGGCCAGTTCAGTTGTGTCATTTAAGGTAAAATTGGATAGGTATGTGGACAGGAAAGGAGTGGAGGGTTATGGGCTGAGTGCGGGTAGGTGGGACTAGGTGAGATTAAGAATTCGGCACGGACTAGGAGGGCTGAGATGGCCTGTTTCTGTGCTGTGATTGTTATATGGTTATTGTTATATGGTTATATACACTTATAGAAAAGAGAGGAAAGAAAAAAACAAGCGAAAGGAGAAAACTATGTACAAGTAGGGAGTGATTTTTTTTTACAACATATTCATTGATTTGTGAGAATAAAATCTTGCCTATGAGGTGTTATGTAGTTAAACCATTTTTCCCAGTATGAATCAAATTGTTCCAGATTATGATTAACAGATGTTGTTATCTTCTCCAGTTTGTAAATGTCCATTGTAATTTCCATCCATGCATTTAAGGGTGGGCTCTCCTGTGATAACCATTTCAGGGTAAGAGTCTTTTTACCAGCCACCAGCAGTATATTAATTAATTATTTATTTCTTTTCAACCATTCTTGAGGTATATGCCCAAAACATGTGCCTCTTACTTTCTAAGGGTATTTGACATTTAAAGATGTCTTGTAGGGCATTGTGTAAACCCCTCCAATAGTCTTTGATAATGGGGCATTCCCAGAAAATATGATAATGGTTTGCATTTTGATTTCCACAATTTTTCCAGCAAACAGGGAGGTTACTGTCATAATGGGATTTCTGAGAGGGTGTAATAAAATATCTTACTGTAGCGGTGTGCTACACGTAGCGCTAAAATTACGACACGGAGTCGGTAACTGCAGTCGAAGGAAAAACTTTATTCGAAATCCTCAGCCTCACTTTTAAGCCTCCCTCAACTTGCCCCCCGTGGCGCAGAGGCTCCAAAGCTCTGTGCTCGCAAACCCCCGTAGGCTATCTAATTGTGAGCCGGTTCGGATGTGCCAGGAAATGGGTAGCCACATAACCCCCCCCCCAGAACCGGCGATACACCCCACAATGTCCACAGTCTGGGCCAGAACCTGGTTGGGAGGTCTGCCTCTGTGCCGAGGTGCCGGAAACTCGGCCGGTTGTGCCAGGTCCACATGGGCCGGTTTGAGGCAGTCCACCGTGAAAACCTCCTCTTTCCCCCCAACGTCCAGCACGAACGTGGACCCGTTGTTCCGGAGCACCATAAACGGCCCCTCGTATGGTCGCTGCAGCAGTGGCCGATGCCCGCCCCTTCGTACAAACACAAACTTACAGTTCTGCAGGTCTTTGGGTACGCAGGTCGGGTTCCGCCCGTGCTGTGAAGTGGGTATGGGGGCCAGGTTACCAAGCTTCTCGCGTAGTCTGCCCAGGACTGCTGCGGGATCTTCCTCTTGCCCCCGTGGGGCTGGTAGGAACACCCCGGGGATGACCAGGGGCGCGCCGTATACCAACTCGGCCGACGAGGCGTGCAGGTCGTCCTTGGGCGCCGTGCGGATGCCGAGTAGGACCCAGGGAAGCTCGTCCGCCCAGATGGCTCCTCGCAGGCAGGCCATGAGGGCCGACTTCAGGTGACGGTGGAAACGCTCCACTAGCCCGTTCGACTGTGGGTGGTAGGCAGTTGTGGTGCAGCTGTCCCCAAAAGGCTGGCCATAGCTGACCACAGGCTGGAGGTGAACTGGGCGCCTCTGTCGGAGGTAATGTGGGCTGGTACACCAAAGCGAGATATCCAGGTGGTGAACAGGGCTCGGGCGCAAGATCTGGAGGTGGTGTCGGTGAGCGGGACCGCCTCTGGCCACCTTGTGAACCGGTCCACGATAGTCAGGAGGTGCTGCGCTCCGCGCGACACTGGCAGGGGGCCCACGATATCCACATGAACGTGGTCGAAACGCCGGTGGGCGGGATGGAACTGCTGCGGTGGGGCTTTGGTGTGCCGCTGCACCTTGGCCGTCTGGCAGTGCATGCACGTTTTGGCCCATTCACTGACCTGTTTGCGGAGTCCGTGCCAAACGAACCTGCTGGAAACCATCCGGACAGTTGTCCGGATGGAGGGATGCGCCAAGTTATGAATGGAGTCGAAAACGCGGCGCCGCCATGCTGTCGGGACGACGGGACGGGGCTGGCCGGTGGCAACGTCACAGAGTAAGGTCCTCTCACCCAGGTCTACGGGGAGGTCCTGGAGCTGCAAACCGGAGACTGTGGTTCTGTAACTCGGAATCTCCTCATCCGCCTGCTGCGCCTCTGCCAGTGCCTCAAAGTCTACCCCTTAGGAAAGGGCATGAACGGTAGGGCGAGAGAGCGCATCCGCCACGACATTGTCCTTACCCGAGACGTGCCGGACATCCGTCGTGTATTCAGAGATGTAGGACAGGTGGCGTTGCTAGCGGGACGACCAGGGGTCGGACGCTTTCGTAAACGCAAAGGTAAGCGGTTTGTGGTCTATGAACGCGGTGAAGGGCCGACCTTCTAGGAAGTACCTGAAATGCCGAATTGCCAGGTAGAGCGCCAACAGTTCCCGATCGAAAGCACTGTACTTGAGCTCGGGTGGCCGCAGGTGTTTGCTGAAAAACGCCAGGGGTTGCCAGCGACCTGCGAGGAGTTGCTCCAGCACCCCACCGACTGTTGTGTTAGATACATCCACTGTGAGGGCGGTAGGGGCGTCCATTCTGGGATGTACTAGCATTGCGGCGTTCGCCAATGCTTCCTTCTTTTGAAAGAAAGCGGCGGCGGACTCCTCGTCCCAGGTAATGTCCTTGCTCGGACCCGACATCAGGGCGAACAGGGGGCGCATGATCCGGGCAGCTGAAGGGAGGAAGCGGTGGTAGAAATTGACCATACCTACGAATTCCTGAAGGCCTTTGATCGTGGTGGGTCAGGGGAAGTGGCGGACCGCATCTACCTTAGCGGGCAGAGGGGTTGCCCCGTCTTTAGTAATCCTGTGGCCCAGGAAGTCAATGGTATCGATTCCGAACTGGCATTTGGTGGGGTTGATTGTAAGACCGTACTCACTCAGTCGGGCGCAGAGTTGACGGAGGTGGGACAGATGCTCCTGACGACTGCTGCTGGCTATGAGGATGTCGTCCAAATAGATGAACGCGAAGTCCAGGTCCCGTCCCACCGCGTCCATTAACCACTGGAACGTCTGTGCGGCATTCTTCAGGCCGAATGGCATGCGGAGGAACTCGAAAAGGCCAAACGGGGTGATGAGAGCCGTTTTGGGGACGTCGTCAGGATGCATCGGGATTTGATGGTACCCTCGGACGAGGTCTACCTTGGAGAAGATCCGTGCGCCGTGCAGGTTTGCTGCAAAGTCCTGAATTTGCGGCACAGGGTAGCGGTCCGGTGTGGTAGCCTCGTTCAGCCTGCGGTAGTTGCCGCACGGTCTCCAGCCTCCCGTCGCTTTGGGCACCATGTGCAGGGGGGAGGCCCATGGGCTGTCGGACCGCCGGATGATCCCCAATTCCTCCATCCTCTGGAACTCCTCCTTCGCCAGTCGGAGCTTGTCCGGGGGAAGCCGCCGAGCGCGGGCGTGGAGGGGTGGTCCCTGGGTCGGGATGTGGTGCTGTACGCCGTGTCGGGGCATGGCCGCTGTGAACTGCAGTGCCAGAACCAATGGGAAATCTGCCAGGACCCTGGCGAAGTCGTTGTCGGACAGCGTGATGGAGCCGAGATGAGGGGCTGGCAACTGGGCTCCACCCAGGGAGAACGTCTGAAAGGTCTTGGCGTGTACCAGTCTCTTCCTGGGCAGGTCAACCAGTAGGCCGTGAGCCCGCAAAAAATCCGCACCCAGAAGCGGGTGGGCTACGGCGGCCAGTGTAAAGTCCCACGTGAACTGGCTGGAGCCGAACTGTAGCTGCACCTGACGGGTGCCATAGGTCCTTACTGTGCTGCCGTTCACGGCCCTCAGGGGGGGACCCGGTGCCCTGCTGCGAGTGTCGTAACTCGTCGGAGGTAAAACGCTGATCTCGGCACCAATATCGACCAAAAACCGGCGTCCCGACCTTCTATCCCGCACATACAGGAGGCTATCCCGATGGCCAGCCGCCGTAGCCATCAGCGGCGGCTGGCCCTGGCGTTTCCCGGGAACTTGCAGAGCGGGCGACACGGCGGGCTTCTGCGTCCCACTGCTGGTGGTAGAAGCACCAGTGTTCATTGGGCCGGGGGTTGGCGGGCTCTTTGGCCGGGCCTGGACTGGTTTGCTGCTGGGAGCGTGGCTGGGAGATCTGTGCGATGGACGCCCCGCTCACCTTTTTGACGTTCCACAGCAAGTCTGCCCGGGCTGCCACCTTCCGGGGGTCTCTGAAATCCGCGTCGGACAGCAGCAGGCGTATGTCCTCGGGCAGCTGCTCCAGGAATGCCTGCTCAAACATGAGGCAGGGTGTGTGTCCGTTGGCAAGAGAAACATCTCATTCATTAAAGCCGATGGAGGTCTGTTGCCCAAGCCATCCAGGTGCAGTAAACGGGCAGCCCGCTCGCGCCGTGAGAGTCCGAAATTCCTGAGGAGCAGGGCTTTGAATTCCATGTACTTGCCGTCTGCCGGGGGCGACTGCACGAACTCCGCGACCTGGGCCGCTGCGTCCTGGTCGAGGGAGCTCACCACGTAGTAGTAGCGGGTGTCTTCTGAGGTGATCTGGCGAACGTGGAATTGGGCTTCGGCTTGCTGGAACCATAGGTTCGGTCGCTGTGTCCAGAAACCCGGCAGTTTCAACAAAACCACATGAACAGAGGCGGCGTCGGTCATTTCTGGTCCAAAAATCGTTTGGACCGTCGGGGTCACCAATTGTAGCGGTGTGCTACACGCAGCGCTAAAATTACGACACGGAGTCGGTAACTGCAGTCGAAGGAAAAACTTTATTCGAAATCCTCAGCCTCACTTTTAAGCCTCCCTCAACCTGCCCCCTGTGCCACAAAGGCTCCAAAGCTCTGTGCTCGCAAAGCCCCGTAGGCTATCTAATTGTGAGCCAGTTCGGTTGTGCCTGGAAATCGGTCGCCACATTACCAAGTTTTTTCATCCATCCAAACTCTCTCCATTTCTGTGAACTGGTATATTTCCATTGATACCTCCATATTATTGTCCATTCTTCTCAGATATAATTATCTCTCCTTCCTTCTCGCATTTTGTTTTAATGTATGAAGTCAAATGTGTTTTAAGATTTGACAAACCCTTATACACGCTTGAAATGATTCTACTACCATTATCTGAATTATACGCTTTTCTAAATAGCTCTATCAAAAATGTTCTTGCCTTGGTTACATTTTTAACCATCCTATTAACATATTGTCACATCTGTAAATACCGATAAAAGTCTTTGTTTTCTAAAAAGTGTTTCTCTTTAAGCATTTCAAAACTGAACAGTGTTCCTTCTTTCATTATATTGCAAAGAATCGTTATTTCTTTAGCTGTCCAGTGCTTAAAATCTAGCATCTAGTTTATTCGGCATAAAATTTGAGTCATATGCACAACATTTAAGAATTGCAATATCTCCCTCTAGTTTATATTCTTTCATAATAGTATTCCATATTTTAACAGTCCATTTCACCCATGGGTTATCAGTAGTATTTATGTAACTTTGTAGGTTGTTATCAGCCAAAATTGCCTGTGTTATTCTATAGTTACATGCAACAAGTGACTTTGATAGTCCATGACACTCAAAGGCCATTAGTGAGCCAGGATGTAACATTATTCAGCTGCACACCAGCCCTCAGGAAGAGGCTAAATTTCAGTCTAACTGTCTTGGCTGAGCTGTTTCAGTATTTCCTACCAGATGGCAGGAGATTGATCAGGCAGGGTCCAGGATGGAGTGGTCTTTTATGATGTTAAGAGAGTGCTGTAGGCATCAAGAGTTGTACATTGCCTCCAAATCCAGTGATGAGCTGAGCTGTCCTAATCACCGTTGGAACGATTTGTGATCTGTCTTACTGCAGCTAGAGTACCACTCGGTCATTTCGTGTGTCATTATGCTTTCTGGTGCTCATCAGTAAAAGCTGGGCACCGATATTTAAGACAGATTAACTCAGGTAATATAGTTGCTGTTGTACCTTCCCTACCATCGAGGTTCTGTTGATGGACCAAAAGAGCTCCTCGGTGATACTGAAAGTGAGTAGCCGCTCTATGGGCGAAAATGCCTTGTTAGTGAGAGAGGTCAGAGGAGAACTGCACTGGTTCAAGCTGACAAGAAGGCAACAGTAACTCAAATAACCGCGGTGTGCAGAAGAGTCTCTCTGAATGTGCTATGTGACAAACCTTGATTGAAAAAGCTACAGCAGCGGAAGATCATGAAAATACACTCATTAGGTACAAGAGTGTATATTCTCGACACTAACCGGCGCAGCAAGCGTGTAAACTAAAATTAGAATTGTGCAGAGAATACAGCCTTCCCCACACAAACTCCCCTGCCACCCTTCCATCAGGGAACAGCAGGATCTACACCTCCACTGTGCCATGATGTATCCTTAGATCTGGAGTTTTGATAGTGGTTGTAGCAGAAATGGTTCCTGCACCCACTGAGTCCCAGTGAATGGCTGCATCACAGACTTGTGTGGAGCCTCTACAGGCTATCGGGGTTATAGACTCAGCCAGTTCCATCATGGGCACAATGCTCCCCAGCATCAAGGTCATTTACAAGAGGTCGTACTTCATGACTGCGACATCCATCACTAAAGACCCTCATCATCCAGGACATGCCCTCTACTCATTCCTTAGGGAGTAGGTAGAGAAGCCAGAAAGCGCACACTCCATGATTCCAAAGCAGCTTCTTCTCTCTCATCAGCTTTCTGAGCAACACATAAACTCAAGAACCCTACCTGCTTATTAATTTGTTTGCACTTATTATTTGTTTGATTATTTACTGTAATTTTATATTTGAACTGTACTGCTAATGCAAAACAAAAAAAGATCACATTATATGTCAGTAATAATCAATTTGATTCAGATAGTGATCTGCATGCTCAAAGCACATACAGATCTTATCCACCATTATATAATACTGCATCCTTTCTTGCACAAATATGTGCAGTTTAACTGCAATCTGAATTATTGCTTCCTTTTAGGATGGGTCCAGATTCTAAGCAAAATATTTGATGGCACAGTTCTTGTTGAAGTCACAATGTGTTATTTGTAAACAAAGCTGTACATGTGAGTTATAACTAATGAGAAATGTTGGGCAAATAAAAATGTGTGAGAAATATCTGAACTAGGCATGCTAAAATAATGTGTTCACGGTAATAGGAAAAACAGATTCAATACCTTGAAACTAGGCCAAAGTGATAATTTTTAATATAATTTGGACGCATTAACTGCACATTTGTATAATGTTAGAAAATAAATTGAAAGAGCTGCCAATCATTTTATTTCCAGAGTTTTTGACTTCAATTATTCATTCCTCGGCCAGATATGAGCTTGGAACTTCAGCTGAAGTTGTTCCATTTTATTGATTTTCAACACTTCCTTGTCAATCTTTTACATTTTTACAATCTCACTATGTGATGAAGGATTACAGATAAACTATGATTATGGTGGACTGGGCTGCTATTTAATGACCAGGTCCAGACAAACAAATTTAAACAGCAAGTGTATTAACATTGAACCAAAATCAGAAGTATTTTCGCCACATTCCACAATGATTTTTAATTCTAAAACAATTCTATAAATAATCTTTTCACTGATTTTCTTCCTTTCTGAAACTTGCTTCTGTTTAATATATATTCTATGATCACACTCTTATCACACTTTACACTACTCCAGCAAACACTGATTCCTTATAGCCTGCCTGCATGTTATTTTAATAGGCAGCAGATTGTGCAGTGCATTACTGTTCTGGAAACCTGATGCCAAACTCTGTCCTCTCTGTTCTACTGTATCTTTTGCAGAGATGGAAACCTTTTTTTGTATACAGGGCTTTAAACTAAATAGGAAGAAGGAGGGCTCTAAGAACACTATGTTTCATAAATCAAGAGGAAATGAGTGGCCGATGGCTCAGGATAGTGGGAAGGAATAGTCAAGCAATGTGTGACAAGAGGGAGTAGAAAATGTAGACAAGTTATACAACATAGGGTAAATTGTAAAATATCAACACTCAATGGTCTTTATTTGAGTCCACATAGTACTTGCAATAAGATAGAAGAATTGTCAGCACAGTTAGCAGGATGATCAGGACTGAATGCTTAATATTCCAGGTTGGAAAATGTTAGAATACAACAGGTCAAATGGGAAAGGAAAAAAATTATTAATTGACAAAGTAATCAGAGAGGTCATGATGGGGAGGCAGTGGATCATGATATAGACTTGGTTCGGTTTGAAATTGTGAACAGAAGGAGACAGTGGGAGTAACTAAATAGGGTCCAAAATGTGACCTCTTGATAGATTGGAGCATAAATGGGGAAATATCAACTGCATGTTTAAAGGGAGCTGAAATTATCATAGGAGAT
The DNA here is from genome assembly GCF_030144855.1 of Hypanus sabinus. Lineage (NCBI taxonomy): Eukaryota > Metazoa > Chordata > Chondrichthyes > Myliobatiformes > Dasyatidae > Hypanus > Hypanus sabinus. Next base: position 65,887,786 of record NC_082713.1, on the reverse strand, counting down.
TTTAATTTGCATTTTGATTGGATAAACCAAGCTGATAAAGGGTATCATAGAAGAAGATTTTGTGGAGTACATCAGGGGTTGCTACTTGAACCAGTACATTGTGCAGTCTACCCAAGACTGGGGTATTTAACATTTGATCAAAAGCAATGAGGAGGAATCAATACAAGATCTTGTGATTAAAGTTCACCTTTGAAGGTAATGACTACAACATGATAGAATTCCAGGTTCACTTTGAGAGTGAACACCACAGGACGAAAGCTACTGTCTTTAACTTAAAGCAGCTATAATGGTATGAAGATGTGTTGTTTGAGGTGGGCTCAGAAACGAAGCTAAGGGACAGGTCCGTAGATGAACAGTAGCAAATGTTAAGACAGCTGGTCCATTTCAACATTCAATTGGAAAAATATGGTATACAAAGTGGCAAAGATAGGCCAGAGCACCGGGAAGCTTTTAGAACCCATCAACAGAAGATTCATAATGTCATAATTATGAATAAATTGATTTTGAGAAAAACAAGCAAAATAAAAACACTAAAAATTTCTATGACTATATAAATAGAAAGAAGACAGTTGAGGTAGGTGTAGAACCTCTGGTGAACCAAACTGGTCAATTAATCACAGGAAACAAAGAAAAACAGATGTATTAAATCATTTTTGCATCAGTATTTACTGTAGATAATGCTGCAAATATCCCTAAAATTAAAAAAATGGGCTAATTTCAAATAAAATGGAAGAACTTGTAAAATTCCCAATGGGGCTAAATTAGAAAAAATACCAAGACTCAATGGATTCATTGCAAGATTTTAAAGGAAGTTTCTGCAGAGATACCATAGTCTAGTACTAGTTGAAAATTTCAACCCTCACTGAATTCTAATACTTTTAACAAATGACCGGAAAACAATCAATGTGACTTCCTTGTTCAAAAATGGATTAAGGCAGAAGACAAGGAGCTATAGGCCTATTAGCTTAACCTCTATAATTGAAAGATGCTATGCTCATAAACAACGAAAAAGCTGAATACAATCAAACTTAGCCAATGTGGTTTTATGAAAGGTAAGTCATAATTTATATGAATTCTGAGGATACAACAAGAAGAGGTAATAAAAGAAGTCCTATGTATTTAGTTTTCTAAAAGGCATATGACAAGATGCCACGTAAGAGACTGCTGCATAAATGAAGAGACCAAGATGTTGTAGGAAGTGTATTAGCACTGATTGAAAGCTGCCTGTCAAAAACTAGTAGAAAAGGGGTTGGAATAAACAGACCTTTTTCAGACGCAAGGTAGTCAGGGGTTTGTTCTTCATTCTCAGTTCTCTGCTATTTATGCTAATAGACTGGAGGTAATTTCCAAATTTGCCAATGTTATAAAAATAGGCTTGAAGGCATGTTGTGATGAGACTGTATGATTCTGCTCCAGGGTACAGATAGAGTGATGGAGTGAAAACCTGGAAAATTAAATTTCATGAAGGAAATGTGAGATCATACACTTTGGTGAGAGGAATCAAAAGATGGGCTAATGAAATGAGACTGTAAATAGATGAAATTCAGAAATATCTCATCATCTTGGGCGTGAAACATAGGAAACAAACAAGCAGGCCCAGCATGTAATGAAGAAGGCAAATGACAATTTGATCTTTATTACAAAAGATTTGAAGTTTAGGAATAGGGAGTTGTATGTATGTAATACTATACACTGTAATCTGTAATACTGTCCATAGTGTGGTTCCCTTAACTAAACTAAAGGGCGCGGCAGCACTTGAGGCAGTCGAAGGAGACTCACCACGTTAGATGCTGAATTGAGACAGTTGTCATATCAAATAAGGGAAGATGGTTTGAGTTTGTCTTTTTTTTTGGATTTTAGAAGAAGGATGGATGACTTAATTAAGAAAAAAACTTCATGGGGCTTGAACAGTGCTGATCTTAAGGAATTTTGATTTATGGAAAAGACATGAACAAGAGGACATAGCCACCAAATAAGTGGAAGATCTTTTAATAACTGAGGCGAATAGTGATGTCTTCTCTCAGTGTCATGAAGTTTTCTGACCAAAAGGGTGGTGGATGCAGGATCTATTGATACATTTAAGATGGGAATAGATCAATATTGAAAGGTCGAAGAATTGTGTGCAACTGGCACAGAAGAGGGGTTAATGCTAGTAAAGATCATTGATAATTATATTAAATGGAGCAAAAGACTTGAGAGACTGCAGCTCCCACGTTTTAGTATTTTTACATTCTAGTTAGTTTAGCTTTTCTACATACTGCTGTCAAAGGATCATAGCGAGAATCCCTTCTCTCTACTGATATTCCCACCCATATCTTGAAGAGGCTGCCTGTAAAGGATGGTGTTGGATATGCTGGTGTGAATGGTGAGATTACTCAGTAGTGAGATCGGATACTCAGGACTACTGGCAACACCATTCTGTTCTTACACCTCATTCTTCACCTCCTGTTCGATGTGAAGAAAGTTATCATCTTCCTCTTTCTTTGATTAGCTGAACTTCTCTTTGTAGTCTCTTTGGTCGTAAGCTCTGTGCCCAAAAAAATGCTTGATCGGAAACGGGGAAATTCAAATCCTGATTGAGATCCAAAAGTTAACAAATTTTTCCCTGTTTACTTATCCGCAAGTTTAATGACATAGTGATGTTCCTTTTCATTTTATAAATTTGTGAGACTGCATTGATCACAAGGATTGCTAATATTTGTTTTGTGCCTATGATTCCTAGTGTTCTAGGTGAATGATCTTATTAATATTCATACATAAAATCATTTTTTTTAAAAGCTAGAAGAATTCAGCAGGTCAGGCAACATCAGCGGGATGAGAAACAGAGCTGATATTCTAGGCCTGAGACCATTTGTTGCTCTGTCCACGGATGCTGTGTATCGAGAGTTTCTTTTTTAATTTCAAATTTCTAGCATCTGTGTTTTTTTCTTGAAGGCTTAACTCAATGATCTTAATAATTGATCTAATAAATTTGAGATTCTTTCATCAGAGGAACACATCTACTGGGTAAGGAATTGGTCCTTAGAGTCTTTGCTGAATATATGAAAGATGGTTATGGCTGCATCTTTTAACCTGCTGATGAAATTTAGCTTCATTCATTTCAATGGAATTAACATTCCATGAGAACGTCACAATACATGGGCCCTTTCCATTTTGCTCATTTCACACAAGCAATTAGGGATCAAGATCGACCATATTATTGATCTGAATTAATTCTTCTCTGATATTGAACTAGGCTAGGCTCCTTTTCTAAATTAGGAGGCTGAGGGTGAACTTAACTGAGGTGTACAAATTATAATGATTCAGAGAGAGTCATCAGGATCAGGTACAGGAGCCTCAATAGTCATGCCACCAAGATCGGGAACAGCTACCACCCCTCAACCATCAATCAGACTCCTGACCCAAAGGAGATAATTCAGTTGAGTTGAATGGGAAGTTTCACTTGCCCATTTATTGAGATATTCCCACAAACTATGAACTCACTTTTAGGGAATGTTTACCTCGTGTTCTTGACTTTTATAGTTTATTTTTAAATTAATTCTTTTTTTTTTGTATTTGCACAGTTTGCTATCTTTCACACATTGGTTGAACGCACAAATTGGTGTTGTCTTTCATTGATTCAATTATGGCTTTTATTCTACTATGGATCTGTTGAGTACATTCACAAGGAACTGAATCTCAGGGCTGTATACGATGACATATATGTACTTAGAAAATCAATTTACTTTGAATTTTGAATTCACTATGAACTTTGAGCTTTGAGAGAAGGATATATTTTCCCCAAGCTGAGGGGTCAGAATCCAATGGCTAAAGAGTAGAAGGGTAATGTCAGTACAAAACAAATAAACTAAAACATTCCAAAATTAATTGCATGAAAGGGTGATAGAAGCAAAAGAAAAGATCTTATACTTGTTTCCTTGAAGAGGTGTGACCACAGTTGAACAAGATAGTATAATTCTTTTATTGAGCACCACAAACAGGGTAAGTCAAACAGCCTCCTTATGTACCATATACTTCCAATAATTTTCATCAACATGTAGAGGGAAAACTCATGAAAAATGTATTACCCAAGAGAGAGAATTGTACATTTAGCTACTAAAGGGAAACATGTCAGAACCAGAATTAGGTTTAATATCACTGCATATGCTCTGAAATAAGTTGTTTTTGCAGCAGCTGTACATTGCAATAGGTAAAAAAATATATAAATTTTCATAAGAAGTATGTACTGTTGGTTCATTGTCCATTCAGAAATTAGGTGGCAGAGAGGAGGTGGAGTTTAGGAGGATGATGGTGCCTAATGATGACTCCTTTGCTCGCATCTTTCGAAACAGCTTGACTTTTATCTTTGATACCTCTTTTTTTCCTCCTTTCAAGGTTCTTTTGAAGAGCCTGACTTAAAGTTACATGCTGACTTCGGTGCTTTGCAGAAATGGGACCCGCTCTCGGGGCCTCACCCGACGGGCTGCTTTTTGATTAGCTAAAGATACAGTCTGGAAGGGTAGAGCACCATCAGGATGCCAGGTTTTTGTGACTCTGAAGGTGGGAAGATTCAAAGCCAGTGCTGCCGCCTGATGAGCCATGGGAGATGGGAGACCGTAAACAGCAAGTCGGCTGCTGGCTGTGTGCCCAGAGACCCAAGTTCTTTGGGAACAGAGCTCAAAGAAAGTGATGTAACAGTCTTCTAACACCATAAATCTGTGAGTTGTTTTGTTATGTTTTCCCCTCTCGGTACGAAATGGGGACACCTCTTTTTCCTTGCTAGGGAGAGAGAGAGAGAGAGAGAGAGAGCCTGTGTTATGTCGAATTACTGGGTAAACAAGTTGTCTTTGGGGAACTGCAAGTCTTCGTCTTTATTGATGCTTTGCTGCATGCTTGAATGCTCGGTCGGCGGTGCCGATGCTTTTTTGCTGCTGGGGGGGTCGTTGCTTTGCTGCTGCAGCTTATGCATGGGAGGGGGCAGTTGGGCGGTTGGGGTTCTAACATTTAACTATCATTCATTCTTTGGAATAATCCTTTGTTTTTGTTGATATTAGCAAAGAAAAAGAATTTCAGGATGTATGTTATATAATTTTCTCTGACTATCATGATCCCATCTGGCAATTTCCCACCTGGCTATTACTTCAGTAATTGGGCCTCAATTCCCTTGGCAAATTCCCAATCATTCCCAGTTCCATTAATTACACACACTTGCTTTCCATCATTCAATGGAGGATAAAACCCTGGAATCACAACAAGGAGCTGCCAGTTCGTTGGTTGACTCTTCAATGAGTAACCTTGTTTCATGGTTCTTTAGGACTGTCAGTTCTAAGTTCCGCATTGTTTCCTGAATTCTCTACATGAACCTTGTCTCCGTGTAAAGATTCTCCTGGATACCCATTCCACACTCACTACGGTGCTAACGCCTCCTGACTCTGTCTCTGCACCTGTGTCCTGCACTTGGGTTTGTCCTCAGCCTCGTCCTGGCAACACTGACATTAAATGTACCTATTGAAACCTGTTGAAGAAGTTGTTCCTAAGACATTGAGGGTGTGTTTTAGATTCCTGTACACACCACTTGATAGAAGCAATGCTGTGGAGGATAGTGCCATGATGCAGCTGGCTGAATCACTGTAGAGCAGTGGGCTGAGCACACACCCCTGAGGTGCTCCAGAGTTGATCGTCAGTGAGGAGGATATGTTATCACCAATCCGCACAGACTGTGGTCTTCCAGTTAGGAACTCGAGGATCCAATTACAGAGGGAGGTACAGAGGCCCAGGTTCTGCAACTTCTCAATCAGGATTGTGGGAATGATGGTATTAAATACTGAGCTATAGTTGATGAACAGCATCCTGACGTAGGTGTTTGTGTTTTCTAGGTGGTCTAAAGCCGTGTGGAGAGCCATTGAGATTGCGTCTACTGTTAACCTATTATCGCAATAGGTAAATTGCAATGGGACCAGGTCCTTGCTGAGGCAGGAGTTCAGTCTAGTCATAACCAACCTCTCAAAGCATTTAATCACGGTCGATGTGAGTGCTACCGGGCGATAGTCATTAAGGCAGCCCACATTATTCTTCTTAGACACTGGTATAATTGTTGCCTATTTGATGCAAGTTGGAACTTCTGCCCATACAATGAGAGGTTGAAAATGTCCTTGAATACTCCCGCTGGTTGGTTGGCACAGGTTTTCAATGCTTTGCCAGGTACTCTATCTGGAACTTCTGCTTTGCGAGGGTTAATTCTCTTTAAAGAAAGTCTAACAATGGCCTCTGAGACAGAGATCACAGGGTCCTCAGGTGCAGCAGGGATCTTCACAGCTGTACTTGTGTTCTCCATTTCAAAGCGCGCATAGAAGCCGTTGAGTTCATCTGGTAGTGAAGCATCGCTGCCATTCATGCTATCGGGTTTCGCTTTGTAGGAAGTAATGTCTTGCAGACCCTGCTATAGTTGCCGTGCTGTTCATATAACCTGCAACCTCATTCAAAATTGTCTCTTCACCGTTAAAATAGCCCTCCACAAATCATACCTGGTTTTCTGGTACAGGGTTGCCAGACGTGAATGCCACAGATCTAACCTTCAGCAGACGACATTCCTCCTGCTTCGTCCATGGCTTTTGATTTGGGAATGTACAGTAAGTCTTTGTAGGGACACACTCATCCACACATGTTTTAATGAAGTCGATAACAACTGCAGCATGCTCCTCCAGATTCAAACATGAATCCCTGAATACAGTCCAGTCCACCAATTCAAAGCAGTCCTGCAGGCGATCCTGTGCTTCCCTTGTCCATACCTTCTTGTTCCTCACTACTGGTGCTGCAGTCTACAGCCTCTGCCTGTACTCAGGGACTAAAAGTACAGCCAGGTGATCAGACTTCCTGAAGTGAGGGCATGGCATGGTAGCATTCTTGATTGTGGTGTAGCAGTGGTTCAGTGTGTTGTTTCCTCTGGTATTGCAAGTGATCTGTTGATGGTAATTGCTTAGTGATTTTTTCAGACTGGCCTGGTTAAAATCCCCCAAAACGACGGTGAAGGCGTTAGGGTGTGCTGTTTAGTGCATATTGAGCACATTGCTCAGATCATCTAAAGCCTGCTTGACACTGACCTGAGGTGGAATGTAAACTGCTACCAGAATGACCTCAGACAACTCCCATGGTAGGTAAAAAGGACGGCACTTTATTGCTAGATATTCCACGTCTGGTGAGCAGAATTGGGACAGCACTGATATATTTGTGCACCAAGAACAATTGATCATGAGGCATGCCTCAGCTTTTGAGAGACTATAGATCTATCCTGATGGTATATAGTAAATGCATCGATCTGAATCGCTGCATCTGGTACGGAAGGGGTTAACCAGGATTCTGTGAAACAAAGGACACATGCAGTCTTCATGTCCTTCTGATTCAGCACCCTAGCTCTGAGATCATCAGTTTTATTCACCAGAGACTGCACGACCGCCAGCAAGATAGTCAGTATTGGGAGTTTAAAACCCCATTTGTTGACAGGCACTTGTAATCCTGATCTACGTCCGTGCTTCCTCCTTGGGCACTTCCAACCACAGTGTTGTTTCCGTCAGTTTTAAGCAGCAATAGTTCATTTCAATGCATTAAGACATCTTTGTTGACTGTACTGAACTTGGAAGCAGTTTTGCGTTTTAGCTGTAACAGGCTGAGACAGGAATATTTACTCGTATCCATTGAGAGTTTTACTGGAGTGATTAAAATTATTGAACAAGCAAAGACTTACCCATCCATGTCTCCACAATAAAGACACCAGATTCTAATGTCTACATGCTGTGATGGTAACCGGAAACATCTGAAGGTTTAGAAATATGTTGTCCTTCCTCTATTGCTCTTGTGGACATTTACTTTTTTCAGTGTAATTTTTGTTTTCCTCAGTTGTCATAACATTTCTAGAATATCATGGCTTTCTCCAAGTAAAAAACATTTCATGATATATCTTCATCTGGCCAACTGATAAACAGAGTCCAAGCTCACTGTAGAAAATTCATGGCCCCAATCAATATTTGCCCTCCACCCGGAGAGAAATGTGTATCAGCAGAGGAGTGGCATTTCAGGAGAAATCAATAACAGATTACCAGCGATAGCATTACAATAATTGTTCAGGATTTGCTTGGTACTTTTGGTAAATAATGAGAACTTTTATTATCTTGGAACAATCTATTAGCAGAGAAATGTTTCCATGTGATGGAATTTCCTTAATGAGTGCAGATAGGGAAGATGCTCATTTGGAGTACTTTGTGAAGTCTATTCACTGTACACTGTTATCCTGTTGTCAGGACTTGATAAATTAGAATTATATCTTCAACACCACATAAGTATTGAATTTTATTGTCCAAGCATTGTCCGCACTTTGCACAAATTTTGTTGCATGATTGATCACAACAATATCTGAGACTGCTACTGAACCTTTTTAAATGAACAGTAGATGGCAGTATTACCATTCACAACAGCCTTTTACAGCCTCCATATATGACAGCCTGAAAAGCTGGGTTGAAGAATCAGAAAGGTGATGATAAAGGATGGATAACAAAGAGAAGCAAAGTTAGAAAAGAGAACACAAAGCAATATAAATTGTATGGCATTGAGGAAAGATAGTAAATAATTGATCTGGTTTTAGTCCCCGGGAGGACTTTGGAGTTCAGGTGGAAGGTTCCTGGAAGTAGAATGACAGGTAGACAGGGCAGTGAAGAAAATGTTTGTTATGGTGACCTTCATCAATCAGGGAGGTTATGGTTAGAAAATGAGTAGTTATTTTGCAGTTGTACGAGACATTGGTAAGACTATACTTGGGTTATACATGTTCAGCTTGGTCACCTTGCTATATGAAAAATATTATTAAATTAGAATAAGTGCAGAAAAGATTAATACGGATGTTGCCAGGACTCAAAGGACTTACTTAGAGGGAGAGAATAGATAATCTGTGATATAAAATCACAAGTTGTCTAGACAGGATGGATGAACTTTGTCCTTTTCACGAGGTTGGGGAATCAAGAACTAGAGGGCATAGGATTAAGATGAGAGAAGAAAAATTTAATGGAGACCCCAAGGGGCAAATTTCTCTCCAGAGAGAGGTAAATAAACAGGATGAGCTGCCAGAGGAACTGGTTGAGGTAGGTGTAATAACAACTTCTAAAAGAGAATTTGACAGATACATACATAGAAAAACTTTAGAAAGACATGGGGAAAATGTGGGCAAATGGAAATAACTTGAATGTGCATCTTGTTTGACTAGTGATTCACCTAAGGGTGAGCTGGGTTGATGCCACTGTCAGTCTAAGTATTAGCTGGAGGTGGTCAAATATTTCCTAGATCTGTCTGGTATTGAAACTGGTCCACATATTGAAAAAAAACGGCCTGGGTTGGAAAAATGTCATATCAGGTTGAAAGCAAAGCCATCCTTATGATGTCTCTCACTTCCTGTCGTTATCATCTTGCTGACAATGTCCCTAAGTTGGAAAGGCCACCTGATATCCCAGACCTGACTTTGAGAAACAAAGTTGTTTTTAAAATCTTGTCTGTCCATATCTGGTTCTCCAGTAGGTAAATGCAGAATGTGGTAATTCTGAAGCTAAAGTCTCTATAATTTAGAGCCTTGGGGATTACAGATTTATCTGATCATGAAAATGCCTCTGCTCAGTAGGGTAAGACTCTTCCTGGTAGGTTACATTCTTATTTTCGATTACATGCAGCAGTATACAGAGTGGGCTTCTCCATTATTTATTTCTTAATTCTAGCAGCTGTGTTGCACAGTCTTAGCTGATTTTCATGAATAGAAACACAGAAAACCTACAGCACAATACAGGCCTTTCAGCCCACAAAGCTGTGCTGAAAATGTCTCTACCTTAGAAATTACCTAGGGTTGCCTATAGCCCTCTGTTTTTCTGAGCTCCATGTTTCTGTCCAGGAGTCTCTTAAAAGATGCTATCATATATGCCTTCACCACTGTCACCGGCAGCCTGTTCCACGCACTCACTACTCTCTGCATAAAAAACTTATCCCTGACATCTCCTCTGTACCCACTTCCAAGCACTTAGAAACTGTGCCCTGTCATGCTAGCCATTTCAGCCCTGGGAAAAAGCCTCTGACTATCCATATGTTCAATGCCTCTCTTCATCTTTTACACTTCTACCAGGTTACATCTCATCCTCTGTCGCTCCAAGGAAAAAAGGCCAAATTCACTCATTCTCATAAAGCATGCTCCCCAATCCAGGCAACATCCTTCCTGTAGTGAGGCAACCAGAACTGTGCATAGTACTCCAAGTGGGGTCTGACCAGGGTCCTATAGAGCTGCAACATTATTTCTTTGCTCCTAAACTCAATCCTATGATTGATGAAGGACAATGCACCATATACTTCCTTAAGCACAGAGTCAATCTGCGCAGCAGCTTTGAGTGTCCTCTGGACTCGAACCCCAAGATCCCTCTGATCCTCCACACTGTCAAGAGTCTTACTATTAATACTATATTCTGCCATCATATTTGACCTAACAAAATAAACCACTTCACTCATATCTGGGTTGAACTCCATCTGCCACTTCTCAGCCCAGTTTTGCATCTAATCAATGTCTTGTTGTAAGCTATGACAGACCTCCACACTATCCACAACACCCCCAACCTTCGTGTCATCAGCAAATTTATTAACCCATCCCTCCACTTCTTCATCCAAGTCATTTATAAAAATCATGAAGAGTAGCGGTCCCAGAACAGATCCCTGAGGCACACCACTGGTCACCGACCTCCATGCAGAATATGACCCATCTACAACCACTCTTTGCCTTCTGTGGAAAAGCCAGTTCTGGATCCACAAAGCAACGTACCCTTGGATCCTATTGCTCCTTACTTTCTCAAAAAGCCTTGCATGGGGTATCTTGTCAAATGCCTTGCTGAAATCCATATACACTACATCTACTGCTCTACCTTCATCAATGTGTTTAGTCAAAAAATTCAATCAGGTTCATAAGGCATGATCTGCCTTTCACAAAGCCATGCTGACTATTCCTACTGATATTATGCCTCTCCAAATGTTCATAAATCCTGCCTCTCAGGATCTTCTCCATCAACTTACCAACCACTGAAGTAAGATTCACTGGTCTATAATTTCCTGGGCTATCTCTACTCACTTTCTTGAATAATGGGACAACATCCGCAACCCTCCAATCCTCTGGAACCTCTCCCATCCCCTTTGATGATGCAAAGATCATTGCCAGAGGCTCAGCAATTTCCTCCCTCGCATCCCACATTAGCTTGGGGTACATCTCATCCGGTCCCGATGACTTACTCAACTTGATGCTTTCCAAAAGCTTCAGCACTTCCTCTTTCTTATAATCTACATGCTCAAGCTTTTCAGTCCACTGCAAGTCATCCTTACAATTGCCAGGATCCTTTTCCGTAGTGCATACTGAAGCATCTCCTTCGGTTCCATACACACTTTTCCACTGTCACGCTTGATTGGTCCTATTCTCTCCCATCTTATCCTCTTGCTTTTCATGTACTTGTAGAATGCCTTGGGGTTTTCCTTAATCTTGTCTGCCAAGGCCTTCTCATGGCCCCTTCTGGCTTTCCTAACTGCTTTCTTAAACTCCTTCCTGAGTAGCAGATATATTACTCAAAGTGTTAGCAGATGATACTTGTAAACTATACTTTTGAATTTTGAATCCAAGCTTCTTGAAGCTGAAGCTAATCCTTTGGTTACAACTTGTGCCTCTTCCAGTTCCAACCCTTCATGTTCCAATCATTTCATACATAGTGTCTTCCTCTTGTTTTACTTTGACCAACGAACTGGTGTACTGGATAAATCCACTGGTGTTTTGTATTTTAGTAGCATGATATGAAGTGTAATGTGTATACATTCAAGTTATTTGTTTCTCCCCACACTTGTTTCCTGAGGAAGTTTTGAGAATCGCAGAAAGTATATTTTGTATTACCTAGTTAAGCTGTCTTTTAAATAACAATGCAGAGTAGAAGATATTTTGCAGTGTGTGAGGGAATAGGTGACTGATCAAATGAGGACTTAAAACAACTTCAACCATTATAGTGCAGCTCCTGTGGAAGGCAATCCTTTAGCTTTGCTCATATTCTTTAGCAATTTCTCCAGAACAGTGTTATAGCAAATGACTAGAAATCATGTGAAATTAATTGCAGGATAAAAAACAGATCTGTAGTTGGACTACTTTGATTTTTCAGACATGTTCTATTTAAAATCTGACAAGCAAAGGCTATTAAAATTTCACTGTTATGTATTAGGAAAGTTATTTATAACAATGCGTACAATGTACTGTCATCCATGCTCCGGATGCTTGTTGCAATGTTAATGTGGAGATTTCTAAGTTACACTTGTTAGCGTGAAAGAAAGACAGCTTTGTTAGATAAACAAAATGCTGGTGGGAGGCAGCTGGTCAGGCAGCATCTATGGAAAGGAATAGAGTCGACATTTCAGATTGGATCCTGTCATCAGGACTAGAAAGAAAGGGAGAAGAAACCAGAATATGATGGTGAGGGCAAGATGGTGATAGATGAAACCATGTGAGGGGAGATGTAGGTGTGTGCTGAATGGAGGTGAAGTGAGAAGCTGAAATGTGATAGGTGGAAAAGGTAAAGGGTTGAAGAAGAAGGAATCTGATAGGAAAGGAGATTGGATCATGGGAGAAAGGGAAGGACAAGGTTGTGGAAGCAGATGGAGTTGATAGACAGGTAAGGAAAAAGGAAGAGGTGAGAGGGGAGTCAGAATGGCGAATGGAAGAAGAAAGAAGAGGGTGATGGAAGGCACTACCAGAAGTTAGAAAAAATTGATGTTTTGGCAGTAGTGGAGTTCCTTGACATGTCAGATTGGGAATAGGGTTGGACTTAAAATGGTTGGCCACCATTTGTTTCAGACAGAGTGAAAATGCTTAACAAAGCAGTCCACTAATCCATGCTGGGTCTCATTAATATAGAGGAGGCCGCACTGAGAGAGCTGGACACAGTAGATGACCTTGACAGACTCACAGGTGATGTGCTGAATGTGGAGCCTCATGGAATGGTAGGTAAGGTTGACAGAGAGGGGAGGGAGGAGGTAATGATGTGTTTGGTGGTAGGATGGCAGAAGTAATGCACAATGATTTGCTGAATATGGATGCTATTAAACATATTTTTACTTCCCCACCACATCTACTTACCACAGAGAGCACTACTTTTGTGATTCCTTTGTCCATTTACCCCCATGGTCTCCCTCCAGGCACTTATCACTGCAAGTGGTCAAAGTGCTACACCTGTCCATTCATCCCCTCCCTCACTACCATTCAGGGCTCCAGAAATACCTTCCAAGTGAGGCAACACATCACCTGTGAGTCTGTCTGTGACATTTACTATATCTGGAGCTTCTGGTGTGACCTTCTTTACATTGGTGAGACCAGTAATTCTTCCTCTTTCTCACTTTTCTCTACTTCCATTCTCCACGCTAGCTCCCCTCTCACCTATTATTTTCCTCTTACCTTCCCATCACATTCCTCTGGTTCTCCTTCTCTTTCACTTTCTCCCATGGTCCACTCCAATCTTATCAGATTTTTTCTTCTTTAGCTCTTTACCTTTTCCACCTATCACCTTGCAGCTTCTCACCTCTCCTTCTTCCCCACCCACCTACCTTTCCCCTCATATAGCTTCATCTATCACTTCTAGCTTGTATTGCTCCCCCTTCCTCACCACCTTCTTATTTTGACTTCATACACTTTTCTTCCTAGTCTTGATGAAGTGACTCAGCCAGAAACATCAACTCTTTATTCTCTTCTTTAGAAGCTGCCCAACCTGCTGAGTTCCTCCAGCATTTTGTGTGGATTTCTAGAATCTGCAGAACCTCCTGTGTTCAGCTTTGTTGAATGCTTTAGAATACTACAAGGATCACAATACAGGAAATCTCTTCTGGTTCCCAAATGTCTTTATTAAAATTGCAACAATTATGTGTTTCGTGTTCATTCCCTTGCTTGCTGGCATTCTGGGCTCAATCCCTGTAATCACCATATTTTCTGATAATTGTTTGCCAAGTACACGTTATCATGCCTCACTTTGCAGGCTTAGCAACCTTTATCCCAGTGCTCTCACTTAAATCCATGACCCCTCATGGTCCATTCTCCTTCCCTTTCCATAGTGCCATCCAATTGTTGGCAGCTCTTTTGCCTAAAGTATTCCAAACCTTCTGTACACTGCATTTTATCCTTATGTTTGCCTTCTCTCTGGCCATGGGTGTGCTAACAGAAGATCGAAGGGTGGCAAATGTTGTTCTGATGTTCAAAAAAGTGAACTGAAATAACCCCAAGAATTAGGTATACACTGATACTTGTGTCATTGGTAGGCAAACTAATGGAGAGAATTGCTAGAGATAGAACTTACATGCATTTGAAGAAGCATCGTCTGATTAGTGATAGTCAAAAGGGGTTTGTAAAAGCAGATTCATGCCTCATGAGCTTGATTGAATTCTTTGAGGAAATGACAAAACAAATTAATGAAGGTAGGGTCATATAAGTGGTGTATATGGATTTTAGGAAGGCATTTGACAAGCTCATTCAAAATATCAGGAGACCTGGGATCCAGGAAAGCTTAGCTGTTTACATTCAGATTTAGCTTACCACAGAAGTCCGAGTGTGGTTTTAGATAGAGTGTATTCCACCTGGAGGCCAGAGATCAGTGGTGTTCTGCAAGTATCTGCTCTAGGACCCGTGCTGTTTGCCATTTTTATAAGTGCCTTGGACGAGGAAGTGAAAGTTTGCAGATGACACAATGGTTGGTGGTGGTGTGGAGGTGTAGAAGATTGTGAGGGTTACAATGGGTCATTGATAGGATGCAGTGCAGGGCTGAGAGGTGGCATGTGCAGCTCAATGGCAGGGTACATGGCAGGATTCTTGTCAGTTTAGAGGAACGGAGGGATTGTGGGGTCCATGTCCATAGATTGCTCGAAGTTGCTGCACAAGTTGATTGGGCAGTTAAAGGGGTGTATGGTTTTTGCCTTTATTATTCAGAAGATTGAGTTCAAGAGCCAAGAGATAATGTAGTAGCTTTATAAAACTCTTGTTGGACACACTTGGAATTTTGTGTTTGGTTCTGATCAACTCATTGTGGGAAGAATTTGAAAGCTTTAGAAAGAGTGCAGAGGAGATTTACCAGAATGTTGCCTGGATTGGAGAGTTTGCCTTATGAAGATGGGCTGAGTGAGCTAGCTATTTTCCCTTTGGAGAAAATGAGCAGTGGCTTGATAGAGGTATATAAGATGGATCAAGTGGACAGCCAGAGTCCTTTTCCTAGTTCAGGAATGACTAATACCAGGGACATAATTTTAAGATGACTGGAGGAAAATACGTTGGGGATGTCAAAGCAAGTTTCCTACAGAGTGGTAGGTGCATTAAATATGCTGCCAGGGGGAGTGGTAGAGGCAGATACATTAGGGATATTTGCAATAAGAGACCCTCAGGCATATGTATAAATGGCAAATGGACAGCTATGTGGAAGGGAATCCTTGGGTTGACCTTAGATTAGGTTAAGAAGTTGACACAACATTGTTGGCAGCAGGGCCTGTACTGTGAGGTGCTGTTCTAAGTTCTCCATGTTTTCTTTTAAAAGTCCTCTTTTTAGTCTCTCTTTTCATATGCAGTTTTGACAAGATCCCGTAGCTTCTCCTGTGGTTTTATTTCCCTGCTTTAATCATGGCCTTGCGGTGAGGGCTGCAGTCTAACTGTTTGCCCTTGTTACTGTTAACATCCTTAGCCTTTAAAACAATTAGCCTTTACAATAATCCAGTAGACAATTAGCAAGAAGTGGGCTCAGGAATGTCAAAGAGATTCATTAAAGTATTTTACTGAGCAGTAAGCTGCTGGGCCTTGATTTATATGTCATTTCTTGGACTGATAATACATTCTACAAATGGACATCAACAGTCCCACTGCAGATTAACTCTTCTTTTTAAAGTTATTTTAGATGTTTTGTTTTATTTTAATAGTCTACTTCTTGTTATTTGAATGTTAAAAAGATTAGTTAAAAAAGTAAGTATACAACTGACAGCCAAACTGAATTCAAAAGCTGATCACAAAATAATGATTTGTCGACGTGACTGGTAGCAATTGAACGGATTCACCTGATCACTATGCACAAAGAACAACCTTCATTAGTTGAAGAATTTCTCTGTGGAAGTAACAATAAATGTTAAAAAGTCAATCTTACATCATTTACAATGCTATTGCCATTGAAAAGCAAATGGAATTTTTCACTTGTTTAGCACTAAAAATCATTATGTACATGGATTTACTGCTGTTAAGATGGAGATATTAATCTTGCAAATTGTGTTCAAGAAGACTTTGATTAATATTCATCAAATTAAATGAACATTGTATATCAAAACATCTTTACTTGTGCTGTCTTCTTGTTATAATGAAATGCCTGACACTTTCAGGAAATGTAGAGGAGGCTTGACCCAAGAGCAGAGCAGTGCAGACGATTCAGCAATGAATGATCACTTTAATAATTAACTTCACAAATATTAAGCCATGGGGGTCTAAACATAAGAGAGAATAACTGCCACACATAACAGGCAACAAGGTAACTGAAAGCCAAGAGCAACTGGTTGAGGCTAGCTGTTTCAATGGGTGAACAAGGACTGTGGATGAGGGCTGGGTTTAACTAGGCTGCAGGTGATGAGTTGGAAATGAATGGCAAGTGACTACTGCTAGCTGGGTAGACACTGAGAGATGTCTGCCTGTGAAGGCTTGACACCCAACAGCCCAGGATGATTTGGAAAGAGTCTGGTGAAAATTCTCGATGAGCGATGGATCTATGATTAAACTGGACAGCACCAAAGAACCACAACTCCAGACTGTATCTCTCCCCATAAAACAGATATTGCATACCTTGTCCATGATGACTTGAATCCATCAGCTGGTGAAACCATGTGGACTGGACCACCTTCCATCATACTAGGTTTCAGAGATGCAGGCTCACATGTGTTAAATGGTCCATGGACAACGGGTTTGAGACAGGACACTTCGAAGGCAGGTGTAATCCTGAGTGATGGCGAAAGCTGGAGAAGGAAAGTGACTGGATGTGGAAGTTGGTGCACATGGGCAGATCTTGGGTGGACAGACTGACAAGGTCCCCAGTCTGTGTGCTGCTGGCAACTGAACTGGCAGCAGTAGGTGCAGTTGGCAACAAATATGTCCCTCCATGTCCTCTTACAAGCATTCCAGAACAGCGAACCAGGGCCTTGGTGGACAGGTCATCCATTGTTGGCTCCTCCAGAGGGAACAACAGAGGTCAGTAGTCATAAAGCACTTCAAAAGGTGGCATACCCTTGACGGAGAAGGTACGTTGACTGTGGGACAGTTCACCCCAGAACAGATACTTCTGGCCTGTGGAGGTGTTAGAAGTGGATAAGCATCACAAAGGCCACTCCCCTTGCTGATTAGATCTTCTGACTGACTGTTCTGCGGATGAAAGCCAGAGGACAAAACCACTGAGATGTGGAGGAAGGGAGTAGAAGGCTCATCAGAAGTAGGAGACAAATTTTAGATCCAGGTCTGATACAATGGCCTGGGGGAAGAAATGGAGACAACCTATGTGTTGGAGAACCAACTTCACTGTCTCAGTGGGTGAAGGAAGTTTGAGGAGGGCAACAAAGCGAGCTGTCTTGGAGAATTGGTCCATCCCTATCATTATCAATGTGGCACCAAATGGAAGGTGACAAATCCACGATGGGGATGTGGGACCACAGGCATCAAGGAACCAGTAGGGGCTGCAGGAGGCCAGAGGGATGCTGCTTGGTTGAATTGAATCAACCACATTGAGGGCAGGCAGCGATGAACTGATGTGCATTTGCAATTATGGTGGTCCAGCTGAACTGGTGTTGCAGAAAATCTAGAGTCTATTATGTACCTGGATGGCCAGAGAAGGATGAGGACTGGGCCCACTGGAGCACCTCAGAGTGCATGGTTGCCATGAAATATATGCAGTTGTCAGGTGTATCGGCCAGAGCAGGTTCATGCTATAGGGCCTTGCAGGTCTGGTTCTCAAGGTCCAAGCCGATTGGGGTGAGGATCTGAAAAGAAGGAATGATAAGCTGAGGGTTGATCTCCATTTCTTCTAGGTCAAGCTGTCGTGTTAGAGCATCTGCCTCAGTGCTTTTGGAGTTGAGAAAGTAGGAGATAGTGGCTGAATTGCTCAAAGAAGAGGACCCAGAGAACCTGACGTGGGTTGAGTTGACGGATCTGTTGTATGGATATGAAGTTCTGATGGTCAGTCCAGAACAGGAAGACCTCAATACTTCCCATCAGACTATGTCTCCATTCCTCCAAGACCATTTAATGATGAGAATCTCTCTGTCTTCTCCTCCATAATGCTACTGTGTAGAATTCAACTTGCACAAGAAATAGGCACAAGATTGTGCCTTCTTGTCCAGACCTTGTAGGGAGAAGATGGCCCTGGTGCCCAAATCAAATTTGTTCATCTGTCCTACAAAAGGTGCAGAGAGTTCTGATATTGGAGAATATGGGTGAGTTAGGTGACATGGTGGGGGAGGTGAGAGAAGTGGAAATTTGGTAGTAGTTTCAGATGTAATGGTGAAAGAAGTTGGAGAAGCACAAAGAGAGTTGTAATGTTTGAGGGAGCATGTAAAGGGAAAATGATGGCATGCACTTTTTCTTGCTCCATGGTTATATCTTGGGGTGAAAGGACAAAACACAAGAGGGGAACAACTGGCATTTTCCTAAGCAGTACAGCTACTTCTAGAGGAATTGCTGAGGAATGACCGGATATGACAGACATGTTCTTGGAGATAATTGAAGAAGATGAGAATACTGTTGAATTAGACAAACACGTACTTGTGTAGCATGTCTCAGAGGATTTTGTTAATAAAGGCTTAGAAAATGGCTAACATGCCAGAAGATCCAAATCTCATCATCAAGTATTTGTAGTAGCCAGTGAGTGTTATAAATGCCATTTTCACTCATCCTCTTGGGAGATACAGATCAGGTTGCACACACTCCATAGCTCCAACTGGGTAAAAATCTAGGCCCTCTATGTCAAATCTGCGATTCGCCAAGGGTAGAAGGTGGAGGTTCTTGTGATGCTCCCTGACGTTCTTGTGCACAGGTCATGTGAGCACTCTGAGCATCCCAGAACCCAAGGGACGTTGATTAGTGGTTGTGGTGCAGAAGGAGTGAAAAGTAGGTTTGGTAGAGAATCCAAATGGTGCACACAAAGTCCGGTCCAGAAAGTTTCCTGCTCTGCTGGAATCTACCAGAGCCTCCTGTGTACATAGAACCATCAGGGTGTGGTAGAACTCTTGGGAGTTTAAGAGAAGCTCTCCTTAAAAGCATGGGTTCCAGAGGCATTGATGATAAGGGTCCTGCAGCCATAAATGGTTCTGGGAATAGAATTGCAGAGTCATTCCATAAAATACTTGTCAATTCAGAGGGCCAGAGTGATGACGTTTTTGAGGTCAGTGGAAATCTCCCAGGTAGACAACTTGTCTTTCAAGCATCACAAGAAGCGTGATGGTAATAAGCCTGCAGCACTTCTGCTTTCCAGCTACATCCTGCCACAAGGGTCCTCAATTCAATGGTGTAATCCAGCATCAAGTGTTAGTCTTGACTCAGACAAAGTATCTAACCCATTGCCCCCCTTCCACTTCCTAGATGGTCATAAACCTTTCACATCCCTGCAGTGAATTCCTCATACTTATTGCAAATGCCGTATTTTTCCCATTCAAGAGGGCAATGATGAAGGCAATCTTAGCTCAGTCCATAGAATAAGGAGATGGATGGAGCTCGACATACAACACATACTAGAGCAGGAAGATTTGCAGTTGGGTGGGGATCTGTCAAAGTGTTCATGGGGCTCAGTCTGAGGAGGTTGACCAGTGCGAAGTTGCAGTATTCAGATGCAGAGTTGGAAGAGAGTGGTGAGCAGATGGTCAATGATTTCCTGCTGCATCAGGGCCGTGTGCTCACGTCAATGGATGACTTTCTTTAGGTGAGCATACTCTGCTCATCAGTTGATGGTTTACCCATTCTATCAGGAAAAGTAGAGGAGGCTTGACATCGAAAGTGGAACTGCGAAGCTGATTTAGATTAGAATGATTATTTTAAAAATAAGAGGCCACAACGGGCCACAAAATAAGAGAGAAAAGTTACCAATCACTACAGGCAGCAAAGCAACACCTACAAAATGCTGGATGAACTCAGCAGGTTAGACAAGATCCATGGGAATGAGCACACAGTAAATGATTTGTGCTGAGACCCTTCTGCAGCACTGGAAAGGAAAGGAGAAGATGCCAGAATAAAAAGGAGGGACAAGGAGGATAGTTAGAAGGTGATAGGTGGAGTAGGGTAAACACAAAAGGTAAAAGGCTGGAGAGGAAGCTATCTAATACAAGATGAGAGTTGACCATAGGTGAAAGGGAAGGAGGTGGGTCCCAGCGGGTGGTGATTGCAGGTGAAAGGAAGTAAGAGGCAAGAAGAGAATAGAGAAAGAGGGGAGTGATCAATATTCATGCTATCAAGTTGGAGGAATATAAGATGTTGCTCCACTGCCCTGAATGTGGCCTCATTGTGGAACAAGAGGAAGCCATGGGCAGACATTTTGGAATGTGAATGGGAATTGGAATTTAAAAGTTTGGTCGCCAGATAGTTCTACCTTTGGTGGATGGAATGGAAGTGCTTAAGGAAGCAAGCCCCCAATTTTGATAGGTTTCACCAACGCGGAGGAGTCTGCATCAGGAGCATCGGATACAAGGGGGGACGTCACGTGATGATGTAGGATCGAGACGCTGGAACTCAGCCCTCCCATATAAAAGTTAATAAATTAATGTTTAAGTGAAGAAAAGTTAATTAATACTTTTTTAAGGTTACTTATAAATTACTCCGGATTGTTTTAAGCTATGCCTCATAAACAGAGGACGAAGAAAACTACTACCGCGAAGACAGCTCAAGTTGGAACAGAATCAAGGCCTACTTCTACCGAAGAACCGCAGACTCAGGTACAACACACCACCGGTGAAACAGAAAAGGAGATTGCGGCAGCATCGGTCATTTCTAAAGGAAAAGATCAATGAGAACTCCACAAGCGTAAAGGAACAAGCATGCGCAAACGAGAGCAACCAGAACTACAAAACCCAGCAGCGACTGAAACCGACAGTGAAAGTGAATCTGAGAGAGAGCCGGACTCTCTGGAAAAATCAGACGAAGATGAAGATGAAAGTTCCTCTGAAAATACAAAAAAGACATTGAGGCAAATAATGCATAAATTAAATGCATTAAAAGTAATTAAAAGTAACCAAAAAGTAATTAAAGAAAAAAATAATAAATATGGAGGCTATGTTTGATAAATTGACAAAGAAACAGGAAAAAATGGAAATGAAAATTACAGATTTGGAAGTCAAAATGGAAGAAATGGATGGAAGAATGAAGAAGATGGAAGATGATAATGATGCCTGGACATCAGAAAGAAAACAACTCGTGAGAAAAATTGATAAGCTTGAAAATTTTAGTAGACGCAACAATATTAAAATTGTTGGACTTAAAGAAGGTACCGAAGGAGAAGACCCAATAATTTTTTTTCAAAAGTGGATTCCTGAAAAATTGGAAATGGGAGAAGAAACTTCAATTGAGATTGAAAGGGTGCACAGAGCCTTAAGACCAAGATCTCAAGATGATCAAAATCCACAATCAATTTTGATAAGATGTTTAAGATACCAGGATAAAGAAAAGATTTTGAGGGCGGCTGCCCAAGGTGCTAAAAGAAGAAAAGGTCCATTGATGATAGCAGAGAAACCAGTTCTTTTTTATCCTGATATAAGTTATAACCTTTTGAAGAGAAAGAAAGAAATTAATCCAGCTAAAAATGTTTTATGGAAAAAAGGTTATAAGTTTTTAATGTGTCACCCAGCAACACTGATAATTTTTTTGGAGGAGGGAAAAAGATTTTTTCCTGATTATCAAGATGCGGAGGTGTTTGCACAAAAACTTCCATCTCTTCGCTAATTAAACGTAGAGTCTTTTAAATGTAATGGTTAAAGACGAAGACAGAGATAGTGAATGGAACTGATGGACATTTAAGGATGATATAAGGGAGAAAAGTAAAATTTTAGAAATATTAATTGAGAATAATATGTTTTTTAATATATATATACTTTTTATGTTGCGGGGGGGCTGGGGAGCTTTGAATCGGTTACTATGGGATCACGTGTGTAATCATGGCGATTGCCATGACCCGTACAATAGAGGGGGGTAATGTTGTGTTTTTTTTTCTTTCACAACATTAGTAGGGGGGGTATTTTGTTTTTTTCTTTATTTTCTATTTTTCTTCTATTCTTTTGCCTGGATGATTGGTGGGGACACACATAGCAACATGGAGACTTCTAAAAAGATTTCCCGGGATACAATGAAAGTTGAAAGATTAGGTATTATTATAGATTGGAGTAACATAAATAAAATAATGACTAATTTATTGAATTTTTTAAGTTTTAATGTTAATGGGCTTAATGGACCAATAAAAAGAAAAAGAATTTTAACATATATTAAAAAAATGAAAATAGATATAGCTTTCTTACAAGAAACTCATTTAACGGATATAGAACATCAGAAATTAAAAAGCGACTGGGTTGGAAATGTTATTGCAGCTTCATTTATTTCAAAGGCGAGAGGAGTTGCAATTTTGGTTAATAAAAATTTACCAATTAAAATACAAAATTTATTAATTGATTCAGCAGGAAGATATTTAATTATACATTGTCAAATTTTTTCAGAACTATGGACTCTTATGAATATTTATGCACCAAATGAAAATGATGTAAAATTTATACAGGTCTTTTTGAATTTGGCTAACGCACATGATAAAATATTAATAGGTGGAGATTTTAATTTTTGTTTAGATCCAGTTTTAGATAGATCAACAAAGGTTATTACAAAATCAAAAGTAGCAAAATTAACTATCATTGATGAAAGATTTAAATTTGATAGATATATGGAGAAGAATCAATCCAAAAGAAAGGGATTATTCATTTTATTCAAATAGACATAAAACATACTCAAGGATAGATTTTTTCCTATTATCAAAAAATACTCAAGATAGAGTGAAAAATGTGGAATATAAAGCAAGAATATTGTCTGATCACTCTCCTTTAATAATGACAATAATAATGATAGATAAAGAGGCATCAATTTATAGATGGAGATTTAATTCAATTCTACTAAAACGTCAAGATTTTTGTGATTTTATGAAAAAGCAGATTCGGTTCTTTTTAGATACAAATTTACATTCAGTTGATGATAAATTTATATTGTGGGAAGCAATGAAAGCATATTTGAGAGGCCAGATAATAAGTTATACTTCTAAAATTAAGAAGGAATATATGATAGAAATAGATCAATTGGAAAAAGAGATTATAAAATTAGAAAAAGAATCTCAAAGAAATATGACAGAAGAAAAACAAAGACAACTTATTAATAAGAAGTTAAAATATAATACACTCCAGACATATCGAACAGAAAAAACAATTATGAGAACTAAACAGAGATATTATGAACTAGGTGAAAGATCACATAAAGTTCTTGCATGGCAGTTAAAAACAGATCAGATTTCTAAAACAATAAATGCAATTCGAACAAAAGTGAATGAAATTACTTATAAGCCTCTAGAAATTAATGAGGCTTTTAAGAATTTTTATTCTGAGTTGTATAAATCAGAATCAAAGAATGATGACATTAAGATAGAAGAATTTTTATCGCAAATAACTCTTCCAAAATTAAATACAGAAGAACAGAAGGGATTAGGTATGCCTTTTACATTGAAGGAAGTTGAAGAAGCTTTGGGATCACTCCAAAGTAATAAATCTCCAGGAAAAGATGGTTTTCCACCTGAATTTTATAAAAAGTTTAAAGATTTATTAATTCCTCTTTTTATGGAATATGGGAAAATATCGGGTTATAAAATAAATTGGGATAAAAGTGAAATTTTACCTCTTACTAAAGGAGATTATAATCAATGTCGATTAATAACTCAATTTAGATGGCCAACAAATGGTATAAAATATTTAGGTATAAGAGTTGATAATGACATAAAAAACTTATACAAATTAAATTATTTACCACTTTTGAAAAAAATTCAGGAAGATCTTGATAAATGGATGGCATTACCAATAACATTAGTAGGTAGAGTAAATACTATAAAAATGAATATATTCCCTAGACTACAATATTTATTTCAATCATTACCAATACAATTACCCCAGCAGTTTTTTCAAGAGTTAAACAAATATGTGAGGAAATTTCTCTGGAAAGGTAAGATGTCAAGAATATCGTTGGAAAAATTGACATGAAAATTTGATCTAGGAGGATTACAACTTCCAAATTTTAAGAATTATTATAAAGCAAATCAACTTAGATTTATTGCATCTTTTTTCGTGAAAGATAAACCGGCATGGATTAGAATAGAACTAGATAAAATAGGAGAAAACGTACCAGAAGATTTTATATACAAATGGGAATCTAAATGGATATGGGAAAAGAAAGAATCTCCTATATTAAAACATTTGATTGACTTATGGAATAAGATAAATGTTGATGATGAGACAAACAAATCTTTATTAGCAAAGAGATCTTTAATTCAAAATAGACTTATTCCTTTCACAATGGACAATCAACTTTTATATAACTGGATTCAAAAAGGGATTAGATATATGGGGAATTGTTTTGAAGGAGGTATATTAATGTCATTTGATCAATTAAAGAATAAATATAAAGTATCAAATAACACTTTATTTTGTTACTTTCAATTAAGGACTTATTTAAGAGAAAAATTAGGTCAAACAATGTTATTGCCTAAACCTAATGAAATAGAAATTTTAATTCAAAAAGGAAATATTAAAAAAATTATATCTTGTATGTATAATTTGATTCAAAAACAGGCAATTAAACAAGGAGTCCATAAGTCAAGACAAAAATGGGAAAGTGATTTGAATATTAAAACTGAAGAAACAAATTGGTCAAGACTATGTCTTGATAGTATGACAAATACAATAAATATTCGGTTAAGATTAGTGCAGTATAATTTTCTACATCAATTATATATTACACCACAAAAAAATAAATAAATTAAATCCAAATTTATTGGATCAGTGTTTCCGATGTAACCAAGAAACTGGTACTTTTTTACATTCGACATGGTCTTGCTCTAAAATTCAACCTTTTTGGACAAATTTAAGACTTTTACTGGAACAAATTACAGGAACACAATTTCCTCATAATCCAATATTACTCTTACTAGGTGATATTGAAGGGATAAAACCGAAACTCAAACTAAATAAATATCAGACAGAATTTATAAAAATTGCACTGGCAGTAGCCAAAAAAGCTATTGCAGTTACTTGGAAATCGGATACATATTTAAGTATAGACTCTTGGAAGAAAGAAATCTATGGCTGTATTCCATTAGAAAAAATTACTTATAATTTAAGAGATAAATATGAAACATTTCTGAAAATTTGGAGCCCTTATTTACAAAAGACAGGATTAAATATATAGATGCTCTGAAGATGAAACAATTGGTTATTTGGGGAAAGAAATAAATATACATATTAAAGTTATTACAAATTCCATGGAGCATGTGGAGATCTTCCAACAACCACGCACTCCTTCTTTCTTTTTTTTTCTTTCTTTCTCTTTTTTTTCTATAGGGCAGTTAGGGGGGAGGGGTTAAGGGGAGGGGAGAAGGGTTATATACATTTTTTTTCATACTTTACTTTGTAACTACTTAAAATGCAATAAAAAGGTTTTCAAAAAAATAAAAAAAGGAGCATCGGATACAAGAGACAACCCCGACAGATTTGCAGGTGAAGCGTGGCCTTACCTGGAAGGACCTGGGGTCCTGAATGGAGATGAGAGAGAAGATGAATGGATGGGTGTTGTACTTTGGGGCCACTTGGAGGGATAAATGCTGGAAACAGAAACATAGAAACATAGAAAACAGGTGCAGGAGTAGGCCATTCAGCCCTTTGAGCCTGCACCGCCATTCAGTATGATCGTGGCTGATCATCCAACTCAGAACCCTGTACCTGCTTTCTCTCCATACCCCCGATCCCTTTAGCCACAAGGGCCATATCTAACTTCCTCTTAAATATAGCCAATGAACCGGCCTCAACTGTTTCCTATGGCAAAGAATTCCACAGATTCGCCACTCTCTGTGTGAAGAAGTTTTTCCTCATCTCGGTCCTAAAAGGCTTCCCCTTTATCCTTAAACTGCGACCCCTTGTTCTGGACTTCCCCAACATCGGAAACAATCTTCCTGCATCTAGCCTGTCCAATCCCTTTAGAGTTTTATACGTTTCAATAAGATCCCCCCTCAATCTTCTAAATTCCAGTGAGTATAAACCTAGTCGATCCAGTCTTTCTTCATATGAAGGTCCTGCCATCCCAGGAATCAACCTGGTGAACCTTCTCTGTTCTCCCTCTATGGCAAGAATGTCTTTCCTCAGATTAGGGGACCAAAACTGCACACAAAATTCTAGGTCCGGTCTCACCAAGGCCTTTTACAACTGCAATAGAACCTCCCTGCTCCTGTACTCAAATCCTTTTGCTATGAATGCCAACATACCATTTGCCTTTTTCACCACCTGCTGTACCTTCATGTCCACTTTCAATGACTGGTGTACAATGACACCCAGGTTTCATTGCACCTCCCGTTTTCCTAATCGGCCACCATTCAGATAATAATCCGTTTTACTGTTCTTGCAACCAAAGTGGATAACCTCACATTTATCCACATTAAATTGCATCTGTCATGAATTTGCCCACTCACCTAACCTATCCAAGTCACCCTGCATTCTCTTAGCATCCTCCTCACAGCTAACACCGCCGCCCAGCTTCATGTCGTCCGCAAACTTGGAGATGCTGCATTTAATTCCCTCGTCTAAATCATTAATATATATTGTAAATAACTGGGGTCTCAGCACTGAGCCTTGCGGTACCCCACTAGTCACTGCCTGCCATTCTGAAAAGGTCCCGTTTACTCCCACTCTTTGCTTCCTGTCTGCCAACCAATTCTCTATCCACATCAATACCATACCCCCAATACTGTGTGCTTTAAGTTTGTACACTAATCTCCTGTGTGGGACCTTGTCAAAAGCCTTTTGAAAATCTAAATATACCACATCCACCGGCTCTCCCCTATCCACTCTACTAGTTACATCTTCAAAAAATTCTGTAAGATTCGTCAGACATGATTTTCACAAATCCATGCTGACTTTGTCCGATGAAAGGAGACTAGTGAGGAGGGACATATGGAGAAGGAGATCAATAGGGAGCAATCTCTGTGGAAAGTGGATCTAATGGAAGGTGAAGATATATTTGGTAGTAGAGCCCTTTGGAGAAGCTAGAGGTTGTGGAGGAAGATGTGTTGGATATGAAGTCATATGGGATGGTAGGTAAGGGCAAGAGAAATCTATCACTGTTAAAGCAGCAGGAAGATGGGGTGAGTGTGGATGTCCAGGAAATGGAGGAAATGGCAGTAAGGCCAGCATCAATAGTAGAAGAAAGGAAATCCCATTCTTTGAAAAAGGAGGACATCTCTGAATCTGGAAAGGAAAACCTCATCCTGGGAATAGATGCAGTGGAGACAAAGTAATTGAGAAAAAGGAATAGCATTTTTACAGAAGATGAGGTGGGAAGAGGCATATTCAAGATAGCCATGAGAATTGGTATGTTTATAAAAGATGTCAGTCAGCAATTTATATCTGGGGCTGGACAGAGACATTGAGAAAGGGGAGAGAGGTATCTGAAATGGATAAAAGGTGGAGTCAAAGTTGATGAAATTCAACAAACTCAACATGGATGCATGTTAATGCAGCAATGCAGTTGTCAGTGTAGCAGAGAAAATGTTGGGGGCCATTACTGGGGAAGGCTTGGAACATGGATTTTTCTACATAGCCATTGGAAGGGTAGGCATACCTGGTGCCATTGCCAATGTTCATGGCTACCCCTTGAGTCTGGAGAAAGTGTGAGGCACCAAAGGAGGAACTGCTGATGTTGAGGACTAGTTCTGTCAGACAGAGAAGGCTGGTGGTGGAGGAGAACTGGTTGGTTCTTTTATTGAGAAAGAAGTGGAGAGCTTTAAGGCTTTCTAGAGGGAAGATATCAAGATGTTTCCATAAAGGAAGGTATATAATATCACCTTCTTAAAGGAGATGGTGAATCTCAGGAATCATCATATCTAGAGGTTTGCAATGGATAGATCATTGGAGATTTTTAAAGATGAAATTAATACATTTTTGAAGGATTGGTGAATTGAAGTTGATGGGAAACTAATGCAAGTGGATCTGAGGCCTTGGGTAGATCAGCCTTGATCTAATTGAATGGTTGGACAGGCTTGAAGGGCCAGATTCCTTACTTCAGCTACCTTTTTATTATGTTCTTATGACAGTCCATATAAACACTGTGCTCCCCTTTCGTTTCTCTCAATTCTTCCTTTCCCTAAGCTAAACTCCGAGTTATACTTACAAGAATTCCCGTGCTCAATTCTGTCAATGATCCCATAAAAAACAACTTTCCACGAAAGACCAATTCATTTCCAGACTGGAGTTCCTACCTCAGTTGCCCACTGCTAACTTCTTATGGAAAGTGACAAGTTCTTCTCTCCTTCCTTCAGCTGTGTTTGAAGATTGTTTTGGGACATGAGAACTTGTTCTCCTTTATCCTGAACAGAGCTACTGATGAGAAGTTCTATTGCTAATGTACAATTCCACTGCCAAAGACAACAGATGCCATAGAATTCCTTTTGATTTAACATCTAACATTCCTGCCCTTAGCAAACAGTACTTCATTCTTTTTCCATGTCTGGTCCCTGTGGCATCTGTTTGCTGCAATTTTTTAGGCTCCAAAAACAAAGTATTAATTGTTTTTGTAGTACACTTAAAATTTCAGTACTATTTGAGTGATGTTATAAATATATTGTTTGATTAAGCTTTCTTTGTTTGCATAATTCACTATGGGTTATTTGTAACAAGTATGTAAATAGTATACTGTACATCATTATGCCACCACATCATATCTGAGCGTTTCACTGAGAAAAAAACTAAGTAGACGAAACACGTCCTGGTTCCTGCATTTTTCTTTCAATTAGTTTCTGGAAAGTGGCCAAACTTATGAATTCCTTTCTGCTATTCTGTCTCAGGCAGACCAGCATCTGCATTTAGAGTCATCACAAACTTGATTCAACTGCCACTTCTGGTATCAGGTATTTGCCTTCAAACACCGTGTTTAAAAATCATATTAAGGTATTATAAATGCATGACCTTACTTGAGGATTGAGTGTAGGCCTGAATGCGTACTACTACTTCACTGCATTGGAGTTTAAATGCAGAACTATTCTGCATCTTATCTATCAGATAAACAAAATTGACAATATTGCAAGCCTTCCTGTAATTGTGTGTACAGATGTGAATTTGGTGTAGATATAAGCTTATCTTGACACTCACGATGTCAAAATATGTAACTCCCAAAGGATCATTGTTGTGCCAAGAGAACTGTTAATGGGAAGAAGCTTGCACGTCTCATCATAACACATTACTGGAGTGTGTGCTTATTTATCAATTATGCCTTTGCATACCCTTGTTGAAATGACAATGTATCACCATCTGTTTAATAACACAGCTGGAATGAAAGTGTTGCGGTTGTGCCAGAAAGGGTAGGATGCACATTCTCTTCCTGCTGCAGAAATGAGAAGTCATCAACTCTTCCTTCTAGAAAAAAATAATGTAGGAAAGCTTTTCCATGAATCAGCTTATTTCATGTTTAGAGCATAAAGGAAGTGGTGGAAAAGAGAGATTCTCTGCCAGGAGAACATCAGATGCTAATTAATTTTCAAAGAAATTGTACTATCTTACCCAGGGCTGAAAGTGATCTAGTAAAGCTCAGGAATATTGCTAGCATGACTTACCTTGTTTTATCTCCTCTTCAAGCAGGATGCTGGTCTTCCACTTATCATCCCTCTTTCCTGATGTTTCCGTAAGCCCTCTGATCTCAATACCACCACACTTAAGCTGAAATAATTTTCACTCCTCCCTATTCTGCTGAAGGTATGGTGAATTTTCTTTTGCTCCATCATACACTCTTCCTAATAGAGAGCTTTGCAGTGATCTCTCTTTCTCTCACTATAAGTGCATAATTTGCCAGTGCCAATAGGTATAGCCACAGACATGAATGAGTCTGCAGTCAATCTCCTTAGCATGGGGGGTGATCAGGAAACATATTTTTGAGGCATTAGGTTTGCAAAGCCTGTTAATCGCCAGCCATGTTCCTGTACAATTGAGGTTCATTGTGGAATTTGTTGCTGTATTACGTTATCATCATTCAAGATTTCAAAGTCAATATGCTAGAAAATTAATTATCTATGATAGGGAAAATGTCTATCATGAATGAAATAAAATCAACAAAATCTGTTGTATTATTCAAAGCTTTATTTTATCTAAAAATACAAATTATAACTGGCATTGGATTTGAACAAGAAGCTTGGCTTTCATAATAGGGTATTCAAGAATATGTCAGGTCTTCATAAGTAAGTTACTGGTAATGGCCAATGACATTAAAAACATACATTAATGACCCTTGTGCAAAATTTCAGGGGATGAACCATATACATCAAAATAGATAATAAATAGAGAGTTCAGGCCAACATCAGCAGTTGTTTAAGATGACTGAACAGATTCAATCCATACTTTGCCATGTCTGAGGTGTTCATTGTCATCTCAATGGCTTTGTTAACATTTTCACTTGTTCCCACCGTCACTGCTGACATTTTATTTCTCCCTGGCCAATATTGTTGCCCCCAACAATTGCTCAGATCTCCATATTATTTACATTAACACTGATCACTAACCCCCACAACATTCAATCACCCCAATCTTCCCTCTGGAAACTCACCTGTCCTTACACAGCATTGACTTAACCTCTTCCTGACTGATTTCTTCCACAAATCCATCCAAATCCTGAACCATTGTAGATAATTTTATTCACCAAGACTCTGAGCTGATTCTATGATCTACAGACTCACTTTCAAAGACTCTTTACAACTCATGTTGTTTATTATTTTTATTTCTCCCTGGCAAAAGACAGCAAAATCCCTGCTCCCAGACACACAAGAAAGAACATCATCCCTCATTGGATTGCCCCACATTCCATGTCTTCTTTCTCCACATTGCATGTTGGTGCTTGTCAGTCTTTATTTATGTACAGCTGTTCATAAAATTATATTGCATTTCTTTTTCCCTGCAAGAAAATGAATTGTAAGGTGGTGTATGGTAATACTTACATGCTTTCTAGTAAATAAATTTAACTTAAGCTTTTTGAACTTTTGAACTCAATTCCTTTTGGCCTACCTCTTAGTGACCAATTCCAAACTTACACCAGTACATATCTAAATAGTTTTTTCCACATTTCCTAACTAGTCTTGTTCAACTACCTTACAAATCCTCCCACTCCAACATTATCCAACATTAGTTAGCAGTATGGAGCAAATAGGGTTCTCAGGGTCCACCACTATAGATCAATCAAAGTTGCTACACAAGTTGATGGTGTTGTAAAGAATGCATATGCTTTGTTGTTCTCAGTAGTCTGGGGCTTAAGCTCAAGAGCCACAAGGTAATTTTGTAGCTCTATAAAACTCTGCTTAGACCACACTTAGAATAATGTGTTCAGCTCTGGTTGCCTCATTATAGGAAGGATATAGAGGTTTCAGAGATGGTGCAGACATTTACCAGGATGCTGCCCGGATTCGAGAGCATATCCTATGAGTATAGGTTGTATGAGCTGGCAGTTTTCTGTTTAGAGCAAAGGAGAATGAGAGGTGAATTGATAGAGGTGTACAAAATGATACAAGCTACAGATTGAGTGGAGAGTCAGGTACTTTCTCTCAATGCAGAATTGGCTAATATCAGGGAACATAATTTGGAGGAAGGTATAGTGGGAATGTAAGAGATAAGTTTTTTACACAGAAGGTGGTGAGTGCATGGAGCACCCTGCCAGGGCTGGTAATAGAAACAGATACATAAGCAACATATAAAAAACTTTTAGACAGGCACATGTATAAAACAAATGTAATGCGCTGTAAGGTTTCACTGCTAGTGTAATGGTTTCTCTGTAGCAGCAATATTTGGGTTATGACTAAAGATAAAGAGGCTTTGGAATGTGGGGCAATCCAATGAGAGAGATGATGTTCTTTCTTGTGTGTCTGGGAGCAGGGATTTTGCTGTCTTTTGCCAGGGAGAGATGAGGAGAGAAGACGCGAATGGAGAGAGCTGGTACACCGCTGAACAGGGTGGTCTTGGAGTGAGTGTCTGAAGGTCAGCGACACACGGAGGAGATCGATGGCGGACGAACAGCCTTATCAGTGAGTTCCATTGTGGGAGAGCGCTCCTGCCCTGGGGGCAAAGGCCATGTGTCAGTTTGCCATCACCGTGAAGGCAGAGAAAAAGGAGGGGCAGGATCAAGCGGTGGATCAATTGGGAGCTTCTGATGATGCCATTCCCCAAGTTTACTGTAACTTTACTGCTCTGAAGACAAATCAGTTGCCGGAATTGAGCTCTGGGGAAGTGGCAGCTGCTCAGCGAGATGACTCAGGCAGCAGTATCATTCAGTCAGCGGTCGAACAGGGAGACATGGCTCAGGCAGAGAAGATGAAACATTCTGAGGTGCCTCCATTACTGAGAGAATGGCCTGGAATGGAGTTGCGGAACCAGATCCGATACTGGGTCACATCACTCCCTGACCGACCTTGGAGCTGCCAGCTGGATCTGCCAGAAAAGTATTGGAGGATTGCTTTGAAATCGCTTCATGATGATTCTGGACACTAGGGGGTTGAAAAGATCTATGGAATACTCAGGGACCGATTTTACTGGCAAGACGAAGTTGGAGGTCAAAGAAGACTGCAAGTTATGCATTTGATGCATATGGCGGGAGACGCTGCCTATGCGGGCAGCTCCCTTGTCCCACTTGCAGAGCGCAGGGCCTCTGGACCTGGTGTGCATGGATTTCCTGTCCATAGAACCCGATGCCAGCAACACGGGGAATGTCTTAGTCATCACGGACCACTACACCAGATATGCTCAGGCTTTTCCTAGCAAGGGCCAGAGAGCATCCATGGTGGCCAAAGTGTTATGGGAGAAGTACTTCATTTATTATGGTCTTCCCAGGTGGATACATAGTGATCAGGGATGTTATTTTGAGGGCAGACTCATCCATGAGTTACTTGGCATACTTGGAGTCGAGATGTCAAGGACCATGCCCTATCATCCGAAGGGTGATCCCAAGCCCGAAAGTTTGAATCAGACCTTGCTAGACATGCTCAGGACCTTGAAGATCAGCAAGAAGAGCAGGTGGATTCAACATATTGGAGATCTGGTCCACAGTTACAACTGTACCTGAAATTATGCTACCAGGTACTTGCCATACTCTCTGATATTTGGGAGTGAGATGAGGTTGCCCATTGACCTTTGTTTTGGGACTGATGAGGGTGACTTACCACCAAAGACTTATCTGAAGTATGTGTCTGGCATGTGGAGAGAGCTGAAAAGGGCTTATGAATTATCTGGGGTTGTGGTTGCTAAACAGAGTCAAGGAAATTAGAGGAGGTATGAACAAAAGGTGCGGTTCTCCCAACTCCTGCTGGGAGACTGGGTCCTCATAAGGAATTTGGGGCTCCCTGTAAAACATAAGTTGGCTGTCCATTGAGCAGCTACACCCTATGTGGTGGAGAGTCAGATGCCAAACCTACCGGTTTTCCGGGTGAAACCAGAGGAAGGTAATGGGCCTGTCAAGATTCTCCATTGGAACCACCTGCTGCCCCTAGGACAAGAGGGGCAGGTAGACCCAGAGCCCGACTTGGAGCCTACACCTAGTAAGAGGACTCTGCAGAAATGTGGGGCGACTGCAGGGCCCACAGCATGAGAAGTTAGGCCAGCCCCCACCCCGGGCGGGTTACTGATTCAGAGGATGAGGACCTGGATGTGTGGTGTATGCTACCTTTTGCTAACTCCCCATTGATTGAGGAAGAGACTCCTGACCCCTCTCCCTCAGAGTCAGGTGAAGTGGGGGGGTGGTCCTATCTGTGGACAGCTTGGGTTACTGATGGAGCCTGCAAGGGGTGAATCAGGGCTTGGCCCCATGACTGAGGGGTCCAAGTTGCAGGTAGGCATGAGTGATAGGTCAGGAGAGACTGGAAGTATCCCCAGAAGTGTGTGAACCTGAAGAGTTTGGTGAGGTCTCAGAGAATTAGGAGACCACCGGATAGGCTGGCCTCCGAACTACTAGGGGAACAGAATATGACCTATACCATGTTGTATTTTACAGGAAGGGTTGAAAAATTATCTCAACGTCATGAGGACATGAGTAAATTTGGTGGGGGGAGAGTGTAACGCACTATAAGGTTTCACTGCTAATGAAATGGTTTCTTTGTAGCAACAATGTTTGTTTTATGACTAGAGAAAAGGGGGCTTCGGAATGTGGAGCTATCCAATGAGAGGGATGCTGTTCTTTCTTGTGGGTCTAGGAAAAGGAATTTTGTGGTCTTTTACCAGGGAGAAATGAGGAGAGTGACTCAAATGGAGAGAGTTGGTAAACTGCTGGACAGAGTGGACTTGGAGCAAGGATCCAAAGGTCAGCGATGCTCAGAGGAGGTTGATGGTGGACGAGTGGCTTTATCAGTGAGCTCCAGCATTGCGCATTAGACCGTTTCATGAGAATCGGCCCTTTTCTTTTTTTTGTTTCTTTACTAACCATATAGTCAAACTAAGAATTATAAAGCTCAATTGTTTAATCACATATTTTGTACTGTTTGTTACTTTGTGGTGCTGATTTGTAACAGGGGACACATCGTGCAGCATCCACCCAAACGAGATTCCTTAAGTTTGGTCATGCCGAGGGCTGTCTCCCCCTAGATTAAACTGCTAGCTGAACCGAGAGTTACACAAAAATGGAGGGCTATGCAGGAGAGAAGGGTGAGATTATTCTTAGTTAATCTAAGTTAAGAGGTCGGCACACATTGTTCACCAAAGGCCCTGCACTGTACTGCAGTATTCAATGTTCTCTCTGCTATATATTGAACAAATCATCTCCTTCAGGAACTCCACCATAGCAGTAGCAAGTGGACAAAAAGCGTATGAGTTCATACAGTCCCAGCACTATACAATGGTGCAATGCTCTGCCTGATCAGATCTTTTCACGTGTGGTACCATTTTCCCTGCATCAAATGTTAACAGAGAGCTTTTTATTTAAAAAGAAGATTGCAGCTAACTTGAAGCTATTTTCTGTTGTAACTAGATTTAAAGTTTACACTCTGCACATGTGTTTATCAGAATAGGATGAATTGGGTTTCCATGTGTAACTCATATAAAAGTCATTAAAACAAAGCAAAAGAATCAAGTTTAGAACCTAATTAGAGATAACTTTGAAAGAGAAGAATGAACTGTGATTCACTGAGGGAAAATAGGAGTGAGCGAAGAAGAGTTGAGTTGGGTCTTAATAGATTTATAAATATGTTATCTATGTTTGCAGCAGTTTCCTTTTTCATTTTGTTTTTGCTTTTATAAATAGTTCACTGTTCATATCTGCTGTCCCTAGAAAGATACTGTAGAAATTTGGACAAAACTGTTGTCATTAATTTCTGATGACATTGAGTGGATTCTATTCAATAGTTACTGAAAATGTAACTAATGATTATGGAATGTAGTGCAGAATTAGTCGATGCTGCAGAAATGCAATTTGGGTAGCTCCCTACCTTTTCAAACTTCAAAGTAAAAGATATTATCAGAGTACATACCTTTCACCACATACAACCCTGAGATTCTTTTTCTGCAGGTATACTTAACAAATCAGTGGAACAGTAACTGTAAACAGAATCAATGGACAGCAAACTTCGTAAATGCAAATATAAATAAACAGCAATAAATAACAAGTATGAAAATAACAAGACCATCTCTTTAGGAACACCAGAAATAGAATGTGTGTAGTTATCCCCTTTTGTTCCGGAGCCTGATGGTTGAGGGGTAGTAACTGTTCTTGAACCTGGTGGTGGGAGTCCAGAGGCTCTTGTACCTTCTACCTGATGGTAGCAGCAAGAGAGCAGCCTGGGCTGGGTGGTGAGGATCTTTGATGATCAATGCTGCTTTTCTATGGTGATGTTAAATGTAGATGTGCTCAATGGTTGGAAGGGTTCTACCCCTGATGTACTGGGCTGCATACACTACCCTTTGTAGGATTTCTCACTGAAAGACATTGGTGTTCCTATAAAGGCCATAATGCAGCCAGTCAGTACACTTTCTTTCAAGCATCTATAGAAGTTTGCCAAGGTTTTTGATGACATGCGAATCTCAACAGACTCCTTTTGACATCATGGTGCCTCAGCATTTCCACAGTGGTATCAGTGGAGGATTATTTATTTATTTATTGAGATGCAATGTGGGATAGGCCCTTCCAGCCCTTTGAGCCACACCAATTTAAACTGGCCTAATCACGGGACAATTTACAACGCACAATTAATCTACCAACTGGTCTGTCTTTGGGCCATGGAAGGAAACTGCATCACCCAGAGAATACGTACACGATCGTTCAGAGAACATAAAAATTCCTTACTGGCGGCAGTGGGAATCCAACTCGGGTCATCCATACTGCAAAGCGTTGTACTCACCCCTACCGTACCGTACCACCCATTTTGTGATGTTCACTGGCTAAGTGCAACAGCAGGGAGGTCATTACTGTGAGTTGCTAGCTTTAGTTGAAGTTACTCTATAGACTGTGGGAAAGGCACTGAGGAATTGCTGCGGAATGAGGTAGCAAAGAAAAGACTGGGTTCTAAAAACACAGAAGTGCACAACACAGGAACAGGCCCTCTGGCCCACAATGTCATTCCGAACTAGTTACATTGGTAATCTAATGCCAAAGAAATCTAATCCCTTCAACCTACACGATGTCCATATCCTTCAATTCCCTGCACATTCATGTGCCTAAGAGACTCTTTAACACTTCTATCACATTTGCCTCCATCACTACCCCAGCCAACATATTCCAGGCCCCCATTACTCCTTGTGTAAAAAAAAATGCCCCATGAATCTCCTTTGAATCTCCATGAATATGCTTTCCATAATCTTATAAGTCTCCCCTCAGCCACTGCCTCTCCAGAGAAAACACCCCAAGTTTAAAAGCACATGCTGTCTAATCCATCTAAACCTCTTTGTTCACCCTCCCCATAGCCTCGCCATCCTTTCTATAATGGCACAAGCAAAACTGAATGCAGTAATGCACATGTAGCCTAATTGGAGTTTTAAAAATCTGCAACATATCTTCACAACTCTTGAAGACAATTCTTCAGCTCATAAAGGCAAATGTTAGGGTATATTCTGGACTTGTGGAATATAGCAAATATTAATTTCATTAGCAACCCGTCTTCACAGTCATAATGCAAGCATGCCACATGCCTTCTTTATCAGCTGATCGATTTATATTGCTACTTACAGGGAGCTGTGGATTGGGCCCTATGATCCCATCAACACTGTTAAAGGACATGTGATTAACAATGAATTGTGCTTGATCTGCCTATGTGCCAGTTCACATTATGCAGTACCATTTCTCCCCACTCATATCTGGTACTATTCTATATCCCACTGTATGCTTCACCTTGGGTTTTACACTATCCACAATGACACCAATCTTCATGTTGCCTGCTAACCTACTAAACCACACATTCCCATGCTGAGCATTGCCATGATGTCTCCTGAACTGTCGTTACAAGGCTCAACACAAGTCTGAGGAGCTACACCTCGTCTTCCTTACGGACAATTTGAAGCTTTCTGGCACGACATTGAATCTTCCACAATAGGTAACTCCTTTTTCTTTCTGTATTTTGTCCAAATTGTCCATTTTGTGCCTGTCACCATCATAGCTCAGTATTTTCTGTGTGGTTTAGCCTGCTGGGCAAATCTTACCATGTGGTATATGAAGAAATTTATCTGGTTTTAACAGCTAATTGACCACCACATTAAATCATTAGGTCTCAACTTTTCAGAGATATTTTCTTTATTCTATTTGTTTTTTCTCCCACATCTCTGCTGCCTGATATTAACTTATTTTCTTTAATTTCCAGTTGTTATGAAGAGTTCCGTATCAGGAGTGATACTATTTCTCTTTCCATACATGTTGCTCGATCTCCTGAATGCATCTACCATTTTCTGTGTTTATTTACAGCATCTGCAATTCTTTTGACTTTCATTAAAGTCCTACCAATACCTGTCTCAAATATACTCAGTAACCAAGCTTTTTGGATAGAGAAGTCCAAAGATTCATTACTCCCTCTGTCTGTCTTTTCATGTCTGTCCTGAATAGGTGACCATTCTTTTTTATACTATGACCCTGATTCTGGACAGTTCAGACTGGATATATATCTATCTTGTCAATTCTTGTAAAAAATGTATTTATTTCAGTGTTTAGTTTCACCTCATTTAACAATCAAGACATATTAGGATTATAAGAAAGCCTGCAGATGCTGGAAATCCAAAGCAATACAATTACAATTCTGGAGAGCTTCCTTTCAGCTAGTTCTTGCAAATGCTTCCAAATGCATTTTAAATTTAAATTCTCACATTGTTCCTTTTCTTTCTCCTTGTGTAGTCGTGTTGACTTCCTTCACTTGCTAGGAATATTAAAGAAGCTCTGCAAAGTTATTTCTGTTTCAGGACTCTGTTCTGACTAATAATGGCAGTTTTTACTATTAATGACAATGTCAAGCTGAACACATCAATCATTTCAATGATAATTCTCCCTCTTAAATCAGGTGCTGGGCCTAATATTCAACAGGTGCCACTATACCCTGAGCTTCAATAATTAATCAAACAGTCCTAAACTGACACCCATCTATTTTGTGATGAAAGGGATAAGCTTGAAAGATGATCAACCTCTGTGTATGCATGCTGAAAACATTTGTCATTTCATGTGCTCCAGAAGTACCATTATATTTCTGCCATATCCTTTTCAAAAAGCTCTTCAAACAATTAGCTCCTTTCAGTCCATAGAACATATAGAAAAAAAAGCATAAAATATGTAAAAGGTGTCGATTGCTAATTAATAGCATGCAATGTCATGGAAAACTCTGGAAAAATATCTGGAAGTTTTTTGTCAAGACTAATGAGATTCAAGCAACATTGTCCAATAAAAGTGTTCTCATTTAACTTGGCAGGTTGAAGAATAAACCACAGCCTTGTTGCACAAGCTTAAGTGTTGATGTTTATGAATTGAATGCATTTTATTTTTTGTTTATGATTTTACAAAACTTAAGTGGCAATCAATCCATCATTGTCACTCCATCTTCCCTCGTCTGTCTTGAAAATGTCTATACTTATGTCAGGAATTACCTTAGTAACAGTGTTAAGCATATCAATTTCACAAGAAGTTCTGCAGATGCTGGACATCCAAATCAATATACACAAGATGCTGGAGAAACTCAGCAGGTCAGGCAGCATCCATGGAAATGAACAAATCGTCGACTTTTTGGGCCGAGTCCTGAAGAAGGGTCTTGGCCTGAAATATCAATTGTTTGTTCAACTGCTCAAAGAAACTTCATCATAGACCTATCCCAGATCAACTAACCAAGAATATACAAGAACTTGAATTTAAAAATAAACATAATGGTGAAATCACCAGTACATGCTCATATACTTTTTCATCCGTTAAAGTTTTTAAATACCAGTACTTTGCAGAAAATCAAAGCAATTCAATTCATACTTAGCAATCTTCCATTACTTTTTGAAAAATACATTTGATGACATTTGTGCTAAGTATTTCATGATTTAGAAAACAACATAGTGTTTCATACCATTAAGAAAGCAAAGAAATACATTTTGCTTGCTGTTTATTCCTTGACCAGCTGTGATCAATTACACTGTGACAGCCATCCATGGTTGGCAGGTTTTTTTCCTAAGTGAGTAAACATAGCTCACTAATTGAAATTAAGCAACATTTCTTTCAAAGGAAATAATGGAAAAATTAATTATAATTCTGAACTCATACAGTACAAGAGGCTGAAACATGATTTTCTAGTGCATAACTAAATGTAAAAATTGAGATGACCAAATCTAACATCAGTCTGTTATGTGGTTGGTAGCTCAGACAGGAATGAAATTAGGCATCAACTCATCGCTAACAGGTGGAAAAATGAATTGAAAGAAGTAATGAAACTTTGCTTTTTTTTTCAGTGTGCCCATAACAATGAACACGCTTGTTTGCGGACTGCTGATAACTGCTTGTTCTTGCTGACAGCACCCATGCACCAACAATTTTCAGAGCATGTCACTCAGCGACAAGGGCTACATATTTTTTTCTCTGACTGTATGTTTACTGCTGCCTTAAATGTGCTACACAGTATGTGTCTAGTGCTCTGTACGACTGTTGATTTTTTTTGCACCCTGACCCCAGAGTAACGCTGTTTCATTTGGCTGTATTCATGGGTATTCATGTATGGTTGAATGATAATTGAACTTGAACTTAAACTTGAACTTGATTCTGGAGGCAACCTGAGTGTTAAGGATT
Organism: Hypanus sabinus; assembly: GCF_030144855.1. NCBI lineage: Eukaryota > Metazoa > Chordata > Chondrichthyes > Myliobatiformes > Dasyatidae > Hypanus > Hypanus sabinus. The sequence continues at coordinate 65,847,219 of NC_082713.1, read as the reverse complement.
AGATTATGTGAGCAGTGAGTGTTTTAAATAAAATTGCACTCATAAAACCATGTCAAAATATTTGATTACTACAGCTTCAACAACGTTGGATGAAGTATTTTCAGGTTTCAGAATGAAGGTGATTGATCCTTAACCTTTGTGATTACACATCATAGATAAAGAATAGCATTTTAACAAGCATTTCAAATTGTTTGGCATGGCTGAAATTTATTGTGGCTAAAGAATGTATTTGAGATACTGTATGTTCACTGTGATTCAAACAGGAAAATTAGCAGAAAACTCCGCATGGGAAAACCTCAGAAAGAGCGTTGTGATCCTGGCATAGAAGAAGTGTTGGGACTGGAGGTACATGGATGCCTTTTATTAAATCATATCATCGAGCCGTCCTGATCTCACCTGAATCCTCGACAATGCAGCTCTCCACAGATATAGAAATCATGGAGACATGGAATACAGAAAGAAACATCTAAGAATATTGAACTATCATCAATATTAGGAGAGTGACAGCTTAGAATATAGTAGTCTGAAAATGGTTTCAGAACCAAATAAGGAAGTTGCTTCTGGACGGAATACAATCTGTAAACATTAAAAGGATAATAGATTTTCATTGGGATATTGATTGACTTGATTAATATTAGTTTATATTAAGTTTGTCAACATATCTGTTGAAAGTCCACTCTAAATCCAATTTGTTTGTCCAGGAGGTGTTAGTCAAGGCTGTCAGTTAAAGACGTTAGGAAGAGATGGTTTTAAGGAAGGCTGTGAGCAGTGTGTAGCACTAACCTGCAGAAGCAGTGCTCATTACACCACAGCAACGGGTCAAAAAAGAAAAAAGACAAAAGAATCCTGTAAAGCCGCAGGGAATGTAGGGGTGGCGTGTTTGACTTTGACAGAGGAAAAGTGACAAGTTCAAGGGGGAGTAATATGAAAACAACAATACACACAAAATGCTGGTAGAACACAGCAGGCTAGGCTGCATCTATAGGGAGAAGCGATAGGCTGAGACCCTTTGTCAGGACTCACTGAAAGGAAAGATAGTAAGAGATTTATAAGTAGAGAGGGGAGGGGGAAATACGAAATGAAAGGAGTAGACCAGAGGGGGTGGGATGAAGCTAAGAGCTGGAAAAGTGATTGTGATTGTGGAGTAATATTATAAACAGGGTTATCTTATCATTGACTGAATGGGAGAAATTAGTGGGCGAGAAAAGTGACAATACAAATACAAAAACATAACTTGGAGTTGCAAAATGTAGGGCAAGTCGGGCAGGTCTAGATATCAGTATGTTCTCACCTTCTAACTGCTTCTATTCATTCATTGACTATAAACCCTTGTTAACAATCTATCATGCTCTGCCCAGATTCATCCTATTAAGGACATGTCCATACTCCACCTCAAAGAATATTACAATCTTCCTTCCAGTTCTGGCGAAGATCTCTGAGCTAACACATTAGTTTATTTACTCTTCTACAGATGCACCCTGACTTACTGAGCATTTTCAGCAATTTTTGCCTCTCTCAAATGATTCTGCCAACAGAGAGCATAAAGAGTGTGGGTGGGGGAGCCTGTTCAAGACTGATCTGCAGCATATTTGTCAGATTATTGATCATATCCACTTCCAATTTTCTCTTATAACAATTACTCAAGACTTAGGAATAGATATAAGACTCCTAAACAAATTAATGGTTGATTTGATCCAGCTCCAATTCCCTGCCTTACACGGAGAGTCCACATTTCCCACATAGTCCAATAATCTGACTATCTCAGTCTTGGATATAGTCAGTGGCTCAGCCTCACTGCTCCTTGGGTAGATAACTCTAAAGATACATAGTTGCTTTAGAGAAAGGATGCCCCTTGTTCTGAAATTGTTTTCTCTAGTACCAGATGAAGAAAAGAGGGGAAACTGCTCTCAGCACTTGCCCTGTAAAGTCCCCCTAGAACCATAATGTTTAAATGACATCATCATCACTTTCCCTCTCGACTCCCAGGATCCAAGTTTCTCTGAAATGCCTCCAATGCTAAATAGACCACATTAGATATTTGGATCTGCAGGTGCTTTTTCGCAAGTGTTTCCTTTATGCTGCTCTACTCATGAATTGCTGTAACATCTTGTGTTTCATGTAGTGTGCTCCAAAGTTCCCTGCACACTCATTCTGCTTCATTTCAATAACAAAGTGTTCAATCACCAATCTGAATACAATTACACTGTTCAATCAGATAATGATCTTCTCACTTTTGTCATAGTACCATTTATTTTTTCACTTCTTGTGTTGCTCAACATTTCCAGCAGAATCTGCAGAAACTCTTGCATTTATAAAGGTTGTCAAAGCTATGTTTTATGGTTGGTGTTGTCCATTTCTAGGCCAAGTGGTGCGTCAGGTGGTAACCTTGCCACTTCCTTAACACTCTTCTCTGTTTATTTTTGACAAAGATATTTTGTTAGCTCAATACTCAACCCAGCATGAATGAAAAGTGTGCAAGGAGTCGGCTGGATTTGAACCTGGGACAACTCACCTCAAAGTCCAGTGTGGATGCCACTGCATCACCAGCCAGCTTGCATTTTAATGTGAACGGAGTTTAAGAGCTTTTTCAATGGGTTTTAAGTACTGGGAACATTTGGAATGAAGGCAGAAGACAATAGATGACCAAATAAAATCAGGAAATGAATAGAAGAGAATACAGCTGGAAGAATTTATGAATTTACAAATTTAACCAAATTTCAACAGCAGGATAACGATTTTAAAGTTGTACATTTGGAGTTAAGACAATAAGACATAGGAGCATAATTAAGCTATTTGGCCCATTTAGTCTGCTCCACCATTCCATAATGGTTGATTTTAAATCCCTCTCAACCCATTCTCCTGCCTTATCCCCATAACCTTTGATGACATTATAATCAAAAACCTATCAAGCTCTGGTTTAACTATACCCATTGATGGCCTCTGCAGCCATCTGTAGCAATGGATTTCACAAATTCACCAGACTCTGGCTAAGGAAATTCCTCCTCATCTCTGTTCTGAAGGGACATTCTTCTATTTTGAGGCTATATAGAAAACTATCCTCTCCACACCAACTCTACCTAGGCCTAGCAAGTATAAGCCCACAGTCAAAGTTCAAATGTTTTAAATTCAAAGTAATTTTTATTATCAGAGTACATACAATGTCTATTAAAAGTATTCACCCCTCCCTTAGAAGTTTTCATGTTTTATTGTTTTATAATATTAAACCACAGTGGATTTATTTGGCTTTTTGGGACACTGATCAATAGAAAAAGGCTCTTTTGTGTCAAACTGAAAACAGATGTCTACATCCAGCATATAATTCTTTGTAACTTCTGCCATCTCCAACAGGATCCTACCACCAAGCACATGTTGCCCTTCACCCCCCACTTTCTGTTTTCTACAGGGCTGGCTCCTTACACAACTCTCTTGTCCATTCATTCCTCCCCACTGAGCTCCCTCCTGGCAGTTATCCTAACAAGCAGAACAAGTTGCTGCACCTGCCCCTACACCTTCTCCCTTTCTACCATTTAGGGTCCCAAAATGTCCTCCTCAGGTGAGGAAACACTTCTCCTGTAAGTCTGTTAGGGTCATCTACTGTATCTGGTGCTCCCAGAGTGGCCTCTTGTATATCAGTGGTACCTGACATAGATTGGTAGACAGTTTCACCGAGCACCTATGCTCCATCTGCCAGAAAAAGTGGGGCCTCCGAGTGGCCACCCATATTAATTCCACTTCCCGTTCCTATTCTGACATGTAGATCAATGGTCTACTCTTTTGTCCTGATGACACCACACTCAGGTTGGAGAAGCAACACCTTATATTCCATCTGGATATCCTCCAACATGATGGCATGAACATCAATTTCTCAAATTTTCAGTAATGGCCCTCCTCCCCTCCTTCACTATTCCTCATCCCCTTTTCCCTCTCTCACCTTATCTCCTTGCCTGCCCATCACCTCCCTCTGGTGCTCCTCCTCCTTTTCTTTCTTCCAAGGCCTTCTGTCCTTTCCTATTAGATCCCCTTTGTCCAGCCCTGTACCACTTCCACCAATCAACTTCCCAACTCTTTACTTCACCCCTCCCCCTCCCAGTTTCATCTACCACATTGTATTTCTCTCTTCCCTCACCCCACCTTCTAACTCTGATCCCTCATCTGTTTTCTCTCCTGCTGAAGGGTCTCAGCCCAAAAAGTCGACTGTACACTTTTCCATAGATGCTGCTGGCCTGCTGAGTTCCTCCAGCATTTTATGTGTGTTGCTTGGACTTCCAGCACCTGCAGATTTCTCTTATTTGGGGTATCTTTTATAAACCCACTGATTCCTACAGCTAACACGAGGAAATCTGCAGATGTTGGAAATTCAAACAACACACACAAACTGCTTGTGGAACACAGCAGGCCAGGCAGCATCTATAAGGCTACAGCTACCTGGATGATACCTCTTTCCACCCTAGCCCTGCTGTCCATTTCTCCGTTACCACTGCATCTGCTCTCAAGATGAGGCTTTTCATTCCAGAACAACTGAGTGGTCCTCATCTTCAAAAGAAGGGCTCTTCCTTCCTCCACCACCAACGCTGCCCCCTCTACCACACTCAGACTGGAGGAGCAACACCTTATATTCTGTCTGGGTAGTTTCCAGCCTGAAGGCAAGAACATTGATTTCTTGAACTTCTGATAACTGCCCACCCCACCTCCACCATTCCCCATTCCCCATTGATAGTTAGCAATCAAGATTGCACCGTGTTCAGTGGTCGTGTTGCGAGCTCTGTTCCAAATCTACAGTATACTACTAATTTCTAAATTTTCTTAGCATTTTCTGTTCAAGCAGCTGATAGTCACATCAGATATGATAGACTGACCCTTCCAAACATTGGCAAGATAGCATTTACCCACATTGTGCCGTCTTTCCTACACTGGGAACCCCTGCTTGTGCATCATCCCTTGCACTGCCACTACCTCGGAAGAAGCGCCAGAGGTGAGGGAGAAGGGCCGGCATCCTGGTGGGGCCGAAACAGCGTGCGAATTGGCCGCCACTCCCTAGCAGACTCTTCACTAACATGCAGTCCCTGGACAACAAGCTGTGCGAACTGAGAGCCAGAATCTCCTATCAGCGGGAAACAAAGGAATGTAAGGTTTTGTGCTTCATGGAGACCTGGCTGACGGAGAAGATACCGGACCATGTTATTGAGCCTCTGGGTTCTCCCTTTCTGGACGGACAGGTCAAGTAACCTCTCTGGGAGTAGTAAAGGAGGAGGGGCATGCTTCATGGTCAACAATACGGTGCAACCCCCCCCCCCCCCCAGAGTATGCATGCTTTCAAATCCCTTTGTTCCCCAGTCCTGGAATACCTGGTGCTGCTGTGCAGACCCTAGTGGCTGTCTAGGGCATTCACAGCTGTTATCATCAGAGTGGTGTACATTCTGATGCAGGCAGATACTGACCGGTCTCTCAAGGAACTGTACGAGACCATCAACATGCTGGAGACTGCACACCCAGAGGCTGCTTTCATCATGACTGGTGATTTTAATCGAGTGTTGCTGACAAACGTCTCTCTGAAGTTTTGTCAGCACATCCAGGTGAGCACTCGTGGAGGGAGGTAAGACACTTGACCGCTGTTACACTCCCTTCCTCAACACTTAACAAAACTGGCAATCCATTTCTCTGCCAAAACTCGGCAGGAAAGATGAAAGCTCAATGTTTAAAAATTCAAAGTAAAATCTATTATCAGAGTACCTACATGTCACTACACACAACCCTGAGATTCTTTGTCTGTGTGTAAATTCAGCAAATCTGTAGAACAGCAACAGTAAACAGCAAATGCAGGCATAAGTAAATAGCAATAAATAATGAACATGAAATAATATAACAGAGTCTTTAATTAATGTAGCTAATTAATTCAAGAACTTGATGGTTGAGGAGTAGTAACAGTTCTTGAACCTGTTAGTGTGAATCCGGGGGCTTCTGTACTTGCTACCCAAAGGCAGCAGTGAGAAAAGACCACGGCCTAGATGGTAAGGATCTTTGATTATGAATGCTGCTTTTCTACGGAAAAATTTCATGTAGATGTGCTCAATGGTTAGGACAATTTTAATTGTGATGTATTTAGCCGAATCTAGTACCTTTAGTAGGATTTTCCACTCAGAGGTGTTCCCATACCAGGTCATAATGCAGCCAGTTAGAACACTTTCCACCACACATCCATAGAAGTTTGTCAAGGTTTTCGATGACATGCCAGCCATTCACAGACTACTGAGGAAGTAGAGATGCTGTTGTGTTTTCTTCACAAAAATATTTAAATGATAGTTCCAGGATAGGTCCTCTGATATTGTGACACCCAGGAATTCTAAATTACTGACACTTTCCACCTCTGATCCTCCAATGATTACTGGCTCATGGATATCTGGTTTTCCTCTCCTGAACTCTACAATCAGTTTCTTGGTCTTATTGACATTGAGTGGGATATAGTTTTTATTACAACACTCATTACGGTTTCAATCTTCCTCCTGTGTGCTTTTCGATACAGCCCACAACAGTAGTGTCTTCAGCAAACTTGTATGTAGTGTTGGAGCTGTACTTAGCCACACAGTTATAGGTGTATCGCAAGTAGAGCAGGGGGCTAAGTGCACAAGCCTGCTGTACTCTTATGCTAACGGTGATTGTGGAGGAGACGTTTTTGCCAATCTGAACTAAATGGGGCCTACAAAACAGACATCCAGGATCCAATTACACAAGGGGGCATCGAGACAGAGGTCTTGGAGTTTACTGATTAGTTTTGAGGAAATGGTGGTGTTAAATGATGAGCTGTAATTGATTAAAAAGCATCCTGAAGTGTGCATCTTTGCTGACCAGATGTTCCATAGTTGTGTGTAGTGCCAAAGAAGCAGCATCTGCTGTAGACCAGTTGCTTTGGTAGGCAAATTGGAGAAGATCCAAGTCACCATTCAGACAGGAGCAGACATGTGTTGTTGTATCCGTGCAAAATTACATATTGATTAAATAAAAACAGGGTCGTGGAAGATGGATTTAATTAGTGTATTAATTAATGTATTAACATTGCAGTGAGAAAGAAAGAGAGAAAACAATGCACATGTGTAGACAACAGCGCATGCGCAGACAGCAGATCAATGGGTAGTGCTAATGGAGAAAGGGGTCATTGCTCTAAAAGAAATAGATCCTTACATTACCCTTCTTCCCCTTTTAGATTAATGTAACATAAAACTGCATATGTACAAGACATTCAATTTCCCTTTCATGAAGCCATATTCCAAATGAACATGCTTTCACGATCACAGTCCATAACTAATGGCTCCAAAGGATCAGTCTTTGGGTGGAACTCTGTTTCTTTCAGGATAGCACCTCTGGACATGTGGAGTGGCTTCAGGTCTGGCAGGTGTCTTCTAAATGATAACATTCTCATCACGTTTCTGGACCTGTGGAGTAGCATTAAGTTTCGTAAGAGTTAGATTCGGTGACTGTAATATGCCTGTCCTCCTGGGTGCAGTCAACTCAGCTGTGTTCTTCAATTGAGCATTTAGAATCTAATCCACATGACATCTCCATGGCTGATCTCCAACATCCACTGTGTAAATCAGTGGTCCAGTTCTTGTAGCTATCCTACTGGGTGTCTACTTGTTTTCTCAGAAATCATGCACTAGGACTTGCTGTCCAATCTTGAAGCTCCTTGCTGCTTCACTTGGCAACTGGCTGATCTGTTTATCCTGTACTTCCCTTCAGAGGTCTGGCTTCAGGTGGTTTATGCAAGCTCTCAGGTTACTGCTCATGAACAGCATTGCAGATGTTTGATTTGTCATCACATGAACAGAGTTCCGATACACAAAAAGGAGTTGTCCAACTTGTGCTCAACAGAAATGTCTATTCTGCACACTATTTCTTTGAACTAACAGTTATTTGCATCATGGGAGGATTTACCACATCAATAATATCATTGGCTTTTTGTACCATTCAGGAACCTTCTGTGCAGTTCACATTCTAACCTCCTTTCTGTATTATGCTGCATCCTTTGCTGTAGTCTCAAAGGATATTGCAATGGTCAATGTCTGTTCTAAGGTTAGGTCTCATTTGACCGCTTTGACTATGCATGCCATATACAGATCTGTCCCTTAATGCATCAGAAAGTCAATTTCTAAAGTCACAGTATTGGGAAAGTTTGCACAGTTCTGCAATGTATTCAAAAATGCTTTCATCTTTTGACAGGATCCTTTTGTAAAATCTAAATCTCTCAGCTCAAGGTGCTGAAGGTTTAGGTCTCAAATTATTTTGTAAAATTGTAATAATTTTGTCGAAAGTCTTGCTTGCTAACTTTTCAGGGGTTACTAGCTTGCGTAAAAGTCTGCAGATTCTTGGGTCCATTAAGCTAAGAAGAGTAGGGGTTTTAATTTGCTCCTCCACATTGTTTGCCGTATAATACAGTTCAACCCTCTCAATCTGACTCCCAGCCTTCATTAGTGGTATCAAATTTGGCAACTTTGCTGACTGAAGCCATCACCACATTATTTTCACTTTAAATTCAGCCCATCTTTCACTGTTACTATGCACTGAACTCATGCAGTTGTTAGCGCTTGTGATGGCTTTCTCATGCTGTTTAACTCTTCGTGTCATCCTGTAACTGTCAGTGCAGTTTATGATATTTTCTGACATTCTGGTTCATACTCCTCAACAGTTTGTTTCTGTGTACAGCCATATATCTGTTAAATAAAAGCACACATGCAGGAGATGGCTTTAACTGGTGTATTCATATTGTAGTGAGAGAGCAAGTGAGAAAAATGCAACAGATCAATGAGCAGTGCTAAGCGGGGGGGGGGGGGGGTGGGTCATTGCTCTAAAAGAAGTGGATCCACTCATGACAATATGATTCAACACAAGCCTCTCAGAACACTTCATCACTATGGATGTAAGTGCCACTGATTGATGGTTAGTTTTTGATAGGTTACCATGGTCTTCTTGGGCACCAGTCCAATTGAAGCCTGTGTGAAGGATGTGTGTATCACGCAGTGCTGGAGCAAGAAGTTGAAGGTATCCATGAATACACCAGCGCAGGTTTTCAGGTACACTCAGCCAGGTTCCCCATCTGGACCAGATACTTTCCTTGGATTCACACTCTTGAAGGCACACCATCTTCAGATACCGAGGACAAAGGATCGTCAGGAGACATAGCAGTGTGTGATGTTTCCTCCCTGTTCTGGTGGTCAAAGCAAGTGTGAAAGTCACTGAGCACATCTGGAAGTGAAGCCCCTATATCACAAGATTTAATTTTGTAGGAGGTTATGTCATTCAAATCCCACTGCAGCTGTCAAGCATCCCTCATTGATTGCAGTATAGGCTGAGAAATGTCTTTCTGGAGATCTTACCTGCACCTCTTGTAGCATTCTTCATCTCCAGACTTGAATGCCTCTGATCTGGCTCTTAGCAGGTTCCAGATTTCATTGCTCATCCACGGCTTCTGAATGATTTTGTGGTGATCCAGTCCATCCACCGCTGTTTTAATAAAGTCTGTAACAACCCTGGTGTATGGTGTAGTCGCTCAAGTCCTCAGATGGAACATGGCCTAGTCCACTGACTCAAGGTAATCCTATAACTGTTCCTCTGCTTCCTGCAATCATCTTTTAGTTTTCTTTGTCTCTGGAGCCTTGCTCTTTAGGCTCTTTGTATCCAGGTGGTAGGAATACAGCTGAATGCTCTAACTTATCAAAATGCAGGCTCGGGAAGGAATGACAGGCATTCCTTATCGTAGTGTAGCAGTGGTCTAGTGTATTGAGACTTTGGTGCAACAAGTTATGTGTTGGTGAAATTGGTAAGGGTTTTCTCCATATCGGCCTATTTAAAGGCACCAACTATGATTTGAAATGTGTGGGGATGGGGTGTTTTTTGTTTACAGACAGCATCATGCAGCTTTGCGAGTGCTTGCTTATAATTGGCTGCTGGTAGAATGTAAACTGTGGTCAGTGTCCTGGATGAGAACTCGCAAGGCAAGAAGAATCATCTACATTTAGTCGTTAGTTGTTTCAAGTCGGGGAACAACCAGTCCGTGCACCAACGAGAATTGACTAAAAAACATACATCACCACCTCTTTCTTTACAAGCCACAGATTGGAGCAAAAGCAGTTCCAAAGGAGTATACTTAAGAGAAAAACTGGTACAATTTCCTGCAGCTTGCAGAGAGTCACCAAAGTACACCGGCACCATCACCGCCCTAAGGTGCTCCTTCCCCTTCCCTTTCTTCTATTTCTTCTATATTCAGTCTTCTCCTATTAGATTTCCCCTTCTCAGGCCTTTACCTCTTTCAGCAATTGACTTTCCAGCAACTTTACTTCACCCATCCCCATCCCAGTTTCACCCATCACCTACTATCTTGTACTTCTTCCTCCCCTCCAACCTTCATAACCTGATTTCTCACCTTTTTACAGTCCTGCTGAAGGGTCTTGACCTGATGCATAGACTCTTTACTCTTTTCCATAGATGCTGCCTGGCCTGCTGAGTATCTCCAGCATTTTGTGTGGATTGCTTTGATTTCCAGCATCTGAAGATGTTTTCTAGTATAGGGAAAAGTTGAATAAGTTAGGACTTCCCTGAAGTATGGGAAAATTAGGAAAGATTTGATTGAGGTATATTACACAAAATTACGTGGGGAACACACTTAAACTGTTAGAGGAACCCAGCAGGTCAGGCAGTATCTATGGAAAAAGTACAGTCGACATTTTGGCAGGACTCTTTCCATAGGTAGTACTTTTTTCCACAGATGCTGCCTGGTCTGCTGAGTTCTTCCAGCATTTTGTGTGTCTTGCCCAGACTTTCAACATCTGCAGATTTTCTCTTGTTTGTGGTGAAATTATGAGGAGTACAGTTAGCGTAATTGTAAGCAGTCATTGTTTCACTGAGGTAGGATGAGATCAGATCTAGAGGTCATACGTTAAGAGTGAAAGGTACAATATTAAGGAAAACCTAAAGGGAATCTTCTTCACTCAGAGGGTGGTGCGAGTGTGAAGTAAGTTGTCAGTAGAAGTGGTGGATGCGGGTTTGATTTCAACATTTACGACAAGTTTGGATAAGTACATGAATAGAAAGTCTATGAGTTTCTTTGACTTGGATTTAGATCAGTAAGCACCAATTGATAACCTTGCCAATGACTTTTTCCATTGCATCAATAATTTTTCCAAGTACATGAATGGATGATAACCAGCCAGAAAGGTTCAACATTCGCTTTGTAGTCACAGCATAAATTGGATAACATTCATGCTGTCATGCAAGTCCTGCAACAGCTTACCTAGTAGGTTGGCTAGTTCTGGACTATGGACCTTCAGCTGAATCCAATTTACTCAGTTTATGAGCTTAGATATCACATGAAGTACACCAGAACAAAGACACAAGGATTTCTGCAGCTGCTGAGCAATACCGACAGAATTCTGGAGGAACTCTTTGGAGGGCAATAAACTTTTCAGGGACTTAGCTCAAAATATTGACTGTTTATTCCCCTCTATAGATACTGCCTAACCAGCGAGTTCCTCCAGGAGTTTCTGTGTGTAAAGCAAATCATGGCAGGTTGAATTTACTGCCGTATGTTCTGAATGCTGAGCTACAAGCACAATGAAAATCTTGCTTGCACATTGTTTATATTCACATTGTTTCAGACAATGTAAAAAACATTAACTATACAAGACAGTGAAGAAAAAATTAGACCAAGCAAAATGTAACATTGCTGGAAAGAAAAATATAGTTAGAGGCAAGACAATGGTCACACAAGAGGTGGGCCAGGCAGTTCCAGAGCTGAGGTAGAACGGGGACTGGGCAAGTCAATTCAAAGAAACTGATATTTGTAGAAATGCAGATGTTGCTGAGACTGGTGATGTTGAAATCCAGGTCTTTGCACCTCTTGTCTGATGCCAAAAGTGAGATGTGATCCAAAGAATAGTTTATGTGAAGGAAGGGATGTCAGGAAGAAATTCCAATGGGTTGACCACAGTTCTGCTTGAGGATAATGATCATTATTTAGCCTTCTCTATGGCAGTTGAGTGTTCCATGACCATTAACGATGTTGACACTCTTTGGTCTGCTGCCTCGGGATGGCTGTTTAATTGTACACATTTGTGATTAGAATTGGCAGAATATCACAGCCTCACAAGCACTGTAGCAACTCATGGAAAAAAAAAAGCCCAGTGCCATTTTCTCAGGTTATTGAAAAAAGGAGTAAACATCATTTTGCTGGCCTCACATTTTCCCTAAGATCAAAGGAAAATAATCATTTTTTAAAAATATTAGAACCAGAAATTGTTCAAGTGTGGATATACTGTATATCCTGCTTCAATGTATTAGATTGTAAAAGCATTTTTGACTGCACAAAATTCACTTTAAAATTGATGTGCTATTAATTTTTATAGGTTCTCCCAACTAATCAAAGTAAACTTTGCAGAAGATGCATTGAAACCTTAAGTCAATAGGTCTCCAGCACATCACCTCCTGAAGTTATATCAATCGATCAAGAAATGCCTTAGGAAATTCAGCCTCCTAAGTGATTTTGGAGATCAGCAAAGGAATTGTCACTTGATTACATAAGTGCTTCTGCACTACCAAATGGGCTAAAGACCAAAATTGACATTTATATGGATTTTCTGCAATTACTTTAAAATTGAAGAGGTAGGAGAATTGAATTTTTTTTTGTGTTTTGTATATGAGGAAATATATGTGACAATTTTGTTCTTATGATAGGTAAGTTTCTGATATTAAAATATGGAAATAATTTATTAGACCATTAGCTCTGAAGATATGAATTGAGAATATATACTGTATGTTTACAGAATTATTTACACAGACCACCATGGCAAAACAGAAGAGTTAATAAATCTGAACTATTTATTCATTCTAATCATGAAATTCTTGTTGTCTTAAACTAAGATCATCTTTGTTGCCTCTTGGCAAATCATTTTTATCAGCCTTCCACAAAAATATAATTTAACTTCTTACCAAAATGTAGTATGGGAAGCATAAACTCCAAAGGAAGTGATTGGCAGATTTTTCCGTGGGCAGCCTTGCTGTATTCATCCATTGTGCTTTATTAACTGGAGATGTCCGTACAGTCAAGTGAAGGGAAAACGCAGACCTACCTAAATTCCTGTTTATTGTCAAATCTCTGAAGCTTAATACTTCTAGATGGACGTAAAAATCTTGTAAAATATTTCCAAAATTGGGATTATCAGATGTACCTGAGTCTGTCAGCACATTCATCAAAAACCATGAGATTATTTCCTGAAAATTGAGGTAACTCACTTCTGCTCAAGTATGAGTGACATTTTGGATTACGTATGAGCACTGGCCGGTTATATACAATACACAGCGGGTGACTTCTCAGGATAGTTGGATACAGCAGCAGGTCAGCTGTTGGTATGATGACTCCATAGTCAATCTATTTCACTGACCCTACTCTTGCAGGCAGTTCACAACTCGTGGGATCTTCTTGTCTTTGATCGGTACCCAAAAATAAATTAAGGAAGAATAAAGCAAGTACAAAATTAAGTGGAATTTTAAAGGTAAGGGGAAGGAATAAAATAATATAATTCCAGGAATTTTAAAAAGAATGAGATCATGAGAAAGATACAAAATTGAAAAGAAATTTTCAATGGAGAAAGAACAGTCAAATTGGAATAATGTATTACAGTAATATTTCACAAAACGCAGATCAGGAAAACCTGCAGCATGAGACTACATCACATTTGATCATGAATAATGTTACAAACAGGTAACACAAGAACTCAAGTAAACTGGAGCAAAGCAGGGAACTTAGCCCCTCAAGTCTACCTCACCGAACCATATGATTATAGATGATATGCCCCAGATCTCATCTCATTTTTGTGTCATTATTATCAAAACCTATTTAAACCCTCTTTTAATCACTCCAGTCATTAAGCCTCCAAAACCCTTTGGGGTAAAGACCCTCAGATTTAATGTGCAGAAGTTCTGTTGCATCTCAGTATTAAATGAACAAACCATGATCTTGTAACTGCCCAGTGTCTGGGATAATCCCAGCAGTGGATACTTATATAACCATATAACCACATAACAATTACAGCACAGAAACAGGCCATCTCGGCCATTCTAGTCTGCGCCGAACGCTTACTTTCATCTAGTCACATCGACTTGCACTCAGCCCATAACCCTCCATTCCTTTGCTGTCCATATAACTACCCAATTTTTTTTTTAAATGATAATATCGAACCTGCCTCTACCACTTCTACTGGATGCTCGTTCCACACAGCTACCACTCTCTGAGTAAGGAAGTTCCCCCTCATGTTACCCCTAAACCTCTGCCCCCTAACTCTCAACTCATGTCTTCTTATTTGAATCTCCCCTACACTCAGTGGAAAAAGCCTATCCACGTCAACACCATCTATCCCCCTCATGATTTTAAATACCTCTATCAAGTCCCCCCTCAACCTTCTATGCTCCAAAGAATTAAGACCTAACTTGTTCAACCTTTCTCTGTAACTTAGGTGCTGAAACAGGTAACATTCTAGTCAATCTTCTCCATACTCTCTCTATTTTGTTGATATCTTTCCTATAATTCAGTGACCAGAACTGTACACAGTACCCCAAATTTGGCCTCACCAATGCCTTGTACAATTTTAACATTACATCCCAACTCCTATACTCAATGCTCTGATTTATAAAGGCCAGCATACCAAAAACTTTCTTCATCACCCTATCCACATGAGATTCCACCTTCAGGGAACTATGCACCATTATTCCTGGATCACTCTGTTCTACTGCATTACTCAATGTCCTACCATTTATCATGTATGTCCTATTTGGATTATTCCTACCAAAAGGTAGCACCTCACACTTATCAGCATTAAACTGCATCTGCTATCTTTCAGCCCACTCTTCTAACTGGCCTAAATCTCTCTGCAAACTTTGAAAACCTACTTCAATATCCACAACGCCACCTATCTTCATATCATTGCATACTTACTAATCCAATTTACCACCCCATCATCTAGATCATTAATGTATATGACAAACAACATTGGACCCAGTACAGATCTCTGAAGCACACAACTAGTCACCGGCCTCCAACCTGACAAACAGTTATCCATCACTACTCGCTGGCATCTCCCATCTAGCCACTGCAGGATCCATTTTACTAATTAAACAGTTAATAGCAGGAGAAACATAGAAAACCTAGAGCATAATACAGGTCCTTCATCCCACAAAGTTGTGCCGAACATGTCCCTACCTTAGAAATTACTAGGCTTACCTATAGCCCTCTATTTTTCTGAGCTCCATGCACCTATCTAAAAGTCTCATAAAAGACCCTATCGTATCCGCCTCCACCACCATTGCCGGCAGCCCATTGCATGCACTCACCACTCTCTGAGTTAAAAAACCTGCCCCTGACTTCTCTGTACCTGCTCCTCAGCACCTTAAACCTGTGTCCTCTTGTGGCAACCATTTCAGCACTGGGAAAAAGCCTCTGACCATCCACAAGATCAATGCTTCTCATTATCTTATACACCTCTATCAAGTCACCTCTCATCCTCTGTCACTCCAAGGAGAAAAGGCCGAGTTCTCTCAACCTGTTTTCATAAGGCATGCTCCCCAATCCATGCAACATCCTTGTAAATCTCCTCTGCACCCTTTCTATGGCTTCCACATCCTTCCTGTAGTGAGGCGGCCAGAACTGAGCACAGTTCTCCAAGTGGGGTCTGACCAGGGTCCGATATAGCTGCAACATTACCTCTCGGCTCCTAAATTCAATTTCATGATTAATGAAGGCCATTGCACCATATGCCTTCTTAACTACAGAGTCAACCTGCTCAGCTGCTTTTTGCATTCTATGGACTTGGACCCCAAGATCCCTCTGATCCTCCACACTGCCAAGAGTCTTACCATTAATAGTATGTTCTGCCATTCATTTATCAATATTTAGATATTGATACAGTGATGAAACCCAAACAGCATATTGAAAAAAAATAAAAGGGGTTCAAAGGGTCAAACGTTCATTTTTTATCTAAGTATGTATGCAGTATACAACTCTGATATTCATCTTCTTCAGGTAGCAATGAAACAAAGAAAATCATGGATATTGTTCAAAGAAAAACACCAATCCCACCCCAATGCACAACAAAAAATGACAAAACAATCATCGACGCCCAAACCCCTATCATGCACAGAAAAACCTAACAAGTCGTGCCAACAATAACAAGTAAAAACATAGAATATATATAGATTTCAATAAGATTCCCCCATGCAAAGCTCATTCAGAAAGTAAGGAGGCATGGAATCCAAGGAATCCTTTGAGGATTGAGAATTGGATTGCCATCAGAAGGCAAAGAGTGACTGTAGATTGTTCATATTCTGCATGGAGGTAGGTGACTACTGATGTTCTACAGGGATCTATTCTGGTGCTACTCCTCTTTGTGATTCTTATAAATGATAGAAAGGTGGGTTAGTAAGTTTGCTGATGACACAAAGGTTGGGGGTGTTGTGGATAGTCTGGAAAGTTGTCCAGAGCTACACCAGGACATAAATAGCATGCAGAACCGGGCTGAGAAGATGCAGATGGAGTTCAACCCAGATAAGTGTGAAGTGGTTCATTTTGATAGGTCAAATTTGAAGACAGAATATAATATTAATGGTAAGTCTCTTGGCAGTGTGGAGCATCAGAGAGATCTTGTGGTTCATGTCTATAGAACATGCAAAGCTGCTGCGCAGGTTTGACAGTGTTATTAAGAAGGCGTATGGTGCATTGGCATTCATCAGCCATGGGATTGAGTTCAAGAGCCGTGAGGTAATATTATGGTTATATAGTACCTTGGTTAGATCCTACTTAGAGTACTGTGTTCAGTTCTGGTCACTTCATTACAGGAATGATGTGGATACTATAGAAAGAGTGCAGAGGAGATTTACAAGCATGTTGTCTGTATTGGAGCATGTGTCTTATGAAAATAAGTTGACTGAACTTGCCCTTTTCTCCTTGGAGCGATGAAGGATGAAAGGTGACTTGTTAGAGGTGTATAAGATTATGAGACACATTGATCATGTGGATAGTCAGAGGCTTTTCCCAGGGCTGAAATGGCTAAAAGGAGGGGGGTACAGTATTAAGGTGCTTGGAAGTAGGTACAGAGGAGATGTCAGGAGTAAGTTTCTCACACAGAAAGTGGTGGGAGCGTGGAATGCACTGCCAGTGATGGTGGTGGAGGAGGATACGATAGGGTCTTTTAAGAGACACTTACGCTTTACGCACCCCACTTAACAAATAACAGATATCAACTCCAGAGAGGCTGCTGCAAACTGCATCATGCCGCCACCTTGCTAATTACTCCTACTTACATTCTCCTAAGATCCAGGGAATAAACTTATTCAACCTTTCCTTATAACTCAGTTCCTCAAGTCCCAGCAACATATTTGATCATGATCCAGATGACTTCAACCCAAAATATTTAGAATTCATTCCTGCCACAGATATTGCTTGACTCATTGAATTCCTCCATTAGATTGTCACTGTAGATTTCAGCATTTACAGTCTCATATGCCTCTGATTCTTTTTTTGATATCCTGAATATCACAGAAGTTAATCTTTAGTTAATATAACTGATTCCATGTTACATCAGGAAACAACCAAGTTTACTGGTAAAACAATGACTGTGGATCTAGACAATGGGTTAGCTGGAGTACTTGACTTCAAAACCATCTGTGCCATGATCAAATTGCCTTGTTAAAGATGTAACTTACAGTTTGAAATTGACTAGTTTGACACCAATTATCAGGGCAGGTCAGAATTGCCGGTGAATGTCCACATCCTGTGAATGGGTTAAAAAAAATCCAGCTATTGAAATCATAATGTGTAATAGTTGCTTACTAAGTAAAACATAATTATAAAATATTGGAAATGTTTTCTATGTTTTTGAAAGCTTTAGAACTACTTGTATAGATTTTTAAAAGCTTTTGGTAATAAAAAGAAAGGCCCTACATTTTAAATACTGATATATAATCTTATCCTTGGTTTTGAAGACCACTCATCAAAAAGGTTGATGCCATCTTCATATATTGGTGCCTGTAGTTTTGCACAAGTTCATGCTGGCTCATCTTTAGCAGTCTGTCCTCTTTGTTACATGATGGAAATTGACCTTTCACTGCAGAACTGATGAACAGCTATAGAGAAGAGTGACATATTTTAGAGGAGATGTTAAATTAAGATCCTGTCTGTTTGATTATTAAGATATATTCCATTGCGAGTTACAAAAAGGAGCAATCTTACACAAAATTCATTCTTCAACTAACAACACCAAAATAAACTATTTGGTTATTTCCTTCTTTATCTAGGCAGCACTTTAGAAATTGCTGAGCCTCCTATAAAAATAAAGGTATTTTTTGCTTTATTGGTCAGTAGTGGTGATCTTTTTTTTTCTTCTCTATCTGTTCATAATTTCAGCACCATCAATGCTATTAATATAGGTTGCAAACTATCCCAAAAAGCAATGCATCAAACGTCAAGGTAATTATACCTTAACGAGGCCTGTAATATAAAAGCCAGTGTAATTAATGTGGCAGTTAGTGAATGGCTGGAAGAATCATGTGTATCATTAGTAGTGGAAGCTGTTCTCTTGTGGGACAATCTGATTGACTGGTATATATGATTAATAATTACAATATATAACTGGAAATCCTGAAAACGACTTGTAGAATTACAAAAGGGATAGAAAAGATAAAGGCCAAAAACGATGTTTTTTCCCCACTAGTAGGTGAGACTAGAATTAAGGGATATAGTCTCAAGATTCAGGGGAATAGATTTAGGGCAGAGAGGAGGAGAAACCCAAAGAGAGTCGTGACTCTGTGGAATTCTCTGACCAGGGAAGTAATAGAGGCTACCTTATTAAGTATATAAGACACAGTTAGATTTTGTCTAACAGGGTACTGATTAATGGAAATAGATAATGGGTCTTTGAAGGGAATGTATTGTACGTAGGACATTGTAAGCTAATGGTGCAGTTTTTGGCAGTGGGAGTTGTTGATGATATTTGTATGTCTATGATCTTGCATTTCATATATTTAAAACTACTTTGGGGAATCATACAGTATATACACATGGAATATGAATGCTTGCATTCCCTTCAAACACCTCTTCCTCTCACTTTTTCTTCACTATGTACCTGGAGGGGTTCCCAACAAGTGGATGAATTTGTTCAACTCCACCTTGGCAACCAATAACACAATAAGAGCTTGAAAGTTAGGATAACCCCGTCTGCTATCTCGACTTATCAAGGAATGAAATGAACCTTTGGTTCCAGGCACAAAGTAAATTTTAAAAGTTGTAGGCTAGTTTTAATCTGACCAGCTTATTTGAGTTGATGCTAGCCAACTGTTACGGCTTGTGGCTACATGTTAAGATTTTAGAAAGTTCTGATATCATGAACAAGCATTCAGAATTACGTTAACAAGATCATAACAGGAGACTTGTGTGCTTTCATTTTAGCACGTTATATGTGCCCTGGTTAACCATGAATTACATCTGGTGAACACACTCTAAGTGCTGGATGGGCTCAGCAGGTCGGGAAGCATCTACGCAAAAGAGTAAACAGTAGATGTTTTGGGCTGAGACTCTTCAGCAGGACGGGAAAAAAAGATGAAAGGTTAGACCAAGAAGGTTGGGGGAGAGTACAAGGTGGCAGGTGGTAGGTGAAACTGGGAGTGTGGAGGGGTGAAGTGAAGAACTGCAAAGCTGATAGATGAAAGAGATAAAGGGCTGGAGAAGGGGGAATCTGATAGGAGAGGATAGAAGACATTGGAAGAAAGAGAAGGTGGAGGAGCATCAGAGGGAGGTGATGGACAAGTAAGAAGATGAAGTGAGAGAGAGAAAGGGGAAGAGGAATGGTGAAGGAGGGGATTGCAATTACTAGAAGTTCAAGAAATATATCATCAGGTCGGAGGCTACCCTGACAGAATATAAGGTGTTGCTCCTCCAGTCTGAGTGTAGCCTCATCACGCCCATAGAAGAAGTAATAGACTGACATCTTGGAATGGGAATGGGAATTAGAATTGAAGCGGGTGGCTACCGGGAGATCCTGCTTTTTCTGGCAGACAGAGCATAGGTACTCAGCGAAGCAGTCTCCCAATCTACATTGGGTTTCACCAATATATAGCAGGCTACACCGGGAGCACTGTCATAGTAGATGACCCACAGACTCACAAGTGAAGTGTCACCTCACCTGAAATAACTGTTTGGGGCCCTGACTGTTAGTGAGGGAGGAGGTGTAGGGTCAGGTATGGCACTTGTTCTGCTTGCAAGGGTCAGTACCAGGAGAGATATCCATGATGAGGAATGAATAGACAAGGGAGTTGCATAGAGAAAGATCTCAATGGAAAGTGAAAAGTCGAGGGAGGGAAAGATGTACTTGGTGTTGGGGTCCCATTTGAGATGGTGGAAGTTATGGAGAATTATGTGCTGGACGTGAAGGCTACTGGGGTAGTAGGTGAGGACAAGAGGAACCGTGTCCCTGGGTGGAGTAGTGGGAGGATGGGGTGAGGGCAGACACTTGTGAAATGGAAGAGATGTGGGTGAGAGTTGTTTCGATATTGGAGGAGGGAAAGCCTCTTTCTTTGAAGAAGGAGGACGTCTCATTAGTTCTGGAATGAAAAGCCTCCTCCTGAGAGCAGATTCAGTGAAGATGGAGGAACTGAGAGAAGGGGATGGCATGTTTACAATTGACAGGGTGGGAAGAGGTATAGTCCAGGTAGCTGTGAGAATCAGTGGGTTTTTCAGTATATACACTGTCTCCAGTGATAGAGATCAAGAAAGGAGAGGGAGGTGTCAGAAATGGACCAGGTAAATTTGACAGCAGAATGGAAGTTGGAGAAAAAGTTGTTGAAGTCGACAAGTTCAGCTTGGGTGCAGGAAGAGCCTTAATGCAGTTGTCAACATAGTGTAGGAAAACCTGGGGGGTGGGGGGGGGGGCGGGGGTAATACTGGTGTAGAGTTGGAGAATAAACAGTTCCATGCAACCAACAAAAAGGTGGGCATAACTGGGATCTACGGCTACACCTTTGGTTTAGAGAAAGTAGAGGGAGCCAAAGGAGCAATTATTGAGAGTGAGGACCAGTTCCACCAGACGGAGGAGAGTAATGGTGGAGGGGAACAGGTTGGGACTGTTATCTAGAAATAAGTAGAGACATTTAAGGCCCTCCTGACAGGTGATGGAAATCTATAGGGACTGGATGTCCATGCTGAGAATGAGACAACTGGACCAGGGAACTTGAAGTCATTTAAAAAATCCAGAGTGTGTGAAATGTCATGGATTTAAGTAGGAAAGGACTGAACCATTGGGGATGAAACAGAGATGAGCTATACAGATGTAAGTTTGGTAGGGCAGAAACAATGGGTTTACCTGGACTGGCAGGTTTGTGGATCTTGGGTAGGAGGCAGAAATGGGAAGTGCGGGATAGGGGAACTATGAGGTTGCCGGCAGTGGATGAGAGGTCCGCCGAGTTAATAAGGACAGGAATGGTGCAGGTGACATGGCCTGGTGCTCCTTAATGGGGTCATGTTCGAGGTGTAAGTAAGAGGATGTGTCTGAGAGTTATCACCTGGCATTAGCAAGGTAGAGGTCAGTCCACCAGCCAACTACAGCACCCCCCTTATCTGTGGGTTTTATGGTGAGGTTAAGATTAGTGTGGAGGGAGTGGAGATCAGTGCGTTCGGAGTTGTTGAGGTTCTGATTAGTGTTCGTCTTGTCCTCACCTGCCTTCACATCCAGCACATAATTCTCTGTAACTTCTGCCATCTCCAATAGGATCACACCACCAAGCACATCTTTACCTCCCCCCACTTTCTGCTTTAGGCTATTATTCCTCTCTACACGACTCCCTTGTCTATTCATCCCTCACCACTGATCTCACACCTGGCACCTATCCTTACGAGTAGAACAGGTCCCATACCTGCCCATATACCTCTTCCCTCAGTAGCATTCAGGGCCCCAAATAGTCCTTCCAGGTGAGGCAACACTTCACCTGTGAATCTGTTGGGGGGTCAAATACTATATCTGGCCTTCTTTCTGATATAAACTGAGAGACAAATTCACTGAGCACCTATACTCCCTACACTGGAAAAAGCGGGATCTCCCAATGGCCACACATTTTAATTCTACTTCCCATTCCCAAACTGACACGCCAGTCCATGGCTTCCTCTACTACTGCAATAAGGCCACACTCAGGTTGGAAGAGCAACACTTTATAGTCTGCCTGGGCAGCCTTTAACCTGATGACATGAATATCGACCTCTAATTTTCATTAATTGCCCCCCCTTCATCATTCCCTTTCCGGTTTCCCTTTCACCTCATCTCCTTACCTGCCCATCATCTACCGTTGGTGCTCCTCTAGCTTTCTTTTTTTAATGGTCTTCTACCCTCTCCCATCAGATTTGCCCTTCTCCACCCCTTTATATCTTTCACCTATCAACTTCCCAGCTCTTTACTTAACCGCTCCCCATCTCCCAGTTTCACTTATCGCCTACTACCTTTTTCCTCTCCTCCCACCGTCTTGCTCTAACTTCTCATCTGTTTTTCCAGTCCTGATGAAGGGTTTCAGCCAGAAACATCAACCACAGACTTTTCCACAACTTTTCCACAGATGCTTCCTGGCCTGCTGAGTTCCTCCAGCATTTTGTGTGTGTTGCTTGGATTTCCAGCATCTGCAGATTTTCACTTCTTTGTGCTAACTACATCTGATTGCTCATTTGTCTATGTTAATGTCCTCATTGAAAATGCAGGATTGATTTTTGGGACTATCCAAAGTCAGATCCAAGCAATTAGACAGTGATGATAAAACTAATCCTAGTCTTGGATGCATTGCTACTTCATAGCAGCCTCATTGATACCAGTCCCACTATATGTGATCTCTTAAGGAGGTGTGTTTTGAGTTGAGCCACATGCAGCAGGTCCAGAGCATGCATTAAACCAGTGCTTGGAAAAAAGAAACGTTACCGTTTTTTTTCAGGATGTCCACAAATTTCTGCACCTCCTGGATCTTTTTGCTAATTAAAAGGGATATGTAAGCATGAGTTTCAAGATTGCAACGTAGCTGATGTGCCCAGTCCCTGGAGGTCTAGGTCACATACAAGTTTTGCTGAAGGAACAAACAATAATAGGGAAGCCTACAGCATAAATCTAAATGATAAACACAAAAATAACAATGGTGCCTTTGGATAAAGTTATTTCAATTTTTAAAGGGTGCTTAGAGATTGGAGAAACTGAATAAGAATCAGAATCAGATTTATTATCACTGACATATGTCATGAAATGTGTTGTTTTCTGGCAGCAGTACAGCACAATGCATAAAAACAAAACTATAAATTACAATGATAAATATATATGCATTAGTGCAAAAGAGAGCAAAACAGTGAGGCAGTTTTCATGGATTGGCCCTTTGTCCGTTCAAAATTCTGATGCTGGAGGGGAAGAAGCTGTTCCTAAAATGCTGAGTCTGTGTCTTCAGGCTCCTGTACTTCCTCCCTAATGGTAATAGTGAGAAGAGAGTATGTCCTGGATGATATGGGTGTTTACTGCAGTTTTTCCCAATCCTGGGCAGACGGTGATGAAACCAACTAGGATGTTCTACATGGTACCTCTGAAGAAATCTGCTGGAGTTTTGAGTGACATGCCAAATTTCCTCAAGCTCCTAATGAAAAATCAGTACTGGTAAAGCAAAATTAAAATTTCTGGGTTCTTTAAGTCCCAGCTCCTAAATATCAGAAAAGTATTAGATGCATTTTCCAGAATATTAATGTATTATGGTTTTATACAGGAGTGGTAATGATCTGTTTCTCGTGCTATATTGTTAATCTGGCTCTAAAAACTCAAACACGAGGAAATCTGCAGATGCTGGAAATTCAAGTAACACACACAAAATGCTAGTGGAACGCAGCAGGCCAGGCAGCATCTATAGGGAGAAGTATAGTCGACGTTTTGGGCCGAGACCATTCATCAGCACCAGCATTTTGTGTGTTAATTGTTAATCTGACTTACTGAACACTGTGAAATATAAAGCTTCTGTTTTCTTTTCTTTGTTTAATAAACCAATTCAATAGGTAAGCTGTAGTTCTACCACCTCTGAAATATGAGGGGTAGACTGAGTAAACAGCAAAATAAAAGTAACTGATATAAATAGAGGCACGCTCTGTATTGATCATGAAGAATGCTCTGAGTTAACTTTGAAAACTGGGCCAATGTAAACCTGCTGTGGTAGTCAAAGGAATTGGCTATCCATTCAATAAAGAAAAAAATTCCAGAAACAAAAAGAAATATTAAAATTACAACTGCATTTCATAGGTTACTTAAACAAAGCAGAGAGAAAGACTATAATTTTTAAAGTATCCATTACATCTTTTTTGAAGCAAAAGGAAGTTATATTGTAATAACCGCTATCACATACTTTTTATATGACATCACCAATAGTGCTGCAATTAATTCAGAATAGCCACATGCTTTCTGCTGTCAGCACTTGCTCTGTGGTCTGAGAGTATTAAAGAAACACTCGGGTCAATGAGTATGTATTAAAAAGCAATGTTTCACAAGAATTCTGGAGTTTGAACAGTGGCCAATCAGGAGCGAGAGAAGAGGTGACTCACATGTGTTGGCGAGTGAGATTTTAAAAGCAGTGCTTCACTGGAGTTTAAACATCGGCCAATCAGAGATCAGAATTAATTAGCAAGGGCAAATAAAAATGAGGCATGGGCAGGCAGAGCAGCCATTGTTGGGATGGACAATGTTAGAGTAAGGACTTGAGGCTTTAGGTCTTTAAAGCTTCAGTGAGGAGTGGCTTGAGTGAGAGAAGGCAAAAAGTTGCAGGTAGTTCTTTTCATTTTATTTAATGCTTCTTTCTTTATAATTGCACAGTTAGAGCAGTAAGAATGCCAGGCAGGATAGTTGAACGTTACTCTTGTGGGATGTGGGAAGGCAGAGAGATCTCCAATGTCCCTGACAACTTCACCTGAAAGATGTGCATCCAGCTGCAGCTTCTAACAATGCATTTTAAGCAGTTGGAGCTAGAACTGGATGAGATCCGGATCATTTGGGAGGCTGAGGGGGTGATAAACAGGGCATATAGTGAGGTAGTTACACCCACGGTGCAGATCACAGGAAACTGGGTGATAGTCAGGAGGGTGAAAGGAGTTAAACAGCCAGTTCAGAGGACCTCTGTGACCATCCCCCTCAACAACAGGTAGACCATCTTGGATACTCATGGGAGGGATGACCCAGTAGAGTGAATTCTCAGAGGTCAGGTCTCTGGCTTTGAGTCTGGCTCTGTGGCTCAGATGGAAGGTGGGGGCAGAAGAGACGAGTAGTATTGATATAGAATTTGTTAGTTAGGGGAACAGAAAGGAGGTTCTGTGGATGAGAATGAGATTCCTGAATGGAATGTTGCTCCCTAGGTGCCAGGATATGGGATATCATAGATCAAGTCCTTGGCAATCTTTAGTGGAAGGGCGAACTGCCAGAGGTCATGGTCTCTGTCGGTACCAATCACATAGGTAGGAAGAGGAATGAGGTTCTACAAAGTGAGTTCAAGGATTTAGGTAGTAAGTTAAAAGTCAGGACCTGCGGGGCTGTAATCTCAGAACTGCTACCCAGGCCATGTGCAGATGAAGCCAGAAATAGGGAGATCATATAGTTTAACACATGGCTAAGGAATTGGTGTAGGAGGAAGGGTTTCAGATTTTTGGATCATTTCTCCCTCTTCCAGGTAAGGTGGGACCTATACAGAAGAGAAAGTCTGTACCTAAACTGAAGGGAATTAATATAACAAATAGGTTTGTTAGTACTGCATGGGGGTGGAGGAGTTGGAGACAGGTGGTTTAAACAAAAGTCACAGGGCAATGGGAATCAGAGTGCCAGAACAGATAGTTGAGTGGTTGTGGAGACATGTTGTTAAGACCTCTGACAAAGTCAGGAAGAAAAAGGTTGAACATGGTGGAACTAATGCCCTGAGTTGCATATAGTTCAATGTAAGAAGTATTGTAGAAAACGTAGATGAAAAGAAATCAGGTGGGCTAAAAGAAGGCATGAATTTGCCCTAGCAGACAAAGAGAAGGAGAGTGTTAAAGATTTCTACAGATCTGTTAAGAGAGTAAAGATTTCAAGGAAGAAAATTGGTCCTCCAGAAGATCAGAATGGTAATCTATGTGTGGAGCCAGAAGAGATGGGAGAGATCCTTATTGGATTGTCTTGTATTTGTATTTACTCAGGAGATGGACACGGAGTCTATAGAAGTGAGGCAAAGCAGCAGCGAGGTCATGGACCCTATACAGATTAGAGTGGAGGAAGTGTCTGCTGTCCTGAGGCAAATTAAGGTGGGTAAACCCCAGGGTCTTGAGAAGGTATTCCCTCCGATTTTGTGGGGGATAGTACGGAAATTGCGGGGGCCATAGCAGAGATATTTAAAACATCTTTAGCCACAGGTGAGGTACCAGAGGATTGCAGGATAGCTAATGTTGTTCCGCTGTTTAAGCAATGTGCTAAAACTAACCCAGGAAATTATAGCAAGGGAACACTTAAGAAAGGAATCAGGAGGGCTAAAGGAAAGGAAGAGGTTGCCTTAGGAGATGAGGTAGAGGAGAATCCTAAGGGATTCTACAAATGGGACTGGGCAGTTTAAATTGTTCAGCATGGACTAAGGCTGATCCTGTGTTATAATTTTCTATCAGTTTAAGATTCTTAGCAAGGGATAGATATAAGTCATTGTGTAAATAAGAAACAGATCTCTGGAAACCACTAATTTCTTATGTTGGGATCAGACTGGTGAATAAAATTCCATAGCACATGAATGATATGAATGTTGAATTTAACAATGTATTATCTACTTTTTTTGACAGCCGCATATTTCTGGCCTATGGTGAACTATAGGAATAAAGGCGTTTTGGCAGTGAACATTAGTAAAAATGTAAACTGATATTCAGCAGTTTTCTGAAAGTCAAGAATTATGTAGAGAGCAACAGTCATATCAGTGTCAAGAGGAGCAGGCTGAGATGCCTCAACAACTATTGCCCAGTGGCACTCACATCTAATGTGTTGAAGTACTTTGAGATGTTGTTCATAGCTAGAATTAACTCCTGCCTAAGCAAGGACCTAGGCCTGCTGCAATTTGCCTATTGGCACAATAGGGCTTCAGCAGATTCTATATCATTGGTTCTCCACCCAGCTTTAAATCACCTGGACAATACTAATACTTATGTCAGGTTGCTGTTTATTGATTACATCTCAGTGTTTAACACAATCATATCCTCAGTTCTAATCAAAAGTATCCAAAACCTGAGTCTCTATACCTTCCTCTGCAACTTGATCCTTGAGTTCCTCACCAGGAGTCCACAGTCTATGTGGATTGGAAATAACATTTTCTCCTCACTAACAATCGGTACTGGTGCTCCTCAAGGATGTGTGCTTAGCCCACTGCTCTACTTTCTCTACATCCACAAATATGAGGCCAGGCACAGTTCAAACAACATTCATAAAGTTGCCAATGAAATGGTGTTGAGGAGACATACAGGAGTGAGATATCTCAGCTGGTTGAGTTGTGTCACAGCAACAACCTTGCACTTAACATCAGTGAGATCAAAGATTTGATTGTGGACTTCAGAAAGGGGAAGTCAAAGAAACTCAAAGCAGTCTTCATTGAGTAATCAGAATTAGAAAAGGTGAATAGTTTCAAGTTCCTGGGTGTCAACATCTCTGAGATTCTATCCTAGGCCTAACATATTGATGCAGTAACAAAGAAGGCCTGACAGCTGCTACATTTTATTAGGAGTTTGAGGAGATTTGGTAGGTCCAAAGACACTCACAAGTTTCTACAGATGGACTATGGAGAGCCTTCTAACTGATTGCGCCACCATCTGGTATGGAGGGATCATTGCATATGATCAGAGAAAGCTACAGAAAATTGTACACATAGTGAGCTCCATCTTGGGCACTGGCCTCCCCTGCATCCAGGACTCCTTCAAAACGCAATGCCTCAAAATGGTGGCATCCATCATTAAGGACCCCCATCTCCCAGGACATGTCCTCTCCTCATTGCTATCATCAGGGAGGAGGTACAGGAGCCTAAAGAAACACACTCAGTGCTTCAGGAATAGCTTCTTTACCCCTGTCATCAGATTTTTGAATGTACAATAAACTCATGAACACTTCCTCAGTATTTTTCCCTTTCTTTTTGCACTACTTAGTTAATTTATTTTTATATATACCACTTATTGTTATTTATAGTTTTTATTATTATGTATTGCAATCAATGTATTGTAATGCACTACTGCCAGAAAGCAAGTTCTGATTAAGCCTGACTCTAATAAAGTCAATTATATTCTTTTATGGTGAGAATTTGGAGAAGGATCTTCAAAAAATCAGTGTAAGCCTTGCTGATATGAAAATACTGTAAAATTCCAAACCATGATAAAGTAACCAAGTGAACATGTTGACTGTTTCTTCAAGGTCTAGAAATATAAATTCAAAAAATGAAAGGTTTGTGAACCAATTCATCTGGACTCGGAATATCTGTATGTACATAAAGCATCCATAACACAGAAGGTGGTCACTATCATCAAGGCTATAAACCCAGCCAAATCCCAAAAAGCCAGTGCTTTTACCCCAGGGCAGAAATGGCTAATATGAAAGGTGACTGGAGGAAAGTATAGGGTGGATTTCAGAGGCATGTATTTTTATCATAGGGAATCATAAATGGTAGATGAGAAGCAAACTGGTAATCATTCACCTCAAGCTGAAAAAACATCATGCCACTCAGGTTATACCAAAACATCAGAGAGAATCTGGAACAAGTTGGAAGTCTAAAGAAAAATGTCTTGAAACCAAACCAAGTCACGTTGATGGTGAATGCAAGAGATAAAATCCATACTTGAAATGATCCACATCAGAGGATTCCATGAAGGAAAGGGTTTATCTGTAAACCTGATTACAAATCAAAGTTTTCAGAATAACACGATGTATTATTTGTTTCTAAATAGTTGAGATAGATTATTACGTAACAATATGACAATCTACTTATATTTCTGATGACGAAAGGGGTGACATCACTCAAATTTGTTTACCCCATCATTGAAATGTTCCCACAACCTATGGACTTACCTTCAAGGACCCTTCAGCTTATGTTCTCAATTTTTATTGCTTATTGTGTGTGGTGAACTGCCTCAATGACTATCGTCCAATAGCACCTACAGGGAAGAACAGTGTTGAGGTGTTGAGAGGATGAAACTCTAATTTGCCTTCTGGAGCAACAGGCCAACAGCAGGTGACATCTGATTGGCTCTTCACTCAGCCCTGGAACATCTGTACAGCAAAGATACATACATCAGGGATGCTGTCTATTGATTACAGCTCAGCATTCACTACCATTATCCCCTCAAAACTAATCAATAAACTCCATGACCTTGGGCTCAATAATTCATTGTGTAGTTGGTCTCTTGATTTCTCCACTTGCAGACCCTAGTTAGTTCCGATTGGCAACAACATCTCCATCACAATCTTCATCAGTACAGGTGCACCACAAGGGTGTGAGCTTAGCCCCTGCTCTTCGTGCTTACACTTATGGCTGTGTGGCTAAGCACAGCTCCAATGTAATATTCAGGGTTGCTAATGACAGCACTGTTGTAGGCCGAATCAAAAGTGGTGATAAATCAACATATGGGAAGGAGATTGAAAATCTGGCTGAGTAGTGCCAAAACAACACCCACTCACACAGTGCCAACAAGATCAAAGATCTGATTGTAAGCTTCAGGAGAAGGAAATCGGAGGTGCCTGAGCCAGTCTACATCAAAGGATCAGAGGTGGAGAGGGTCAGCAACTTTAAATTTGTCAGCATTATTATTTTGGAAGACTTATCCTAGGCCCAGCATGTAAGTGCAATTACAAAGAAAGTACAGAAGTGTCTCAACTTCCTTAGGTGTCCACAGAGATTCAGCATGACATTTAAAACTTTGGCAAGGTTTGATAGATGTGTAGTGGAGAGTACATATCATTATGAATGTGCCACAACTCTGAGGGGCCGAGGGGTACAAAGTAGCCCCCTCCTTTTTGAGAATCACAAGATCGTTATTAATTCGGTCTGGGACCCAGGAAATGAGGGAGAGACATCCAGAATACACAAGGCTTGGAATGTGTCCTGGCCTCAGAATGGCGGAACCATTGATAACGGCTATTGTCTCTTGGAGACGGAATTGTGTATTGAGTACTGTACTATTCATTGAAGCCCTCAGGAGATGACCAGAGTGGGCTGGTTGAGGGATTGCATCATCGAACCTGATTGACATCTGAGACCCCGTGAGTAAGGATAAAAGAGGGTCTGGGGAACAACCCCTTTAGACGCACCAGGAGAAATGCTAGAAATCCCATGACAGCGTTTAATAGTGACAGCCGGTGCGGGGCTCGCATGCGTCCTTTCCCTTTGCCTGGGATTGGCGGGATTGACCACGGAAGAACGGCTTTAGCTAAAGGACCGGCTACACCAACGGAACTCTCGACGGATCAAAATCATAAGAAGGAAAAGCTGACAAGTTTCTAAAAATCTCTCTTGACTCCAACCAAAGGCTGCAGCCTGAATGAACTGAGTGACTTTTATATTTCCATTGGACAATACATTATCCCCTAGACAATGATAGAGCTTATTTCTTATTGATTATTATTATACCCGCACTTTTAGATTTAGTATTGACGACATATATTATCTGTATGTTTGCATTGATATTATTTTTGTGTATTTTTACTAATAAATACTGTTAAAAATAGTACCATCAGACTTCAACGGACCTCTCTATCTTTGCTGGTAAGTGACCCAGTTACGGGGTTCGTAACAACTTGGGGATCTCGTCTCAAGATTTGATACCAAATTGGAGGGCTAGTGAATCGGGCTTGTAAG
Source organism: Hypanus sabinus (assembly GCF_030144855.1). NCBI lineage: Eukaryota > Metazoa > Chordata > Chondrichthyes > Myliobatiformes > Dasyatidae > Hypanus > Hypanus sabinus. Next base: position 65,816,310 of record NC_082713.1, on the reverse strand, counting down.
TCCAAACTTGGATCTGGTTGCGCGGGTAGCCAGACGGGAAACCAGCAAAGATGGACGTGGAGGAATTTATAGAAAACCCGACTCTGGAGGCTCTAGAGGCGGCCACAAATTCGGACTTGATAAATATTGCGAAAGGAATAAACCTCGCAGAGGTGAGGTTGTCAATGAAAAAGTGAGAGGTGCAGAGGGCCATAACTTAGTATTATATTGTGAAGAATGTGTTTTCTGCCGAGGTATTGGAAAATATCCCTGAAAAGGCACCAGCCAGTGGAATTGTTCAGTTAGAGTTGGAGAAATTAAGGTTGGAACATGAAATTAAATTAAAACAGCTGGAAGCAGCTGAAAAAGAAAAGGAAAGAGCCGAGAAAGAGAGAGAAAGAGCAAAAAAAGGAAAAAGAAAGGGCCAAGAAAGAGAAGGAGAGAGCCGAAAAGGAGAAAAAGCAGGAGAGAGCCAAAAAGCAACGGGAGCATGTGCTCCAGCTAAAGGAGTTGGAGGTGAAGAAAGAGCAGGAAAGAGCTGAGAAACAAAGGGAGCATGAAATTCAGTTAAAACAGCTGGAAAGCAGCTGAAAAAGAGAAAGAAAAAGGAAAAGCTGGCAAGTTTCTAAAAATCTCTCTTGACTCCAACCAAAGACTGCAGCCTGAATGAACTGAGTGACTTTTATATTTCCATCGGACAATACATTATCCCCTAGATAACAATAGAGCTTATTTCTTATTGATTATTATTATACCCGCACTTTTAGATTTAGTATTGACAACGTATATTATCTGTATGTTTGCATTGATAATATTTTTGTGTATTTTTACTAATAAATACCGTTAAAAATAGTACCATCAGACTTCAACTCACCTCTTTATCTTTGCTGGTAAGTGACCCAGTTACCGGGTTCATAACAATATATTGACTGGTTTCATCTCAGCCTGGTATGGAAACATCAATGCCCTAGAAAGGAAACTCCTACAAATATTAGTGGATACGGCCCAGTAAATTGTGGTTAAAGCCCTCCCCACCAATGAGCACATCTGCATGAAATTCTGTCACAGGAAAGCAGCATCCATCACCAGGGACTCCTGCTACCTACGACATGCTCTCCTCTCTCTGCTGCCACGAGAAAGAAGGAACAGGAATCTCAGGACTTACACCACCAGGTTCAGGAAGAGTTACAACTCCTCAACAATCAGGCTCTTCAACCAAAGGGGATAACTTCACTTGTCCCATGACTGTAATGTTCCCACAACCAATGGACTCACATTCAAGCTCTCTTCATCTCGTTCTCAAAATTTATCGTTTAATTATTTATTATTATCATTTCTTTCTTTTTGCATTTGCACAGTTTGTTGACTTTTGCACAGTCTTTCACTGATTCTATAATGGTTATTATTCTGATAAGGATATATTGAGTGTGCACACAAGGAGAGGAATCTCAGGGCTGTGTATAATGATGAATATGTACTTTGATAGTAATTTACTTTGAAGTTTGATTCTTTGAAACATCATATGAAGTGAGTGACTCTATATATCGGAAATTCACACTGTGTGCTTGGAAGCTGTTCCTTTGCAGCTTTGAAAAATGTAGATTGGAGTTGTGTAAGAACTTATTATTAACTATTTTAATTGTAATTTCCCATCACTGTAATATTTTTATTCAACATCAAGAAGGGTGGTTAAGAAAAACAACACTGAAAATAAACTATACTTCTGGGCCATCCCGGTCAGACAAAAATAGTCAATAAGGTTACCATAATTTATTTTACAAAATTAAAATTTCTTGTAATGTATAAAAATCAAAATACTTTCTATTTGATTACTGAACATATTTCAATTAGCCATATTTTTGCAGAACTTCATTGCATTTTGTTTTTATCTTTTTGTTTAAGGTACTACAAGCTCTATGTTGAACAGAAAGGCATCAATGATGGAGAAAAGTTTATATGTTATTGCTAAACTCTGCATTTGAAGTTCATCACATTAATGTGAATTGGTTATGATCAGATTCATTATATTATGTTTAATCTTTATATTTACACTATACTTGAATATTCTGTAGAATAACCTCAATGTGCTGTTTATAAACCCTGCTCTTCTTTTGTTTGCTGTAAATCAGCCTTTTGGACTAAGAAAGGTGACATTTCATTCATTTTGTTCGTATTATTCTGGTTCCATTCCTGGAGCAAGAGGTTGTTGTGCCCAGCCAAGATTTGGGACTTTAAATTGTTTGCCAATTTCCATTATCTACCAAGAGATTATTAGAATTTCCACTGTAAATAAGAAATAATTTTGTAACTGATTGGATATGTCTGTGGTTATTTAAGTAAGCTGCTTTGAAATTGACAAAGAACCAGAAGGTGAGAGCAAGACTTAGAAAAGTCCAGAAAAAAATGTGAGGCCCTGATTGACTGGTGATCCATTACTTGAATAATTTAAAACATATCCCACATCTGTTCAAATAATTGGAACAAAGATTTAATCTATATTACAGGTATTTTACAATTGTCTTTGTCAGGTCTTTCAAGGTTTAGAATGTCGGCATAATTGCTTTACTAAGTTCTTTTATGTGATATTTTCCATCAGTGACAGGATATGAATTAATTGTATCACAATGACCTTTTGTTTGATTAGCTCTCTTGGTTATATTTCAAAGGGATAATTACTAACGGCAACAGAAACAAGCTCGGCATTTCAATGCTGAACACTTCCACTGTGATTGAAATAAACAAATTATCCTTAACTTTATGAATAGGATTCTAATTTTGTGAGGAATGAGCAAAGGGGTGTGTAAGTCGTCAGAATGCTCAGACAACTGATGGACGGGTAGTGACCTGAACAGCCACCTTGTTTGTTCTGTGATTCCAAGAGCAAAGGATGACTTCAGCTACATGTTGAGCTCAGTTTTAATGCTGGGTTGGGTGTGGGACAAGAGTTAAAAGACATAAAGCTGAAAGCTTCCAAGAAGCTGGGTCTAACCTATTGACTCCCACAAATGATTCTCGTGTAGTAGACTACTTGCATGCTGCTTACCAATTTTGAAATTCAAATCACCCAATTAGAAGTTCGTTTTAACATTGGCTATAAAGGTTTCTGACTTTCCTGATACCCTTCTGGTGAAACTAAGGTAAGAAACATAGAAAACCTACAGCACAATACAGGCCCTTCGGCCCACAAAGTTGTGCCTACCTTAGAAATTACTAGGCTTACTTATAGCCCTCTATTTTACTAAGCTCCATGTACCTATCTAAAAGCCTCTTAAAAGACCCTTTCATATCCACCTCCACCACTGTTGCCGGCAGCCCATTCCATGCACTCACCACTCTCTGAGTAGAAAAGTTACCCCTGACATCTCCTCTGTACCTAGTCCCCAGTACCTTAAATCTGTGTCCTCTTGTGGCAACCATCTCAGTCTTGGGAAAATGCCTCTGACTATCCACACGATCACTGCCTCTCATCGTCTTATACACCTCCATCAGGTCACCTCTCATCCTCCTTTGCTCCAAGGAGAAAACGCTCAGTTCACTCAACCTATTCTCATAAGGCATGTTCCCTCATCCAGGCAATATCCCTGTAAGTCTCCTCTGCACCCCTTCTATGGAGATATGATGTGGTGACCATTACAGAGACATGGATGGCTCAGGGACAGGATTGGTTACTTCAAGTGCCGGATTTTAGATGCTTCAGAAAAGACAGAGAGGGAGGCAAAAAAGGTGGGGTCATGCTACTGTTGATCAGAGATTGTGTCACAGATGCATGAAAGGTGGTCGCTATGGAGAGATTGTCTACGGAGTCTCTGTGGGTGGAGGTTAGGAATAGGAAGTGGTCAATAACTTTACTGTGTGTTTTTTATGGGCTAACTAATAGTAACATGGATATCGAGGAGCAGATAGAGAAACAAATCCTGGAAAGGTGTAATAATAACAGAGTTGTCTTGATGGGAGATTTTAACTTCCCAAATATCGATTGGCATCTCCCTAGAGCGAGGGGTTTAGATGGAGTACAGTTTGTTAGGTGTGTTCAGGAAGGTTTCTTGACACAATATGTAGATAAGCCTACAAGTGGAGAGGCTGTACTTGATTTGGTATTGGGAAATGAACCTGGTCAGGTGTCAGATCTCTCAGTGGGAGAGCATTTTGGAGATAGTGATCATAATTCTAACTCCTTTACAACTGCATTGGAGAGAGATAGGAACAGACAAGTTAGAAAAGTGTTGAATTGGAGTAAAGGGAATAATGGGGCTATCAGGCAGGAAATCGGAGGCTTAAATTGTAAACAGATGTTCTCAGGGATAAGTACGGAAGATATGTGGCAAATACTCGGGATATTAGTGTAGAGCTCTGTATAGGTACGTTCCAATGAGACAGAGAAGTTATGGTAGGGTACATGAACCGTGGTGTACAAAGGCTGTAATAAATTTAGACTAATGAAAGAATAGGACCTATCAAATGTGACAGTGGGGAAGTATGTATGGAACCGGAGGAAATAGCAGAAATACTTACTGAATACTTTACATCTGTATTCACTATGGAAAAGGATCTTGGTGATTGCAGTGATGACTTGCAGCAGACTGAAGAGCTTGAGCTTGTAGATATTAAGAATATTCTATAAGTTTATTGAGATGCACAGCATAGAAAAAGAACCTTTCTGCTCAATGAGTCCACACTGAATATCAAGCACACATTACATTCATCTCATTTTATTCTCTCCATAATTCCATCAACATCCCCCTTGGATGCTGCCACTCACATGCTTACAGAAGTTTATAGTGGCCAGTTAACTTCTCAACCCAAACAATTTTGGAACGTACGAGTACTCGTGTTTTCTGAGCTCCTTGAAGGTACCTAGAACATTCTATCCTGTAGCATCAGAGATCAAGCTGCATTCTGGAGTTTTAAAACTGCAGCTCTGCTAGCTGTGCCCATTGTACTGCTCCTATTGAGGGAAATTAATTAACCTGGAAAATTGGATCATAGTTACTCTGCATTGAGAACTGTCAGACGGAAAGGATAATTTAATAATTCCTTCCTTGGGAGGTTGCCTGGTACAATTTAAAGGATTCTTTTCAACTCCAAGATGATTCCAGTATCTGATCAGGGGGTCTGTCCCCCAGGCAGACGTCGGCAGTCATAAACAAATGCACCCCAAAAGTCTATTATTCATTGTCTTACCAATGCAAAGGAATGGGGGGGGGGAAGGGAGAGAAAGAAATAGAAGTTCAGTCAAAAAAACAATGCTTATGCTGATATCAGATTTTGTGGGCAGAACCTTTTTCTCCTGAAAAACAATCTGCTGCTTCCTGACACACTTCCCTACAAATCACCATGATCACCAACCTATTTGATTGTAATTAGATCCTACCTGGGCTCTGTCAGCATCAGGAAACTAATCCTGAATTTGCTGCAAGTACTTAAAAATGTAATAGCTCATCAAATGTCATCTCTGCATTTCAGTCTTCATACAACAGCCTTTCAATTCCCTGCTTTTCAACATTCGATCCACCACATATATCTGCCCTGCTAAGATCTCTCAGGATCTTAAATACTTAAATGAAGAATAGGAGAGTTTTCAATGAATATGGCTCAAATGCAGGCAAATAGGACCAGTTCAGATAGGCAACATGGTTGGTCTGAAGGCCATTTCTTGAGCTGTGCAGTTCTGTAACTTAATGATGCCTCTCATTCTTCTAAGGTTTAGAACAGCAGATACCAGTCTTGCTTATCAAAACGTTCAACAAAGAGATCTCGCCCTTTACTTGAGTTATCCTCCTAAGCCTTCACTAAACTGCTTCCAAGACATTATAATGATTCCTTAAATATTTTGTGCTCAGCGCTTCTCCTGTTATGATCTCATCAAAACACAACATAATTGATATTACCACCTTATTTTTGTATTCAATTTCTCCAACAATAAATAAAAACTTTGCAAGCTTTCCTAATTATTTGCAGTATGTACATCGTACACTTTACTTGGTATCTCCTTGTACCTAATAATGCGGTCACTGTTTGTACATACTAGGCTTTTGCAAACCTGCATTAGAGCTTGCTTTATGTCTTAAAACTCCACAAACTCTCATCATTTAAGTTGTATGCTTGGTTTTCCAATCAAACTGGGACATTTGGAATGTTCCCACATTTACAGGTAGACAGGATGGTGAAGATGGCTTACAGTATGCTTTTCTTCATTGATTTAGGAGTGAGGATGACATGTAACAAATCATGGACTAGGCCACAGTTAGATGATTGTCTCAGTTCTGGTCATTGTACTAAATGAAAGATGGGATTAAACTGGAGAGGGTGCAGCAGAGGTTCACAGAAATGTTGCATGGAATGAAGGACTTGAGCTAGAAGAAGAGATTGGACGGCTGGGACTGGAGTGAAGGATGCTGAGGAGTAGCCATATGCAGATCAATAAAACTTGACGGGCATAGATAATGTACTTAGTCGGTTTTTTTCTCAGGGTAGGGGACATAAAACTAGAAGACATAATAATGAGATGAGAGGGGAAAAAACAAAAGTGCATCTGAGAGGTAAGTTTTTAGACAGAGGTGGTGAGTTTATGGAAAGGGATATCTAAGGAGATGGTAGAGGAAATACAATCACAATGCTTGGATATCCCCTCAAAACTAATCGGTAACCTCCAAGACCTGGGCCTCAATATCCCCTTGTAGAATTGGATCCTGGATTTCCTCATATGTATACTTCAGTCAGTTTGGATTGGCAAAAACATCTCCTTCACAATTTCAATCAGCACAGGAGTACTGCAAGGAAGTGTCCTTAACCTTCAACCCCTGCTTGACTTGCTTTAGACTTACAACTGTGTGGCTAAGTACAGCTCCAACAACATATACAAGTTTGCTGATGACACCACTGTTGTGAGCTGTATCAAAGGTGGTGATGAATGAGCAAACAGGAGGGAGAATGAAAATTTGTCTGTGTGGTGCAATAACAACCTCTCACTCAATGTCAATAAGACCAAGGAACTGATTGTAGACTTCAGGAGAGGGAAACCAGAGGTCCACCAGCCAATCCTCATCAGAGTTCAGAGGTGGAGAGGGTCAATAACTTTAAATTCTGGGTGTCACTATCTCAGAGGACCTGTCTTGGACCCATCACAGCAGCACATTTACTTCCTCGGGCGTCTGCAGTGATTTGGCATGTTATCCAAAAACCTTGGCGAACCTCTATAGACATGTGATGGAAAGCATACTGACTGGCTGCATTACTGCCTGGTATGAAAACACCAATGCCTTTCAGCAGAAAATCCTACTAAATCTACCCAGTACAACATGGGTAAACCTCTTGCAACTATTCAACACACCTACATGAAACGCTGCCATAGAAATACAGCAGACATCAACAGAAGTCCTCACCACCCGCCCCAAGCACTTTTCTTGCTGCTGCCATCAGGTAGAATGGTCAGGTGTCTCTGGACTTGCACCACCAGGTTCAGGTTACTGCCCCTCAACCATCAGGCTCTCGAACAAAGGGGAATAACTACACTCCTTCTGTTTCTGGTGTTCCCACAACTGATGGTCTCACTTTAAGAACCTTTTATCTTGTTATTTCATCCTGTTCCATTTTATATTATTTCATACTCATTATTTTTTGCTGTTTATTTATATTTGCATTTGCGCTGTATGTTGTTCATTGATCCTGTTTATAGCTACTCTTCCATAAATTTGCTAAATATGCCCAAAGGAGAAAGAATCTCAGGGTTGTATGTGTTGACATGTATGTATTCTGATAAACAAATTTAAGTTGAACTGTGAACTTTCATAAAATACATGAAGATATGAACAGATTCATGTATGGTTGCAAATAGGATTAGTGCTGAATATTCTCAGGCTGCCAAACGTCTTATTTTGCAACATGGCAAGTAGACATAAAAGGAAATGCTACAAATTTGGCCACTAGATTCTTTAAAGCCCCAAAGCACTAGAATATATGCCATAACATTACTCAATGCATAATTAAATTATTTACTGGCAGTTCTCCTGTGCCAGTTCAAATCTGCAAGGACGTAAAAGTACATAGAGAAAGATACAACATGAGAACAAACCATTGCCATCCATGCCAACTATCATTCTCATTTTAACTCTCGGAGCCCCATCAACTTCCCACACTGCCCATATTCCCTGCTCACCCACTTATATTACCTACAATTTCAAACAGGGTTTTAAACTACAAAGCAGTGTGTCTTAGACATGTGGCTACAGTGTGTGCCATCAACGAAACATGCTCTAACTCTCAATAATGCATTTTAAAATGTCTACCAAACCCAAAACCACCACTGCCTAGAGGTTCCAAGGCAGGAAGAGTGCATGAGAATGGAAGCAATAATAACTGAAGTGGTGCTCCATCGTCATTGGGGCTCAAGCATAAAACTCCCCCCATAATGTCACGGAGAGTGCACCATCAGCAGAGAGACTGGATCAAGCAGCTGCAACCACACCCCACCTCCCCCTCCTGGCATGACATATTCAAGAGCTATTAATGAGCAGTAAGTACTAGCTTGCTGGAAATCCACATACCCTGTAAATGAAAAGAACATCTTTATTAGACTCAGTTTCTTTTTTTCTTGAAGTGCATCTCAGCTGTAAAAATAAAACAGTGCAAACACTGGAGAAGTTTTCTTCTAAGTTAAACATAAAAGCAGAATTAGTCCCTTCAGATCATTGAGTCAAACATCCACCATTTATTCATGGCTGATTTAATTTCCCTCTCAATCCCATTTACCTGCCTTCCTCCCTGTAATCTTTGACATCCTTACTAATCAAGAACCTATCAAAATTCATTTTAAATATATCCAGTTATTTGGCCTCCATGGCCATCTGTGGCAAAAAAATTCCATAGATTCACCACATTCTGACTAAAGAAATTCCTCTTAATCTCTGACCTAAAGAGATGTCCTTCTATTCAGAGATTGTGCCCTCTGGCCCTAGACTTTTCCATTAATGGAAACATCCTCTCGTTGTCTCCAATGCCAGCATGTCCTTTCTTAGATATGGGTTCAAAACTGCACACAATATTTCAAATGCAGTCTCGCCAATGCCTTATAAAGCCTTAGTAGTTAATCTTGCTTTTATATTCTATTCCTCTCAAAATGAATGCTAACATTGCCTTTATCTTTCTCATTACCAATCCAACCTGCAAGTTAACCTTTAGGAAATCTTGCACTTGGAGACACATGTTCCTCTGCATCTCTGATTTCTAAATTCATTCCCTGTATGGAAAATAGCCTTTGCCTTTACTCTTGCTACCAAAGTGTATGACTATACACTTCCTTACACTGCATTCCATCTAATATTTCTTTGCCCATTTTCTTAATCTGTCCATATCTTTCTGCATACACCCTTTTTCCTCAAAGCCATCTAACCCTCAACCTATCTTTGTATCATTCACAAATTCAGCCACAAAGCCATCAATTCGTTCATCCAGATCATTAACATATAATGTGAAAGGTGGTAGACCCAACACTGACCCCTGCAGATCTGTGAGAATAAAGGGGAGCTTTTCCATCTGGAAAAGGACCCCTTTACTCCCATTGTTAGCCTTCTGCCAGTCAACCAATCTTCTAATTACGCTAGTATTTTGCCTTTCAATACCACAGGTTGTTATCTTGTTTAGAAGCCTCGTGTGTGACTCCTTGTCAAAATGCATGATTTCATTGGGAGGTTCTTAAATTCAAAAAGCAGGGCATGTATGGATTGTGATGTATAGCAACAACAAAAATTAGTGTTCCATATGCTATGATGTTATTGTCCCAGCTACTGCTATTAGTTGAGCCTTGCCTGCTGCAATTAAAGGGTGTTTTGTCACTTGTTTGCCTTAGTATGCAGCAACACTAAAGACCCAATTAACATTAAAAAGGATCAAACTAATCTGAGACCTTGCCCTGAAATCAATAGAAGGACATATGGGCAGGAGCCAATACTATCCCAGGAAACAATTTGTCCAATTCAATACTTTAATGAGGTTACTATCCTCCAGTAATATCTGTTGTGCACTCTTAAGTGGATTTGGTTAGATTTCTTAAACTGTGGCAAACTCAACATTTGAACACAGGCTAGGTTAGCTTTGGGAGAAGGCAGATTGAAATGTGAAAATCTAACAACAGATGTTGGAAATCCAAAATTAAAACAGAAAATAATACAAGTACTCAGTTGGTCAAGCTGGATCTGTGGAAAGGAAAGCATGGTTAATTTTTCAGATCAAAGATTCTCTCAGGAATTATTAAGATTTTTCAACCTAAAACATCAGACGTGGCCTGCCCTTCTGAGTATTCTACTGTGAAATGAAATCAGGCCGGGTCATATTCCCATCCTGATCTATATGTATTTAAATCACAGAATCTGCTATAACCTTTTCTTTATGAAAGTTTTCACAATTCATGAACAATCTTATTGACACACTCCAGAAAATCAGTTTTGTTTCAAGAAACTTTTCGGTCTTGAAAACTGCAGCTCATCTAGATATTTACAGCAAATGTCTTGGATTGCATCTACAGCATTCCCCTATCACCCATGCTTGCTGACCTACATTATGTCCTGTTCTGCAACACTCATCCTTTGTATCTCTATGCTTATAGATTTACAATGCTCATGGTCAGTGTAGATCCCTTCATTTATGAACAGTTGTCTATCTGAATTTTCTTTGCTTAGCTGTCGGTGTTTATGGCTTCAGCTGCTCTGCTAAAACTTATTACTTCATCTTTTTTCTGTATCTGACTCTAATCTACTCCTCTCTGTCAGTCAGAACTATCTCTGTGAGCTTTGTTGTCAAATTTTGTACTTTCAATCTCCCATGAAACATTTTACTACATTGAAAGTACTAAATGTGTTTTCTGTCAAATTATCTTTTTTTTATTTCTGTACCAAAATGATTAGGAATGATAAATATGATCATTCTAAGTCAATTGTTCAAATTTAATTGCTTTTCTAACTACCATAAAATAATTTATTAGGTATTTGTCAATACAGACAAAGCAAAATAACTTATTATTCCTTATCAGTTACACTTTAATTACCTCAAATCCATTCCTAATGGCTGTCTTTCATTCAATAGATGCTACTAAAATAGATATGGTCAATTGTAAATCACTTCAGATGATTAATTCTCATGAAAACATCCATATAAAGTGGACATTGTAATCTTCTGTGGTCTTTTAAAATGGCAAATATTGCATTGCACACAAAAGCAAATTGTACAAGTTCCAGAATGTGGTTGCACAAATCAATTATCCTTACAGGATTTTCCATCATAAGCTAGGTTTCAACATTGCACATAGTGTCTTTGTATAAAAGCATATCCATCTAGTGTGCATTTGTCACAGTCACATCATCTACCATATAGGAAAAATTGCCTCATATTTTCTCATGTTCATGTATAAAAGGCATATCATATTAAATAGTGCATGAATATTTTTTCTCATGTTCTTTGTTAGCCATTCAGTCCAGTGGGCTATGTTCAACCCAATCTTCCTTCTGCCTTTCTTCATTTGAACATAATAATATATTCCTTCCTCTCTCTAGGTGAAGTCAAGTCAAGTCCCTTTTTATTGTCGTTTCCACCATAACCGCTTGTACAGTACACAGTAAAAATGAGACAATGTTTTTCAGGACCATGGTGCTACATGAAACAGTACCAAAACTACACTGAACTATATTTGAGAAAATGGATAGTATAGAAAACTGGCAAAGAATATAGCACACTATAGATTAGTTGCAGATATGGGCAGAGAATTGGCAGATGGAGTTTAACACAGATAAATGTAAGGTGTTGCACCTTGTTAGGGCAAATGCAAGGAGACAGTAGGCAAGACAGCTGAGTAGAGAAATCTTGAAGTCCATGTTCATAGCTCATTGAAAGTGGTTACACAGGTTGATGGGGTGGTTAAGAAGGCTTATGGAAGGCTTGCTTTTATTAGTCGAAGCATTGAATTCAGAAGTGAAGAGTTTTATGTTGCAACTTTCTAGAACTCTAATTAGGCCACATCTGTAGTATTTAATACAGTACTGGTCACTCCACCATTTAAAGGATGTTGAGGCTTTGGAGAGAATGCAGAAGAGATTTACAAGGTGCTGCCCAGTTCAGAGGGCATGAGCTATCATGAGAGATTGGGCAAAATTAAATTATTTTCTCTGGAGTGGTGAAAGCTGAGAGGAAATCTAATAGAGTTTTATAAGATTATGAGAGTCATTGATTGAGTAAACAGGGAGTAAATTTTTTCCAGGGTAGAAACGACAGAGGGCACGCATTGAAGATGAGATGGTGTAGGTACAAAGTGAATGTGAAGGGTAAGTTTCTTCACTTCGAGAATGGTGGATGCTTGGAATGCGCTGACTGATTTGCCGGTGGATGCAAATATATTAGAGACTTTTAAGGGATTTTTAGATAGGTACATCAATGTAAGGAAGAAGGAGAGATGTGGACATTGTGCAGGTTCGAAGGATTCGTTTTTGTTTTTTTAATTTATGTAATGCGCTGTAAAGGCTTATCTGTAATGTTTCACTGCTAAGGCTAATGAAATAGCATCTCTATAATGTTCACTGCTGAGGTAATGGTTTCTCTGTAGCAGCAATGTTTGGGTGGTGATGCAGCTGGAGATAACAGGACTATGGTATGCATGTTAGCCAATCAAGATTTTGTTGCTCTCTCTTGGAATCTGGAGAGAGGGTTTTGCAGGCTTTTGCTGGGGAGACATGAGGAGAGAAGACGTGAATGGAGAGATTTTGTAGACCGCCGGATGGGGTGGACTCAGAGCGAGGGTCCAAAGGGCAGTGATGATTGGAGGAGGTCGATGGTGAACAATCAACTTATCAGTGAGCTCCAACTTTTCGCAACAGACTGTTTATTAAGTCTGGGCTCTTTTTTCCATTTCTTTACTGTGTGTGTAGGCCTCCCTTAGTCGCGTGAGACCATAGATTTGCACCTTGGAAAGTTTCCAGGGTGCAGGCCTGCGCAAGGTTGCATGGAAGACCGGCAGTTGCCCAAGCTGCAAGTCTCCCCTCTCCATGCCACTGATTTCTTTACTAACCATATAGTCAATGTAAGAATTATAAAGCTTGATCGTTGAATCGCATATTGTGTACTCTTTATTATTCTGGGACACTGATTTGTAACAGGGGAGACATTGCGTCCACTCAAAAGGGATTTCTTAATTTTGGCCAGTTCGGGGGTTATCACTCCTATATTAAGCCTCTCACTGAAGCAAGAGTTACATTTGTGGGGCTCATCCAAGATTGATTCCTTTGATTCAATCAAAGTGTGATTACCCTGAGCAATGAACCAGTGGGGCAGATATTTGTACTCTGGATGAATTATTAATTCCACTGTTAAGTACTGCTAAACTTATGATTGTCAGCAGAGGCCCTGGATACATTGGTGCAAACACGAGGAAATCTGCAGATGCTGGAAATTCAAACAACACACAGAAAATGCTGGTGGAACACAGCAGGCCAGGTAGCATCTATAAGGAGAAGCACAGTTGATGTTTTGGGCCGAGACCCTTCGTCAGGATTAACCGAAAGGAAAGATAGTAAGAGATTTGAAAGTAGTGGGGGGAGGGGGAAATGCGAAATGATAAGAAAAGACCGAAGGGGGTGGGATGAAGCTAAGGGCTGGAAAGGTGATTGGCGAAAGTGATACAGAGTTGGAGAAGGGAAAGGATCATGGGACGGGAGGCCTTGGAAGAAAGAAAGGGGGAGGGGGGAGCACCAGAGGGAGATGGAGAACAGGCAGAGTGATGGACAGAGAGAGAGAAAAAAAAAACAACTAAATATTGTCAGGGATGGGGTAAGAAGGGGAGGAGTTGTATTAACGGAAATTAGAGAAGTTAATGTTCATGCCATCAGGTTGGAGGCTACCCAGCCGGATAATAAGGTGTTGTTCCTCCAACCTGAGTGTGGCTTCATCTTGACAGTAGAGGAGGCCATGGATAGACATATTAGAATGGGAATGGGATGTAGAATTAAAATGTGTGGCCACTGGGAGATCCTGCTTTCTCTGGCGGACTGAGCGTAGGTGTTCAGCGAAACGGTCTCCCAGTCTGCATCAGGTCTCACCAATATATAAAAGGCCACACTGGGAGCACCGGACGCAGTATACCACACCAGCCGACTCACAGATGAAGTGTCGCCTCACCTGGAAGGACTGTCTGGGGCCCTGAATGGTGGTGAGGGAGGAAGTGTAGGGGCAGGTGTAGCACTTGCGCTACATTGGTGCTGGTTTGTCTGGACCCTGTTGAGAAGGACGGCGTTTCAATTCTGGTGGGGACCAACACCCCTCTTGTGAGGAAGCTCATGGGTACCTGCGAGGAGAAGGCAGGTGAGAGCTTTCTGGGATCATTGTCCATGTCGCCATGGTTTCAAGCTGCTTTTGAGGAAGTGTGTGGCTGCACTGGGCTGGATACCAAGTTTAAATGAGGGATTGTATGGTTCACCCAGTTGAAGCAAATGGTGCTATGGCCCAGGGAAGTAGCGAGAGTGATAGGGACCCCCAAATTTCCAGGAGTGCCTGGGGGCAAAGCCCTCTTACTGGACGCTCCAGAAGACCATGAGGGGGAGTCGGGATTTTCTGCTAGGGTACTGGTGAGGCCTGAATTGCAGAAGCCCTTGGTTGTACAGGAACACAGCATGGTAGTGATTGTCCAGAACACTACAAACAGGGAGGTCACCTTCAAGTACAGGATGCCCCTGGTGCATTTGTTCCTGATGATGGTAATGTTTAGTGCCCCTGTGAGATGTGCCAGGGAGAAATTATTGGAAAAGCAGGCAAGTTGACCGCTGAGTCATTCAACTTCGGGGACTCCCTGGTTCCTGTGGGTTGGAAGAGGAGGCTAGTGGAGAAGATGTTGAAGCTGGAAGGTGTCTTTTCCACTGATGAGTTTGATGTGGGTTGTTCCAAGATCGCGCATCACACTATCTGGGTGACTGAAGATACCCCATTCAGAGGAAGGTCACGGCAACTGACCCCTGCAGAGGTGGAGGATATTTGGCAGCATTTGTGTAAGTTGAAGGAAGCTGGGATCATCACAGAGTCCCAAAGCCCCCATGCATCCCCAATAATGGTGGCCCTGTAGTGGTGTGTTACATGCAGCGCTAAAATTACGACACGGAGTCGGTAACTGCAGTCGAAGGAAAAACTTTATTCGAAATCTTCAGCCTCACTTTTAAGCCTCCCTCAACCTGCCCCTTGTGGCGCAGAGGCTCCAAAGCTCTGTGCTCGCAAACCCCCGTAGGCTATCTAATTGTGAGCCGGTTCAGATGTGCCAGGAAATGGGTCGCCACATAATCCCCCCCCAGAACCGGCGATACACCCCCCAATGTCCACAGTCTGGGCCGGAACCTGCTTGGGAGGTCGGCCTTTGCGCCGAGGTGCCGGAAACTCGACCGGTTGCGCCAGGTCCACATGGGCCGGTTTGAGGCGGTCCACCGTGAAAACCTCCTCCTTCCCCCCAACGTCCAGCACGAACGTGGACCCCTTATTCCGGAGCACCATAAACGGCCCCTCGTATGGCCGCTGCAGCGGTGGCCGATGCCCGTCCCTTCGTACAAACACAAACTTACAGTTCTGCAGGTCTTTGGGTATGCAGGTCGGGTGCCGCCCGTGCTGTGAAGTGGGTATGGGGGCCAGGTTACCGAGCTTCTCACGTAGTCTGCCCAGGACTGCTGCGGGATCTTCCTCTTGCCCCCGTGGGGCTGGTAGGAACTCCCCGGGGACGACCAGGGGCACGCCGTATACCAACTCGGCCGACGAGGCGTGCAGGTCGTCCTTGGGCGCTGTGCGGATGCCGAGCAGGACCCAGGGAAGCTCGTCCGCCCAGTTAGCTCCTCGCAGGCGGGCCATGAGGGCCGACTTCAGGTGACGGTGGAAACGCTCCACTAGCCCGTTCGACTGTGGGTGGTAGGCAGTTGTGTGGTGCAGCTGAGTCCCCAAAAGGCTGGCCATAGCTGACCACAGGCTGGAGGTGAACTGGGCGCCTCTGTCGGAGGTAATGTGGGCTGGTACACCAAAGCGAGATATCCAGGTGGTGATCAGGGCTCGGGCGCAAGATTTGGAGGTGTTGTCGGTGAGCGGGACCACCTCTGGCCATCTTGTGAACTGGTCCACGATAGTCAGGAGGTGCCGCGCTCTGTGCGACACTGGCAGGGGGCCCACGATATCCACATGAATGTGGTCAAAACGCCGGTGGGCGGGATGGAACTGCTGCGGTGGGGCTTTGGTGTGGCTGCTGCACGTTTTGGCCCATTCACTGACCTGTTTGCAGAGTCCGTGCCAAACGAACCTGCTGGAAACCATCCGGACAGTTGTCCGGATGGAGGGATGCGCCAAGTTATCAATGGAGTCGAAAACACAGTGCCCCCAGGCTGTCGGGACGACGGGATGGGGCCGGCCGGTGGCGACGTCACAGAGTAGGGTCCTCTCACCCGGGCCTACGGGGAGGTCCTGGAGCTGCAAACCGGAGTCTGCAGTTCTGTAACTCGGAATTTCCTCATCTGCCTGCTGTGCCTCTGCCAGCGCCTCAAAGTCTACCCCTTGGGAAAGGGCATGAACGGTAGGGCGAGAGAGCGCATCCGCCACGACATTGTCCTTACCCGAGACGTGCCAGACATCCGTCGTGTATTCAGAGATGTAGGACAGGTGGCGTTGCTGGCGGGATGACCAGGGGTCGGATGCTTTCGTGAATGCAAAGGTAAGCAGTTTGTGGTCTGTGAACGCGGTGAAGTGCCGACCTTCTAGGAAGTACCTGAAATGCCGGATTGCCAGGTAGAGCGCCAACAGTTCCCGGTCGAAAGCACTGTATTTGAGCTCGGGTGGCCGCAGGTGTTTGCTGAAAAACACCAGGGGTTGCCAGCGACCTGCAATGAGTTGCTCCAGCACCCCACCGACTGCCGTGTTAGATGCGTCCACTGTGAGGGCGGTAGGGGCGTCCATTCTGGGATGTACTAGCATTGCGGCGTTCGCCAAAGCTTCCTTCGTTTGAACGAAAGTGGCGGCGGACTCCTCATCCCAGGTAACGTCCTTGCTCGGACCCGACATCAGGGCGAACAGGGGGCGCATGATCCTGGCAGCTGAAGGGAGGAAGCGGTGGTAGAAATTGACCATACCCACAAATTCCTTTTCTTTCTTTTTCAATTTTTTAAATTGATTTTCATATATACATATAAAAAAAAACATAACATAATAATGAGTAAATTATGAATACAATAGACTTGAAGTCACGTTGATAATAAGATAACAATATCCTATTAAACATCAGCAGAAAAAAATACCTTAATCAATCAAGTCCATATGATTATATATGAAAAAAAACAAAAATAACCATTATAAGAAGAAAAAATTTGAAAATATGTGAAAAAAGTATATATTAAGAAAAATAAAACACTAAACTAAACTAACATGGACAATAGTAATAGCTTACAAGTATATGATAGTGTCAAAAAAACTCCAGAACTCCATACCTGAACATGAATAAGCAGAAAGAAGGTCTGGAAAAGGCCACCCACGAATTCCTGAAGGCCTTTGGTCGTGGTGGGTCGGGAGAAGTGGCAGACCGCATCTACCTTAGCGGGCAGAGGGGTTGCTCAGTCTTTAGTAATCCAGGAAGTCAATGGTATCGAGTCTGAACTGGCATTTGGCGGGGTTGATTGTAAGACCGTACTCACTCAATCAGGCGCAGAGTTGACGGAGGTGGGACAGATGCTCCTGACGACTGCTGCTGGCTATGAGGATGTCGTCCAAATAGATGAACGCGAAGTCCAGGTCCCGTCCCACCGTGTCCATTAGCCGCTGGAACGTCTGTGCGACATTCTTGAGGCCGAATGGCATGCAGAGGAACTCGAAAAGGCCAAACGGGGTGATGAGAGCCGTTTTGGGGATGTCGTCAGGATGCATCGGGATTTGATGGTACCCTCGGACGAGGTCTACCTTGGAGAAGATCCGTGCGCCGTGCAGGTTTGCTGCAAAGTCCTGAATGTGCGGCACAGGGTAGCGGTCCGGTGTGGTAGCCTCGTTCAGCCTGCGGTAGTCGCCGCACGGTCTCCAGCTTCCCGTCGCTTTGGGCCCCATGTGCAGGGGGGAGGCCCATGGGCTGTTGGACCGCCGGATGATCCCCAATTCCTTCATCCTCTTGAACTCCTCCTTCCCCTGTCGGAGCTTGTCCGGGGGAAGCCGCCGAGCGCGGGCTTGGAGGGGTGGTCCCTGGGTCGGGATGTGGTGCTGTACGCCGTGTCGGGGCATGACCGCTGTGAACTGCGGTGCCAGAACCGATGGGAAATCCGCCAGGACCCTGGTGAAGTCGTCGGACAGCGTGATGGAGCCGATGTGAGGGGCTGGCAACTGGGCTGCACCCAGGGAGAACGTCTGAAAGGTCTTGGCGTGTACCAGTCTCTTCCTGGGCAGGTCGACCAGCAGGCTGTGAGCCCGCAAAAAATCCGCACCCAGAAGCGGTTGGGCTACGGCGGCCAGTGTAAAGTCCCACGTGAACTGGCTGGAGCCGAACTATAGCTGCACCTGACGGGTGCCGTAGGTCCTTACTGTGCTGCCGTTCACGGCCCTCAGCGGGGGACCCGGTGCCCTGCTGCGGGTGTCGTAACTCGTCGGAGGTAAAATGCTGATCTCGGCACCAGTATCGACCAAAAACCGGCGTCCCGACCTTCAATTCCACACATACAGGAGGCTATCCCGATGGCCAGCCGCCGTAGCCATCAGCGGCGGCTGGCCCTGGTGTTTCCCGGGAACTTGCAGGGCAGGCGACAACGGCGGGCTTCTGCGCCCCACCGCTGGTGGTAGAAGCACCAATGTTCATTGGGCTGGGGGTTGGCGGGCTCTGCGGCCGGGCCTGGACTGGTTTGTTGCTGGGAGCGTGGCTGGGAGATCCATGCAATGGACGCCCCGCTCACCTTTTTGGCGTTCCACAGCAAGTCCGCCTGGGCTGCCACCTTCCGGGGGTCACTGAAATCCACATCGGACAGCAGCAGGCGTATGTCCTCGGGCAGCTGCTCCAGGAATGCCTGCTCAAACATGAGGCAGGGTGTGTGTCCGTCGGCGAGAGACAACATCTCATTCATTAAAGCCGATGGAGGTCTGTTGCCCAAGCCATCCAGGTGCAGTAAACGGGCAGCCCGCTCGCGCCGTGAGAGTCCGAAAGTCCTGAGGAGCAGGGCTTTGAATTCCGTGTACTTGCCGTCTACCGGGGGCGACTGTATGAACTCCGCGACCTGGGCCACTGTGTCCTGGTCGAGGGAGCTCACCACGAAGTAGTAGCGGGTGTCTTCTGAGGTGATCTGGCGAACGTGGAATTGGGCTTCGGCTTGCTGGAAGCATAGGTTCGGTCGCTGTGTCCAGAAACCCGGCAGTTTCAATAAAACTGCATGAACAGAGGCGGCGTCGGTCATTTCTGGTCCAAAAATCGTTTGGACCGTCGTGGCCATCAATTGTAGCGGTGTGCTACATGCAGTGCTAAAATTACGACACGGAGTCGGTAACTGCAGTCGAAGGAAAAACTTTATTCGGAATCTTCAGCCTCACTTTTAAGCCTCCCTCAACCTGCCCCCTGTGGTGCAGAGGCTCCAAAGCTCTGGGCTCGCAAACCCCCGTAGGCTATCTAATTGTGAGCCGGTTCGGATGTGCCAGGAAATGGGTCGCCACAGCCCGAAAGTAGAATGTGTAGGTACAGATGTGTGTGGACTATAGGACTCTGAAAAGGCACACCATCCCTGACCAGTATACGGTCCTGTGGATTGAAGACGCACTGGCCTGCCTGAGTGGCGTGAAGTGGTTCAGTGTGCTGGACTTGGGGAGTGTATATTACCAGATCCCCATGAGTGAGGCTGACAAAGAGAAAATGGCATTTATATGTCCCCTGGGATTTTTCCAGTTTGAAAGGATGCCCCAGGGCATCTCAGGATCTCCTGCAACCTTCCAGGGGGTTATGGAGAAGACAGTGGGAGATATGAACCTGCTTGAGGTATTGGCGCATCTGGATGACCTCATAGTATTTGGATCCACCTTGGAAGAACATGAAGCGAGGCTGCTGGGCCACCTGAAAGCTGAAGGGTTAAAACTTTCGCTGGACAAGTGCCAGTTCTGCCAAATGTCTGTAGCTTTGTTAGGCACATAGTCTCATGGGATGGGGTAGCTAAGATCAAAGCGGTTACCACTGGGCCAAGACACCAGACTGTTGAGTGCTCTGCGCTCGTTCCTTGGGTTCTTTGGTTACTATCAGAGGTTTCTGAAAGGCTACGCAGAAGTGAGTCATCCTTTGAATCAGCTTCTGTGTGGTTACCCTTCCCTGGGGAAGAAAGGGAGGGGGAGAAAAGGACAGGAGGGTGGAGAGTATCTTAGCCTGTCAGAGCCCTTTGGACCGAGGTGGGATGCAAAATGTGAGGAGGCCTTTCAGTCGCTGAAGGAGCTGACTCTTGCAGACACCCGATTACTGTATGTACTGTACACGGATGTCAGCCGACAGGGTTTAGGGGGCAACCTGTATCAGGATCATGGCTCTGAGTTGAGGCCTGTTGTGTTTGTCAACCGGAGTCTGTTGTCCTCTGAGAAAAACTATCTCACACACAAGTTGGAATTTCTAGCATTGAAATGGGTGATCTTGGATAAACTGAGTGATTACCTCTAAGGGACCAAGTTTTAGGTGAGGACAGACCGTAACTTACGTCCTGATCTCAGCCAAAGTGTATGCCACAGGCCACTGGTGGTTGGCGGTGTTGTCTGCCTCTGATTTCAGCCTGAAGTACCAGCCGGGAAGCAGGAATGTTGATGTTGATGCTTTGTCCCCATGGGCACATGGGGTGCCTGGACATGGACAGAGGGCACCAAATTGCAGGGGGGCAGTAGTGACAGGTTGGGGGAGAACTTGCCAGGTAGACCAGAAGTATCCCCAGTAGCGTCTGAGCCTGAAGTTCTCAGAGTATGGAGTTCTCAGAGAATTAGGAGACCACCGGATAGGTTAGCCTATGTAGCACCAGGGAAAAAGGGTGTGATTTCTACCGTTTTGGGGTGCTATATCACTGCCGTTTGCACCTGGATTGGGCTTTGTGTCTTGCAGGAAGCGTTGGCAAATTATCTCAACATCATGAGGACATGACTAAATTTGGTGGGGGCGGGGGAGAGTGTAACGTGCTGTAATGGTTTCTCTATAATGTTTCACTGCTAAGGCTAATGAACTGGTTCTCTGTAATGCTCACTGCCGAGGTAATGGTTTCTCTGTAGCAGCAATGTTTGGGTTATGTCTGGAGATAACAGGACTGTGGTGTGCATGTTAGCCAATCAGGATTTTGTTACTTGTGAATCTGGAGAGAGGGTTCGCGGGCTTTTGCCGGGGATAGATCAGGAGAGAATATGCGAATGGAGAGAGTTGAAGGCCGCTGGATGGGGTGGACTCGAAGTGAGGGTCCGAAGGGTAGTGACGATCGAAGGAGGTGGATGCTGAATAGTCAACTTATCAGTGAGTTCCAACTTTATGCAACAGACTATTTTCTAAGATTGGGCCTTTTTTTTCTGTTTCTTCTCTAACCATATAGTCAACGCAAGGATTATAAAGCTTACTCGTTTAATCACATATTCTGTACTGTTTGTTATGCTGGGGTACTGATTTTTAACAGGGGACACATTGCACAGCATCCACCCAAATGAGATTTCTTAAGTTTGGCTGGGCCGGGGGTTATCACCCCCTATATTAAGCTGCTAGCCAAAGCGTGAGTTACAATTTACATTCCAGCTGATTCGGCATAATACTGTGTGCTGAAGGGCCTGGTCCTGTACCATACTGCTCTCTGGTCTATGTTCTATATTTTAATTGCTGTACTTTATTTTAAACTGTGTAATTTTTATTATATGCTAATTACAATAAGCTAACATCGTATGTTATTCAGTTCTTTCACCATAGTGTTATTATTTACTCCTACTCTGCAACTCAGTAACTTCAAGTAAGGTATAGAAAGAAACACATTTATTTGTTTTAATTATAGAGCTTTGAATTCGCATTTGATGATCAGTACCACTGTTAAATGATAAATGTGCATATTCCCTTATGGATTCTAAAATCTACTGATTCCTTCAGTCTATCTTCAATTATAATTTGGTTGACCTCAATCAAAACCTTTTTAAGAAGGTAATAATAGTTTTTAGGACATAGATTAAGTACAGCACAGGAACAGGATGTTTTATCCATGAGCTGCGGTCCACATGATAGCAATTTAAACTAATCATTTCTGCCTGTACTTGATCCACATCCTCCATCCTTGTAAGTTCATGAATCCACCTGAAATCCTCTAAAAACATCACTATTGTATTTTTATGAATATACTTTTGGTGCTGATATTGTTTAATCACTGGTTAACATAAATTCAGCAGGTTTCTGCATTTTGTAACATTTGCATTACTGATTTGATATGGAATAGACATCCAGAGTTTCATGGAATGTAGCTTCAGAGGATGATGAAGGAAGGGCTTGATTGGGATCTGATTGAAGTAGTGCTGGAAATTGAAAGCTTTGAGGAAATACCTTGCCTAAATACACAGTGTATTTGGCAGCATTGATTACCTCTTCATAAATATATTGCCTGGTGGTACAAGTTTGTTATCTGTCTAGTAAAGTCCAAGAAGCCCCTAAGTCAATTCACAGAGTGGACTTAGCTTATTGCCCTTTACCTGAGTCAATCATACTATCTTTCTGGCTGCCAAAGGCCCATTTATGTTCTAACATATCCACTGTGTTGTCACTATAAAGGGTTATTTGATGGCATGACTCGTGCAATGTGATTTTTGGAGCCATTTTCAGCACAACAGTATTGCTGCTGGTATTGATCCTCAGAAAATTTCTACTGATTTTTGTGAGAACAGGTCTTAGACAAATAATGAGATCTGTAAAACTAGAGCTTACAAGATCAACAGTATTTGATCTGCAATCATGTAGAAGTAATTTAAGAGAGTACGTTCAGTATTAGAGCCCAAGGCAATTATTCAGCATTCACGAGAGATGCTCACATTGGGGTGACCTTCGTATTCAAGGTTCCACTGTAGAATGCATAGGAATTACAATATTTGCCTTGATGAGCTGCATACCAGATAATTATTAACTCAATATTTTCAAAAACAAAGTAATGGTCTCCCTAATTCAGTGTATGTTGTGTGAATGCAAGTGATTAATTTAAATCCTCATGCTGCTAAAGCAGACGTTTGAGGTTCCTGGATATGACTTTTATCTTTCACCCCAGGAAATTCTATAACTTCCTCAGCTCTCCAATCTCCCCTTCCCTAACAAGTGGTCAAATGAAAACAGACTTGTCTTTACACACGCACTCCAAATAAATGTTCCAAAGTGGAATGAAAAAACACTGCCAATATGAATCAGAATAAGAACCAAAATCAGGTTTAATATCTTTGGCAGATGTTGGGAAATTTGTAAACTTTGCAGTAGCAGTACAATGCTATATACAGTATAATAATAGAGAAAAAAAACAGTGAATTACTTTAAGTATATATATATGTATATCAAAAAGTTTAATAAGTAGTGCAAAACTAAAAAAAATAGGTAGTGAGGTAGTGTTCGTTGGTTCAATATCCATTCAGAAACCTGACAGCAGAGAGGAAGAAGTTGTTCCTTGAATTGTTGAGTGTGCACCTTCAGTGCTCTTTACCTCCATCCTGATGGCAGCAATGAAAAGAGGGCACGTCCAGGGCAATGGGGATCCTCAATGATGGACGCCGTCTTTTTGAGGTATCACTCCTTGAAGATGTTCTGGATATTACTGCAGCCAGTGCCATGATGGAGCTGACTAATTGTACAACTCTCTGCAGCTTATTTCGATCCTGTGTAGTAGTCCCCCCCCACCACCCCCATAACAGATGGTGATAAAGCCAGTTGGAATGCTCTCAATGGTACATCTGTAGAAACTTATGAGTGTTTTAGGTGATACACCAAAGCTCCTCAAAGTCCTCATGAAATATAGTTAATGTTACACCACCTTTGTAGCTGCATCAATGTGTTGGGTCCAAGTTAAGTCCTCAGAGATCTCAGAGATATTGACACCCAAAAACTTGAATTTGCTTACTCTTTCCACTCCTGATCCCTCTATGAGGACTGGTGTGTTTTCCCTCACCTTACCCTTTCTGAATTCCACAATCAGTTCTTTGGTCTTACTGATGTTGAGTCCAAGTGTATTGCTGCGACACTACTTTATTTGCTGGTATATCTTGCCCCTGTATGCCCTCTCATCACCATCTGAGATTCTGCTAACAATGGTTGTATCATCAGCAAATTTAAGGATGATATTAGTGCTGTGTCTAGCCACATGGTCCTGGGTGTAGAGAGAGTAGAGCAGTGGGCTAAGCACACATTCTTGAGGTGTGCCATTGTTGATTGTCAGCAAGGTAGAGATGTAATTTCCTATCCACACAGATTGTGGTTTTCCAGATAGGAAGATGGAACTCCATACAGAGGGAGGTAGAGGCCCAGGTTCTTCAGCTTTTCGATCAGAACTGTAGGAATGATTGTATTAAACACTGAGATGTAGTCAATAACCAGCCATTACAAATCGTTTACAGTTGATACCTAAATTATAGTCCTCCACCCACCTCCCTCTGACTCGAAAGTCCTTTTTCCCTCATGTCCAACTATGGGATGATGAACCTTTTTTTAGAGTGATTTGCATGGTTCATCAACAAAAGATTATTTCATCAAAACCTATGTCATGTATGGAAGGATTGACAGTGCTTTTTGAATCAGAATCAGAATTATGATCTCTGACAAATATCATGAAATTTGTTGTAGACACTATTTGTCACTTGAACAAGCAGACATTTTAGTTCATCTGTATAACCTTCCAGATTCTGAGATTTTAGGTGTCCGATCCACGCAAGCTGGACTTGGAAGAGAGGTGCAAACACCAGTTCTCTCCACATGAATCTCAGGGCCATGGTCAACTGTCCTCTTTCCATTTTCTTTGTAGTCAAGTCTTGCTTTCAGAGATGTATTCTTATGGCCCAAGTGCAGAGGGAGAGACACTGAAGCAGATGAACAGTTCACTGACTTTTAATAAGGACTGTGCAGAATTAAAAGAAAACCAATAAATTCCAGGCCAACAGAGCTATTAGATAAAACTCTCAGGCTGAAAGCTATCACCGGCACTGCTAAATAAGTACCACACCTTTACAGTGTCAATCTAAATGGTAGTCATCTTTCCCAGAGCAAGGACAAAGGTAGGGTGGGAGGGTTTACATTGCTGTGCTTTTGGTTAAGACTCCACAACACTGAAAAAAGTGGAAGGGACTTCCACATTAATTGGCTGGAATGTGTATACTCACAAGCATGATTGTCATTCCCATTCAGCAACCCACCTGCAAGGGTGCCCAGACCGTACAGTAGATTGTGGTTGTGACACAATTGCTTCCAAGCTCAGAAAATACCTACTGTAACTGGTTGAAATATTTTATATTGCAATAAGATGAGATAACCAAAATGATTTCTTTCAGCACCTGTCAACAACCTAGTATTTTCCCTTTGGTCAGTGTCTGACACATAAAACTCCATCCACTATATTTCAATTTAGTGTTGCATTGAGTTCCCACTTCAGTCTGACACATCATGCTTGACATCTATGGTTCATGGCACTTTATTCAATAATAACACCTGACAGGTATCTCTCTTGTCTTTAAGCCAAAGGATTGTAAATTCAGGGCTCATTCCAGAGATTGTGGATAAAATGAAATGCAGATACCCTGACACTGTGCTAATGGAGTGCTACACTATTAAAAGTGGCAACGTTCAGATGAGTTGTAAAACAAGATATAGTCAGCCCTCTGAGTTTGGTTGAAAACATCCCACACTCTGGCAGAGGACTGGGCAATTTCTTCCAGAAGTGAGCTGAATTTTAATTCCCAACCTAGATCAGTAAAACAGCTAATAGTCATATATCATTATTGTTACTTATGAGGGCACAATGGTTACCATTTTCCCTGCATTACAGCAGTATTTTCTTATCTATGAAGGACTTGGGGAAATCCTGACATATCCTGAAATCCTGACAAGGCTGTTTTTTAAAAATAGAATTATTCCCTGAAGAAATCAGAGCTGGGCCTGCAGTCAGCTCAAATTTCATCATATTGAAGTTCCATTGAATGAAAAGTCACATGTATTTGAGGCTACAGAAGTGAAAACAAAATATGCAGTTACTGGAAATTCATACTATATACAGTACATATATATGAGTTTGTGTGTATATATATATATATATATGTATATAAAATCCATGAAGCACTTAGAATGCAGCATAAATGGGATGGGAAAGAGTTAATGTTTTATGTCAAGGTCCTTTTCTCAGAGCTAAAAATAAATATGTTTTAAGTTGCAAAGATTGAATTGGTGGAGAGAACACAGGAAATAGTCAGTGAAAGAGTTCAGGCCAGAGTGGTCAAGGGAATAATTGCTTAAAGAATTGGCAGTTAGAGGCAGAAGGGTAAACCAAATTGAAGTAGGAAGGTATAGACACGTCTGTGGAGAGAGGCACAGAGGATTACCTGAAATTTGGCATTAAGTCACAGATGCAGCAAGTATCCAATCAGAAGATGGGATGCTTTTTTTCTTGAGCTCCATTTTGGCATCACAGCAATGTAGACGGTCTTATTCAGAGTGGAAATACCCATGAAACTGACTCACGTGGGTCTGGACTAATTAAGGCTTCGTGATTTTGTGACTGTGGCTTGAGGTTTGACAAATTGACGTACAAGTATGGTTTTAAATGAGTAATGGACTTGGAGATGAGGAATGGAGTCAGTGAGTCTGGGGTTTGGAAACTCAAGGGAAAGGTTAATCTGATTCAATTCTCCTCATCAATCTAAAAGAAGCTCATGGAGGTATCTTTCAATGGCTGTTGACTTGGAAGTGTCATGGACATTTATTTATGCTGAGAGTACCCATCAACAATTATGCTTTAGGTAACTCATTGTGCAGTGGATAATGTCATCAGTGTGTCTGAGGATGAAATTTGTACAGGTATAGTTCACAAATGGAAAAAGGCAGTGAGATTCTCTAGTTGTTCACCTTGATCAGAAGCCACCTTAGTCATTTCCATTGGGGGTGGGGAGCAGGATTTATTTTCATAAATGTGACTGGAAAACTAAAGTTTTCTTGTCAAGAATGTTTTCAATTCTGCACCTGCTTATAATTCACAAAAGTAATAAAAGATTCCTTCAATGAATTTCAAAAAGAAGTGTTCCAAAACACTGCCAGTGTTTGTTGGGTTATGTTATTTCTGTGGTCATAGCTGATCCAGAACTCTGTAAGTGTTTAGCCTTGGTAAGAAGTCCACTGTTGGAAAGATGGTTGACTGTAACTGATTTAATCACCAGGGACCTAAGCTTAATATTTGGTTTTAATTAATGTGTTATAATGAGACATAATTATGTGAGGAGTCATGGTACATAGTTATGCATTAAATGATGCACTTAAGGGATTGGAAGCAATTTGAAAGCCTCTAATCAGTTAGAGCCAAAGAATGAAAAGATAACCAAGGTGTAGAGCAGATTTAGTCTGGTTTGGCCTCTTTAACCGCTCCTTCATTCAATAGATCATGACTGATATAATCATGACCTCCATCCTACTTCTCTACCTGTTTCCCATAATCCACATGTCCCCTATTGTCCAAAAAGCTACCTCAAACATAATTGTGTTCACAATTGCAAATATTCAAAACTACTTAGGAAGAGAAAACTCATCCTCATGGCTATCAAGTAGGTAACCCTTTATTCTGAGACTAACCCCCCCCCCCCATTTTACATACCCCCAGAAGGGAAAGATCATCACAATTTCTGAACTAAAGCTGATATTGTTATTCTGCAATCTAACTACCTAATATTACACGGGTGAATCCATCAAACTCAATGAAACTATTACTTCACACACCAAAGATGAACATTCAGTATAACAACTGAAATCATAATCATTGCATGCATTCACAATAATAGGAATGTATTTGCCAAAGAGCAGTACATTTCATCATGATTTAAAAAGAAATAACCAGATGATATAATTTATTATATTTGAACTGATCTTTTCAGTGAAAATATTTCCACAGGAAGATCTGAATAAACTTTGAAAACTCAGTTATAGGATTCTACATTTTGTAAACAGGACATCAGAAAAAAGAAATTGTGCAATTATGGTCCATTAACTTATAGATATCAAATCAAAAATGCACGCTGTCCATTTCCCAGTACTCACTGCATACGGAGCATTAAACTCCAGATGATTCTGAGAAATCTGTACTTGTTTATTTTTTAGAATTAGTATTTAAAGATGAAAAGGAATACACATAAAAATCAAATAGCTTTTATCCTGAGGTGTTATACAATGTTACTGATCAGCACCATCCTCTATTCACATTATTTGCCCTACTTTTATTAGTCCTGGTGTAGCCTCCTCCCACTAATTGCTGACCTCTGATTGCCTTGAATCCCAGCCTCTCAGATGCTGCCTAATAGCCAGCTTCCTAAATTTCCTGACTCACAGTTGGTGTCTGATGTTATTTCCCTTCTCCACCACCCCTTCCTACATCAACATCCAATCTTTATCCAGTCCTATAGCAAATTTGCAGACAATCCATCAAGCCATTACAACAGAATCTGTCAATCTGTGGCAGATTGGGGCTGAGGAGGGGAAAAAAGGATCTAGCCATGATTGAATAACAGAGCAAACACGATGGGCCAAATAGCCTAATTCTACTCCAATGTCTTATGGTCTATTCTGCCAGAACACCAACCTAGGCCTTGATTTTCCCTCCCTCCCTTATCACATACCCAACACACCCTTACACAGCCTCAGGTACCAGTGAGGGAAGTATGCAATATTTGTATAGGAATTCTCTTTCAGAAGAACCCTTGTAATGGTAGGTTTCGGATGATGGTAGAATCTCTAATCCATAATTTTCTTAAATGTGAGTCTAATAATTTATTTTCCACAATGTGTTTGAGTCAGAGTCATACCTCATCCTCCAACTGAGTCCATGCTTACTTGAAATCATCAATTGCCATTTTTCATTTAAACATGTAGTTTTTCCTACTATTAGAGATTCCTTTCTAATTTGTCATCCATGACAAATGGAAAGGAGTCTCTCATAGATTCTAGATTTAAGTACATTTATTCTCAATGAATGTATAAATTATACAGCCTTGAGATCTACTGGTTCACAGGTAGCCACAAAGCAAGAAACCTGAAAAACCCAACTGAAGAAAGAAAAGAATAAAAATAAAAATAAAAAAACAATACTCGATGTGCAAAGAAAGAAAAAAATACAGATCATGCAAACAATCAAAACTAACAACAGCATTCTGAACCAAAATTAAGTTCTCAGATCTGAACCCTGGGGCAGCCTGGAGTAGGCCCAAATCCTTGCTTATCAGTTCATCTTATTAGCCGGTATGAAGAACAGCAGACGAAGCAGTCTTTATAGCCTCAGTGCCAAAGAGATGACCATCGCGGAGAACAAACAAAATTGGCTTTCTACCTTGTTCCTGGCACCCTGTCTTTTCAGTCTATCTGGACTGGTGTTTAAATTGATCAAGCAATGGAACAGCGAAAGGCTCCAGCACCTTGATCAAGCAATCCAACCTCACACCAATGGAAGTTGTACGGGCACCGAATCTCCTCCACCTGGGTCTCGACTTCTCCTCCTAGCACCCAGAATGATCCACCCTCACTCCTGAGCCAGCTGGAGGGGCATTGGAATGTAGGAAAAACAGACTATCTTTATGTACAAAAAGTAAGAATTTTTTATACATCTTAAAAATATTCATTTTCTGTGGTAGATACCCAGAGTCCAATTTGCAACCACATTGCCAAATATACATTACATGACAAGCAATGTCACTTGTGCATGCATGCTCTTTGTTTTTTATGCACAACTGAAATGGCCAAATAGAGATATGATTCTGAATCAGAACCACTGGCCTATGTCGTGAAATTTGTTGTCTTTGCAACAGCAGTACAATGTAGTACATGATAATAGACAAAAAAAAGAATTACAGCAAGTGTGTATATATGTGTGTGTGTATATATATATATATATATATATATATATAATGTTAAAATAAATTAGTAGTGCAAAAATAGAAGTACAGAAAAGTAGTGTTCATGGGTTTAATGTCCATCCAGAAATTGCATGGCAGAGGGGAAGAAGCTGTTCCTGAATCAATGTTGCATTATGCATTGTGTTTGCTATGTTGACATTAAGTGAAAGAATTTGTAACACAATTCAATTGCTTAGTGTATTTAAAAAAAACACAGTATTGAATTGTTAAACCTTGCTGTCAGGTTAGCATAGGAACGATGACATTGATCTAACTGAAACAAATCCATGTTACTTTCCATCATGGGTTCTGTACCTTTCATTGCCTTTCACTTAGTTAACAGTGCTTATTTCACAATATATTATTTTTACAAACTAAGCCTCACACAATTTATTTCCAGCATTTCCTTGGTGTTTTACCAATTGTGTTCAAATGAAGAATCAACTGCTAAGAAGTTAGTTGCTTGCCTATTTTGTTCAGCTATTGCTAATTTGCTGCAAGTGTTTGGCAGTTTTTTCAGCGTGTATGGTATCAAGAGCTGTGCAGTAGATTCTGAAAGACATTTTGCTAATATAAATACTACCGGTCAGCTGGGTTGTTCAAGAAAGGGTTGTTAGTCAGTATTCTCCTGGAAATATAGCATGACTGGGAAATTGAGTGGAGCATCAGCAGGGCAGAATAAATTCCAAGAAGTGGGAAGAGAGAATTTGGAAGGTGGGTAGTGTGGTTCTTAGCAAGGACCATTTTACTTCAAGATATTCTGAGCGTAACTATTTTCTATCTACAAGAAGTAAAAAGTGATGTCCTGCCATTTTCATCAGCTTTTGCCTTGCATTGTTATCCTTTTTATCATCTAATCTCTTCTGCCTTCCATCATGGGCTGTCACCTTTCCTTACAATCCTTCCCACTTACTGCCTTTTTACTAGCGTAATATCTGTTTCATCTCCAAATTTTTCTCCTTCTGAAGAAAGGTCATTGAGTTGAAGAAGCAACCCTATTCTTTTCTCTGTGGAGACAGTTGACTTCTATATCATTTCCATCATTTTGTATAATTATTTTGTCTACTTGACAAAGTCAGTTGAAAGTGATCATTATTCAATTCCTTTTGTTTTAAAATCTGTTTTAGTTTGGGCTATCAAAATTGAATGACAAATTACCAGCCTTTTCAATGTTTTAAATTCCACTTGTCATGTTAACATTTGTGTTAAGAATAAAAAATGTAGTTGTCCATTAATCCAATACAGGAGAGACCAGGGGAAGTAACAGCTATTTCAAGACCTAGCATAAGCATAATGAACAGAATGAAAACCTGTTGTCCAATATTGTTTCATAATTCTATGGTGGTGTAGGGAAATAAAATGACTTTTTTTTGTATTCTCACCAGCCTCACCTGGGGAATTGGAGAATAGGGTTTACACAAAGTACACTGCAGATGCTGGGGTCAAATCAACGCATACAAACACACTGGAGGAACTCAGCAGGTCGGGCAGCATCTGTTGACTGTTTGTTTCAATGGATGCTGCCCGACCTGCTGAGTTCCTCCAGCGTGTTTGTACATGAAGAATAGGGTTTGTCATTTATTTTCTGGCTTCTTCCTGAATCCTCTAAGCCAGGGGTTCCCAACTTGGGGTCCACAGACCCCTTGGTTAATGGTAAGGTTCCATGGCATAAAAAGTTGGGAATCCTGGTCTAAACTGATGTTGTCCACTCTGCTGTTTATTTTCCATTACTGCTGTGATTTCTTCTGTATTGTTGTCCTTCTGAGCTTATTATACACTTTCAGAGTTGTAGAGAGATAAAGCACGAAAACAAACCACTAGCCCATCAATTGCATGCTGATCATTTGCATTCATCCTGCATCATATCCCAGTTTTTAATCTCTTTTTCGCATATTCTACCATTCACTTTCAAAGCCAAGGGAACTTAAAGCGGCCAAATTAACCTAACAACCCAATATCTTTTGGATGTAGCACTCAGAGAAAACCCACATGGTATGAGGTTAATGGTTAACCTTGACACAGACAGCACCTAAGGTCTCAATTGAACCTGTCCATTGTGAGGCTATGCCGGCATAACCTCACATCTTTCCGCATATCTTGCATGAAAACCTATGTAGCATAGTGCTGTTGTTATTGCAGAAATCAGATTCAGTGTCCAGCACTGAGTATGATCTGCTTTGGAGATTATGGGAAGATATTGGACTTACTCAAGACTGGCCCCATACATTGATGGTTAGTGAAATCCTTTAGGATTAAAAGTCTTGTGTCCATGAGTTGAATCTAGATTACATATATCTACTGACCACATAGATCTACACCTACAGTGACAACACTGTGATATTGTCTCAGCTATCTCCCATAAAAAGAGCAAAGAGCTGGACTGGCAGTTTCATACCATTGAAGGTTTTATAATATTGTTCCCTCCACAACTCTCTCTATTTATTTGTTTGTTTGTTTTATATTAAGATGTTTTATATTGATTAGGCTCTTCTGGCTAGCCAACAATCCCCTGATTTCATCCTAGCCTAATCATGGAACAATTTACAATGGCCAATTAACCTACCAGCTGCTACATCTTAGAACTGTGGGAGGGAACAGGAGCACCCAGCGGAAACCCACATGATGACAGGGAGAACATATAAACTCCCTACAGGCAGCAGTGGGAATTGAACCCAGGCCGCCTATCCTGTAAAGCATTGAGCTAACCACTACTCTAACATGCCACCCCAAAACTGGAGCTTTTGTGGGTATTGCCTCATTATTTGAGAGAAAATTAACTCTGTCGACTAGACAGCATCATACAGTCATACAAGTCCTTTAGCAGAACTCTCTCATGCTGACTATGTTGCCCAGTAAGCTAGGCCCATCTGCCTGCATTTGGCCCATAGCCCTCTAAACCTTTCCTAGCCATGAAATTATCCAGATGGCTTTTCAATGTTGCAAATGTGCTTTTCTCAACCACTATTTCTGGCAGCTCAGTCCAAGTATGCACCGCACCTTGCATGAAGAATTTGCCCCTGATGTTCTTTTAAATCTCCCACCTCTGCTCTTAAACACATGCCCTCTTTTTTATAGCATATCCTGCTTGGCAAAAAAAAATACGGTGCTTTCACCTTGATCATGTCACTCATCACCTTATATATCTCTTATCACGTCAGCTCGCAATCTCTTATGCTCCAGAGAAAGGACCTGATATGTGTAACCTGTCCTTGTAATTCATAGCAACACACACAAAATGCTGTAAACATTGAAAGTGCAACACATTTAAGGTGTAAAGTGTCAAATAAAAATGTTCCTAAGTAACACATACAAAATGTTGGAGAAACTCAGCAGGTCAGGCAGCATATGTGGGAATTAATAAACAGTCGACATTTTTGGCTGAGATCCTTTTTTAGGACTGAAAAGAAATGGGAAGACACCAGAATAAAAAGGTAGTGGGAGGAGTAGGAGGATAGCTAGATAGTGACAGCTGAAGCCAGGAGGGTAAGACAAATAAAGGGCTGGAGAGAAGAGAATCTGATAGGAGAGAGGAGTAGACCATAGGAGAAAGGGAAGGAGGTGGAGACCCCCGGGGGAGGTGATAGGCAGGTCAGAAGAAGAAAGAGGCTAGAGTGGGGGAATAGACAAAGAGAGGAGGGGAAGGGATTTTTTTTACCGGAAGGAGAAATTGACATTCATGCCGTCAGGTTGGTGGCTATTCAGATAGAGCATCAGGTGTTGCTCCTCCATCCTGATGGTGGCCTCCTCTTGACACATGGGGAGGCCATGGACTGACGTGTCAAAATAGGGATTGGAATCAGATTTAAAATGTTTGTCCACCATGAAACTCCACTTTTAGTGAATGGGGCGGAAGTGCTCCATGAAGCAGTCCCCCAATTTACGACAGGTCACGCCAATATAGAGGACGCCACACTGTGCGCACCGGCCGCAATGCAACTGAAGTGTTGCCGTACCTGGAAGGACTATTTGTGGTCTTGAGAAGAATTGATGGAGGAGCTGAATAGGGAGGTGTAACACTTTGTTCACTTGCAGGGATAAGTGTCCAGAGGAGGATCAGTGATAAGGGACGAATGGACAAGGGAATCACAGAGGGTGTGAGCACTGTGGAAAACAGAGAGATGGAGGAACGTAAAGATATGTTTGGTGGTAGTATCCATATAGAGATGGCGGATGTTGTGGAGAATAATGTGTTGGATTCAGAGGCTCATGGGGTAGGTAGTAGATAAAGACAATAGAAACTCTATCACTGTTGAGGCAGTGGGAAGTGGAGGTGAGTGCAGATGTTAGGGAAATGGAGGAGATATGAGTCTGGGCAGCATTAATGAAGCAGGAAGAGACACCCTGTTCTTTGAGGAAGGAGGACATTTGTGGGATCATATGCGGTGGAGATGAAGGAACTGTGAAAAGGAAATAACATTTTTCCATGGAAATGGACTAAACCAAGGAGGATAGAATGGAGTCGAGGTACAAGGACACGAGCTTAGTGAGGCAGGAGCAGGCAGACAATAGGCCTACCTGGACAATCAAGTTTGTAGATCTGGTGTAGGAAGTAGAAGGAGGTGAAGGGAACTATGAGTTTGGTGGCACTGGTTGGGTGTTCTCCACAGCTGATGAAGTCATTGATGGTATCTGAGACAGATTCTGATAGTCTGGAGTGGGTTCCTCTTCAAGAGGTAGGTATAAAGAGCTGTCTGAAAGTTAACACCTGGTCTCAGCAAGGTAGAGGTCAGACTTGCACACTACAACAACACCCCATTTGTCTGTGGGTTTCATGGTAAATTTAGGATTGGTGCGGAGAGAGTGGAGGGGAATGCATTCAGAGGAGGCATGGTTCAAGGAGGAGAGAAGAATACTGAAGTCGAGAGTGAAGTCATTTATGCCTCCAAGTCCAAGCAACATCCAGGTAAGCTTTTCTCTTCACTCTCATTCGTAAGAAAGAGTAAAAAAAAATGTCTTTGCAGTGGGACACTGGACACTCTCCAGTCATCCAGAATCTCACCTGTGGCCAGAGATGAAGAATTGAAAAATAATCGTAAAAATCAAGTTAGAAAACTATTCAAGAGAAAGATGATTGAAGAGTCAAATACAATAAACAGGGTGACCAAACTGTGCATTATACTCAAAACGCAGCCTCACCAATGTATATACAGTACATTGGCCACTTTATTAGATACAGGAATGGAACCCTGGGTGGTCTTCTGCTGCTGTAGACTGTTCACTTCAAGGACTGGCACGTTGCACATTCAGAGATGCATTTCTGTACATCATTGTTGTAACATGAGGTTATTTCAGTCATCACCTTCCTGTCAGTTTGAACCAGCCCAGCTTTTCTCCTCTGACCTCTCTCATTAATAAAGCATTTTTGCCCACAGAATTGCCACTCACAGCATTTTTTTTTTTTTTAGTTTCTTGCACTGTGCTCTGTAAACTCCAGAAACTGTTGTGCATGAAAATTCTAGGAGATCAGCAGTTCCTGAGATACTCAAACTATTTGTCTACCCCAGGGGTCGGCAACCTTTACCACTGAAAGAGCCATATGGAACCGTTTCCCACAGAAAAGAAAACACTGGGAGCCACAAAACCCATTTGACATTTAAAATGAAATAACACTGCATGCAACATCTTTTTTTGCCTTTATGCTATGTATAAACAAACTAT
Source organism: Hypanus sabinus (assembly GCF_030144855.1). Lineage (NCBI taxonomy): Eukaryota > Metazoa > Chordata > Chondrichthyes > Myliobatiformes > Dasyatidae > Hypanus > Hypanus sabinus. The sequence continues at coordinate 65,780,583 of NC_082713.1, read as the reverse complement.
AATGTGTTGCATTTATGAAATCGATGAACTCCTGCAGAGAAAACGAAATTACATTTCTGCATGCAACAAAAACATTTTGAACTCCGAAAAAAAGATGTTGGGTTGAAGGTTACTTTTAAGTAAAATACTCAATGTCTATTTGAGTCCTTCTTGTATTTATGAAAAATGCCGAACTTAAATTGTCCGCCAGCAGCAAACCAAAAATAACGTCAGCCAGCTGTCAACCTGAAAAATAAAAGGACTATTTCACTGAACCATGAAAAAATATGAATATACGCAAAATAATAGGCAATTAAAATATTTATCATACTTGGTTAATGGGATTTCTGCTCCTGGACCTCAGCGCACAGCGTCTGCACATCAGGGCTGTATGACGTCACCTTCATCTTTACGCATGATCGCAAGCTGTCATCTGTGAGGCGTCCGCGTTGTTTGTTTTTAATAAAGTTCATGTTGGAGAACACATACTCACATACATATGTGGATCCAAAGATTAACAGGACTCCAAGCGCATACTTTTTAATATTTACATAAATGTTGGGGATAGCATTCCATGTTTCCAACACAAGTTTGTCTGGTTTGGGGAGGTTTTCAATATCACTCCATTTGTGATTCTGAGCAAGAACGGCCTTCTGACGGGCAACATCTTCAAGGTCTGCTGTCAAGCGTCTAAACTTGGACACCCATATGTCTTTGTCAGCTATGTCGGCCAGTTCCATCTCAAGATCAGGTTGACTCACACCTGCCAATGCAATCGAATTCAGTAGGGATGGATCGATGCTTAGGGGAGTGACCGGGAAGGATAATGTGTTTTTTCTCCTCTCTGAACTCACAGAAGCATTTCCCAAACAATGTTTGCATTGCGATGATTGCAGAATGTAAATACTCCAAATTTATCGTGTCGTGAGCTTGTTTGAACTCTCTCAAATTGGGGAAGTGAGAAAATGTGCCTTTCTGTAAATCTCTGGCAAGCACTGTCAACTTGCGCTTGAATGCCAAAACATCCTCCAACATGTGCAGGGCTGTGCGTCCTTTCCCCTGAAGAGCTGTGTTCAGCGTGTTCAGGTGCGCTGTCATGTCTACCATGAAGTGTAGCTTTTCCAGCCACTCTGGCTGTTCCAGCTCAGGAAAGGTGAGCCCTTTGCTGCCCAGGAAAGTTTTCACTTCTTCCAGACACGCGACCAAGTGTTTCAGCACCTCCACTCTTGACAGCCAACGGACTTTGTTGTGCAGCAGGAGATCAGAATATGCGCTTTCCAGCAAACGGAATTGACGGTGATTTAAACTCTTTGCCATTATTTTATTGACAATCTGAATGACAACATCCATTACTTCTGTGCATTCTGGAGGAAATTTTTGAGCGCACAGTGCCTCTTGGTGCAAGATGCAGTGAAAAGTCAGCAGCTTTCTGTCCTGCGACTTCTGCAGTAAAGCCACAAATCCCTTGTGCGCTCCTGTCATACTTGGTGCCCCATCAGTAGCTACTGACACCAGGTGGGTGGTCTTTATTCCTTTGGCTCTTAAACAATTCAAGACAGACTCACAGATGTCCCCCGCCCGTGTTTGGCCTTTTAGAGGTATCAACTCAATCATTTCTTCCTGTGGCCCGACAGAGTTTACATACCGGCAGAACAGCGCTATTTGTTCAATATCACCTTTGTCTTTAGACTCGTCACAGGCAATCGAGTAGGCCACAGCTGAACTGATGTCTTTAATTTGCTGTCTTGTGATGTCTTCTGCCATTTTTATGGTTCTTTCTTTGACAGTCTTTGCAGAGAGGGGCATATCCCTGATTTTCTGCACAATTTCACTCTTGTTTTTAAAGTCCATGAATTTTAAAGTCCCTGTTTTATATATTCACCATCTGGTAAACTGCTTCCCATGCCTGACTATTTTCTGAGCGACAACAAAACTAGCATATGTAGTTGATTTTCCAGACTTCATCCACTTCTTGAAATGATTTTTGCTCAGATCAACCTTCCGCATCAGTTCCAAAACGGCTTTTTTTTCTCTCAGCTCTATCTGGATATTTTTGAACAAAGGCTGCGTGTTTATTCTGGAAATGTCTTGCGACTTTTGACTTTTTGTTGTTTGCTAGTTTCTCATTGCATATTAAGCATACCAGTAAACCAGTCTTGTCAGCAGTGAAAGCAAATGAATCTGCCCACGTATTATTAAACATTCTGTTTTCTTCAGTCACTTTTCTTTTTTTAGAATTCTCCATAGTTATTCTAACTTGGATCGAAAAGTTAAAGAAATCGCGCACTGGCGGGTGTCAGGCATTGGCAGCGGTGACGTATATTAATAGCGACAAAAAACACGTTTTATTTAGATTTTACAAGATCACCATAATCCTCAAATTTAGAATTGCATTTCAAAAACTAACAAACTAACATAAAATACATTTTAATTAAATAGTCATCATTTATTTTCCAAAGCCACAGGGAGCCGCAGCACAGAGATGAAAGAGTCGCATGCGGCTCCGGAGCCGCGGGTTGCTGACCCCTGGTCTACCCCCAACAGACATTCCATGGTCAAAGTCACTTAGATCATATCTCTTCCCCATTTTGATGTTTGACTTGAACAACAACTGATCCTATTGACCATGTTGGGATGCTTTTATGCATTGAGTTGATGCAATATGATTGGCTGATTTGATATTTGCATGAATGAGCCGATGTGTAGGTGTACTTAATAAAATGGTCACTGAGTTTATAATGCAACATAACTTCCCAATTCCTTTATTAAATGCCCTAACTGATGAAGGCCTAATGCTAATTGCCTTCTTCACCATCTTATCTACTTGTGATGTTGTGTTCAGTGAACTATGCACTCGTACTCTGTTCCATAACACTTCCCAGGACCCTAATTTCACTGCCTTCTCTGATTTGCTCTTCCAAAATGCAATACCTCACTTATATCTAGATTGAAAGCCATTTGCCAATCCTTAGATCACAAGTTGTGCTCACCATCAACAACACCACTTATCCACAAACTTACTCACCATGTCTTAAATAGTTACAAATAAATTGCTTTATATAAATTAAAAACAACAAAGGCCTCAGCATCATGCTTAAACGCAGGCATCGAGTCAGAGACACAACCCTCGACTATCACCCACTCCTTCCTACAGTTTAAATTGTGGATCCATCAGCTATCTCCCTTTGGATTCCATGTGATCTAACCTTCCAGACTAGTCTGCCAAAGGCACAGAAGCTAAAGAGTATATAGATAATATCCACTACCCTCTCCTCATTTATTCTTTTGAAGAACTCCAAGAGATTTGTCAGACGTGACTTCACACACACAAAGCTGAGATGACTGCACAGGATCACATCCATTCTCTCCAAGTGATGTTAGATGCTCTCCCTCAGGATCTCCTCTAGCAATTCACCCACCACTGATGTCAGACTTGCTGACATGGAATTTCCTGGCTTGTTTTTGCTACATTTTTTAAAATAATGGTACCACATTATCTACTCTTGAGTCCTTCAGAAACTCACCTGTGGCCAGAGATGAAGAAAATTCTAGAGTTAAAATTATGTTAGAAAGCTATACCAGAGAAAGAGGTTTGAAGAGTCAAATGCACTGCAAGCTCTTGAATTTGATGCTTCTTATCCAAAGCACAACATTAGCACTTCATTGTGTAATCTTAATTTTAGATAATCAGTACCTACCAGTGCCTTTATCTGCCCAAATAAACTTATTGGAAAATGCCTGGCCATTTCAAATCTTCCCACATTTTGGAATGTTCCACTTATTGTGACCTTTACTTAATGCTCAACAGCCTTTAAAAATGGGATGGAACCATATACAAACACCCAATAGTGGCAGGAATTATCCTTAGTCAACTATTTTCCAGTGAAGTGTTAGCATACTTCACTTGGAACCACGTAAAAAACTGCAGAACCTTTATTGTTCTATCTGAAATCTTTGTGAGTGATTTACAAAGGGATGTTTAAAACAGCTTATTATACAAATGATTATATGTTCATTTTATTGAGATTCTGTAGACATAATGATTAATATAAGTAAACCTGAAATTTGGGAATCATATTATTTTGGAATATACAGTATATATTTATATATTTTTGATTTATTAATAGTTAGTATCCCCACTAATCAGACTGTGGACTTGGTTAATTCCAGTCATTATCAAGTTGTTGAAATGTTTCTCTTGACCTTGCAGTTCCTGGATTCAACTCTCCTAACACACAAGATTTGTATCATTCCAAATAGAATGATATCATGCAGAGTTTAATAACAATTTCTCTTGCTTGTGTAAAGGGAGTTTCTTCTTTTTTTCTTTGTTACTGTGTATGTAATCAAAAGGTCTTCTTTGTTTTGTTAAAAGCAGGAATGCTTCTTTGTTGCGAGAGAGTGCTGGAAGCTTGTTTGGGTTAAAATTTACTGATAACGGAATTGTATTCCTTTGTAAACCAAATGGGGATTAATGTTGTTCTTTCTTCTGAGTCTGTAAGCTTTTGTTGATGGGCTTTTGGGCAGATCGGCGCGAGGGGGTTGAGAGAGAAGATGCAATGCTGTAAGCTGGGCGAGGAACAGACCCCAAGCGGGGGTCCAAGGCCAGGAGGTACTCCGAGGGGAGGGGGGATGAAGCTAGATGTGCTTGGTTGACCACTGGGAGGGTCCTGAGCTGTGAGTCGAGGAGTTCGTAGGGGATCGAATGGTGGCCAGAAGACTTCAGTAATTGAGCTCCAACGGTTGTGCACAAAGTGGTTTGGACTTTGATAAGTTTTGCACCTTTTCTTTATTTTTTTTCTTCATATATACTATATCATTATTAATCACTTAGTTATAGTAACCTTTATAAATTGTACTCATTTAATCGCTTATGGTGTACTGTCTGTTTTTGGGCGAGGCGGGGACATCACACAGCATCCACACCAGCTGATTACCCAGTTTGGCAGGGCCGAAGGCTGCTCCCCCTAGACGAGAATGAGCTGAGCGAGCCTGAGGCAACCCAGGGGGTTACACTTGATAAGTAAATGTCTGACGAATTATTGTGTAAAATTGAAGACATATGTTCCACTCACTTTGGTTGGTTGATTTCCAATCTTGGAGAATGGCAAGCATGATTTTAAAAACATTTGCAGAGCAATTGATAACAGTGGTCATTGTATGTTTAGAATGAATTTACCAGGAAGCACAGCAAAGCTCTCAACTAATAAGATTGTATTTCTGTGACGATTTCACATATATCGCTAGCACCTTTGTTTATTTAATGGCCGAGTTCCATAGGCACCTGCACTCAGGTACAAATGTTTGCACCTCTTTGGAAAATATGGCAAGTAATTATCCAAAGTTGACTACAAAATGTCTTTCTCCCAAAATAATTTAAGTGCATGTGGTTAGTTGCTGGTTGGTTTCCAAGAGTGCAAATGTTCCATGACTTAAGGATTTAATGTTTCTCCTTCTTTATACTTAACCGTTTTTGTTGTCACATTTAAAAGAGCTATCATCATGGTTATCTTAAGGCATTTGAATATTGACAATAAACAACACTTATAATTTAGCAGTTAGAATATGTACAGCTTTGTGTAAGAAGTAACTGCAAGAGGTTGATAATAATAGGTTTATAACATAGGTTCCCACATAGGGTCTGGAATGTAGTTTATTAATTTATCATCCCTTAAATTGAATAAAAATGAATATATATGAACAATATATTGACAAAGTAGTCCATTGTTAACAGAAAAATTTTGAATCCAACAGTTCCTTAGTTTGAATTGCAATCTGTTTTGTAACTTTCTTGCTGTTTGAAAATGGCAGGAGATGGTAAAATTTCATTTTGACATGTAATATATATTGACATGTAATATATTTCTCCAGATTGGGTGGCAGCACATCCATCACCTGATTTCACTGATGGCTTGAACATGCAATGCCTGGAGGTGAGTTAGTGGCACTATGTCACGTAACTGTTATCTAGATGAACCACAGATGAATATAGCCCAATAGAGCCAATGAACTGGATTCCTCCTACAGCATATTACAGAGGTAGAGCTCATTTATTTCAAGATTGTGATTACGGCAATTGTCATTGAGATTTTTTTCACTTTTTCCTGCTTGGAATATAGAGAAGCATAAAGCTCTGGCTGCACCAAATCTAAGTGTGACTTGACATGGGGGTCCAATCAGCAAGCTAGAAGTTGTCTGTCATGTCATTTTATCAGAATCAGATCCTAGCAGTAAAATTCTGGCAGTAAGATTCTGGCAGACCAGGTTGATTCTGGTAGCAAAATGAGGTATGTACAACTTTTGCCTCAGCTTTACCTATGTCATTGTTTTCAGTTGTTTCTGTTAAAATGAAACTTAATGACAGAGTGCTACATTCATGTTTTCTTGCAGAGACAAAACTGGAAAAATAGGTTCTATTGTTTCCCATAAGTAATTCTTGAAAATTATGTTCAGTGGAGATTTTTCCTCAAATTTGAAATTTTCATTTGAGATGTTTCATAGGAACCTTAGTAACACACACAAAATGTTGGAGGGACTTAGCAGTTTGGGCAGCAATAAACAGCTTAGTTTTCAAATCAAGGCCCTTCATCAGCTCCGGAAAGGAAGAGGAAGAAGCCAGAGTAAGAAGGTGGAAGGAGAAGAAGCAGTGTAAGCTAGCAGGTGACAGGTGAAAACAGGTGGGAGGATAGTGGTTGAAGTGAAAAGTTTGGAGATGATAGGGTGAAGAGGCAAAGGGCTGAAGAAAGAAGAATCTGATAGGAAAGGAGTGAAGCATGGAAGAAAGCGAAGGGAGAGGTACACCAGAGAATGGTGAATGGCAGATGATGAGAAGGTATAAGAGGGGAGCCAGAATGTGGAATGAGAAAAGAGATACAGGGAAAGAGGCCAGGGAAGTTGGAGAAATTACTGGAAATTAGATAGATCAATGGAAACTTAGGTACTGCTGCTTCTATCCACTTGCAATTGCTTCTGATATAATTATGATTGTGCATCCTATACTGTAAATGGAAAAGCAAATTCCATAGGTAGCTTCAGTGAAGTTTTGTTTGACGAGGACTAGGCAGGAAGAAGAATTAGCAACAGATAAGTGTGATAATCCTCACATTGTTGACATTCCTTCATAATATGCTGCAACTACTTTTCTAATCCAGAACATGTGAAAAAGCAGCTTGGATTCCTGGAAAACAACTTCCACTCTTCGTTGTGATTCATCAACTTGTGCGATGGTTCATAATCTTAAAAAGAAATGGTAGAATACCATCAACACTGAAGAGTCCTTTTAATTCATTTTTTCTTTTCTGATGACAGGTCTTTGATCTGAAATGTTAATTGTGTTTCTTAACCAACCATTTCTTGCTTTTATTATAACTCTGTTAAGATGACCAAATAAGGTGCATCCTACAGTACTATGCGTGGTTCTTAACTGAATGGATTCCTTCAGCATCAATCTTATAAAACAGATAGCTTGAGAGGAAACACATTCACATTTGTCTTTTTTCTAATGTCCTCTTGCTGCTTGGAATCATTGAAATACCCCTTATAAACTGCTCGTGTGTTCCTGTCTATCTTTCCAGAAGATAAATCAAGCCATTCTTTTTATGTTTCTGATGGAAGTCTGCTGTAATGGAACTGTTCAAGGTGAGTACTAATCTTTCAATAGTCTTTTGAGTCATCATCCAACTCAATTTCTTGTGTAGGTTTATGAAGATCTGTCATCCTCCTACAAGGGCAAAACAATCATAAATCAGACTTACGAAGTATCAGAGTTACAAGTGCCATAAATCTGTGTTAAGGAGAAGACAGACATCTAGCTCTGCTTCTTTATTTCTTATCTTATAATTTCTGCATAGACTAATGGTGCTATTAAACTTTTAACACAGGAAAAATTGGAGCAGCTTACTTTAGGTTAACCTAGACTTCCATGCCTTGAGTACTTCCAGTTTAATCATGACATATCCTACATTACTTGTCAAATATTGCAGATACAAGTATTCTCTTCATCGCTCACTAATCTAATTTTATATTTAATAGCCATCAAATTGGGCCCATACCCTAGGTTAATAAGTAAATGGAGTATACTTTCACTTTTATGAACTTACATCATTATTTGACACCACTTGTCACCATTATCCTTTGTATTGTGAAGATATTAAGGAAAATGGATGACTTATAAGCTTTACCCTGTGTCTGGCTGGTGCTAAATCCATGCTCAGACAACACAAATACTACTGTTCTAATGACAAATTCTACGAATGAACAGGTTCTGTTTCATAGTTTGAATTCATATAGAAAGGTTCAGCACTTTCCTGGCTTACTGTCTGTATCACCCAGCTAAGTCTGCATGTTCTTCATCTTGATTTGTATGATGATTTTTATTATTCTTCCCACTGCTTAGGGATTCACATATCTCACTGTCTTTGTTTTGAACCAACTGTTGGCAGAAGTGCCTTGATGCCACAATTACAACAAAGGGATTCTTTGTGCCTGCGCTGACAAGCTCAATGTTCTGTGCTGCCACCTTGACAACATCTCCCCTTCAGTTTGTTCCTCATTTTCTTTGAAGATGCAGTATGGTAGGTCTCAACTGGTTAACACTCTGACCCTTCAATGAGTGATGTAGAAAATGGTATTCTTGCTTCACAACCATCCCTGTTGCTTAGATAATAACAAATGTTTGCTTGAAATGTAGAGGTTTTTCTCTGGGTGCACACATCTTCAATTGCACAGACTGTGTATCACCCAAAGTTATGTTCAGCAGCAGATCTCAAATCTGAAACAAAAACAGTGCCTCGTGAATGCTTATTCCCACTCTTAAACTTGTAACAATGAATTATAGAATGGGGGGGGGATGAAGTTTTAAAGCTGGCAAGTTAATAAAAGCAATGCATCATTTGTCTTGCATCCTGGAACCAGTAAGTTACACAGGGAACGATTTTTTTTTAAATGTTGCTTCCTCTGAGGTTATTTTTGTGTATGATAGACTGATGGAAGCTGAACACAAATATAATTTCAGACAACATGTATTACATAAGAATTTGGAGAGACAAGAGCTGAACTTTTATTGAATTTAATGTGCATAATGGTGCTGATGCTTTTCAGTAGCTAAGAATGGTTTGTTGATGATTTTCATTTGTACTCAGTGGCCGAGGCTTCTTTCTAAAGTGTCCAATAATTATCAGTCAGCATTGATAGATACCAGTTGCCCTGATACCTTTTCTCCATGACTGCAATGTCCCAGTAAAATCTTTCACCATGCTCGTCATTGACAGTGTCAAAATTTGCAGGGAAGAAGTCTAATTAGGAATGCAGAAAACAAATCTTTAGTAACGTTTCAGTTCATCGTTTTCAGGTTCCTTGAAGCATATTCTTAACCATCTGCACATAGTTTTGTGCTCTGTAGTTGTTAAGACATTTTTGACAACATCCTAGAATGCCTTCCATGCAATTTTCTCCTTTCCCATTAGAAGTTCTTCAAATTGGCTATCATTGATGACCTGTTTGATTTTTAGGACCAACAAATATGCTTCCCTTAATCTTAGCATTAGTTATTCTGGATAGTCAGAGGCTTTTTCCCAAGGCTGAAATGGCTAGCATGAGAGGGCATAGTTTTAAGGTGCTTGGAAGTAGGTACAGAGGAGATGTCAGTGATAAGTTTTTTATGCAGAGAGTGGCAAATGTGTGGATTGGGCTGCAGGCGGCAGCGGTGGAGGCAGAAATGATAGGGTCTTTTAAGAGACTCCTGGATAGGTACCTGGAGCTTAGAAAAATAGAGTAAAAATAGGGTAAGCCTAGGTAGTTCTAAGGTAAGGACATGATGGGCACAGCTTTGTGGCCCGAAGGGGCTGTATTGTGCTGTAGGTTTTCTACGTTTCCATGAAATATCTGTCTTAAATATTAAAATCCTTCATGGAAGTTTATAGCCTTTCTAAAATGCAGCCTGCCATTTAGCATCTGCCCTGCCTAAGCATGCCCAGGCATGCCTGGAGAAGATAGAAAACTTTTCAGCTTACATTATTGGCAACATTTTATTTGACTTGAATTATGAATTGAAATAATAATTTACTTATTAACATTTGAATAGCATTTCATGGTGATTTTCCTGACAGGCAGCCCAAAATCCATAAGATACATCCAAAAGTATTCAGGAAGCAAAATCTTTGATGTCCAGTTTAATTAATCAACTTTTATATTTAAATATTGACAGATAAAATAAAATAAATTTTTTCTCTTCTGTAATGTTATTTGTAACAGAATGTGTTCTTGTATTTCAACATGCACAGCACGGTTGCATAGTGGTTAGCACAATGCCTTCCCGGGTTCAATTCCTTCCCCATCCGGTAAGGAATTTGTATGCACTCTCCGTGACCGTGTGGGTTTTCCTCTGAGTGCTCCAGCTTCCTCCGACAGCCCAAAGGTATACCGACCAGCAGTTAAATTGGTCATTGTAGATTGTCCCATGATTAGGCTAGGGTTAAATCAGGGATTGCTAAGCATAAGGCTGGAAGTGTCTCCCACGCTGTATCTCAGTAAATAAATAAACAAACATAGTTAAATCCAAAATTTGATAGAGTCATGGAGAGAATTGGAACTGCAATTTGTTCCTATTTTGTCATTACCAGAACTGATTGAAAAATGAAAGGGTATACAAAGGGCATCTGCAAACCATGCTATACAACAACTTCAGTGAAATAACTTAAATATCTCAAGATAGGTAAGAAACAGGGATATCTAAGGCTAAGCTAAATGGTTCTTGCTCAGCTTCATCATTTAGTGTAATAATACTATTAATTGCATTCAAGAATTGATTCTGTAATTAAAACATATAGCTCTGTGTAAGAAGAATTTTCATTTGTGTACATCCACTGGTGGACGATAGGACCACAGCACAAGTTGCCCCAAGCTTCCTAAAATCTACAGATAATTAAACGGATGCTGCCAATAAAGGGTTTCCTCTTCATACCAATCACCAAGTTTTATTTTACTTCGGAATAAAGAGCATAAAGTTATATTAGTCACTTGACCTGAGAAAATTTAATGACAAAGAGTCCAATGCTACATGATGGCTTAGCGGCTAGCACAATACTATTACGCTCAGGGCATTCTTGAGTTAGGTGTTCAATTCTAGCATCATTCTAAAAGGAGTCTCTGTACGTCCTCCCTGTGAAATACATGGGTTTTCTCTGGGTTGTCCAGCTCCCTCCCACAGTCCAAAGATCTACCAGATAGGTAAGTGGGTGAATGTAATAGTCCCGTGCTTAGGTAAGGATTAATCTGATTTGTCGGGGGTTATTGAGGTGATGTAGCTCAGAGAGCCAGCAGCGCCGACACCACACTGTATTGCTCAATAAAATAAGTAAGTAAGTAAATAAACAAATAAATAAACAAATTGGAAGCTACATTATTGTGCATCTTGTGCTTTATTATACAGTTCACAAACACTAGATAAGGGAATATTTCTAAGAACAAATGTCAGCTTCATCCTATCAAAATGTAAAGTGCTCATAACTTGTTACCACTGCAGTCTATAGTATTCCAGTTGTCACCTGGAAGGAGGAATGTTTTCTGCACTAGACTGTTATAATAATGCTACATTTTAGCATTTTGCATTGTTCCATTCAGTTATACTGGGTTGCTGCAAATATTCTTAAGCTCTGCATAATTTCCTGTGCCTTTGCAATAGACTGTCTGAGAAGAATGTGGAGAAACTTACCATTTTCCCATTCACAATTAACTAGAAAATTCTGAACTCTCCAATTCAACTTTTTCTTTAAATTTTCAAACTCACTTTTCTTGCATCTTTCAGTTTATCCTCCCAAAGTTGAAATCCCTATTGGGCCTCATCTACCATACTTCTCCTGGAGCTTTCCCTCAACTCTTTAACAGCATCTTCCAATTCTTTGCTCCTCTGCTGTTTTCCTCTAATGCTGATTAATCATAGAACTTCATTGTTGCACCATTGATGCCTGCTCATAAGTGTTTAATTTTTGAACACCTTCCATAAATCTTTCATTCTTTATATTTCTCTCCCTTTTAAGCTGCCTAAAGCTCATTATTTTAACTAAGTTTGCCCACTTGCCCATGTGGCTCAACTTCAGATGTTCAGCTTTCAGATCTTAGGGCAGCTCAGTTTCAGATTTTATTTGAGAAGGTTCTTATGAAGTGGCTTTTATTGTCAGAAGTGCTTTAGTGTCAACACTGGAAGAGGGATGAGAGCTTGATGGATTGCTTTTTATTACATTAAAGATGCTATATAAGTACAAATGATTGTTGAGAGAAATCAATGTGTAAACTACATCTCAATTACTGAGAAGTATTTCAATAGAGTGAGTTGCCTGTCAAGACTTTACTGAGCTTAATCATCACTGATATATAACATTAAATTAGTTGTTTTGTGGCAGCTCTGCAGTTGAAAGACATGGAATTCTATAAATTACAAAACCACTGCACAAAATGGAATTATATGGTCGTTTTTATAGACCATTCAGAAATCTGATGGAAGAGGGAAAGAAGCTGTTCCTAAATTATTGAGGTTGGGTCTTCAGGCTCTGATATTTCCTCCCTGATGTTAGTAATGAGAAGAGGACATGTGCTGTGTGGTGATAGTCCTTAATGTTGGATGTCCCCTTCTTGAAGCACTAATTCTTAAAGATGTCTTCAGTGGTGGGGAAGGTTTTGTCTGTGATGGAGCACTTGTGATCCTTGGAGGCTCCATTCCAGGCTATAATCCAACCAGTCTGAATGCTTTCTGCTGTACATCTATCAAAATTTGTTCAAGCCTTTGGTGACATACCAGATCTCCTCAGACTTCTAATGAATTAGAGCTTCTGATCTGCCTCTTTCACGATTGCACTGATGTGTTGCGCCCACGATAGATGTAATCCTTCTCATCAACTCTGAGCTTGTACCAACTGTGAACATTGGCAAATTCATAGTTGGTGTATGAGCTGTGCTTGGCATGACATCATGAGTACAGAGAGAGTCGAACACTGTGCTAAGCATGCTCCATTCTCTTTTAACATTCAGCCATAATTTTGGAGAACAACTGATTCCATTGATGTGATTAGTGGCGCCACATAGCTAATGAAGGGAACATATTCCTCTTGTCAATGCAAAAAGAGAGAGTAATTTTAAACCATCTCCCCACACGTTGATCACTTCAGACTTGGATTTTTCTATTTTGTTCCAACAAGAAAATGTAATAAAACTAAAACTTGATCATCTTCATTGGCGGTAAAGCAAAAACTACTGTGGAAAACAAGAAACAAAATAAACACAACTATTTCCAAAGTAAACCACTTCCTAGTAATTTCTCACTTGTGAACTTCAGTCAATTGATAACTGAGTGTTATCTGGTATTCGCAGAATGCTACTTCAAGCTGATGGAGAGGAAACTAGTTACTCAAGTTAAAATGATTTTGGCTTATTGAATTACGACTATACAGAAACTTTTGTACTAAGTGTACAAAATACTGCTTTTGGAAACAATGTTCTTGCCTGATTATTCTTTTTGTTAGAAGTCTGGTTATATAGAGACATTGAAATTGTCTTTGCTCACAGTTTACATGTAGTGCATTAAATTTAGATTGGGTGCTACCGTGCTACTGATTTCTATAACTGAAAAAATGGTGCTAATGACCAAATTGTTGAAATTGGCAATGCAATGATGATTAACTTGCTTGTGATTGATCAGCCTGAATAATATCAATTTATTTTTGAGACTTTATCTCTGATATATTATGAAATAAGAGTTTGTTACAAGCTACTTATGGAAAAATTGGAGCTGCTGAATAAATACTTGGTTAAGGTGATTGTGTGGTGCATCTGAAAGAAGGGAGGGAGTCCCAGACATCGGAGCCTTTGGAGTCTGAAGCCTAACCACCAGTGGTGGAATGATTGGATTTTGGTTGCTTAAGAAACCAGAATTAGAGGAATGTAGAGATGCCGTATTGGTGGAAGAAATTAGAGTTGCTGATGAAGATGCTGATCTACAAATTAAGATCAGTACAGACTTTGCAAATCTGTTGGTGTTTGCCAACAGATTTGCCAACAGTGTTTTGCCAACGCAAAAAGAGAGAGTAATTTTAAACCATCTCCCCACACGTTGATCACTTCAGACTTGGATTTTTCTATTTTGTTCCAACAAGAAAATGTAATAAAACTAAAACTTGATCATCTTCATTGGCGGTAAAGCATTTACTGCATAAATGAGTACAACTTTAAGATTTGCATGTACATTCATGTTGATGCAGAAATTCCGTAGTTATATCCAGGAATTTGCAATTGTAAACAGACCTCACTCTTACACTGGATTCATACCATTTCTATCAGATCAGGAAATTTGCATTGCCTGGAGCAGTTTTTCCCTATTGATTTAAATGGATGTGAGGTTAATTTTTTAAGTGTTTGCTTCCAAATATTTCAGTATCTTAGGGTGTGAAAATATGTTCAAAGAGATTATCATCTGCTTTGCATTTCTTTGAAAGATACTTAAAATGCTTTGATTCCTAATATGTCTGAAATAACGAACTGAGATTTGCAAACAGAATGCTATTAATTCCAATAAGAGGTGAATGAAAATTTGTTGCATTTCTGAATAGAAATGTGATCATGGCTATTGTTTGGATCATTTGCCTTCTTCTGGACAACCAGCAAGACAATTTCAGTTCTGTGCAATAAATACTTTTCTTCATGCAACACCCTTTCAAAAGAAGTTTAACTGAGTTGCATTATTAGAAGACTTCATAGAGTCGTAGAGTCATAGAGAAGTACAGCACAGAACCAAGCCCTTCAGCCTACCTAGTCCATGCTGATAACATTTAAACTGCCCTCTCCCACTGACTTGCACCAGAGCCATAGCTCTTCACATCCCTACTATCCATGCCCCTATCCAAGCTTCTCTTAAATGTTGAAATCAAGGTTGCATGCACCACTTGCGCTGGAAGCTTATTCCACACTCTGTCAACCCTGTGTGTGAAGAAATTTCCCCTCATGTTCCCCTTAAACTTCTCACCTTTCACCCTTAATTCATAACGTCTGGCTGTTGTCCCACCCAACCTCGGTGGAAAAAGCCTGCTTGCATTTACCCTATCAATGCCCTTCATAATTTTGTACACTTCTAACAAACCTTCTCACAATCTTCTACATTCTAAAAAATACTGCCCTAACCTATTCAATCTTTCCTTATAATTCAAGTCCTCCAGACCCGGCAACATCCTTGTAAATTTTCTCTGTACTCTTTCAACCTTGTTTACATCTTTCCTGTAGGTGGGTAACCAAAACTGCACACAATTCTCCAAATTAAGCCTTACCAACATCTTATACAATTTCAACAAAATATCCAATCTTCTGTACTCAATACATTGATTTATGAAGGTCAATGTGCCAAAAACTTTCTTTACAACCTCATCTACCTGTGATGCCACTTTCAACGGATTATGTACCTGTATTCTCAGATCCCTTTGTTCTACCGCACTCCTCAATGCCTTATCATTCAATGTGTAAGAGCTACCCTGGTTGGTCCGACCGAATTGCAATACCTTGCACTTGCCTCTGTTAAATTCCATCTGCCATTTTTCAACCCATTTTTCCATCTGATACAGATCCTTCTGCAAGCTCTGTTAGTTTTCTTCACAGTTCGCTATACACCAAATCTTGGTGTCATCAAGGAATTTGCTGATCCAGATCATTAATATAGATGTCAAAAAACAAAGCAACCATCACCGATCTCTGTGGCACTCTACCAATCACAGGCCTCCAGTCAGAATCCAGCCTGCCACTTTCTGGATTCTTCCACAAAGCCTATGTTGAATCCAATTTACTACCTCATCTTGACCGCCAGCCGATTGAGCCTTCTTAACCAACCTCCCAAGCACAACCTTGTCAAATGCCTTACTAAAGTCCATTAAGACAACATCCACTATCTCGTCTTCATCATATTTCCAGGTAACTTCCTTGAGAAGTCTGTAAGGTAGGTTAGGCATGACCTACTGTGAAAAGTCATGTTGACTTTTCCTAATCATTCTAAGACTATCCAAATACTTATACAGTATATCCAGTCCTTTAGAATACTTTCCAATAACTTTTCCACTACTGAAGTCAAGCTCGCTGACCTATAATTTACTGGTTTATTTTTAGCACTTTGCTTAAATAGCAGAACAACATTAGCTATGCTGCAATCCTCAGGTACCTCACCCGTGGCTAAGGATGTTTTAAGTATTATTGCTTGGGCCACTGCAGTTTCTACACTAGCCCCCACATGGTCCAAGAGAACACCTTGTCAAGCCCCTAGGATTTACCCACTTTAATTTGCCTCAAGACAGCTAACACTTCCTCTTCTGTAATCTGTTCAGGGTCTATGACCTGCTGCTGCTTTGTCTCATTTCTATAGACTCTGTGTCCATCTCCTGAGTAAATACAAACACAAGACAATCCATTTAGACCATAAGACATAGGAGCAGAATTAGGCCATTTGGTCCATCAGGTTTGCTTTGCCATTCAATCATGGCTGATCCTTTTTTTCTATCTCCTTCTCAACGCCCCTTCCCGACCTTCTCCCCGTAACCTTTGATGCCACATCCATTCAAGAAACTATCTACCTTTGCCTTAAATATGCCCAACAACCTCGACTCCACAGCTGCATGTGGCAAAAAGTTCCACAAATTCACCACCCTATGGCTAGCGAAATTTCTCTGCATTTCTGTTTTGAAAGGGTGCCCCTCTATCCTGAGGCTATGCCCTCTTGTCCTAGACTCTCCAACCATAGGAAACATCCTTTACATATCTACTCTGTCTAGGCCTTTCAACATTCGAAAGGTTTCAATGAGATCCCTCCTTATCCTCCAGAGTTCCGTCGAGTACAGACCCAGAGCAATCAAACCTTCCTCATGTGATAACCCTTTCATTCCTGGAATCATCATTGTGAAGCTCCTCTGGATCCTCTCCAATGTCAGCACATCTCTTTGGACCAGGGGTCCAAAATTGTTTACCATACTCCAGGTGAGGCCTCACCAATGCCTTATAAAACTTCCACATCACATCCTTGCTCTTATATTCCAGACCTCTTGAAATGATGCTAACATTGCATTTGCCTTCCTCACCACTGACTCAACCTGCCAGTTAACCTTCTGGGTGTTCTGTACAAGGACTCCCAAGACCCTCTGCATCTCAGATTCCTGGAATTTCTCCCCATTTCTTTAGGCTCCACACATAGATTACCATTCTGATCTGCTGAAGGACCAATTTTGTCCCTTGAAGTATTTTATTTTAGCTGTCCTGATTTCTTTACTAAGTGTTCTCTTGCATTTCTTATACTCTGGAAGTACCTCATTTATTTATACTTGCACCTTCTTTTTTTCTTAACTTGGACCTCAATATTTCTTGAAAACCAAGGTTTCCTAAACCTGTTATCATTACATTTTATTCTGACAGGGACATACAAGCTTTCTAGTCTCAGAATTTCACTTTTGAAGGATTCCCACTTTCCAAGACACCTTTGCCAGTAAACAGCCTGTGCAACCACACACTTGCTAGATCCTTCCTGATATCATCAAAACTGACCCTTCTCCAGTTTAGAATCTCAACCCATGGACCAGACCTATCTGTTTGCATACTTACTTTGAAACTAATGGCATTGTGATTGCTGGATGCAAAGTGTTCCCCTACATAAAATTCTGTCACCTGCCCTGTCTCATTCCCTAATAGCATATCCAGCATTGCATGCTGTCTTCTTGGGACTTCTATGTATCTGATGAAGGGAACTTTTCTGAACAAATTTCACAAACTCTATCCCATCTAGTACATTTACAGTATGGGATTGCCAGGCAATATGTGGAAAGTTAACAGCAACCTTATATTTCTTGCAACATTCTGCAATCTCTTTACAAATGTGTTCCTTTCAATTCCTAGGACTGTTGGGAGTTCTGTAATATAGCCCTATTAATGTGGTCATGCCTTTCTTATTTTTCAATTCCACCCATAATGCCTCAGTATTTGAGGTCTCCAGTCTGTCCTGATGGAGCACTGCTGTGATATTTTCTCTGTCTAGTAAAACAATGGAACCCTAAAATTCTGAGCTGTCAGTCCTGCCTCTTCTGCAATGAAGTCTCAGTAATGGCTACAATGTCTTAACTACAGGAGTAGATCCATGTCCTGAGCTCATCCCTTTTCTGCAACTCTTCTTGCATTGAAGTATATGCAGCTCAGGACTCTAGTCACACCATGCTCAACCTTTCGATTCCTGGCTTGGTCTGATGTCTTACCAATATCGGCCTCCACAACCTCTCCATTAGCTGTCCCAACAGCTCTAGTTTAAAGCCCACTGCGAAGCATTAACAAACCTTCCGGTTAGGATATTGTTCCCCCTCCAGTTCAGGTGCAAACTTCACTGAGCACTCCAGGTTACCAAGGGTTTAATAATATACTGCAGTCTATATTCACTTTACTTAACATAGATCCTTCAGACAGTTCACATCCACATCCTCTATCCCCTCCCCACCCTATATAAATTCATCTTGGATTCCATAAGGCACAGTTCTGAGCTCGCAATCATCCACTTGCCCAACATTGAGAATGTCCTATCTACTTATAGTCCAAAGGGTCCTATAACTTTCCAAGGTAAGCATCCCAACTGAATAATCCTCTACATGGAATTCCCAAATTCAGCCATTTCTCTATTCCAAAACAGTTGTGTAATTCCTGTACTCTATCCTACCTTTCATATCCATCCATGCTTTATATCCCCAACACATTGGCCAGTTACTTTCCTCCATGAACTGGCTCCTAACCTCTGGCTGACAGCTCTCTCCAATGACCTGACCTTCTTTTTCAGCCATACTCAGAACTGAGACAGAACATTTTCCATTACACAAAAGTGCAATGCTCATTGTTAGTTGCCACCAGCAGGAGGACCACAATTATCATTGTTATTAGCTTGGTGCTAAAATGTCTATTTTCTCAGCCTTTGAACTTGAAGTGACTGAAAGTTGTAGAATTAGTCAGCTCCTTCATGGGCATTAGCCTCTGTAACATCCAAGACATCTTCAAGGAACGGTGCATCAGAAAGGCGGCATCCATTATTAAGGATCCCCACTAACTAGGACATGCCCTCTTCTCATTGTTATCATCAAGAAGGAGGTACAGAAGCCTGATGGCACACACCCAGCAATTCAAGAACAACTTCATCCCATTTGCCATCCAATTTCTAAATGGACATCGAACCCATGTACACTACCTCCCTTTTTATTATTTCTGTTTTAATTTAACTATTTAATATACATATATACTTACTGTAATCTATTTATTTCTAAATTTATTATGTATTGCATTGTATTGCTGCTGCTAAGTTAACAAACTTCACAACATTTGCCAGTGATATTAAACCTGATTCTGATTCTGACAGTTCAAAATAAATCTTGGAATGTGTTTAACAGTGCTGTTAGATTTTCTTTCTTCCTTTTATCTGTCAGGTTCATCAGGCCATGCTATGTGAGACGTCTTTCACATCTGTAAACACCTCACTGCACAGACTCTTGCTGCATAAAACCCTGCCAGTTTTCCACTGAGACTTACTCCAGTTAAGTACACTTAATAGGTCATGAAAGCAGTCAGTTCGCTGCTCTTACAATACATACTGCCCCAATAAATAATGGAAATCTCTGGAAATACCCTGCCAGTCAGGCAGAATTTGTGGAGAAAGAAAGTTAACTTTTCAGGTTAAACATGAGGAAATCTGCAGATGCTGGAAATTCAAACAACACACAGAAAATGCTGGTGGAACACAGCAGGCCAGGCAGCATCTATAGGGAGAAGCAATGTCGATGTTTCGGGTCAAGACCCTTCATCAGGACCCTTCGTCAGGATGCTGCCTGGCCTGCTGTGTTCCACCGGCATTTTGTGTGCGTAACTTTTCAGGTCAACGGTCTTTCTTCAGAACGGTGTTCGCATTTCCTGCTTAATTTCAGGTTATTTGTGTCCGAAGTATATTGTTTTCCAATATACCTTATTCACACGGAGGTGTTTTTTTTTATTTAAGAAACTTATTTATTTAACAGTTTATAATGTGATTTACATGACACACAAAGGAAGAGGCTGGCCTATGTTGAAATAAGGGTGTGTCAGGTAAACACCACTAGAATCCATCAGCCCAAATAACCTATTTCAATGCTGCAGTTATTTGTAATTTTGTATTTTGTTGGTGACCAACATTTTCAAGTATCTGTTCAAGAAATACTAGAAATTACAGTATATTTAAAATTTTACATGCATAATCATGTAAGGGTTTTAATTCTTACATAAATGAATTAATTGTTCACTTTAATTGTTTGTTATTAAGATTAGTTTTATTAGGATAAAGTGAGTAATGTCAAAGGCTCTTTGCTTGTACCACAAACAGTGAAACAAATTAGGCACTTAGCTTAACACCAGGAGGTGAGAAGTTCCTTCTGTGAGTAGATACATTTCTCACTGCAGCTGAAGCTAAGAAAGAGCAAATCTCACTGCATTCAATCAGTGCAGCCTAGATTTGCCAGTGATGTTCAGACTCCAGCAATTATGTCAAATAAAATATGGAGCAAATGTGTCCTTTCAATATAACAGAACATTGGAATGGTCAAGAGGGTGTCCATCAATGTGGTGGCAGAGGTATTGGGGAATAAAGCAGATAATGGTATATGAAAACTGAGCAAAATTTAGATGTGACAAGTGCACTGTTAGGAGTTTGGATTTTTCCACTTTTGTCCATTGCTAAGCAGGTTAAAGGAGTAGGAAGTATTATGGTCAGCAATAAAATATAGTAATACATATATGCTAAACCATCCATTAGTTTTTATACTGGCCCAAAAGAAAAATAATGGAAATGAGAATGATTTTAAATCATTCCGGATAAAAGACAACAGTAGTGTTCCCTCTATAATATGTACCTAAACACCCTTCTGAGAAAGCTGAGCTCTTTTGAGAGCAGGGTCATTTGAATATTAAGCCAACAAGTTGAAATCCTTGATCATTTTCATGGGCTGATCTTCACTCTGAACATGTCTCCACTTCCTTTCATCTTTAATCTTTTGTTTTGTAGGAGTTTCTGTTAGCTTAGAATTGGATCTGAGCCAGAATTTACCCTTGGATCATTTGAACTGGTACAGGGATACGTTGGTGGGGTAACAGAGAGCCCAACAGTGTTCTCTAAGTTTAGTCATTTTTGGAATGGCTTAAAAGAGTATTACTGTTTCTCCTTGGCCTAGAAATATCTTAAAAAAAACCTGTGTTCTCTTGCATTAAGTTTGCTTAATACAAAATATCTGACTGGTGAACAGAAATTGATTTTAATGGATAGAGTATGCCTGGTATCTCCTTGGGTGTTCCCCACGAGGCATAGCATATACCCTGTTGACTACATAAAACCGACTAGATTTTTCATTTTGCTGTAAGCCCCAGAGGTGGTTGTTTGTCACCTTCACACTAACCTCGATCTTTCACAGACCAACAGCTAATCTGGTGAATTCAATAAACCACCCTACTAGCTTCTACTTGGAAAGACAAACTATTAAATGCTGAGTCAAGGTACTTGGATGCAGCAGTTCACTTGCGGTCACAGGAGATCAAGAATATGTCAAACAGGTAAGAATTAAAAATTAATTTATGTTAAGATTAATTGATCCAATGGTTAATGTTGTAGTCAGACAATGCAAAAATTGACAATTACATATTATACAAATTGAAGCAATTTTCTGAATGTAAAGCATTAACTCCTTTTCAGGTAATAGTGCATTTATTGAGTCTACTTTCTCAGAGATTGTTGGGGATAGAATTCAGGTTAAGAGAATTGACTTTCAAATGGAGAATTTGAAAGTCAATTCTCAAAATGAGTTAAGTTAATTAATTAAATGGACATTGAAGCTAAATGAACTACTTTTTTGTCTCTTCTTGCATATGTATTTTGTTTTAGGTAGACAGTCAGTGGTTGCTTGGTATCACTATTTTCCCGACTGTGAATTTATATGCTACTGGTAAGCAGTCATTGCTTTGCCTTACATTTATTCATCACACATACATACTGATGCAGCCATTCAGTGTGTTAGATTATCCACAGCGGCAATCTTGGCAAACTCATCAATGACTTTCTCTGCTGCTTCCTGATCAGCAGATGCTTTATCACTACAGATCTTTAAAAAATTATTGGTGTACCTTTTCTTCAATTTCTGAAATCAGCCTGCTGAATATTCATAATTAGCTTTAATTTTCAGATCGTAATGATAGATTTTTGCTTGTTTCATGATCAGCATACCGTTAAGTGGCATATGTTTGCTCCGACGCTGACGAATCCACTCTTTCAATGCATGTTGAGATCTTCATTCTTCACTTCAGGCAGTGTTTTTCTATTTTTCATTAACTTCTGTTCATTACATATGTGAGGTAACTTCTCAGAACTGTCTGTGATGTGCAGAGACTTTCGGGAACTTTCCCAGTGTATCTTTTTGCAATTTATCATCTTTAAAATTAAATATTGCACTGTACTGCTGCCGCTAAACAACACATTTCATGACATACTGTATACCAGTGATATTAAATTTCATTCTGATTCTGATTCTGAGAAATTAAACTATTTAAGATTTCCTCTACTTGTGTCTTTACTTCCACAAATAAAACATGTTTAGTTATTTTTGATTGATTATAATAAAGTAAGTTTTATATGAAAAGGTCGTGATTTAGATTGCCATTATGGAATTCCCCTCAAAAGAGATGTGAACCACTGCCAAGGATATTGTCACATTATTGCCTTAGTTTATAAAATCTGAGGTTTAATGATCCAATACTTATCCCTGGGAATGTTCAGGGCAATGGATATTGCCCTTTGCTAAGGTGGAAATGAATATTTTGTGATGTTCTCATCTTTTGAAACATCTATATTCTAACACAATTGTGATGTTGTGATCTCTGTTTGCTATCTATAGATGGAGTGGTTTGATTTTTGAATTATGGTCTATAGCTTCAAATCATTGTTTCTGTTGCCTGCAGGAAAGAGGGTGACAGTAATGACAAGAGCACAAGCTCTCAACCAGAGGAGAAAAGATTAATCTCCAGTGCAGCAATCATTCCCTAGGTAATTCTTCCAGTAACATTTTTCCCTCATCCCAGAGTAATTGTGATAAATGAGCTGCGATACTATCTGGACACATATTTCAACATTTGTCTTCTTGGCAGCATTCACCACCTATGTATTTACATGAACTTAACCCTTTCCCACCACAATAAACGTAGCTCTTCGAGAGAACATATAGACTGATTCAGTCACTGATCTGAACGAGGTTTGGGAAATTTGAAACTGCAGACAATAAATGTGATGCTTATATAGCAGAACAGGGAAAAGTCCCTTCTTCTTCAAAGGGAATTCTTCTTAGGCAATGCTGCAGTGAAATAAGGAAGGTTGACCCAGATGCTGTAGCTGGCTGCAATGTTCATTTCAATTAGTATTGATGAGGGCAGCTGACAAAAGCCAGACACTTTAAATCCTCTCAATCTATCACATAATTCATACATTATTTGCTCATTCTGTCAGATTGATCCATATAGTTTAAAACTTTTTAACTTAATAAAAGTAGGTCTTAATGCTCCCTGCTCCTTTCTCAATAAAAGTAGGCCTTAAGGTCTCTGCTTCTTTCTCAATAAAAGAAGATCTTAAAGCTCTCGGTTTCTTTCTCAATAAAAGAAGGCCTTAAAGCTCTCCATTACTTTTTCAATAAAAGAAGGCCTTAAAGCTCTTTGCTTCTTTCTCAATAAAAGAACCAACCAGTTACCCTCCACCACCACCCTCCTCCATCTGGAAATCTGGTCCTTGCCCTCAACAATTTTCCTATTGTCAGCTCCCACTTTCTCCAGACTTGAGGGGTAGTCATGGGCACCTGCATGGGACCCAGCTATGCCTGCCTTTTCATTGGCTAAGAACAGTCCAGTTTCCAAGCCTTCCCTGGTAATGCTCCACAACTCTTCCTCCACTACAATGATGACTGCACTAGTGCTGTTTCATGCACCCATGCTGAGCTCATGAATTTCATTAACTTTGGTTCTATCTTCCACCCTGCTCTTAAATTATCTTGGTCTATTTACAACAACTGTCTGTCCTTTCTCAATCTTTTTGTCTCCGTCTCTGGAGACAGACTGTCTGCCAACATTTGTTATAAATCTATTGATGCCCATGTTTATCTTGACTCTACCGCTTCCCACCCTGTCTCCTGTAAAAATGCTATTCCCATTTCTCAGTTCCTTCATCTCTGCGGCATCTGTTTCCAGGATGTGGATACCCTTTCCAGGACATCACCTTCTTCAAAGAGCAGTGTTTCCCTTCCTCCACCATCAATGCTGCCCTCACCTGCCCTCCATTTCCTCTTGTCTTTACCTGCCACTCCATGAGCCTACACATCCAATACATCATCCCCCGCATTTCCTCCTTCTCCAAAGGGATCCATTTTATCACCAAGCACATCTTTACCTCCCCCCACCTATCTCAGCTTTCCACAGGGATTGCTCCCTCCATGATCCCTTGTACATTTGTCCCTGCTGACACTTATCCCTGCAAATGTCCAAAGTGCGACACCTGCCCATTAACCTCCTGCCTCATCTCCATTTAGGGCCCAAAACAGTCCTTCTAGGCGATGCAACATTTCACCTTTGGATCTGTTGGAATTGTCTATTGTATCCAGTACTTGTGATGTGCCCTCCTCTACATTGGTGAGACCTGTTGTAAATCAGGGGACTACTTCATGGAGCATGCCCTCTCCATTCAACAAAATTGGAACTTCCTGGTGGCTGTGCATTTTAAAACCATTTCCCAGTCCCATTCCCACATGTTGGTTCATGGCCTCCTCTTCTGCCATGATGAGTCCACTCTCAGGGTGGAAGAGCAACATCTGGGTAGCCTCCAATCTGGTGACATGAATATCAATTTTTCTTTCCAGAACAAAAATTTCCTTGCCCTCCCCACTTCTTCTATTCCCCACTCTAGCCTCTTACCTCTTCTCCTCACTTGCCCATCACCTTCCCCTTGTTCCCCTCTCTCTTCCCCTTCACCTATGGTATATCTCCTCTCCTATCAGATTCCTTCCTCTCCAGCCCTTTACCTTTCCTACTCATCTGGCTTCACCTGTCACCTTCTATCTATCCTTCTTCCCCTCCTGCTACATTTTTATTCTGACATCATCCCTTTTCCTTTCCAGTCCTGAAAAAGGATCTTGGCCCAAAACTTCAACCATTTATTCATTTCCATGGATGCCACCTGACCTGCTGTTCCTCCAGCATTTTGTGTGTGTTGCTTATAACATTTTTATTGGACACTTTACATTTTAAATTTGTTGCACTTTCAATGTTTGTAGCATCATTTTCAGTGACTTACATAACTCCTGTTTGCTAATTAATTCAGCAAAAGACAAAAGAAAAGACAATCAACCAAGTGAATGAATTTTGATTTACAAAGCTGTCAGGTAGAACCCAACAACTAGCAGAAGACACAAGAGATTCTGCAGATGCTGGAATTCCAGAGCAATGCACACACAATGCTGGAGCAACTCAGCAGTTCAGTCAGGTAGCATCCACGGAGAGGAATTTGCAATTGACATTTTGGGATGAGACCCTTCATCAGGACTGGAAAGAAAGGGAGACACACCAGAATAAAATAAGTGGGGGAGGAGAAGGAACATACAAAGTGGTAGCTGAAGCCAGGTGCGAGGGATAAAGTCAATCATAAACACAAGAGATGCACAGAAACTGGAAATCCAGAGCAACACACACAAATCCTGGAGGGACACAGAAGGTCAAGCAGCATTGATGGAAGGGAATGTTTCAAGCTGAGGTCCTTCTTCAGCACATGAAGAGAAGTGGGAGGATGACAGAATAAAAAGATGGGAGCAGAATGGAAGGAGTACAACCTAGGTGATAGTTGGCAGATGATAAGAGAAAGGGAAGAAGGAGGGGAACAAAAGCAGGGTGATAGGCAGGTGAGGGGAAGAGGTAAGAAGCCAGGGTGGAGAACAGAAAAGGGAAGCAGAAAGAAAAAAAATATTGAATGAGAAATTGATGTTCATGCTATTAGGTTGGAGGCTACCTTGATGAAATATGTTGTGTTGCTCTTCCACTCTGACAGTGGTGTCATTGTGACAGAAGAGGATGCCCTGGGTGAAATGTCAGAACAGGAATGGGGTAAGATTTAATTAGGTTTGCTTCTGGGAAATTTCAGTTCTGATGGATGGAGTGGCGATACTTGACTAAGCAGTCCCTAATTACATAAGGTCTTACTAATGTACAGGAGGCCACACTGGGAGCACCCAAACTTTCAGAATATATGGTCATCCAATCATTCCAGTGACTAACTGAGGATCTGAAGATCTTCAATGTAGGAAAATCAAATGTAAAAAAACAAATAAGTGTTTAAAATGCTAGTGGGAAATCACAGTATCTGGGGTGACTTTCTAACAAAAGGTGTATTTTTCAATTTGCTTTACATCTCTGAACGTGAAATAAAGACCTTACTGTCTTTTGGTCTATGCCCAGCTTGTGTCTAGTGTTTTATTGCTGTTGACAAATTTGAACCTTTTAGCCCAAAAATGTTTTTTTTTTGCTTTTCCCAAGTCTGGAATTACCAATAAAGACATCAAATGATAGAATTATAAATTCTCCACACACTTCACTTCTGCTTACATGAGAGATCCAACCTGTGTGCTTTGTGAATTTTCTAAGTTCCTGAAGTTTTACAACTTTTCACACACTGGCTATTTTCCATGCTATTTAGCTACTGTCAATGATGATACAAAGTCTATGCCTTCCTATCTCTCTCTTGTTAAATATAATTTTATATAGAAACCAAATCACTCTACCAGATTTTGCTGGAAAACTATCAGCCACTGAATAATACCTGCTCTTATTAATGTGCAAATTGGTCAGCAGCTTTCTCTATTGAATATATAGACTGTGAACATCAAATTGGAAGTTGCTAATCAAATTGGAACACTTGGCTGTTAACTTCCTAATTGCAACATTCATTTAATCTGTCTAATGATCCCATGAAGGTTATTTACTTGTGCAATAGTTACTAGCAGAAATTATTGTATAAAATAGATCTAATGATGGGCAATAATTTATAAATATATCTTTCTGCCCAGAAAAGAAAAATATGAGATTGAACTCAGCTTGAGAATTGTTTCAGACTTTACAAGTATCCCACATATATTTTATGTTTTCTCTGTCTTAACCCAACATTTCTTCCACTCTATATTTTTTTATCCTGTTCCTGCTTTGACATTTAAATCACCTTTCAGCTCAATTCGTCCTTTTATATTTAATTTTTTAAAATATCCT
Organism: Hypanus sabinus; assembly: GCF_030144855.1. Classification (NCBI taxonomy): domain Eukaryota; kingdom Metazoa; phylum Chordata; class Chondrichthyes; order Myliobatiformes; family Dasyatidae; genus Hypanus; species Hypanus sabinus. Next base: position 65,753,268 of record NC_082713.1, on the reverse strand, counting down.
TGTTAAGCGTGTGACACTGCTGTACTTTCTTTTATAAAGGCCAATTTTACTCTTATCTTTGCAATAGTGTTATGAATTTGCATTTCCAGTGAGGCTATGACATAAAAATACCTTAAAATGAGAAGAGTAAAATATAGATGTGCCTGCTACAGCAAGATCTGCACTTGTTCATCTAATTCTGCTTTTATAGTCTTACTTTCATCTCATTCCATCTCCTCCACAGAATAATTAAGGCCAAGAACCAGTAAATTGTGATACCCGAGCCAATTTGTTGAAGCAAAAATACCTAAAATTTTGTTTGCCTTAAGACTTAAATTATGTAAAACAACATGATACATTTCATTTCCATGTGGGCATCATAAGAATCTCTGAATTAACATATGAATAAGCTAATATGTCATAATTACTAAGCAGAATGAGTGGTACAATTTCCTTCATAGTGATTAACAATAAATCAAAATGAGTATTAGTTAATAAAATTAAGTGGAATATCTTCCTAAACCCTCAAGATGGCATGATGTAATTCCTGATATTATGACAAAACAGCTTCCACGAAATTTTAGCTTGAGAAGCCATTCCTCCATCTAATAGATTGAAAAATTGCACATGACAATCCTGTGCTATCGAATTTCTGCTCTATTCTGATTTTGTGACATGTTGTTCTTCATGCTTGTGAATATTATGATAGTGCAGAAGGCCAGGGATGGAATTAAACCATGGAGTTCCCAATGTGAATTATTCAAGGTGGCATGTGAGCCTCAGTTACTGATCTGAACTTTACCAGCAGCAAACCAAGACAGAAAAATTTAACACCTTGCATTTAGCTAGGATTCGTTGTGTCAGTATTATCTTTTACGCCTCCCTCCTTTGAACATGTGAAGCCATCCTTCTGTCTAATTATATTTCTTCATGAAAAATTACATTGAGACACTGTATAGGAGAACTAAGTTGATCCAGTGCTTTCCGGAACAGCAGATAAATTGTCTTTGCAGAAAATTAATTAGAGTAATAGAGCTGTTGCATCATAGTACACTAAAGCACAGAGAGCTCTCTGGCCCATCTAGTCCAGCCAGGCCATTAATCTGCCTAGTCCCAACAACCTGCTCCTGGATCATAGCCCTCCATACCCATCCCATCCAGGTACTTATCCAAATTTCTTCTAAATGTTGAAATTGACCCTGCATCCATCACTTACGCTGGCAGCTCGAACTACACTCTCACCACCCTCGGAGTGAAGAAGTTTCCCTCATGTTCCCCTTAAATATTTCACATTTCTCCATTGATCCATGACCTTTATATCATGGGGGAAATCTTAAATGGATTTTTTACCCTTGTATTTACTTGGAAGATAGGCACAGAGTCTACAGATGTGAGACAATGCAGCAGTGTGATCATGGACCCTATACAAATTAAAGAGGTGGAAATGTTTGTTGTCCAAAGGCAAATTAATCTATCACCTTCCTAACCTCAGTGGAAAAAGCCTGCTTGCATTTACCCAAGGTATGTCCCTCTTAATTCTGTATATCAAACTTTCCTTCAATCTTCTACATTATAGACAATAGACAATAGGTGCAGAAGTAGACCATTCGGCCCCTCAAGTCTGCACCGCCATTCTAAGATCATGGCTGATCATTCACTATCAATACCCAGTCCCTGCCTTGTCCCCATGTCCCTTGATTCCCCTATCCATCAGATATCTATCTAGCTCCTTCTTGAAAGCATCCAGAGAATTGGCCTCCACCGCCTTCCGAGGCAGTGCATTCCACACCTCCACAACTCTCTGGGAGAAGAAGTTTTTCCTCAACTCTGTTTTAAATAACTGACCCCTTATTCTCAATCCATGCCCTCTGGTACTGGACTCTCCCAACATCTGGAACATATTTCCTGCTTCAATCCTATCAAATCCTTTAATTATCTTAAATGTTTCAATCGGATCCCCTCTCAATCTCCTCAATTCCAGTGTGTACAAGCCCAATCTCTCCAATCTCTCTGCGTAAGACAGCCCTGCCATCCCAGGAATCAACCTAATGAATCTACGTTGCACTTCCTCAATTGCCAGAATGCCCTTCCTTAAACCTGGAGACCAAAACTGTACACAATATTCCAGGTGTGATCTCACCATGGCCCTGTACAAATGCAAAAGGACATCCTTGCTCTTGTACTCAATTCCCCTTGTAATAAAGGCCAACATTCCATTTGCCCTCTTCACTGCCTGTTGCACTTGCTCATTCACCTTCATTGACTGATGAACTAGGACTCCTAGGTCTCTTTGCATTTCTCCCTTACCTAACTCTACACCATTCAGACAATACTCTGCCCTCTTGTTCCTGCTTCCAAAGTGGATAACTTCACATTTATTCACATTGAATGACATCTGCCAAGTATCTGCCCACTCACCCAGCCTATCCAAGTCTCCCTGTATTCTCCTAGCGTCCTCTTCGCATGTCACACTGCCACCCAGTTTAGTATCGTCAGCAAACTTGCTGATATAGTTTTCAATGCCCTCATCTAAATCGTTGACATAAATCGTAAAGAGCTGTGGTCCCAATACAGAGCCCTGTGGTACCCCACTAGTCTCCTCCAGCCAGTCTGAGAAACACCCATTCACTGTTACCCTTTGCTTTCTATCTGCCAACCAGTTTTCTATCCATGTTGAAACCCTGCCCCCAATGCCATGAGCTCTGATTTTACTCACCAATCTCCTATGTGGCACCTTATCGAATGCCTTCTGAAAATCTAGGTACACTACATCCACTGGCTTACCCTTGTCTAACATCCTTGTTACACCCTCTAAAAACTCCAACAGATTAGTCAAGCATGATTTGCCCTTGGTAAATCCATGCTGGCTCGGCCTAATCCTATTACTGCCATCAAGATATGCCACTATTTCGTCCTTAATAATGGACTCAAGCATCTTCCCCACGACTGACATTAGGCTAACAGGGCGATAGTTCTCCGTTTTCTCCTTCCCTCCCTTCTTGAAAAGTGGGATAACATTAGCCACTCTCCAATCTTCAGGAACTGATCCTGAATCTAAGGAACATTGGAAAATGATTACCAATGCATCCGCAATTTCCTGAGCCACCTCTTTTAGAACCCTCGGATGCAGACCATCTGGACCTGAGGATTTATTAGCCTTCAGTCCTATCAGTCTACTCATCACAGTTTCTTTCCTAATGTCAATCTGTTTCAATTTCTCTGATATCTTATGACCCTGGCCCATCCATACATCTGGGAGATTGCTTATGTCCTCCCTGGTGAAGACAGATCTAAAGTACGCATTAAATTCTGTTGCCATTTCCCTGTTTCCCATAACAATTTCTCCCAATTCATTCTTCAAGGGGCCAACATTGTTCTTAACTATCTTCTTTCTCTTCACATAGCTAAAAAGCTTTTGCTATCCCCTTTTATATTCCTGGCTAGACTGAGTTCATACCTGATTTTTTTTCTCAGTATTGCTTTTTTAGTTAAGATCTGCTGTTCCTTAAAACTTTCCCAATCATCTGTTTTCCCACTCATCTTAGCCCTGTCATACTTCTTTTTCTTTAATGCTATACAATCTCTGACTTCCTTTGTCAACCATTGTGGCCTCTTCCCCCTTGTTGAATCCTTCCTTCTCATTGGAATGAACTGCTTTTGCATCTTTTGTATTATCCCAAAGAATATCTGCCACTGCTGATCCACTGTCTTTCCTGCCAGGTCATCCGCCCATTTAACCTTGGCTAGCTCTTCCCTCATGGCTCCGTAGTCTCCTTTATTTAATTGCAACACTGACACCTCTGATCTGCCCTTATCCTTCTCAAATTGTAGATCAAAACTTATCATGTTATGATCACTACTTCCTAATAGCTCCTTTACTTCAAGATCACTTATCAATTCCTGTTCATTACACATCACCAAGTCCAAAATAGCCTTGTTCCTGGTTGACTCAAGCACAAGCTGTTCCAAAAATACATCTCTTAGACACTCCACAAACTCTCTATCCTGGGGTCCAGCACCTACCTGATTCTCCCAGTTCATCTGCATGTTGAAATCTCCCATAACGACTGCATTACCTTTAGCACATGCCAATGTTAACTCCCTAATCAACTTGTACCCGATATCTACGCTACTGTTTGGGGGCCTGTACACAACACCCATTAGGGTCTTTTTACCCTTACTGTTCCTCAGCTCAATCCACACAGACTCTACTTCCCCTGTTCCTAAGTCACCCCTTGCTAAGGATTGAATCTCATTCCTCACCAACAGGGCCACCCCACCCCCTCTTCCCATATTTCTGTCTCTACGATAGCAAGTATACACTGGTACACTCAATTCCCAGGCTTGATCCCCTTGCAGCCATGTCTCCGTTAACCCAACAATATTGTAGTTCCCCATTTTCATCTGAGCTTCAAGCTCATCTGCCTTATTTCTCACACTACGCGCATTCAAGTATACAATTCTTAGCCCATTCCTCCTCTCTTTGCTTAAAACACTGTCTATTGTACCTAACCCAGCTCCTTGAACTTCCATCGGGCTAATTGCGCCCTGAATTTTGATGACCTTCTCAAGATCACCCAAACCTTCTACACATTCAACCCCATGTTCCTTCTGACCAACCCTCTGTACATGTAACTTTTCCAACACATGTTCTGTCTCACCTTTCTCCTTTACACAATTAATATTTGGGAAATGTGTATTCCCCACCTGTCCCTTATCCTTCATCATATCATCTTCTCTCGTATTCTGGATCCCTGCCCCCCTGCACATCTAGTTTAAACCCCCCCGAGCAGCACTGGCAAACATTCCTGCAAGAATGATAGTACCCCTCCAGTTCAGATGTAGACCGTCCCTTCGAAACAGATCCCAACGTCCCTGGAACAAAGACCAATTATCCAAAAACCTGAACCCTTCCTTCCTGCACCATGCTCTCAGCCTCGTATTAATGTGCATAATCATTCTATTCTAGGGAACATTCTAGGGAATAAAGTCATAACCTATTCAATCTTTCTTGATATCTCAGGCCCTTAAGTTCCAGCAACATCATTGTAAATTTTCTGCACTTTTTCAGTCTTACTTACAGCATTCTTGTAGTTAGGTGACCAGAATTGGTCAATACTCCAAATTAGGTCTCATTAAAGTTTTATACAATTTTAAAATAACATGCCAACTCCTCTACTCAGTACTTTGATTTATAAAGTCCAATGTACTGAAAGCTTTCTTTATGACCCTATCTACCTGTGATGCCATTTTCAAGGACTTATAGATCTGCATTCCCAGATCCCTCTGTTCCACTGCATTTCTCATTGCCCCACCATGTAAGACCTATCCTGGTTGGTCAATCTGTCCAGCACTTCACATTTGTGTGCATTAAATTCCATCTGCAATTTATCGGCCCCTTTTTTCCCAGCTGGACAGATCTTGTTGCAAGTTTTGGTAGTCTTCCTTGCTGTCCATTACACCCCTAATCTTGGTGTCATCTGCAAATTTGCTGATCCAATTTATAACATTATAATCCAGGTTCTTGATATGGATGAGAATCAGCAATGGACCCAGAAAAAAACCTGCAACGTACCATTAGTCAAAGGCCTCCAGTCAGAGAGGTAACCATCTCCTACCATTCTTTAGTTTCTCTCCCAAAGCCAATGTCAAATCCGATTTACCATCCCATCTTGGATGCCAAGCAACCAAACTTTCTTGCCCAAGCTCACATGGAGAACATTAACAAAGGCCTTGCTAAAGACCATTTAGACAACGTCCACTCCCTCGCTTCCATCAAGTTTCCTGGTAACTCCCTTGAAAAACTCTATACAATTGGTTAGATACAACTTAACACACAGAAAGCCATGTTGACTATCTCTAATCAGTCCCTATCTATCCAAATATCTATATATCCTGTCCCTTTGAATCCCTTCCAATAACTTTTCCACTCCTGATGACAAGGTCACTGGCCTATAATTTCTTGCCTAATTCTTAGAGTCTTTCTTAAACAATGGAACAACGTTAGCTGTCCTGCAATTCTTTGTCTCCTCACCCGTGGATAAGGATGTTTTAAATATCTCTGCTAGGGCCCCTGCGGTTTCTGCACTAGCCCCCCAGAGGGTCCAAGGAAACTTCTCAACAGGCCCTGGGGAGTTATCATTTGGCTTGAGACAGCAAATACCTTCACCTCTTTCATTTGTATACGGTACATGACCACATTGCTGCATTGTCCCACATCTATAGACACTGTGCTTGCCTTCCAAATAAATACAGGTGCAAAAAATCCAGTTAAGATCTCCCCCCCATCTCTTTTGTCTCCAGGCAGAGGTGCCACACTGATCTTCCAGATGACAAATTTTGTCCCTTGCTGTCCTTTTGTTCTTAATATATCAATAGAAGCTCTAGTTTTCTTCTTTGCCTTGTCTTCTAGTAGCAACCTCATGTCTCCTGCTGTTGATCCTTTTTGTGCTACAATGGACAGCATTTTTTGCTGTTTCCTTAGTATTTGTCTGTTTTATTTTACAAGGCTGAGTTACTAGCTCAACGTTCAACCCAGTGTGGATAAAAAAGCATGCAAGGGGCCGGCAGGACTTAAACCAAGGACCATTTGCCTTGAAGTCCGGTGCTGATGCCACTATATCACTAGTCAGCACATGTCTACTTCACTATGCCATCCTTATGTTATCAACTAGAGAAGCTGCATTTTCAGATATTCATTTGAAATATTATTTCTAATTAGCATTTTCAGCTAAATGAGCTATTGCTTACTTTTATTATGAATTTCATTATAATTACAAGTTGTTGCCATCAATAATTAAAATGCTTTTGATAACACTTTGTAAAAGATATGTCAGCAGTGGATCAAAATATTTCTTCAACATTAGTTAAATAACCCTGCAGTTTTGTAAGAAATCCACAGTAAACATTTAAACATGAATTAAAAGCAATAAATGTTTTTTTACAGATTTGCACAAATTATTGAAGTAGATTTAAAGGCTGAGGAATTCTGTTTTCGAAGGTTCATTGGGTGTTTATGAGGCACTTACATTTCTAAAACACTGAATATATCTTTGGATATGTTGTGGCAGTGTGCTAGAAATTTTATACTAATTAACTAATGTTTTCATAGTAGTTCATACATTATCTTTCAAATCAATATGACTATGGAGGCTTGTGAAGTGTACAATTTCTTTATACTGTTACAAACCCCGTAACTGGGTCACTTACCAGCAAAGATAGAGACGTCCGTTGGAGTCTGGTGATACTATTTTTAACAGTATTTATTAGTAAAAATACACAAAAATAGTATCAATGCAAATATACAGATAATCTACGTTGTCAATACTGGACCTAAAAGTGCGGGTATAATAATAATCAATAAGAAATAAGCTCTATCGTTGTCTAGGGGATAATGAATTGTCCGATGGAAATATAAAGTTCGCTGCAGTTCACACAGGCTGCCGTCATTTGTCACGGTGCTGCAATTGTTGGAGAGAGAGAGAAAGAGATAGGAGAATGGAAACTGTTACCGCTACGGGTTTTTCCAACCTTCCATTATGATTTCGATCCGTCAGTGTCTCCTTGGTGTGGCCGTTCAAGTGTGACCTCTCCTTTAACTAAACCATTCTTCCGTGATGAGCCCGCCACCCAGGCAAGGGAGGACGCACATGAGCTCTCACCAGCTTTCGCTATAAGACGCTGTCACTGTATTTCTAGTGTTTCTCCTGGTGTGTCTAAGGGGTGTTCCCCAGACCCGTCTTTTATCCTCACTCACGGGGTCTCAGATGTCAATCAGGTTGGATGATGCAATCCCTCAACCAGACCACTCTGGTCATCCCCTGAGGGGTTTCAATGAATAGTACAGTACTCAATACACAATTCCGTCTCCAAGAGACAATAGCAGTAGTCAGTGGTTCCGTTCTGCTTATGTCAGGAGACATTCCAAACCTTGTGTATTCTGCATTTCTCTCTCTTATTATTGACATGATGTGTATCTCTCTCATTTCCTGGGTCTCAGACCCGAAATAATAGCGATCTTGCGATTCTCAAAAAGGAGGGGGCGACTTTGTACCCTTCAGCCCCTCAAAGTTGCTCCACATTCATAACAGTACATTGTACATATATGGATTACCTGCAGTGAATTTTGAGCCCACTTCTTAATTTTTGATTAATTATCATGAGGTTATGTTAAGGTTATTATAGCTGGGTGAAGGTAAAAGGAACAAGCTGCTACTACCTATTAAGTACTCTAAATGGCATGTGCCTGAAATAGCCTCTGACAACTAAGTCCAGCTCCTGGCCTTTATGTGTGGCTTAGCTACTAAGTTCTGTGAAACTATTTCCACTGACAAGAAATTGGGCAAAGGTGAGTTACGGGCACCTTAAAACCAGTCCTTTCAGGCAGATGGGGCTTGTCAGCCACGGTTGGCAGATCATCTAGGAGAAGGAAAGCTCTGATTTCAAACTCTGCTGCCTTGCAGCTATACCCACACAAGGCTTTGTGAGTAAACCCTGAGAGAAAAATCTTGAGCTAGAGTCAAGAAGTCCAGAGTCCTGCATTGAATTCTCTGCTGACTAGCAACTCCTGCAACATTTCTGGTACCAAACTATGTTGGTCTATGCTGTACCTTGGTGTTCATCAAATGCATGGAGAGAAGGAGCTTGCTACATGGGCAACAGTTTGCTCTCCATACTGCCCTGGCTTGTGTATCTAGACAGCTACTACCACTATTGTTCTAGGATAAGATTGATGGAAATAACAGGATCTATTAATTGGTGATCAGATCAATGTGCATAGCTCAAATGATTATTAATGTTCTGCTCTCCTTGTTTGGTCAATTATGTGATCGAACAATTTCTGATGTTTTGATTGAGAGTTTTCAAATGAGGTCTCTGTGGGGGTGTGTGACACTTGTGATATGACTTCGAGAAACATAAAAGCATAGAACGTAAAACAGTATAGCACTGAGCAGGCCATTCGGCCCACAATGTTGTTCTAATTGTGATGCCCATTTATACTAAATGTAATTTCTTGTGTATCATCCATATTCCTCAATTCCCTTTAGATATGTCTATCTAAATATCCTATAAACTCAATGCAACTGCCTGCTTCAACTGCTACATTTGGCAAGCTGTTCCAGTTTCTGCATTTATTTAAAAAATGCCACTCATATCAGCTTTATTTTAAAAATGGATTCTCAGGAAGATATATTATCTGTCAGCGTGTCGGGAAGTGGCCTGGTCGAAGGAAGTGCATGGTATGAAAAGTGCTAGTCTTTGGCTCGAGAGTCTTCGGCGAGGAGACTGCACCAGGCACAATTACAGACATGACCGCTAAGCTGATTCAGTGTGCCACGTGCATGATGTGGGAGGTCAGGGACACTGATGGTGCCCCCGGCTGCTACAGCTGTGGGAAATGTGTCCAAATTCACCTTCTGAAGGAGCATGTTGTAGCACTGAAGAAAGAACTGGATGACCTCAGGTTTATCCGCGAAAACGAGGGTGTTCTGGACAGGACCTACAGTGAGGTCGTTACACCGAGGATACCGGAAGAGAGAAAGGGGGCGACGATGAGGAAAGAAAGGATGCTTGAAGTACAGGAGACCCCAGGGGATGTACCTCTCGTAAACAGGTTCACCTTCTTGGAAGCTGTCAGGACAGAAGATACTGCCAGTCTGAGAAGCAGACAGGTCTGCGAGCCGAAAATTGGTGCAGAAACAGAGCCGAGCAGTCAGACATCAGGAAGAGCCATGGTAGTAGGGGACTCCATAGTAAGAGGTACGGAAAGGGGTTTCTGCGGTAACAGGCGAGATTTAAGGATGGTGTGTTGCCTCCCTGGTGCTAGGATCCAGAACATCACGGACCGATTGCAGGGAATCCTCAAGGGTGAAGGTGAACAGCCAGAAGTGATAGTGTATGTCGGCACAAATGACATCGGGAAGAAGAGGAAGGACTTCAAAGAACTCGAAAGAAGGCTGAAAAGCAGGACTCCCAGGGTGGTTATCTCTGGTTTGCTTCCATTTCCTTTTGCTGGAGAGGGCAGGAACAGGGAGATAATGGATCTGAATGTGTGGCTGACGAACTGGTGCAGGAAGCTAGGATTTACATTCTTGGACCACTGGGATCTGTTTTGGGGTAGGGATGAATTGTACAAAAGGGACGGGTTGCACCTTAATAGGTGGGGGACCAGCATTCTGGCAGACAGGTTTGCCACTGCAACACGGATGTGTTTAAACTAAGTAGTGCAGGGGAGGGGATGAACCGGAATTATAAGGATGGAGTTAAAGAGAAAGTGAAAATAAGAAAAGTTACAAAGGACGACAGAATCAATGGAGTAGAAAGCTCAAGAAGAGTTCATACAGTGTGGCCAAGTGAAATAGGAATTGATATTAAAGGAGAGGGGAGTATCGAATTAAAAGTATTATATATGAATGCACGAAGTATAAGGAATAAAGTAGATGAGCTTGCGACTCAGTTGGAAATTTGCAAGTACGATGTTGTGGGAATAACAGAGACATGGCTTCAAGCAGACAGGGCCTGGGAAATGAATATTCAAGGATATAAGTCTTATCGAAAGGACAGACTGACTGGCAGAGGGGGTATGGTGGCTGTGTTGGTGAGGAATGATATTCAGTCCCTTGTGAGGGGGGACATAGAATTTGTGGATGTAGAGTCAGTATGGATAGAACAGAGAAATTCTACGGGTAGAATGACCCTAATGGGAGTTAACTACAGGCCCCCAAACAGCAGTCTGGACGTAGGGTGCAAGTTGAAAGAAGATTTAACATTTGCATGTCGCAAAAGTAAACGATACAGTTGTAATGGGGGATTTCAACATGCAGGTAGACTGGGAGAATCAGAATGGTACTGGACCCCAAGAAAGGGAGTTTGCGGATTGCCTCCGAGATGGATTCTTAGAACAGCCTGTACTGGAGCCTACCAGGGACAGGGCAATTCTAGATAGTGTTGTGCAATGAACCGGATTTGATCAGGGACCTCGAGGTAAGGGAACCATTAGGAGATAGTGACCATAATATGATAAGTTTTAACCTACAATTTGAGAAGGAGAAGGGAAAATTGGATGTGTCAGTATTACAGTTGAACAAAGGGAACAATGGAGCTATGAGGGAGGAGCTGGCCGAAGTTCAATGGAACAATACCCTAGCAGGGAAGACAGTGGAACAACAATGGCAGGTATTACTGGGAACAATGCAGAAGGTGCAGGATCGGTTCATTCCAAAGAGGAAGAAAGATCCTAAGGGGAGTAAGGGGCGGCCGTGGCTGATGAGGGAACTAAAGGGCAATATAAAAATAAAAGAGAAGAAGTATAACATAGCAAAGATAAACGGGAAACCCGAGGACTGGGAAGCTTTTAAAGAAGATAACAAAAAAGGCAATACGCCAAGAAAAAATGAGGTACGAAAGTAAGCTAGCCAAAAATATAAAGGAGGATAGTAAAAGCTTCTTTAGGCATGTGATTAGCAAAAAACATAGTTAAGACCAAAATTGAGCCGTCAAAGACAGAAATGGTTGAATTTATTATGGGGAACAAGGAAATGGCAGATGGATCTGTCTTCACTAGGGAAGACACAAACAATCTCCCAGATGTAACAGTGGCCAAAGGAACTAGGGTAAAGGATGAACTGAAGGAAATTTATATTAGGCAAGAAACAGTGTTGGATAGACTGTTGAGTCTGAAGGCTGATAAGTCCCCGGGACCTGATGGTCTGCATTCCAGGGTACTTAAAGAGGTGGCTCTAGAAATCGTGGACACATTGGTAATCATTTTCCAATGTTCTATAGATTCAGGAACAGTTCCTGCTGATTGGAGGGTGGCTAATGTTGTCCCATTTTTCAAGAAAGGAGGGAGAGAGAAAACAGGGAATTATAGACCGGTTAGCCTGACGTCATTGGTGGGAAAGATGCTGGAGTCAATTATAAAAGAGGAGATTATGACACATTTGGATAGAAGGATCAGTCTGAGTCAGCTTGGATTTATGAAGAGAAAATCATGCTTAACTAATCTAGAGTTTTTTGAGGATGTAACTATGAAAATGGACAAGGGAGAGCCAGTGGATGTAGTGTACCTGGACTTCCAGAAAGCTTTTGATAAAGTCCCACATAGGAGATTAGTGGGCAAAATTAGGGTACATGGTATTGGGGGCAGAGTACTGACATGGATTGAAAATTGGCTGGCTGACAGGAAACAAAGAGTAGTGATTAACGGGTCCCTTTAGGAATGGCAGGCTGTGACCAGTGGGGTACCGCAAGGTTCAGTGCTGGGACCGCGGCTGTTTACAATATACATTAATGATTTAGATGAAGGGATTAAAAATAACATTGGCAAATTTGCCGATGACACAAAGCTGGGTGGCAGTGTGAAATGTCAGGAGGATGTTATGAGAATTTAGGGTGACTTGGACAGGTTGGGTGAGTGGGTAAATGTATGGCATATGCAGGGTAATGTGGATAAATGTGAAGTTATCCACTTTGGTGGCAAGAACAGGAAGACAGGTTACTATCTAAATGGAGTCAAGTTAGGAAAAGGGGAAGTACAACGAGATCTAGGTGTTCTTCTAACTTAGTCAATGAAAGCAAGCATGCAGGTACAGCAGGCAGTTAAGAAAGCTAATGGCAAGCTGGCTTTTATAACAAGAGGAATTGAGTATAGGAGTAAAGAGGTCCTTCTGCAGCTGTACAGGGCCCTGGTGAGACCCCACCTGGAGTATTGTGTGCAGTTTTGGTCTCCAAATTTGAGGAAGGACATTCTTGCTATTGAGGGAGTACAGCGTAGGTTCACAAGGTTAATTCCTGGAATGGCGGGACTGTCATATGTTGAAAGATTGGAGCGACTGGGCTTGTATACACTGGAATTTGGAAGGATGAGAGGGGATCTGATTGAAACATATAAGATTATTAAGGGATTGGACACACTGGAGGCAGGAAGCATGTTCCAGCTGATGGGTGAGTCCAGAACTAGAGGCCACAGTTTAAGAATAAGGGGTAGGCCATTTAGAACAGAGATGCGGAAAAACTTTTTCACCTAGAGAGTGGTGAATATGTGGAATGCTCTGCCCCAGAAGGCAGTGGAGGCCAAGTCTCTGGATGCATTCAAAAGAGAGTTAGATAGAGCTCTTATAGATAGCGAGGTCAAGTGATATGGGGAGAGGGCAGGAATGGGGTGCTGATTGTGTATGATCAGCCATGATCACAGTGAATGGCAGTGCTGGCTAGAAGGGCCGAATGGCTTACTCCTGCACCTACTGTCTATTGTCTATTATACTTAGCTTTAGAAGACTCTGGTTAAGTCGCATCTGGAATATTACATACAATTCTGGTCACCCCATTATAGGAAAGATTTTGAGGCTTTGGATGGGTGCAGAAGGGGTTTATCAAAATGCTGCCCAGATTAGAAGGCATGCACTATAATCAGAGGGTGGATGTCTTATCTCTGCAGTGGTGAAGGCTGAAAGGAGATCTCACAGAAGTATATAAGATTTTGAGAGGCATACATGGGGTAGATGGACAGGATCTTTTTCCCAGGGTTGAAATGTCTAATATCAGAGGGCATGCACTTAAGGTGAGAGGGGTTAAGTTCAAAAGAGGTGTGAGGGACAAGTTTTTTCACATGGACACTGGTGGGTGCATGGAATGCACTGTCCAGGGTCATGGTAGAGCCAGATACATCTGGGATTTTTGAGAGACATTTAGCTAGGCACATGAATATGAAGGAAATTCAAAGAAGTGGACATAGCGTAGCCATAAGGAATGCTCTATGTTCTTTGTTGTTGACATTTCTTTCCTGGGGAAGAGATTCTGAGAGTCAAATCTGTCTATGCCTTTTATAATTTGAAAGCCTCTATCTGTTCTCCCCTCAGTCTCCAACACTCTAGTGAGAACACCAAGTTTGTTCAATCTATCCTTTTAGCTTACATGCTATGATTGTGACAGCATCCTGGTAAACGTCTTCTGCATTCTCTGCACAGTATCCATGTCCTTTCTTGGTCTAGAGTACAGATCCCCGGGACTAATTCAGGAAGAGAGTAAACTGAAAGTGTATTAGCCTCAGCCGGTATCCAGTGTTTATCTCCACAGTCTGAACCTATTCTGATATAGCCCCATAAATTTGGCTGAAGTGGACCTCAAGTTAGCTACAGAAATGAGAGTGAACTATGTCGTGCATAGTAAATTCAATTTAGTTGATGAAAATGCCACACCGTAGAAGTTCTCCATAATAGATCAAATATAAAACTTACTCTTTTGCTGGATCACAGGACATAGTGTAAACATGGTTCTGCCTTTATTCTTGTGGATCAATGTACTAAGATTCTGTGGAGAAGAAACACTGACCATATTCTGACTTCTGCACTGAAGGCACACATAATGAGACACAGTGCCATACAGTTTAATGACACAGTAAAGTGAACAGTATGCTGCCTTGATCAAGTATTCCTGCGGTTGAAGAAATAAATTTTGAAACGTTATCTCTTCACGCATGCAAAAGAGGGATTAGCTCTCTCTCCTCATATAGAGGACTGCCGGACTGATCAGGATGCATAGTTTAATAAGCGATATCTCCGTCTGTGTCCACTGCAGAAGTACATCACTCCTGAATTTGTTAATCTCCATATTTAGTAATGCCTTCTAATTAGGAGAAGTTTGTTGTCTCTCAACCAACTATTCCTTAAATAGCTTCAAGCAATTTTATAATTCCAATTAAATTTTAAAACTCATTCCAGTCAGGGCCAGTAAGAGGTTTCTTCTTTTTCTCATTTATTTCATGCTATTTTTGGGCTTAGAACATCTTGCTACTGTCACAAATCAAGATGAATAACTGCACTTCTACAACTTTGACTATTAAGGAAAAGAAATGACTGTCCAAGAAAATCTAAATCAATACCTTATAAATCAATTTATGATAACTCTGCTATCTCTGTTGGGGTCTTAACCTCCCAAAGGGGCAAAGAAAGACTGATTTGCCATTGAGCACTGTAAGGGTATTCATCCCTATGTCTCATAAGTCAGCTGCAATCCTATCGATTTCGTTCAAAACTAAATCAAGTGGCAGAGTCCATTAAGGTCAACGATTCATCTTTCTCTTCACATTACTGCTAGCTAAATAGGCCAACGGAAAACAGGAAGGAAATCAAGAACAGATAATATGGGAATAAAACAGTAGGAGGTTATCAACAAGATAAATGAACAACTAAAGTAATGGCTTATAGGCTCAGATCTATTGTTCTGAGTCAAGTAGCTACAGAGAGGAATTTGAAGATTTCTCAACAAGCACATATTTGCCGGATTAATGGCATATTGAATAACACCTCAGGTGAAGTTGCATTTTAAGCTTAGTGACACCCAATTACTGAAAGTGACTAGTAATCAACTTGACATCTCAGGTTCTAGTATTCTAGGGACCCAATTTTCTGATCATGGCCAAATGAGTTTTGTAAACAGAATCTTGACTTCTTCAAATTCATCCTATGTATTTCATGATTTGTTGTTTTGGTGCTTTGTGCAATTATTTTGGTGGTTGCTGGATGAATAGTATATAAAGATTCCAGCTGCTATTAAAGAAGTCAGATAGGACTGACAGTCACTTTTCTTTTGTAGCATAATCTGTTGTCGGAGATGCTTACATGCAAATAAGCCTCCAGAGGAAGGTGCAAAAATTCGGAACAGATCAAATCTGCCCAAATGGAAGAGCATCAGGAGATGGACAATCTGTGTAAACTCAGGCCTGAACTTCTTTTGCATTGGTAAACATGAGTAGTTACGAAGTATGGACTCTTCATCTTACAAATATCCTGTTTTGATCTTGCACCTGATTGTCTACCCACTTCATTTTCTCTGTATTGTTACACTTTATTTTGCCTTCTGGTATTGTTTTATCTAATACTATCTCAATGAACTGAGAAATGATTTGATCTTTAAATGCAGTATGCAAAGCAAGTTTTTCACTGTACCCCAGTAAATTTGACAATAAACTAATTTCAATTATAGTATGTCCCAAACTTGAAAAGTTAAATACTTTTCGTTCCACTGATTCTGTCTTACCTGCTGAGTGTGTCCAGCATTTGCAATTTATATTGCAGATGTCTATCACCTACAATTTTTAACTTTGATTTTTATTGCTGGTGAGATGTGCTTGCTTAGTTTAAGAAATCAGAAAAATACCTAGTAGTGTGGGAGTATTTAAAATACTGACATGTATTCTAAAAATGAACACTAAATTAGAATGTAAATCTGAATTGATTTAAGTTGATTAAGGCTGCCTGAAAATTAGAGCTAGGCTTTTCAAGTGTAATGTGAAAATCTTGAACCCTTCACTCCCCAAAAATCTGATGAACTGTGGATCAATTAAAAACTTTAAAGCTTAAATTGATCTTCAATTAGGAACAAAGATGGTTGAATAGAATTCCAATGCATATCACACACAATCTCTCTGAGGAATGGAATAAACCTAAATGGCTGACTAGTCTTCTATTGATATGATAGTGAGTTGAACACACTAAATATATGGATTTTGATTTGATAGAAAGGATCCAGTTATTTGGCTTTGTAGAGTTAAAATCAAACAGTACAATTGGTCCACCATAATTCTGTTGACCACCAAGTCCCCTCTCCAATAAACTTGTTTTTTCCACTTGCAACATCCCCTTTGATCCTTGGGCACCATGTCTGATCCCCGCACACATCTAAAATCAGGGCAACTTACAATGGCCTATCGATGTGCCAACCAGTGTATTTTTGGGGTGTGGGAGGGAGCTAGATCACTTGGAAGAGATCAGCATAATCAAAGGGAAAATGTGCAAACTTCATATAGGCCACACCAAAGGACTGAATACAAGTCTCTGGAGAAGTGAGGCAGTAATGCGAACTGCTGTGCATTTTGCTGAGCAGTATGCAATGACTTCAAGATCACTTTCAAGGGTTGTTTGTCCTTTGGTTATATTCTAAATTTGCTTCAATATCTTTTTCTTGTTCATGATATTGACATTCATGGGGAAGTGACATGCTTATATAACTCCATGAAGTACCAATATACTACTGGATTTAGCAAGTTGCACTGCAGCGTGGATATGCTGGTGTTAATTTGCTTCTGTGTTAGTCTTTCCTTAAGTAATAGTAATGTTTAGGTGATATCATGTCCAACTGGATAAAACGATGTTTGGCTCTGCAGCAATATTGTAAGTTCTGCACTTCTGAAAACCTTGTTTGTACAGGCTGATGACAACTTAATAAACATCCACTGGATTATCCGATTTTTCCACAAAGCCAGAACTGCAGGTATAAAAATAATAGCAGCGTCTGGACTAGGAAGTAGCATAGCTCCACATAAAAAGCTGGAGGAATTCAAAAAGATCAGAGAGCATTTATGGAGGGAAGTGGACAAGCATACATTTCAGGTCGAGAACGTTCAGCCAGATGAAGCAGTCAGATTGGGCTCCAGTACCAATGCTATGACCTTAAAAGGACAAATGCTACCTTTCAATTCCTCTTGAAGTTTACTATGAAACCTGCTGCCTTCGCTTTACCAGTATAATGTGGTTCATTGTATTAATGAATAGGTCTCTATTAGACCATAAGACATAGGAGCAAAATTAGGCCATACAGCCCATTGAGTCTGCTGATTCTAGATCCCATTCAACCCCGTACACCTGCCTTCTCGCCATATCCTTTGAGGCTCCGACCAATTAGGAAACTATCAACTTCCGCTTTGAATATACTCACGGACTTCCCAGTCTGTGGCAGAGCATTCCACAGATTCACCACTCTTTGGCTAAAAGAATTCCTCCTTTCTTCTGTTCTGAAAGGTCACCCTGAATTTTGAGCTGTGCTCTCTAGATCTGGATACACCCACCAGAAGAAGCATACTTTCCACATCCACCTTATCTAGTCCTTTCAAAATTCGGTAGGTTTCAGTGAGATCCCACGCATACCTCTAAATTCCACTGAGTACGGCCCAAAGCTGCCAAGTGCTCCTCATATGTTAACCCCTTCATTCCCAGAATCATCCTGGTGAACGTCATCTGGATTCTTTCCATTGACCTTTCTGAGATAAGGGCCCAAAACTGTTGACAATACCTCAAATTCAGCTTGACGATAAAGCCTCAGCATTATCTCCTTGTTTTTATATTGTATTCCCCTTGAAATAAATGCCAACATTGCATTTGTCTTCTTTACCCTAGACTCAAATTTGTATTTTAAATAAAATAAATTTGCTGAAAGAATAAACTCAAGATTAGAGGGACTGTAACCCCCAGAGAGAGTAATAGAATGATGGCAAGGGTCAGGATATACTTCTTTCCACAGAGACTGAAGGAATTAACACACAGCTGATTAAAGTGAACTTTAATAAAGTTTTTTTTTTGGAAATACTAGACTGAATAAAAAGCAACTATTTTCACAGAAGGTTAAAATGTTTCATAAAGGTGCCACATCATTATTAATTAGACGGGCATCTGGGAATCTTGCACAAGGACTAAGTCTCATTGCAGTTCTAATGTTTGAATTTTCTCCCCATTTAAGTAATAGTCTGCACTATTGTTCCTTTTGCCAAAATGCATTAACATACATCCACCAACACTTTAATCCATCCGCCGCTTTTTTGCCCATCTAATTAATAATGATGTGGCACCTTTATGAAACATTTTAACCTTCTGTGAAAATAGTTGCTTTTTATGTCATCACGTGACGCCCCATGATCTTGTTTTGAATATAAAAAGACACAGGTCCTATATCAGCCACCACCCAGCCAGTGATTTATCCAGTCCTCCATAAAAATTGACAATAATACCCTTGAAAACGAAGACCCACTTTCCCTAACTTGGCAGCATCCTCTTCTCAAAAAGCAAACATCGACTTGAAGATCAACTACCACCTGTATAGTGCAAGGGGAGCTTATGCAAGATTAAAGAAAAGAGAAGAATAGTCTTTGAAGACCATGACCTACAAGTCCAAACAAAACTTTTGGTGTACAGAGCAGTTATCCTTCCTACATTACTCTATGGATCTGAAGTATGGAC
Source organism: Hypanus sabinus (assembly GCF_030144855.1). Taxonomy (NCBI): domain Eukaryota; kingdom Metazoa; phylum Chordata; class Chondrichthyes; order Myliobatiformes; family Dasyatidae; genus Hypanus; species Hypanus sabinus. The sequence continues at coordinate 65,734,279 of NC_082713.1, read as the reverse complement.
CACCTAGAGTACACACCTAAAACCCCTGGAAACAATACCACCAAAGAACCTTATGAAAGATTTTGAGGATCATCTGGAAGGACAGATGCACTAAATCTAGCATACTGGAAGAGGCCAGCATGAACAGCATTTCCGGCTCTCCCGTAAAAATTAGTAAAATAAAGTTTAAGTGAAGAACAGTTGATAAATACTTTCTAAAAACTATTTATAAACAACTCAGGACTATCTTTAGATAAGCCTCCTAAACAGACACAGAAGAGAACTACTACTTTGAAGATAGCATGAGTTGGCAAAGAAAGAGGCCCGACCATTATGACAGAACTTCATACTCAAGTTAGGTCTCTTCCCGGTGAAGTACATGTCACCTCTGACAATGCAGAACAGGAAACTGCACCAGCATCAATGGTCTCTATGAAGAAACAGCAGGAACTGCACATTCGTGAAGGAACGAGTATGTGCAAACAGAACTACAAGTTCCAGTTGTGACTGAAAGTGAAAGTGAACTGGTAGTAGAATCAGACTCTCTGGAAAACACAGATGAGGAAATAGATGAAGGAGAAGAAGAACAGGAAGAAATTGAAGGTGGAAGACTTTCTGGAGACATAAGAAAAGCCCTGATACAAAAGCATTAAAAGTAATAAAAACAGATATTAAAAATATGAAGATTACACTTGATAAGGTGATGGAAAAACAAAAGAAAATGTATAAGAAAGTTAAAAAGTTGGAAGAAAAAATGGGAGACACCACTGAAAGAGTGGACAAGATGGAAGATAATATTCTTGCCTGGTCATCAGAAAGATGGTTGTTGGAAAAAGTAGATGTGCTTGAAAATTTTAGCTGTTGAAATAATATTAAGATTGTTGGTCTTAAAGAAGGTATAGAGGGAGAAGATCCAATAAAATTCTTACAAAAATGGATCCCGGAAATCTTGGAAATGGAAGAGAGAAGTCAGTTAATCGAAATCGATTAAAGCTCATAGAGCTTTAAGACCAAAGCCACAACAAGATCAAAATCCACGATCAATCTTGATAAAATGCTTAACATATCAAGATAAAGAAAAGATCTTGAAGGCAGCTGTTCAAGGTGCCAAAAAGAGAAATGGGCTATTGATGATAGAAGAAAAAAGAGTTCTTTTCTATTCTGATATAAGTTATGACCTTTTGAAGGAAGGAATTTAAGCCAGTGAAAAAAATCTTATGGAAAAAGGGTTATAAATTTATATTGTGCTACCCGGCAACACTGAGAATATTTTTGGATGACGAAGAAAGAAGATTTTTTACTGATCATCGGAAAGCGGAGGAGTTTGTATAAGAACTCCCTAATATTCGCGAGACACAGTAAAGAATTATGGAAGTGAAATTGATTAAAAATGAAGACTGAGATAGGGATCAGATTTGATGTATATTTAAGAGTAGAAGAATATACAAATATACTTTAAGTATATGATAGAAGGGGAGAAAGATAAAAAAAAATGAGGAATATTAATTGGGAGTAGAGATATTAATTTTTTTCTTCACTTATATGTATCTTTTTCTTTGTTACGGGGGAGCTAGAGGAACTTCTGATTGATTGCTGTGGGATTCATGTGTGCAATCATGGCGATTGCCATGACCCGTAAAACAGGAGGGTAATGTTGTGTTTCTATTCATTCACAACATTAGTAGGGGGGTATTTTGTTATCTTTTTCTTTACTATCTATCATTCTTCTATTTTTCTTTTTTTTTTGCCTGGATGATTGGGAGGGGTGGGGAGACACATAGCAACATGGAGAATTTTAAGGAGATTCCCCAAGGTATTATGAAATGACTAATTTACTCAATTTTTAAAGTTTTAATGTTAATGGGCTTAATGGACAGGTGAAAAGAAAAAGAGTTTTAACATATATTAAGAAAATGAAAGTAGATATAGCTTTTTTGTAGGAAACACATTTAACAGAGACAGGAACATCAGAAATTAAAGAGAGATTGGGTTGGAAGTGTTATTGCAGCTTCATTTAATTCAAAGGTGAAGGGAGTTGCAATTTTGGTTTATAAAACCTTACCAATTAAGATACAAAATGTACTAATTGATTCTGCGGGGAGATATGTGATTATACATTGTCAAATCTTTTTGGAATTATGAACTCATGAATATTTATGCACCAAATGAAAATGATGCAAAATTCATACAAGAAGCTTTTTTTGAATTTGGCCGATGCACACGGTAAAATATTAATTGGTGGAGACTTTAACTTTTGTCTAGACCCAGTTCTAGATAGTTTAACTAAGGCTGTTACAAAATCAAAACTAATAAAGCCTACTTTATCATTGATGAAAGACTTAAATTTGACTGATATATGGAGAAGAATTAATCCAAGAGAAAGAGATTATTCATTTTATTCAAGTAGACATAAAACTTATTCAAGAATTGATTCTTTCCTATTATCAATGAATATTCAGGATAGAGTGAAAAGTGTGGAATATAAAGCGAGTATACTGTCAGATCATTCCCCCTTGATAATGACAATGATAATGATGGATAAGAAGAAATTGATTTACAGATGGAGATTTAATTCAATTTTATTAAAACATCAAGATTTTTGTGATTTTATGGAAAAACAGATCCAATTTTTTTGGATACAAACTCACATCCAGTTGAAGATAAATTTATATTATGGGAAGCAATGAAAGCATATTTGAGGGGCCAGATAATAAGTTATACTTCTAAAATTAAGAAGTAATATATGGTAGAAATAGATCTATTAGAAAAAAAGGTTACAAAATTAGAAAAAGAATCTCAAAGATATATGACAGAAGAAAAATGAAGACAACTTGTCAGTAAGAAGTTACAATATAATACGCTCCAATCATACCAAACAGAAAAAGCAATTATGAGAACTAAACAGAGATATTATGAATTAGGTGAAAGATCACACAAGATTCTTGCTTGGCAGTTGAAAACAGAGTGGGCTTCTAAAACAATAAATGCAATTAGAACAAGTGCAAATAAAATTACTTATAAACCTTTAGAAATTAATGAAACCTTTAAAAATTTTTATTCTGAATTATATCAATCGGAATCACAAAATGAGGTTGCTAAAATAGAAATTTATTTATCACAAATAACTCTTCCAAAATTGAATTTGGAAGAACAGAAAGGATTAGGTATGACCTTTACATCAAAAGAGGTTGAAGAAGCTCTAGGATTACTCCAGAGTAATAAATCTCCAGGAGGAGATGGTTTTCCACCTGAATTTTATAAAAAAAATTAAAGATTTATTAATCCCTCCCTTTATGGAGTTAATATAGCAAGCGGAAAGAACACATAAACTTCCACAATCTTTTTTGACAGCGATCTTAATAGTATTGTCAAAAAAAGATTCAGATCCTTTAAAACCAACATCATATAGGCCTATCTGTTTGTTGAATATGGATTATAAAATAATAGCAAAAATTTTATCTAATAGCTTATCTAAATATTTATCAAAATTAATACATATGGATCAAACAGGCTTTATTAAAAATAGACAATCGGCAGATAATGTAGCTCAGTTACTTAGCATGATTCATTTGGCACAAAAGAAGGAGGAAATGAGTGTGGCAGTTGCTTTGGATGTAGAAAAAGCATTTGATAGGTTGGAATGGGACTTTTTATTTAAGGTATTGGAAAAATATGGGTTAGGAAAATCTTTTATAAACTGGATTATAACCTTATATACTAGTCCCAAAGCTAAAGTAGTGAAAACTGGTCAAATTTCAACATCATTCTAGTTAACAAGGTCAACTAGACAAGGCTGTCAATTATCACCTGCCCTATTTGTATTGGTGATAGAACCATTAGCTGAATTAATTAGAACAGATTCAGATATTATGGGCTTCAGAGTTAACCAGGAGGAATATAAGATTAATTTATTTGCTGATGATGTTCTGATTTATCTAACAAATCCATTGCATTTGTTGCATAAACTATCTTTTAGATTGGAAGAATATGGGAAAATATCAGGGTATAAAGTAAACTGGGATAAAAGTGAAATTTTACCCATTACTAAAGGAGATTATAGTCAATGTCAATTAGTAACTCAATTTAGATAGCCAATAAATGGTATAAAATATTTAGGTATAAGAGTCGATAATGATATAAAAAATTTATATAACTTAAATTATTTGCCATTATTGAAAAAAATTCAAGAGGATCTTGATAAATGGATGATGTTACCAATAACATTAATACTGTTAATGCTGTAAAAATGAATATATTTCCTAGATTACAATATTTATTCCAAACAATACCAATACAACTGCCCCAGAAGTTTTTTCAAGAGTTAAATAAATGTGTGAGGAAGTTTCTTTGGAAAGGTAAGATGTCAAGAATATCGTTGGAAAAATTGACATGTAAATTTGACCTAGGAGGGTTACAACTCACAAATTTTAAGAATTATTATAAAACAAATCAACTTAGATTTATTGCATCTTTTTTTTGATAAGGATAAACCGGCATGGATTAGAATAGAGTTAGATGAAATAGGAGAAAATATACCAGAAGGTTTTATATATAAATGGGAATCCAAATGGATAAGGGAAAAGAAAGAATCTCTTATATTAAAACATTTGATTGATTTATGGAATGAGATAAATGTCATTGATGAGCTAAAGATATCTTTATTAGCAAAGAGAACACTAATTCAAAATACTCATTCCCTTTACAATGGATAACCAACTTTTATATAACTGGTTTCAAAAAGGGGTTAGATATATAGGTGACTGTTTTGAAGGAGGTATATTGATGTCATTTGATCAACTAAGGAATAAATATAAAATATCAAACAACACTCTTTTCTGTTACTTTCAATTAAGGGCTTATTTAAGAGATAAACTGGGTCAAACAATGTTAATGCCAAAACCTAATGAAATAGAAATTTTAATTCAAAGAGGAAAAATTAAGAAATTAACTTCTTGTATGTATAATTTGCTTCAAAAACAGACAATTAATCAAGGAATTCATAGGTCAAGACAAAAATGGGAAACTGATTTGAATATTAAAACTGATGAAACAAGTTGGTCAAGACTATGCCTTGACAGTATGACAAATACAATAAATGTCTGACAGATTAGTACAATACAATTTTTACATCAATTATATATTACACCATGAAAAAAATAGATTAAACCCAAATTTATCTGACCAATGTTTTCAATGTAATCAAGAAATTGGTACTTTTTTACACTCTACTTGGTCTTGTTTTAAAATTCAACCTTTTTGGATACATTTAAGACTTTTACTGGAACAAATTATTGGAATACAACTTCCACATAACCCAATATTATTTGTATTAGGCGATATTGAAGGGATAATACCGAAAACTAAATTGAATCAGAAAAACCTAAATCAGAAAAAAAATATAAAAATTGCATTGGCTGTAGCCAAAAAAGCTATTGCAGTTACTTGGAAATCAGATTCATACTTAACTATGGACCATTGGAATAATGAAATATTTAGCTGCATTCCACTTGAAAAAATTACTTACAATTTAAGAAATGAATATGATATATTTTTGAAAATTTGGCACCCTTATTTAAAAAAGATAGGATTAAATATATAGGTCCTTCAAAGATAAAATTATTAGCTATTTGAGGAAAAAATAAATAAAGATAAGTACTAAAGCTATTTTGAACTCCATGGAGCATGTGGGGATCTTCCGATATCCAGGCAATCTTTCTTTCTTCTTTGTTTCTTTCTTTCTTTCTTTCTTTCTCTTTTTTAAAATTATTTCTTTCCTTTTTTTAGATAGAGATGTTAAGGGGGGAAGGGTTAAGGGGAGGGGGAGGGCTGATATTAATTTTCATTACCCTATTATTCTATTCATTTTATGCAATTCTCATAAAAATTTAATAAAATATATTAAACAAAAACAAGATCCAGGGCTCTAGATGCATTGGCAAAGCACTCAGGATACTTTGGCGGTCTTCTTCGCAGTGTGCTGCAATGGTGTTATGACCTGCATACTGAAGCTCCACAATAGGGGAGGTCGGCACTATCATGGAGCTCTTGGCCTTGAACTCGTTGAAGGTGAAAGGTGTGTTGTCCATTCTGTACACGGTTGGGATACTAGGTAGCAGGTCTTGGCCATTGAGATGTAGACTCATAGCAATAAAGATGGTAAATAAAGTGGGCACAATGATGCAGCCCTGCATGACTCCTCTCTTGACAGTGGAGTGTTCTGATTCAACACCACTATTGCTGAGCACAGTGGCTGACATGCCACCATGCAGTAGCTTCAGTATTCATAAGTACATGTCAGGACAGTTATGTCTTGATAGTATACACCACAGAGCTTGGTGGTCTACTGCATCAAATGCCTGTCAAATCTATGAAAGCTGAGTACAAGGGTTGCTTTAGTTCACAGTGTTTTTCCTTTAATTTGTGTGCCGTGAATATCATGTCTGTGATACCTCTAGCTGGGCACAAAATACACTGTGATTCAGGGAGTATTTCTTCAGATACTGGAAAAATACGGTTGACAAAGATACATGCTAGCACTTTGCTTGTTGCTGGCAGGAGGGAGATGACTTTGTAATTGCCACAATCTGCCTTGACATCTCTCTTGAATATGGTCACTATTAGAGCATCCATGAGCTCTAAGGACAGTTATTCATTTTTGCATACTTTCAGGAGGTGGTGCAGGAATGCTGCTGTGGTGTATTTAATATTTTGGTAATATTTGAGTAATATTGTAAATATTTTGTTTGATTAAGCATTCATTATGTTACAAGTATATGAAAGGCCTGCACCAGTATGCCACCATGTCATACAGGAACGTATCACTAAAGAGAAGCTAAGTACTTGATTATCTCTGTGTTTTTCTTCCAATCAGTTTTTGGAGTTTCAGAACTTAGAAGTTTCAACAAAGAAGATTTAAAACATATCCAAGATTACTTCCTACCTGTTGAAATACAGCATGTTTTTCTTTGGAAGTGGGAGAAAGACATTTGAGTTAAAAAAATAAGTGCAGCATGTTTTATCTTTGAAAGGGGAGAGAGGTGTTTGACCTTAAAAAAGGCAGAAAATGGATGAAATTCACGGGTTCATAAACAGTGAATACTGGATGATAATAATAAGAAATATTAAAAAAACAGAAATGGCTGGCTACATTAGAAAATAGACGTGTTCAATTGCACACCATATAACCGGATGCTGTATACTGAATGAATTGGTAATATTTTGAAGCAAATTAAATAGCCAATGAAAAGTGAGTGCTTGTGTTACTGAGTCCAATAAGTGGGAAAGCTCACTGATTGTTTAGAAATTTAGCTGTTCCAACCAAACCAGCTGAAATGAGCTTTGCTGAAATCATGAACAGAATGCAAGAAAATTTAGAACCAAAACCAGTGTTGATTGGAAAATCCATTAGGTTTCATAGGTGGAATCAAAAGGAAGGTGAGTCCATTTTGGCTTATGTGGCTGAACTGAAGAAATGTCCAAGCATTGTTAGTTCAGCGATGGGCTTAATGAATGATCATTTAATTGGTGGAATATTACAAGAAGCACAACTCACATTTAAAACAGCAGTTCAAATTGCTGTATCAATGGAAAATACAGTCGGAGATGCAACCGAGTCTCTGTCAGCAATAAAGGTGGTACTAGTGGATGCCACAAGAAAGTTGTCAGAAGTATTCAGATAGCACCGACTACAGCCTTGAGCACAGATGATATATTGAGAATCCTCTTTGCAAGGACTAGTGTTCCAGAACAGTTAGTCAGTGACAATTGACCACAGTTTGTTGCAGGGCAGTTAACATCATTCCTGAAAATGAATGCAATAAGACGTATTACATCTGCACTGTATCACCCAACTACAAATGGCTTATTGGAAAGGATTGTCCAAACTCTGAAGAATACAGTGCGAGCAATGTCAGCAGAACATACTACACTGGCCCTGTAATGGGTTCCTTGAGGCTGTTATAGCCGGAGGTGGTAACAGGGACAAGCTCCCACTACCTATTAAATGCTCCCAATGGTGTGCACCTCAAATTGCCTCTGACAACCAAGTCCAGCTACTGACATTCACATGTGGCTTACCTACTAAGCCGGGTGGAACTATTTCTACTGACAGGAGAAGGAGAAAAGGTGGGTTACTGGCATCTTAAAACCCATCACTTCAGGCAGATTAGATTCATCAACCATGGCTGGCAACTCATCTAGGAGAAGAAGAAGTCTGATTTCGACCCTCCGCTGCCTTGTGGTTATACCCACTCATGTTAAGGTTTTGGGAGTAAACCCTGAGGGAAAAATCCAGAGATGGGGTCCCTAAGTCCTACATTGAGTTCAATGCTAACAGGTAATTCCTGCAACACTGCTGCTACCAAACTATATTGGTCTCTGCCATTCCTTTGGGTTCATCAATGCGTGGTGATGGGGAGCTTGCTACATGAGCAACAACTTACTCTCCATATTGTACTGCCCAGGTTTGCATACGTAGGCAGCTGGGAAGCAACATCCATGGTCATTTCTGACCAACAGAGGCCTCACTCACTCATATCACAATGCAGCACACTCCACAATCAACAACTCGACATCTATGCTGTTCCAGGTAGCCCCGTGCACTCAGGCTTGAATCTCAGGAGTACACAGGACAAACAGCTGAGATAAATGGAGGACTCTTCAAACAAGGAGGTTCGATGTTCATTCCTGGTGAGGGACTAAATAGGTGATCAGAAGTTGGTACTTGGAAAGATTAAGGACAGAACTGGACAACTCTCCTTCACAATAGAGATGCATCTGATATCTTCTGGAGGTGGCTCATCAATCAGTTGAGGAGAGCAAAGTTAATTGTGATAGAGGAAAGGTGTCCAGAGCTGTCAGAACCGCCTCCTGCAGTCCCAGAGTCAACTCCTACAACAACCAGGGAGGATACCTCAGAATCTGGGATTGTTTCATAGCAACAGGTCTCATCATCTGCCAAGCATCGTAACCACACCACCCCACCTCCCACCCAATCAGGAAAAACATTATCCCACAAGAGTAAAAAACCCTCCTTAGTGATTAAATCTTTAGGACTGAATGGGACTATAAAAATTATTATGCTCTGGCTGTCTATATAGTGTTTTTACTGTATATAATAGTATATCAAATGCTGAATTATGTAGTATATAAGATATTCCATATATTTACTGTATATATAAATATATGGATGACTAGAGAGAAATATGTTGCATATGTGAGTTGTGACACATTCTATATTAAGCAGGAGTTTGTAGCTAAGCAGGGACGAGTATAGTGCATTTGATATTTCAGTAATATTTGAGTAATATTGTAAATTTGTTGTTCAATTAAGCATTCTTGTTCATGTACATAATTCATTATGGCCTATATAAGGCCATGAGGTATGGGAGCAGATTTAGGCCATTTGGCTCATTGAGTCTGCTCCACCATTTCATGATGGCTGATCTATTTCCCTCTCAGCCCCTGCCTTCTCCCCAAATCCCTTCATACCCTGACTGATCAAGAATCTATTGACCTCTGCCTTAAATATAGCCTATGACCTGGCCTCCACAGCCACCTGTGACAACAAATCCCACAGATTCACCACTCTTTGACTAATTACCATCCTAAATGGATGTCCCTCTTTTCAGAGGCTGTGTCCTCTGGTCTTAGGTTCTCCCACCATAGGAAACCTCCTCTCCACATCCACTTTATTAAGGCCTTTCAACATTCGATTGGTTTCAGTGAGATGCCCCTTATTCTTCTATGTAAGAAGTATGTGAATGGCTTACATATCTCCATCAAGCATTGATACTCTTCCAATACTTTAGCAAGTCCTTCCCATCCTTTCTGCACAAAGGCTTTATTCTGAAGTTGATTGGACCACAAGCTACTTTGGTAGCACTGAGGAAGTTTCTCATATCACCAGGATCTGCCAGCCTCTGGATCTCCAGTGCTTTCTCAGTCCACCAAGAATTCTTTCGCTCCCTCACTCTGTGTTGGACATTTGCCCTGGCTCTGAAGTAAGCTTTGCTTTTGGCCTTTCTGCCAATGTCATTCTGCCAGGCACAAAAGTATTTCCTTTTCTTGAAGATATATTATGCTATATCTATGTCATTACCATCAAACCAATCCTGATATTTTCTGGGCTTGTGCCCAAGGATGTTTTTGCAGTATTGAGGATGATGGATTTAAATGGACCCCAGTTTTATTTAATATTTTCCAAGTATTACTGTTGGAGGTTTCCCAAATGGGGACTGAAGGTGCTGCTAGGTGACAGTGTCAAGCAGACTCATGAGTTTCAATCCTGGCCCGGTCTGCTTCTTATGAACCAGCCTCTTTTTCATGAGTCTGAAGGACATGGTGAAGCAGATCAGGTGAAGATCTGTGGAATGTTCCAGATGAAGAGTGGTCCACTCAAGACCTCAATGGTGGAACTGGTGGAAGTTGATGGCAGATCATAATAGCAGTGAAGGCAGAGGAAGGCTGCAGCAGTGAAGTGTCCCCAGTCATTTTGGATATCATGCCACTAGACCCTGAGCCTGATCTGCCAAGGACCCTATGGTGGTTGTCTGTGCATCTGCCTCTCCATGTTAAACAAAGTCACACACAGCCATTCATATTAATGAAATCCAACCTAACATCCCATGGTAATCAGCAAGTGGTGAATGAGGCAGCAATATGAGGTCTGGAAGCCCTAGTCACAAGGTGATACCTTGAGTGATGGGCACTTAATACAGTCACTTGGCTCATAGACTGAAGCAGAAAGAACACTTTGGCTGCTGCAGTCATGACTGAGCAGCAATGTTCCCTCCAACTTGTAGTGACCAGAGTGCACAAAAATCTTGTGCTGTGCAATTTTTGCCCAGTGACAACATATCCATACTGAATTTGTAAGTGGAAGTAAACAACTGTGTCTATTGTTTCATTACATCATCCCATTTTAAATGAACCAATTGTTCTTTTGTGCACCCCGCCCTTTACTTCTTTGGAATTTGGCATAGTATATCAATAATTTCTTTAATAAAAACAATATAAATATGCCAGTTCTAAAATCTGCAGACAAATATTCACAAACAACACGCTATCAACATCGTCTGTATCAGAAACCAGAAAAGGAAAGGTCTATGTGCACACAGAGGGAACATTACAGAGCAGCCTTATTTAGTATCCACTCTACTCACCCCATTTGAGGAAGAGGCCCCAAAGGTGCTCTAAAAATAGCCTGCCTCAAAATATCTTGACTGGATTATTGTGTCAGAGGGATTACTGTATGCAGTCAGAATCAAAGAAACATAACCTTTGGAGCCAGGAATGTGCGCACTCTGATAGGCAGTACAACCAGTGATTGACCAGAGAGGAAAATTACATTCATCGCCAGAAGACTAAGGAGATGCCACGCTGACTTAGCTGCTCTTTTTGAAAGCCACCTGGCAGCTGAAGTGCAGAGGGAAGAGGAGGATGTTTACACCTTCTTCTGGAAAGGAAAAGCTGCTGATGAGCCCTGTACCTACAGGGTTGGGTTTGCTATAAAGGTCCAGCTAGTCAGTCATCCCTCTGACTGACCTGTCGGATTAGTAAACATCCCCTGATGATCTATTTGCTGCTTGACAGCAATCAGATGGCAACCATTCTGAGTGCTTCTGCACCAACTCATATGAGTATGAAAATGAGGCCTCCTATGGTGAGTAACCCCAAGGAGGATAATGTAATTTTTTTTTAATGGGACTTCAATGCCAGGGTCAGTTGGAAATTCAACCTTTGGAAGAGTACCAAAGGAAAGGAAGGCATTGACAACATCAACTCAAATGGAGTACTACTTCTCACAATATAGCATGTGCTGAGCAGAATCCTATCATCACAAACACTCTCTTCTGCCAAAAGAAAAACAAAGTCAAGGTATCTTCACAGCACCCCTGATCTAAACAGTGACATCTCATAGACCATGTCATTGTCCAAGGTAGGAACTGCTGTGCTGTGAATACCTACTGTTTTTACATCACAGTCATGGAACATTTACTCTATCTGCTCTATACATTTCACACAAGCATGTTTTGATTTTGTTTCATGCCACTTAGTCTGAATGTCATGCATGATAACTGTTTCAACATGTTTTTATTCAATCTTCAATATGCAGGATATACATACTAACTTAAAGAATCATGGTTATAATTTATGCCAGTCAGCATCCTTCCTTTTGGTTCTTTCAGTCAGCTGGGTTCTGGAACACTTCCTCAAACCAGGTGGTAACAGCAAGTTTCAGTGGCAAGGCACACAAAACCCTTTCAGGAGTGACCATCAAAGAGGACCAATTACAGTCCGTGACCTAATATTATACATGAAGCATTTAAGGTTCCTTACTTTGGTAATAAAATAAACAAAGGGGGAAAATGTTATACTTATTATTGCCCAGTCTCTATACATTTTGGGTGGCAGGGTGAATGTACGTCTCTACTAAAGGAGGGGCATAGCACTCCTTTCCTCCACTAACCTGCAGGCCATTCTTGGGCAAAGTGTAGCAACTGCTCAACCCCAGATCAGGGTCACGTGAAGCCATGGGAGCAGGTGGTGGATAATTGTGTGAGCAGCCGGTTTATATATTATAAATATTGGTTATGGGACCAGTGATGTTAGGCAGACAATCTCAGAGGAGTATTGATATTGGCTGGGGTCACACCTACTGTAAAGGCACTGCCCAGAAGAAGGCATTGGCAAACCACTTCCATAGAAAAATTTGCCAAGAATAATCGTAGTCCTGGAAAGATAATGATCACCCATGTTATATGACACAGCACGTAAAGGCAGAGTACAAAGTAATGGCAGGATACTTGATAGTGTGGAGGAGCAGAGGGATCTGGGGGTACATGTCCACAGATACCTGAAATTTGCCTCACAGGTAGATAGGGTAGTTAAGAAAGCTTATGGGGTGTTAGCTTTCATAAGTCGAGAGATAGAGTTTAAGAGTTGCGAGGTAATTATGCAGTTCTATAAAACTCTGGTTAGGCCACATTTGGAGTACTGTGTCTAGTTCTGGTCACTTCACTATAGGAAGGATGTGGATGCATTGGAAAGGGTACAGAGGAGATTTACCAGGATACTGCCTGGCTTGGCGAGTATGCATTATGATCAGAGATTAAGGGAGCTAGGGCTTTACTCTTTGGAGAGAAGGAGGATGAGAGGAGACATGATAGAGGTATACAAGATATTAAGAGGAATAGATGGAGTGGGCAGCCAGTACCCCTTCCCCAGGGCACCACTGCTCAATACAAGAGGACACGGCTTTAAGGTAAGGGGTAGGAAGTTCAAGGGGAATATTAGAGGAAGGTTTTTTACTCAGAGAGTGGTTGGTGCATGGAATGCACTGCCTGAGTCAGTGGTGGAGGCAGATACTCTAGTGAAATTTAAGAGACCACTAGACAGGTATATGGAGGAATTGAAGGTGGGACGTAATAAGGGAGGCACAGTTTAAGGGTCGGCACAACGTTGTGGGCTGAAGGGCCTGTACTGTGCGGTACTATTCTATGTTCTATGTACATATTTATTTTGTTCCTTGAGAAACATAGTTTAGCAGGTGTGCTTCTCAATCTGTTAATAACTGGTTATGATCCTTCAAAGAACTGCTATCAAATTATAACGTTCCTGGCTATAGAATCCTCTAGTATCTCTGTATTTGCTTCGGTAAAATAAGCTTCATTGGTGGTCTTCCTGAGATAGGACCTATTCCTCCTTGAGTGCCACAGTCCTCTATTATATGATCTGGATTATGGTGTATGTTGACAGATCAGTGGCTTTTCAGATGACCTTGCCCTTCACTCAGTCAGTTAAATTTGTTATTGTTCAGTTCTTGGCACTTGTTTTGCAATTAGTGGGCCTATTTCCTTCTGGTTAGAGTTATTTCTTTGTATCTCTAATTCTAACATTCTTTCCCGTGGGAGTCGGTTTCAGGACAATTGCTCAAGCCTCTACAGTTCATCATCTATCAGGTTAAGAATCTAGGGAACAGCAGGATTGTCAGCAAATGTGTTCAGTGATGATCTGTCCTCCTTAGCCATTTGTTCTCTTCCTTCCCACCCCTGATGAAAAGTGAGGCAAGCTAGTCTAATATTCAGTCTATACAGAACCTCAAAAATAAGCTATTTGTGAACAATATTTTGAACTTGGCTTTGGATAGCTCCACAACTTTGCACTTATTGTTCCATGCTGTAGACATTCCTTTGGCTGGATTTCAGGATCCAGCTTTGTTAAGAAAATTCTTAAAACTCTGAAATAGCACTTATCTTCAAAGAAACCTATCTCAAATAAGTAAGATTTCTCCACTTTTCCTGCCTTTTGGTGTCAACCCTCCACTCTCTTTTCTGGGTTCTACTTTCTACTTCTTCAAGAACTCAAGGTTTACAATTCCATTCCATTATGTTCCATTAGACCATAAGACATAGGAGCAGAATTGGGCCATTCAGCCCATCGAGTCTGCTCCAGCATTCCATGATGGCTGATTCTGGATCCCACTCAACCCCATACACCTGCCTTTTCCCCATTTCCTTTGATGCCCTGACCCATCAACCTCTGTCTTAAATATATGCACAGACTTGTTCTGCGCTGCAGTCCATGGCGGAACATTCCACATATTTACTACTCCCTGTATAAAAAAATTACTGCTTCCCTCTGTTCTAAAGGGTTGTTGTTCAGTTTTGAGGCTGTGCCCTCTCATTCCAGATACTCTCACCATAGAAAGCATCCTCTCCACATGCACCTTGTCTAGTCCTTTCAATATCCAGTAGGTTTCAATGAGATCCCCCCATATTCTTCTAAATTCCAGTGAGTATAGGCCCAAAGCTACCAAAAGCTTTTCATATGTTAACCCCTTCATTCCTGGAATCATCTCCGCAAACCTCCTCTGGACTCTCTCCATTGACATCACATCCATTCTGAGAGATGGGGCTCCAAACTGCTGACAATACTCTAAATATGGCCTGACTAGTGTTTCATGAAGGCTTAGCATTATCTCCTTGCAATATGAGCAGCCATGATATATTGCTCAGTATCAGTGAGAATGTTACATTTATAGCCATATAACCATATAACAATTACAGCACAGAAATGGGCCATGTCAGCCCTTCTAGTCCATGCTGAATGCTTACTCTCACCTAGTCCCACCGGCTTGCACTCAGCCCATAACCCTCCATTCCTTTCCTGTCCATATATCTATCCAATTTTACTTTAAATGATAATACCGGACCTGCCTCTACCACTTCTACTGGAAGCTCATTCCACACAGCTACCACTCTCTGAGTAAAGAAATACCCACTCGTGTTACCCTTAAACTTTTGCCCCCTAGCTCTCAACTCATGTCCTCTTGTTTGAATCTCCCCTCCTCTCAATGGAATATGCCTATCCACGTCAACTCTATCTATCCCTCTCATAATTTTAAATACCTATATTAAGTACCCCCTCAACCTTCTACGCTCCAAAGAATAAAGACCTAACTTGTTCAATCTTTCCCTGTAACTTAGGATGCTGAAACCCAGGTAACATTCTAATAAATCTTCTCTGTACTCTCTCTATTTTGTTGACATCTTTCCTATAATTCGGTGATCAGAATACTCCAAATTTGGCCTTACTAATGCCTTGTACAATTTTAACATTACATCCCAACTCCTATACTCAATGCTCTGATTTATAAAGGCCAGCATACCAAAAGCTTTCTTCACCACCCTATCCACATGAGATTCCACCTTCAGGGAACAATGCACCATTATTCCTAGATTACTCTGTTCTATTGCATTCTTCAATGCCCTACCATTTACCACGTATGTCCTATTTGGATTATTCCTACCAAAATGGAGCACCTCACACTTATCAGCATTATCAGCAAGACTAAGGAGTCTTTGAGAATGACAAATCCTCCTGGTAATCTTCTCCATTCATGAGACTGTTTCATAAGAATGGGCCATTTTTCTTCTTTTGTTTTCTTTACTAACCATATAGTTAAATTAAGAATGATAAAGCTCAATTATTTAATTGCATATTGTGTACTGCTTGATATTTTGGGGTACTGATTTGTAACAGGGGACTCATCGCGCAGCATCCACCCAAACGAGATTTCTTACGTTTGGCCAACCCAGGGGCTATCATCCCCTATATTAAGCCACTAGCTGAAGAGAGTGTTACACTTATCATTCATTAAGTTTGGAAGATTTTGCAGAGGTAGCATTGGAAATATTTTTCCTGTGTTTCAAAATGCCTGTTATAAGTAATCCAAGTCTCTGAAGTATACTGGAGGGCAAAGTCACTGATGCCTGATAAACAGTAACTTTTGTGCCAGTCTCGGTGTTCAAACACATTTTCCTTCTTCAGCCGAAGGATAAGGTGGCACTTTGAATGTAACAGTATCTTTGTTGAGAAGTGCCTCTTGCAAAATGAGATGTGGCCCATTTGTTACTGGTCTTACCATGAATCATTATAGTTCAAATTAGTGTTTTATATGGTGCATCTTGGAAGAAGATCTTTACTTTTTATAGATGTTGAAAGTAACATTGATCCTCTCACATTCTTGAGTCAAAGTGTCATCAATGATTTGGACCTTGGTCTTCAAAACAAATACAAATATCATTTGTGAATTATAGCTGGACAATTAGCACTTTATATAAAAGACAGATTTGTGAATCACATTCACGTACAGTATTCACAACCTTTTAAATAAATATGCTTAAGCTCCAAAAACTGACACACTATGCCAAGTACAAGAAAACTTTCAGATGCTGTACAAGGCGTGATTGATAAGTTCATGGCCAAAGGTAGAAGGAGTCAATTTTAGAAAACCTAGCAAATTTATTTTTCAACATAGTCCTCTCCTACATTCGCATACTTAGTCCGGCGGTTGAGAAGCATACAGATCTTGGACCTCCAGCAAGTGTCTACAGCAGGGGTGATTGATAAGTTCGTGGCCTAAGGTAGACGGAGATGAGTTATACAGCTCTCATTGCATGCACATGCAGTTCAACTCTTTGAGTGATTATGCAGAAAGTTTGAAGTTAGTAACACATCTCCTGCTACCTTAGACCACAAACTTATCAATCACACCGGAGTTATTAACTGATGAGATATTAACTTCAAACTTTCTGCATGATCACTGAGAGAGTTAACCTGCATGTCCATGTAACGAGAACTGTATAACTCATGTCCTTCTACCTTAGGCCACAAACTTATCAATCACCCCTGCTGTGGACACTTGCTGGAGGTCCAAGATCCGTATGCTCCATGACTGCTGGACTAAGTGTGTAAATGTAGGAGGGGACTGAGTTGAAAAATAAATGTGCTAGGTTTTCTAAAATTGACTCTTTCTACCTTAGGCCACAAACTTATCAGTCACCCCTCGTCAATCCAAGGCAACACACACAAAAGTACTGGTGGAACTTAGCAGGTCAGGTAGCATCTATGGAAAAGAGTTAAATTCAGCAACAAAGGTAGAATTGAAATATATTCACTCAGAATAATCAATGAAATTTCTGAATTATTGAATCTCATTTGAAGATACTTAATGTTTAAATAAAAGCATTATAATTTAAAAGTGGAAGCCTCAGTCAAATATTACCTTCTTCACTAAAGTTGTTCAACTAATGAAGAGACAAGCTGAATTTCACAGATCAGCACTGGACTGGATTTAAATGTGGGACTATCAAATTAAATTTATTAAAATGAACATTATGCAATTAATTAACTGAAAGAATTACAGAAGATAACTTTCTCTAGTAAATTAATCACTTCCATTACTGTAATAATTTGTCAAAAATTGTACCTATTTGACACTTCAAGTGATAATTTGAACAGTGGCCATTCAGACATTGGAGGCAAAAAGGATGACTTACACAGGTCTGTGAGTGTGAATTAGAATCAGCGCTTTGCAGGAGCTTCAGCATTTGAACAGTGGCCGATCAGAGATAGGGATTCATTAGTAAGGAACAGTTTTTTTTAAATGCATGGGCAAGCAGAGAAGCCTTTCTTGGAGTCGCCATTGTTGGAATGCACAGTGTTAGAATGGGGACTTGAGACTTAACCTCTTTGTGGCTTCAGCGAGGAGAAGCTTAAGTGAGAGAAGGCAAAAAGCTGTACACTGATTTTTTTCAGTTTATTTATTGTTTCCTTCTTTATAATTGCACAGTTAAAACAGTAGGGATGCCAGGCAGGATAAATAAAGGCAGGAGGATTTGAGATGGCAGGGAGACCTCCAGTATCCCTGACAAGTTCAACTTCAAGAAGTGCATCCAGCTGCAGCTTCTAACACTTGGAGTTATGGAGTTTAAGTTGGAACTTGAACTCTGTATTATATGGGAGGCAGAGGGGAGTGATAGACAGGACATAGTTATGCCCAATGTGCATGACAGAGGAAAATGGGTGACTTTCAGGAAGGGGAAAGGGGTTAAAATGTTTGTGTACAGCACCCCCTGTGACCATCCCCTCAAACAACAGGTATACCACTTCAGATGCTGCTGGGGTGATAAACTAACAGAATAATGTCACAGCATCAGGTGTCTAGCACTGAGTCTGGCTCTGTGATTCAGAAGGAACATGGGGAGAAAAGGCTTGCTGTGGTAATAGAGGATTCATTAGTTAGGGGAACAGAAAGGACGTTCTGTGGACAAGAATGAGATTCACAACTGCCTCCCAGTTCCCAGGGTTTGGGACATCTCAGATTGTCCTCAGTATTCTCAAGTGAACAGCCAGATGTCATGGTTCATGTAGGTACTAATGACAAAGATAGGAAGTGTGATGAGATTTTGCAAAGCTGAGTTAAATGGCAGGAACTCCAAGATTGTGATGTCATGATTGCTACCCATCCCACATGGTGGTGAGACCTTAAAATTGAAGGTCGTACAAGAATTAGAAAAAAAAAGTAGAGTTTGCAGACTGCTGCAAGAAAGATAATGTTATAGTAGGCGATTTTAACTTTCCATCTATTGAAAGGGACTCCCATTCTGTAAATCTGTACATAGAAGTCCCAATGAGTGCATGTGTAGTATAATACTTAAGGAATGAGACATGGTGGGTGTCAAAAGTTTGTGCAGAGGAACACATTGCATCTAGTGATTATAATGTCATTAGTTTCAAGGTAATTATAGAAAAGGATAGGTGTGATAAATTGAGATTCTAAATTGAAGAAAGGCCAATTTTGATGCTATCAGAAAGGATCTAGCAAGTGCAGATTGGGACTGGCTTTTTCTGGTAATTGTGTATTTAATAATTGAGAGGCCTTCAAAAGTGAAATTTTGAGGGTACAAAGCTTGCATGTGCCTGTCAGAATAAAAGGCAAGGATAACAAGTTTATGGAACCTCAGTTTTCCAGAGGTATTGAGGTCCTGGTTAAGAAAATAATAGGGATGTGCATAGCAGATTCAGGCAGGTAAGAACAAATGAGGTGCTCAAGGGTATAAGAAATGCAAAAGGACTCGTAAAAAACAAAGAAGGACGATGGAACGAAGGCATGAATTTGCTTTAGCAGACAAATTGAAGGAGACTCCTCAGAGTATCTGCAGGTGTGTTAAGAACAAAAAGATTTCAAGGGATAAAATCAGTCTTTTGGAAGATCAGAAGGATAATATATGTGTTGATCTAAAAGAGATAGGGGAGCTCTTAAATGGATTTTTGCATCTGTACTTTCTTAGGAAATGGATACAGAATCTATAGAACTGAGACAATACAACAGCAAAGTCATGAACCCTATGCAGATTAAAGTTGAGAAAGTGTTTGCTGTCTTGAGGCAAATTAGGATGGACATATTTCCAGTGCTTGACAAGGTATTCCCTGTGGGAAGCTAGTGCAAAAACTGCAGGGGCCCTAGCAGAGATACTTAAAACATCCTTAGCCACTGGTGAGGTGCCAGGGGATTGTAAAATAACTAATGTTAGTGAAAACTCTAAAAATAAACTAGAAATTATAGACCAGGTGAGACTGACATCCACTAATGTCAGTAGGGGAAGTTAATGTAAGGTATCCAAAGGCACAATATATATGAGTGGTTGGATGGACAGGGACAGATTAAGAATTGTCAGCCTGGCTTTGTGCATGGTAGTTTGTATCTAAACAATCTTATATGGTGAAGTTGAGTGACATTATCCCCAATGGCTCAAGAGCCCAATGGTTGAGGGATAATAACTATTCCTGAACCTGGTGATGTGGGTCCTTAGGCTCCTGTACCTTCTTTCTGATGGCAGCAGTGAAAGGACAGCATGACCTGGGTGATGGGAGTCCTTGATGATGGATGCTGTTTTCCTACTTTCTTGTTCTGTGTAGTTGTGTTCAATGGTGGGGCAGGCTTTACTTGTGATGGACTGAGCTGTATCCATAACATTATGTAGGATTTTCCATTTAAGGCATTGCTGTTTCCATACCAAGCCATGATGCAACCATTGAATATATTCTCCACCACACATCTATAGAAGTTTGTTAAAGGATTTATTATCCTTCTCAACCCTATTTTCCTGCTTTCTTCCCATAACTTTTGTTGTCCTACCTAATCAATAACCTATCAACGTCTGCTTTAAATATACTCCATTACTTGGCTTCCATATCTGTTTGTAGCAACAAATTTCACAGATTAACCATTCTCTGACTAAAGAAGTATTTTGTCATCTCTGTTCTAAATGGACATCACTCTATTCTGAGGCTGTGCCCTTTGGTCCTAGATTCACACACTATAGGAAACGTTCTCCCCATATCAACTTTATCTAGGCCTCCAGTGAGTCTTCTTTGTCAGTGCATGAAAGGTTTTGGGGAGAGGGCAGGAGAATGAGGTTGAGAAGGAAATGGATCAGCCATGATGAAATGACAGAGCAGACCTGATGGGCTGAATAGTCTATTTCTTCTCCTATGGCTTATGGTCTTATGGAGTACAGGCCCAAATCTATCAAATGATTCTCATGTGTTAATCCTTTAATTCTTGGAATCATTCTTGTGAAACTCTACTGGACTGTCTCCAATGCCAGCACATCTTTTCTTAGACAAGGGTACCAAAATTTCTCATAATACCCCAAGTAAGGTCTTGTCCTTATATGCTAATTGTCTCAAAATGAATGCTAACTTTGCATTTGGCTGATTACCACTGATTCAACCTGCAAGTTAACCTTTAGGGAATCCTGCACAAGGACATCTTTTTGCATCTCTGATTTTTGAATTTTATCTATTTACAAAATAGTCTATGCCCTTATTCCTACCACCAAAGTACACTTCCCTGCACTATATTCAATCTGCCTCTTCTTTTCCCATCCCCCCAATCTGTCTAAGTCCTTCTGCAGACTCCCTGCTTCCTCAATACTACCTGCTCCACAACCCATCTATACATTGTTTGCAAACTTGGCCACAATTCCATCATCCAAATTGTTGCTTATATACCATGAAAAGAAGTGGTCATAAAACTGACCTTTGTGGAACACCAGTAGTCACCATCAGCACCCAAGCCCCCCAACCAAAACAAGCCCCCTTTATTCAGACTCTTTGCCTCCTTCAAGTCAGACAATCTTCTATCCATGCTAGTATCTTTCCTGTAATGCCATGCGCTCTTTACCTTGTTAAGCAGCCTTGTGTGTGGCACTTGTCAAAGCCTTCTGAAATTCCAAGTAAAGAACATCAACTGACCTTTTTTTTTCCTCTATCCTCCCATTTAGTTCCTCAAAGATTTCCTCTTAAGGAAACCATGCTGACCTTGGCCTACTTAAACATGTATCTCCAGTTACACCAAAATCTCATCCTGTATAATGACATAACAGAAAGAAGTTGGTCATAGCCAGCAATGTTAAATGGACAAGCATAACATTATTAATTGGTGGATCATTGCTAATATATATGATGTGTTCAGCTTCCATAGAACAGATTTTGATAATTATTCAGTGAGGCATTCTTTTGCAGGTGGGGTGAGATTGTAATACGCTAACCAACAAGGGTGGTAGAGTATCCTGCCTGGAGGGTGGCAACCAATGGTGTTCTGCAGAGATCTGTTCTGGAACACCTTCTCTTTATGATATTTATAAATGACTTGGATGGAGAAGGATCATTTAGTACATTTACAGATGACATGAAGATTGGTGGAGTTATGGATAGAGTGGGAGTTGTTTTAAGTTGCAACAGAAGATTGACAGGATTCAGAGCTGGACTGAAAAATGGCAGATGGAATTCAACCTGAAAAAGCAGGACCTCAGGAATAATTATTTCCTGATTGTTGCCTCTGCTATACACCATTGAGGGTAAGAATCGGATGATACACGAGATGAATGTGTGGCTGGATTATTTGGAGAAAGGGGCAGGGTTTCAGATTCATGGATTATTGAAATATCTTTTAGGGATGGTTGACCTTTTCATAAGGGACAGCTTACACCTGAACTTGAGAGGGATCAATGTCCTTGTGGACAGGTTTGTTATGGAGGGTTTAAACTTAAGTTGACGGGGGGGGGGGGGGGGTGAGACATTAAGTGTTAGATCAAAGAATGGAACAGTTGGTGCAAAGATAGATGTAATGTGCAGAGAGACTGTAAGGAAAGACATGGTGGATAGGTCATCGATGAAGTCTATTGGATGGTTTGAAATGTGTCTGCTTTAATGTGGTGAACTTGGAGCATGGAATTGTAATGTTGTGGCCATTATAGAGATTTGCTTGTTTGATTTCCATGGTTTAGATGTTCCAAAGGGATAAGGAGGAAGGAAAGAGGGGGAGGGTGGGAGTGACTGCTAATCATGGATATGATGACAATTGGGTGGGTATTCTGGCATTATGGAGGAATCATCTACTAAGTCAGTGTGGGTGGAAGTCAGAAATAAGAAGGGAAAAATCACTTGATTTGAAGTATTCTATCAGTCTCCCAAAAGCAGCAAGGACACTGAAGAGCAGATAAAGAGGCACATTTTAAGCTGGTCAATAATATTAAAGAGGATTCCAGAAGTTTCTTCAGATGCATAAAGTGTAAAAGAGACGTGAGAAAGGATATCAGATAATGGGAAGATAATGCCAGAGCAGTAGTAGTGGGGGACAATGAAATGGCGGATGAACTGACTAAGTATTTTGTGTCAGTCTTCACGGTGAAAGACACCAGCATTATGTTTTGGGTGTCAGGGGTCATGAAGTGTGTGAAGTTACCATAACTAGAGAGAAGGTTATTGGGAAGTTAAAACATCTGCAGGTAGTCAGTCATCTGGACTAGATGTTACATAACCCAAGGTCTGAAAGAGGTGGCTGAAGAAATCATGGAGGCATTAGTAATGATCTTACAAGAATCACTAGATTTGGGAATGGTTCTGAAAGACTAGAAAATTGTAAAATGTCACTCCATTTTTCAAGAAAGAAGAAGCAGAAGAGAAAATTATAGGCCATTTAGTCTGACCTCAGTGGTTGGGAAGATGTTGGAGTTGATTAATAAGGATGAGCTCTCAGCGTACTTGAAGGCACATGATAAAGCAGGCTGTAATCAGCATGGTTTCCTCGGGGTGCTCCGGTTTCTCCGGTTTCCTTACAGAATGCAAAGACCTACCGGTTCATAGGGTCATTGTAAATTGTAAATTGTCCTGTGATTAGGCTAGGGTTAAACAGGAAGATTCTGGGCAGCATTGCTCAAAGGGCCTATTCTGCACTGTATCTCAATGTGTGTGGGTATATACAAACGTTTGTATATATATGTATGTGTGTGTGTGTGTGTGTGTGTGTGTGTGTGTGTGTGTGTACACGCACACACACACACATTCTACAGTCTACCATATAATACTATATTACAACTAACATATAGACATCAATGGTGCATAGTAACTTTAAAATTGTCCATTCAGTCCTAAAGATTTAAGCGCTTTGGAGGATTTCTTACTCTTGTGAGACAATGTCTTTCCTAACAAGTGGGGGTCACTGTGTTTGGCAGGTGAGATTTGCGTTGATGAAACAATTTCAGGTTTTGGGGCATCCCTCGTGGTTGTTGTAGGAGTTGACTCTGTGAATGCAGAGTGGTTATGACAGCTCTGGATACCTTTCTTCTCTAACAATTGAATCTGCTGTCCTCAGTTGATTGATGTGTCATCTCCAGATGATATCAGATGCAGTCTCCACTGTGTAGGACAATTGTTATCTTCTGTGTAATCCCTCACCAGGACAGCTTGTGAAGCATCAAACCGGCTTGTGTCTTAACTGTTTGTCCTGTGTACTCTATCTGAGGTTGGATTTGTGGAGATCCAAGCATGAGCACAAGTATCACCCAGGAAGAGAAATCAGCAACCTTCTGATTCAGGGTTGGTGTAATGTGCTCTGCTGACATTGCTTGCAGTGCATTCTTTACACTCTATTTCTGCCAAGCCATTTGAAGCTGCATAATACAGTGCAGATGTAATATGCCTTATTCCACTCATTTTCAGGAATGGCTGAACAGGTCCACAACAACCTGTGGACCATTGTCACTGACTAATTGTTCTGGGACACCAGTCCTTGAGAAGAGGTTTTTTAACATATCAACATGGCTATTGTGGAAGCTATGTTTACACTTCTGTCCACTTTATCATATATCCATTGCTGCCAAGAAGTTTATTCCCATGAATGGTCAGACAAAATGCACATGAATCCTTTGTCAGTGTAATGCAGGCCTTTCCCAGGGATGGATAGGTGCTGCTCTTGCCATTTTCCAAGTGTGTTTGCTTCCTGAACAGTGTATGGCAAGCTGCTTGATTTACTGACCTATCCTAAGCCACCAGACAAAGCTTTGAGCCAACAGGTTCATCTTGACCATACCTAGATGACTGGCAGGTATCTTCTCCGACACTTCAGCTCTCAGCTTGGATGGTACAACAGCTCTCAATCCTTATCTAAGGCAACTCCTGTCAAAGGCAAGTTCATTCCAGAAACATTTAGACATTTCCATATAGACCTGAAACAGTGTGTAGAATCATCTTTGAATAATCTCTGTTGTAATATAGAGAATTTCAATTTGCATTAGGGAGAATATGCCAAGACCAGAGACCTCTTTTGTAAATTTCTCAAGTATTTTATTTTTCACGAGTAAATTGGACAATCCATCAGCACTTCTGTGATTAGTTCCCCTCTTGAATTCAATCTTGTAACTGTGTCCTCCAAGAACTGGAACCCATCTCTGCATTTGTGCTGTTGATGTTAGTGAAGCACCCTTCTGTGGATTGAAAATGAACATTAATGGTTGATGATCAGTAATGAAGGTAAACTTTCTCTCATATAAGAACTGGTTGAAACATTTTATATCTCCAAACAGACTCAAGATCTTTCTTTCAATCTGTGCATATTTTTCACCTCCAAAATTAATGTAATTATTGCATAGGTTACAGGATTTAGATTTTCAATATTCATAACATGTGACATGACTGCACATTTAGTATAAGATGAGGCATCCCAAGCAAGCTTCATTGGATGATGTGGATCATGAGTTAGTAGTGTCTGATGCATTTTGGAAAACCACCTCACTCTGCTTTGTTCTTCCTAATCTGTAGTAATGAGTTCAAGAAGTGGAGCACAGTAGCCAGGTTTGGCAGGAACTTGTTACAGTATTTAACAAATACTGAAAAGGACCACAACTCTGATAAGTACTTTGGTTTTGGGGCATATATCATTGCCTGGATTTTATCTGCACACTTGTGTAATACTTGTGCATCAATGGTATGACCACAGTAAATGATGCTTGGTATAAAGAATTCAGATTTGTGGCATGGTGCTCTGAGCCCCTAATATTCTAATCTTTTTAACACTTTTCTGAGATTTTATCATCATATCAACAATGATGTCATCCAGGTAATTCTGAGTGCCTGGGCAGGCTTGTAGCAGCTGGTCCATAGCTTTCTGCAGAATCAGCTGTTTCCTCAAAAAGTTCCTATATTAGCAATAAAGCCCTTTAATTTTTTATGGTGAGAAACACTTTGGACTCTTCTTCCATCCCCATCTGTAGATAAACTTCAGTTGAGTCTACTTTGCTGAAATGCTTCTCTCCAGAAAGGTTTGCACATATATCCTCTATCCTGCGAAGAGTGTATTGACTAGTTTCAGTACTGGGTTGATGGTGATTTTAACATCCCCATATGTCCTGACAGCCTCCAAATGATCTAGCTCACTGGCAACTTCATCACTGATGGTATAAAGAACTGGATGAGCTTTGTAAAACTTGGATGTGACATTTAAATTTTGCACTATTTTACCCTTCATTTGCTTGAGTTTTCCAAAACCAATTTTGAATACCGCTGTGGCATCATCTGGTACCTTCCTTAATTTGGTTTCAGTTGACTCAATTGTATTTTGCATGTGGTGTGTAAATGCTGGATGGATGTCCAATCAATTTGTAGTTGTCTCAGCCAATCATGGCCCCACAATGTTGGCCCTTCTGTTTTTACCACATACATTCTCATAGGAGTCACAGACTCCAGTTCAGTATCTTAATGTTCATTCTCATTTTATGGAATGACTGAATCAGCTGAGCCAGTGCCCAATTCCATTTTACTGAATTTGCTATTCACTTCTGGTGTAAGCTATATTGCTTGTTCATTGTTAATTTTCACATCATAACTCTCAAGGCTACTTAGTCCTGTGCCACTCTATTGCAAGATTTTTCATGAACAGCGTGCAGATTTGTGTTTATTTGAAACTGTAGCTTGATTTTTTATCTGTTTCTCTTCCCTGTGTAGTCCATTTATTTTTTTGTCTGCCCAACGTGCTCTTTGTATGTGATCTACTTTGCTGCATTTTCTGTAAAGGCCCCCGGTTGGGATCCTCTGCTTTAGATGTTGCAATTTTGGTTGTGCTTACTTTCATTCCTGACTGCAACTTAATTGTATCTGTGGCTGTGGTTTCTATTGATACTGTCATTTTAACTACTCTTTTAAATGTGAGTTGTGCTTTCGAAAGGAGCAATTTTGAATGCTTTCTTATAAGATTTCACAAAATAAATGATCTCACAGTTCATCATTAAGCCATCACACTGAACTGACAATGAACAGAAAATGGCTTCAATACAGCCACATCAGCAGAAATGGACTCTTTTTCCTATTTATTCCAATTATGACACCTAAAGCCTACTGTAATCTACAACGATTTTGCTTCTTAATGTTCCTGCATTATGTTCACAATATCATCAAAACTCATTTCAGCTTGTTTGGTTGGAGCAGTTAAACTTCTAAGCAAGTAGTATGCTTTTCCACTGAATTCACTCTGCAACTCATTTTTCATCAGCTATTTCATTTCCTTCAAAATACTGCTCAATTTGTACAGTACACATTACTTATCTTTTGTACAGTTGAACGGGCTATCTTTCCAATGTCAACAGCCATTTGTACTTGTTTCTATCTATCTATCTATTTATTTATATTATCACACAGTACTAATTGTTTATGAACTTACAGCCATACAAGTTGCCTGTTAAATTCATCTGTTTTTTGCCTTCTTTTGGACTCATATGTGTCTCTCCCTTTCCGAAGAAGAACGTGCTGTGCTTGAACTGGTAGATAGTCATCTCAGGTTCATTTTAAAATTTACTCATCACCACTGTTGTTTTCTAACTCCAGAAACAAATCAAAAGAAATACACAGAGAGACAGAATACTTGCCTACTTTGTTTCTTTTCTTTTTATTACCAAGTCTTTCATAAATGATGTGATCACAAAATGACTTTTGCCTTTCATGTTCTTCTTGCATATAACACATAAAGAATTATTTAAATAAACCAGAATGCTTAATTAAACAATACATTTACAATATTACTCAATGCTACTAAAATATTAAATACACTATAAATTCTACAGCTTCACAAACCTCCAGCTTAAGAAATTCTTCCTTATCTTCATTCTTTGGATTTTTCTTGTAAACCTCCTTTGGACGCCAATACACCCTGACTCAGATAAGAGGCCCAAATCTGATCACAATACTACAAGTACAATCTGATTAATACCTTCTAAATCCTCAGCATTACATCTTGGCTTTTATATTGTAGTTTTCTCGAAATGAGTGCTGTGACTGCTCTATGTTGAAAGCTAAATGCTGGATAAGACATTTTAATTTATATGGGATCATTTACATCCATTTGAATAAACACATTACACAGACTCGTTGATCTGAAACATTAGCCTTGCTTCTTTCTCCTCAAATGGTGCCTGACCGGAGTATTTCAAGAATTTTCTGATTGATTGGCTACTGTAAGTGATCTTAAAATAAAAAACTGGTGGAGTGTTTAATTTGCATTTCCAAGAAAAATAGAAGGAAAATTAAGTGGTGTAAATGGGATTGATTTGAGCATTGGCATGAACCCAGCTGACCAAATGTCCTATGTACTTTACTAAAATGTGAATTACAGACATTTTTGCCATTAAAAGTTTGGGGCTCAGGCCTTCCTTTCAACTCACCTGTGAATTGTCAATGCAACCCAGAGTAATACATTCAATTATATTCACCTCATTATAGAAGGATGTAAGTTCTTTGAAGACAGAGTAGAAGAGGCTTACCAGATAGTATAAGAGGTAGATAAGCCAGCACAACATTGAAGATTGAAGGGTCTGTACTGTGCTGTACTGTTTCATGTTCTCTGTTCTTAATATTCTTAATGCTAATTTGCAGCACCACCGCCTAATGAAGATTATTGCTTTTAGAAACATAGAAACTTAGAAAATAGGTGCAGGATTAGGCCATTCAGCCCTTCGAGCCTTCACTGCCATTCAGTATGATCATGGCTGATCATCCAAGTCAGAACCCTGTACCTGCTTTCTCTCCATACCCCCTGATCCCTTTAGCCACAAAGGCCATATCTAACTTTTACACTAAAGCTAAACAGAATAGATGATTCAAAATAATATTATGTCTTTATTACGCTCAACATGTAAAGCAAGAAAGATTCTTGTATAAAATTATGTTCTCTTTAACAAAGTGACAAAATGAAAGAACAGGAGCTGCTGACTTTATTATGACTTTGGTACACCAAAGAATTATATTTCCTTGCCGCAGGCATATGATCTAAAGCACACACATTTGAATAAACTATTATTATTCTTAGTTAAGTAAACAACATTGCATTATATTTCCCAGGTGGGATTCTGTCTGTATGTAATAATACATGGGAAGTGAAAGCAGCAGCTGTACTAATCATTTAAATAGAGGTCCCAAGTCGGGACATACTTGTTCATTATAGAAATCAGCTAAAATGACAGTTAACCAAAAAGCACAGAAGCCTGTGTTTCAAGCAATTTGAGGACAGTTCATTTTTCCTTGAGCAACAATTGCAACTTGACTGGTTTACTTGTGCTGAAATGATGCTGGTGGTGGAAGCAAAGTAGCCCAAAAGATAGCAGCTAGCGACCTCAGGAAAGATCTGTCCCAATTTGTTTCCAAACCACTAGAAGAATGCCCATAATTAAAAACAATTATCATCCTCATCCATAACTTGTCCATGGCTTCACGTTTCCAGGGTTTGGCTATCCTTTTATAATCTTATACACCTGTATCAAGGTGATCAGGCATCACTTTGATTAGTTCTCCAGTGGTAGAACACGTGAAGCATAGACCTTCTATAAACAATGTCTATTCAACAGCACATAATGCTTTGGAGTTGCAAAGTTTAGAAATGGCAGAACTATAAACAAAGTATTTGCTGATTAGTTGGCAAGTCATGAACCTTCTCATTATCAAGCTTTTAGCTGTGCAAACCATTTTCAGGGCCATTATGTCTCCATGGACATTGGGATGTGATGGCGGTGGTTTGGGCAACTTCTGAATTGCTTATTGCTTTGTGAAATTTTCAATTTGGAAATGAAAATGGAAGGACTTTATATAAAAAATACCATATTGCAAGGCCTAGAATGTTTATTATTGATTGACTCATTATAAGGGAAATAGCCAGTGTTTATTGGGAAGCAAACTGCTGAAAAATAAAGCATAACATTTTTTGAAACTTTGCATTTTACCCTTTATAACCCCATGGTTTTAAGCTGAATTGAGTACAACTTGCTTCAGAATATTGCACTGATCACACTGAGTTATATTCCATCATAATAAATGAAAGGCCATGATGACTTTTTCAGAAACTATAACCTTCTCTGTTGATGTTATTCTTTGTGTTTGCATCCAGAAGATGGAAAGATCTGATATTCAAGTTAAGACAATTATATCTGTAATATTTGTGATATGAATGCATTTTGTTATTTTGGCTTTGTT
The DNA here is from genome assembly GCF_030144855.1 of Hypanus sabinus. Taxonomy (NCBI): domain Eukaryota; kingdom Metazoa; phylum Chordata; class Chondrichthyes; order Myliobatiformes; family Dasyatidae; genus Hypanus; species Hypanus sabinus. The sequence goes on along the minus strand of NC_082713.1, from coordinate 65,704,156 downwards.
CAGATAGTCAAAATATGTTTTCCAAAGACTAATCACTTCCCTGAATTTGGGCTTTATATATGCTTCTGGTACTGAATGAGGTATCAAGTTGGCCACTGTTTCCTTGAAGTGAATCTTGTAGTGAATCTGTGGTATGCTTTGCCACAGACTGCAGTAGAGGGCAAGTCCATAGGTAAGTTTAAAACAGAAGTTGATAGCTTCTTGCTTGGTCAGGACATCAAAGGATATGGTGAGAAGGCAAGTATATGGGGTTAAGTGGGATCTGGGAACAGCCATGTCGGACTGACACAGCAGACTTGATGGCTGAATGGCCTAATTCTGCTCCTATGGCTTATGGTCTTAAGTCATGAATTCTAGTGAAATTAATCAGATATTGAGAAAAACGGAGTACATTCCTTTAGTAACAGAAGGTCATGTGATACATTGATATGTTGATCAGTTTCATAACCAGTGTAGAAAAAAGTTTTGATGAAAGACCTTTAAACTAAAATGTTACCTCTGCTGTTCTTTTCACAGATGGTGCATTTTCTGCTAAATGTTTCTGGCATAAAAAAATTTCAATCTAGTGGTATTAATACCTGAAAACTGTGCTCCCTACTTATTAATTAGATATCAGTCCAAAGAGTGTTACCTAAAATATAAATATAAGTAAATCATACCTTTGAATTACTTGCACTACACACCAGCAGTTCTGTTTTTATTGTATCTCTAATAAAATGGATAAACATTTTATTTCATTGCAATTTTTATAGAATCATGGAATAATAATGGTTGGGTGGTGGTTAACGTAAGACTGTTACAGTGCCAGAGATCTGGCATAATGGGTTAAGTTCCATCATGCTCTATAAGGAGTTTGTACATTCCCCTCATCAGCAGATCAGCTTCCTCTGTCTGTCCGGTTTCCTTGCACATTTCAAAGGCTTACAGGTTAGAAAATTAATTTGCCATATGGGTGTAATTGGGCTGAGTGGGCTCATTGAACAGTTACAGTGCTGTAAATAAATAAAATAAAGCAATTAAAATGGTAACATTCCAGGAAAAGGCCACTCAGCTATTTCAGGCCATGCTGTAAATCTAGTCCCACGTCACTGCCCATTCCTGACACACTTATTAACACATATGTAACACCCTGGGGAAGTTTCACTATTAATGTAATGGTTTTTCTGTGGAAGCAGTGTTTGGGTTATGGTTAGAGATAACGGGTGCTTTGGAATGTGCGGCATCCAATCAGGGGAGTGTTTTTTACTGTTGTATGCCGAACACTGGTGTGAGCTGGGTCCTTTGTTCAGCGGAAGAGGAAAAAGTAAGACGCTGGAGAGAACCAGTCATATGATTTGACCCAGTCGAGGACCATGATTCAATGCCAGGATCGACTGAGGATCGGTGAATATTACTTTTGGGGAAGAGTTGAGTTCCAACTTCGCACATTTGACTGTTTAATTATAAAGGACCCTTTTTGTTTTTATCTTTCTTTTCTTTACTAACCATGTAGTTAAGTTACGATTCATAAATATAAATGATTTACTTGTATGCAGTATGCTGTCTGTTATTTCTTGGAACCAACTTGTAACAGGGCAGCAAATTATACAGCATCCACGCAAACCAGGGCTTCAGGTGGGAGAGCCGTCTCAATCTCACGGGTTTGACGGGACCAGAGTGTGTATTCCCTAGGCTTACGTAGCTAGGGGGATTTCACATACAAAGTGCTGGAGGAACTCAGCAGGTCTGGCAGTATTTATGGAAAGGTACCAGCAGCCAAAGTTTCAGAATGAGACCCTTGATCAGGACAAAAAAAGAAGGGCAAAGAAGCCAGAATGAGCAAATAGGGGAAGGTGAAGTAGCGCCAAGTAAAAGCCAGATGAAGGGGAAAGTAGATGTGTGAGGGCGGGGATGAAGTTAGAAACTGGGAGGTGATAGCAGGAAAAGTTAAAAGGGTGAAGAAGGTGAAATATAATACAATAGGAGAGTGCACCATGGGTGGAAGAGAAGGAGGAGATATCACTGGGAGGGAGGAAGGTGGGGTAATAGGCAAGTGAGGAGAAGAGAAGATGTAAGAGGGGAGCATTAGGTTGGAAACTAATCAGCAAAATATGCAGCATTGCTTCTTCAGCCTGAGACTTGTCTCATTGTGGCATCCTCATCTTGACCGAAACGTTGGAATGGGAATGTGGATCTTTATGGAAATAGTTGGTCACTAGGATTATTCCTTTCCACAGATGCTGCTGGGCCTGCTCTGTGTTGTGTGTGTTACTCAGGATTTCCAGCATTTACAGAATCTCTTATATTTATCATTTGCTCCCCCATTCATATGCTGTTTTACTTTGAAGTACTGATGTATTTCCCTGCTGAAGGCCATGAGTGATTTGGGCATCACCTTTGTATCATGCAGTGCATTTCAGAAGTGAACCACTCACTCTAAAATGAAGCTTCACCAGATATCACTTTGGTCCTTCATGCCAATCATGCTATCTCTGTGTCATTGAATTTTTGATCTCTCAGTTAATGCAGCAATTTCTCACCATGTGTTTGTCTGGAGGCCACGTCTTGTTAAATATCTTGATTACATTTCCCCTTTACTTTCTCTGCTCTGAGAAGAACAGATCCAGCTTCTTCATCATTTCTTCTTATGATATGTCTGTCAACCCTGGAGCCGTTCTAGTAAAGCTCTACGGATTACAAAGAACTACAGATGATAAACCACACAGGAGCAGCTAGTTTTGCATAAGCAGTTCATGCTGATATTTATGATTCCTGCAAGTGGAGCAGCTGTTAAATCCACTACCTTACAACACAAGAGATCCAGCTCCAGGCTTTATCTTGGCTCCTGTCTGTGTGCAGTATGTATGTTTTCCATTTGGGCATGCGGGTTTCCTCCCAATTCCCAAAGACATGGTGAGGCTAGGTTTGTAATTTATCCCAAGTGATTTGTAGAAAACAAGGAGAATTCATGAGAATTAGTGTAAATAAACAACGTGGAATTAATGTAGGATTAGTGTGAAGAGGCAGTTGATGGTTACTATGGCCTCATTGGTCTGAAGAGCCTGTTTTCATGATATCACTTTCTACGTCTCCATCCAATTTTTTATGTCTAAGTATAACAACATAACCATTTATTCCCTTTCTCTCGTATGTTAGCTGAGACTTTTCTAAACTGTATCTACTGTATATTATTTCCTTTAGCCACCAATTTTGTGGGGGTAATCTGCACATTTTCACCACTTTTTGAACATAAAAAAGTTATCTTCAAAACTTCCTGTTAGATTTATTAGTTAATACTGTTATGTATCCCGTAACTGGATAACTTACCAGCAAAGATAGAGAGGTCTGTTGAAGTCTGGTGTCACTATTTTCAAACGTTTTTATTTATAAAGGGACACAAAAGTAGGGTTAGTACATACATTCAGATAGTGCACATCGTCAACATTCAATCTAAAGCGCGGGTATAGTGATAATCATCATTAAGAAGTGAGCTCTGCTGGTGTCTAGGGGTTAATAGATTGTCCGTTGGAAATATAAAAGTCACTCTGAAAGTCTGCAGGCCTCAGCCCTTTGAAAATCGCTGGGTTTTGAGTGGGGCGACCGAGAGAGAGAGATTGGGGGAGAAGAGAAAGAACTTGCCGAGTCTCGATGAATCTTCTGTGAAATCGGGGGAGCGTTGGTTTCCTCTCCCCGATGTTAGTTAAAGCGGTTTTCTGTGATTCCAGCCACAAATTCCAATCCCGGAATCTAACGCACGTGGCTTCCTTCAGAATGGCTTCCCGCTGCTGCGGGATCACTCTCTCGTGTCTTCTGGGTGCGTCTGAGGGGGCTGTCCCCCTGAGACTCTCCTTTATACTTCCTCACGGGGTCGCAGGTGTCAATCAGGTTGGGATGAAGCAATCTCTCTCTCAACCAGCCCACCTTGCCCGAGGGCTTTTCACGTGGTCTCCATGAGACAATAGTTGCTGGCATCTTATTCTGTATCCCTGGTGGGGCATGCAATTATTCACGTTTCTCTCTCTCTCACTTCCTGGGTCTACTGACCCCCGCCCCCCTCAATGGGTGCTCTTGCGATTCTCACAAAGGAGGGGGCTGGGATCATAACAATACTTTACATTGAGAGGTTCTGCTTGTGCTCTTTTTCACAAGTGGAAGCATCCTCTGCATCAACTGTCAAAGTTGTTCACCTAATGAATAAATCCTTTATTCAAACACCATGTAGTCTTTTTTACTCAAAAGGGAGCCAGTCTGAAACAATAACTTTTTTTTTTACCCATTTTTCCCATGAAGCGAAAGGCAGACTTTGAGACAATACTCTTGTGCAGGCAAGAGCACTGTCTTTTAAACAGTTTTTTGAGCTTTCTAGATTTTGCTCTCATTGTCTATGATTCTGTATGCATTGTCATCCATATTCTAAATCTGGATGTTGCACAGATGTTTTTATTTCTTCACCCCTTTACAAAAGTATGTTTTATTGCTCTCGTTACTCTTCATTCCAAAGTATATCACTTCACATTTGGCAGCATTCAATTTCATCTGTTATTTCTCTCTCTACTCCATTAACCTCACGCTAATTTCAAAATGTGTCTCATCATCTTCTTCATTATATTGAAATGTTATTCAGTACACAATTCCATTTTCATGTCTCTAACACATTTGTTACTTTTTGCAAAAGAACATTTTATTGATATCAAATTTTTGAACACCGTGAATATAAATAAACATAAAAAGGTAGATAATTTGGTTTATAAGATCTTGAGGTCAGTTAAAATCTGTCATTAAAAAGTTTAGTTTGCACACATAACAGTAAAAATTATGTCTTTACCATTCAAGCACAATAGGACACTTTAATTCCTATCCAAAACATTTCAGCCTTTTTCTCAAATACATTCTTCCTCCCACCAGCTTCAGAGAAAATTTTCTGTATTCCTAATTCCACTGCCTATTTGAACAAAGCATGCTATGTTTGGTTGCCAAAATGATTTAGGGCAATTTTGTGCTGCAGGCAGTTTCATTCTCTTCATCTTAACACAACAGCCAGCCTGCATCTCAGGATGAAATCTTGCAAGTCCCCATCTAATTAATGAGGTTTACTGATAATTTGAGCAAGTGTGTAGACATCAGTTATAAAAATTGTTGTCAAATTGCCACTTAAAGAGAGCATCCAATCACACTGATTCCTTTCCACATTTCAAAACAAATTCTGCTTAAGTTATTAGCATACATTCCACCCATCCAATAAAAAGTAGTTTGTAGATAGTACAGCAGAAATAGAAGAAATCATAGCTCCAATTTACTTTGGAACCTCATGATTTACAAATGATTGTAGATATGATCCAAAAGCCTTTCATGTTGTGTCAAATGTTAAGTAGCTTTTGATGAGAAATTTTGAGCTTTTCCAAAGTTACTTTTTTTCATGAGCCAACAATGTTGAAGCTTCTGTACTGTAGATTTGATTAACAAATTAAAGAATTATGCATCACAGTAGGATGCCTTTCAGCACATTGAAGCAGCGCCAGTTCCACCAGTCCTTCTCTTTTAGTTTTTCCTCATGAATACTTTTCCATTTTCAGCATTTAATCTTCTTTTGAAAGCATCTAGAATCTGGTACCACCATACTTTCAGGCAATGCATTTCCAGTACTCACATTTGACTGCATAAATATTACTTTTTCTACATTATGTATCTTACCCATTTGTTAATTACCTTGCATTTATGTTATTTCTTCAAGACACACAAGAATGAAAGTTTGTCTTTATGTAGCACATATCACAATGGTCCAAATGATTTACATGCATCAGTCATCACTATTGCAGATCATATAGCAACCAATATCAACAACAAAACAAATGTGAAAGTTTAGACTAAATATTTTGTTTTTATATTTTAAATTATTAAAGAATAAATATTTCAAAGAATGTGTTCTTCCTTTTCCCAAAGTAATATCTTGAGATCTTTTGCGTCCATTTAACAGGACCTCCATCTCACCTATTTGTCTAAGAAGGACACTTCTAGCAATGCAGTTTATCCTCACAGCATTGCAGTGAAGATTGTGCTCAAGTTTATCTAGTGATCCTTGAACATGAGCCATGTAGTCCTGTATCGGAATCGGACTCATTTATTATTACTGACAAGAGTGCTATCAGTCTGCTGCAAGAAAAGATAAGGTGTAACAAAATATTTTCTGAAATAAAGATGAAAATCAAGAACTGGAAAGGTTCAGCTTGTCAGGCAGAATCTCTGGAAAGAGAAACAAGGTAAATATTATGGGTTAAATCCTTATAAGAATCCATAATTAAGCAAGTTATCAACATGAAGAGTTAGATCTTTTTTATTCAAAGGATGCTTCTTAGTAAGGAAACACCAATGCCCTTGAACGGAAAGTCTGACATAACATAATGGATATGGCCCAGTACATTACAGGTGTAACATGTTGTATGGTTTCACTGCTAATGTAATGGTTTCTCTGTAGCAGCAATGCTTGGGTTATGACTAGAAGTAACAGGGTTTGGAATGCTGGGGCTATCCAATGAGAGAAATGTTCTTTCTTGTGAATCTGGAAGAGAGATTTTTGCCAGGGAGAGATGAGGAGAGAAGAACAGACAGAGTGGGCTTGGAGCAAGGGTCCGAAGGTCTGCGATGATTGGATTAGAGTTCCAATATTATGCAATAGACCGTTTCATGAGAATGGGCCCTTTTTTCTTTTTTTTTGTTTTCTTTACTAACCACATAGCCAACGTAAGAATTATAAAGCTCAATTGTATAATTACATATTGTGTTCTGTTTGTTATTTCGTGATACTGATTTGTAACTGGGGACACATCGCGCACCCATCCACCCGAGATTTCTTAAATCTGTCAGTGAAGGTGGAGTTCTCGGAGGCCAATGTGGGAGTGTCTGAGGTCCTTGATACATTGGTGCTGGTTTGTTAAGAAGGGCAGCATTTCAATTCTGGTGGGGACCAACACCCCTCTTGTGAGAAGGCTCATGGGAGCCTGCAAGGAGAAGGCTGCTGAGAGCTTTTTGAGGACATTGTCCATGCACCCGGTGTTTCGAGCTGCTTTGGAGGAAGTGTCTGGCAGCAATGGGCCAGATATTGAATTTAAATGAGGGATTGTGTGGTTCACCCAGTCGAAGCCAATGGTGATACAGCCAGGGAAGTAGCGAGAGTGATGGAGACTCCCGAATTTCCAGGAGTGCCTGAGGTCAAAGCGCTCTTGGTGGACGCTCTGCAAGACCACAAGGGGGAGTCGGGATTTCCTGCTGGGGTACTGGTGAGGCCCGAATGTCAGAAGCCCTCGTTAGTACAGGCAAGCAGGATGGCAGTGATTGTCAGGAACACCACGAAGAGGGAGGTTACCTTCAAGCAGGGGATGCCCCGGCACATTTGTTCTCAGTGATGGTAGTGTCTAGTGCCCCTGTGAGACACTCCAGGGAGAAACTATTGGAAAAAGGGGGAAAGCGGACCGTTGAGTCATTCAACTGAGGGGACTTCCTGGTTATTGTGGGTTGGAAGAGGAGGCTAGTAGAGAAGATGTTGAAGTTGGAACGTGTCTTTTCCACTGAAGAGGTTGATGTGAGTTGTTCCAAGAGCACGCGTCACACTATCTGGGTGACTGAGAATAACCGTTCAGAGGAAGGTCACAGTGCCTGGCCCCTGCAGAGCTGGAGGATGTTTGGCAGCATTTGTGTAAGTTGAAGGAAGCTGGGATCATCCCAAAGCCCCTATGCGTCCCCAATAGTGGTGGCCCAAAAGTAGAATGTGAAGTTACAAATATATGTTGACTATTGAACTCTGAACAGGCATACCATCCCTGACCAGTATACTGTCCTGAAGATTGAAGACGTGCTGGCCTGTCTGAGTGGCGTGAAGTGGTTCAGTGTGCTGGACTTGAGGAGTGTATATTACCAGATCCCCATGAGTGAGGCTGACAAAGAGAAAATGGCATTTATATGTCCACTGGGATTTTCCAGTTCGAAAGGATGCCCCAGGGCATCTCGGGAGCTCCTGCAACCTTCCAGCGGGTTATGGAGAAGATGGTGGGAGATATTACCTTGCCTGAGGTATTACTATGTCTGGATGACCTCATAGTATTTGAATCCACCTTGGAAGAACATGAAGCGAGGCTGCTGGGCCACCTGAAAGCTGAAGGGTTATAACTTTCGCTGGACAAGTGCCAGTTCTGCCCAACGTCTGTAGCTTTGTTAGGCACATAGTCTCATGGGATGGGGTAGCTAAGATCAAAGCGGTTACCAGTGGGCCAAGACGCCAGACTGTTGAGTGCTCTGCGCTCATTCCTTGGGTTCTTTGGTTACTATCAGAGGTTTCTGAAAGCCTACGTAAAAGTGAGTCATCCTTTGAATCAGCTTCTGTGTGGTTACCCTCCCTTGGGGAAGAAAGGGAGGGGGGAAAAGGACAGGAGGGTGGAGGGTACCTTAGCCCGTCAGAGCCCTTTGGACCGAGGTGGGATGCAAAATTTGAGTAGGCCTTTCAGTCACTGAAGGAGCTGCTGACCCATGTGCCAGTGGTGGCCTTTGCTGATCCCCGATTGCCATATGTACTGCACATGGATGCCAGCCGAGAGGGTTTAGGGGACATCCTGTATCAGGATAGGGGCTCTGGGTTGAGGCCCATTGCGTTTGTCAGCTGGACTCTGTCGCCCTCTGAGAAAAACTACTCCACGCACAAGTTGGAATTTCTGGCATTGAAATGAGCAGTAGTGGATAAGCTGAGAGACTCCTACGGAGCCAAATTTGAGGTGCAGACAGACAACAACCCTCTGACTTATATCCTGACCTTTGTGAAATTGGATGCTATAGGTCATCGGTGGTTGGCGACATTGTCTGCCTGTGATTTTAGCCTGAAGTAATGGCTGGAAAGCAGTAACGTTGATGCTGATGCTTTGTCTCGACAGGCGCATGGGGGACTGGTCAGGGACGAGGAGTGGGAGAGCATTTTATGCCCCTGGGGTGAAGGCCCTGTGCCAGTTTGCCATCACCATGAAGGCAGTAGAAAAGGAGAGGCAGGAGCGAGCAGTGGATCAATTTGGGGCTTCTGATGAAACTATCCCCCAAGTTTATTGTAAGCTGACTGTTCTGAAGATAAATCAGCTACCAGAAACGAGTTCTGGGGAAGTGGCTGCTGCTGAGCAAGATGATCTGGGTATCGGTACCATTTGGTCCGCGGTTGAAAAGGGTGACATGGCTCAGGCAGAGAGGACAAAACACGCGTCGGTGCCTCCATTACTACTAGAATAGCCTCAGCTGGAGTTGAAGAACCAGATCTTATACTGGGTCACATCACCCCCAGACCAACCCCGGCATTTCCAGCTGGTTGTGCCCGAGAAGTGTTGCGCAGAAGTCACTTCATGATTATTTCTAGGCATATGGGGTTGAAAAGACCCATGGATTGCTCAGAGACTAGTTTTACTGGCCCTGAATCAAGTTGGAGATCGAAGAATACTGCAAGTCATGTATTTGATGCGTACAGCGGAAGACACTGCCTACTCAGGCAGCCTCTCTCGTCCCACCTGCAGAGTACGGGGCCTCTGGACCTGGTGCGTATGGATTTCCTGTCAATAGAACCTGATGCCAGCAACACGGTGAATGTCTTAGACATCACGGACCACTACACCAGATATGCTCAAGCTTTTCCTACCAAGGACCAGAGGGAGTCTATGGTGGCAAAGATGTTATAGGAGAAATATTTCATTTATTATGGCCTTCCCAGGTGAAGACATAGTGATCAGGGACAGGATTTTGACAGCATACTCATGCATGAGTTACTGGGCATGCTTGGAGTTGAGAAGTCGAGGACCACGCCCTATCACCCGCAGCGTGATCCCCAGCCAGAGAGGTTTAATCGGACCTTGCTAGACATGCTCGGGACCCTGGAGATCAGCAAGAAGAGCAACAGGACTCAACATTTTGGGGATCTGTGAAACTACTAGATACTCGCCATATTATCGGTTGTTTGGGCGTGGGGCGAGGTTGCCCATTGTCCTTTGTTTTGGGACTGATGAGGGTGACTTACCTGAAGCATGTGTCTGACATGACAAGAGAGCATGTGGGCACGAGTGATAGATCAAGGGAGGACTCGCCAGGTACACCAGAAGTATCCACAGTAGTGTCGGAATCTGAAGAGTTAGATGAGGGGGTGTGGAGGTCTCAGGGAATTAGGAGGCTACTGGATAGGGTGACCTATGTAGCACCAAGGGAACAGAGTGTGACCCCTCCTGTGTTGGGGAGCTACGTCACTGACTTTTACACCTGGATTTGGCTTTGTGTTTTGCAGGAAGGGTTGGCGAATTATCTCAAAATCATGAGGACATGACTAAATTTGGTGGGGGGAGAGTGTAACACAGGTAATACAGTGGAACTTAACAGAGAGCCATGTGGCCCAGAATCAGAATCACAGACGGGTTTATTTTCACTGACAGTAGTGCTACCAGCCAGCTACAAAAAGATAAGTTGTAACAAAATATTTTCTCAATTAATGATGAAAATTAAGCAATGGAAAGACTCAGCATGTCAGGCAATATCTCTTGAAAGAGAAATAGGGTATTACATGGTCGGTACAACACTGTGGGCTGAAAAGCCTGTAATGTGTTGTAGATTTCTTACAGGTTGAGGATACTTCATAGAATTTATTCTTGTGGAAGTTATGAACATGAGGAATTAATGTTTCCTATTTGATGGATGCTGTCTGGTATGGAAATACCAATGCTCCTTAATGGTGAATTATAAGCCAGTGAGAACCTCAAAGTTGCCACACTAGTTGATACAGAAGTTAAGAAAACATATGGTCTGTTCTCCTATGCTAATCACAAGATTGCTGTCAAGAGCACAAAGTAAAATGTCAATTAGATCACACTTTGACAAGGCCTTTTGAAGATAGGTTGAACAAGCCAAAGTTTTTCTCTTTGGAGTGAAGGAGGTTGGAGGGTGACTTGATAGAGGTGTATAAGATAATAAGAGGCATTGAAAAGAATGGATAGCCAAAAGCTTTTGATCAGCTTTTGAAAAATATAAGCTAATATAAGGTGGTTGGAGGAAAGCACAGTATAGGGCGATGCCAAATGTGTGTTCTTTACACAGAGGCTGGTCTCTGTGTGTAGAGAACCCTGGAAACTCTTAGATGGGCACATGGATGAGAGAAAAATGGAAGGCTATATAGGAAGGACATGCTAGATTAATTATAGAGTTTGTTAAAATGTCAGTACACATCATGGGCTGAATGGCCTGTACTGTACTATAACATTCTATATTCTTAAAATAAACACAATCAAGCATACATTTTCTTCCTTATTTTTCAATCTTGGATTGCTATTAAATTCAACAAGGTTTCATATTTCATTTCACATTGGATTGATCTGAGAGATGATATCACTTGGATAATCTGGGAATCCAAGTTGGACTGGTCTCTAGTCATGGACTTACAAATGATATGTTTTCACATGGCCAGCAGTTCTTTTTGGAAGTGGTAGCTTTTGTTGTTAATATTTAATGCATTTTATTTTGTCCTTCCACAGACCTGAATTGTCTTTGACCTTAATTTTTTTCTTTTCCATCTTATCTGAATTAATTATGAACTGTAGACTTCTGAAATTTATTTCCACCCATGCTCTGTAGTTATTCTACAGTACTGAACATGTGGCATGAGACTCAAGTCCACAAACTTCTGACTTAAAGATAAGTGCATCATCATCACTACTGTGCATATCACATTTGTAGATCATTGTTACTCTAGCTAAATGGAGAACAATCCCAAGATGAAGGTGATGAAATCAGATTTGAGAGATAATAGTGTCAAGAGGTTTCACCCTCCAGAAAGTAACCAACAAAGTCAAGGAAAAATGTACATCTTTAAGGTACAAAAAGAACATTTAAAATTTATAAATTAGCCAGTAATCTGATATTACTGTGATCTAAAAAAAAGCTTAACAACCAGCATATTGTATTAATATCTTCTTTAAAAAAACAATTCTTAAGAATTTGAATTTTCAGAACTGTAGTAATGCAAGGTCACCTAGTGCTTGCTGTATCTAGACAGAAAGCTTTGTCGGACCATCCTGTGTTTCTCATGACTCTGTCATGTGATGTGGTCTGCATAGAAATAAAGAAAAGGTTAGGTTCACCTAAGTAAATAGTTGTTCTTTTATTATTCACTTCACTGAGTTATAATTTCAAAACAAAATTTGGAAAAAAAAAGAAACTTGTTATTATTTTGAGAAAGGTTAATATGGTGTAATGGTATTGGGTTTGCTGACCAGGAAGCTCTAAATTCAAATGAAGACTTCAGATGTAAATAGCCACGAGCACACTCAATAAATGGAGATTATACTGTAACTACTCAATCTTCAAAAACAAGTTGACTTCCCTGTTTATTTTCCATGACAACTTTTGCTGCAAATACCCTCTATTCGAGTGGTGGGCCCCGTCTCCCTACCAAGGAGAAGGTCCTAACAAAGTAATTCAAAACACAGTCAATTATTTTCAATAATTCATACTTAAATCTAAACAACAATCGTAAAACTTATTTAAAACTCACAGAGGTTCTATCTTAAGCATTTCCAAATCACAAATCATTTCCAAGGCAGCAAGGATTTCTGAAACAGAAAGCATTTCTAAATCATAAGAGATCAAGTACAATGATTTCTTAAACTCAAGGGATTTCCAAAACACAGGTACAATGCCTATAAACTAAAAAGGCATACTAATAAGTTGCAGATAACAAGTCATCCATTGCAGAAATTAATACTAGAGGACTAATTTAGGTTCACTGTATGTTTCTTGATGTTATTTACCCCGTTCCTCATTAAGCCCAAGGGATTGGCAACAGTGGAGAGCAAGTGGAAAGCCACCAAATGCAGTGAGTGCTTTCTCATCGCATGGGTGTATTTCTTGAAAACAGCAAGAGCAGGAAGTGTTGGGGGCATTGGCAGCAGGGGAGGGCAGGCTGAGCACCACCAAGCACGATGAGTTCTTTCTTGGCCCGAGACGTCGACTGTACTTTTTTCCTTATATGCTGCCTGGCATTCTGAGTTCCTCCAGTATTTTGATTGTGTAAATGGATTTCCAGCATCTGCAGATTTTCTTTTTTCTTGTGAGCCCTTTCTCCTTGCGTGGGGGGTTTCCCTAAAAAGAGTAGCCAGTGCACAGGCATGGGAAGCGTCAGAGGCATCAGCGGCAGCAGAAGGCAAGTGAAGCACCACCAAACGTGATGAGTTATTTCTCCCTGTGTGGATTTTTCCCTTATTTTTCAAGTAATAAAAGAGAGGTGGGGGTCTAATGGACTGGCCATCGTCAGAGGGGAACTAGAGTCAGAGTGGGAACTTAAAGGCTTCGACAAGAAGAGGCTGAGGCCAAAGGAACAGGTAAGAAGGGTAGGTTTTCCCTTTAGTTATTGCTGATCTGCTCTTGGTTGCCATAGTACAGGGCAGGCAGGATGGCAGATATGGCAGTGGAATGCTCCTCCTGTAGAATGTGGGAATTCATGGAACCTGATGGTCTCCCTCATGATTACATCTGCAGGAAGTGCAGCCAACTCCAGCTCCTTAATCCGGTCTTTCAGGAAAGATTGCATTAAGGAGCTGGAGTTAGATAAACTAAGGATCATCTTGGAGGCAGAGCAATTGATAGATAAAGTCTTTTGATCAGCTGATTATACCCATAGTGCAGGATTCAAGAAAAATAAAAGGAGATGGATGTCAATACAGGGTCCCACTGTGGCCATTCCCCTCAGCAACAGGATATTGATGAGAGGGATGGCCTATCTGGGCAAGGCAGTAGCAGCCAGACCAATAGCACTGTGGTCAGCTCTGAGCCTCAGAAGGGTAAGGTGAAGTCAGGCGGCGCAATAGTCATAGGGGCTTGATAGTTAGGAGGAAAGATAGGAGATTCTGCAGCAGCAAGAGAGACTGGTGTGTTGTGTGGATCGTGTGTTGCTAGGGTCCAGGATGTCTTTGAGTGGTTGCAGAATATTCTTGAAGAGGAGGGTGAGCAGCTAGAAGTTGTGGTACATATTGGTATCGACAACATAGGTAGAAGAGAAGTAGAGGTTCTAGCAGTAAGTTTAAGGAGTTATGAAGGCGGCTGAAGAGCAGGACCTCCAAGGTGGTAATCTCCGGATTACTCTTGGTGCCTCGAGCCTGGGAAGGTCAAAACAGGAAGATAGTGCAGACAAATAGATGGCTGAGGAAATGGTGCAAGGGGGAAGGGTTTCAGGTTATAGGATCATTGGAAACTATTCTGGAGAAGGGGTGACCTGTACAAGTGGGATGAGTTACGCCTGAACTGAAAGGAAACCAGTATCCTGGGAGGAAGGTTTGGTGATGCTGTTGGAGAGTGTTTAAACTAGATTTGCAGTAGGGTAGGTACTGAAGTGAAGAGGCAGAGGATGGGGTGGTTGGCATACAAGTAGAGAAAACTTTTAGTGAGTTTGTGAGGAAGGATAGGCAGATGATAGAGCAAAGATACACTCAGCCAGATAGTTTGAGATGTGTCTATTTCACTGCAAGGAGTATCATGAACAAGGTGGATGAACTTAGATTGTGAATCAATGCATGGAAATATGATGTTGTAGCCGTTACAGGGACTTGGATGTCTCAGGGGAAGGAATAGCTGCTGAGTGTGCCAGATTTGAAATGTTTCAAAAAGGACGGGGAAGGAGGCATAAGAGGTGGGGGCATTTGCTAAACAAGGATAGTATCACAACTGTTGAAAAGGAAGAAGTCATGGAGGGATTGTCTACTGATTCAGTGTTGGTGGAAGTCAGAAGCAGGAAGTGGGCAATAACTCTACTGGGTGATTTTTATAGCCAACCTCCCCAGTAATAACAGAGGCATTGAAGAGCAGATAGGGAGGCAGATTGTGGAATGGTGCAATAATAATAAGTTTGCTGTGATGGGTGAGTTTAACTTTCCTAATAACGATTGGCGTCTCCTTAGAACAAGTAGTTATGGTGGGGTGGAGTTTGTTAGATGTGTTTGGAAAGTTTCCTTTAAAAAAAAATTATTAAATTTTAGAAAATTACAAGAATAAAAGATGATGAAATAGTGAGAAAAATAATATTAACCCTCCCCCCACTTAACCCTTATCTAAAGAAAGAAAAAAAAGAAAAGAAGGATTGCCTGGATATCGGAGGATCCCCACATGCTCCATGGAGTTCAAAATAATTTTAATATTTATTTTTACGTTCCCCAATTACTTTATAATTTTATCTTCAAAGGACCTATGTATTTAATCCTATCTTTTGTAAGTGTGGGAGCCAAATTTTCAAAAATATATCATATTCATTTCTTAGATTATATGTAATTTTTTAAAGTGGAATACAACTATGTATTTCATTATTCCAACAATCCATAGTTAAATATAAATCAGAGTTCCTAGTAACTGCGATAACTTTTTTGGCTACTGCCAATGCAATTTTTATAAATTTTTTCTGATACTTACTCAATTTAAGTTTTGGTATTGTCCCTTCAATGTCTCCTAATAAAAATAATATTGGACTATGTGGGAGTTGTACTCCAGTAATTTGTTCCAATAAAAGTCTTAGATTTATCCAAAATGGTTGAATTTTAAAACAAGATCAAGTAGAATGTAAAGAAGTACCAATTTCTTGATTACATCGAAAACATTGGTTGGACATATTTGAATTTAATCTATTTATTTTCTGTGGTGTTATTTATAATTGATGTAAAAATTATATTGTATTAATCTAAGTTGAACATTTATTGTATTTCTCACACTATCAGAAAATAATCTTGAACAGTTTTTTCCATCAGTTTTAACATTCAAATCAGATTCCCATTTTTGTCTTGATTTATGAATTCCTGATTTAATTGTCTGTTTTTGAATCAAATTATACATACAAGATGTAATTTTTTTAATTTTTCCATTTTGAATTAATATTTCTATTTCACTAGGTTTTGGCATCAACATTGTTTGTCCCAGCTTTTCTCGTAAATAAGCCTTTAATTGAAAATAACAGAAAAGAGTGTTATTTGGTTTTGTATATTTATTTTTTAATTGATCAAATGACATCAATATACCTCCTTCAAAACAATCACCTATATATTTAATCCCCTTTTGGAACCAATTATGTAAAAGTTTATTATCCATTGTAAAAGGAATAAGTCTATTTTGAATTAAAGTTCTTTTTGCTAATAAAGATTTCTCCTATATTAAGACACTTGATTGATTTATGGAATAAGGTAAATATGGACGATGAGATAAAGAAATCTTTGTTTGGAAGGTTTCCTGACACAATGGGTAGATAAGCCAACCAGAGGAGAGGCTGTGCTTGATCTGATGTTGGGAAATGATCCGGATCAGGTGTCAGATTACTCTGTGGGAGAGCAATTTGAGGTGGTCATCATAACTCTTTCTCCTTTATCATAGTGCTGGAGAAGGATAGAAGTAAACAATTTGGAAAAACATTTGATTGGTGTGGAGGAAATATGATGCTATTAGACAGAAACTTGAGAGCAAAAAATTGGGAGTAGGTGTTCTCTGAGAAATACATGGCAGAAATGTGTCAAATATTCAGGGAACATTGGCATGGAGCTTTGCATAGGTATGTTCCACTAAAGCAGGGAAAGGATGGTAGGGTAAAAGAACCATGGAGTACAATGGATGTAAAAATTCTAGTTAAGAAGAAAAGAAAAGCTTATGAAAGTTTGAAGAAACTAAGTGATGTTAGAGCTCTAGAAAATTACAAGGATGCTGGGAAGGAGCTCAAGAATGAAATCAGGAGAACTAGAAGGAACCATGAGAAGGCCTTGGTGAGCAGGAGTAAGGAAAATCCCAAGGTATTCTACAAATCTGTGAAGAGCAAGAGGATGAGCCGTGTGAGAATAGGACCAATTCAGGTGCGATAATGGAAATATGTGCATGGAGTCGGAGGTGGAAGTGAAGGTACTTAATGGACTCTTTACTTCAGTATTCACCAGATAAAAGGACCTTGGCAATTGTGGGGATGACTTACACCAGACTGAAATGTTTGAGCATGTGGACATTCAGGAAAAGGATGTGCTGCAGCTTTTGAAAAGGAATAAGTTAGATAAGTTGGCTGGTGCAGGCTACTTTGGGGAGTGAGGGAGGAGAATGCTGAGCCTCAGGTGATGATCATTGCATCATCAGTAAAGTTGTGAGAATTACAGAGGACTAGAGGGTTGAAAATGTTATTCCCTTGTTCAAGAAAGGGAGTAGAGATAACACAGGAAATTATAGACTAGTGAGTCTTACTTCAGTGGTGGGCAAGTTGTTGGAGGAAAGCCTGAGAGTCAGGATTTATGAGCATTTGGAGAGACATAATCTGATTAGGGATAATTAGCATAGCATTGTCAAGAGCAGATCATGCATCTTGAGCCTGATTGAATTCTTTGAGGATGTAACAAAACACTTTGATGAAGTTAGAGTAGTGGATGTAGTGTATATGGATTTGATAAGGATCCCCAAGCAAGGTTCATTCAGAAAGTAAGGAGGCAAGGAGTCCAAGAATAACTTGCTTTATGGATCTAAAATTGGCTTGCCCACAGAAGGCTGCAAGTGATTGTAGATAGTTGGTATTCAGCATGGAGGACGGTGCCCAATGGTATTCTGTAGGGATCTGTTCTGGGACCCCTCCTCTTTGTGATTTTTATAAATGACCTGTATGAGGAAGTAGAAGGGTGGGTAGTAAGTTTGCTGATGACACAAAATTTCATGGTGTTGTGGACAGTCTGGAGGGTTATCAGAGGTCACAACAGAACATCATCAGGTTGCAGAACTGGACTGAGAAGTGGCAGATGAAGTTTAACCCAGATTAGTGTGAAGTGGATCAATTTGGTATGTTAAATTTGAAGACAGAATATAATATTAATGGTAAGAATTTGGTATTGTGTGGGATCAGAGAGATCTTTGGGTCTGTGTCCATAGGAAACTCAAAGCTGCTGTGCAGGTTGACAATGTTGTTAAGAAGGCATGGGCATGGGCCTTCATCAGCCGTGAGACTGAGTTCAAGAGCTATGAGGTAATGTTCAGACCTTGTTCACACCCCACTTAGGGTATTGTGTTCACTTCTGGTCACCTTACTACAGAAAGGATGTGGATACTATAGAGAGAGTGCAAAGGAGATTTACAAGGATACTCCCTGGATTGGAGAGAGTGACTGATTTAAACAGGTTGAGTGAACTTGGCCTTTTCACCTTGGAGTGAAGGAGATGAGAGGTGACCTAATGAAGGTGTGTATTTTTTCCATTTTTATATATTATGATCAGCTTTTTTTTCTTCAGCTTTATTAATTGTATACATATTAATCTGTTGGTTTTGTATCATTTTATAGCTGTAGAAGATTATATACCAATAAAAAGATTCTAAAAATGAAAATAAAGGTGTATAAGATGATGAGAGGCATTGGCCGCGTGGAAAGCCAAAGGCTTTTTCCCAGAGCTGAAATGGCTATCATGAGGGGACATAGTATTAAGGTGCTTGGAAGTAGATACGGGGGGATGTCAGAGGTAAGTTTTTCACACAGGGATGGTGAGTGCTTGGAATGCACTGCCAGTGACAGTGGTAGAGGCCGATAAAATTGGGTCTTTTAAAAGACTCTTAAATAAGTACCATGGAGCTTAGAAAAATAGAGAGCTATGTGGTAAGGAAATTCTAGGCAGTTTCTAGTGTAAGTTACATGGTTGGAACAACATTGTGGGCTGAAAAGCCTGTAATATACTATAGATTTCTATTTTCTATATGCTCTCCACTTTTATACCTTTTTCTCCACTTGTGTGTCCTTACAAGTATATGCTAGTTCCTCAGATACTCTCTTGACAGAATTGAACTATAAGCTTTATAGAGACATAGATGTCAGCTTAATGTTCACAATGCATAAGCAATGTTGTAAAGCTAACTTCCTTTAAAACATATACCTTGAAACTATAAACATATCAGTAATGTTACAAAATAATATTATCCATCTGTTTTGCAAGCTTCCTTGAACTAAGCAAATAAGGGTCAGCTACGAACAACCCAATTAAACAACTCACTGTCTTACATTACATCTTGAGCAGTAATAAAGCAGGTGTAATTATTTACATGGTGCTTCTACAGACAGAGCTTCTGCAAATCTGCTCTATAGAGATTTAATTTTTAACTTCAAGCTGATTTCTACTTGCCATTTACATTTTATGACAGACTTCCATTTGTGATCAGAAACTAAACAAGCTGTTATTTGGAAGTTTAGTTACAAAAGTTTGTGATCCTTCCAGTTACAGATGCTCTGTTTAGAAAACAAGATTAGCAGAACACCAAGGAGTGAATATTGGTCACAAGGGCAGCTTACTGTTTGCTTTGATGTAAAGTGCATGCTGGAATTACAAACCATTCTCCTCAGTAACTGTTTTTGGACATACTGAAATATCAAAAGGATACATTTAATACAATCCACAACAATTAAGTCTGACTATATATCAAATGACAAAAAGTACATTTGTGTAATTGTGCTTGAGCGCATCAGCTGGAATGAATGACAGATTCTGAAATTGAATACAAATACCCTTCTATATGACACCACTTTATAGTACAGTCTTTAAACAGAATCAACAATGCAGGTGTACATTTGATTAAAGATTTTTCATTACGTGTTTTTATATTGAATTTACTAAATTGTTACTCCGATTGTAGTTAACAGCACCTAACAAAATCTAAACTTATTAAAGTATTATTTTGGCCTGTTTTTATGTGCACTCTTTGTAAAGTAGTAAGTGAGTTAGAGCATTCCATACATAGCATCTGTCATAGAAATATCTTCTCTGTTGTGATGAAAGATGCAGATAATATATCTGTCAAGCCAGAACTAGAAAAGAAGACACAATATCTTTCTTTTAACAGTTCAAGATAGCTTGTTTGTATTTTATTTAATCACGGGAACATATAGACTACTTTGATAAATCGAGTAGTTCTGATAATCTATCTCCTACAATTTGGTGAGCTGCTTTTTCAATTAACTGTGAATGATACTCAGATGTCATTTTAACTTTTCCACTTGACAGTACTCCAGTCTATGGTTATATAGGCTGTGAAGAATATCCTGTTTCCCAGAAATTGAATTTAATCTAATCCCAATAATATTTAGTTACAAGGTTCACTTGATGATAAGTGTACTTGAACTAGTCTTTACCATCTTCACAGCTCCAATACAGGATCATGATAACTTATTAGGAAATTTAATTAAGTTACATCATTGGAAATTAACTCAATTACACAATTACTGTCATTTTCATTCATTTAAATATATTAATATTATCTTTTGTCCTTTTTTCTGACTCACAGACTGCACAATAAGGATTTAAAACAACATATAATCCATCAATTTTACAATTATCTTCATTACAATTAGTGAATGAAGTAATCCTAAAAATAATTTTTCAAAATAATCTGACAAAGTTCATCAATGAACCCAGGAAGCCTAAGGCTCAAGTATAGTATTTATTATAATTTATTTGAAGATTGAAAGTTAAATTGATATTTGTAAATGATGGCACTGGATGGACAGTTCTTTGCCTGGTGAAAAGAAGTTCCATAGGAATTAAAGTTGAGACCGTTACCTTTTGTTATTGTTCACAAATTAAAGCGGGCATTAATAGTTATATTTATATTACTGTATACCACTGATAAATCATGCAAATAATTTTTTTAACTGAATGGATTCACCAATCCCTGGAATGGAAACACCAATACACAGGAATAATAAAGGCTACAGAAATACTACCCAGTCCATCCTTGGCAGGACCGTCCACAAGTGAGCACAGATCACTTACTCCACACTTGTTACTCCACAAGTGGAGTAACGTTGCAAGAAAGCAGCCTCCATCATCAAGGACCCACACTATTCAGGCCATGCCCTTTCTTACCACTACCATTGGATATCAGATCAAAACACTTTAGGTCCCACACTATCAGTTTCAGAAATAATTATTAACCAACAAAAATCAGTTCGCTACTCTGAACTGATTCTATGGCCAATGGATTCACGTTCAAGGATTCGTGTTCTGAATATTATTTTTATTTGCATAGTTTGTTTTCTCTTGCACATTGGTTGATTGTCAATTTTTACTTATGTATAGTTTTTCATAAAATTCTATTATAAAGGTTGAGTCTCCCTTAACCGAAGTTCCAAAATCCAAAAAACCCTGAAATCTGAAATCTTTTTCAGTGCTGATGTGACATCAACTTGCACAACCACTGAGAAGGTTCCCAGGCAATGCACAAGATTCTCTGTGCATCACTTACAGTTCTGAGATATATGTAATGAACAGAAGTTAATGAAAAATAGAAAAATATTGCATATAGCAAAAATGTAGTTATTAATTATCTATTAAAATAATAGATTTGTCAACATTGGAGTGAGTGAACATATGCCTCTCAATGGCATGCTGAGCATGAAACAAGCGAAGATCATTCATGACAAACTGAAAATTGAAGATAATTGTGAATATTCATCAGGTTGGCTGCAGAAATTTAAGAAACGGCACAATATTATTTTTGATAAAGACTTGTGATGATAAAGTGTCTGCTAATCACAAAGCAGCAGAGAAATTCATCAGTGAGTTTGCCAAGGATTGTCACTGATGAAAATCTGACACACTGGATGACTGCATCCATACATATGTGTGATGTGCAAGTGGAAGATAGACTGCTTACCAGTGCACATAAATTCAGAAACAGAAATGATGGCGATCCCAAGCTATCTCATTATATATTCCAAAATCCAAAACGCTTCCTGCCCCAAGCATTTTGAAAAAGGCTATATTCAAACTGTATTTCTTTTTTCCTGTAGATGCTTGCAAGGAAATGAAACTCAAGGTAGTATATAGTAACTTATACACATTTTGATAATGAAAATACTTTGAATATTGAAATTGGAGTTAATGCAGGTTATTTACTAGCTTTCAGGTTTTGTGCTTCTTCACATTATAAAGACAAAATGGTACAGTCGTTAGAATTTCCCCAAAGATTGGGTGAATGAGGAATACCAAAATGTATTTGCTGGCATGCATAGTCACAGTTAATAAAGTACTTTGAAAGTTTTAATTTCTCTTTCATTTTGTATCTAAGAGATACAAAACTAGAGTGTGGAATAAGATGTCTTGATCTCTCTTCTGTATTTATAGAATATATCTTTCTGGATTAATGCAGTGAGAGTGAGAAGAAATCTGTGCTAGTATAAATTGTGAAAATCTCTCTTCACATAAATTGATAATTTCATTGAATGGCAAGAAGTGTGGGAAATTATATCTTCCAATTTTATGAACTGGAGGCAGATGATTAGTGAACCCTATTATTTTTAATCTCAAGATGGATGATATGAGCCCATGATGCTACAACTGTCTTTTTCTTTGTACCATTCACTCACATAATTATTGACTACTTTTATAGATAAAATGAACCCAGAATACTATCCAAATGGCTTCCAGTATGACAATTTTCTTGTCAGAATTATCTGCGTAATTTCTCTCTTCTGAAATGAGAAGAAGCTTCCAATTGCTCTTATCTAATTCATTTTTAGCATACATTTATCAGAATTTAATTGTTCTCAGTAACCACCTGATTTGCCACTACGTGGTTCAATTTTCACATCTTACATTGATCATAAGATGCAAAAAATCCATTTTCAGTTGCTCATTTGCTGTGATTACATAAATGTTTCTGTGGCATTTTAAATTTTGTAAAACAATGAATGAATATCTGTCAGGTTGAAAGACCACTTAACTTTTTCTGATCTTGCAGCATCTGAGGTTTGTAGAATAAACATTGCAGGTCCATTAGTAACTAAATATCTGTTAATGTCTGTAGAATGCCTCTTGATAGCTGGATTCTAACTTGGCGTTTAATTATGGGCTTAATGTTTACATGTGTAAACATTAATGTGCTTTATAAACTCAAGGAATGTAAAGAGCAACAATTAAAGTGCCTAAGTGATTTATGATGGTATGCTTAATGCTGTGTTAATGGACACATGATACGTGTTTGATGTAAACAGACTGAGTTAATGCAAGAACAAAGTATTTGTCTGTCTCATGGTTGCTTTGCAGTTGTGGAATGTATAGAAATGAAAGAATTTTTCATTCATCTTTGCACTTCACCTGGGGCCAGGACCATGATCAGTGCCTCAGCCCAAAGGGTAGTTCCATGAATCAGAATTTGGAGATCCCTTGAAACAGCAACAACCAAGAAATGAGTTGGAATCTTGAGCCTAAATGGGCAAGAATTTTTTTAGCAAGAGAATGCTGAGTCTGTGGAATTCTTTGCCAGAGGGGGGCATGGAAGCCAAATCATTGGGTATATTTAAGGCAGAGGTTGATATAGTCAAGGCATGAAGAGATATGGGGAGAAGGCAGGAGATTGGGGCTGAGAGAGATAATGAATCAGCCATTTTTAAATGGTGGGGCAGATGCGATAGGCCAAACGGCCTAAATCTAGAAATATAGAAACATAGAAAACCTACAGCACAATACAGGTCCTCCAGCCCACAATACTGTGCCGAAAATGTACTTGCTTTAGATATCACCTAGGGTTATCCATAGCCCTCTATTTTTCTAAGCTCCATGTATCTATGCAAGTGTCTCTTAAAAGATCCTATTATATCCTCCTCCACCACCATTGCCCGCAGCCCATTCCACACACTCACCACTCTCTGTGTAAAAAACCTAGCCCTGACATCTCCTCTGTACCTACTTCTAAACACCATAAAACTGTGCCCTCTCATGTTAGCCATTTCAGTCCTGGAAAAAAGCCTCTGACTATCTACACAATCAATGCATCTCATCATCTCATACACCTCTATCAGGTCACCTCTCATTCTCCGTCGCTCCAAGGAGAAAAAGCCAAGTTCACTTGACCTATTCTCATAAGGCATGCTCCCCAATCCAGGCAATAGCCTTGTAAATCTCCTCTGCACCCTTTCTATATTTTCCACACCCTAATTCTGCTCTAACATCTTATGGTCTTATGGTCCGAATATTTATGACTTGCTACATGGCATTTTTTTGTGATTTGTTTGTTCTTTCTATTTAATGATAATAATTTAGGCTTAAGTTACTTTGTTGTGCATGTATGCTTATTATCACATCTGCTGGACACTGAGATTGTTGGGTCAGTTTAATCCAACCTGTTACAATTTCTTCATGCTGTTAAACTCTCCTCTTCCAATTAATACCTTCTTAATAACACTGCAGTCACCTATAAAATAATTTTCAAATATCTATATGAACCATTGATCCCCCTTAAAATCATTAGACAGGAAGTAATATTAGTGAAAACTAATAGTATAAATATTTTAGCTTTTATATTTTAATTAACTTGAAGTTTTCCTGATTTCGATTTACCATTTGAAGTATATTTTTGAAATCGCTTTGCATTAATATTAAGTGCGTTGTCATCATTATGCCTCAGAGCTATCAATTAGTTTTCTATTATATTTGAAGATTAGTTCTTGGAATTAAGGAATATTGGAGAGGAAGGTATTTTCCTTGTTAGCTTTTTTGATTGTATTGCATGCACTTTGATGTATATCTCTCAAATTTTAATCAACTACATACAATTGTAATGCTATTTTTAAATAAAATGTTTTTGAATATGTCTAAACCGATTGACTTAAAAAAATGACATGTCCCTAACTTAAGAATATATACCACCTCACAGCCAAATTTCATCCTTTCCTTGGCTTGAATCATCAAAATCAACTTTATCCTTGGAATTACAGTATGTGGCTAAACATTGAATAGAATCAGTTTAGGGTTGCAGACCAGTCAGGCACAAAAAATTTAGTCAGAATCGAATAATCCATAGCTGTAGAAAAGTCTTTCCTTTGTATGTATTGCCATAGCAGAGACATCAAAAGGAATCAGATGCAATCAGCCTAGGGAAAGGGTTTAGATTGGTGGTGGGGTGATAGAGACAACAGTGAGGGCATAGCAACTTGGAATAGGTAGATTATTGGGTGTGAGAGCTTTTCTGTTGGCCACTGGTCTCATGATACTAAGAGATACTAAGCAAATATCAGACAAATTGATGAGTGAAGATGGGGAAGCAGGAATAGTCTCCAAAGACCAGACAGGTAAATGATTTTATTTATGAGAACAAACCAGAAGTGGGTGCACAGTATATTGTTTGGAACATGGTCATAGAGGTGATCTTTAAATAATAATGAAACAAACAAATACACACAAGCAAAACACTGCAGATGCTGAAGATCTGAAAGATCAAAAACCATAAACACAAACCTTGTTTCTCATACCAACTATGTTGCTTGACACACTGTGTTTTCTGCAAGTTCTGTTTTCAGAAGTGTGGAAAAAGACTGCTTCTGCTAATATGGAGTATTCCATCTGTGAATCATGCACAAGCCAATGGAAATCCAGAACTGACAACTAGTTGTTGCTTGTGCACTCTTCTGTGCATTAACACTTAAGATGCAAAGATGCATTGAAAGGAAATTGAATATTTTGTTGAATTCAAAATGATTTTCCCTTCCAGATGACTGTTCCTTTGAATTGAATCACAAAACAAATAACAATGTGTTGCATTCCATGTAATTTCTTCTATGTTGGAAGTGATTTTGTTTAGAAGATACATGAATCTTTATAGAAGGGTGTTAGACACACTGCAATACACATAATGAGAATATGAATTTATTTCAGAATGCAGCCAGTTTTTAAACCTACTTAAAGTGCTAACTTAGCAGTTTAAATATTATATTGAACCACATATGTTTGGTTACTTTAATGAAAATAATTCCAATTTTACAAATGAGTGGAAAGGTATTGCATGACGTGCTTTCCAATAATATGCTTCAGTTTAGAATGTTTAACAAAAACAAATCTCAAGCTAATGAAATAATGTAATTGGTGATTCAGGTAGAAATTTGACCATAGCCA
This sequence comes from Hypanus sabinus, assembly GCF_030144855.1. NCBI lineage: Eukaryota > Metazoa > Chordata > Chondrichthyes > Myliobatiformes > Dasyatidae > Hypanus > Hypanus sabinus. The sequence continues at coordinate 65,678,261 of NC_082713.1, read as the reverse complement.
CTTCTAAATCCACAAGCAATTGTGGGGGGTTACAATCACCTTTCAAAGGTTTAATAATCAAAGTTAAGATGAATCAAAACACAATAGCAAAAAAGGTTATGGGATCTAAAAGAAATGATTCAAGATTGAGAAGTTTGGAAGAGCATATAAGTTGGTGTCCAAATATTGCTGAAAACACAACTAGGGATGATCAGATGGCTAAGAATACATTTCATTATTGATAGAGGTGTGTAGTAAATGAGCAGATGGAACTGTAATTGATGATTTAAATTATGAGATAATGAGATATGGTAAACAATGAGCACAAACCTGTCTTGACAAAGATGTCAATAACCATCAGAAGTATATTTATGGAAAAAGCTGAAAGGAGTAGTAAGGAAAGAATGATATTTTTCACTGCTGGAAGAAGTAGTTGATAATTCCCTGCAACAGGTGGACTCCCAATAATGGGTCTTGGCCCAAAACGCCAACAATTTATAAGACCATAAGACGATAAAATGTAGAAATAGAATTAGGTCATTTGTCCTATTGAGTCTGCTCTGCCATTCAATAATGGCTCATCCTTTTTTCCCTCCTGTGCCCCAGTCCCTGACCTTCTCCCTGTAACTTTTGATCCTGTGGCCATTTTAGAGCCTATCAATCGCTGCCTTATATACACCCAACAACCTGGGTGCTGTCTGTGGTAACGTTCCATAAGTTCACTGAAGAAATTTCTCTGCATCTCTGGATGCCTCTCTATCCTGAGACGGTGTCCTCCTGTCCTAGACTCCCCCACCATGAGAAATATCCTTTCCACATCTACTCTCTCTAGGCCTTTCAAAATACAAAACAACAGATGCTGGGATTCTGAAATAAAATAAAATATACTAGCACTAATTAGCAGATCAAGCAATATTACAGATGGAGCCATTGCCTTACCTGTTGAGTGTACTCAGCATTTTCTGTTTTAATCAAATTCAAAAGGAGTAGCTTTATCTGATGACAGCTGCCCATGAAACTGAGACATAAGGTATATTGTGGATGCTGAAATCATAATATTCTCTGTGTACCTTGCATTAGATCAAATTAACGTAAGTTTATTGTAATCCAGATCAAAATGTATATTTGAAAAGCAAATATACTGGTAATTGGAAGTAAAGAGAAGACATACTAGAAACATTAAACAGGTTAGGCATCATGTATGGAAAGAGAAATTGATTTATCATTACAAATTGACAATAATCCATCAGAAATGGCTAATTCTGAAGAGATGGAAAAGACTGGTTTACTGAACAATTTGAATGCAGTGTTGAGTCCAGAGGACTGTATTATGCCAAGGTTAAAGATGAAGTCTTGACTGAGAGGTCAGAGTGGGCATGAGATAGAGAATTAAAGGAATATGTATCTGTTTCCAAAACAAATCTTGGATGATATTGAGCTGCGGCCAATCTGAGATCTGAAGTGTGACAGGACGTAGCTCATTACGTTCAATTACTCTACTGGGTGTTTTTATAGAGCCCCCCAATAGTAACATAGACAATGAGGAACAGATAAGGAGGTTGTTGTGATGGGTGATTTTAACTTTCATAATAATGACTGACATCTCCTCAGAGCTAAGGGCTTAGATGGGGTGGAGTTTGTTAGGTGTGTTCAGGAAGGTCTCCTAATCCAATATGTAAAACCAATGAGATGAGAGGCTGTACTTGAAATGGTATTGACAAATGCACCTGGTCAGGTGTCAGATCTCTCAGTGGGACAGCATTTTGGAGGTAATGATCACAAATCTATTTCCTTTACCATAAGCGCTGGAGAGGGATAGGAGCAGAGAGGTGATGCAAGTGCTGTCAATTAACATACAGTTGCTGCTTCCAATTACGACAGGTACTTTATGAGCCCTCCCCTCATTATCTCTGATCTTTTGTTCAACAGGTACATTGCCAGACTCTGAAAGTGGTACATTTAAAGACACTGATTAAGGAAGAAATGAAAATCTCAGCCTCAGTTATTCTGTATACTTCTTGCTCTTCCATCAATCATTGCATTACTATTATTAAATTTCCTTAAAGCCTTAAGAAATAACACAGAGTGCTGGGAGGATACAGCAGATGACAGCAACGAATGGCGAGGTACTCTTCAGTAACACCTAGAGCAAGGTGAAAGAGTGATCCTGAGTCAGTCTGAGGAGCAGAGAGCTAAACAGAGAGCACAGCGGACAATAAGTAATACAGTACTATAAAATGCAAATACATATAAAACAGGTTAGCAATGATATATACAGACGTGTGGAAATAGGAATCAAAACCAAGCTCTTTCAAAACTTGGGGTAAATGGATAGTCTGACGATGGTGCAGAGTTGAGTTCAGTTTAATTTAGGTTGAGGTATTTCTGGTGTAACGTTGGGGGGAAGAGAGGGAGAGAGAGAGAGAGAGAGAGAGAGAGAGAGAGAGAGAGAGAGAGAGAGAGAGAGAGAGAGAGAGAGAGAGAGAGATGATGCAGGCACTGTCAAACCTTCCGTTGTCTTCTTGTTCTGTTGTGGTCACCGACTATGACCCCATACCAGGCACGACCATTCTTCAGTGGTAAGCCTGTCACCCAGGCAAGGGTGGACACACACACACACACAAGCCCCCACTGGTCTGCCTTCACACCCTGTGAGCCTCTGATCAATTCCCCTCGAATCGATCCTCCAAACCCCCACCTTCACGTGGATGCACAACTATCTTTCAGTGTCCCGTGATGTGTCTGCTTGTGTCTCAGCAGACCTGCTTTGTATCATCACTTGCAGGGCCCCGGCCGTCCATCACCTGGTCCCACCTTGCTGTCTCAGCAAGAATCTTCACAAGCAGGCAAAGAAAGTGCCCTTGGAGCAAAAGTAAATAATCAGCCATGGAGCCATAACTTTAAATCTTTGTCTCCCTCTCTCACATCTGCGCTGGGTGCCTCCCCCCTCTTCTCTCTCTCTCATTAGCCGCATAGTTCACGGGGGATGGGGGGTCAACTCTGGACCCCATCTCAGCTTGGTTTGCTCATCACATTATACATGCAGCAACTGTGGCAGAGCCTACCATTCCAGGATTGGCCTCAATAGCCACACTCAATGCTGCTTGACAAACCAGTGACTACCAGAGGTGCAGTACACATGGCCGAAAATGACCGACAAAGGGCACACTTATCATTAATCTGGTACCTGTAAGTTATTGATACCCTTTCTAAACAGCATGGGTGGGATAGTTAATAAATGCGAGGTTTGAATGTGCACTGAACACATGGTGTTAACTGGTGCAATGTGGCTATTTTACTAGTGATATCATTAAGTCAGGATTTCAATAACACTGGACATTAAATTTTTTCAAGAGTGTCGCTTCCTCTGAACTTTTTATTTTGTTTATGATAGACTGCTTGAAGATGAATACAAATATAGTTCAAGACCACTTGTATCACGTAGGAATTTGGAAATCACCAAATTAACTTTTATTGAATATAATGTGTTTAATTGCATAATGGTGCTGATTCTTTGCAATAGTTCAACGAAGCAATGTCCTGGTGAAACCTTTCACCATAATCGTCACTAACAGCACCAAGTGGGAATGCAGAAAATGAATCTTTAGTGACATGTTGCATTTCATGGTTTTATATGCTTGAAGCATGCATTCAACCAGCTGTATGTAGTTTGGTGCTCTGTAGATGCTGAGAAAAATTTCAGCAACTTCCTTGAATGCCTTCCATGTGATTTTCTCCGGTCCCACTAGAAATTCTTCAAATTGCCTGTCATTGACAACTTGTTTGATTTGTGGACCAACAAAAATGCTTTTCTTAGTCTTAGCATCAGTTATTCTGGGAAGCACCTGTCTCAAATATCAAAATTCTTCATGGAAATTTTTGTGCCTGGTGATAGCAAATTCCATCCTTACAGTCCTGAATCCAATAATTAATTTTAAAACCTGTCCTGCTATGCAGCAGCAGCACCACCTAAGCATGCCCAAGCATGCCTGGACAAGATAGGAAACTTTCCAGTTAACATTGTAGGCAACATTTTATTTGACTTAAATCATGAATTGAAATAATAAACATAAGTTTGTTGAAATAATGGTGCGTGATAGGGAAATTTCATGGTGATTTTCATGATCAGTAGCCCAAAATTCATAAGATACACCTAAAGGTAATCAGGAAGCAAAATCTTTGTTGCCTAGTGTAATTTAAACATTTTGATTTGCTTGTCCTGCAGACTCATGGTGGATGCCAGCTTCCATCGGCACTTCCATGCTAACTAACTTGCTTGATGAAATTACTGATATTAAAAAAAATGAGCTCAGAATTAGTGCAAGAAGCTGGAAGCAAATTGGATCATGACATGCTGAGAAAATGAGAGCTATAGAACTCAATTTCATAGCCATAGTTTAAAAAAAAATAAATCTGATATATCAAAAAAAAAGAGTCTGACAGAATTGTTGAATTTGAATGTCTCTGGTTAACTAGAAGAAAGTAGAAGGGATGAGAGCTATCAAGGTACTTTGTGCATACAGTGTAAAATTTACCACAAGGGAAAATGATTGTAGAAAAAGAAAATAGCAGATAAAAATGAGAAGATAATTCAAAATAGAAAATAAACTTACAAAAAAGTAATCTGTGAGAAAAAGAACAGTTTTTAAAAAATTGTGTTTGTTTCTAATCTATTTATTTCTTCCTAACCAGCCAACTGGTTTCATTCATTGGTTTAATCAAGCTTCATTAAAAAAATTGTATTCTATTTGATCATCACTTGACTCCAATTCATCTGCATGGATCATAACATCCTCTATCAAAACCTAAAGGCTTCTAATGTCACAAAGCCATCAGAAAATCCCTTGCTATGGCTTTCCTTCAAACAGATACTCATCCGAATATAGAACCATTTGAATAAGTTCACTACTAAACAAAACCCAGAGACCTCCTGGAGTTCAGACATATTAGCATCTGACCAGCCAATCCTCCATAAAATGCATTACTGATTCAAGTAGTATTTCTAGATTGCACTGAGTAGAATAGATGGATCCAAAAATATTTGGACTTTTGTTACCAATCTTCTTCGAAGGGTAGGTTCAGATTCTGTTTTGAGTTTAATTTTCTTTCATTTCACTTTATTTTTCTGTTGGACTTACTATCGCGTATTTAAATTTAAAATAATGAATATATTTAATTATAAAAATTTAAACCTATTGCAAATATTTTAAAATATCTCTGAAAAGACCCGTTTGCTATGCTTTGTAGAAAGGCCAAAGTCTCAAGCACTCGAGTATGGTGATTGTCAAGGTTGCTACAGCAACCAAGGGTGATCAGATCACTCTTTTGGGATTTGGATCAAGAACATGGCAATTCCATTAAATACTGTGTGTGCTGTGCAGATGGAAGCCTTTCAGTCCATCACGTCCACAACAACAAAATACATCTCCTCAGACCGATGTGAATTCTGAGCTCATGTAGAACATATTACTGTATTTAATCTCAGTGTTACTGTACTTAGTCCTTCAGAAATAGAATGTTCCAGAATCTCCCTTAATCATAAGTTCAGATACTATAAATGACTGACAATTTAAACTGTATTAAAAAGACACCTGTCAATTGAAAAAACTTAGAATGTTAGTTTGTGTAGGGAAACGCCGCATCTAGTGATCACCATGCCAATTGTTTCAAAGTAAATATGGAAAAAGATAGGTCTGTCTGTGGGTTGAGATTTTAAACTGGAGAGAAGGCAACTTTGATGGTATCAGAAAGGATCTGCCAAGTGTCGATTGGTCAGGCTGTTTTCTGACAAAGCCGTACTTGGTAAGTGGGATGCCTTCAGAAGTAAAATTTTGAGAGTAAAAAGCTTGTATTTGTCTGCCAGAATACAGGATAGAGATAGCAGATTTAGGGAACCTTGGTTTTCGAGAGATATTGAGACACTGGTTAAAAAAAAGGAGGCATTGCAGGTATTAATAAGCAGGAACAAGTGAGGTATTTATGGAGTATAAGAAATGCAATAGAATTCAAGAAAGAAATCAGGAGGGTGAAAAGAAGGCATGAAGTGCCTAGCAGTCAAGGTGAACGAGAATCTGAAGGGATTCCAAGTTCAAAGTTCAAAGTACATTTACATTATAAGCCTTGAGATTCATCTCTTTACAGGCAATCACAAAACAAAGAAACCTCCAACGACCCTATGAAACACAAGAGCATCAAACAGCCAATGTGCAGCAAAAGAGGAAAAAGATATGCATACAATAAAAGTAAGCAAATAGCTTCAGAACTGGAATTTTACAAAAGACACGAAGCCAGGCTTCACTGCAGCAGGAGTAGGCCACAACCTCAGTTCATTGCAAAGCCACGTAAGTGTTGTGAGACCACAGAAACAAAGCCAGGGATCACTGCCACAACCTCAGTTCATTGCAAAGCCACGTAAGGGTTGTGAGACCACAGACACAAAGCCAGGGATCACTGCCACAGCCTCTGTTCAGTGCAGAGCCACGTAAGTGTTGTGAGATCACAGACACAAAGCCAGGGATCACTGCCACAGCCTCTGTTCATTGCAGAGCCACGTAAGGGTTGTGAGACCACAGACACAAAGCCAGGGATCACTGCCACAGCCTCTGTTCAGTCCAGAGCCAAGTAAGGGTTGTGAGACCACAGACACAAAGCCAGGGATCACTGCCACAGCCTCTGTTCAGTGCAGAGCTGATCACAAGTCGTGGAACAGGGAGGAGAACTGGGCAGGAATGGCCCTCGCTTCACCTCCAGTCCTGACACCCTAATCTTTTCACTCTGACCTGGCTCTTAAGTCATTCCGTCCTCTCGACCACTCTGAGACCTGAATGCTACTGCCACCATTCAGCCCATACATGACCTTTCCAATTTGGCCTGGTGCTTAAATTGATCAGACATTGGGACTTTCCTCCCTCTTGGAGATGCCACGACACTGCCTTGAATCTACATTGACGCAGTCTCTGACTTTGCTTGCCTCGACTATGCCTTCCTGTGCCTCTGCCTCTGCCACCGATCACCTCCAATATCCTTGAACATTTCTCACCTGCAATTACGCCTCCTCCTCTGCCACTGCCACAGCCACAGCTCGCCTCTCCATTGATCTTCATTAATTAAGTGTTATTAATAAGGTATTTAGTAGTTAACAGATATATTAAGAACAAAAGAATTGCACGGAATGAAAATGGTCCTCTGGCAGATCTGAATATTAAACTGTGTGTGGAGCCAAAAGAGGTGTGGGTGATCTTAAATGGATCTTTTTCATCTGTATTTATTTGAGAGACAGACGCAAAATCTACAGAAGTGAGGCAAAGTAATGGTGAATCAGAACCCGAATCAGAATCAGGTTTATTATCACCAGCATGTGATGTGAAATGTGTTAACTTAGCAGTAGCAGTTCAATGCAATACATAATCAAGCAGAGACAAAATAAATAAAAAAATAAACAAGTAAATCAATTACATATATTGAATAGATTTTAAAAAACATGCAAAAACAGAAATACTGTATATTAACTAAAAAGTGAAGTATTGTCCAAAGATTCAATGTCCATTTAGGAATCGGATGGCAGAGAGGAAGAAGCTGTTTCTGAATAGCTGAGTGTGTGCCTTCAGGCTTCTGTACCTCCTACCTGATAGTAACAGTGAGAAAAGGGCATGCCCTGGGTGCTGGAGGTCCTTAATAATGGACGCTGCCTTTCTGAGACACCGCTCCCTGAGATGTCTTGGGTACTTTGTAGGCTAGTACTTAATATGGAGCTGAGCAGATTTACAACCTTCTGCAGCTTCTTTCAGTCCTGTGCACTAACCCCTCCATACCAGACAGTGATGCAGCCTGTCAGAATGCTCGCCATGGTACATCTATGGAAGTTTTTGAGTGTATTTATTGACATGCCAAATCTCTTCAAACTCCTAGTAAAGTATAGTTGCTGTCTTGCCTTCTTTATAACCACATCGATATGTTGTGACCAGGTTAGATCCTCAGAGATCTTGACTCCAAGAACTTGAAACTGCTCACTCTCTTCTCTTCTGATCCCTCTATGAGGATTATGTATTGCATTGAACTGCTGCTGCTAAGTTAACAAATTTCACATCACATGCTGGTGATAATAAACCTGATTCGGATTCGGGTTCTGATTCACCGTTACTTTGCCTCACATCTGTAGATTTTGTGTCTGTCTCACAAATAAATACAGATGGAAACGATCCATTTAAGATTGTCTTACCCTTCCTGAAGTTCACAATCAGCTCTTTCGTCTTACTGATGTTGAGTGTCAGGTTGTTGCTGTGGCACCACTTCACTAGTTGGCATATCTCACTCCTGTACACCCTCTCGTCACTACCTGAGATTCTACCAACAATAGTTGTATCATTACCAAATTTATAAATGGTATTTGAGCTATGCCTAGCCACACAGTCATGTGTATAGAGAGTAGAGAGCAGTAGGCTAAGCACACACCCCTGAGGTGATAGCGATGAGGAGATGTTATCACCAATCCACACAGATTGTGGGCTTCTGGTTAGGAAGTCGAGAACGTAATGGCAGAGGGAGGTACAGTGACCCAGGTTCTGTAACTTCTCAATCAGGACTGTGGGAATGGTGGTATTAAATGCTGAACTATAGTCGATGAACAACATCCCAACGTACATATTTGTGTTATCCAGGTGGTCTAAAGCCATGTGGAGATCCATTAAGATTGCATCTGCCATTGAGCTATTGTGGCAATAGGCAAATTGCAATGGGTCCAGGTCTTTGCTGAGGCAGGAGGAAAAATCTCAGGGAGAAAGGCCCCGAATCCTCGGCTTTGCCTGTTGCTTGGCGGTCAGTGCCGGGATTAAATCGCTCGGCAGAGATGGTGATCGGTACTCGGTCCCAGAGGGCTGGTTGGAGGCTCGAAGTTTTCGGACGGACTCGCAGTTGGCTGTGGTCGGGGCTCCCAGTGTGCTGTATTGGCAAGCTGTGGCGCTGGAGGTTCATGGCAGAAAGAGTTCTTCTTCCTTCTACCGTCTGTGTGAGATGATGGGCTGTCGGGACTTTGAGACTTTCTTTTAAACCGTGCCATGGACTGCTCTTTATCAGATTACGGTATTGCTTTGCTCTGGTGAAACTATGTGTTATAATTATGTGGTCTTTGTCAGTTAGTCTTTTATCAATTATGGTATTGTCTGCACTGTTGAAACTATATGTTAACTATAACTATATGTAACTGTGTGGTTTTGTCTAGGTCTTGTAGCTTTAGTTTTGTCTGATGGGTTTGTAGTTCCTTTCCGGGGAACGTGCTAAGACGGTAGCACGATATCGATACGCAGCAGCCTCTCCGGACTCTGGATTGGGGATTACCTAACTTTATGTGGTTATTCTTGTGTGGTCTGTTTTGTGTTTTTTCATGATATCGTTCTGGAGAACACTGTCTCATTTTTTAACTGCATTGTATTTGTGGTTTCTAAATGACAATAAACTGAATCTGAATCTGAATGAAGGTAGCTCTGCAGCCACCTAAGCAGCTTTCCAGAGATTCCTTTGGACCTCGGCTTAACGCTGGTTAAGCTTAACTTCTTAGGCACTGGTATAATTGTTGCCTTTTTGAAGCAAGTGGGAACTTCCACCCGTAGCAGTGACTGGTTGAAAATGTCCTTGAATAATCCTGCCAGTTCGTTGGCACAGGTTTTCAGAGACTTACCAGGTATTCAATCGGGACCTTCTGCCTTGTGAGGGTTCACTTTCTTTAAAGACAGTCTGACATCGGCCTCTGAGACAGAGATCACAGGGTCATCAGGTGCAGTAGGGATCTTCACAGCTGTAGTTGTGTTCTCCCTTTCAAATTGGGCATAGAAGCTGTTGAATTCATCTGGTAGTGAAGCACTGCTGCCATTCATGCTATTGGGTTTCGCTTTGTAGGAAGTAATGTCTTGCAGACTCCGCCAGAGTTCCCATTCATTCGATGTCACCTCCAACCTCGTCTGAAATTGTAGCCTAGCTCTGCCATTCAAGATGAGGTGGTCAATTGGATTGGACATTGTCTTTGTGGGAGAAGCCAGAGAGTGATAGTAGATGGTTGCCTCTCTGATTGGAGGCATATGACTAGTGAAGTGATGCAGGAATCAGTGCTGGGTCCTTTGTTGTTTTGTCATCTACATTAATCATATGGATGATAGTTGGGTTAATTGTATCAGCAAATTTGCAGGTGATACTAAGATTGGAAGTGTAGTGGACAGTGAAGAAGACTGTCAGTGGGATCTGGACCAGCTGAAAAAATGGGTGCAAAAATAGCAGATGGAAGTTAATGCAGACAAATGTGAGGTGTTGAACTTTGGCACTACCAGGATCAGTCTTACCAGGTGAATGGTAGGGAACTGAGGTGTGTTGTAGAACCAAGGTATGTGGGAATACAGGTCCAGAATTCATTGAAACTGGTGTCACAGGGAGATAAGGAAAATGTAACACTTGTGTAGTGCTAGTCTTATTGTGTGTGACTAGTAGCTGCACTCTTTTGAGAAAATCAAATTACACTAGGTGCTAATAGACCATCAGAAGGTTCCAGGTATCAGAAGGAGGCAGTGAGTAGAAACCACACATTTCTGGGAATAAGTTTTTATTTACCAGTAAAAAGCGATATGTACAAAATTTTACATGAGCAAAATCTATTCAAAATTCAAACATTCTGATTGGGTTCCAAATCTTAGATATCAACAAATGCCACATTCCTGTTTAGTTACGATCAGTGATATTCATTACTATAACCTTTGTTACTCCAATTTTGGTAAGTAATTAGATCTAGTGTTATTCCTTATTTAAATGTTTACAGACTAAACTTCCCTTTATACTTATACCTAGTTAGTTAGAAAACCAAATATAATGCCTATTATCAAGTATTAATAGCTAACTTCACTTTCAGTTCCAGGCAGTATATATAAAGTTTAAATTCAAATTCAGAAATTATATATCTGCACAGTTTAACTCATTTCATGACAATTCTCTAACATCACAACTCTTAAACAAAGTAAATCTCATTCAGTAACGTATCAAAGACTTCGCAAAAATAATCAGTTCTTGCAGAAAATCAAATTCAGATTCTTCGAATGAAAATAAACTTACTCTGTGTCATTTTGTTCCCATGCTGGTTCTTCATCTTGGGTGGCTCCATCATGTTTCTTGGTTCATAGGAATGAAATAGTTTATCATCCACAGTAAGTCAATTCACAAACTTGTACAAAAACTTGACCAAATCCCTTAGTATGATTTTGCAGAACTAATTCCCAATTGCATGGTTTTGGACATTGGTCGTTGCTGATATTGTCTCGTTATAGCTGCTGTGTGTTACAGCTGTAGCTTCAATAAATCTTTTATCACTGCTGTCTCCCCTCCACGGGTTTCACCCTGAGGGTTTCAAGTTAGTAGGGTAAAGATAGTCACTACTAATTCAGCTCTTAACAGTTCATGTCTTCAGCTTCTAATCATTGTTGTGTTTCTCTCTATGTCTGTTCTGTGTGCAGCCTGCCCTGCCCTTGCATAGCATTTTTTTCAAGTTCTTTTTTTTTTTGAATCTGTAAACCTCATTTTCATCCCTCCGCAGGTAGAACTTTCTAACATTACAACTTTAGGTTTAATTAACCTGGGTTACAAAAGCATTTGGCACATTGGCCTTCATCGAAGTATTGAGTACAGGAGATGGGATGTTATGCTGGTGTTGTTTAAGATGCTGGAGAAGCCTAATTTGCATTATTCTGTACTGTTTCCATTACGTACTTACATGAAAGATGTAAATAAGGTTGAAAGTGCACAGAGAACATGTACAATGATGTTGCTGGGACTGGAGTGCCTGAGTTATAAGGAAATATTGCATAGGTTAGTACTTTATTCCTTGGAATGTAGAAGATTTGGTAGAGGCATACAAAATTATGAGGAGTATAGATAGAGTAAATGCAATCTGGCTTTTTCCACTGAGGTTGGGTGGGACTATAACTAGAGGTCTTGGGTTAAGGGTGAAAAGTTTTAGGGGAACATGTGGGGAAACTTTTTCACTCTCAGGGTGAGTTGGCAGTACAAGTGGTACATGCAAGTTTGATTTCAATGCTTAAGGGAAGTTCAAATAGCTACATGGACAGTAGGAGTATGGAGACCACGGGACTTCGATGAGAGTATGCCGTTTAAATGGTTTGGCATCGTCTAGGTGTGTTGAAGAACCTGTTTCTATACTGTACTTCTCTTTAACTATGACACTGTAACTCTATATTCAAGTCAAACTCTAGATATTTGACTACTCCAGATGATTATTAATGAATGCTATAAAAACACAAATTGCTGGCAGAACTCAGCAGGCCAGACAGCATCTATGGGAGGAGGTAGTGATGACGTTTCGGGTCGAACCCCTTCATCAGGAGTGAAGTAACATGGGATGGTCGAGAGGAGATAAGAAGTGGGGGGAGGAATGAAGTGGGGAGGGATGAAGTGGGGAGGGATGAAGTAGAGAGCTGGAAAATGATAGGCTGGAGGGAAGTGGGCTAGGGGGAAGGTGGAAAATTATGGGAAATAAAAGAGAAAGAAAGGTAGGGCTGGGGGTAGATTATAGTGAGGGGGGAAAAGAGAGAGAAAGAGAACCAGACTAAAATTATAGATGATAGGGATGGGGTAAGAGAGGGGCCAGGGGTAACAACGGAGGTCTGTGAGTTGAATGTTCATGCCGGGAGGTAGGAGGCTATCTGGGCGGGAGATAAGGTATTGCTCCATCGACCTGCTTGTGGCCTCATCTTGACGGCCATGGACAGTCATATCGGAGTGGGAGTGGTCTGTGGAATTGAAGTGTGTGGCCACGGGGAGATCCCGCCACTGCTGGAGGACTGAGCGCCGGTGTTCGGCGAAACAGTCTCCCAGTCTGCGGCGAGTCTCCCCAATGTATAAATGGCCACATCGGGAGCACCGGATACAATATATCACCCCAGTTGACTCACAGGTGAAGTGGTGCCTCACCTGAAAGGACTGTCTGGGGCCTGGGATAGTGGTGAGGGAAGAAGTGTGGGGGCAGGTGTAGCACTTCTTCCGTTTGCAGCGTTAAGTGCCTGGAGGGAGGTCGGTGGGGAGGGATGGGGATGATGAGTGGACAAGGGAGTCGCGTAGGGAGCGATCCCTGCGGAAAGCTGAGAGTGGGGTAGTGGAGAGGAAGATGTGGCTGGTGGTGGGATCCTGTAGGAGGTGGCAGAAGTTACGGAGGATTATACGTTGGATCTGTAGGCTAGTAGGGTGATAGGTGAGAACCAGGGGGACTCTGTCCCTGGTGGGCTGGTGGGGAGACACGATGGAGGGCAGAGTTGATAGTGGACGACGGGAAGCCCCTTTTTTTTAAAACAGGAAGACATCTCCTTTGTCCTAGAATGAAAGGCCTCATCCTGAGAGCCGATGTGGTGGAGGCGAAGGAATTGAGAGAAAGGGATAGCATATTTGCAGCTCATTTGGAGGGAGTGGTTAGATGCCTGTTCTCTTAGGATAATTTTGAAGTTTGCATTTGATACAGTATTTATCCCTTAGATTAAATCATTAAAACAGAATATGAAGATATTGATATTCTATCAAATCAATATTTTATGGTCATATCAAGGGATATGGATATGGATCAGCCATGATGAAATGGTGGAGCAGACTCAATGTGCCAAATGGCCTTCTGTCATGAGCCCTGCAGGCACTGTAGAAGTTGGGCCTCAGGGTTTCTGGAGCAACTGTATTAACTAACTGTTATAGCCATTAAACCCAGAATATTTTAGTTAATTATTTGAAGTTAATTGCTATTAATATGTTTCCCAGTTTCTATGATTTTTTTAAAGGGAACTCTCAGGCTCTGTAAGCAGAGGCTTACTGTATATCTGGGAGCATGGTTTGTCTCATGGTGTGACTTGGTCAGGCTTCCGATGCTCTGTTGGTATTCCTGCGTCTAACATATTGCTTCCAGCTCTTCAAGGGGAGTCTATCATTCCTCTGCTCCCGCAGTTGCCAGCACATTTCATGACAAAGTCTGCTGTCCTCCACACCTGAGTTGAATTGGTGCCAGTGACCACCATAACAGAAAGAGTCCAATGTTTATCCATGCTTGCATCCAGTTCTGTAAGCTCATACTGTGGCAGAATGACTCCGTTACCGATGGATCCAGCTGAGGTTTGTCAGTCAGATCATCGGTCGGCTGGAGGTTAGGATGCATTAAGTAAAGAACTAAGTAGTCTGGTTCCAGAAAGCTTTGATTTGTGGGTTCCCCAAGGCTTCGTTCCACACTTCTCCAGTCTATATTCAAGATTCTTTTTCCTCAGGTTCTCTGGGTTGACAAGATTTGTCAGGTTTCCCAGATTGAGCTATGTTTCCAAGTTATATCTGCATTATGAACAATGCAGTTTCTGAGCTTTACACATTGCATTGTTACTGAGTTATACGCATGCTGTTCCTGCATATACACACATGGTTCTGTTTTTTTACCCCAGCCTTATCTCTAGTTCCCCAAGATTTCTTGAGCCGTCAAGTGGCAGCCTTATGGATAGAGGTACTGTGGGCCTCTGCAGCTTGCCATCGAGCATTGGGCTTCAGGGGTTCTTGAGGACCTGTGTTTATTAATTGTTTGCGCTGTTAGGGCCAGGTGCTTTCAGCTTAATCTTGTCAAGTTAATTGTTATCGGTATGGGTTTCCCAGTTTCTATGATTATTTAGAGGGGTCTCTTGTTCTGATCTGTAAGCGGAGACTGACTGAGTGTCTGGGAGTACGACATGCGGTGTCGCTCTGTTGGTATTCCTTTGTCTAACCCAGGGGTCAGCAACCTTTACCACTGAAAGAGCCACTTGGACCCGTTTCCCACAGAAAAGAAAACACTGGGAGCCGCAAAACCCATTTGACATTTAAAATGAAATAACACTGCATACAACGTTTTGTTTTGCCTTTATGCTATGTATAAACAAACTATAATGTGTTGCATTTATGAAATTGATGAACTTCTGCAGAGAAAACAAAATTACATTTCTGCATGCAACAAAAACATTTTGAACTCCGAAAAAAAGACGTTGGGTTGAAGGTTACTTTTAAGTAAAATACTCAACGTCTATTTGAGTCCTTCTTGTATTTATGAAAAATGCCAAACTTAAATTTGCCGCCAGCAGCAAACCAAAAATAACGTCAGCCAGCTGTCAACCTGAAAAATAAAAGGACTATTTCACTGAACAATGAAAACATATGAATATACGTAAAATAATAGGCAATTAAAATATTTATCATACTTGTTCAGGTTGACTCACACCTGACAATGCAGTCGTATTCAGTAGGGATGGATCGATGCTTAGGAGAGTGACCGGGAAGGATAATGTGTTTTTTTCCTCTCTGAACTCACAGAAGCATTTCCCAAACGATGTTTGCATTGCGATGATTGCAGAATGTAAATACTCCGAATTTATCATGTCGTGACCTTGTTTGAACTCTCTCAAATTGGGGAAGTGAGACAATGTGCCTTTCTGTAAATCTCTGGCAAGCACTGTCAACTTGCGCTCGAATGCCAAAACATCCTCCAACATGTGCAGGGCTGTACGTCCTTACCCCTGAAGAGCTGTGTTCAGCGTGTTCAGGTGCGCTGTCATGTCTACCATGAAGTGTAGCTTTTCCAGCCACTCTGGCTGTTCCAGCTCAGGAAAGGTGAGCCCTTTGCTGCCCAGGAAAGTTTTCACTTCTTCCAGACACGCGACAAAGCGTTTCAGCACCTCCCCTCTGGACAGCCAGCAATAAAGTGTAGTGGTGTGCTACACGCAGTCAGTAAACTGCAGTCAAAGATAGCTTTATTCGAACTAAACAGCCTTGCTTTTAAACCTCCCTCAACCCGCCCCCGCGGATGCTGCAAAAGACACGTACACACAAACCCCCATAGGCTATCTCCCTTAGCCTGAACGCTGGCTAATTGTGAGCCGGTTCGGATGTGTCAGGAAATGGGTCGCCACAACGTCTTATTTAGATTGTACAAGATCACCATAATCTTCAAATTTAGAATTACATTTCAAAAACTAACAAACTAACGTAAAATACATTTTAATTAAATACTGACCAATTATTTCCCAAAGCAACAGGGAGCCGTAGCACAGACGTAAAAGAGCCACATGTGGCTCCGGAGCCGCGGGTTGCCGACCCCCGGTCTAACCTCTTGTTTTCGTCTCTTCCTGGGGCATCTGCTGTCCTCTGCACCTGGGTTGGGTCGGTGCTGGCGACCAGCATGATCCAGAGATTTATCGCAATGTGACACCTACTTGTTCTCCTATATCTTATGGTCTTATGGTCATAAGATAAGATTGCAAATGACACTGAGTTGCTAATGCTTTGCAGAAAGTAGCTAGAATGTTTTATACTTTGCTGCAGATACTACACTTTAAAACTTTAGAACAAACCTAGCCCATTAAAGGACTCATATGAATTTAGATTCTTCCTTAAGATATGAGGCAGAACTAAGAAAGGTCAGGAATGGATGCATGAACAGAGCAGGGAGAAACAAAGACCCACTAGTAATTATGCGAACAATATGAGCGTACATTCTTTCCATAATATTAATAAGACTACACATGTGCCTGGCAAATTTCAACTTCTGTGTATTGCTGAAAATGGTTAAATGAACACTTCTACCAGCGACACAATATCTGCAGGATAACACTGCTTAATTGAAAGCTGTTTAAAATAATTTCATGACTGATATCAACATTCACTTTTGATTATAGAATAATCTTCCTCAAGAGGGATTCTCTTGAATTTTGGTAAAATCATAATATGATGAAAGGAAGTTTAATTAAGCAATGTCCTAAACACCTGGAGCAGCTGGCTGACAGCATTCAGATGAACCCCTTTGGACCAAAGGATGTTAGATTAGCATTTATTTTGCAATCATTCTACATAGAGTTAAATTGTTGTTTCAGAGCCAAAGATCACAATGACTAGTCACAAAAGGGAGGGCTGCTCTTTACAGAAAACTCACTCAGAAGGAGACATACATTTAGAGAGGATAGCAGAGAGTTAGCAAAAGGGAATAATAAAAGCAATAGAAAGGTTTTTAAAGGTCACTGCAGATGTACAATGCACCATATTGTTAAATGCACATTTCTCCATTTTAACAGACATTCATAATACATTCTTGAATTTTCATGAATATATACGTGAACAAATTTAAATTTTCCAAACTGTTTTTTTTTCCCAACAACTTCTGATTTATTCAAGAATGGAGGCACCATCTTGGATTCAGAGATTACAAGACATATGAATTATTCTCCTTTACTCTGCACCGGAAAACCAGTGACAACATGAAAATAAGATTTCTTCAGTCCATTCTTCTACATTTGGATATTGAAATCACTTGTGTCAATATGCTGCAATAATCTGACGGTTACACCAAACCGAATGGTGTAACTTCAAAAACTGAGGCCATTCCAGAAGATGAATAAGTTTGCGGAAGACACGACTATTGTTGGTACAGTTTTGGATGGTGAGGAGAATGTGTACAGAAGTGAAATAGATCAACTAATTGAATGGTGTTGCAGCAACAACCTTGCATTCAATGTCAGTAAGACCAATGTTTTAATGGTGGACCTCAGAAAGAGCAAGACAGAAAACCACACACAAGTCCTCATCGAGGGATCAGAAGTGGAAAGGTGAGCAATTTCAAGTTCCTGGGTGTCAACATTTCTGAGGATCTATCCTGGGCCCAACACAACACAGTCATAAAGAAGGCATGACAGTGGCTATACTTCATTAGGAGTTTAAGAAGATTTGATACGTCACCAAAGACACTTGCAAGTTTTTACTGATGTACTGTGGAGAGCACTCTAAGTGATGACATTGTCATCTGGTATGGGGGGTGGTGCACTACACAGGATCAAAACAAACTGCAGAAAATTGTGAACTAAGTCAGCTCCATCATCGGTACTAGCCTTATCAGCTTCTAGGACATCTTCAAGGAGTTTTGCCTCAAAAAGGCGACATCCATCATTAAGGATCCCCATCACCCAGGACATGCCCTCTTCTTATTGCTTCCATCTGGGAGGAGGTACAGAAGCCTGAAGACGCACACTCAGTGATTCAGCAGCAGCTCTTCCCCTCTACCATCCAATTTCTCAATGGACATTGAACTCACGAACACAACCTCATTACTATTTTTTCTCATTTTGCTTATTTATTTTCTTTTTAATGTATGTATGTACTTTTTACTGTGATTTATCGTTTTTATCATTATCTACTGCAATGTACTGCTGCACATAAGAACAAACTTCACGACATATGCCAGTGATATTAAACCTGAATCTGATTTTGATTATGACTCCACACACATCTTGCATTTGTAGGAGGCTTGTTACAATTGCCCAAGAAGTTAGTTTATCCTCTATTGTCATTAAAAGGGGAAAGATTAACAGCATTACATTCTTATTTGGAAAGGACATATAATCAATATAAAAGTTAAATATAATATATATACAATATTTTGTAGATACATAAAATATATGTTAACATACATGCAATATATGTTCATTTTAATATACTGTTGATTGGGTATTTATATCAGCATTAAACATTGAGTGAATTGAACTGACTGGGTAAGCAGTCGTCTTCCAGGCTTGCCAGTGTTCAACTGCCCCCAGCTTGGTGAGCCCAGGAGTTAGGGATCTACTGCATGCATGCAGTACAAACTGAATGACTGATGACCCAATTAATTTGAATGGAGGTTCCTTGACATGTAAATTAGATTCAAGAAGTTTAATGTAACAATTTTCTTTCATTCTGTTTTTTCTTAAATTTTAAATAATTTCCTGTTTCAATGTATTTTATTAATTTTCATTTTAATTTCAGTATTTTTAAAATTTTTGGTTACTTAATTTATGGTTTTGCAGACAGCTTTGCCTTCTGGCAAAGGGTATCAGGGACTTCGGAATTTATGAAATCAGAGTGGAGTCTATGAGGCCTTCTTAGGGACATATCCAGGCAATTGTGAATGCTGAGCTGGCTGTATTCATTGGAACTTGAGGACCTCAGCAATAGGAAAGGTTAAACTGGGACTTCAGGAGTTGAGTTAAGGGGTGTTACGTAACCCCATAACTGAGTCACTTACCAGCAAAGATAGAGAGGTCTGTTGAAGTCTGATGGTACTATTTTCAAACGGTTTTATTTATAAAGGGGCACAAAAATAAGGTTAATGCAAACATTTAGATAGTATATGTCATCAATACTCAATCTAAAGTGCAGGTATAGTAATAATCAATAAGAAATGGCTCTATTGTTGTCTAGGGGATAATGTATTGTCCGATGGAAATATTAAAGTCACTGTTAGTTCGTTCAAGCTGCAGATTTTTGGATTTAAGAGAGAGACGGGTTAAACTTGCCCAGGTCTTTTATGATGCCAATCCTTTGAGTCAGGGAGTTGGTTTCCCCGTTGTTAGCTAAAAGCCATTTTCCGTGGTACAGCCACCAGTTCCAGGCAAACGGAACCGAACGCACGTGGCCTCCTTCCAATGGCTTCTGCTATTATGGGATCGCTAGCGTTTCTTCTGGTGCATCTGAGTGGCTGTTCCCACAGACCCTCATTTATCCTGACTCACAGGGACGCAGATGTCAATCAGGTTGGGGGTGATGCAATCCCTCCCTCAACCAGCCCACTTTGCCTGAGGGCTTCCACGTAGCACAGTATTTTCAATCCATAAGTTCACCTTCCTGGGACAATGGCCGTGTCCTGTAGCTTTATATCGCCGGGGGGAATGAGACATTCCGCACGTCTCTCTCTCATTTCCTGGGTCTCCTGACCCAACCCAATAGTGATCTTGCGATTCTCACAAAGGAGGGGGCTGCAGGCATAACAGGGGAAAGTTTGAATAGGTTAGGGTTGAAAAATGTTAAAGTGAAGGACAATAAGGGAAGGCTTGATATTTTGAGGGGTATGGATAGGGTTAATGTAAGTAGGCATTTTCCTCTGAGGTTGCCTGGGACTAAAACCAGAGGTTAAGGATTTAAGATGAAATACTTAATGGGAAAATGATGGGGATCTTCTTCACTCAGAGGGTGGTGTGAGCTGCCAGAGGAGCTGCTGGATGTTGGATTCATTTCAACATTTAAGGAACTTTGATAACTACATGGACATGAGGGTTATGGAGGGCTATGGTTCAGGAACAGGTCGATGAGACAGTAAGTGGAATGACAGTTCAGCATGGACTGTATTTGCTCTGTTGTGCTCCAAGACTCTCTCTAGTCCATGACATTTTAGCATAGTTCCTGCATCCAATTTTAGTTTTTCCCAACCTCCATACCATCAAATTTACTTGAAGAAAGAGAATCATTATAAACCTCTCTGATGAGTCAATGATCAGTTGAAGAATATGAGTAGGTAAATCTAAGGGGAAGCACTTATCTCTTGAGATTTTGCTGATCCTGGACAGAAGAGCATCAGCAAAAATTACAGAAGAACAAAGTATGAGTGCCACATCCAAAAAGATTGATAAGAGCCCTCTTATTCCACCTTATCCTTCCATCTTTATATACACCCATCTCCTCACTTTCTTTCCAGTCCTGATGATCGGAAATGCGATTGTCCATTTCCCTCTGTCTAACCAGTTTGACGCATTGAGCTCCTCCATAATTTTGTCTGCTCCTCTCAGTTCAGTACTTCCATGTTCCCCTTCAAGATTCACTGATGATTGCAGCAGAGCAAAAGTTAAATATGCCACCTCCAACATCCACGTTGCAATGAACAGTCTTGGTAAGCAGAGGAGATACGCACAAATAGCAAGTCAGTGGTTCTCTGCAGAATCACTCACCTCAGAATCAGAAGCATTTAAATAAAAGTGGTTGGAAAATTTTCCTGTTACAGTGCCCAGGTGGTGATGGGCCACCTGAGGTCTCGCTGAATAGTTCTGGATAAAGATGACTAGATCCACTCCTCTGAACCAGCTTAGTACAGGCATGTAGAAATTATGGTTTGAGGCATCTTGGTGGTGAGCTGAGTGTGATTCAGTCAGTCCACTGTATATAATAAAAGTTAAATCATACCATGTGAATGAAACAGTGGAAATTCAGTATCAACTGTCATGGGAGTCTTTGCTTCCACTGCTAAAAAGCAGTGATATGAAGATTCCAGTTAAAAAGTAGTATCATCCTCAGATCTCCCCTAAATCTTGTGTTCTTTATCTTAAGCATTATCCTTCGGTTTCAGACAAATTTTCTTATTATCTACCCTATCTGTTCACTCAACTTTTAATAAATTGTCTCTGATCATCCTCCTTTGTTCAAATGTTAACAAACCTAGCTTATCCAGAGGTAGTGGAGTGATTCCAGGGTTGTTTTGAGTCAGTGGACTGGACCATGTTCACTCATCCAGAGATCTGAATCAATACACCAGGGGTGTGGCAGACTTTATTTAAACACCTGTAGACCAGTATGTCCTTGGTCAATTATTCAGAGTCTTTCCCAATTAGAAGCCGTGGATGAACCATGAGATCCAAAGTTTGCTGAGGGCTAGATCAAAGGCATTCAAGTCTGGAGACCAATAAAGTTACACGAAGTCTACAATCTCTGGTAATCCTCTCAAGGGCAAAGTCGAAATTCTGAGACAAACTTGAATCAATGAGGGACGATCAATAGCTGCAGCAGGGCATGAATGTATCCGCTCTTATAAAGTTCAGTCAAGAGACATGGGAAACAGCAGGTCTTCACTTTCAGATGAGCTTAATGCCATCTATGCTTGCACTGACAATCAGAACATGGAGGAACCGTTGCACAATCCCACATCCCCTGAAGGTTTCCGTCTCTGAAGCCAATGTGTGGGCTGCCTTCAGGAGGGTGAAACTATGAAAAGCATCCAGTCCAGGTGGCATACCTGGCCACATACTAAAGACCTGTGCTGATCAACTGGCTTGAAGATTCACTGAGATCTTTAACCTCTCGCTTCAGCGGTATGCGGTACCCACCTGCTTCAAGTAGGCTTCTATTATACTGGTGCCCAAGAACGTGCTGTCCTACCTCAGTGACTATTGCCTAGTTGCACTTACATCTACACTGATGAAATATTTTGAGAGGTTGGTGATGAAACATATTGGCCCTATTTTGCCTACAGGTCCACAACAGATGTCATTTCATTGGCTCTTCAGTCAGTACTGGAACATCTGGGCAGCAAAGATGTACATCAGGATGTTCTTTATCGACTACAGATCAGCATTCAATATTATCATCCTCAAAAACTAATCAATAAGGTTCATGTTCATGGCCTCAACACCCCCTTGTGCATTGGATCCTGCATTTCCTGTCTTGTAGACCCCAGTCAGTTCTGATTGGCAACGGCATCTCCTATGTGCTTTGCACCCTGGTCTACTTCCTTTAAACATGACTGTGTAGCTAAGCACAGCTACAAAGCCATATTCAAGTTTGCTGAAGATACCACTATATTGGGCCAAATCAAATATAATAAAGGTTCAGCATATAGGAGGGAGATTGAAAATCTAGCTGAGTGGTGTCATCCCAATAACCTTTCCCTCAATGTCAGCAAGACCAAAGAATTGTCTGTAGACTTCAGGAGAGGGATACTAGAGGCCCACAAACCAGTTCTCATTAGACGATCAGAGGTGGAGTGTTATTCTGGGTGTAATCATCTCAGAGGACCTGAACTGGAACCCAGCATGCAAGTGCAATTGCAAAGAAAGCACGGCAGTACTTTAACTTCTTTGGGAGTTTACAAAGATTTGGAATGACATCTTCAACTTTGACTAACTTCTGTACAGTCAATGTGAAGTGGAGAGTGTATTGACTGGCTGCATCACTGCTTGATATGGTAACACCAATGCCCTTGAGTGGAAAATCTTAGTGGATTTGGCCTGGTATGTCACAGGTAAAGCCCTCCTAAACATTGGGCACATCTGCATGAAATGCTGTTCAAGGAAAGAAGCCTCCATCATCATGGATCCCCATCACCCAGGTCATGCTGCCATCAGGTAGAAGGTATAAGTGCTTTAGGACTTGACCCACCAGGTTCAAAAGCAATTACTAACTCTCAGCTATCAGGCTGTCAATCAAATAGGGATAACTTCACTCAACTTCAGTTGCCCCATCATTGAAAAGTTCCCACAACCAATGGAATCACTTTTAAGGACTTTCCATCTCATGTTCTCGCTTTTTAATAATAATTTAGTTGTTTGTTGTCTTCTGCACTCTAGTTGAATAATGTAGCTGGTCGGTCTTTCATTAATCCTGTTATAGTTACTATTCTATACAGGTGTTAATTTTGCCAACAAGATAATGAATCTTAGTTTATCTTACCATATGTACTTCGATAATAAATTTACTTTAAACTTTATCCTGCCTCTCCTCTTAACTGTAAGACTCATCTGAAGCAATATCCTGGAATGAGCTTATAAGTGGCAAAGAAAATTGGCACCCAAAATATGACTAACTCCACTCATTTGCACATGATTCAATGTTATAAACACCATCAACTGTTGTTTGTTATGTCTCCCCTCTCCCTTATTAGGGAGAGGGTGAGCCTATGGTATGTTGAATACCGGGTGAATGAGTAGTCTTTGGGGAACTGCAAGTCTGTGCCTTCGCTGTACGCTTGAGTGCTCGATGGTGGATGCTGATGTTTTCTTCTTGCTGGTGGGGCAAGGGGAGGACATTACTTGCTGCCCCTTATGTGTGGGAAGGAGAGGAGCTGGGGGGACTTTGGGGTTCTAACATTTAACCGTCATTCATTATTTGGGGGCACTCCTGTTTTTGTGGATGGTTATGAAGAAAAAGCTTTTCAGGATGTATATTGTATATATTTTTCTGACATTAAATGTGCCTTTGAAACCTTTGAATACATTTGGTGTCACCATTGCCAGATAATTAACTAAACTAGTGGCAGTAATGCGATGGTTATTTTGCAGTGAGAGAAGTTAACCATTCTTGAGTGAAAAGAACTTCACTTCTGACACCCAATAGTTTCTGCACTATCGTGGAAACAGGTGAGATGCAGGACTTTCTAATTAACAAGATTGGTTCACGTAAGATGTAGATTTCAAGAGCAAGGTCCAAAACCATGTTTTCAAAGAACTGCTAGTAATGTGCCTCAAATACTAACTTTCCAAATAATGCTTTCAGGATAAATATTTTATTTTATCTACCGCTTTCTTCTTTCAGACAGTTCTGAAACTAATTCCTTGTAGCTAATTCATTAGGAATGCAGCCCTAAGTGTAGCTGTTCTGAGAACCATGGTATGCATGTGAACTTGCATATTATAATCCATGCAATCAACCATCTAGCATTCCAGAAGAGAAAACAACCATAGAATAAATTGTTCTTCCACAGTCAAGCACGCTTCTGAGATGAGGTATTACCTTAGAATATTAATTGGCAATAGAATAAATGGATTTAATATCTTGAGCAACAAGAAACTTGTTACTAGGGAATATTTTACGCTTGAATAAATTTTTATGTTTAAGTGTTATGCCTGATTTAGCAACTCGATTCAATGGGAGCAACTAGGAAGTAAATGTTAAGGTAAGTGCACACTGATCAGGAACTGACTGCAATATGAATGTTATGTTGTCTTATTTGCTTTCTTTTGCAATTTCCTTTGAAATATTTATATATCTTTTAGATGAAAAGCGATGGTTCACTACTCAGGCATGCTTGTGAACCAGTTAAGTTAATTAAAGGCAGGGAATTAGTAAATGGGAAAGTGGGTATAGAGAATGTTTCCCTTTTCAAGTGTGATTTAAAAAACAATTAGACAGAATGGTTTTTATGGTGCCTGCTGTGTGTTAGATGCAACAACATCATTATATTTACTCCCTTTTTGTGCTTATATTGTTTTTTTTATTCCTTTGCTCTATGCAGTCTTTCTTGTCCTTTGAATGTTCTGATGGAATACCCACTCCATTAATGATTGAAGACACATTTTGCTGTTCAGTCAAATTGAGTCATAACCATTCCTTTTTGGCTGGCACCTCTGCCCCTTGAGGGGATCTATTTCTTTCTTAGCTTTTCTCTTGTTTCTAATAAATTTATAGAAAGATTAAGGATTCTAAGGTAACCTACTTGTCGTGTTTCTTTCCCAGCCCTCTTTATCCTAATAATTTCCTTTTTTTCTTTTATATTCTTTATAATCTTAAAGTGACTTCTCATTATCAATTTCCTACACCTGATGTATTCTTCATTTTTTTTCCAGATCAAATCTTCAATAACCAGTTTTCCCAAAACTTACCACCTTTGCTACATACCCTTAGAAGGGCAGGCTGACTCTGCACTACTGTCTTGTTGCTTAAAGCCTCCCACTTATCTAATATTCTTTCCTTCTAGCAGCTGCATCCCTTTCATCTCTCTCAGGTGAAAATCTATTTTCTTTGACATTAGATCCATAACTTTATTAGCAACTCTAACATTTCCCATGACTATCTGGAATCTTGATGAATTATGGTCACTGTTCATTAAGGGTTCTCCACAAACACTTCAATCACTTGCACATGCTCATTCCCTAATAAAAGGCTATGTTTATTGCTCGTACCTACAAGGAATCATCACATCGTGTTTCAATAAACTCTCTTAAATGCAGTTTATGAATTCTTTCCCTTTGCACCAATGCAATTTCAGTCAATATTGGAAAGTTCAGATCTTGAACTCTACTACCAACTGATCCTCAGTTCTTTTGTACTCTGACTATTCGCCCTTCAAATTCACTCTATTTGGAAGCCAATAGTACAATGCCATCAAAGTAATTGATCTTTTTCTTATTCCTAAATTCTGACAGTCTTGCTAACCATTCCAACTAGATATCCTCGCTAAATACGGCTGTAATGTTCACCCTGATTACCAGCGCAACCCCTTCACCCTCTTTTGAATCTACCTCTGCCGTGCAAGTGTTGCAGTTAGGACAGTTCTTTTCTTGGAAGTTACTAATGAACTAGTTATGAGATTTATTAGATAATAGGAGTTATAACATTACTAATATTAAATATTACTTTAAAAAAAACTTGAAATTAGAAGTTCCTTAATGGAATTTGAATTCCCATTCTTTCTTTCCCAGTTCTGAAGAAGGACTTTTGTCCTGAAATATTATCTCACTTTTTCTTTCTACAGATTCTGCCTGACCCACAGTTGTTTGAAGCACTTCAAATATGTCAACCTCTGATTGCAAGTCAAGTAACATACTCAATACAACCCATAACCCAAGCAAACCACTTAGCATTTAGATTACTACCAAACATTTGTAAATGATGAACAAAAAGAAAAAAAATTCTGTGGATTACAATTTTTGAATTTAGTCAAATAATGTGTAAATTGATCTATAATAACAGAATTTGGCATAAGATTTATACAAAATACATTATCCACTTAAATGGTTGCAATGTCACAGAAATACAGCAAGATATAAAATATTTACTGTTTATACCCAGAAGTTAGAGTTATTTTGAATTACTGTTTGGTTGTTGATACTGTATGTTGGATTTCATATTATTCTTAAAGATCAAAGTTCAAAATAAATATATTATCAAAATACATATAGGTCTCCATATTCAACACTGAGATTCATTTTCTTGCAGGTGTGCTGGATAAATCCACAAACCATAATAGAATCAATGGAAGTCTGCACCAACTGGGCATTCAACCAGTGTGCAAAAGACAACTAAGTCTACAAACACAAAAGGAAAGAAATAATAATAAGAAGCAACAAGTATCAAGAACGTAAGATGAAGAGTCCTTGAAAGTAAGTCCATAGGTCATGTGAACACTCCAGTGATGGGGCAAATAAAGTTGAATGAAATTATCCCCTTTAGTTCAAGAGCCTGATGCTTGAGGAGAAATAACCTGGTGGTGTGGGCCCTGAGGTTCCTGTATCTTCTTCCTAATGGCAACAACAAGAAGAGAGCATGACTTGGGTGGCAGAGGTCCCTGATGATAGATGCTGCATTCCTGTGACTATGCTTCATAGTACTCAATGGTTGGGAGGACATGACCTGCGATGGACTTGTCTGCATCCACCACATTTTGGAGGATTTTACATTCGAGGGCAATGGTGTTTCCAGATCAGGTTGTAATGTAGCCAGTCAATATACTCTCCACCACACTTTTATAGAGGTTTTTTAAAGTTTTTGAAGTCACGCCGATTCTTCGCAAACTCCTATGGAAGTAAAAGCTCTGCACCTGGACAGTTCCACTGAAATGGTAACACCGAGAAATTTAAAGTTGCTGACCTTCTCTGCCCCTTATCCTCCTCATAAAGACTGGCTCATGCACCTCTGGTCTCCTCCTCCTGAAGGCTATAATCAGCTCCTTGCTCTTGCTGACATCAAGGTAAGAGGTTGATGTTGTGGCACTATTCTGTCAGGTTTTCAATCTCCGTCTGCTATGCCAATTTGTCACCACCTTTGATTTGGCCTACCACAGTGGTATTGTCAGCAAACTTGAATGTGGTATTGGAGCTGTACTGAGCAAAGCAAGTAGAACAGGGGGCTTAAATGCACTGCCTTGTAGTGCACATGCGATGATGGAGATTGTGGGGATATTGTTGCCAATCTGAACTAAGTGAGAAAATTGAGGATCCAATTGCACAAGGAGGTATTGAGACCAAGGTCTTGAAAGTTATTGATTAGTTTTGAGGGGATGATAGTATTCAATGCTGAGCTGCAGTCGATAAAGAGCATCCTGAATTATGCAACGTCTATCTAATTGTCAGTTTCAGTTAAGCAAAATCTACCAGTGAGCTTGAAACTGATCTGATTTCAAGGAGATGCATTAGTATGAAGGCAGATACATAAAATGCCAAGCTTTTAAGGAAAGATGGACGGAGGAATACTAAGGGGAATATTGGATGTCAAACACGAGGAAATCTGCAGATGCTGGAAATTCAAGCAACTCATACAAAATGCTGGTGGAACGCAATAGGTCAGGCTGCATCTATAGGGAGAAGTGCTGTCGATGTTTCGGGCCGAGATCCTTCGTCAGGACTAACTGAAAGGAAAGATAGTAAGGGATTTGAAAGTAGGAGGCAGAGAGGAAAATGCAAAATGATAGTAGAAGAGTGGAGGGTGTGGGGTGAATCTGAGAGCCAGACAGGTGATTGGCAAAAGGGATACAGAGCTAGAGAAGGGAAAGGGTCATGGGACAGGAGGCCTAGGGAGAAAGAAAGGGGGATGGGAGCACCTGAGGGAGATGGAGAACAGGCAGAGTGATGGGCAGAAAGAGAGAAAAATAGGAGGAGGGGAGAAAAGCTAAATATATCAGGGATGGGATAAGAAGGAGAGGAGGGGCATTAACGGAAGTTAGAGAAGTCAATGTTCATGCCATCAGGTTGGAGGCTACCCAGCCGGTATATAAGGTGTTGTTCCTCCAAGCTGAGTCAGGCTTGATCTTGATAGTACAGGAGGCCATGGATAGACATATCAGAATGAGAATGGGATGTAGATTTAAAATGTGTGGCCAGTGGGAGATCCTGCTTTCTCTGGCGGACAGAACATAGGTGTTCAGCGAAATGGTCTCCCAGTCTGCGTCGGGTCTCACCAATATATAAAAGGCCATACTGGGAGCACCGGACGCAGTATACCACACCAGCTGACTCACAGGTGAAGTGTCACCTCACCTGGAAGGACTGTCTGGGGCCCTGAATGGTGGTGAGGGAGGAAGTGTAAGGGCAGGTGTAGCACTTGTTCCGCTTGCAAGGATAAGTGCCAGGAGGGAGATCGGTGGGAAGGGATGGAGGGGGGAATGAATGGACAAGGGAGTCACGTAGGGAGCGATCTCTGCGGAAAGCAAAAAGAGGGGGGAGGGTAAGATGTGCTTGGTAGTGGGATCCCATTGGAGGTGGCAGAAGTTACAAAGAATAATACGTTGGACCCAGAGGCTGATGGGGTGGTAGGTGGTAATGGATGTCAATGTATTTTTTAATAGTTAGATATTTATGGTATACTTGGTGATTCTTTGGAAAATGAGTTAACTTGTTTAAGAATAGATGAATATGTAATGAAAGTGCTAAATTGTTATTGTGCTCAGATATAACTGGTCAGTTAACTTCAGAAGATAACAATTTAAACTCAGTAATATCAAATGGATCAAAACTGTAAGGTAATTTGCATTCCTTCCACATATAGAAATCTTATCAGCTAGGTTTTACAGACCTTTAAGATGTATTTACCTTGAGAACAGTACAATACATAGTTCAGAAATGTAAAATGTAAATTTTTGCATCCACATAACAAGCTTCTTGTACAAAGTGGTTGGAGAAGAGAAGAGTTCATCTATTTGATATTGAATTATTGTGTCAGGTTTTTCTGCTGTATGTTATCATTGCCTCACAAAAGTAAATAGTGTTTCTGTAAATAAATCTTCTTGTGAAATTTATTCAGCTCAAATTACATGGAAATCATTTCATTACTGGAAATTAGGTTACATGAAATGATATTAAGACCAGACAGCTGATTTGTCTTCATGGCCCGTACACCAAGAAGAGAAAGGTTACATTCCAATACATGAGGGTGTTCAGTAAATGGTTAAACACATACCCCTTACATTAAATTTTGGAGGTGGCAAATTGAAGTGAAATATCAATGTCAAGTTTTGCTTTTCAATGGAAATATCTCACCAGAATTGCCTACTTGGTTTCTTGCTCATTTCAAATTTACTTCAGCATCTTTCAAATATGCGTGTAGCATTGACTATCTCAGATGACAGATTCCTTTCTCAGTTGAATGTGTCCTTATACCTAGTTCCTTGGATCAGCAGAGCAGTAACACCAAGATAAAAGTCTTCACAATACATTCATTTTGTTCCATGTACGTTGTTAATGCAACATGTCATTAAATTGAACATTATCCAACAAGCTTTATTTCAGTACATCAAAAAATGATGGCATTGGATTACATGTGCAAGATTCCAAATCCAATGCAATGGTATGGACCAGATCTGGACCTAAAATATCAAAGTGTGCAAAGCCTAAGGGTACTTTTGTTTTATATGATGTAACTAGTCCAATGTACCTCAGTGAATTCCATTCCTGCCAAGTCATTGAGATCTTCTGCCAGCTCTGCTCCAAGCCTATTTTTCAGCAAGGACTCTCCACCCCTCACCAATGACCCCTTCTCCTGTCTTCAACCCTCCTCCTCTTCCTGGAAACCCCACCCTGGTCTTCTGCCTGCTCTGGACCTTTTCATTGCTAACTGCGGACGGGACATTGACAGTCGAGATTTCAACACCCCTCACTCCATCTGTATGCATGGCTCTCCACTCCCTTTGCACCACTCCTAACCTGCAGGTTAGGGAGGTGCTGTAGTAGTCTGGTAGACTGACCTGTGCCTTGCTGAGGCCCAGCGCCAACTCTCAAACACCTCCTGTTAATTACCCCTTGGACAGGACCCCACTAAGAAACACTAGGCCATTGTCTCCTACACCATCACCAATCTTATTGACTCTGGGAATCTCCCATCCACTGCCATCAATCTCATAGTTCCCGCACCTTACATCTCCCATTTCTACCTCCTATCCATGATTTACAGACCTGCTTGTCCAGGTAGACCCATTGTTTCAGCTAGTTCCTGTCCCACTAAACTCATATCTGCATACCTCAGCTCCGTTTGATCCACCCTAGTTCAGTCCCTTCTTACCTACATCTGTGACACTTCACACGCTCTGGATCTTTTCAATGATTTCAGGTTCCCTGGCCCCCATCTTCTTACTTTTGCTATGGACGTCCAGTCCCTCTACACCTCTATCCCCAACCACAAGGGCATCTAAGCTCTCCTCCACCTAGCGGAACTTGTCCTCAATCTAAATAATTTCTCATTTGGCTCCTTCCACTTCCTTCAAACAAAAGATGTAGCCATGGCCTGATTGTTTGTTGGCTACATGGAACAGTCTATGTTCCAAGCCTACACTGGTGACCGTCCTGCACTTTTCCTAAGCTATATCGATGACTGCATTGATGCTGCTTCCTGCAGCCATGCTGAACTTGTTGACTTCATCCACTTTGCGTCCCACTTCCATCCTGCCTTTAAACTTATCTGGTCCATTTCCGACACCTCTCTCCACTTTCCCGACCTCACTGTCACTTTCTCCAGGGACAAGTTACCCACTGATATCTATTATAGATCCACAGACTCTCACAGCTACCTGGACATACACCTCTTCCCACTCTGTTACTTGTAAGAATGCCATCCCCTTCTCTCAAATTCCTCCATCACCACTATATCTGCTCTCAGGATGAGGCTTTTCATTCTAGAATGAAGGGGGTGTCCTCCTTTTTCAAAGAAGTGAGCTTCCCTTCCTCCACTATCAATGTTGCCCTCAACTGCATCTGTTACATTTCATGCACGTTTGCTCTAATGCCATCCTCCCACCACTCTACCGGGAATAGGTTTCCTCTTGCCCTCACCTACCAGACCACCAGCCTCCACATCCAGCACATAATTCTCTGAAACTTCCACCATCCCACCCCACTTTCTGCTTCCCACAGGGATCACTTCCTACATGCCTCCCTTGTCCATTTGTCCCTCCCCACTGATCTCCCTTTTGGCACTTATCCTTCCAAGTGGAACATGTTCTACATCTGCCCCTCACCTCCTCTCTCACTGCCATTCAGGGCCCTAAACAGTCCTTCTAGGTGAAGCAACACTTCACCTGTGAGTCTATTGGGGTCATATACTGTATCCAGTATTTACGGTGTGGCCTCTTATATATTGGTGAGACCCGACATTGATTCAGAGACCACTTCGCCAAACACCTACACTCCATCCACAAGAAAAAGTGGGATCTTCCAGTGGCCATCCATTTTAATTCCACTTCCCATTCCCATTCTGATATGCCTATCCATGGCCTCCTCCAGTACTGTGACAAGGCTACACTTAGGATGGAGGAGCAACAGCTTATATTCTGTTTGGGTAGACTTCAACCTGATGGGATGAACATCAATTTCTTGTACTTCTGGTAATGCCCCCCTCCTCCTTCACCAGTTCCCATCCCCGTTTCCCTCTCTCACCTTATCTCCTTGCCCACCCATCGCTTCCTTCTGGTGCTCCTTCCCCTTCTCTTTCTACCATGGCCTTCTGTCTCTTTCACAAATTTCCTTCCCAGCTCTTCTTCTCCTCCTCCTTCAAGTTTCACCCATCACCTTGTGTTTCTCTCTCTCCTCCACCCACCTTTTAAATCTATTCCTCAGCTTTTTTTCTCCAGTCCCTCTGAAGGGTTTTGGCCCAAAACATCACCTGGACTCTTTTCCATAGTTGCTTCCTGGCCTGCTGAGCTTCTCCAGCATTTTGTGTGGGTTGCTCAGTTTTCTAGCATCTGCAGATTTTCTCTTGTTTCTCTAATGTACATGTCATCTATTTCCAGGCTATTAATTTGTGAAGAGTAAGACTCATTCTTACTTTGTTATATGTGTGACACTGCATTTTTCATATAAAAACCCAAGAAATAACTAATTAGGGAAAATCAGAGATCAAAATAAGTTTAGATTATAAAATTGGAAACCCAGTTTCCAATTAAAAATTACTGAATTGATGGAAAATTCGTTCTGTCTGTGTAACCTAGTCAATGATCTCTACCAACAGATCAAACAACTGTACTAAGCATCTGATTCAGCTATTTCATTAAGCTTTGGATCAAATTAGGGTTCCAGGATCAGATTGTGGATGAGACCTCTGATTTCACACACCTGGATGACAGAACGTGCACTGCTTCCACCCAATACAGCCCTGTTGCTGTCATTTGTTTTCAGTTCCAAAACCCCTTTAATGAAGCTCCATGTCCATTTTGCTTGTGCATCCCCTGTTGCATTCCTCTTCTTCTTGAGGTTATATCAAATCTGTGCTCCAATAGTACTTTAGGTACTTCAAGGGTTGAAGTTTGTGTAACCTGTTCATGTTTTTGTTGAAGATGCTATCACTCAGAAGTCTTAGGATTCTACCATATACTTTGCTGAACCTTAAAATCTATGTGTGTAAGTGAAGATTTGGTCCTGTAAACTGAGAAATGTTATTTTTAATAATTCACTGAGTTTGCTAACAATATTAAGTCCACTGTGGGGCTTTTTTTTCCAAGAATTGTTCCAGTCCCATTGCTTCACAGGATCATCTCTACAGAAGCTGTTATACTAAAAATTAACATGCAAGAGATAGCTCATATTAGCATCCTACCTGTATTTTGCACTACATGAAATATCCGACCCTTAGAAACATAGAAACATAGAAAATAGGTGCAGGAGTAGGCCATTCAGCCCTTTGAGCCTGCACCACCATTCAGTATGATCATGGCTGATCATCGAACTCAGAACCCTCTACCTGCTTTCTCTCCATACCCCCTGATCCCTTTAGCCACAAGGGCCATATCTAACTTCCTCTTAAATATAGCCAATGAACCGGCCTCAACTGTTTCCTGTGGCAGAGAATTCCACAGATTCACCACTCCCTGTGTGAAGAAGTTTTTCCTCATCTCGGTCCTAAAAGGCTTCCCCATTATCCTTAAACTGTGATCCCTCATTCTGGACTTCCCCAACATTGGAAACAATCTTCCTGCATCCAGCATGTCCAATCCCTTTAGAATTTTATATGTTTTAATAAGATCCCCCCTCAATCCTCTAAATTCCAGTGAGTATAAGCCCAGTCGATCCAGTCTTTCTTCATATGAAAGTCCTGCCATCCCAGGAATCAGTCTGGTGAACCTTCTCTGTACTCCCTCTATGGCAAGAATGTCTTTCCTCAGATTAGGGGACCAAAACTGCACATAATACTCCAGCTGTGGTCTCACTAAGGCCTTGTACAACTGCAGTAGAACCTCCTTGCTCCTGTACTCAAATCCTCTTGCTATGAATGCCAACATACCATTTGCCTTTTTCACAGCCTGCTGTACCTGAATGCCCACTTTCAATGACTGGTGTACAATGACACCCAGGTCTTGTTGCACCTCCCCTTTTCCTAATCGGCCACCATTCAGGTAATAATCTGTTTTCCTGTTCTTGCAACCAAAGTGGATAACTTCACATTTATCCACATTAAATTGCATCTGCCATGAATTTGCCCACTCACCTAACTTATCCAAGTCACCCTGCATCCTCTTAGCATCCTCCTCACAGCTAACACCGCTGCCCAGCTTTGTGTCATCCACAAACTTGGAGATGCTGTATTTAATTCCCTCATCTAAATCATGAATATATATTGTAAACAACTGGTGTCCCAGCACTAAGCCTTGCGGTACCCCGCTAGTCACTGCCTGCAATTCTGAAAAGGTCCCGTTTACTCCCACTCTTTGCTTCCTGTCTGCCAACCAATTCTCTATCCACATCAATACCATACCCCCAATACCATGTGCTTTAAGTTTGCACACTAATCTCCTGTGAGGGACCTTGTCAAAAGCCTTTTGAAAATCTAAATATACCACATCCACTGGCTCTCCCCTATCCACTCTACTAGTTACATCTTCAAAAAATTCCAAAAGATTTGTCAGACATGATTTTCCTTTCACAAATCCATGCTGACTTTGTCCAATGATTTCACCTCTTTCCAAATGTGCTGTTATCACATCTTTGATAACCGACTCTAGCATTTTCCCTACCACCGATGTCAGGCTAACCGGTCTATAATTCCCCGGTTTCTCTCTCCCTCCTTTTTTAAAAAGTGGGGTTACATTAGCCACCCTCCAATCCTCAGGAACTAATCCAGAATCTAAGGAGTTTTGAAAGATTATCACTAATGCATCCACTATTTCTTGGGCTACTTCCTTAAGCACTAGAAATAGTGGAAGCATTAGTGATAATTTTGTTACATTAATTCTAATTGATTCCATTTGGTTTTCAAAATATTTCAGTAAAAGGTTTGATGTAAGAAGAGAAAATGTTGAAAATGCATAAATGGTCAGGTAGCATCAAGACAGAAAAAGATAAATGGATTTTAACTTTTCAATCTATGTGGTGTTATCAGAGCAAGGCCTTCACGTACAGGAACTCAGTTTAATACAGACCTCTGCATCGATTTAAAGTTATAATACATCATGATACTATTCATCAGCATTTATAGCAATAGTTCTACTAACTTAGTCATATACCACATCTTGAATTAGTAGTAACTGTGGAACTTAACTTCATTATTAATCTAATTTTCTTTTAAAACTTATCCTTGTAATGAAGACCATAAAACTAATGGATTGCTGTAAAAATCCCTTTAGTTCACTAATGTCCTTCAGGGTAAGAAATCTACTTCTTTCAGCTGTTCTGACCTGTGTGTGAATGAGACCTGTATTAATTTAGATGATGATTAACTACCCTCTGAAATGATCTAATGAAAAGCACTTAGCTGCACTGTAGTTGTTATGTTGGAGCAAAGGAAAAAATACTAGACTCACGACTTGGCATTGTCTTCAGCATAGTTCAGACAAAGCAGTGCCTCCCAGTTCCTCCTCACTAGCACTGGAAAACTGGTATTTAAATTGGGAGAACTATTCTACACACCAGTGTCTGATCTGGAAATGTTATGATCCAGAGGTTCCTTAGAAGCCAAAAAGGATGTATAAATCTTGGTGGTAATGGCTGTTTTATTTGGTGTTCATAACAAAAAAAAAATAGTAATCAACTTACTCTTCTGTAAGGAAAGGAGAGAACAAAGAAAGGACAAAGAACAAAAATCATGATCATTCTATACTAAAAACTAGACAGATAACTTCCAATGATATACAGAAAACCTATGAAACAGTCAGCTTCAGTGGTGCAAAACAAGCTGAAGATAAACTTCTAGAAAAATACAGACCTGCTCCCCCCTTAAATATTAAGTGAAGATTGGATGCCACAAGGTTTTTGGGAAATCATCCTACACATTACAACTATTTTTGTTGTTACTTTCTGTAAGGCCCCAGCAATCTCATTGCTTACTCTTTCTAAAACAATATTTTTTAATTTCTCATAAGATTATTACAACACCATACTTTGTGAATAAAATTACGGCAAAGCAAGGTCTTTCTGAAATGTCTTTCTCAGTCAGGGCATGGAGGGATAAAGGGTGAACGCAAGAGATTGGGACAGAGGAAAAATGTATCAGCCATGATGAAATAGCAGAGCAGACTTGATAGGCAAAATGGCCTAATTCTTCTCCTATGGTCTTTGATTTGCAATAAGGAGAATGCATCAAGAGGAGTGTCCTCTTTTGTAAAATTTTCAGGTATTTCCTCTTCTAATTATTAGTTGTTCTCTTAGCTTCAGCCTTGTCCTCCAAGAACCAGAGCCCATCTCTGTGTCCATGCTGCTGCTATCAGCAGAACACCCTTCTGTCGATTGAAAATGGACACTTATGGCTGTAAACCCTCGCCCATACAAGTACTGGTTGAAAATCTTTACACCCCAAACCAGAGTTGAGGACTCTCTGTCAATCTGTGCATAATTATTCTCTACGGCAGTAAATGTGATGAAAAGACTATGGGGTGCTCAATTTTATCACTCATAACATGACTGCATCTACTGCAAACCGCATGAGCATAACCACAGGCAACCCTCACTGGATGATGTGGATCATAATATGTGAGTGGCTGACCGTGTTTGACTTCACAATTTCCTTTAGCTTTTGGAAAGCCACCTCACGCTGCTTCATCCAATGCCATTTCTTCCCAATCTGTAGTAATGAATTCAAGGGGAGGAGCACAGTAGCCAGGTTCGGCACCTTTTATAGTACCTTTAGAATTGGGGCATCCACCATTAGTTGAAGTTTCTCAATACACTTGAGTAATCCTTGTGCATCAATTGCGTGACCACAGCCAGTGACACTTAGTTTAAAGAATCTACACTTGATGCATTGCTCTCTGAGCCAATAACTTCTAATCTTTTTAACACTGAGTTGAGATGTTGGAGATGTTCTCTATCATCCTTACAGATAATGATGATGTCATCCAGGTAACACTGTGTGGCTAGGCAGTCTTGCAGCATCTGGTCCACAGTTTTCTGCCAGAGTGCGGGTGAAGATGCTACTCCAAAATAAGCTTAATATAATTATAAAGCTCTTTATGAGTGTTTATAGTAAGAAACACGTTAGACACTTCTATCTCCATCTGTAGGGAGGCCTCAACTAAATCTACTTTGCTCAAGTGTTTCCTTCCAGAAAGGTTTGCAAAGATATCCTCTGTATTGTCAAGGGGAGCTGAAAAATTGAGACAGCGAGTGTGGGTGTCAGAGCCTCTGCACTCGAGTGATAGCTCTCTTTGTCTGTCGATAGTGAGTGAAATTTTGCTGCTGATTTTCGAGTCGGGAGGACTCGAAATAAAAGCAGCGCTACAGACAGACTGTAGCATCAAAACAACGACTGATCATCTCCCCTCTCACTGTGGAATAAAGTGATATCTCTTCCTTGTTAATGAGAAAGAGAACCTGAGGGATGCCAAACTGCTGGGATGAACAGTAGTTCTTGAGGGATGAACAGTAGTTCTTGATGGTCTGTTGACCATGGCCTCTCTTTGGGTCTTCTCTGTTGCTTGGATGGTGGGTGGTGGGAGTGCTCTGCTAGAATAAGTGGGGGGAGGTGGGTTTAGTGCTGCTTCCTGCTGTTTGTGCATGGGAGAGGGCAGGGGGCTTACTTTTCTTCAGTCTTTGATTCTTTAGGGTTTTAAGGTTTCCGTGGACAGTAAGAATTTCAGGTTGTATATTTTATAAATTCTCTGCTATTAAAATGGAACCATTGAACCATTGGGTCTGTCACAGATATTTAATAACATTTCTTAATCTATATACAGAAGTCCCAACTAGAGAGATCGTGATACTGGATCTCCTTTTAGCGAATGAGCCCAGGGTAGGTACCAGTAGGGTGTACGTAAAGGAACAGGTTAGATCTAGAGTTCATTAGAAGAATGAAGCACATATCAGGAATGTACAGCAAGGAACAAATGAGGCACTCAAGGAGTATAAGAAATGAAAGAGAACACTTAAGAGGGAGATCAGGACAATCGTTTAGCCATTTATAATCTTCCCCACCCCATTTTATGTTTCCATTGATGAAACATAATTGAGAAATCAAAGAAGAAAGAGTTTTTATCTAAAATAATTTCTGAAAACGAAACTATCATGACTTGCTTGAAAGTACTGGAAACAATAGAAATTCTAAACTGCATGAAGTAGTTATAGATTTTATTTGTATGTAACACTTAACTGTTTTGTTAAATTTATATACCTAAGAAAGCTAAAGACAAGAGAAACATCACGGGTTATTTTATTCTTTTTGGTTATCCATGCTCTATAATGCTGTTAAAATATTGCAAATATATCAGTGAGAAGTGCTAAATTATGTGATCTCAAAGAGGAAAGCATTCTGCATTACTGTCAAGAATATGCCATCGGGTTGGATTGCGTTCACACATATTGTTGCTGAAGTATTTATTGTGATGCAATGGCTGTGCAAGTTATGAGTTGCAGGACTGTTAAATCTAACGAGAAGAGGGGTGTGGACTTGAATGGTGCAAAGACTGAGTAATTAGGGCCATTAACGAGGCTGAGCATTCCTTGTCCATATTCTTATATTATTTCCCAATTTCCTTTAGCAAACTAAAAATAATGATTTCCATTTACTCAGACCAACTTACCAGCTGCCTAATCAAATCAAATAGCTAATGATAGTCCCAATGGAAGATTAAGGACTTATTTCCAAATATGTGAAACTTGGGACACTTCCAAGGAAGAGTTCCATAGTTAATTCATTGAGCTGAATCTCCTTCTTTAAAGGAAGTAGCTCTCTGGTTTGTCCCTTTATAAGAGAGGGATTGGAAGGGTGATTATTATTGAGGCTTATGTGAAGCTATTGAATGAGAGCACATTTCTTGCGGATTTAATAAGTCATTCAAGACTAAATTTTTTCTTCAAACACACACTTCAACAACTGAATGAGCATGCCTGGTGGATTTGACATTGATCTCAATTATAAAAGAGAAATTAAAAGATCTTTTCTGGGATTACCTGCTCATCTCTGTAATAAATTATCATTTAATTTTAAACTCAATAAAGCATGTCCATCTAGAATGCTTCTGAACAGTTTGGAATTCTTGGTTCACAAGAACTGGTATTTCCTAAATGTGAATCTAGCTGCAACAAAGTCTTGCCCTCTAACTGGTTGCAGATAACTTGAACTTTTGTTCATGAAGTGCAATGCATACACAACAAAATCTTCACACACATTAGTATTTCTATTATTGAATAAGGACAAGAAAGACCAACATTTTCTTTCTTATCTAAATAAAACTGAAAAACTTTATGCTCAAGACAAAGTTAACAATTTATCTTGTGAAGTTTGGCATACTCCTAAATGCAAAAACTTAAAACTAAAACAGAAAAATTGAAACAAGCATTAAACATTTTAAAAAGGTAAATGAAAAATAAATGCATTAAATATCATGAACATCTATAATCAATTTAAATGTTAATTTAACTCTTGTTCCTTT
Organism: Hypanus sabinus; assembly: GCF_030144855.1. Classification (NCBI taxonomy): domain Eukaryota; kingdom Metazoa; phylum Chordata; class Chondrichthyes; order Myliobatiformes; family Dasyatidae; genus Hypanus; species Hypanus sabinus. The sequence continues at coordinate 65,638,906 of NC_082713.1, read as the reverse complement.
GTGGACATTAAAGGAACTATTGTTTTTGTGCTAGATCTAAAATAACACAAACACAATGAACATATTCATATAATAAATGATGAAGAGGACGTTCAATTATTTTGAGCAAACAAGTCTGGAGAAAAGCTGGGAATCTTTGGTGAAGATTTGCTATGAAATGCAATACTAGCACATTTGATGAGATTCGGTAGTAATTATTTGCTATGAAGTTGTGTGCAAGATCCAGCACTTAAATGTGCATCTGCATACCTTTCTAAAATATAAAAACAAAGATTTAATGCTGAGGCCTCACTTGGAGTGTTGTAAGCAGTTTTGAGCTCCTTATTTAAGAAACAATGTGCTGGCTTTGGAGAGGGTTCTGGGGAGGTTCACGAGAATGATTGCAGGAATGAAAGGGTTATCATCTAAGCAGCGATTGAAGGCTCCGGGACTGTACTTGCTGGAATCTAGAAAAATGAGAGGGGATCACATTGAAACCTATCGAATGTTGAAAGGCCTCGATAAAGTGAATGTGAAGAAGATGTTTCCTTTGGCGGGAAGTCTAGGACCTGAGGACACAGCCTTAAAAGAGAGCGACATCCATATAGAACAGAGATGAGGAGGAATTTCTTTAGCTAGAGGGTGGTAAATATATGGAATCCATTGCCACAGGTGACTGTGGAGGCTAGGTCACTGGATGTATTTACGAAGGAGACTGATAGGTTCTTGATTAGTCAAGGCATGAAAGGTTATGGGGAGAAGGCAAGAGAATGGAGTTAAAAAGGAAATGGACCAGCCATGATGAAATGACAAAGCTGACTCGATGGGCTGGGTAGCCCAATTCTGCTCCTATGTTTTATAGACCTAAGGTCTTTTATTACTTGAATTGACAAGTTGGGCGCTTTAGGGCATTGGGCAAATCTTCTGTAGCACAATAACAGCTGCAAACAGGAATGTTAAAATACTTCAGAATTGACAGGAATGAAAATCTCACCACCATTGGGCACACCATTGATAAGGTATGACTGCATGTTGGATAAATTAAGATGGTTACTCTTGTCTCGTTTGCCTTTCCAGAGGGATGAATTCTATGAACAGTTCATCTTACTGACATGTATATTATATCTGAAGTTCACATCCCAGATAAAATACAAGACTGGGTAACTTGGTCCCTTCCTTTCAGTTTCTTTACGAGGCTAGAACAAGCAGTTAAATCAGAAATTAATAAAATCGCAGATTTCTCCTGAGACATATATTACTGTGCAATTACTCAGTTTCATTTTAATCCAAACATGCCCCACATATTTCTCACTAGAGTAAAACCTATCCCATATCTTCATTAATACTCCATGGGCTTCTATAGAATTAATTATGCATACTGAAAACCTTCCCCAGACCTAACCTAGATACCTATATTTAGAGCAACATAAAGTATATTTGATGGGATTGGCATTATGATGCCAGTCTCCATTTATATTCTTACATGGCTGTAAAGTTTTCCATCTTATCTGTTACAGACTTTTAATGTAGATCCTATGGTTCCACTTTGATGTGTTCAATACAGACTTAATTGAATGACCGAAAGGCTGCTCACAACAGTCTCTTTGCAAGTATTCCCTTAATGTATTAATCTCCTTTGAGTATAAAAATGTTTCTTACAAAAAAAGAGTACAGTGATGACTTTATTTTTTATCTTCTATGTACAATATCTTTTGTCGTTATTTCATCAGATGTCTCAATACTACCTACTCAGTTGTAGAATTCATTGCCTCAAGGTTCCAGTTAAATCAAGCTGATAATGGTCATGAATTCAAGGTGATATCTGCAATATCCTCTGTCATTATGAACCTCTGAAGTCTCCACATAGTCTTCAATCAGCTTAAATGGTTCAACTCTCCAGTGATCCTCTTTGCAGGATCATTTTTTAATGTTTTCATTTACAGAATTTGCAACTGGGGCCGCATTTTCCTTTCCCATGTGGTAGTGAGTAATGCAAATAGAGTTTAATTGTTGGGTTTGCTTCATTATCTCTTCATTAATGTATTAATGTGGTTCAGTACTCAGTGGACTGGGTGACACAGTGGAAGAGATTACTATTCTGTACCCCAGTTATGTCTAGTGAGAGTCAGGCCAGTCTGGTAGAAATATTATCTGCTTGCTTCTAAAGTAGGCAAATATGCTACATTAGATAATTATATAAAATAATCTTGCAAAATGTATCTTACTGATTATAACACTGACATTTCATCTTTGATGACTTCAATTAGAAATATTTACACCAATCTAATTTTAATTAAGACACCATATTCGCTTTGGTTGTGGTGACAGTACATCAATGGTTGGACTATAGTCAGGGTTGCAAATTGTTAAGTGATTGTGAAGTGGAAGAATTTGGTTTAATTCTGATTTCTGTTTAGTGATCAGCATTTACTGTTGCTCTCTGTTCCAATTACACTAAATCTCATGTTCCATTTTTGGTAACCAATGAAGAAGGAGACAAATTTATCCCTATTGGTAGATATATTGCATCCGGAATTATTTCCAGGTAGAGGATGATTTCCTTCCATGCCGCTCTGACGTATTGGGAAATCGCGTACTGGGCAAGTTACAACAGTGGTTTGCCATTGCCTTCTGCCGGGTGAGTTTTTTTAAAGAGATCACCAGCTCCTAACGGGATCTTGCTGGATTCGAACTCGGGACCTCTCGCCCCGAAGTCCAGTGCTGATGCCACTATGCCACCAGCCAGCCCCCTATTGGTAGGTATTTGAATTATGAAAAAAGATGGTAAGTTCAACATAATGGTCAAAGCAAAACTATTAACAAACTATGTATATGCTACAGTATACTATTGTGAGATTCATTTTCTTGTGGGCACATACAAAGAAACTCAATAGAATCAGTGAAAAACTACATACAAAGACAGACCAGCTTCCAATCTACAAAAGAAGACAAACTGTGCAAATACAACAGTAAACAAATAATAATAAATATATATTTAAATATATAAATAATATTGAGAACATGAGTTGTAGAGTCCTTGAAAGTGAGTCTATAGGTTGTGGAATCAGCTTAATATTGAGTTGAGTAAAGTTATCCAAGCCAGTTCAGGAGCCTAACAGTTGAAGGGTAATAGATGTTCCCGAACCTGGATGCATGAAACCTAAGATTCCTGGACCTCCTTCCCAATGCAGCAGTGAGAAGAGAACATGGGCTTGATGATGATGAATGATCTATTTCTGTTGTGGCAGTGCTCCTTATTAATGTGCTCAATGGTGGGGAGGGTGTTTCCTGTGATGGACTCAGCTGTATCCATTACTGTTTGCAGGCTTTTCCATTTATGAGTATTAGTTTTCTTCATACCAGGCCATGATGCAACCAGTCAATATACTCTGCACTGCACATCTTTAGAAGTTTGTCTAAGTTTTAGATGAATCTGCACAAACTTCTAATAAAGTAGATGCGCTGCAGTGTCTTTTTTGTAATGGAACTTGCGCGCTTGGTCCCATGCAAATCCTCTGCTATGACAACAACAAGGAAATTAAAAGCACTGACCTCTGATTGCCTGATGACTGACTTATGAACCTCTAGTTTCCTGCTTCTGTAGTCAATAATCAGCTCTATGCTTTTGCTGATGTTGAGTGAGAGGTTGTTGCTGTGGCACCATTCTGACTGATTTTCAATCTCCCTCCCTTATGCAGAATTGTCACCAATGGAGCTGTACTTATCCACACAGTCATAGATATAAAGCAAGTAGAGCAGGCAGTTAAGCACACAGCCTTGTGGTCCACCTGTGGTGACATTAATTGTGGAGGAGGTGTTGCAAATCTGCACTGACTGGAGTTTGCAAGTTAGTAAGTTGAAGATCCAGTTGCATAAAGGAGTATTAAGGCCTAGGTCTTGGAGCTGATGACTACTTTTGAGGGTACGATAATGTTAAATACAGAGCTGTAGTCAATAAGGAACATCCTGATATACGAAACTTCACTGTCAGGTGTTAGATTTTGCAGAGTGAAGAGCTAAAGAAATGGCATCTGCTTTTGACCGGTCGTGATGGTAGGAAAATTTGAGCAGATCCAAGTTACTCCTCAGGCAGGAGTTGACATGTTCCATGACCAACCTCACAAAGAACATTAGAGGTAAGTGAAACTGGATGTTAGTGAATGAAGCTTTGCAACCTGGACATAGAATATCTGTATAAATGTTGTTAAGGAAATAAAGTAAATCATGGATATTCCATTAAGATGGAGGAAGACATGTGGTGAACTAGGTGCCTGTCGGGACACGCCCCTGCTGACTGCTCCTGTGGCTCCTCCCACAGGCCCCTGTATAAAGGAGATCTGCGGCCTGACGCTCGGCCTCAGTCTCCAAGACCTTGTATGATAGACACTCACTCCTGGTTCCTTCTTCCAGTCAATAAAAGCCGATATCTCGCCTACGTCTCAGTGTGAGTTATTGATGGTGCATCAAGACACAAGTTAAAAATAGGAAACCATAATATGAGCAAAATGAAAAAAAGGCAGAAACACTCAGCAGGTTTGGCAGCATCGACAGAGGAAGAAACAGTAATAGCATTTCAAAATGACGGGAAGGTGGAGTGAAGTGATGATGGCGCTAAACGGCGACTCCTTTGCTTGTATCTCAGGAAACAGCTCTATTTTCATCTTTAATATCTTTATTTTTCCCTTTCAGGCTTCTTTTGAAGACCCTAACCTGGAGTTACACGCTGACTGCGGTTCTAAGCTGGAATGGGACTTGCTCTCAAGGTTTCATAACTGGCTGTTGTTCGGCACGCCAAGGGTTCGACATAAGAGTTCGGCTCAGCTTTGGAGGCCTAGCATCTCAGGGCTCTGGAGACAGGCAGATCGAAGGTCGATGTCACGGCAGGAGACCCACGTGTCATCGAGGGAGTCAGAATATCTACGCTGTGTACTCAAGATCTTTGGACACAGAACTTGGAAATAGCAATGTAATAGACTTTTTACATTGGAAACCAACGAGTTGTTTGTTATGTCTCCCTACTCACTGTGAAACAGAGACATATCTTTCTCCCTTATTAGGGAGAGAGAGAGAGCCTGTGGTATGTCAAATGCCAGGTGAACTATGTCGTCTTTGGGCTAACTGCAAGTCTGTGTCTTTGCTCACGCTTGAGTACTTGGTGGCGGGTGTCGATGCTTTTGTGTTGCTGGTGAGGATGGGGAGGGGATTGTTGCTTGCTGCCACATGCGTGGGAGGAGGGGAGTTGGGGGGGACTCTTGGGTTCTAACATTTAACCGTTGTTTATTCTTTGGGGCGTTCCTCTGCTTTTGTGGATGGTTGCATTTCAAAATGTAAATTGTATATATTTCTCTGATATTAAATGTACCTTTGAAACCTTTGAACTTTGAAATCAGTGCTTCTTTGTCAGCAATACAGCATTAAGTCTAATAAACACACAAAAAGAAAGTGCTGAAGGATCTCAAAATTTCCAGCATCAGCAGAACCTCTTATGCTATGGCTGATTTTGGCCTTTTTCACACAAAATGTGGGATTTCCAATTGTTCTAAATGGGATTGAAACAAAAGGTCCATCTGTAGGCCACCTGGCTGCACCATTCAACCTGACCATGGCTTTTCACTCACATGCTATTCGTCCATTTCTTTGACCTCAAATTAACAAATGCACCTTCCTCCTTCTTGAATATATTTAATAACTTGTCCTCATTTTCCACTGTGATAGATAATTTCACAAGTTCACCATGCAATTAAGGAATAGAATTTTCCTGATCTTGATTCTAAATGATATGCCCTATGTTCCTGAGGCTGTGACCAATAGTTATGGATTCCCTAGCCATGGGGAGCATCTAGCCTATACCTCTTCTCATACATCAGGGCCTGTAATGTGCTGTATGTTGTATGTTCTATCTTTCCTGCAATTCCAGGAGCAAGTCTGTGTTAAAAGTATGTTTCACTCGCCCCTTGGCAAGAACATTGTTCCTCAATTAAGGAAACTGACTAAATTTGTACTCAAACTTCTAGCCTGTAACAAGATGCCCTTTCACCTGTACTCAAATCCTTTGCAAAGGGACCCTGTTTGCCTCCCTATATGGTTGTTGCACCTGAATGCTTGTTTTTTCAGTGACTTATTTCGAAGAGACACATAAATCAAGTTGCACATCCTTTTCAGTCTATTATATTCATGTGATAATCTACATTCATATTCTTATAACCAAAGTGGATAACCTGACAGCTGCCAATGTTATATCTGCCAAACATTTGTCCACTTGCTTGGTTTAACTGCATTATAGTGGACACATCTCTCATACTTTCACCATCCCTAGTTTTGTGCTGGCTGTGTACTTGATGTTATATTCAATTCATTCATTCAAATCAACAATATATATGCAGCACTCTTCTAATCACTACTTGCCAGTCAGATCAGACACATTAGCCCAGATAAAGAATCAGGACTGGTATAGCAGAGACACTTAGTTTGCTCAGGTCATTTCAGAACGATGATGTAGAAAGGAATCTTGTTGCAATTGAATGTCAATCCTTGGAGTTCTCTCTATGAAAGACTGTAGTTAGACATTATAATCAAGGCAGTAGTTGACAGATTTTGGACATCAGAGAAATTCAATGATATGGGGATCGGGCATGTCAAATGAGAAAGATAAAAGGATAGCTAGAACAGCCTTGATGTTGAATGGCATAGCTGGCCCTTCCTTTCCACACAGCGAGTGGAACAGACTTTAAATAAGCAAATGCTGAGTTCTGTTACAAACCTAACTATCCAGGTAGGTGCATTGTTTCTGCCTGTCCTTGCTTCATTGAACTCACGTCTGCATAACTTGACTCTGTTTTAACCCCCTTCATTCAGTCTCTTCCCTCCTGTGTCTGTGACACTTCACATGCTGATCTCATGAACAACTGTCACTTCCCTGGCCATGATTACTTCAATCTCACCATGGATTCCAGTCCCTAGGGACGTCAATGAACCATCAAGCAAGCCTTAAATCTCTCCGCTTCTTTCTTGACAACCGACTTGATCAGTTCCCCTACATCATCATCCTCGTATGTCTGGTCGAACCAGTGCTCACACTCAACGATTTCGCTTTCAGCTCCTCCCACTTTCTCCAAACTTGAGATGAAGCCATGGGGACCCACATGGGCTCCAGCTATGCCCATCTTTTCATTGTCTACATAGAATAGCCTATGTTCCAAGCCTTCGTTGGTAATGTTCCTCAACCCTTCCAGCACTAGGTTGACAACTTCCTGAACCCATACTGAGCTCATCTATTTCATTAACTTTGCTGTCAACTTTCTCCATCTTTAAAGTCACTTAGTCCACTTCTAATGCATCTGTCCATTTTCACAATCTCCCTGTCTCTATACCTAGAGACAAACAGTCTACCAAAATACCTACCTATAATCCTACACTTTTTACAGCTACCTTGACTATACCTTTTCCCATCCTGTCTTCTATAAAAATGTCATTCCCTTTAAGCAGTTCATTTGTCTCCCATCTGTTCCTAGGAAGAGGCTTTATTTCAGAGGTGTCCTCCTTCTTCAATGAGTGGGTTTTCCTTTCCCCCACCACTGATATTACCCTCACCTGCATCTTTTTTCTCAGACATCAATAATTTTCCCACCATCTCAATAGTGATAGAGTTCCTCTTGTCTTTACTTACCACCCTATGAGCTTCTGCATTCAACACATCATTCTTCACAGTTTCTGCAACTTCCAATGGGATCCTTTCACAAGCATATCTTTACCTCACCCCCCAATCCACTTTCCGCTACTCCCTTGACCATTTGTCCATCCCCATTAATTTCTTTCCTACCACTTATCCCTGCAAGCGAAAAAAGTGCTCCACCTGCCCATTCACCTTCTCTCTCACCTCATTTCAAAGTCCAAAAGTGTCCTTCCAGATGAGGTACCATTTCACTTGTGAATCTGTTGGTATCATCTACTTTATCCAGTGGTCTCCTCTACATTGGTGAAACCCGAGTAGATTGGAGGACTGAACAGCTTCAGTCCGTTAGAAAAAAACAGTCTTTTCTGGTGGCCAACCATTTTAATTCCAATCCTCATTCATAATCTGACACGTCGGTCCATGGCCTCCTCTACTACCATGATAAGGAGCTCTCTGGTTGAGGAGCAATACCTCCTATTCCACCTGAGTGATCTCCAACCTGAGAGCATGAACATCAAGTTCTCCAACTTCAGGTCATTTTTTCCTTTTCCCCTTCCCTCTTCTGCAATTCCCCACTCTGGCCCTCTTCTTATCTCTTCTCTTCTGCTTACCTACCTATTACCTCTCTCCAGCACTCCTCCTCCTTTCTTTTGTCCAATGGTCCACTTTCATCTCCTATCAGATTGTTTCTTCTCAAGCTCTTTCCCTTTTCCTCCTATTGCGTCCCCAGTTCTTACTTCATCCACTGTACTCCAAACACCTGGCTTCTCCTATTGCCTTCTATCTTGTACTTCTTCCCCTGCCCCCATCTTCTTTTTCTGTTTCCTTACCCCTTCCCTTCCAGTCCTGTTGAAACTCCTTGGCTCAAAGCCTTAACTGCTTATTAATTTCCATAAAAGCTGTCTGACCTGCAGTGTTCCTCCAGTATTTTGTGTGTGTTGCTCTGGATTTCCAGCATCTGCAGAATCTCTTGTGTTGCTGAGTTCTAGCTGGTACTTGTACGTTCTTTAAAAAAAAACACACCACTTAATAAGGAGAGAAAAAGATTTCCTCTACTACCATTATAAATGTGTTTGATAAAGAAATGGTGAATAAAGCAGACTATGGAGAACAAGAGAGAGAAAAAAACATGGGCTGTAAAATCTATCTCCGAGCAAGAACAAATTGCGGTTGTCCCTTGATACAGCAAACTGTTTTGGATGTAACATTATTTCTGTTCAGCCATTAATCTGCTCAGCTTCAAAGTACAACTCGTTTAAGCTACTTTTCAGTTTAAAAATGTAAAATCAATATTACCTTATTTATGTGGGGGAGGATTCAAAGTCATGATTCAAAAATTACAATGGGTGTTTATTTGTCCACTAGAATTGATCAACTGCTTTGAAAGCCAAGCATTAAGCTTTCAAATCCTCTCATAATTTTTTTCTTGTAGGTCCACAGAAATAATTAAAATCAGTCTTCTTTTTTCTTAAAAAGAAAATGATTTGTTCACTGTCCAAGATCCTAAGAACAAATGCAGATCTCAGTTGAAATAAGTAAAGCTGGATTGACACTGGAACAACTCACTGTTCCAATCTAAAAAATATAAATCCTCAGTTATCCTTGTGGTAACAATACCAGGTGGCTGATCAGAAGCATAATTCCCCTTTTAAGAACCAGATACTGCAGTTCAGAGTTTGTTCCATGAATTTATCTCACTCTCCAAATGTTAAATTTAACAGATGAGGAAAGAGACATGTGATGATATCTCAGTAATGAATGGAAGTTACATCAAAAATCTTTCACAAACATCTTGGATTTTAGGGCATCTGATACTTTCTACACAATCAGGACTTAGAAACATAGAAAGATGGAAAACCTACAGCACTTTACAGGCCCTTTGGCCTACATAGTTGTGCCAAACATGTCCCTACCTTAGAGATTACTAGGCTTACTTATAGTCCTCTATTTTACTAAGCTCCATGTATCTATCTAAAAGTCTCTTAGAAGACCCTATCATATCTGTCTTCACCACCATCGTCGGCAGCTCATTCCATGCACTCACCACTCTCTGAGTAAACAACTTACCCCTGACATCTCCTCTGTACCTACTCTGCAGCACTTTAAACCTATGTCCTCTTGTGGCAACCATTTCAGCCCTGGGAAAAATCCTCTGACTATCCATATGATCAATGCCTCTCATCATCTTGTACACCTCTATCAGGTCACCTCTCATCTTCCATTGCTCCAAGGAGAAATGGCCGAGTTCACTCAACCTATTTTCATAAGGCATACTCGCCAACCTAGGAGCATCCTTATAAATCCCCTCTGTACCCTTTCTATGGCTTTCACATCCTTCCTGTAGTGAGATGACCAGAACTGAGCACAGTTCTTCAAGTGGGGTCTGACCAGGGTCCTATATAGCTGCAACATTACCTCTCGGCTCCTAAATTGAATTCCATAATTGATGAAGGCCAATACACTGTATGCCTTCTTAACCAGAGAGCCAACCTGTGCAGTTGCTTTGAGTGTCCTATTGCTCTGATCCTCCACCCTGCCAAGAATCTTACCATTAATACTATGTTCTGCCTTCATATTTGACCTACCAAAATGAATACCTCACACTTATCTGGATTGAACTCGATCTGCCACTTCTGAGCCTTGTTTTACATCCTATCAATGCCCCATTGTAACCTCTGACAGCCCTCCACACTATCCACAACACCCCCAACCTTTGTGTCATCAGCAGACTTACTAACCCATCCCTCCACTTCCTCATCCAGGTCATTTATAAAAATCATGAAGAGAAAGGGTCCCAGAACAGATCCCTGAGACACCCCACTGGTGACTGACCTCCATGCAGAATATGACCAGTCTACACGCACACTTTTCCTTCTGTGGGCAAGCCAGTTCTAGATCCACAAAGCAATGTCCCTTTGGATCCCATGCCTCTTTACTTTCTCAATAAGCCTTGCATGGGTACCTTATCAAATGCCTTGCTGAAATCCATATACACTACATGTACTGCTCTTCCTTCATCAATGTGTTTAGTCACATACTCAAAAAATTCAATCAGGCTCGAAAGGCATGACCTGCCTTTGAAAAAGCCTTGCTGTCTACTCCTAATCAGATTATATTTCTCCAAATTTTCATAAATTCTGCCTCTCAGGAACTTCTCCATCAATTTACCAACCACTGAGGTAAGACACACTGGTCTATAAATTCATGGGCCATCTCCACTCCCTTTCTTGAATAAAGGAACAAAATTTTCAACCTTCCAATGCTCCAGAACCTCTTCCGTCCCCATTGATGATGCAAAGATCATCACCAGAGGCTCAGCAATCTCCCCCCTTGCCTCCCACAGTAGCTTGGGGCACATTTCATCCGCTCCCGGCGACCTATCTAATTTGATGCTTCCCAAAAGGTCCAGCACATCCTCTTTCTTAATATCTACATGCTCAAGCTTTTCAGTCTGCTGAAGTCATCACTACAATCACCAAAATCCTTTTCCATAGTGAATATTGAAGTAAAGTATTCACTAACTACCTCTGCTATTTCCTTCGGTTCCATGCACACTTTCCCACTGTCACACTTGATAGGTCCTATTCTTTCATGTCTTATCCTCCTTTAGAATGCCTTGGGGTGTTCCTTAATCCTGCCAACCAAGGCCTTCTCATGTCCCCTTCTGGCTCTCCTAATTTCCTTCTTAAGCTTCTTCCTATTAGCCTTATAATCTTCTAGATCTCTAACATTACCTGGCTCTCTGAACCTTTTGTAAGCTTTTCTTTTCTTCTTGACTAGATTTTTAACAGCCTTTGTACAACATGGTTCCTGTACCCTACCATGTCTCATTGGAACGTACCTATACAGAACTCCACACAAATATCCCCTGAATATTTGCCAGATTTTGTCAGTACTTTTCCCTGAGAACATCTGTTTCCAATTTAAGCCTCCAATTTTCTGCCTGATAGCCTCATAATTCCCCTTACTCCAATTAAACGCTTTTCTAACTTGTCTGTTCCTATCTCTCCCTAATGCTATTGTAAAGGAGACAGAATTATGATTACTATCTTCAAAATGCTCTCCCACTGAAAGATCTGACACCTGACCAGGTTCATTTCCCAATACCAGATCAAGTACAGCCTCTCCTCTTGTTGGCTTATCTAGATATTGTGTCAAGAAACCTTCCTGAACAAATCTAACAAACTCCACTCTATCTAAACCCCTCAGTCTAGGGTGATGCCAATCGATATTTGGGAAATTAAAATTTCCCATCACGATAACTCTGTTATTATTACACCTTTCCAGGATCTGTTTCTGTATCTGCTCCTCAATACCCCTGTTACTATTGTGCGGCCTATAAAAAAACACTCATTAGAGTTATTGACCCCTTCCTGTTCCTAAACTCCACACTCAGAGTCTCTGTAGACAATCCCTCCATGGAATCCACCTTTTCTGCAGCTGTGACACTATCTCTGATCAATAGTGCCACCCCCCCACCTCTTTAGCCTCCCTCCCTGTCCTTTCTGAAACATCTAAAACCTGGCACTTGAAGTAACCGTCCCAGTCCCTAAGCCATCCATGTCTCTGTAATGGCCACCACATCACATCTCCAAGTACTGATCCACGCTGTAAGCTCATCCGCTTTGTTCACAACACTCCTTGCGTTAAAATAAATACATCTCAAACCTTCGGTCTGAGCGTGTCCCTTCTCTATTACCTGCCTATCTTCCCTCTTGCACTGTCGACAAGCTTTCTCTCTTTGTGAGCCAAGCTCCTCTTCCCCAGTCTCTTCTGTTCGGTTCCCACCCCCACCCCCAACAATTCTAGTTTAAACTCTCCCCTGTAGCATTAGCAAACCTCCCCACCAGGATATTTGTCCCCTGGGATTCAAGAGCAACCTGTCCTTTTTGTACAGTTCACACCTGCCCCAAAAGAGGTCTCGATGATCAGAAATCTGAATCCCTACCCCCTGCTCCAATCTCTCAGCCACGCATTTATCCTCCACCTCATTCTATTCCTATTCTCAATGTCACGTGCACAGTCAGTAATCCAGAGATTTCTATCTTAGTGGTCCTGCTTCTCAACTTCCTTCCTAACTCCTTGTAGTCTTTTTTCAGGACCTCCTCACTTTTCCTACCTATGTCATTGGTACCAATATGTACCATGACCTCTGGCTCTTCTCCCTCCTACTGCAGGATATCTTGGACGCGATCTGAAACATCCCGGACCCTGGCACCTGGGAGGCAACCTGCCATCCGTGTTTCTTTCCTGTGTCCACAGAATTGCTTGTCTGATAGCCTAACTATTGTGTCCCCTATCACTACGGTCTTTCTATTCCCTCCCCTACACTTCTGAGCCACAGGGCCATACTCTGTGCCAGAGGCACGGCCACTGCTGCTTCCCACAGGTAGGCTGTCCTCCCCAACAGTACTCAAACAGGAGTACTTATTGTCAAGGGGTACAGCCACAGGGGTACTCTCTAGTACCTGACTCTTCCCCATTCCCCTCCTGACTGTGACCCACCTGTCTGTCTCCCGTGGCCCTGGTGTGATCTCCTGCCTATAACTCCTTTCTGTCACCTCCTTCACCCTGACCAGGCGAAGGTCATTGAGCTGCATCTCCAGTTCTGTGACTCGGTCCCTCAGGAGCTGCAGCTCGGTTCATCTGATGCAGATATGGCCGTCCAGGAGGCTGGGTGACTCCAGGACCCCGCACATCTGACACTGAGCACAGAAAACTGGCCTCACTTGCAAACTGCCACCTTTCCACAATTAACACAGTTAAACCTACCTTGCCTCATCCCGTTAAGCCTGTTGAGCCAAAGCCCTGTCACTCTGCTGCCTCTCTCTCCACTGCCCACTAGATACGGTGGTGTTCTTTTTAAACTTTTCACGTGTTACTGGCTGACATCACACACCTGCGCAGTCTTACCTCTCTTTTACCCCAAGTAGTAAAAAACTCCCTTCACTCCGAAAATTCAGCCATTCACTTGTAGCCTTCTTGCTTTGAATCAAAAACCGTTCAAGGTTCCTTGCCTTTTTAAACCTTTTGTGAGCGCTACTGGCTTATCTCTGTTTGCAAAGGTATTTAGCTATCTTGTCAAACCTAATATCTATTTCCACTCTTTTTCTGTCACTTTTTATTTTTCTTGTTAAACTTCTTGAATCTTTCTCTTCAGGCATCATGCTGGCTTTCATTTCTACCCATTTGGCATTCTTCTAAAATTCCTTCCCTAAGCATTCTGAACCTTATAATTTTCACATTCTACTGGCATTCTAGCCTAAGCACCTGGTTAGAAAAACCTGCTCCCTCTAGGCTTTGCCACGGAGTCAGCTATGGTTACCCTGGTGTTTTCATCTCCCTCAGGAATGTCCGGCCCCTCATGAACAAGACCATTACCATCATGATTATATAGTGACTGTGATAGAGTGTGAACTTCACAATCTTAATTAAACCAGTTGAGAGCGAAGAAACTTTGCTCCATTCTACCCACAGCACCTTCCACCATTCATACTGCCCAGATTTCAGGTGAGGCTGCAGTTCTTATTATCAAAGTCACACAGTACTAGCCACCCTCGTATCAAGATTTGTTTGGGACAGAAATGATGGTTTGGCACCATAATTTCCACACTTTAGATGACACCTAACTTTAGTCCTGTCCCAGCTCATGTGCTGCTCAGATATTCAACTATACCTCTATTGCCTTCACACACTGCCTTCCTGCTGAGATTTTCCAGATTTTTTTTATTTTGGTTCAGATTTTCAGAATCTGCAGTTTGTCTTTTTTGACATTTATTTCTTGTCTATCCTTTCCTGTTCTACTGGCCATAAATGAAGTAATCAGACAATCCACTGCCCACTGCTTTCAAAATGTTCCATTCTTCCCCTCCCCATTTCTTTCCTCTACTTCAGACACTAATCTTCCCAGATAATTGCATTTTCCAATGCTCAACTCTTAATCAGTCCATATGTTAATTCCTCCACTATTTCACTAGCTGAGGCCATAAGCTACATTGGACACCCATCACTGAGAACTGATTCTAAGCATTTAGGTTTACTGAGGAATTTGAGCTGAATCATGTCACTGTTTACAAATACACATGAAATTACCAACAATAATTATAGCCATAGTTAGGAGTAAGATCTTTACCGTACAGCTTGAGATTGTGGATGCGTAACAGGATTCAACATGTAATTCTGCAAGGGTCACTCGTAAATCTAATTGCACATGGTAGTTATTAGTACACTGCTCACAAGCTTCCCAAACCATCAATGCCTTAAGGAGAGCAACAGTTATCTGTACAGCTGAGGTTTTATGACGGCTATGGCTATCTTAGCAGAAGCACTTGGTGCTATGATCTGCATACATATGCAGAGAACTGTCAATGCTTAAGTATCAGTATATTTGACTCTGCCAACAAAAATAATTTTCATTTCATTTCTTTTGCATCTATTTGCTGGGACTAGTAGGTTTGTGAAACAATATGAATATGACATTAAAGGAAGCAAAGGAATTGACTAGAAAATCATTACTAAATGTTTGTAAATGTTTATAATGAGCAATTTAAAACTGTATATACATCCAATTTGTTCATGTTAAGTATTTACATATTTCACTCCTTTCCGTAGATTAAAGGATCTATTTTGGATTCTCTACAAAATGTGTTTAACATCTCTATTGATTAAAAATTGAAAATTGCTGGAAATAGTCAGCAATCCATGGAACATTTGTGGAAAAAGCAATGGTGTTAACATTTCAGAAAGATGAGTCTGTATCATGATTTCTGATAAAGGATCTTGAAATGAAATATAACTCTGTTTCGCTTTCCACAATATGACCTGACCTGATGAGTGTTTTCCGCTTTAGCTGTTTTCTTTTATTTCAGGTTTTTAATATTTTTACCATGTTTCAGTTCAATATTTTGTTTCATGCAGGTTGCTGCTTCAAGTGCTCTTTGAACATAGAATCTATTTAATCACCTGAATAAATAAAGGTAAATCCTCATATAACAACATATTTTCAGGAGAAAAGTCACAATAATAGAAAAAGACTGTCATGTGAGATGAAAGAACAAGAACAGGTCCAGCATAAATGCTTAGATTAAGTCCAGAAGAACATTTCTATTTTCTTCAGCAATACATACAAAATACTGGAGGAACTCAGCAGGTCAGACAGCATCTATAGAGAGGAATAAACAGTTGAAATTGTAAGCTGAGTCTTTTCATCAGGACTGGAAGAGAAGGGGGTAGAAGCCAGAATAAGAAGGTGGGGGAGCGGGAAGATGTACAAGCTGACAGAAGATAGGTGAAACCAAGTCAGGGGGTGACAGAAAGAAGAAGCAAAGGACTGAAGAAGAAGGAATCCTCTAGGAACGGAGAGTGTGTGATGGAAGAGAGGGAAGGAGGGAGAGGAAGGGAAGGTGATAGGCAGGAAAGGAGCAGAGACAAAGTAAAAGGGGAGCCTGAATGATAAAGAGAGAAAGGGGAGTGAGGCAAAATGCAGGAAGTTAGAGAAAGCAATGTTCGTGACATCAGGTTGGAGGCTACCCGGACAGAATATGCAGTGTTACTCCTTCAACCTGAGAGTAGCCTCATCATGGCAGGAGAAAAGAGGAGAAAACACCATGAACCAACATATCAGAATGGGAGTGGAAAGTAGAAATAAAATGGATGGTTATTTATAAAGAACACTAGAGATTGTGCAGCTGCTGGTAATCCAGAGCAACACACTCAAAATGCTAAAGAAAACTCGGAGATCAGGCAGTATCGATGGAAATGAATAACCAGTTGACATTTTAAGCCAAAGCTCTTCTTCAGAATTGGAAATGAAGTGGAAAGATGCCAGAATAATCAGGTGGGAGGAGGGCAGATAGTACTAGTTAGAAGATAATAGGTGAAGTCATCAGGGTGGGAAAGGTAAAGGGAAGGAGGAGAAGGAATCTGAAATGAGAGAAGAATGGACCTTGGGAGAACAGGAAGAAGAAGGGGCAGCAGGGAAAAGTGATAGGCAAGTGAGAAGAAGGGATAAGAGTCAGAATGGGGAATAGAAGATGAAGCAGAGAGAGAAATGTTTACCAGAAGCAGAAATCGATATCCATGCCGTCAGGTTGGAGGCTGAATATGAGGTGTTGCTCATCCACACTGAGAATGGCCTCAGTGAGGGAAAAGGGAAAGCCACTGTCTGACACATTGGAACAAGAATGGGTATAGAATTAAAAAGGTTGGCCTCTCTGGAAATTCCATTTTTGATGGATGGAGTGGAGGTGCTTGACAAAGCAGTCCCCTAATTTAGTCGGATTTCGTCAATTTAGAGGAGGCTGCCTCGGGAGTATCAGATGCAGTAGATAGTCCCAGCAGATACACAGGTGAATTGTTGCCTCACTTGGAAGGTCTGTTTGCGGTCCTAAATATAGGTGAGGGAAGAGGTGATAGGTAGGTGTAACACTTCAGACGCTTAGAGGAATGAGTGGACAAGGGAATCATAGAGGGAGCGTTGTCTGTGGAAAGCAAAGAGTGGGAGTAAGGTAAAGATATATTTGATGGTAGGAT
Organism: Hypanus sabinus; assembly: GCF_030144855.1. NCBI lineage: Eukaryota > Metazoa > Chordata > Chondrichthyes > Myliobatiformes > Dasyatidae > Hypanus > Hypanus sabinus. The sequence continues at coordinate 65,621,724 of NC_082713.1, read as the reverse complement.
CCCATTGAAGATCAGAATAGATAGGCTCATGGGGTGATAGGTGAAGACAAGACGAACTCTATCCCAGTTAAGGTGGCAAGAAGAAATCGTCCGAATTGTGGCAGTGGTGTTCAGGCCCCAGAGCTGTCCAATTGCGAGGAATGACCTGATGCTCGGATGATTTAAGTACTGGGCCAGATTGAAAAGGTTAGGACTGGAGGTGAGGCAAGGGCCAGTTCTGATCACTGCAGCATAACATTTACTCATCTCTGCCCTGAACTGTGGCTGTGGCCTGCTCTGGTTGCAATTATGCCTGGCTTGACATCTATGGTTGAGTAACATTTACTCAGCTTTGTGGTTAATTGAGGCTGTGGCGTGCCCCAGGTACAGCGATGCCTGGCTTTGTATTTTTTAATAAAACTTCAGTTCTGAAGCTATTTGCTGACTTCTTTTGTTTGTGCATTTTTTTTCCCTCTCTCCATCTGCACATTGGGCACGACAGATTTTTTGATGGTGTCTTTTGTGGCTTCTTTGTTCTGCAGCTGCCTGTAAGGAGACAAGTATTAAGGTTGTACAATGTATACACACAAAATGCTGGAGAAACTCAGCAGGCCAAACAGCATCTACAGAAAAGAATAAACATTCAACATTGTGGGCTGACATCCTTCATCAGGATGGGAACTAAATGTCACTCCACTGTTCAAGAAAGGAGAAAGGCAGAAGAATGGAAATTGTCAGCCAGTTAGTCTGACCTTAGTGGTTCAGAAGATGTTGGAGTTGATTGTTAGGGATGTAATTTTGGGGTGCTTGGAGAAACATGATAAAATGGGTCATAGTCAGCATGGTTTCCTTACGGGAAAAATCTTGCCTGACAAATGTGTTGGAATTCCTTGAAGAAATAATGAACTGGAAATAACAAACAACAAGGAAAAAGAGGATCAATTGATGTTGTGTACTTGGATTTTCAGAAGGCTTTTGACAACTGCTACACATGAGGCTGCTTAAGCTATGAGCCCATGGTATTATAGGAAGGATTCTAGAATGGAAAAAGCAGTGGCTCATTGGCAGGACGCAAAGAGTGGGAGTAAAGGGAGCCTTTTTGGTTGGCTGCTGGTGATTAGTGGTATTCCATAACATGCTGTGTTGGGACCATTCCTTTTTATAAATCCATGACTTAGATGATGGCTTTTGATGCACCATCAATAACTCACACTGAGACGTAAGGCGAGATATCGGCTTTTATTGACTGGAAGAAGGAACCAGGAGTGAGTGTCCATCATACTATGTCCTGGAGACTGAGGCCGAGCGTCAGGCCTCAGATCGCCTTTATACAGGGGCCTGTGGGAGGAGCCACAGGAGCAGTCAGCAGGGGGTGTGTCCAGACAGGCACATAGTTCACCACAGTTTTGTTGCAAAGTTAGCAGATGGACTTAAAGAATGGGCAAAGGAGTGGCAGGATGGAAGTGTATGACCATGCACTTTGGTAGAAAAAAAATCAAAGGGCAGACTATTTTCTAAACTGAGAGAAAATTCAAAAATCTGATGTGCAAAGGGACATGGGAGCCCTTGTGCAGGATTCACTAAAGGTTAATTTTCAGGTAGAGTTGGTGGTGAGGAAGGTAAATGTAATGTTGGCATTCATTTCAAAAGGACTAGAATATAAAAGCAAGATGTAATATTGGGGCTTTATAAAGCACTGCTGAGGCCTCACGAAGTATTGTGAGCAGGTTTGTATCCTCATCTATGAAAGGAGGAGTTGACATTAGAGTTCAAAAGAGGTTGACAAAAACAATTCTTGGGTTGAAAGGCTTGTCATATGAAGAATGTTTGATTGCTCTGGACCTTTACTCACTAGAATTCACAAGAATGAAGGGTGACCTCTTTGGAACCTATTGAATGTTAAAAGGCTTTGATAAAGTGGATGTGGCGAGGATGATTCCTATGGTGGGGGAGTCTAAGACCAGAGGACACAACATTAGAACTAAGATGTGTTGAAATTTCTTTAGCCAGGGAGGGGTGAATCTGTGGAATTCATTGCCACAGGAAGCATTGGGTATACTTCAGGCAGAGGCAGTTATATTCTTGATTAGTCAAAGTGTGAAGGGATGCAGAGAGAAGGCAAGAGACAGTGGTTGAAAGAGAAAATGGTTCAGGCATGATGAAATAGCAAAGCAGCCTCAATGGGCCAAATGGCCTATTTCTGCTCTTATATCTTATGGCCTATTTTGACATGGTGACTCTGCAGCACCATCATCTTATACTGAGCTTGCTAGCAACATTAATGTCACAATGTTTTAAAACTTATTACTTTACTAAATAATTTTGATTCTTAAGTCTGAATGAAGTATATAAATACTGTTCCTGTGGTAACCCATCTATACAGTAATTATTGATTTATTCTCAATGTGAGACCAAAAGATACAAAAGTGACACAATGCACAAACACCATTGTACTGTTGCGATATAATTTAAGGCACTGATACTAGCACAGATGGTGCTTGAAAATAACCGAAATACAGGTGAAATTTGTTTTTTAATGAGTTGATTGGCCTCATTTCTATCCTAATTTTGAGTTCTTTTGAAGTCAGTGAATCGGTGTGTGAGGAAACAAATACAATTGACAGCTGATCTTCACAGGTTTAGTGCTAAAAAACCCCAAAATAAATCACTTTATCTCTTTAAAAATGTTGAGGACTGCCTTTTCTCAACCAAACAGGGCATTTTTTTTGCAATCTTTTATTTTTTTCTATAATAAATCAAGATAATCTTCATGATGTACCACAAAGGTCTATTTTGGCTTTGAAGTGTTCTTAACCTGCATCTGCAATTATCCAAAACTTCCAGCAACTAGGATATACAAACAGAGCTGATAAGACCAACTACTCATTTCACTGAAGTACTGAATTGTCTGTTACATATATACAGTGTTTCAGTAAAAGTAAAGAAAAACTTCTCCCACGAAATTTTTCATTGTTATATTATAAAATTTCACAAACAAAAAACCAATTATATTTTCTCAATCTAAAAATTAAATTGTATTGCATGTGCTTTTTATTTAGCTTAGCAATACCATCTGTCCACCAGTGATATGCCTAAAATAAGCAAGTCAGAATAGAAAAGACAATGAAAAGAAAACAAATTTGTTTTATCTACCACAGCTGAACAATTTCTACAAATGAGTTTTGTATTTTTTTAGAGGTTGCTGAAAAGTTCTTGTTACTAGCATCATTGAATGGCATTGAATAAGAAACATTACCAAAAGAAATTATAAAATGAAATCTTCAAGGTTCAATCTTTTTCTCAGTCTTTGCTGCTTATACTGTATCAGCTAAAGACAGGGTGATCATCCATTCTGTGAAACTCTGCGGGACAGCTTTATCTGACACATCCATGCTCGTAGTACAACTCAAGCTGTGATACTGATAACATAAATTAATCTTCTGGCCTTAATCTTCAGCTTTTTCTATGGTACTCATGTCAGTTTTTAACAAGTGGGACTTGGCAGTTAAATTTTCTTTTTGTTTTGTAACACCTGAAGACTTATTACGTGACTTGAAAATCCACCATTTGTGTGTGATGAACAAATAAAAAAGTAGACAAATTAAAGTTGCAGATAAATAGTTAACAAGGCGGACCAGGTAGGACAATTATCATTCAATCCAAGAGGTCTCTTCAAAAATGGGCTCAGACATGAGATGTAAAGAGAACTCCTTTCATATACTAAGGATTATTAATAAAAATACTGGTTAAGGAACCAGCATTTTAAAACTTTTAAACTTGGATCATCCAAGATTTTAGTTTATGAAAACTTAGCATTAATACTTTAATTTAGTCCATTTGATTAGTTTATTTTCAAAAGAAATAGACGAGTGAAGGCAAAGGGGCAGAAGGAAAAACAAAAAAATATAAGGAACACTCAGCAATTCTGGCAGCATATTGTGAATTATGCATTGAAACTCCAAAACATAAAACTAATTTAAAAAATGGGAGTTTGGAATATGCATATATTAGTTTCATTTTTACTTTAAGCGAGGCACATACATATGCAATGGTGGCTTGATAACGTATGCCATTCATGTACTATTACATTTAATCTGTAACAGATTATGTAAACAAACACCAATGTTTAATTAACAATATATTTACAATATTACTCAAACATTATTGCAATATTAAATGGGCAACAAGTAACATTTCAGGTGAAGGTCCAAAATCTCCAGATCTGGTCCAAAAGGTCCAGATGTAATAGTGGCCAAAGGAACTAGGGTAAAGGATGAACTGAAGGAAATTTATATTAGGCAAGAAACAGTGTTGGACAGACTATTGAGTCTGAAGGCTGATAAGTCCCCGGGACCTGATGGTCTTCATCCCAGGGTACTTAAAGAGGTGACTCTAGAAATCATAGAAGCATTGGTAATCATTTTCCAATGTACTGTAGATTCAGGAACAGATCCTGCTGATTGGAGGGTGGCTAATGTTGTCCCACTTTTCAAGAAAGGAGGGAGAGAGAAAACAGGGAATTATAGACTGGTTCACCTGACGTCAGTGGTGGGAAAGATTCTGGAGTCAATTATAAAAGAGGAAATTATGACACATTTGGATAGCAGTAGAAGGATCAGTCCGAGTCAGCATGGATTTATGAAGGGAAAATCATGCTTGACTAATCCTCTGGAGTTTTTTGAGGATGTAACTATGAAAATGGACAAGGGAGAGCCAGTGGATGTAGTGTACCTGGGCTTCCAGAAAGGTTTTGATAAAGTCCCACATAGGAGATCAGTGGGCAAAATTAGGGTACATGGTTTTGGGGGCAGAGTACTGACATGGATTGAAAATTGACTGGCTGACAGGAAACAAAGAGTAGTGATTAACGGGTCCCTTTCAGAATGGCAGGCTGTGACCAGTGGGGTACCACAAGGTTCAGTGCTGGGACCGCAGCTGTTTACAATATACATTAATGATTTAGATGAAGGGATTAAAAGTAACATTAGCAAATTTGCCAATGTCACAAAGCTGGGTGTCAGTGTGAAATGTCAAGGGTGACTTGGACAGGTTGGGTGAGTGGGCAAATGTATGGCAGATGCAGTTTAATGTGGATAAATGTGAGGTTATCCACTTTGGTGGCAAGAACAGGAAGGCAGATTAATATCTAAATGGAGTCAAGTTAGGAAAAGGGGAAGTACAACGAGATCTAGGTGTTCTTCTAACTTAGTCAATGAAAGCAAGCATGCAGGTACAGCAGGCAGTTAAGAAAGCTAATGGCAAGCTGGCTTTTATAACAAGAGGAATTGAGTATAGGAGTAAAGAGGTCCTTCTGCAGCTGTACAGGGCCCTGGTGAGACCCCACCTGGAGTATTGTGTGCAGTTTTGGTCTCCAAATTTGAGGAAGGACATTCTTGCTATTGAGGGAGTACAGCGTAGGTTCACAAGGTTAATTCCTGGAATGGCGGGACTGTCATATGTTGAAAGATTGGAGCGACTGGGCTTGTATACACTGGAATTTGGAAGGATGAGAGGGGATCTGATTGAAACATATAAGATTATTAAGGGATTGGACACACTGGAGGCAGGAAGCATGTTCCAGCTGATGGGTGAGTCCAGAACTAGAGGCCACAGTTTAAGAATAAGGGGTAGGCCATTTAGAACAGAGATGCGGAAAAACTTTTTCACCTAGAGAGTGGTGGATATGTGGAATGCTCTGCCCCAGAAGGCAGTGGAGGCCAAGTCTCTGGATGCATTCAAGAGAGAGTTTGATAGAGCTCTTATAGATAGCAGGGTCAAGGGATATGGGGAGAGGGCAGGAATGGGTACTGATTGTGTATGATCAGCCATGATCACAGTGAATGGCGGTGCTGGCTAGAAGGGCTGAAGGGCCTACTCCTGCACCTACTGTCTATTGTCTATTATCTGAAACTTTACCTGATCTGCTGAGTGCTTCCAGCATTTAAATTGAGGAGTGATAGTTTTACGGTGAATAGAAAGGTATTTTAGAAGGAATTTGAGGAATTTAAGCAGATGATATCTGGAACTCATTGCCAGAAGAGATTGTGGAAAGCCATGGCACAGAAGAATATAGACCTAAGGTGGGCAAATGGATTAGTACAGATGAGTAAAACACTTCTCATAGATACGATGGGCCAAATGTTCATTTCTGTGTTATATAACTATGATTCATTGTTTTCACTTCTGATTTCTGGCATTTGTTTAATTTGATTTTCTGCAATTTTAAATGAGGCATTTGATGTGGTAGGAATTCTCAGAATGGTTACTGCTTATTTTAAATGAATTACAAATTGTGCCATTGTTCTAAAGGATAAGTATGTAGAAGTCACTAAAAACACTAATGGACTAGATTGTCCAATGAGTTCTCCACACTTGACCCTGATAGGTTTCTGCTTACAACAGGTATCACTTGCTATCTAATGAGGAACTTATTGAATGCAATACAAATCCCATGATGCACACCCTGGTAGTCCCTGTTCATCAGTAATTGGTCATATACCCAGCCCTTGTATGCAATGATGATGGTAAAGACTTTCCTTCACAGATGATTGACATGGAAGCCCTTGGCGACATTCTTAAGTTGGGTCCTGACGAAGGGTCTCAGCCCGAAACGTCGACATTGCTTCTCCCTATAGATGCTGCCTGGCCTGCTGCATTCCACCAGCGTTTTGTGTGTGTTTCTTAAGCTAGGTCCCGCTTTGACTAGGATTGACATCATACCTGGTTCCACACCAGAATACGGCATGGCTGGAAAACATGAGCAACTTCCTTATGTCAATCACCTGTGAGTACTCAAACCACATTTTCCTATGTGCAGAACAGGAAAATGTTGTCCTTCATGACATATCCAGGTGTTGAATGGAGTAGTCCAGTATACTGTTTCTAAGATGTGTTTCTCAGAAGATGATACTTCACTACTTTGTGGAAGATTTGCTGCAGATACTCAGATATAGTGAGGTATTGACTGGGTTTACTGATATTTGCATGTTTACTTCAATGTGCTTCACATACCAGGTGTGTTGCCCTGCTTTATTCTTATACTTTATCAGGTGGCTTGGCACAACTGGGGGATGCAGAAGAAAAGTGTTATCCACAATGTTAGAAAGAAAAACTTGTATTGTTGTAAGCCCTTTCATGATATGAGCATACCAAAAAGAACTTTTTAATCAATAAAATAGCTACAAAATAAAATCAATGTTGTAATTCAGAAATCATGTTCACAAGTTATGTGCATAAACTGCCAGATGATTAGTTTTGGTGATATTGATTGAGGACACTGTATGTGGTCTCCATTTTCCTTTCAGTTACTACCAGTAGTGGTCTGCTGGGAATGCTGGTGACATTGACGTGAACATAGGGAAGAGAGATTCGCAATTTTTCAGAAAAGATGAAGACTAGTGTTGCTGTTAATGGTAAGGAGGGTAGTCTAATGCTACAGAATACATTAATTAGTTTACAAACTGGGCAATGTTACGGCAGATGCAGTTCAATCCTGTTAAGTATGAGGTGATGCATTTTGAGGATCTGATAAGTATAGGATATACCATGATTGGTAGAGCCCTAGTGAGTATTGAGAAATGAAAGTATCTTGGTTAATAAGTCCAAAGATTCTTGATAGTAGCAGTATGATATGGTATTAATGAATGCCTATGGAATGTTTGCTTTTATTAGCCATGTACGTGGAATATAATATCTTTGCTGTCTTGGTACAACAATACAAAATGTTGGTTAGGCCACAGCTGCAATTTTTGTTGCTGCACTTTAGGAATAATTGCATGGCACAAAGGAGACCCAACACAATGTTGCCTGAGATTGAGTCTTTCAGTCTTGAGGAGAAATTGGATTGGCTGGATTCATCTTTGAGCAATGAAGGCTGGGTGTCCTGACAGAAGTATACCAATTGTGAGAGGCAGAGGTAAAGCAAACGTTGGAGTGGCAGAGTGGCAGAGGCAAAGACCAGATGACACAGGGTTATATTGAGGAAGAACAGATCTAGATAGGAACTAAAGAAGATTTGTTTTTACTCAGAAGACAATTGAACCGGAATGTAGTGCCTGAGAATATAGTTGAGGCAAGTACTTCCACAACATTTAAGACACACTCTATGACTGACTTCAAATCATGAAACTGCAGAACAAGCTCTGTTCAGAAGTTATGGCTGGATTTGTATGTAAAAAATTGTACATATACTTTGGATCAATATGACCTAATTTCTGTCAGCAATACTTCCAGTAATTGTTGTCCTTAACATGAATCGTAATGTGTGTATATGTATGTTCCAGAAATCTGCTCAAGCAGGCAGACATGTTTTATGGCTGCGACTGTTTGATGAAATTACTAGATGAACTGACATGGCCTGGGAACTTGTGTAATCCTGTTGCACTCAGAGAAATATTGTTGATATGCATTGCACTGTATAAAGTAGAGCAAATGTCTGGAAATTCATCTGCAGAACACCTTTTTACCAGATATTGCTACAAGGCTTTTGCACTCAAATTATGATATGGAATGAGGAGCCCAAACCTTATGATTCAGAGGCTAAAGAAATGCAGCTGGGCCTGATATTCACCAGATTAGGGACAACTGAACATAGAAATGAGAAACAGGAGTCAGCAACTCAATCCTCAAGTATGCCTGTCAACCAATAAAACAATGACCTTCCTGATTGTAACCTCAACTCTGTATACTAGTCTACTCCCTGTAACCTTGCACCTTCTTGCTTAACCTACCTACCTATTGTAAAAATCTTTAAAGGTTTTGTCCTTGATTTCCACACACTCACAACACTCAGTGAGAAATTTTGTATTATTTCTTATCTTAAATTTGTGATATTTTTGAACAGTGACATCTAAATTTAGATTCCCCACAAGATAAAATATCCTCACCACATCAAGCTAATCAAAGACCCTTTGGATCTTGTATGTTTCAACTGAACTCCCACGCTTCTAAACTCCAGTTGATTTGAAACAATACTGACCAGCTTCTCTTCATAAGGCAGCACGATTTCTTTACTAAGTAGCATTTATAACTTATTTTACAACAATCTGATAGATTTTGTGGTGATTATTCCTGATATTGCTTTTTATTTTCTGTTCTTGTTTTACTTACTTACTGTCTCTTACACCTGCTGCTGTTTTTTGTAGCAATGAAAGTCATCCTGGACAAATTAAATGTAAAATGATTCTTCATTAATATTTCCATAACAATTTTGTTTGACCAGTCAGAGCTGTTAGCCCTGAGATGAGCCCCCATACCTGGAGGATCAGTCTGACCTCTACCCTTTGACCCATTTGGCATGGGTGAGCCTATCAGAGCCAAAGCATAAAGCTTTGACTCCAGCTAGCATAGCTCGCTGGGTCATTGAGACATGCAAATCTGCAAACTGCAAACAGATTGTGGACCCTTTGGAAGGTTCTTACTTCACTGCATTTAATTTCCTGAGCTGCTGTTACAGAGTTTGAGTTCATGTCTTGCATCTTCAGATCTCTCGACCGCTAGGGTAGTAACAAAAGCATATTGCTCTCATAATCTTGTGCAAAATACATGTTAGTACAATTCAGTTAATGCAGGAAATCTTTTTAATCCTTTTCATGGTAATATGTATGAATTATTTTCTCACTCCTGTTGCGTAGATAAAATGTGAGACAGATTGATTTTGTATGAAAAAATCATAAGCTTTCCCATCGTGGTTCTGCTTTTATTGTCATTGTGCACAGACGTGTTACTCAGGATAAAAACTATAATTTGGCATATACAAGCTCAGTTATCTTTATCTTTTAAAGGGAAATACTAATTCTAACAATAAGAGGAAAATACGATATTTTTGCTAAATTCATAGTAGTGCTTACAGTGTTAATTAAAATATTGCTTTGAAACCATTAAATGAAGCAAAGACTTAACATAGTTGATATTGTAATAGTGATGATCAAAATCTTAGACTTGGAAAAATGGTTTCTATGATCTCTAGAGTAGTTGGACATAGGTGTCAGTGAAAGTTTACTGAAAGGCAATCAATACTATAGGGAGTCCACTTGCATTTGTTTGGTGATAAAGCAGAAAAATTGCTTTCCATAAACAGATCATTCACAGCCTTTGTGTTGACTAACATACTAATGTCAGGAATGTGCTTGCTACAGAGATGACATGATGATAGCATATATCACTGTGCCTGCTTCCATTTTAAAATAGAATGATTTGGAACTGCCAATGATACCTGTTTTAGGAAAATAAGTGTTGTTTTTATTTCCTTCATCCAGTTGTTAGATGCATATTGAGAGATTATAGTTCATTTAAGTGTTATTATCAAAAGTAACAGGGAAGCTCATAACTTATATTGAAATAATGCATCCAAGAAGATGCTGCATGTTTTATTGTTTGCTGAATAAAAAAATCCAATTGCACATATATAGTTTAAAAGACCAGGAAAAATAACTATAATACTTTACGTGGTATGGTCACTGTCATAATAATTTGCATTTAAATTGTATACACAGGAGTATTTTCACTGAACCTATGCAGTTGCTGACCTAGTTATGAAAAGCAGAATATTTTTTCTATCCATTTGATGAGGCAGTACTTTGTTTAATGGGGCATTATACTCACGCACTGTTAACACAAATGGCCATGCTAAATTAACATTAGCATTCACAAGAATGTCTTTTCCCCGTGGAAGTGCACAGGTCCATAGGGGAATTTAAATATTGAATTGATAGCGAGTTTCATGCAATACAGTCTTGTATTTATTCATCCATTTATCTCAATCAATATGCTTCCCAATCTGGAGATAAAGTTAATAAGGCTAACAAGGTCTCAGCATTTTTACATTAGGGATATAACTAGTCTATAAACTGAAGATAAGAGATAGTGCTAAGGTTAAAGTAAAACAGCAAAATGGGCAAAATAAATGTGACATTTGTAAAAACTAGGAAAGGATTGACATTTTCAGTGAAGCATTATTTCATATTTCTCACCATTTTTGGTTAATTTATGAGTGAACATTATTTCTTTAGTGCTTCAAATAATCAACAGTGTTTTGCAACCCAGTAAGTATATACAAAGCAGTTTGTGATGCACATTAATGATCTGGATGAAAATGCATATGGGTGGGTTAGTAAATTTGCAAATGCCATAAAGATTGTGAGTTGTGGACAGTGTAGAGGTCAATCATAAGGAAAAAGTGTGTTGTTAATTGTTGAATGTTTAACAGCATTGATGTACACAGGGAAATTGGTGTCAAAGTTCATCGCTCCCTGAATATGGCCACACAAATAGATTAGGTGGTGAAGAAGAGGTATAGCATGCTTGGCTTCATTTATTAGGACACTGCATGTAAGATTAAGGAAGTCATGTTGGACCTGTATAAAATTTGGATTATTGTATGCAGTTTTGCTTGTTCTATTGCAGGAAGGATATGGAGTGTTTGGAAATGATGCAGAAGAGGTATACCAGGATGCTGCCTGGATTAGAGGGTTTGAGTTATAAGAAGAGGTTGTATAAACATTTCTCGGTGGACACCTGTTTCAATTCAACCTCCCATTCTTATTCTAATGTGTCAGCCATTGCCTCCTTTTCTGCCACAATGAAGTTGCACTCAGGTTGGAGGATCAACACCTCATATCTATCTTGCTAGCCTCCAAACTGATGGCACTGACATTGATTTCTCTAACCTACAGTATGTTCTCCTTCCTCGTCCCCCTTCTCTCTTTTTCCATTCCCCATCCTGGATCCCCTCTTACCCATTCTCTTCTCATCATTTGCCTATCACCTCTCTGGTGCCCCTCCTCCTTCTCTTTCTTTAATGGCCCACTGTTCTCTCCAATCAGATTCCTTCTTCTTCAGCCCTTTCTACCTACCACCTCCTAGCTTCTCATTTCTCCTATACCCCCATCCCCCTTCTCCCTCATCTGGTTTCAGTCATCATCAGCATTCTTGTGCTATTTTCCTTCCATCCACCTTCTTATCCTGATTTCTTCACTCCTCCTTCCCTGTCCAGATGATAGGTCTCAGCTGGAAACAGTATATTCCTCACCATGATACTGGGCAGGTTGGTTAGCACAATGCCATTACAGCTTGGGACATCAGAGTTCAGAGTTAAATTCTCTTCATCACCTGAAATGGGTTTGTACACCCATTACACTTGCAGAATGCACGTGTTTCATCTGGGTACTTCGGTTTCCTCACAAAGTTCAAAGATGAGCCAGTTAAGTAGGACAACTGGTCATTATAAGTCATTGTGGTCAATAATAAATAAATAAATACTGCCTGATCTGCTGAGTTCCTGCAGCATTTTGTGTGCATTCACCTGCATATCCAGCATCTGCAGAACCTCTTGTGTTAAACATGGGTTTTATTCTCTAGAGAGTCAGAAGCTGTGAAGTGACCTAGTAGAAGATTATAAACTTATGGGATTGTAGATAGGGTACATAGGTAGATAGGGCTGGTTCCTTAAGGTTGTCGTAGCGGTGGTGAGGATAATCTCCCACTGTCAGTTAAATGTTCCCAATACTGTGCATCTCAAATAGTATCTGACAACCAAGTCCATCTGCTGGCTTTCACATGTCTGACAGCAAGGTCTGTCTTTGACTGATAGGGGATGGAGCAAAAGGTTGGTTACTGGTGCCCTAAAGCCAGTCTCTTCAGGCATATGGGTCTTATCGGCCAAGGCTGGCAGCTCTTCTGAGAGAAGGAAAACTCTGATCTCGAAACTCTGCTGCCATGCAGCCATACCCACTCATGGAGAAAGCTTCAAGAGTAAAACCTGAGGAAAAATCAGGAGCTAGAGTCTCTAATGCAGTCTTATGTTGAGTTCAACGCTGACAGCAAATCCTGCAATGCTGTATTGGTACAAACTGTATTGATCTCTGCTATTCCTTTGGATTCATCAGCTGCATGAAGAGGGGCAGCCTGCTACATGGGCAATAGCTTACTCTCCATTTTGTACTGCCCTGCATTGCTCACTATCTTGTATGACAACCGGGATGCAATAGCCATGGTCAACCCCGAGATAGGGTAGACAATCAAAATCGTTTTTTTCCTAATATAGAAATATCATTTACTAGAGGACATACATTTAAGGTGAGGGGAGAAAGTTTACAGGAGATGTGAAGGATATATTTTGTTACACAGAGGGTAGTGCGTGCCTGGATTGGACTGCTAGGTGCAGTGGAGGAAACAGATATGATAGTGACATATAACTGGCTGTCAGATAGATACATGAAACTGCAAGGAACAGCAGGATATTAATTATGTACATGCAGACAAACCTCTTTGGTTTAATTTGGTGTACTCAGTGCAGAGATCATGGACCAAAGGACTTGTTCTTGTGTTGCAATGTTTCATGAGGAATAATAAACCAACCAAGCTGCCTATTTCACAAAAGCTCCTTATCATCAGTTTTGAGTTCTGTGCTTATGTGGCCAAGGAGCATTGCATAACTAAGTGTGAAAGAGAAATTATTTCACTTTTTTAGAACAAAGGAAAACATGAAGCTTGGGACTTTTTAAATGCAAATTGTTTTACAGATGAAAATCAACATTGTACGAAATCTAAAACTGAATAGGCACAAACCCTGTATTAAATGTATGCAGACCCGAAAGCTGATTCCTCGTGGGAGAATTCTTGTTACTAAAGGTAGATTGTTGTTTTCAGTCTCAGCTCCTCCAATATCCTTCTTGTAGGCTTTACATGTTTTCAAAAGCTCTTACTTGTTTAAAACTTTACTGCCACATTGTGCCCCTTTGACAGCCTTCACTAGATAAAACCTCTCTTGTCTATTTTGTATTAAATTTAAATTCTCCTTCTTGTCCATAAATCCATACCAGACTGTATGTCCTCAAACTCCTCCAGTACTATAATCCTTTACAAGTGCCCTAAAAGTCTGTATTCCAGTTATCTTTCCTTGTTTCATCCTTAATTTGTTTTTGGATTTCAAGCAGGTCTTTTTGCTCAAAACAACAAATTTAGAAAGGCAATAGTGCAAGACATCGCTGTAGATATTCATAGAGATTTGTGGATTTATCCAATTTTGCTGCAAAAAAAAAACATTTAAGTTAGAGCAACACACATAAAGTGCTGGAGAAACTCAGCAGGTCAGGCAGTATCTATGGAAATGGATAAACAGTTGACTTTTTTGAGCCAAGATCCTTTCTCAGGACTGAGAAGGAAGGAGTCAGATGACAGAATAAAAAGATGGGGGAGCAAGTTGCCTATCTATGTTAAATTTATTTGCCTGTTTTTAGACTTTATCCCTCTCAACATTTCCCATCTAATAACCTGTGCAAAGGTCTCTTAAGCATTGTAATTGCATCTACCTCTATAAGAAGGGTAATTCTTTCCCTTCTCACCTTAAACTATGCTGTTTATCTTTAGATTCTCATGCCCTGGGAGAAAGACTGACCTTTTTGGCAACCACTCCCCCCTACCTCCATAACTTTATAAACCTCCATAATTCAGAGTCAGAATCAGGTTTAACATTACTGATTTAGACCATGAAATTTTGTTGTGGCAAAATTTTGTTGTGTTGTGGCAGCAGTACATTGCAAAACATAAAACATACTAGAAGTCAAGGGTTCTCAGCATCTTTATGTCATGGACTCAAGACATTTTAAAAAATAATTAAGTAGTGCAAAAGGACAAGTAAAAATAATGAGGTTGTGTTCATGGGTTCATTGGCCATTCAGAAATCTGGTGGTGGAGGGGAGGAAACTGTTCCTAAAATGTTGAGTGTGTGTCCTCAGGCTCCTGTACCTCCTGTCTGATGGTAGTAATGAAAAAACGGTGCGTCCTGATGGAGGGGGTTGGTAATGATGGATGCCACCTTTTTTGAATAAGAATGTTTTAAAGATCTCCTCAATGGTGGAGAGGCTACTATGCATATGGAGCAGGTTTCTGGTTTTTCCAATCCTGCGTAGTGGTTGCTCTATACGAAACACTGAAATAACTAGCTAGAATGGTCTCAGTGAAATTTGCTAGAATCTTTGCTGAGATAACAAATTTCCACCACCTCCAAATGAAGCATAGCCATTGGTGTGCCCTTTTAGTAATTGTATCATTATGTTGAGCCTAGGATAGATTCTCAGAGATGTTGACACCCAGGAGCTTGAAACTTGAAGTTCACTCCTCTGCCATCTTCACAACTTCTCATCACAGCTCAAAGCCCTCCAGTCCGAGAACATTCCTGTGCTTCTTTCTCCACCCTCTCTAGCTTAATCACAGACTGTGATATTTACTGTGTAATATCTAAAAAATAAGCAACAAGTATTTTGAAGTATTAATATTAAAAAGATCTAACATTCTGAAGTGTGCTGTATTAATATTAATGGAGTTGTTTGTAAATTAACTTTCAGAATACACTTTGTGGTGTCACCTGTACATCTGCTCATTAATGTAAATGTCTCATCATCCAATTATGTGGCAGCAATTCAATGCATAACAGCATACAGATGCAGTTAAGTGGCTCAGTTGTTGTTCAGAGCAAACATCAGAATAGGGAAGAAATGTGACTTTGATCATGAAATGATTGTTGGTGCCTGATGGGGTGGTTTGAGTATCTCCAAAACTGCTGGTCTTCTGGGATTTTCACAGATAATGATCTCTAGAGTTTACAGAGAATGGTGTGAAAAACCAAAAAAATAACATTCAGTGAACAGCAGTCCTGTGGGCAAAAACGCCTTGCTAATGAGAGAGGTCAGAGGAGAATGGCATCTGCTTCAAGCTGATAGGCAGGCAACAGTAACTCAACTACCCTTACTTGCAACAGTGGTGTGCAGGAGAACACCATGTCTGAATGCGCATGTCAATCCTTGATGTGGTTGGGCTACAGAAGCAGCAGAGCACAAATATGGAGTCAGTGGTCACTTTGTTCCATCCAGGAGGTATTAGTAAAGTACCATGGCGTGTAGGCCATCAAAACACAAAAGGAGAGCCTATCAACAAAAAGATGATAAAAAAAAAAGGAAAGGACAAAAGGATTATGGCTTGGATTTTGAGCATAGCTAAAAAGCAGCCGGAACAATAAACATCAGTGGCAGTTGTTCACAGGCCTCTAAATAGAAATGGCAATGTAGGGCATTATATAAATAAGGAAATAAGAGAAGCATATAAAAAAAGGCAACGTAAGCATAAATAAGCACCTTAAGTTCAGTACTTTCATGTTTCCTTACAACATTGAGTCTATCCTACACACAGAACAATCCAATTTCCCCTCCTTTTCCCCCTGCAACCAATTTTCATCACCATCCCACGCCACAATGTTGAAGAACAATTACTTGATTCAACCGTCCAGTTCTTGAAGCAATCTGCATGACCCTAATCATTATCTCAGTAAAGCAAATCTCCTATCACTTCAACTTTTCTGCACTGTGATGGATGTGCTTTTGCTCTAATTATGTATTTATTGGATAATTTTGTATAATTTATACTTGTTATTTTTTTTTTGTAAATGTTGTGTCTATAATGCCTCTGTTGTGCCTGCAAATAATTTTTCCTTGCACTTGTGTACATGACAATAAACTCAACTTTGACTTACACTACCTATACCCCACCCTGATCCTATTAGTTATCTGCACACTAGGGCAACTTGCAATGGTCAATTAAGTGAAACTAATATAGCTTGGGGCATCAGAGTTCAGGATTCAATTCAGATATCATCTCTTTGGAGTCTGTTTATGCTCCTCCCGGACTGCATTGGTTTTCTCCAGGTGCTCCAGTCTCCTCCCACAGTACAATGAGGTACTGGTTATTGGGTTAATTGTTCATTGTAAATTGCCCCATGATTAAGCTAGGGTTGCATCGGTGTTTACTGGGGTGGTGCAGCCAAAGGGCCAGAAGAGTCAACTCTGCTGTATATCTCTAAACAAATAAGTCTTTAAATTGTGAGAAGAAACTAGAGCACCGAGAGGAAAGACACAAGGTCACAGGGAGCACTGAAAACGTCACGTTGTTATACTCCACACAGTCAATACTTGAAGGTCGCTGCAGCTGAGAAGCAATAGCTGTACTAGCTGTGCCCTATGGCATATAAAATGAGCATTAATGGTGTGGAGAATAAATTCACTGAGTGTAAGAGAGGCAGTTTTCAAAGTCAGTGTGTTTAGAAGCTAATGTGGGAGCAGGCAATTTGCAATGAGAAAGGATTAGTTTATAATCTGTAGCTAAGGGGTCTTTTGTGAACTGCAATGATAATATGATAGACTTTAATATTAGGATGGAAGTGATTTAGTCAGTATGAAATCGGGGTCTTAAATCAAATCAAAGCAAATTGCAAAGGTGTGAGGTATGGATTGACTATGATAGATAAGGAAACTGCTTTAAAAATATGATAGAAAATGAATACAGAATGTAATTTACAGTATGTAAAAAAAAGAAAATGATGGAATATCTGAGATTTTTCCAGCATTTTCTGTTTTTTTTTGTTTCAAATCTCCAATATCTGTAGTTCTTTTGATTTGCATTCAAAGGATGTACACTAAGCAAAATTAAAGAAAAGATGACAAAAATCTAATGAAAGAATCAAAGGTTCTCGTAGGCCTAACTGATTAGTATATTTGAGAACTGGGAAAACTTCAGAATTGAGCAAAGATGGACCCAGATGTTGACAAGAAAAGGGGAAGTAGAATATTCAGATTCAGATTCAGATTCAGTTTATTGTCATTTAGAAACCACAAATACAATGCAGTTAAAAAATGAGACAATGTACTTTGGAATGATATCACGAAAAAGCACAAAACAGACCACACAAGAAAAACCACATAATGCTTGGTAATCCCCAATCCAGAGTCCAGAGAGGCTGCTGCGTATCGATATCGCGCTATCGTCTTAGCACGTTCCCCGGAAAGGAACTACAAACCCATCAGACAAAACTAAAGCTACAAGACCTACACAAAACCACATAGTTACATATAAGTATAGTTAACATATAGTTTAAACAGTGCAGACAATACCATAATTGATAAAAGACTAACTGACAAAGACCACATAATTATAACACATAGTTTCACCAGTGCAAAACAATACTGTAATCTGATAAAGAGCAGTCCATGGCACGACTTAAAAGATTCAATCAATGAATAATCTGTTGAAGTTTCTATGAATACACACAGAAAGGGAAAGGTCATAAGACACTGGAGCAAAATAAGACCATTCGGTCCACTGAGTCCACTCTGCTACTTGATCATGGTTGACTTATTATCCCTTTTCATTATCCCATTCTCCTGCCTACACCCATTGATGCCCTCACTAATCAAAAACCTAGCAACATCTGCTTTAAATATATCCAAAAAACCCTTGCAAGGCAGAAGGTCCTGATAAGGCTCTGAAAACCTGTGCCAACCAGCTAGCAGGAGCATTCAAGGACATTTTCAACCTCTCACTGCTATGGGCAGAAGTTCCCACTTTCTTCAAAAAGACAACAATCATACCAGTGCCTAAGAAGAATAATGTGGGCTGCCTTAATAACTATCGCCCGATAGCATTCACATCAACAGTGATGAAATGCTTTGAGAGGTTGGTTATGACTAGACTGAACTCCTGCCTCAGCAGGGACCTGGACTTATTGCAATTTGCCTATCTCCACAATAGGTCAATGGCAGATGCAATCTCAATGGCTCTCCACACGGCAACAAACACAAACACAAACACAACAAACAGACAACAAACACAAACACCTATGTCAGGATGCTGTTTAGCGATAGCATTTAATAACATCATTCCCACAATCCTGATTGAGAAGTTTCAGAACTTGGGCCTCTGGATCCTCAACTTCCTAACCAAAAGACCACAGTCTGTGTGGATTGGTGATAACATATCCTCCTTGTTGACGATCAACACTGGCTTAGCCCACTGCTCTACTCTCTATATACACATGACTGTTTGGCTAGGCATAGCTCAAATACCATTTATAAATTTGGTGATGATACAATTATTGTTGGTAGAATCTCAGGTGGTGATGAGAGGGTGTACAGGAGTGAGATATACCAACGAGTGGAGTGGTGCCACAGCAACAACCTGGCACTCAACATCAGTAAGACGAAAGAGCTGATTGTGAACTTCAGGAACGGTATGACAAAGCAGCACATACCAATCCTCATAGAGGGATCAGAAGTGGAGAGAGTGAGCAGCTTCAAGTTCCTGGGTGTCAAGATCTCTGAGATCTAACCTGGTCCCAACATATTGATGTAATTATAAAGAAGGCAAGACAGCAGCTAAACTTTATAAGGAGTTTGAAGAGATTTGGCATGCCAACAAATACACTCAAAACTTCTATAGTTGTACCATGGAGAGCATTCTGACAGGCTGCATCACTGTCTGGTATGGAGCAGGGGCTACTGCACAGAACTGAAAGAAGCTGCAGGTGGTTATAAATCTAGTCAGCTCCATCTTGGGCACTAGCCTACAAAGTACCCAGGTCATCTTTAGGGAGTGGTGTCTCAGAAAGGTAGTATCCACTATTAAGGACCTCCAGCACCCAGGGCATGCCCTTTTCTCACTGTTACCATCAGGTAGGAGGTACTGAAGCCTGAAGGCACACACTCTGTAATTCAGGAACAGCTTCTTCCCCTCTGTCATACGATTCTTAAACGAACATTAAAATTTGGACACTATGTCACTTTTTTAAATATACATTATTTCTGTTCTTGCACATTTTAAAATATCTATTCAATATACGTAATTGACTTGTTTATTTATTCCGTTTTAATTAATTTATTTATTTTTTCTCTTCCTGCTATATTATGTGTTGTGTTGAACTGCTACTGCTAAGTTAACAAATTTCACGTCACATGCTGGTGATAATAAACCTGATTCTGATTCTGATTCCACAGATATATGTAGTAATGAACTCCTCAGAATCATTACCCTCTACATAAAAAAATCCTGATCTCAGTTCTAAGAGAACAACTAAGTATTTTGAGCATGTTCCCTCGAATTCTTGACTCTCCCAAGATTGGAAACATCCTCTGAAAGTTCACTCTTTATAGGCGTTTAAATATTCTGAAGGTTTCAATGAGTTCTACACTCATTCTTCTGAACTCCAGCAAATACAAGTCCAAAGCCATTGAATGCTGCTTATATGTTAATTCTTTCATTTCTGCTAAACTCCTCTGTTCTCCCATTTTTGGGCATTGCTGATTCCAGACCAGGCCGTGATGCAACCAATCATCATATCCTCCATTGTGCATCTATAGCAGTCTAAAAAGATTGTGGATGATGACACCAAATCTGCACAAACCTCTAACAAGATAGAGGTGATGTTGTACCTTGGTAATGGTACTTTCATGCTGGTCCCTTGGCAGATCCTCTGAAATAATAACACCAAGAAACAGAGTTACTGATCCTCTCCACCTCCAATGAGGACTGGTTCATGGACCTCCTGTAGTCAATAATCAGATCATCGGCTTTGCTGACATTGAGTGAATGATTATTATTTGGCATCATTCCAGGAGCTTCATAGTCATAAGTATAGAGTAGGCGGCTAAGCTCACAGCCTTGTGCTGCTCCTGTGCTGATGGAAATACCTATCCACAATGTCCTCAATATGAGTCACTACATTGAGGTCAGCCACGGTAAGGGGTGGCACATATTTAGTCAACCGTCTATAGACAAGGGTTATGCACAATAAACCATCCCCATACTGCACTGGCCTTACTGGGTTATTGTAGAGGGAGGATGAAGGGTAAATAACACCTTCCCACAACAGAGCTTCCACAGTTACCCCAATCTCCTTCTGGGATCCTGTACTGCTTGGTGTTAACTTTCTTCATGGGGGGCATTATCGCCATAGGCTCCCACCTGTCCAATCCCACTAGTACCTTTGCCCGTGGCACCCTGAAGGTAAAACAAGTCTTACTTGTCTGTAGGGATCTACCCCAGAGCACATACATGTCCAGAATGTGCTTGGGAGGGCTGGCACCAGTACAGACATGGGTCCTGGCTGTCCTCATCTGATGACCTCTGTAAGGCAACATCCCAGGCAGGAAGAAGTGAGCCTCTAACTCCTCTTTAGTAGCCCAGGAAACTGCCAGCTACCCAGAATGGTAGTGTGCTCAGTAGCAGTGCCTACCAGTGCCATCCATCGCCACTGAGCATATCCACTTGGAGCCATAACCCATGCCTATTGGGGTGGAACATCTGCTGCTGATGAATATTCACCAGTAATTGTTTCAAATTAAATCAAATCAACTTTAACTAACATTCAATCATACATGGATACAGGTGAATGAGACAATATTCCTTTGGGGCCAAGGCACAAAACATACACATGCATTCAAAATAGTAAGAAATGAAAAAGGCATAGTTATGCAAGAAAACACGTTGGTTCCCAGCAATACAGCTTGTCCTTCTGCCATTACGACACTGGAGGGCAGCACTGCCATAACAGCCCAGCCCCCAACCGAGCACGGACCACACTGCACCATCTCTGACATCTTCTCAGCTGGACAGCAGCAGCAGGCACGTTGAGGCTTAGTGCTACGCTGCTGTCTCGGCGCCAGTCTTCCCACCCAACCACCAAACAAGGGAGACAGGCTTGAAGCAATTAACATCCTCTGGTCTCCTGTGATTGCGAGAGAATGTCCAAGACAGTCACTCGCGGTTTCATTGCTGGCCACCTTTGCGCACCAACTCTGGTGCCTTCGACTAGTGGGCAGCATCATGGTTTGCACCCAGGTCAGCTCTTCCAAACCAAATCTGGCTCCTCCAGCCTGCTGGATGGACTCTCCTTTGATTTCTCTTGTAAGCCACAGTTGCGTCATCCTGCCTTAGGGTACTTCTTAGGGGTGAATAACTCCCAGAAACTCCAGCCAATGCTGCCCTGTCATCATTTCTGCTAGTGCCCACTTCTAATCAACTTCGGCTAGCTCCTCTCTCATACCTTCGTAAATAATTCCCTTTCCTTCACTGTAATACCGATACATCTGACTTGAGCTTCTCCCCTCAAACTACAGGGTGAATTGTAACCTATTATGACCACTGCTTCCAGAGGATTTCTTTACTTTTAGCTCCCTAATCAAATCAGGTTCATTGCACAATACCCATTGCAGAATAGTTTATTCCCCAGTGGGCTCATCTACAAGTTGCTCTAAAAGCCATCTGGTAGGTGTTCTGCAAATTCTCTCTCTTGGGATGCAGCAACAACTTGCTTTTCCCACTCTACTTGCATTTTAAAATCCCCGGTGAGAATCGTAACATTGCCATTTTGACATGCCTTTTTCTATATCCTATTGTAACTTGTAGCCCACAACCTGGTTATTGTTCGGAGGCCTGTATATAACTCCTCTCAGGGTCTTTTTCTACCCTTGCAGTTTCTTAACTCTACTCAAAAGAAATCTATATCTTCTGATCCTATGTAATCTTCTTCTAAGGATTTGATTTCATATTTTTACTAACAGAGTCACTCCACCCCCTCTGTCTACCTGCCTATTCCTTCAATACAATTTGAAATGTTGGAGATAAGCTCCTAAGTATAATCTTCTTTCAGTTGCGACTCACTGATGCCTACAACATCATACCTGCCAATCTCTAACTTCTCAACAAGATAATCTACTTTATTGCATATACTGTGTGCATTCAAATATAACACCTTCAGTCCTATATCCGTCACCCTCTTTGATTTTACATCCCTCCCCTTATACTGCTCCTCATACTACTGACTACAATTTTGCCTTATCATCTGCCTGCTATTCCTGACAGTCTCACGACACACTGTATCTGTTTGTAATTCACCATCCCTATCCTCAACCCTATCTCTCCGGTACAGATTAATCTGAACACTTCCCAAGAGCTCTAGCAAACCTGCCCATAAGATTATTAATCCCCCTCAGGCTCAGGTGTAATAGGTCATACATTTCCCAGAAGAGATGCAGAAATCTGAAACCATGCCCCCTGCACCAGTTCTTCTGCCATAGCCCCCTATTCTTAGCCTCTCTGGTATGTGGCACAGGCTGCAATCCAGAGGTTGCTCAAATGGAGATCCTGATGTTCAGCTTTCTAACTACCTCTCTCGATTGCCTCTTCAGGATCTCCTTGCTTTTCCTACTATGTCATGGGTGAATACATGTACCATGACTTCTGGCTGCTCATCCTCCCGTTTAGAATGTCATGGACCTAATCCAAGATTTTCCTGAACCTAGCACCTGGGAAGTAACCTATCATCTTATCACATCCACAGAATCTTGTGTCTACTCCTCTAACTCTGGAATCTCCTCCCACTACTGCAGTCCTCTTCTCCCCCTTTCCTTCTGAGACATAAGGCTAGACTCAGCTCTAGATACCTGATGCTGTGGCTATCCTGCCCCCGGTAGGTCTTTCCCCTTCAACAGTATCCAAAATAGTATTCTTACAATTGGAACCATAAGTGGAACGCGAGGAATCCTGCAGAGAGCAGAAGGAGCCCACTTTGGCTCATTGGTGAAGGGCTTGGTGAAAGACCCATCTTGCTTCTCTTCCCCTGGCTGCACACCCTCCACATGGCATATAGGGGATGCGAACTGAATCTACTTGTTCCCTCGGGACCTGGAACTGAACAAGACAAAAACAATTTCCTTATGGGGTGTGCGGGGCTTTCCAACCCAGGTCTCCCTGTATAACTTGTGCATCTGACTGTGGGGACTTCCCCCACGTATGCTAAACCTTCCAGTGATTTGATGGTGCTATCTATGGTAGCCATATCTCTGGTCCCAATGATGGCAGTGCCACTCCCTTTAAACCGGGAGCTGCTGCTTTAACTTTATCCTCCTGTGGGATGTTGCTGTCCCGATAGATCACTGTGATCAAGGCCTACTAGTGAAGGACTGATCCCTCTCTCCACCACTGTGTTCCACTCTTCCCAGGGGTGCAAATCCTGCTTGAAGAGTTGGGGCATGTGACCTTCACCGTTGCTATTGCTCTGCCCCATTGCTATACATCACTCACGTGGGAAGCAAGTGCCATTCTCGGGATGTTTTAATCAGGTGGTGGGGTGATAATATCCCCCCCACCCACCCAATACACCCATGTCCCTGTTAGATACCTCACTGCAGCATTCCTCGTATCCCAGATCCTCTGCAACCATCTGGGCTTCTTCCTATATCTGTCACCCCACTCAGCCTGTTCCTTAGTGGAGAACTCTCTGATGGTAGTTGTCTTAATGAGAACCACAATGTTATGTTCCCCCGGTCTTTCACCCCAGCCTGTGGCACTTCCTCACCTTGTTCCATGGTCTGAGTCCTTTCTGAGTCTGGGGCCAAGTGGCAACTGGTCTGGCCTATACTGCTGTGACTGTATAGTGGGAAGGGTGCTCATCCCAAGGGAAATCCCAAGGGTTTCTTCTAACCTCTCTTCCCCTAAGCAAATGTCCCCATCTACACATCCAAATGTCTGGGTCACTTCAGGGCTTGGACCTTATAGGTGTCTGGTCAGTAGTTAGTCCTGCAGGCAGTCTCTTACTGCTGACCAAACCCTGAAGTGACCCTGCAGGCAGTGTCTTACTGCTGCAACTTTTCTAGCCGACAGGCCAACTCTGTGTTCCTCTAACTCTTAGGCCCGGGTCTGCAATGACTAGGCTGTTGCCCCATCCATCATTGATTTAGTACTTTCATTTTGTTTTACAAACTATTTACCTCTTCCTCTCGCTGTGTGATTGTCTCGTGCTGCTGCTTCACTATGGCTGCCAGCTCCCTTCCCTTTTGCAGAACCCTAACTCATTAAGTGCAAACATGATATGGTATCCCATTTTCACTCTGCAGGACTCCAACTTGTTTGATCCATGTACTGGATCCCTTGGCCCGCCAGAAGTTTGGCAAGAGCCCCCAGTCCCGTAAAGTTGTCAGTCAACCCCAGAACTCAGTTCCCCTCACATTCGCGAGGGAATTCTTTCTCTTATTTTCCCTTTCAAAATATTTGTCTTCTGTACAACCACTGAACCCTGCTCACAATGCCAATTGTTGTGTAAAATCAGGTTTATGGGTCTGGTGAGCAGGGACAGAAAATTCTACCAGTAAGTAGGTTAACTATTTACTTACAGGAAATGGCAGACACTGAACCTTCAGTAAACCCTTCAAGTTATATTTGGTGCTAATGCACATTTAAACTATGCATCAGAAGTGGCAGGACAAAACAGACAGGAAACGTACACAGAGTGGCAAATACTTACCTAAAGTGTACACCTGGGTCCTGTTTACTGCAGTACAGCACGCCTCCGCAGTTTACTGTTTCCACTGCACCTACCACCCAGTATCATGCTGTCACCAGCTAAACAGCAGCTATTGCGAGGGGTTGCAATGTTCCTTACACAGGCCAACCCCCGCCTCCCCGGGGGGGTGGGTTTTGATGAGCAGGTAATTTGGGTGCTTGCAGTAACAGGGTTGCTTCACAGTGAAAAATGAGAAGGCCAATGCTCAGAGGTGAGAAAATGTTCTGGGAGGTAAATTGGAAACATCTAAATGCCTCAAAAAGTCAGAGTTCTGACGTGAGGTCTCAACTCGAAATATTGACAGTTTCGCCCACAGATGCTGCTCGACCTGTTGAGCTCCTCTCACAATTTGCTTTCTGTTTACATTGCATCAACAGAAAGAAAATAAAATTCAGGTCAGAGACCCTTTGGGAAAACCTTAATTTCATATTAATAATTAGAAAATGTTTGGAGGTAGAATAGACAGAAATTATGCAAACATGGTTGAGAGAAATTTTGCTTGTAGAGTTGGCAAAGAGCAGAGAAGCATGTTCAGTAACTTGTGTGTTGCTGAGAGAGAGGGAGAGAGAGGGAGAAATAGACAGCTGCATTAAATGGTGGAATGGAGCCAACAGGGATCAGTGAAGAGAATTGAAAAAAAATGCACAATTGCAATCAGAGACTACTGCAATGTGTTTTTTTTTTGCGTAACAGTATAATTTTTCTTCTATTTAAATGGTTGAGAAACTTGCAATGTTTTGAAAAGTCAACACAGCCTATGATAAGGGCAATTAGAAGCATTAATTGTTTACAGGGAAAAACATAATATTCTTAAGAAAACAATAAATGAAACAGAAGAAACTCTCATTCATATCTTTAGAACCACCATAAATATGGCTGTATTGGATGACAAGAATAGAGTTAATCTAATTAGATATTCCAAAATGGAATGGAAAATGATTTGAGAAATTATTGACCATTTGGTACAATATTACTAATAATAAAATGCTTCAAGGCATTTTACAATATACATCATTAATCTACAACTAAAAACACAGAGACTGTAAAAATCAGCCAGCATTCGATTTGCTAGCAATATGTCATATCTCATGAATCTGAGTGAAATTTCTGCAGAAGGTCATTAAATTAGTAAATGAGCTATCAAAATGATGTAACTTATGTATTTTTTTCAGATGTTAAATAAAGTTCCACATCTCAGGCATTAAAGACAAAGAAGGGACTTAAAATTAATGACCAGGTAACTTATGAGATTGCAATTTGCTTTGAAAAAGAAAGGCAGCTAGTGGTGTTAAATGGAAATGGGGTTCTTTTGAGAATTGTCAATCTCTCGAAGAATCGGTTCCTGAACTTCATTGCTTAATCTATAAAAGAACTTAAAATTTGTTTAAGAGATAAAACTGTCCAACCACATCTTTATCCTTCTGGTTCCTTCTCCTCTTTCTCTTCATCTTACTTTTTATAAAGTCACAGAGTCATAGAACATTACAGCACAGAAACAGGCCCTTTGGCCCATTTAGACTGTGCCAAACCATTAATCTTCCAAGTTCCATCAACCTGCACCTGGATCATAAACTTCAATGCCCATTCATTCATGTATATATCAAAATTGCTCTTAACTGTTGAAATATCCATCCCATATCCATCACTTGTGCTAGCAGCTCATTCCACACTCACAAATATTAATCTAAAGTTTCAGTAAATACTTCATGTTACACTTCATAATACTCATCTAAAATAAGCGTCTGTAGTGGCAGGTGAAAGTAGACAAGGAACATACAAACAGTGGCAAATTCTTACCAAAAGTGTGCACCCAGTACCTCTTTAATGCAAACCTCAAGATCCTTCCTATAGTAGGGCGAACAGAACTACATGCAGTGTTTCAGGTGTGTCCTAACCAGAGTTCTATAAAGTTGCAACATCTCCTCCTGACTTTTGAACTCAATGCCTTGACTAATAAAAGCAAGGATTCCACAAGCCATCTTAACCACTCTAATGACCTGTGTAGCCACTTTCAAAGAACTATGAGCTTGAACCCCAACATCTCTCTGCTTAGAAACACTGTAAAGGATGTTGCCTTTGACAGTGTACGCTCTCCTTGCATTCTCCCAACCAAGGCCCAACATCTCACATTAATCTGTATTAAACTCCATCTGCCATTTATCTGCCCACATCTGCAGTTGATATATATCATGCTGTATTTTTTCCAGTCTTCTACACTACCCACAACTCCATCAATCTTGGCATCATCAGCAAACTTACTAATCCACCCATCTACATTTTCATCCAGATTATTTTGTACACATTACAAGCAGCAGAGGTCCTAGCACAGATTCCTGCAGAACACTACTAATTACAGACACCCAGCTCAAAAAAGTCCCTTCCACCATTATCCTCTGTATTCTACATGCAAGCCCATTCTGAACCCAAACAGCCAATTTGTCATGAACCCCATGCATCTTAATCTGCTGGATTAGCCTCCCATGAGGGGTTTTGTCAAATGCCTTACTAAAATCCATGTAGACATCCACTGCTCTACCTTCATCAATCTCTATCAAACCTTGTCAAAAAACACAATTAAGTTTGTAAGACACGGCTTCCCCAGGCAAAGACAATCTGGCTCTTCCTGATTAAGTCATGGGCTTCCAAATGCTAAAGTATTCTATTGTTAAGAATTTTCTCCAGCAATTCACCTACAACTAGAAGAAGGTGAAGCAAGGCCATAATGGCACTAAATGGCTACTCCTTTGCTTGCATCTTTGGAAACAGCTCTATTTCCATCTTTAATAACTTTATTTTTCCCTTTCAGGGTTCCTTTGAAGTCCTTAACCTGGAGTTACATGTGGACCTAGAGTTCATTGTGGGAATGGGACCCACTCTCGGGGTTGCATAACTGACTGTTGCTTGGCATGGCAAGATCTCCACCTAAGAGTTTGACTTGGCTTCGGAGGCCTAAGATCTCAGGGCTCTGGAGACAGGCAGATCATAGGTCAGTATCACGGCAGGAGACCCATGTGTCGTCGGGGGAGTCAGAATATCTATGGCTGTGTGCCCAGAGACTCAAGAGCACAGAGCTTAGAAAAAGTGACATAATGGACTTTTAACATCATAAACCAGTGAGTTGTTTGCTTTGTCTCCCCACTCTCTGTAAAACAGAGACACCTCTTTCTCCCTTATTAGGGAAAGAGAGAGCCTGTAGTATGTTGAATGCCAGGTGAACAATGTAGTCTTCGGGGTAACTGCAAGTCTCTGTCTTTACTGTTGCTTTGTTCACACTTGAGTGCTCGGTGGTGGTGCCGATGCTTTTTTTTTGCTGGCAGGGATGGGGGGGATTGTTGCTTGCTGCCACTTATGTGCAGGAGGGAGGGAAGCTGGAGGTGACTTTGGGGTGACTTTGACATTTAACTGTCGTTCATTCTTTGGGGCATTCCTCTGATTTTGTGGATGGTTGCGATGAAAAAGCATTTCAGGATGTATATTGTATACATTTCTCTGATGTTAGATGTACCTTTGAAACTTTGAAGCCTTTGAAACAACTAACATGAGACTCACTGGTCTATAGTTTCTGGTATATTCCCTTGTTCCTTTCTTAAACAGAGGTACAACATTGTCAATAATTTGCATAATAGACTTGATGGCATTTTTGCAAAGTTTGCAGATGATACAAAGATAGGTGGGGAGGTAGGTAATACTGAAGAAGCAATGTGATTACACCAGGACCCACATAAATTGTAAGAATGGGCAAAAAAGAGGCAGATGGAATACAGTGTTGGGAAATGTATGCTAATATGTTTTGGTAAAAGGAGCAATCATGCAGACTGTTAACTAAATGAGGAGAAGGTTCAAACATCAGAGGTGCAGAAGGACTTAGAAGTCCTCTTGCAGGACTCCCAGTAGGTTAATTTATAGCTTGAGTCTATGGTAAGGAAGGCAAATGCAATGTTGGCATTTATTTCAAGGGGAATATGATATAAAAGCAAGGAGATAATGCCAAGGCTTCATAATACACTAGTCAAGCCACACTTGGAGTATTGCCAACCATTTTGGACCCCATATCTCAGAAAAAATGTGTTGTCATTGGAAAGAGTCCAGAAGAGTTTCACAAAGATGATTCTGGGAATGAAGGGGTTAACATAGAGGAGCATTTGGTGGCTTTTGGCCTGCACTCATTGGAATTTAGAAGAAGGTGGGGTGATCTCATTGAAACCTACTGAATGTTGAAAGGACTAGATAGGGAGGATGTGGAGAGGATGTTTGTTATGGTGGGGGTATCTAGAATTAGATGGCACATCCTCAAAATTGATGGAGGAGCATTTTTAGTCAGAGAGTAATGAATCCATGGAATACTCTGCCACAGACTGTGTTGGAGGCCAAGTCTGTGTGTATATTGAAGGTGGAAGTTGATCATTTCCTGATCAGTCCAGCATCAAAGATTATGGTGAGAAAGCAGGTGTTTTGGGCTGAGTGGGATCTGGGATCAGTCATGGTGGAATGGCAGAACAATCTCAATGGGATGAATGGCCTAATCCTGCTCCTATGTCTAATGTTCAATAGCTACTCACCAGTCCTGCAGGACTTGCCTGTGCCCAGAGAGGACTTGAAGATACTGTTCAATGTTCCATCAATTTCATCTCTTGCCACCCTCAATAACCTGGGGCAAATCCCATCAGGGCCTGGGTCTTATCCACCTTAATATTCATTAGATTACCCAAAACTTCCTTCTCTTTGACCTCTAATCCTCCTAATATATTTGTGCACTCAACACTGGTCCTCCTTGTCCTTTTCCTTGGTAAATACTTAAGTAAAATGCTCATTAGGCACCTCACTCACATTCTCTGCATCCAAGAAATTGTCCCCACTTTATCCTTGAGTGGTCCTATACTCTCACTCGTTATCTTGCTCGATCTTGATATATCATTTTTTTCCCTTTTTCTTCTTAACAAAATTCACCACCTCTCTGGACTTCTGATGTTCTCTTATCTTTCCATCACTGTCCTTCCTTCTAAGAGGAACATACATTTCCTGTACTCTGCAATTGATCTTTCAACACCCTCCACATGTCTGATACGGACTTGCCAGAAAAAGGTGCTCCCAATGAACTCTCCTTAGTTCCTGCCTATTGCCCTCGTTATTTGCCGTACTCCAATTTAAGACTCTACCACAAGGACCCTGCCTATCCTTATTTATTACTATTCTGAAAGTTAAGTAGTGAGGTCACACAACAGCCTGACCTGTGTTCTGCTGTTGGTTTGATTTTCCAGAGAAGAGTGGAAAACCAGATTTGTGAGAACTTTGTAACTTGCTAATTGTGAATGTGTTTAAGTAAATTATTCTGATGACTTCAAAAATAATACAAGTCTCCTTTCTGCACAGACTTTGCCCTCACCTGTTAGGTACTTTCAACATTTCCTGCCTTTGATAGTTCAGACTTCCAGATTCTGTTGGATTCTTCTTTTCGATCAAAACCTTTATTACTCCATCATACTTAATACTCCATCATTATGGGAAAATCTTTATTTTACGTACAGTTCTTGGACAATGCTCTGCCATTATTAGAGATAATATTGCTTTGGTTAAACTAATGAGGGTGAGATGGTCTGGGAATTAAATGTATAAGGACAGATTTCTGAATGGATTAATATACTCCATCTAAAACAGTTGGTTGATTAATTACTGTTTCCTATTGATTAGTTTGCATTCAGTTTACTTCATTATTACCTTAATACTCTAAGCTTTGCTGTGCAAAATTTTAAATGCTTTTAATGGGATGTGCTTAGAGAGTCAGAGTAATAAACCCCATCTTAACTATTCCAAATATATCTGCTACATACTGTGCATGTACACAGTAATAATAAAATATATTAAACTGGCTGACAACGTGTTTTTCTGTTGGAATCAAAGGCATTGAACATTTCTATCAAAATGCACCGTTTTTCCAGAACTGCAAGACAAATGATAGAAGGTTCAATTGCCTACATTGATTTTTTTTCTCCATGACTATCTGTCTACCCACTTACGAGTTGATCGAAATATTGCGGATGAATAATTAGAACCAATAATTACTTTGCAACTTATATTTGGAAGAAGTTAAGAGTGTGTGTTGTCCTTGAGTGCATATGCAGAATTTGTGCATCATTGTCCAGAACCACAATAATGGAAATGAGAGCAAATACATTTATGCAATGACAATTTCACAATCTCTGTGATGATGGTTTATGTTTAAACAAAAAGATCTGGTTTCCACATGTGTTCCAGGGAATGAAATATATCTGCTCTGGCCAATAAATTATTCCAGTTCTGTGTATGCACCAGAAATTTCATTGGGAGGATCCCATTCTGCTGTTGTAACTATGATGCATATTCAGCATAAATCTAATCTCCAGGATTCCAAACTTACAACGGCTGAGTAGAAGGTCAAGCAACAATAAAGTTGATAGAAAGGGCAAATTGATAGAAATGTTGTAAAATCCAAGCTTTGGTTGCCTTTTCAGATCAGATTATGCTAGAAATGTGAAACTCTCCTGAATGCAAACAACGGTGTACATGGGTTTATGCTAAGGGAATTAACCATGATTGATTAATGGAACCTCAGTACTAAATTACCATTCTCATTTTTCCTAATACTGCAAAATTCTTGATCTGGTAATCCAATAATTTCATGGATAGGTTTTATTCTTCTGCAGTGTTAAATCTTATTGGCAAAGAACCAAATCCAATCCATCCACTGTGTCTGTCATATTTAGATCTATACTTTAAGGAAGTCTGGGTAGATAAACCGTTACTCTCCCTTTCAGAAAACAAACCATGAAGAACTGTACATTATTAATTACCATAGGAAGCCTGGGCTGCACATTCTTGAAAAGCAAATGATAAAAGTAGAGCAAGGTGGAAAATGCCATCATGGGTCATTTTCAGACACTATAGTTTGTTGTCAAGATTAATGACAAAGCATATATCATATGATAATATCTTTATTTTATTTGCCTTGCAGAACTGTGTCTCACTGGGTACAACATTTGCAATTTACCAACAGACAAATTGACATATAAACTTGTGATTAGTTGTCATATAATTGTTTTGCAGTGTTCTCTAAATTAAGGGCAATTTTCCTTGGTGTTGTAAAATTTGCAGTCTTTGAATCTAGCACTGACATCAGACATGCACTTACTTCAATGATGTGAGTTTACTACTAAGATTCTACTGCATTTTATTGAGACAAGACAAGCTACTGAGTTGTGGTGCATGCTAATTTCCTTCTGTACTGTTAATTTCCAAAGATTTTAGCTTTTTGTCTGAGTGATCATGTTTATTTGAATGGTTGTATCACAAATACGTTAAGTATATTTTTAAAATAAGCCAATAATATTTTTATCAAAAGGCCATTAAGACAAATGAACAGAAGCAGGCCATCAGGCCCATAGTCTGCTCTGACATTCAATCATGGTTGATTTATTTTCCCTCTTAAATCCATTCCCCTGCATCCTCCCTGTAACCTTTCACAGCCTTACTATTCAAGAACCTAGCAAACTCGGCTTTAAATATACCCAATGACCAATGTGGCAATGAGTTCCACAGAGTCACTCGTCCCCGGCTAAAGAAATTCCTCCTCTTCTCTGTTCTAAAGAGATTTATATTCTGAGCAACACACAAAATGCTGGACGAACTCAGCAGGGCAGGCAGCATTTGTGGAGGATGATAAGCAGTTGATGTTTCAGGCCGAGACTCTTCATCAGGACTGGAAAGGAAGGCGTAAAAATCCGGAATAAGAAGGTGCAGAAGGGGAAGGAGTGTAAGCTGGCAGTTAATAGCTGAAGCTAGGTGGGGGTAGGTGAGTGGGTAGCAGAAGTGGATGAACTGAGACGCTGGGAGAAGATAGATGGAAAAGGTAAAGGGCTGAAGAAGAAGGAGTCTGATCAAAGGAGAAAGTGGACCATGGAAAAAGAGAAGGAGATGAGGTGGAATCTCTTTAGGCAGAGGATGGTTAATCTATGAAATTCATTACCACAGACAGCAGTGGTGCTAAGTCATTGGGTATATTTAAAGCATAGGTTGATAGTTTCTTTATTCTAAGGCTTTTACCTCTGTGTCCAATACTCTCCCACTTTTGGAAACATCCTGTCACCGCCATTCTATCTAGGCTTTTTAATATCAGTAGGTTTCAATAAGATACAGTGCTACTGCTCTGAATTCCATTGAAAATTTCAAGTGGGTGACATGGTAGCATAATGCTTTACAGTATCAATGACACGAGTACAATTCCAGCTGCTGCCTGTAAGGTGTTTGTACGTCCTCCCCATGACTGCGTGGGTTTTGTCCAGGTGCTCCGGTTTTCTCCCTCAGTCCAAAGACGTATTAGTTGGTAGGATCATTATAAATTGGCTCATTATAAATTGGCTCATAATTAGGCTAGGTTTAAATTGGGCGATTGCTGGGTGGCACAGCTTGGATGGGCTGGAATGGCCTACTCCATGCTGTATCTCAATAAATAACTAACTAAATAAACAAACAGTCAGGCACAGAACTATCAAATGCAGCTCATACAGTTTGTTAATATTTTCATTCCCAGGATCCTTCTCATGAATGTCTTCTGAGGTCCCTCTAATTCCAGTACATCTTTTCTTAGAAAAGTGGCCTAAAACTGCACATAGCACTCGAAATATGGTCGGAATGATGCCTTATAAAGCCTTAGCATTATGTCCTTGCTCTTATATTATAGTCCTCTCGAAATGAATGCTGTCATTGCACTTAACTTCCTTAGTACCAACACAAACACCAAGTTAACCATTAGGGAATCCATCTTAGGGCTCTGAAACCCCTTTGTACTTCAGATTGGTTAATGAGCTCAGCATGGCTGCAGGAGACAGCACTAACGTAGGCATCGATGTTGTGGTGGAGGAGTTGGGAAGCGATAGCAGTATAGGGTTGGAACATGGAGTTTTCCACGTAGCTGTCAAAAAGGCAGGTATAGCTGGGACTTATGTGAATGCCCATTGCTACACTTTTGGTTTGAAGGAAGTTGGAAGAGCCAAAGGAAAAATTATTGAATGTGAAGACCAGTTCTGCCAGACAGGGGAGCATGGTGGTAGAGGGGAACTGGTTGTATTTGTTGTCCAGCATCCTCTTAAAATGCTCTGTAGTCAGGTAGGATCCTCTGCAGTCTTTTTCAAGTTTCCACATCCTTCCTATAATGAGACAATCAGAACTGAACACAACTTTCCAAGTGTGG
This sequence comes from Hypanus sabinus, assembly GCF_030144855.1. Classification (NCBI taxonomy): domain Eukaryota; kingdom Metazoa; phylum Chordata; class Chondrichthyes; order Myliobatiformes; family Dasyatidae; genus Hypanus; species Hypanus sabinus. Next base: position 65,587,360 of record NC_082713.1, on the reverse strand, counting down.
TCAAACCAGGGTTTTATAGATCTGAAGATTCCCTCTCGAACACTTGAACTGAATCCCCAAAGAAGGTCAAAACACCAAAAGACATCTTAACTACCCTTTCAACTTGCTCAGCAATTCTGAAGGATCCATGGACATGAATCCCAAGATTCCTCTGTTCTTTCCACACTGCTCAGAATCCTACCATTAATCCTGTATTCTGCTTTCAAATTCGACCTTTCAAAGTATATCACCTCACCCTTCTCTGGTTGAACAACACCTGACTCTTCTCAGCCTAGCTTTGCATCCTATCAGTGTCCTGTGGTAACCTATAACATCCTTCTACACCATTAACCTCTGTGTTAGATACACACTTGCTATCCCACATGTCCACCTCTTCATACAAGTCATTTATATTAAAAAAATCTCAAAACACAACTGGCCACCAACCTCCAGGCACAATAGGTATATAAGTTCAAGACGGGCATAGAGAAGGTAAAAGCTGTGTATTACCCAGGAAAGGATTCTAAAAACAAAAGGGTATAGGTTTTAAATTAGAGGCAGAAGATTTAAAAGAACATCAGGAGCAGGTTCTTCATGCAAAGGGCCACCTGGTATGGCTGTTGAGACAGACATATGAGCAATGTTTAGAATTAGAATTGGTTTAACATTGTCATTGTACAGTGAAAAGCTTGTATTGCATACTGTTCATACAGATCAAATTATTACATAGTGCATTGACATAGAACAATATAAAGCAATAACAATTCATAACAGAGTAACCGTTACAGAAAATGTTCACGGCAAGCTCAAACAGCAGGTTTCAAGATCATAATAAGGTAGATTGTGAAGTCAAGATTCCATTTTAATTTACTATAAGCCATTGAATAGTCTTATAATAGCAGGTTAGAAGCTGTCCTTTAGCCTGGTGGTACATGTCTTTATGCATTTGTATCATCTGTCTGATGGAAAAATGGAGAAGGGAGAATGTTCAGGGTGCATGTGTTCTTCGATAATATTGGCTGCTTTGCTGAGACAGTGACAAGTTTAGAAAGGAGACTGCTCTGTATGATGTGCTTATCTGTGTCCACATCTTACTGAGGCTTCTTGCAATCAAATGCAGAAAAGTTGCCATACAAATCTGTTATGCATTTTTTCTATGCTGCATTGATAAAAATTGCTAAGCATTGACAGAGATATGCCTAAGTTCTTCATGCTCCTGTGGAAATAGAGGCACTGATGAGTTTTTTGGTTGTCGTGTCTACATGATTTAAAAGCCATCTAGATAAGTACATTGATAGGAGAGGTTTAGAGGTTTATAGCCCAATGTTGGCAGGCGGGACCCGATCTCTGGGCAGCTCAATTGGGATGAAGGAACTGTTTCCATGCAGTAAGACTGTATGATTCAAATACAGGGTACTTTTCCTCTGGTTTACACTTGACCTGATCCTGGCAGTTGAGGAAGCCAGAGACAGGTTGTTGTGAGAATGGGGAGTGGAGTTGAAATGGAGTTGAAATGGAGCTCAGGATGGCTATTGCTGACAGAGTGCAAGTGTTTCGCAAAGCTTCTGTTCGTATTATGTCCCATGTGCACTCAGTCCTGATGGTGGGTGATAACGTGCAAGATTGACAATCCTTTTACCCCCACAGATGCTGCCTGACCTACTGCATCCCTACGGCAGCTGGTTTTCTGCTCCACCTCCTACCATCTGCAGTCCCTCGTGTCTCCCTATTTCCAAAATACCTACACAAAATAACGCATCATCTCATATAGGTTGGCTTGATATCTGAAGTCATACATTTCAACTTAATCAGCTTCATCTCATAAGAACTGTTGGTAGTTTTAAATATCAGTCAATCTATTTGTACACTTTCAACCATTACAGTATATAAAGCCTAGATTTAGCAGTGGTAATATTGCCTGAACAATTCAAATTTGCAAAACTTAATGCAGGAATTTCAGTATTGTCACCTGTGATTCAGTCATCTTTCACAATCACATTGTAACCATCATCAAGTGAATCAAAAGAAGCTGCTTGAATTGGTGTGAATGTATTTACAAACTAATTCTACTTTGAAAATCTCACAGGTTGTTGAGATATGAGTTTCAAATAGGGTTGTAAACTGCACTAATTGCTCAACTGATACTTCAACCTAACAAATAACTGTTATGTATGGATTGTAGTTGCTTGACAAACATAGTTCAACATATATGAACAAGTTACTTCTTTGTAACATTTCAGTTTCAATTGTAAGCCTACCTGTATGTTCTGATCCATGGCATTCTGGGTAATGCTGAACCATGTTACCACAACATTATAACTATAAAAATTCTTCAGTGTGATTGACTGTTTGGCCAACTTGACATAACAACTTGTGGATGCTTTTGTTTGAATAAATATTTAATTTCAGCAATGGGAAGTCAAGATGCACCATTCTTCTTTAAGGGATCATTGATGGAAAGGATGAACATTTTCAAGTTCCTGGGCATCAACATCTCAGACAGTCTATTCTGGGACCAACACATTGATGCAATCGTAATGAATGCATGCCAACAGTTATACTTCATTAAGATTTTGAGATTTTCAATGTCACCACAGACTTCTGCAAATTTCTACAGATGTATCGTGGGGAACATTCTGATTGGTTGGATCATCGTCTGATATGGAGCTGCCAATGCAGAGGATTGTAAGATGCACCAGAAGTTTGTAAATTCTGCCAGTTCCATCATGGGTACAAGCTTCCCCATCAGCTAGGACATCTTCAAATGATGGTGCCTCAATAAGGCAGCATCCACCATACAGGACTCTCACCATCTAGAACATGTCCTCTTATTATTACCATCCAGGGAGAGATACAGGAGCGTACAGTTAATGTTTTACGAAGAGTTTCTTTCCCTCTACCATCAGATTTCTGAACAGTCTATAACCTCATGAATACAACCTCACCAGTCCTGTTTTGCACTATTTATCAAGTCAAGTCAAGTTTATTGTCATTTTGACCATAAACTGGTGGTACAGTACGCAGTAGAAATGAAACAACGTTCCTCCAGGACCCTGGTGCTACATGAAGCAACACAAAGCAACACTAGACTATATGAGACTGCACAAGGCTACACTAGACTACATAAAACAATGTAAAAACTGCACTAGACTTCAGACCTGCACAGAACTACATAAAGTGCACAAAACAGTGCAGGCAGTACAATAATTAATAAACAAGACAATAGGTAGGGTAGAAAATAATTTACAATGTCAGTCTAGACTCTGAGTATTGAGGAGTCTGATGGCTTGGGGGAGGAAACTCTTGCACAGTCTGGATGTGAGAGCCCAAATGCTTCGGTACCTTTTGCCAGATGGCAGGAGGAAGAAGAGCTTGTGTGATGGGTGCGTGGGGTCCTGCACAATATTGTTAGCTTTGTGGGTGCAGTGTGTGGTGTAAACGACTGTAATAGCGGGAAGAGAGACCCCGATGATCTTCTCAGTTGACCTCACTATCCGCTGCAGTGTCTTGCAATCTGAGCCGGTTCAATTCCCGAACCAGGCAGTGATGTAACTGCTCAGAATGCTCTCGATACATCCTCTATAGAATGTGATGAGGGCGGGGGGGGGGGGGGGTGTGGGTGGGAGATGGACCTTTCTCAGCCATCGCAGTAAGTAGAGACGCTGCTGGGTTTCTTGGCTATAGAGCTGGTGTTGAGGGACCAGGTGAGAATCTCCACCAGGCGATTTGGTGTTCTTAACAATCTCAAAAGAGGAGCCATCAATGTTCAGCAGAGAGTGATCGCTCCGTGCTCTCCTGAAGACAACAACCATCTCTTTTGTTTTGCTCATGTTCAGAGACCGGTTGTATCAGGAACGCAGGACGCAGACACTGAAGTACTAGGGGGAGGACAGGATGGGGATGCCATGGCATCTAAGGGTAGAGCTGGGGTTCAGGTAGATAGAATTCAGGCAGGCAGAGCAGGGCAGGCTCCCGGAGTCTGGGCAGGCAGGTAGACAGGTCCGCGGGGTTCAGGCAGGCAGGCAGGCAGGTCTAGGTGGTTAGATAGGCTGGCAGAGAGCCCCCCCCCCCCGGGTGGCCGCATATGTCCAGGGTAGGGCCACCTCCCAGGCAGAAACACCGGAGGCCTGGGCACAATGCAGACCCCTAGGCTGTTGCGGGGCACAATTCCCAGGGTTCGGGCAAAAGAGGAGGACGGGGCAGAATCACAGCCAGGCAGCGGCAGGTCGGCCGGAATCACCTGACAGAGGCAAGGGATAGGAGCGGGCAGAATCACCGTTGGGCAGCAGCAGGTCGGCCGGACCTGCCCGACGGAGGCAAGGGGTAGGAACGGGCATAGGTCCAGGGTGACCAACACAACAGTCATTATAATGGGAAAATCAGGAATGGCCAGCAGACAGCACAACTACACGAACTAAACAAACGAGCGGAGAAGCGGGACCAGCGCATGGGAAAAAAGGTGGGGGAGAGGACCAACCTGGCAGTATTGGTACAGGGCAAAGAAGCATGATGAGGAGTAGATCTGAGCCCAGGCAGGATAACAGAATGCAGAGAAGAGTTCGGAGCCAGCAGAGAACAGGAAACAAAACAAAACGACCACCCACCTGGTCCCAGTCCCAAGGCCCCTTATAAATACCTGCAGCTCAATGAGTCACAGGTGTGCCTCCTTGAGCTAGGAGGGTCCTAACTAGATCACGGGTGATGGGAGGGACAACTGCAGGACCCGGAGTCCGGAGCCCTCGGACCGGATCCTGACAGGTTGTTGGCTTTGCACCAGTCTGTTAGCTGCTGTACCTCCTCTCTGTAAGCTGACTCATCACTCTTGCTGATGTGGTCATGTCATCGGCAAACTTGGTTCGAGCTGTGTGTTGCAGCACAGTCGTGGGTCAGCAGAGTGAAGAGCAGTGGACTGAGCACACAGCCCTGGGGGGGCCCCCGTGCTCAGTGTGATGGTGTTGGAGATGCTGCCTCCGATCCGGACTGACTGAGGTCTCCCAGTCAGGAAGTCTAGGATCCAGTTGCAGAGGGAGGTGTACAGCCCCAGTAGGCTCAGCTTTCCAGTCAGTTTCTGAGGGATGATTGTGTTGAATGCTGAACTGAAGTCCATGAACAGCATCCGAACGTATGTGTCTTTTTTGCCCAGGTGAATGAGGCCAAGTGGAGGATGGTGGCAATGGCGTCGTCTGTTGAGCGGTTGGGATGATATGCGAGCTGCAGGGGGTCCAGTGAGGGGGGCAGCAGGGTCTTTTTGTGCCTCATAATGAGCCTCTCGAAACAGTTCACGATGATGGATGTGAGAGCAACTGGACGGTAGTCATTTAGGAAGGACACTGAAGACTTCTTCGGCACAGGGATGATGGTGGTGACCTTGAAGCACGTTGGAACGACGGCGCTGCTCAGGGAGATGTTGGAGATGTCAGTGAGAACATCTGCTAGCTGGTCTTCACATCCTCTGAGCTCTCTACCAGGTATATTGCCTGGTCCAGCAGCCTTCTGTGGGATGACCCTGCATAGAGTTTTCCTTGCATCGGCTATGGTAAGACACAGCACCTGGTCATTGGGAGGAGGAGTGGTCTTACTTGCTACGACATCACTTTCCACCTCGAAACGAGCGTAGAAGTTGTTCAGTGATCTGGGACGGAGGCATCACCAACACAGCAGGTGATGTTGCCCTGTAGTTGTGCGCTGCATGTCACCACTGTCCTGGAACTGGCTGTGGATTTGCTGGGCGTATACATGCTTTGTCCCTCTGATGGCTCGGGACAGTTTGGCCCTTGCTGTTGTTAGGGCTGCCTTGTCGCCTACGCTGAAGGCGGAGTCACGGGACCTCAGCAGCGCACGCACCTCCGTGGTCATCAATGGCTTCTGGTTGGCACGTATAGTGATGGTCTTGGACACAGTGATGTCATCGATGCACTTGCTGATGTATCAGCTAGTCACTGATGCCGTGTACTCCTCTAAGTTGCTAGAGTCGCCATTGGTTGCAGCCTCCCTGAACACGTGCCAGTCAGTGTTCTCAAAGCAGTCTTGAAGAGCAGAGATGACTTCTGCTGGCCAGGTTTTCACCTGCTTCAGAACTGCTCTAGAGCGCTTGATGAGCATTCTGTATGCTAGGATTAGTGTAACAGAGATGTGGGCTGAGTAATCGAGGTGGGGGCCGGGCTCCGCCCAGTATGCATCAGACATGTTTGTGTAAACAAGGTACAATGCGTTCTCCCGTCCCATTGCAAAGTCCACATATTGATGGAATTTCAGGAGCACTAATTTTGCTAACCATAATTGCAGCTTATACTAATATGTCATATCTCCACTGTACTGTTGCCACAAAAGAGCAAATTTCACTACTGAATGTCAGTGACAATAAACCTGATCCTAATAGCAACAGGAAGTATAAAGCAAGGTGTTCTCTCTGTAGAGATCACTGTATCCTTTTGGAGGTTTTATTTGATAGTGCAAATTTGTGCTTTTGCTGCATGTTTTACTCTAGATTCTCAGATGTGCTTTACCCCTCATACTTTTTTTAGGGTAATTGTTCATATTATCTCTTGCCACTTTCTTAATCATTTGCACATGGAAACATTGAGTGTTATCTCATAGTTTGACCCAAAATATCATAGTTAATAAAAGCGTCTTGAGTGTGGCTCCCTTTTACATGTATGATGTGAGACATGCTGAAATGTCTGGCATGTATATGGCAAACCAAACCTACATTTTCAGCATCAATGTCATTATTTTTTTCTGAAACTGATTCTTGGACATTAATAGGGATGTGTTTGTGAGTGCGTGTGTGTGTGAATGTGTGTTTAAGGGGTTTTCAGGATGTTGACAAAAAGAGGCATTGATGGTGCAGATGGCATGTTTGAGCTTGCTTGGAAACTGGAGGTTCTGCAAATTGTCTTTTGGGTCTGATGTATTCCAAGCCCTAAAGACAATGTAATTGGCATGGGAGTCTTTCGGGCAAGGGACACTCTGAAGCAGTCTGCACAACCAGATCAGACTGAGCTATGAAGTGGGAAAGATCTATTCCGGGGTAATATAGAGGAATAGTTTAATCCATGATCCAGGAAAGATTTGATTTTGCTGGGGAGAAGTATGAATTAGTCTAATGAAGTGAGAGAACCTTTATCTGAGTTGGAATGCTACCTGACGGGGGTGCTATGAGAGTAGGAAGGAAGATTTTCCAAATACAGAACCAATGTTCTGGAAGTGCTTACTATAGTCTGAGGCTGTTGAGCTTCAGCTCCTAAGATCCTGGATTGTCATTCAGCCACTCTAAGCAATACAAAGCCATAGCTGCTAGACTCAGTATCACATTCAAACTCCATGCAGCAGATTGTTTCCTGAGGCCTTGATCTCCTCCATACAGTTGGAATTGGCTTGCTAACATTTCCACCTTTTTCTCAGCTGATTCTGTACGTGCTACAAATTCCCCTCAGGTTTCTGATTGATTCTGCTCCATTCTTCCTGAGGTTGACATCAACAACATGGAATAGCAATGCCACGGCTACTGTCTTTCAATGGTAGGTATCCATTCTTTGACTATAACAGTGGTTGAGTTAAAATAAATGTATTAAACTTGCCTTCTATTATATGTGCTTGAATATGGCTCCTTCATTGCAATATCATACATATTTATTCTTGCAATATCCAAATACTTGTTAAATAAAAGTTGTCATCAAATTCTATTACACTATAGAAGTACATTGTATATTGTTTAATCCTGCTTCAATAGTAGAAACTAAAATAATTCTCAATTAATCCATTTGCTTTCCCTGATGTCTTTAATTTAAAATATGATTTCAGGACAATGTTTAAAGAGCTTTGCAGCTCTTAATATTTCTTAGAAGTAAAATGAATCCTGTGCAAATCAAGATATAATTAATCCCAATTCACCAAACACTTGCTGTTTTGATTGCTTTAAACAACTATGGGTTGACTAATGATACAATTTAGCACTTCAAAACACAAAAGCAATATTTAGATAAAATGAATAGAAGAAAATACTTACAATTAAAAATGCAGAAAAATATTAATGACCCAGATAAATTGAGCTGAAAACATTGCTTGATGTCAACCAAATAGCCAGCAAAGCTAATTCTGACGCTTCCATGCTTAAAGAATGAGAAGCATTGATAATATCACGCAGTTTCTCTTCATTTCATAGAATACTTATAAGCAAATATCCATTAAATAACTTTAATAACCCAGATATAATCTATTAATAATGAAATTTATATTGATACATATTTGCTTAGTAAATTGATTTGTTTCTCACTTCAAAACTTAATTCAAAATGTTAGCAAAATTTTTGTTCCCTTCTTCATCATGATACATTTAATTAAATGGCTGCCACAGTAGTGTTGCGGTTAGCACAATACTATTACAGCTCAGGGAATCAGAGTTCAGAGTTTGCATGTCCTCAAATGAACTGCGTGGGTTTCCTCTGGGTGTTCCAGCTTCTTCCCTATGATCCTAAGATGTACCAGTTAACAGGTTATTGTGAATTGTCCTGTGGTAAAGTTAGAATTAAATACTTGGATTTCTGGGTTGCATGGCTTGTTGGGCCAGACGGGCCTCTTCTGTGGTGTATCTCTACATAAAATAAATTAAAAATAAATAATGTACAAATGAAGCTAAAATGTACATTTTGTTAATAGAGTAATTAAACTTAATGGTAATTATTAATACAATAAAGTAATCAATGAAATACACAACAAATAGAATAAAAATATAAATCAAATCATTCATTTCAAAGATCTGTACAAAGGAATTTGACATTGAGTGCAAATGATGAAACAGTTATTATTCTTGCACTTTTTAATCTCTTTATTTCAAAAAATGCTATTGAACTATTTATTTGGATCAGCAGCTGCATTATAAATGCGCATGAGTTAACATTTCCCTCTGGAAATGAGGACATAACTAAAGAGACTATTTTATGTGGACAACTGCAGGAAGATTTGACAAACTACAGCTGCCAAGATTATTGCAAAAAGATAAGACAAACCATTATTACCTGGCCATTTTATAGGGGGATGACAATCTATGGATTACTGGACCATTGCAGGAAGATACAGCACACTGATATGAATGTAATTATCACAGAGAACTGATATTTCTGTTGTATTAAAAACATGATTATGAGGACACTCTATTTCATGATAAAAACAGGTCTTGAGAGAATATCGGTGTGAAATATTAAATTCATTTTGCTCTCCATAGATACTGAATAACCTATTGAGTATTTTCATTGTTTCATGTGTTTCCTTTCCCAGAGTTCAAAAGCCATCCATAATTTTATCTTAGATCAGTTCTCCCATTTACATTGTGAACCCTTTTTTTTAATTCATCTGGTAAATAAGTTCCAAAACATATCAATGGTAAAAAAATATAAACAGACACAGCACAAAATGAAGTAATGAATAACAGGTTAGTGACTTATCTTACAATATTATTCATCAAGAAGGTCTCCTCAGGTGCTTAATGAAAGCAAGCTCTATGTCGGCATTTTGTTAACAAAGGATTAGTTAAGGTTATGCATTTATAAGCAACAAAGAAAGTGTCCCTGACAACCTACTAAATGCAAGCTGTATCTTGTCTTCAAGCTATTTGACTTTACTGTCTTACTGTCTTTCATGCTGAGCCACATGAATACAAGCTAAATTGAATGGACCATTGGATCTTAAATAAAGTTCTTTCAACCATTTTACACCAAAAAAAATGATAAATGGAGTGTTAATCCTCCTTGGGGATATTGGATTTAAAGACTGAAAAGTTCTCCAGTGCAATTTTTTCTCTCTCTTTCAGTGAAATAATGTTTTTTTTCTAGCACTGTTTCAAAACATAGGCTAACACATAGCTTAGAAGCAGTAAAGGCAGAAGAGGGTGATTTGGACCAACTGCAATACATACACCCATTAAGCCGATGGTATACTGCACTATTCAACCTGCATGGGATGTCTTTCGAATGCAAATCTGTATATAAGAAGTTGGTTGATAGTGCTTGTTTCACTTTTAAGTAGGTCACAGCTTTTATTTTATTGTAACCTTCTCACACTATTCCAAATTCCTTGAATCTCTTAATATCCCCCACAAAAATTTAAACCTCCTTATCTCTTTCATAGAAAATCCTGTAGATAAAGAAATTTATTTTCATCTCAATATTTAAAGACAAATTCCTTATTTTAAGACATAAACATTTGGTTGTTCATGTCCCTAGCCAAGTGTCAGTCAAGGGGCCGACAACAACTGGTTTTAATTGAGAAACGTGAAATGTAGGGTGGATGTACATAGATTTAGGTAGTTTAAGTCCAACTGTTGTGGGGTTGATGATACTTTCAACCTCGAAAGGTCCCTGGAAGCAAGGGGTGAGCTTCTTGGGCTCGTTCTTGAGAGGAATGTCTTTGAACGAGAGCCACTCCTTCTTCCGAGGTCGCTACTCAGATGCAGGAGTCCAATGGCAATCAGCAATCCTCCGGTTGCGTTCGGCTGATTGGAGCAGGGCTGTGCGTGTGTCTTGTGGCAACGACCAATATGGGCCTGAACAGATAGCACCGCAATCTCCTCTTCTTGAGCGGGAAACAGCAGGGGTTGGTACCCAAGGGAGCATTCAAAAGGAGACCTTCTGGTTGCAGTACTAACCAGCATACTCTACCCACGCCAGGTGGTCACTTCATGTAGATGGGTTGTTGGTTGTTATGCAACGTAGCGCCACTTCCAAATCCTGGTTGACCCATTCTGTTTGCCCATTTGTCTGTGGATGAAAGCTGGACGACAAGTTAATGGAGGCACCCAGGTCTCAACAAAAGGATCTCCAGACTTACGAAATGAATTGGGGACCCCGATCAGAGATGATATCCACAGGAATACCGCGAGGGTGGAAGACGTAGCGGACGAGAAAGTCTGTGGTCTCCTGAGCAGAAGGGAGTTTAGGGAGGGCTACAAAGTGCACGGCCTTAGAGAAATGGTCCACCAAGGTGAGTACAGTGTTGTTTCTGTGTGAAGGGGGTAACCCGGTGGGAGGCTTTTCTGTGGACATAGACGGAACCTGCAGAGACATAGGAATCGGTATCCACCTCCATGGAAGGCCACCAGAAAAGTCTTTTCAGGAGAGATAATGTCCGATCACTCCCGGGGTGGTAGGCAAACCGAGATGTGTGCTCCCACTGGAGAACCTGAGACCTGACGGAATCGGGCACAGAAAGGTGATCAGTGGGTCTGTTGCCGGGGTCACGGTTGTCCCGCTGGGCCTCTTTTACTATGGACTCGATTTCCCAGGTGAGTGCTGCCACCACAATGGATGGCGGGAGGATAGTCTCTGGGCAGGAAATGTCCTCCTTGGAATTGTATTTGCGGGAGAGCGCGTCAGGTTTCCTATTCTTGGACTCCAGATGATAAGTGAGAGAAGACTTGAATCGGCCAAAAAATAATGCCCAACGGGCTTGGCGAGAGTTCAAGTGTTTGACGGTCTGGATATATCAAAGGTTCTTACGATCAGTCCAGACTATAAACAGGTGTTCCGCCCCCTCCAGCCAGTGCCTCCATTCCTCCAATGCCAGCTCGACCGCCAGCAGTTCCCGGTTCCCCAGGTAGGAATTTTGTTCAACGGGAGACAGCCATCGTGGAAAGAAGGCACAGGGATCAAGCTTCTCGTCAGGACCTGAATGTTGGGACAGAACTACTCCCACCCCGGAGTTGGAGGTGTTGACCTCCACAATGAATTGACAGGAGGGTCCGGTTGGACCAGGATGGGAGCGAACGTGAAACACCTCTTCAGTTCAGCGAATGCCGAGTCAGCCTCGGAGTTCCAAAGAAAAGGTGTTGTAGGTGAGATAAGTCAGGGAAGGGGGGGCTGCCACCTGACTGTAACCCCTGATAAATCGGCGATAGAAATTCGCAAACCCCAAAAACCGCTGAAGTTGCTTATGGGTTGTGGGTCTGGGTCTGGGTGTCTCTGCCACCACCCGGAACTTCTCGTGATTTGCCCTCATTTGCCCGCTCTTGATGATGTAGCCCAAGAAGCTGACCGAGGGGACATGGAATTCACACTTCTCCGCCTTCACAAATAACTTGTTCTCCCACAAGTTTCTGCAGGACCTTACGGACATGATAAATGTGTTTCTGGAGGCTGCTGGAGAATATTAAGATGTCATCTAGATAAACCAACGCAAGGTGGTTAGTAATGTCCCTCAGCACATCACTAATAAGGGCTTGAAAAACGGCAGGGGCATTGGAGAGGCCAAATGGCATGATCATGTATTTGAAGTGGCCTAGTGGTGTATTGAATGCCGTCTTCCACTTGTCTCCCTCCCTTACCCTGACTAGATGGTAGGCGCTTCGAAGATCCAACTTTGAGAAGATGGTGGCTCCGTGAAGTGGTTTAAACACTGAGTCAATGAGGGGCAGTGGATATTTGTTTTTAACGGTTATGTTGTTAAGGCCTTGGTAATTGATACAGGGGCGCAGCAACCCATCCTTCTTTATAAAGAAGAAACCTGCACCCACTGAGGAGGATGAGGGTCGAATAACGCCCGTAGCGAGAGACTCACTGATGTATTTCTCCAAGGATTCTCTCTCAGGCTGGGACAAGTTACACAACCCACTGGTAGGTAATGAGACCCTGAGAAGAAAGTCGATAGCACAATCATACGTGCGGTGTTGACGCAGGGAAAGAGCCTGTTGTTTGCTGAATACCTGTCCCAGGTCATGATATTCTGCTGGAAATCTGGACAAGTGGTGGGGAGGGGGGGGGGGTCCAAAACAGGCAAGCTCGTGGTAGCCTCCCTAGGGGATGAAGCCAACTGCAGACAGGTGACATGGCAAAACGGGCCCCAGCTGGCTATCCTTCCAGTAGATCAGTCAATGTGGGGATTGTGGTGGTTCAACTAGGGGTATTCCAGAACTATAGGGGCTTGAGGAGAATGGATTAGATTAAATTGTACCTTCTCACAATGGTTTCCAGACAGAATCAAAGTCAGGGGTAATGTACAATGGGTGACCCGAGCCAGAATTCTCCCATCCAGCGCCCGGGCCTCCAGAAGGGTTCTTAACAGTTTCCGAGGAATTCCAGCCCAGGAGGCTATGTTCTCGTCCAACTTATTTCCCTCGAGGCCACCAAGGCGGATAGAGACAGGGACTGTTGGTGGTAGTTCACAGTAGCCTGGATCTGCATCCGGGTTTGGGGAATTGAAGGGAGTTTCATCTGACTCACCAGAACAGTCAGAGCGGGAGCTATGCTAGGAGCGGAAGGGGGAGAGAGGTTAGGGCTGGTCGAAAATGGTAAAACAGGCCGTGGGGTGAGCGGAGGAGTGGGTTGACCGGTTTTCTCTCTCTGACGTTCTCGGAGTCAGTTATATAGCCTGGTGGCTAGTGAGACCAAAGAGTCTGAACTGTTAGTATCACCCCTCGTCACTAATTCATCTTTTATCTTGTCACAGAGACCATGTTGAAATACTTCCTGTAGTGCCTCATCATTCCACCCTGAGTCCGCTGCTAATGTTTGGAACTCTATGGAGTACACTCCTTGAGCCCTGATGGAGAGTCAATAGATGCTTAGTGGCATCCTTACCATGAATGGGATGTTCAAAAATCTTTCTCATTCTGGAAACAAAGGTCAACAAAGAAGAGCGGGTCTCTGGCAGGTTGTCCCAAATCGCAGTGGCCCATGCTTAGGCATTCCCTCGCAACAACCCCATGATGTACACTATCTTCGATCTGTCAGTGGTGTACATATGTGGCTGTTGCTCAAAAACCAAGGAGCATTGCAGTAAGAGATCCCTGCATTTCCCTAGTTCCCCAGCATAGGGTTCCAGTTCGGGTACGTGAGCCTCCCTTGGTGATTGTGTTGTCATCCCAGGCTGTGCGGGTTGGTCAGACTGGGTTCTTGGAAGGGATGGAGTAAGAGGAATGGATACCTGGTTGACCTGCTCACTGACCTTCTTTACATTCTTGGACGAAGGTTTACCTTGACCTCTCTGAGCAGCTATCGTGGATGTCCAGAAGGGAGACCTGGCTGGCGAGGGCCTGTTGTAGGAGGTTTGTCTCCACTGGGTTCTCTCTTGGCCAGTTCGTGCCATTACAAGGGAGGGACTGGGACTGAACCCAAGTGCAAGACACAGAGACAGGGTCGAGAGATGCTAACTCAGTCACAAATGTAGAACAAATAACCAGGGGAGTCTTGACTCAAAGACAAGGTTTTCATAGAATCTCTAGAGAATGGAGCAGAGCTTAGATCTAACAGTCCTGAGGGATCAGGAAACAAGGTTACCACTCACTGGAATTGACCAATGAACTGGTGACCCATGACTGTGCTGCTGGAGTTCTTATCCTGTATTCTCTAATGGGAACCTGGTGTGCTGTAATGAATGGAACTAGCAGCAATTGAGAATCAGATGACCCGAATTAAGGCACAATCAAGGAGATAGAAGTGAGATGGGGAATAGCCAGATGGGACAATGACAATGTAAACCATAGATTATAACTTCAAATTTATTTGTGCATACATTGGTTTTGTTGATGGTTTATTATGACATTTCTTTTTTTTCTATTCATTGATAGTGTGCAGATGTTATCGAGAAAGCCCGCTGGCTACTGTTCATGAGCTAAAAAAAAAACAATTATGAGTCAACAACATTGGTGAGTTTGAAATCATTTGTAGATAATCAAATGTCTGATAAGGGTGACAGATTTCCTTCTCTGAAGGACATTGGTGAAGCAAATACAAAAAAAACTTGAATCATTCCAGATGATTGGAACAAATAGATTTTCCAACTACTAGATACTACTCCTATTAATACCCACTCTTTTAAATCACTTTATGTGTACCTACTAAGATAATAAATGTTCCAATGAACCCACTGAGCCTAAAGGGAAATAGACAAGAATTCCAAACCTTGGTTCCAGCCACGGCCTACCAACATTCCTAACTCCTTTAGTTTCAGCTCGACCCTGGCTCTAACCATAAATTTTCTATCCACTCTGCCATTTGGCTCATATTCTGCACTAAGTTGGTACAATAGTAAAAGTAGTGGAGTTCTCAGTGCCAGAGACCCTGGGTCAATTTGATCTTGGATACTGTTCATATGGAGTTTGCATGCTGTCTCTCTGACTGCATGGATTTCCATAGGATGCTTCAGTTTTCTCCCGCATCTCAAAGAGGTGCAGCTGTGAAGTTAATTGTTCATTGTAAGTTTCAGTATCTTTCCCCACTCATGGAAAATCTCCTGATGACCCTCTGGGAAAGATTCTGCTAGCCACAACATTTTTTGCTATTTTTTATCTGCTTTCTTCATGTAGAAATCTTTGCCTTTAGTCCTTCTGCTGTAGCTACTATCTGTGCCAGAGGCCTTACTCCTAAGGCTTTCACATTCAAGGACAACATTCAATTCAGGCTTCAACAAAACTCCCCTAAAAATCTTCCAATATCTTCATCGATAAGCTCTTCTCTAAATCAGTCTCCAATAAACATGCAAATAAATATTGTACTTTCTTTTTAAAAATCCAAGGTGCATGGCTTGTCCAGAACAGTAGTTTTCTGTTAGCCCTCATCTTTCAGACCGCTCTGTATTCAACACATTATCATCCAACATTTCCATCAACTCCAACAGGATTGCTCTGCCAGACTCATCTTTCCCTCTCCACCTCTTCCTATTCCCCCCTGTTCCCTTAGGACAGTCTCAGTTCAAAAGGGAGGCTTTTACAAAGGGCAAAACTGTTGTCTTTGGCAGCAATGTCCAATCCCAATAAATGAAAGTTAATGAAAATATTTGCATACTTGAGTACATCTTTATTCCACCCATTCATTTTTGTAGAATCCCATAAATGCTCTTATGCCAACCAACACCTTTGCAAACTATTGGTTTCTTAATAATATATTTGTTTGTGAACATAATAAGCAATGTAGTCAGAATCTCTTTTTTTTACTCTTTCCCTGACAATAGTGAAGATCTCAATTCTGTCTTGCCACTTTACAAAGCTAGCAAGCTTTACAGTGTGAATCACAGTTACACATTTTGCCTTGGTGGGAATCCAGTTCAGAAACTATAGGATCAGTGAGTGAAGTATTTTATGGGTAATTACAGAAAGATGAAGTCGGATCCATCTTAATTTATAGTGCCAAAATAGTTTGGTGAAATTACTGAGTGATACTGAGTGCAAATGAAACGTGACTAGTGTTACAGGGGAAGTATTTTAGTCATAAACTGTAGTATGAGAAAATGTTACAGACGATAATTTGAAAAGAGTCTAGATCTCTAGATCAATAAATTGAATGATATCCCGTCTTTTTATTTGTCAACCACAGTGAAATGATTCAGCATGGAACTCTTTATATAGCATTTTGAGTGTATCTCATTGTAAAAAGTTTTGAAAGAGCCTCAAACCAAATAACATTATGAAAAAAAAATTCTTAGATTCAGGTGGATTTATCATATAGAAACCAGTGTCTGAAAGGAAGAGTAAAGATGGGTCTCACAGCAGTATTTCACCATTCTGCAATGATAACAGATGGAAAGAGACTGTAAATTCTGAATCCCAGACATTTCTAGCCAAACATTGAATTAAATGTAAACTCTGATTTTGATTTTCAGTCCTAATATCTCATTGTTTAATTCTCATGCCCATACTTGTTCATTTAAAATAATAAAAGTTTATAAACAACATATTAAGTGAAAATAACAGCTGTAGATGTCACAAATCTAATACCAAATTAGAAATTGCTGGAAATAATCAGCAGGTCAGGCCATGAAATGAAATATAGGAGTCAAGCCAAGGCAAAGAGCTGTTAAGATGGCTATGGGTGACAATAGGCTTGAAATGGATGTTAGTAGCAAGCCTGTTTTCTGATATGAAAGCAGAGTGATGCAGGAAATCAAAGGAAGATTCAAAGGCAGACGATGTGAAGTTGAGAGGAAGGTGAGCATTGGCAATAGAGGCATTGAAGTTGTCAAGTAAGTAACAGCATCTATGAAGCTATTGATGTACTGATAAAAGAGTTGAGGGAGTGGGCTCTTGTAGGTAGACAACATAGATTGGGCCCTTGTGAGTGCCATCACCATATCTTTTATCTGGAGTAAGTGTGTGGATTATAAGGAGAAGTTATTCAATGTTTCAGTCTTGTTCAAGTCCACTCCCTCAACTCTTAAACTGCCTATCCTATCTTTGTCTCTCATAACATTCTCTTCCTTTGTCTAGTCACCCCTCAGCCTTTTTTCTTTCAGGGAAATCAAGCCAGTATTTCCAATATTCTCCCTGGGTCTAAAGTCATTCAATCCTGGCAACATCCTGAGAAACATCTTCAACACACTCCTTAGTGTAATCAAGTCCTTCCTATAATCTGGTGACTGGACCTGCACACAATCTTCCAAGAGCAGCTTGCCAACATTCTGTAAATTTATTACATAACAGCCCGAAGTTTTCACTCTAAGGGCAGTTGAACAATATAATTAAATGCTGCACTCCATTAGCATACTTCCGTCATTTGAATTTCAAGCAAAATAATATTTGGAATTTTTACTCTGAATATATTAACACGATCAGCATCTCCGAGTATTCTCTGAGCTCCAGCCTCTCATGAGTTGGGTATTGCCTTTATCTTTCCACCTCTCCCCCCATTAAAATCCCTGTCAATTAAAATAACCCTTAGTGTTAAACAAAAAAGCATGATGGCGAGATAAAGCTAATGCTTATATTATTCTGACATGTTTAGTGACCAAAATCTTTTAAACTGTATTTGGATCAAGGAATAAAAGTAATGGCATAATGTAAATTTTAAGGGACATTTTTCAATTGAAGTTGTTTTGACAATAAGATCAATAAGATATGGTTTGGTTCATTAAACTGAACAGCCAATATTTACTTAGTGAATCTTCTTCTTATCATGTCCATGGAGAGTCTATACATGGCCCAGCCAGAACTGGACACATTTTTGTGCCTTGTTGTTGAGATCAGCAAGATCTGCGACAGTACAGGGTTCCTCTAGTGATGGGCATTGCAGGAGATGTTGCATAGCTTGTGGCTCAGTTCCACATTTACAAGTTGTCGGGCTGGTTGTATTTCCCCATTTACTTAGTGACAACTTTGAATGACCTACACCAGTCCTAAGTCTGTTAAGGCACTTCCAGGTTGCCCCGTTGCAATTAGCTCCTGGGGGAAGGCTTTCATCCGGTGGAATTTCCATGTTGTTTGAGACTGGCGAGCCATTCTTTCCACAAGGCGATGCGGGCTTCAGGCGGGGTTAATTGTAATGGAACAACACTGTTCATGAAGCTCCTCCTTGACTTTAGGCGGCTGGGTGTAAGTGTATGACCATGTACGACCATGCCTCTCATCTGATGTTTGATGGAGAGAACAAGGAAGCTTACTTCAAGATATATCGGTATAAAATATTTTAATTTCTGACGTACAAAAGAAGAATGTATGTAGGAGATGGATAGAGTAGGTCGGGAATTTACAAGGAGGTACTGCAGTCAGCACAACCTCAGGTTGTCTATTCTTTTCTGTTTGTGCACTATAAATTTCCTTAGACTTTCTACCACTATGCTACGATAACTTTGTTGGATATGCATTCGAAAATCTGGTTGCAGTTTTGATGAAGTTACTACATTGCAGTGGCAGGAAGTCCAAGCAAATTTGAGGCTGTAATCCTTTTCATATCATGCTTTCTGATTTTGTTACTGTGCAGATAAAACTATGCTGCACTTAGTGATTAATTTCTCTGGGAAGTCTTGCTGATTAATGGAAATTAATTTTTGATTCTATGCTAACTACATGTAAGAAGGTTCTATTTCAATATTGAAATTGAAACATAAATGAAAAGTACTAGTAGTTTAATTAAAATGATAACATGCTAAAAATAGATATCAGTGTTGGACTAATGCAGCTGTGGGTAAGAGATTATTTCATACAATCTATAAACAGAACTGAATTAATATCATTGGTCATGTTTCCATTAAAATAGTATTGAAACCAGGGCATTTTAAAATTTGAAATTTAAATTTATTTGTCATACATACTAATTAATCAAACAAATTGAATGATTTTAACTCTTTATGAACAAAATACATCTTCAGCCCGAATAATCAAAGATGTTTCTTAACTATTACATTTTAATTTAACTGTGCAAATCTGTTGTGAAAAGTAAGCCTCCACAGACAGTTTTCAGATTAGACTTTCTGTGCAGTTCTGATCCAAATATGTGTTTGGTGTAATTTTTTTTTTGTCTTGCAGCTAGCATTTTATCCATTTGAAAATGAAATCTTTAGTTCCAGGAAATGTGGAAAGCATTAAGTTTTAAATTTCCAAATAAAGGTCAACTCACCTGAAGTCAATCAGGTTGCAATATATTTCAGTCTTAAACTATCTATATTTTGATCTCACTCCAAACCATTTTATACTCTCATTCACACACATTTCCTCCATTGCACATTCCAACATGCACAGTACTGTGCAAAAGTTTTAAACACATATATAGGGCTAGTCTGCCTAAGTCTTTTGCACAGTACTGTAGCAATTTTATTTATTGCACTGTACTGCTGCCGCAGTATAAAACAAATTTAATGACATGAGAGTGATGATGTTGTGCATTTAATATTTCAATAATATTTCAGTAATCTTGTATATATATGTTTGATTAAGCATTCTTGGTTGTTTAAATAAATAATTCCAGGTTATATGTAAATATGCATGAATTACATACGTCATCACACTACCATGTGATACGAGCGTGCCTAGCTTAAGGTAAACATGAAGTTCAACCCGCATTTAAGACTCTTGAGTCTTCCTTTGAATTAGTTTAATGTTTTGAAGTTACAAAACATAACACTGGTGACAAAGAATTTTTTAAATGAGCCTGAGATGTCTATTGACCCATTCAAACTCAGTGAGACATTTGAGTTCAAAGAAACAACATAGTGAGAAGTGATGAGTAGATAAACAGCATAATACAGCATGTGCAGAGAAGACAGTCAAGTTACAAAAAAAAGAAATGCATCCCATGTTCTTCAGAAAGTAAGACACAATCAATTTTCTTTTAAAATAAGAAGTCAGAAAGCAGCTTCATAAGAAGTGAGTACCAGGTGATACGATGATAAAAATCAGAAATGGCTGGCAGCTTAGGAAAGTTAACACATTTGAATACACAACAGATGACTGGATTTCATATATTGAACAAATTCAAAAGTATTCTGAAGCAAATGAGATAGCCAATGAAAAACAAGCATGAATTTTGCTAAGTGCATGGGGTTTAAAGGCATAGAGTTTGCTTCAAAGTTGAATGGCTCCAACTAAACTAGTAGATATGAGCTATGCTGAGTATTTTCAAAAAATGCTGAAATATTTAGAAGCAAAGCTATTGTTGATTACAGAATGCTTTACGTTTCTATAAATGGATTCGGAAAAAGGGGAGTGCATTTCAGCATATGTAGCTGAATTGAAGAAGTTTTCTGACCATTGTCAACTTGGGAATTGGCTTAACGATGCACTGAGAGATTGTTTAATTTCTGGAATTTTACAAGAAAGCTCCAAATTGAAGCACAGCTCACAATTAAGAGAACAATTGAAATTACTGTTTCAATGGAAACTGTGGCAGAGATACAAGTGGTTTGCAGTCAGGAATGAAAGTAGATGTTATTACAGAAACCAGCCTGGTTGAACAAATTGTGTTACTGTTGTGGCAGGGTCTCACATACATCAAAAAATGCAGATTTAAAAATGAAACTTGCAAAAATGCATTAAATTTGGACACATACAAAAAAATATTGGTCAGACAAAAATAAATGATTTGCTCAGAAAAGAGAAAAAGATATAAAGTCAAGTTGCAGATTCAGAAAGAGCTCTGATCTGCATGCTGTTGATGAAAATTCTGCTAATGGTGAGGGTGAAACAGGATTGAGATTTACAGTGTGAAAACTAACAATAGACAAACAATAGGACTTATTCCAAAAATGAATGGCAAATTAATTAAAATGGAATCGGACACTGGTTTAGCTTTTTCAGTCATTCAATGAGTGTGAATGGCATTTCAAAGCTACTA
This sequence comes from Hypanus sabinus, assembly GCF_030144855.1. Taxonomy (NCBI): domain Eukaryota; kingdom Metazoa; phylum Chordata; class Chondrichthyes; order Myliobatiformes; family Dasyatidae; genus Hypanus; species Hypanus sabinus. The sequence continues at coordinate 65,566,353 of NC_082713.1, read as the reverse complement.
AACTGAACCTTGCAGAAATGCTACTAAGAAGGGATACTGGAGAAAACATAATAGTGATATACAATAAACAACAAGTAACATTGAGCTTGTATGTGGCAAAAACAGAAGGACCCGGCATTGTGGGGATGAGATTGGCTAAGACTTATACAACTACTTGGAAATCCATCCACCATCTGCATCCCACATTCCCTGCAAGAAAGCCAACTGAAAGAAAGGTGCTGAAAGATAGATTCACAGTGTTAGAAAAATAAAGCACAGAAACAGGCCCCTCAGCCCACTTAGTCCATCCCAAGCTATTTAAACTGCTTGCAACCAATGATCTGCACCAGGACCATAGCACTCTGCACCCCTACCATCCATGTACCTACCAAACTTCTCTTAAACATTGAAATTGAGCTCACAAGCACCAATTGCACTGGCAGTTCATTCCACACTCTCACATTCATTTGAATGATGAAGTTTGCTTTATGTTTCCCTTAAGCTTTTCACCTTTCACCCTTAACCCATAACCTCTAGTTGTATTGCCACTCAATGTCAGTGTAAAAAGCCTGCTTGAATTTACCCTATCTATACTTCTCATAATTTTGTACACCTCTTTCGATTCTCCTTCCAATCTTCTACATTCCAAGGAATAAAGTTCCTACCTATTTAGTCTTTCCATATAACTCATATTTTCCTTACCCTCTATCATCGTTGTAATTTTCTTCTATACGCTTTCAAATTTATTTACACCTTTCCTATAGGTAGATGATCAAAACTGCACATAATACTCCAAGTTTGGCCTCATCAATGTCTTATAGAAATTCAACATAACATCCCATCTCCTGTACTCAACACTTTGATTTATGTAGTCCAATGTACTGAAAGCTTTCTTTATGACCTTATCAACCTGTGACACAATTTTCAATGAACTATGGACTTGTAATCCCAGCTCCATTTGTCTTACCACATTCCTCAGTGCGCTACCACTCATTGTATAAGATCTGCCCTGGTTGGTCCTACCGAAGTGCATCACCTTGTACTTGTCAGCATTAAATTCCATCTACCATTTTTTAGCCCATTTTTCTAGCTGGTCTAGATCCCAATACAAGCTATGATAGTCTTCCTTGCTGTTCACTACATCCCCAATCTTAGCGTCATCCACAAATTTTCTGATCCAATTAACAAAATTATTATCTAGGTCATTGATATAAATGACAAAAAGCAAGTCACCCAGCATCTATCCCTACAGCACTCCACTAGTCAAAGTAGCAAGTCTGATGACTAAAGCTTTTTGACCAACGTCTCATATGGGACCTTGTCATCTGCCTCGGTAAAGTCCATGTAGACAGCATCCACTCCCTCACCTTCAACAATATACCTGGTAACTTCTTCAAAAAACTCTCTAAGATTCGTAAACATAACATACCATGAACAAAGCCATGTTGACAATCCCTAATCAGTCCATGTCTAACCAAATATTCATATATCCAATCTCTTATAGTACTTTCCAATAACGTTTCCACTACTGATGTCAGGCTCACCAGCCTATAATTTCTATGTTTATAATTAGAGCTGTTCTTAAACAGCGGAACAACATTAGCTATCCTCCCATCCTCCAGCCCTTCACCAGTCACTAGTGCTGATTTATATATCTCTGCTAGAGCCTGTAATTTCTGCACTTACATCCTGCAGGGTCCAAGGAACCACCTTGTTAGGCCCTGGGGATTTATCCACCCTAATTTTCCTCAAGACAGTAAACACTTCCCTCTCTGTAGTTTGTATAGAGTCCATGAAGTTGATGTCATTTTGCCTCACTTCAATAGACTCTGTGTCCATCTTCTGAGTAAGTACAGATGCAAAAAAAAATGCATTTAAGGTCTCCACCATCTCTTTTGGCTCCATGCATGAATTACCATACTGATTTTCCAGAAGACCAATTTTGTACATTTCTATCCTTTTGCTGTTAAGATGTCTGTAGACCGTCAATCAACTTGTCTGCTAAGGTAATCTCATGTCTTCTTTTAACCCACCTGATTTATTTTGTAAGTGTTGTCTTGCATTTCTTATGATCAATAAGCACCTCATTTGTTCCCACCTGCCCATACCTGCAAGGGGGACCTTCTCTTTTTTTCTTAACTGGGGCCTCAATATCTCTTGAAAGCCAATGTTCCCTACACCTGTTATCTTTCCTTTTATTCTGACAGGAACACCCAAGCTTTGTACTCTCAAAACTTTACTTTTGAAGGGCTCTCAGTTACCGTGTACATGTTTGCCAGAAAGCAGCCTGTCGTAGTCCATGCTTGCCAGAAACTTTCTGATTGAGCTTTCTCCACTTTAGAATCTCAACCCATAGATCAAACCTATCTTTTTGCATACTTACTTTGAAACTAATGGAATTGTGATCATTAGTACTCTCCTATACAAATGTCTGTGACCTGCACATTCTCATTCCCTAATAGCAGATCAACTATTTTGTTGGGACTTCTATGTACTGATTTAGAAAACATCCCTGAACATACTTGAAAAGCTCGATCTCATCTAGCCATTTTACAGTATAGGGGTCCCAGTTGTGATGCCACATCTGATTCCATGCGAAACACCATGAATCACTGCCCAACAGAGAACAAACAGGTCTTAGTGCCAACTTCTGTGCCTCTGGTTAGAAAGCATATTGGACCAAGGGAAGACCATGCTGCTTGGAGGAGTCATGAAAATGCCAAAAGCATGGTGCAACTACAACATATCTGGCCTAGTTTCTGATATGTTAAGCAGGCAGTTACTAGTGAAAATGTGGCTTGATTTTAAGCTGGGAGTGAGATGAAGGAGCTTCAGGAAATTTGCAAGCATTTGGCTTTTCTGAGTATAGTGAACCTGAATCTATTGTGCGTGCATTTTGGGCTATTTCAGGAACTACAGGTGAGAGATAAAAAGCTGCTTGTAAAAGTAGATCAAAGACCAAAGCCAAGTTGGATTAGTGGAAGGTAAAAAAGAAAGCAGTCAATGGAGATGAGAAAACAGAGGATTCATCAGATGAGGTTGTGGATGCAGAATGCAAGAGGAAAGATCAGATTGTAAAGGGAGCAATGGAAAGATTAATAAAGGAATACTCCAGTGAAATAAACACACCTTCCCAAGAGTATAAAGCACAAACTAGAAGAAAAAGGATGGAGGAGAAAGATATGCAGAGCTGTCAGAACCACTTCCTCCAGTCTCAGAATTAACTCCTGCAGCCACCGTGGTGGAGGCCCCAGAACCTGAGATTCTTTTCACAGCCTCAAGTCTCACCTGCTAAGCAAAGGTATCCCTCTTTGTCAGAAAAGACATTATTGCACAAGAGTAAGAAATCCTCCGCAACTATTAAATCTTTAGGCCTGATTGGGGCAATTTGGTGAAATAAGAGTGGGAAGTGGGCAGGGAGAGGAATCATGGTTTGGAAAAGAAGATGGGAGAGGTGAAGGAGTGGGAAGAACCTGAGAGACATTCTATAATGATCTGTAGATCAATTGCTTTGAATCAAATGTCCTTACTTTGTGTCACAGGGCTGGATGCGTCCACCCCCAACCCACCTCTGGCATTCCTTCTCAGGCACCTGTCCCACACCCATCCTGCAAAGCTTCGCTCTCACTATTTTGATCAGATTTACAAACTGAATCTCCACTCCACGCTGACAAATACAGTATTGTGCTGATAACCTTAGCTACCCTGGTGATATATATGTGCCTAAAACTTTTGCATTGTACTGTAGGTAGAACAATAGACAGAAACCCAATACAATTTCATCAATATTAAGTGATACATGCAATGACATTTGAATTTCAATTGAATCATAAATGTGAGAAATTAGTTTTGCTCTGGGTCATTTGACATTTCATAATTTCTAATGATTATGTAGATAATATTTCCTTTTATATCTGTTACGAATGACTGTTATCTGCATTCATTCTACACCCTTTTACTAATGAGTCCATATAACACGTAGGAGTAAATTAGACCAAAGAGCGCATTAAGTTTATTCCGTCAACAGTCAGTACTTATCAAAATGTTGTAAGAGAGTGGTGCTGGGTTAAAACAAAGAAATCATAGAAATACTTATAATTCTTCTTCCTGTCACATTGAGATCACTTATCAGTATTTATTGCTGAATTTAATGTTAAATGTGCAGAGATGGATTGACTGCAGACCTAATTGGGACCAATTCAGCTCCTTTTATCTGTGGCTTCTCCTTGAGGCTTGCCCTTACCGGGTACATGCTATCCATTTGATAGATGGTGTGCATAATCGTGAAATTGTTGGAAGTACATTTTTGTCCTTGCTATAAAGGAAGGGGAAGCACAACAGAGATGAGAATACAGGCAGTTCTCCACACAATTTAGAATGGGTAAATGCAGGGGAAGAAAGTTTGCCGCTCTGTTCCATTCTCAGTGTCTCCAGGGAACATTGCTGAGAACCATTGATCCAGCTGGTGACATTACTAAACACACATTGCTCAATGCATGCTGTTCAGCATAGTTAATTTCATAATGCTAAGTTGATTTGTGCCTAGGATCTTCTGTGTGTCAGTGTTCAAACAGACTTTCCTCAAAGCACACTTTGCTAATGTTGCTGCAATTTCTCCTTTAAAACAGTTTTTTTTAAGCTGCTTAAATTGTGCCATACACCAAAATGTTCGACTGACGTCATTTGTGGAAGAATTCACTGACCTCACATGTCTTGAAAGGTGAAACTCAGAATAATAGGATGACTTATTTAACTCATTGAAATATCATTTATTGATTATCAAATGTGCCACTTGAACAAGAGAGTTGAATGGAAAACTTGTTTAATTTTATTTCAGAGATCTTGCATTAAACAATAATCAAAAGGGAATATTGTTAAGTAAATAAGGTTATAATATGGGAAAACAGCCCTTGAGTATAGTGTTTTTCCACAGAAAGAAATACAATGGAAATAAATGTGCCATGATAACTAAGAAACGGCTAGCATTTCAGAATCTGAGTGGTGCCTAGATCTTGATGGAGGGCATAAAGAAACCAGAGCAGAGTGATTGGATTATTGGTCATCATGCAATGCACAGAGCTCTGCAGATGGAGAAGGATGTGAACCTGAATCTACTGGATCTACATCTCCATCTCTGTGACCCCCATCTCTGTTCCTTCCTGGCGAGAGATCTGCTGGAGGAACAAGTAATAATAATCAAGAGGCTTGGAGATTGTATCACCAACCTGAGAAAACTGGGAGCCAATGAGAATGGTCGGGGAGAGTACCTGTTTGACAAGTTCTCTCCAGGGGATTGAACAAGTAGACTTGAAGTTGTAACCTTCTGTCCAAGTTCTCATCTACTGAAATGTGACTTGATTTGTGCAAAGCTGAGTCCAACATCAATTGGAAATAAACTGTTCAATAGTGTTACTTATTTTGTGAAAACTATAGAAAGGGTGCAGAGGAGATTTACAAGGATGTTGCCTGGATTGGGGAGCATACCTTATGAGAATAGGTTGAGTGAACTCATCCTTTTCTCCTTGGAGCGCCGAAGGATGAGAGGTGACCTAATGAGGTGTATAAGATGATGAGAGGCATTGATCATGTGGATAGTCAGAGGCTTTGTCCCAGGGATGAAATGGCTAGCACGAGAGGGCACAGTTTTAAGGTGCTTGGAAGTAGGTACAGAGGAGACATCAGCGGTAAGTTTTTTACGCAGAGAGTGGAGAGTGCGTGGAATGGGCTTCCAGCAATGGTGGTGGAGGCAGATACGATAGAGTCTTTTAAGAGACTCCTGGACAGGTACATGGAGCTCAGAAAATTAGAAGGCTATGGATAACCCTAGGTAATTTCTAAGGTAAGGACATGTTCAGCACAGCTTTGTGGGCCAAATGGCCTGTGTTGTGCTGTAGGTTTTCTATGATTCTACGATTCTCACTACTTTTGGTGCTTTCATGTCATTATTTATGTGCTATGGTGCGTCCACTTTCAGAGCAAAGGGTTATAAAATTGTACAGCAATAAAACAAGTCAATTGGCCCAACTTAACCTTGCCAACCATGATTCCCATCTAAGCTTGTCCCATTTGTCCACTGTTGGTCTATGTCATTGTAAAATTTTGCAGTATTTCCTGTAGCAAGTTTGAAGCAATAACGAAACCACCATGTTCCTGTTTAACCCAGTGTCTGCTGCCAATTAATATTAGAGCTAAATTGTCTAAATGTCATTGGGCAGCTGATCCCTTAAGTATTCAATAGTTTTAAGAATTGGGGGGAAGGTTTAGGGAGGGGTTCTGAGTTTTCACTTTGTCTCATCATAATTTCACAAAAGCAATCATCAACATTTCACAAAACAGATTTACTCTAAAGAATATTCCTTAATACACCTGGGAGGACCTGCTCCAGTTTTACTAATACAGCCATAATTGTATTTAACATAAGAAAAATTATTTCAGCTGAAGTGTCCTGTCCATTACCATGAGTAACCTGATTTTAAGAATCATTTCTGGGCAACAGTATCCGGAATCATTGAGTCCCTCAACAGCTACATCTCAGAGAAGCCAGAGACCAAGGTAGATGTTGAGTATCCTGTGGTGAGTGACTTTCTCCCTGATGCCCCAAATCCACTCCACCTATAAGTCAGGAGTAAGATAGAATAGTCTCAACTTGACAGGATGCATACAGACCCAATAGTTCTCAAGAGGTTTGGCACTATCCAAGTCAAAGCTTCCTATTTTATTGACACCCTATTCAAGACCCTAAAAATTCAACCCCTTTGCTTCTAGTGGGCCATGGCTGCACTGTGTATTATCTATAAAGTGACTTCAGTGATAGTACTTCCCAAATCCCCAACCTCTATTATCAATTAGCATAAAGGCAGCAGGCATAAATGAAAGTCACCACTTGTTTCTAGTTTAAAATCCTGAAAGTTACCTCTCAATGGCACTGTAGCAGAACCATGAATGGAAACATAGCAGCAGTTCAAGAATGTAGCTCACCCCTACCTTTTCAAGAACAATTCAGAATGGGCAATAGCTATTTGCAATGTCAATTTCCTGAAAAATAAATCAATAGAAGTACAACTTCCCAAACAAATGAAAACAGGGGTATTGTGTTAAAATTACTGGGCTCATTTCAAGGGGGCCGGTGTACTGAGCCAGAGACATCAATTAACAATTTGGCCAGAGCATTTTCAAATGAAATTTAATCCTCCTGATGCACTATGGGAGGACTGATAAGGGTAGCACAATTGTAAGTGGAGATGAGTATATTGGAAAGCTAAGGTACAGATGGTTCCCAGCACACAGGTACAAAGATCCTTGAGGATAGATGAACTGATGAAAAAGGTACAAAATATTTGTTCTTTAGTCAGTAAAATGTATTGGTTTTTGCAAAAGATAAATGGCTTTCTTATGCCCTGAAGGGAAGAAATCTGACTTTCTTTTCTGCTCTGGCCTATATGTGACTCAACTCCCCGATGTGTCTGATTTTTAATTGCTTCCTTATTCAGAAGCAATTAAAAATGGACAATAAATATCCACAGCTATAGAGAGATGCAGCACAGAAACAGCCTTGTATCTACTGAGGCCATACCAGTTAACACCGGTCCAATATTAATCCTACATTTTTAATATTCCCCATATTTCCATCAATACACTGCTACTGCTTAATTACACATGGGGCAATTCACTGGGGTAGTTTAATATAATTATCTTCCTAAAAATTCTGGTGTTGCCAGTGATACCCACATCCTCATGTGTTGTGTCTGCTTTCTTTCTACTCTTTGATGCTGGAACCAAATTCAGTTACATATTCTAGAATTAAAAAAACCCTCAGTCTTCAGTGCACTTCTCACTTGGTCTCAGTCTTCTTCAAACATTCATCCTTCCTCCTCCAGTTAACTTCAAACCCAGTCTTGATAATTCTCCAGTGCCCCAACTCTAACTCCCCAGATCGAAATCCACTCCCCTCCCCCCATGGCTCAGTCTATGCAACCAAAAGATTGTGCCACATCTTCTGTCACATGCTCTGTAATGAAAAGGAAAAAGCAGCCATAGTGTTAAGGATGCAAGTCCTCATATACTGTGAGTCATGCGTTAGATCTCATGTATAGAACTCTGCAGGGGCAGGAACATAGAAAAAAGAATTAGTAATCTTATATGCACCGCAAATAGTCCAGGTGCTGAACTATTTCTGGGAAAACTCCTTTTCCATATTGGGCAAAATTGCATATTTTAAGTATCACAAACAATCATCAGAAGTGCTTGGCTCATTGACCTGCCATCCGCAATGAATTGTATTTTGCAATAAATTTTCTGGAAACATAGTTTTGTTAAAATAAAATATGAATTTACTTCAAAGGGGAATAATATCTGCCCCATGAAATCTTCATTAAATTGACAATATTGAGATTTACAGTACAGGCTGAATACCTCATATCTAAAATGCTTGGGAATGGAATTGTTTTGGATTTTGGATTTTTTCGGAATTTGGAATATATAGTGAGATATCTTGGGATCACTACTTGACTCTGAACTTATGTGCTACTAGGAAGCAGTCTTATACTTGTTCATCATGCATGTACATAGCAGTAAAATTATTACATACAATTAATATAATGAAAATATAATGTGTGGATGGTAACAAAAGTAGCACAACGGCATTGGGTGAATAGCTGAATGACAATCAATAGCTGGCTTTCAGTCTCCACCTATGATGCCATGTTGTATTGTATGAGTATTTACAATAGGATTGTAAACTGTATTTGTATTTTACTTTTTTCAGGTTTTATGTAAGGTATAAAAAACTATCAGTGCTATAGACTTGTTCTCCTGTTAGATTTTCATCAGCAACAATCTTGGCAAACTCTAATGAAAGTCTCTGTTGTTTCATGACCAGCAGATGCTTTAACTTTAAAACCTCACAAATCTTTGAAAGTATAGTGCCATGCCTTTTCTTAAACTTCTGCAGCTAGCTTGATGAATATTCACAATTACCTTAAATTTTCAGTTCCTCATTATAAATCTTTATGTATTTCATGGTCAGTGAACTGTTAAGCAGTATACGTTCAGTCCGATGCTAATGAATCCACTCTTGCAATACCTTTCCGAGATCTTCAGTTTTCACTTTGGGCTGTGATTTTCTGTTTGTCATTAACTTCACTTTATTACATATGTGAGATCACTTCTCAGAACTGTTTCCAACACCTTGTGGAATTTTCCATTTATGATGTAATTTCCGAGCTAAAAAAAAAAATTCAGATTTTAGATTTCCATGTAAAGCGTACTCAACCTGTCTATCCTATTATATTAGGGTTGGCTAATGGCACCATTTAATTATACCCTTGTTGAACCAGACACTTATTTATCATATGGACGAAAAGATGAATGTGAAATCTAATTATTTCCATGAAGGACTTGTTCATCCTGATGAACAAAGCAAACATAAATGCAGTGTAAGTTGGCTGTTACCCAATTGGGACAAAAGCTTTTCTGAATTAAAAGGCAACAAGCTTATTCGCTTCACCACAGATGAATTATTATTTCTCACTAAAGGAATAGCCAATATAATGTGTAACATTATGTTCTAATTAGGTTTTCATTATTATTTCTCTCATTTCCTCCTTTTTCTTTTCTGAATGATGCAGAGTCATGTTAAGTGACACAGAAATGAGTTAACATCTATTTAACAGCAGTGGCTTGGGGTAAAGCTGTTATACCAATTGCAAATCTATCTAGTCGGTGCGAGATCCTCATTAATGGAGTGAAGTACATAAATTGTCTATAGAAGTAGTTACTAATTTGAAGTAGATGATCACCGTACAATTGTGTTTATTTTAGACACTCAAACATGGTATTTTTTTTATGAACAATTATCAGTCACTGTTGGTATTATGTAGGGCATTTTTAAGAAGACCATGAAAACTCTGTTAAATATTTAGAAATTGTAATTTGTCTTTGTAGTTATGAATAACGCTTGAAAATCTTTTTTTTATTTCAGGGTATAGTAGATTGATGAGTAATCTGCAGGCCTAATTCTTTAGTTTGTACAGGCCCCCTCTAAGAGAGACTGACAAAGCATGCACCTTTCTGTATGACCCTGAGAAAGCACTCAAGTAGATAATTGCCTAGCCAGGAAAACTAATGTTCTTCAAATAAGTGAGACTGGTCACCTTCAAAAAGTTTCACTTGATGTTTATATTTCAATGTACAGTTTGTCAAAGATGTGCTTACAAATTACGGAATCAAGCTTTGATAAAATTTGTCAGATTTCATTGTTTTGCAATTCCCAAATGTAAACCAATGTTAATGATCACAATAATTTAGTGCTAATTGTATTTGCTGCAAGTCATATAACTATGAATTTTGAACTAATTGCGCCAGAAGCCAAGCATGAGATAACACGAGCCACACACTGAAGGTGAATTAATCACAACTGGGAGCTCAGCTAATTTTATTTGTTTTCGAGATCTTCAAGGAGCTTCCAAAAACAAATGAAGCTGGACTGTTTGTGTACATTGTTACCAATATGTACATTTGAAAACTGTGGAGGGGATTTTTTGTAATTCACAACTGAACAAATTAACAGCAGACTGTAAATAAGAAAATAATTTAGCTATATATAAATAAGTTTAAGCAGAAATTCAGGAAAACAAAACAATTATTAAAATTGGGCAAACATCTGGGTGCAGCGACTGCTTCCAAAACAGCAATTCAGATACTGTTTCTTTTCTCCATTTACCACAGATCATTTGCCGCCCCAGTGATCTGGTGTTCAGTTCTCATCTTTGATAATGTTGGTCCATGGTTCACATATTCTCCTTGTGAGGTTTGATGTTTCTGTCAGAAGCTCTGGTTTACTCTCACATCGCAAAGACGTGCTGGCTGGTTGGTTCAGTGGCCACTGTAAATTGTTCTACCATCTAGGGGAGGAGCTTAATCTGATGAGATTTGACAGGAATGTAGGGAGAATAAAAGAACAGGATTCATGTATGATTGGAATGAATGGATGATTCTTCTGTGGGCCAGATCAGAGGTATTCAAGTCTGGTGACTAAGGAAGTTATAAGAGATCTGGGTACAGTCTCTGGAAAGCCACCTCATGGGCAAAGTGGCAATTCCAGAATAAACCTGTATCAACGATGGTAGCTCCACAGTTGTGGCAAGGACTTGAATACTTTCACCTCCTATAATGTTAAATCAAGTGACACAGGGAAGAGCAGAACTTTGCTTCCAAATGAGCTCAATTTGCTCACCTTGACTGTCAAAATATGCAGGAACTTTGTATTTATACATTTAATGTTTGAGATATGATTGAAAACTTCACAATTTTCATCAGCATGGCAAGATAGTGGTTAGCACAACTTTGCAGATCAGGTGACCTTGGTTCATTTCCTCCTGCTGCCTGTAAGAAGTTTATACGTTCTCCCTGTCACCGCATGGGTTTCCTCCGGATGCTCCAGTTTTATCCCTCTGTCAGTCCTAAAATGTACCAGTTGGTAGGTTAATTAGGCATTGTTAACTGTCCCGTGATTAGACTAGGATTAAATTGGGGCTGCTCAGTATGGTGCTGTATCTCAACAAAAAAAAAATAAATTACACCTACAAAATTATTATTATATTCTATCACTGGAGTCCATAGGTCAGTCATAAACCGCCTGAGAATTGGCAGCACTTACAAATCCTGCACCAAGATGGATCTTGTGAAAAATCCTTAAGCCCATTCTTCACAAAGAGATTCACTACAGCTGTCCAGAAGAAAGATTGGAGTTTGTTATAAATTATTTGTGCTCACAGTGGTATTAATTATTACAATTGTTTTTAATTTAAGAAAACAATCCTTGCTTTAATTAACTCTGCATCCTCAATTTTTTAATTGGAAGATCACAATCTGTGCGGATTGATGATAATATCTCCTCTTCACTGACTATCAGCATTGGCGCACCTCAGGGATGTGTGCTTACCCTACTGCTCCACTCGTCTATGCCCTTGACTGTGTGGCTAGGTATATCACAAATAGATCTATAAATTTGCTGATGATCCAGCCATTGTTGGAAGAATCTGAGATGGAGATGAGAAGGCATACAGGAGTGAGATATACCAGCTAGTGGAGTTGTGTCACAGCAACAACTTTGTATTCAATGTCAGTAAGACGAAAGAGCTGATTGTGGACTTCAGGAAGAGTAAGACGAGGGAGAATAAACCAATCCTCATAGAAGGATTGGAAGTGAAGAGTGTGAGCAATTTCAAGTTTTTGGTTGTCAAGACCTTGGAAGATCTAACCTGGTCCCAACATATCAATGCATCTAAAAAGAAGGCAGGACAGCGGCTATATTTCATTAGGAGTTTGAAGCGATTTGGGTTTGTCACCTAAAACACTTGAAAACTTCATGGAGAGCATTCTGACAGACTGCATCACTGTCTGGTAGTGGGGGTGTGGGGGGGGGGAGTTGGCTACTATACAGGAGCAAAAGAAGCTACAGATAGATAGATTGTAAAATTAGTCAGCTCTCTCTTGGTTACTAGAAGAATGATTGGACAGCATATGGTTGCTGGAATGATGAGACTAAGGCTTAGATTGGGGGTTACTGGACTGGGGTTAGGGATAAGTTGGGTAGCAGACCAAATATGTGAAGAGGTGGTTGTAAAACCGTGAAACACTCTGAAATGGGAACTCTTCTTTTTTTCTTATTAGTGGAATAGAGAGCCTGTGGTATGTCGAATTATTGGGTGAACAAGTAGTCTTTGAGGTACTGCATGTCTGTATTTTTATTGATGCCTTGCTGCACACTTGAGTGCTCGGTGGAGGGCGCCGATGCTTTCTTGCTGGTGGGGAAGGGGGGGTGATTATTGCCTTGCTGCTGCTTGTGCATGTGGGGGGGGGAGCTGGAGAGGGCTTTGGGGTTCTAATATTTAACTGTCATTCATTCTTTAGGGCACTCCTCTGCTTTTATGGATGTTTGTGAAGAAAAGGAATTTCAGGATGTCAAGAAACATGTCAAAATCTTGGTAACCAACAATTTATCATGAGTTTTAAAGTATAATTTCAGTGGATAAAGGCATCATGACTGTGGTATGTTTTATGATGCACTTTGTTTGGTGATGAGCTGGACATTGAATGAGTAGAAACTCGTCAGTTTCTGTGCATTTCTGAATTATTAACTGTTGTCTTCAAAATGCAGATGGACAGTCAGGGGTCTGCAGGTCTGCCAAATTCAAGTGCTTGTTTAATTTGTTGCTCTTCTGCATGAGAAAATGAGACGTTTCATATCCCTTGTAATACTGGGTAATGCTGACCACCCAATTCTAGAATAGAAGAGGTCTTCTGCTCCAGTATGGAAGGACAGTTAAATGCAGAAGTTGATATCAACTGTTATGCTGGCAGTCACTAACGAAACCATCCTGCAATAGTATTGCTGCAGCTTTAGGAATGTGCCATATTCCATTGAGGATTTCCTCAGTGAGCTCTAGGCATTATGTGTATTGCTCCTGCAATGAATGGGATCTGGCTGCATTGCTGACTGAAGTCTCCTGGCTATGGCCTTATTTTTGAGAGCCCTTGTCACCTCCCTTTTGGAACATCAAGTCCTGCCCTGTATTCCCTCTGTATATTCCTTCTATTATTCCTCATTCCTTGGAGAATGGTTAGTAAAGTGCCAAGTCTAGGAGCAACTGGTAATTGACAAACCTATGAAGTCAGAGCAAATTCCTCAGCTCCTGAATTCCCTGCAGGATTTACTAACTCTACTTCTCTGAAAGCACCAAGCTCAATTTAAAAAAGAACAAGTGACATTTAAAAGAAAAAAATAACGCTGGGAGCCAGGTGTTGGTGGAAGGATGAGAGTATGAGGGTCATCCTTTTCACAGTCCAGATATGTCTATCACCTTTAGAAAGTCAATTCAAGTTCTTACCAATTTTCTAAACTCCTAGGCAGCATCTGTATTCAAATCAGTGTTAACAAAGAAATGATGAGCTTACACACTTGGGCATTAGAATCGCATGCAGCAATTTCCCTTTGAATATGGTTAATGTCCCAACTTAGGTCATCAGTGAGTGAATTAGATACAAAGCTGAAAATAATTCAATGTGCCTAACTGTTGGAAAATGGGTGCTGTGGAGTCAAATTTTGTGGCCACATTATTTTAATAACAGTTTTATCAAGGTCACAGGATAAATCGTCAACTGCTTAGGAAATACTTGGAGTTATCAGAAATAAATCAGTGGTTCAGGAGAAAGTATGGAAAGATGTTTGGACCATTAAACAATGGTTGAATGCTGGGTCAATAACACTTAATGATCTTGATGCACTGATGCAATTCTTCTGAGATGGCTGATAAATTGAGAGTTAACATTAAGACATACACATGGGAAATGTAGAGCATCAAAATGAAAAAAAATGGATACACACAGAGAATCATCGTAAAGGAATTTATATCAATAATTAAAAAATGATGAAACAGGAATAAACTGAAGGTTATTGTACATCAGAGAAGAATGTGTGCTTGGAAATAAACACTTCAAGGAACATAAGGAAGGATTAGGCCTATAATTAGAATCCAGGGAACAGTTAATCTGACAGTGTGTGTGAGGATAAACCTTATTGTCACTCATAGGACAGGAACCAAATACAGCAGTGGAATTATGTGATTTACCAACATAATTAAAGTTATTATTAGTGGGAAAGTAAACTGTCACTTCAGAGAAAAATAAATCTTCAGGTTTCACATTTATTGTGGGGATTGTCTGGTATGCATTGACTTCTTAACTACAGGTAAGTATATTTCATGTTCCCCAGAGGAGATGCAGAAGACAAATTAGTAGATAGGAATATTGACAGCTGATTCACCAAGCAGCGAGATCAGGAGGAAGTAATGTGTGGAGATAGAGGGTATCAAATTGCAGATAAGGTCTTTTTCAACAGAATACTGTTTCATAACAGAAAATTGTCAGGTGGAGAAGATTGTCGTGAGGATAAATAGAGGACTGGTGTGGTGGTGGGGAAGTACGATGGAATACTATAATAGATGTGGCGATGCTTGGCATAGAAAGTAGATTGAGATTGGAGTTTTGATAAAATCCTATTCTAGTATGTAGAGTCATTGTAGTATTTGATAGAATTTCTAGGCCACTTTATCTATTGGATACGCAACATCAAAAAAGATTCTTATCGTTTATCACAAAATTGTATGTGATAAGTTGTGACATTACGCTTTTGGTGACATATTGTGTAACGTTTCTGACATTTAACTCTAAGTATTGAGTTCTACTCATTATTACTTTTGTTGATGTTGTCATCAATGTTTCCCGTCTTCCAGAGTGTAAACTGACCACAATAGATTACCCTAATCCACTTTTCTGAAAGGAATGATGCTGCTGATTCTTACTGAACAACAATCCTGAATATATATTCTGTTCATGCTTCTTTCAAGATGCAATGATGTCCTGAGTAAAAAACAGCTTATATAACACACAATAAAGAGCATTTATTGATAATACTGTCAGTTCCTGGTATGGAGGTGAAGTGATGTACATGAATCACAGCAAATAAAGTCACATTTATCAGAAAGAAGTCTAAGTAACACACTCAAGAAAACAAATATTACAGTATCTTACCCCAAGTGAAGCAAGGTAATTTCTCTGGGGAAAAAAAAAATGAAGACTGCGGAGGTTAAAGTTCCAACTTCAAATTGCATTTATTATCTAAGTACGTATACAATATACAAACTTGGGGTTCATCTCCTTACAGGCAGCCACACAAAAAAGAGACCCATTAAAAATGAAGAATCATCAAACACCCAATGTGCAAAAAAAAAAGAACAAAAAAAAGTAAGCAAATAACATTCAGAGCTAAATTTCACAGAGTGAGTTCCCAGCCACAAAGTTGGGCGTCAAAAACTGGTCCATTAGTTGCAGTCCACAACCTCATTTCAGTACAGAAATGAGTAAATCTTGCCGACTAGTGTGCTGAAAGTTGGTCCGTCCTTCTCGTCCACCCTGACAACCTGACCTTTTCATTTTGGCTCAGTGCTTAAATCGGCAAAACATCAGGTCATTCCTTGCTCTCGGACCTGGGCCCTGCTGCTTCAATGCACCTCTTGGGTCCAGGCCCTGGTGGCTCAATTTGGCCCATACCTGACCCTGTTCAATTAAGCAACTTCACAATAATTGCTGCAATCAGAATCCAATTTAATATTACTAATAAGTTTACCGCCTGTTACACAATAAACTTAGGACAGCAATAAAAATCTTCTGTCTCTGTTTGCCCTTGGCCATTTTCTCTATTATGCTCTTGGTGAGGTTCAGGGTCATTTCTAACTCTATGGTACAGTTCCAATTTGCCTTTGTTCTCCTGCATTTCCTCCACCCTTCAAGGGTCCAATGATGTGCTGCATTGATGATGGATTTTCCTTGTCGTCTCACCAGGTGCCCAATCTGTTTACTCATATCGATTGTGGCCATGTCCTCTTGATGACTCTGAAGGAGATGGGAGTGTTTGCAGACCACTCTCCGCTGAACTTCGACAGCTCCTCGGTAGAGATCATTAAGAGCACCAAATTTCTTGGTGTTCACCTGGCGGAGAATCTCACCTGGTCCCTTAACATCAGCTCCACAGCAAAGAAAGCCCAGCAGCGTCTCTACTTTCTGCGAAGGCTGAGGAAGATCCATCTCCCACCACCAATCCTCACCACATTCTACAGAGGCTGCATTGAGAGCATCCTGAGCAGCTGCATCAATGACTGTTTCGGAAATCACATGATCTTGGATTGCAAGACCCTGCAGCGGATAGTGAGGTCAGCTGAGAAGATCATCAGAGTCTCTCTTCCTGCTATTACAGACATTTACACCACATGCTGCATCTAAAAAGCAAACAGCATTATGAAAGACCCCAGTCACCCCTCATACAAACTGTTCTCCCTCCTGCCATCTGGGAAAAGGCACTGAAGCATTCGAGCTCTCACAAACAGACTTTGTAACAGTTTCTTCCCCCAAACCATCAGACTCTTCAATACCCAGAGTCTGGACTGACACCAACTCACTGCCCTCTAGTGTGCCTATTATCTTGTTTATTATTTATTATAATGTCTGCACTGTTTTGTGAACTGTATGCAGTCCTGGGTAGACCTGTAGCCTAGTGTCATTTTTTTGTGTTGTTTTATGTAGTTCAGTGTAGGTTTATATTGTTTCATGTAGCACCATGGTCCTGAAAAAAGATTGTCTCGTTTTTACTGTGAACTGTACCAGCAGTTTTAGTCGAAATGACAATAAGAAGTGACTTGACATGACTTGACTTGATTTGACTTGATCTCTCTTGGCCAGAGAATATGGAGGATATTCTGGAGACTCATGGTATGGATTGACAACATCTTGGAAATGTTGTATTCTGTTGTGTACCAGCATTCTGGCTCGTTTTCGCTATTTGCTATCAGATCCTGTCCATATCCTTTCACTAATGCACAGTATATGTAAATTTTAACACTGCATTTCTATAGTAATTTGTGCTAGCTTGCCAGTGTTGTAATTTGTTCGTACATTCCAAACATCAGTCTTGGTCTTGGTTCAGGGCTGCCTTCATCATGCCAGTACTTTACTCTTAGTTTTCATTACTGTCAGTCATCCAGATCTCAGGTGGAGACTAATGAATACCACCGTACACAGATTTAGAAGGATTCTTTATTGCTGCTTCCATAACAATTTTTTTGACTAGTCAGGGTTGTTAGCCCTGAGCTGAACCCCTGAATCTAGAAGACCAATGGATCTCTCTTAGTCTGGTCTCTATCATGGAGATGGTAACATTGAGGTCCTGCTTCTCAACTTCCTTTTTAACTCCCTGTAGTCTGTTTTCAGAACCTCCTCACATTCTTAAATGTTTTCCCAAATTGTCTGCTCCTATCCTTCTCAGGATTACTGCTTGTGCCACATGACACGTGACAGTGAGTATAGGAGTAGAGTGAGGTGGACGATAACTGCATGGCTGAGGGATTGGAGCAGGGGGCAGGGACCTCTTTTAGGGTAGGCGTGACCTGTACAGAAAGGACGGGTTGCATTTGAATCCAAGGGTGAGCAATATCCTGGCAAGAAGGTTTGCTAAGGCTATTGGGGAGAGTTTAAACGGGAATTGCTGGGGGTGGGAACCAAACTGAAGAGATGATTGGGTGGTTGGCTCACAAAAAAAGAAAGCTTGTAGACAGTGTGAGAGGGAGAATGGGCAGGTGATAGAGAAGGGATGCTCTCAGACTGATGGTTTGAGATGTGTCTGTTTTAATGTAAGGAGCATTATGAACAAAGTGGATGAGCTTAGAGCATGGATCAACACTTGGAGCTATGACATGGTGGCCATTACAGAGACTTCGATGGCTCAAGGGTAAGAATGGTTACTTAGAGTGCCAGGCTTTAGATGTGTCAGAAAGGACGGGGAGAAAGGTAAAGGAGATGGGAACATGGCACTGTTGATCAGAGGTAGTGTTATGACTGCAGAAAAGGAGGAAGTCATGGAGGGATTGTCTACTGAGTCAGTGTGTGTGGAAGTCAGAAACAGGAAAGGGGCAATGACTCTACTAGGTGAATTTTATAGCCCCCACAATGGTAACAGGGATATCAAGGAACAGATAGGGAGGCAGATTCTGGAACGGTGCAATAATAATAGGCTTGTTGTGATAGGAGATTTTAACTTTCCTAATATTGACTGGCATCTCCTTAGAGCAAGGGGCTTAGAGGGGGTGGAGTTTGTTAGGTGTGTTCAGGAAGATTTCCTGACACAATATGTTGATACATCAACTAGAGGAGAGGCTGTACTTGATCTGGTATTGGGAAATGACCCTGGTCAGGAGTCAGGTCTCTCAGTGGGAGAGCCTTTGGAGATAATGATCATAATTCTATTTCCTTTACCATAGCATTGGAGAGAGATAGGAACAGACAAGTTAGGAAAGCATTTAATTGCAGTAAGGGTAAATATGAAGCTATCAATCAGGAATTTCTCAGTATAAGTTGGAAACAGATGTTCTCAGATAAATGTACGGCAGAAATGCGCCGAATGTTCAGGGGATATTTGCGTGATGTTCTGTATAGGTAAGTTCCAATGAGACAGGGAAAGGATGGTAGGGAACAGGAACTGTGGTGTACAATGGCTGTTGAAAATCTAATCAAGAAGAAATGAAAAGCTTACGAAAGATTCAAAAAAACTAGGTATTGATAGAAATCTAGAAAATCACAAGGCGAGAAGGAAGAAGCTTAAGAATGAAATTAGGAGAGCCAGAACGGGCCGTGAGAAGGCCTTGGTGAGAAGGATTAAGGAAAACTCCAAGGCATTCTACAAGTATATGAAGAGCAAGAGGATAAGACGTGAGAGAATAGGACCAATCAAGTGTGACAATGGAAAAGAGTGTATGGAATTGGAGGGGATAACAGAGGCACTTAATGAATACTTTGCTTCAGTATTCACTACAGAAGAGGACCTTGGTCATTGTAGGGGTAATTTACAGTGGACTGAAAAGCTTGAGCATATGGACGTTAAGAAAGAGGATGCTTTTGGAAAGCATCAAGTTTGTTAAGTCACTGGGGTCGGTCAAGATGTAACCCAGGCTACTGTGGGAGGCGAGGGAGGAGATTGCTGATCCTCTGGCGATGATCTTTGCATCATCAACGGGGTTGGGAGAGGTTCCGGAGGATTGGAGGGTTGCAGATGTTGTTTCTTTATTCAAGAAAGTTAAGTAGAGATAGCTCAGGAAATTATACACCAGTGAGTCTTACTTCAGTGGTTGGTAAGATGATGGAAAAGATCCTGAGAGGCAGGATTTATGAACATTTATAGAAGCATAACATGATTAAGAATAATCAACATGGCTTTGTCAAAGGCAGGTCATGCCTTATGAGCCTGATTGAATTTTTTGAGGATGTGACTAAATACATTGATGAAGGTAAAGTAGTAGATGTAGTGTATATAGATTTCAGCAAGGCATTTGATGAGGTATCCCATACAAGGCTTATTGAGAAAGTAAGGAGGCAGGGGATCCAAATGGAGCTTGCTTTATGGATCCAGAATTGGCTTGCTCACAAAAGGCAAAGAGTGGTTGTAGACGGGTCATATTCTGCATGGAGGATGGTGACCAGTGGTGTGCCTCAGGGAACAGTTCTGTGACCACTTCTCTTTGTGATTTTTATAAATGACCTGGATGAGAAAGTGGAGGGATAGGTTAGTATATTTGCTTATGACACAAAGGTGGAGGGTGTTGAGGATGGAGTGGAGAGCTGTCAGAGTTTACAGCAGGACATTGATAGGATACAAAACTGGGCTGAGAAGTGGCAGATGGAGTTCAACCCAGGTAAGTATGAGCTTGTTCATTTTGGTAGATCAAATATGATGGTAGAATATAGTATTAATGGTAAGATTCTTGGCAGTATAGTGGATCAGTATAGAGGGATCTTGGGATCTGAGTCCATAGGACACTAAAAGCAGGTTGTCTGTGTGGTTAAGAAGGCATACAGTGCATTGGCCTTCATCAACCGTGGGATTGAGTTTCAGAGCCGAGAGGTAATGTTGCAGCTATATGGGACCCTGCTCAGACCCCACTTGGAGTACTGTGCTCAGTTCTTGTCATCAGGAAGGATGTGGGAACTATAGAAAGGGTGCAGAGGAGATTTACTAGGATGTTGCCTGGATTGGGGAACCTTATGAGGATAGGTTGAGTGAACTTGTCCTTTTCTCCTTGGAGTGACGGAGGATGATAGGTGACCTGATAGAGGTGTATAAGATGATGAGAGCCATTGATCATTTGGCTAGTCAGAGGCACTTTCCCAGGGCTGAAATGGCTAACATGAGAAGGCACAGTTATAAGGTGCTTGGAAGTAGGTACAGAAGAAATGTCAGGGGAAACTTTTTTACACAGAGGGTGGTGAGCATATGGAATGGGCTGCTGGTGACAGTGGTGGTGATGGATGTGATACGGTCTTTTAAGAGACTCCTGGGCAGGTACATGGAGTGTGAAAAAATAGAGGGCTATGGGTAAGTGTAGGTAATTTCTAAAATAAGTACATGTTTGGCACAGCATCAAGGGCCAAAGGTCCTGTATTGTGCTGTAGGTTTTCTATGTTTCTATGTTATACATATGTTGCATAGATGAAAAATCATGCAAAAAATAGAAATACTGTGTATTAAAAAAATGAGGTTGTGTCCACGGGTTCAATGTGCATTTAGGAATTGGATGGCAGAGAGGAAGAAGCTGTTCCTGAATCGCTGAATGTGTGCCTTCAGGCTTCTGTATCTCCTACCTGATGGTAACAGTGAGAAAAGAGCATGCTCTGGGTGCTGAAGGTCCTTAATAATGGACACTGCCTTTCTGAGACACTGCTCCCTGAAGATGTCCTAGGTACTTTGTAGGCTAGTACCCAAGATGGAGCTGACCAGATTTGCAACCCTCTGCGGCTTCTTTCAGTTCTGTGCAGTAGCCCCTCCCCCTATACCAGACAGTGATGCAGCCTGTCAGAATGCTCTCCATGGTACATCTGTAGAAGTTTTTGAGTGTATATGTTGACATGCCAAATCTCTTCAAACTCCTAATGAAGTACAGCCTCTGACTTGCCTTCTTTATAACTAGGTTAGATCCTCAAAGATCTTGACACCCAGGAACTTGAAACTTCTAACTCTCTCCACTTCTGATCCCTCTATGAGGATTGGTATGTGCTCCTTCGTCTTACCCTTCCTGAAGTCCACAAGCAGCTCTTTCGTCTTACTGACATTGAGTGTCAGGTTGTTGCTGCGGCTCCACTCCACTAGTTGGCATATCTCACTCCTGTACGCCCTCTTGTCACCACCTGATATTCTACCAACAATAGTTGTATCGTCAGCAAATTTATAGATAGTATTTGAGTGATGCCTAGCCACAAAGTCATGTGTATACAGAGAGTAGAGCAGTGGGCTAAGCACACACCCCTGAGGTGCGCCAGTGTTGATCGTCAGCAAGGAGGACATGTTATCATCAATCCGCACAGATTGTGGTCTTCCGATTAGGAAGTCAGGGATCCATTTGCAATGGGAGGTACAGGGGCCCAGGTTCTGCAACTTCTCAATCAGGATTGTGGGAATGATGTTAATAAATGCTGAGCTGTTGACCATGAACAGCATCCTGACGTAGGTGTTTGTGTTGTCCAGGTGGTCTAATGCCATGTGGAAAGCCATTGAGATTGTATCTGCCGTTGCCCTATTGTGGCAATAGGCAAATTGCAATGGGTCCAGGTTCTTGCTGAGGCAGGAGTTCAGTCTAATCATGACCAACCTCTCAAAGCATTTCATCACTGTAGATGTGTGTGCTACCAGGTGATAGTCATTAAGGCAGCCTACATTATTCTTTGTAGGCACTGGTATAATCGTTGCTTTTTTGAAGCAAGTGGGAGCTTCTGCTCATAGCAGTAAGAGGTTGAAAATGTCTTTGAATACTCCCACTAGTTGGTTGCACAGGTTTTCAGAGCCATAACAAGTACTCCAAGAGGTCCCAATGTTCCAAAAATCTGAATCCCTGTTCCTTGCTCCAATCCTTCATCCACACATTTATCCTCCACCTCATTCTATTCCTATACTCACTGACATGTGGCACAGGCAGCAATCCCAAGATTACTATCTTTGAGGTCCTATTTCTCATCTTCTTTTCTAACTCTCTGTAATCTGTTTTCAGGACTTCCACCCTTTTTCTACCTATGTCATTGGTACCAATATGTACCACAACCTCTGGCTGCTCACCCTCCCATTTCAGGACATTGTGAACACATTCAGAACCATCAGAACCGTGGCATCTGGGAGGCAAACCCCAACAGACTCACAGGTGAAGTGTTTCCTCACCTGGAAGGACTGTTTAGGGCCCTGAATGCTAGTGAGGGAGGAGGTGTAGAGGCAGGTATAGCTCTTGTTCCGCTAGTAAGAATAAGTGCCTGGAGGGAGATCAGTGGGAAGGGATGAATGGTCAAGAGATTCATGTAGGGAGTGATCCCTCCCAGTGGCCACCCATTTTTACATTTCCCATTCCCATTCTGATAAGTCTATCCATGGCCTCCTCCACTGTCCTTCACTTAATATATTACTAGTTGTTTCAATGCATTTAAGGTGACTGATTTCTAGGGTAGCAGGAGACAGAAGCCCAATGACACACATAATCAAAGCAAATGCACACAATGCATTGAAATCACTGTGATAAAACTGGCTTCAAAAGCAGTCCACTTTCCTATGATGCATTGATCGTATAACCACCTTCAAATTAATACAATTCCTGTTTTATTAGACACTTCAGAAGCATCCTTCGCAAATTGAAACCCAACACTGAGTAACATCAGTTAAATCATGGGTTATTAACCATGAGTATATGATAAAGTATGCGCTTGCAAAACTAGCTTTGTCTCATCGAAGTCTAAAGATCAATGAAATGGAAATGGAATTTCATAATCATCCAAAATTATAGCGCTATGTTAATCAGAATCAGGTTTAATATCACCAGTATATGTTGTGAAGTTTGTTGTCTTTGAAGCAGCAGTACAATATAATACACAAAAATAGAAATAAAAAACTGTGAATGACAATAAGTAAATATATATATAGTAGTGAAGTAGTGTTCATGGTTCAATTTCCATTTAGAAATCGGATGGCAGAGGGGAAGAAGCTGTTCCAGAATCACTGAGTGTGTGCCTTCAGGTTTCTCTACCTCCTTCCTGATGGTAACAATGAGAAGAGGGCATGTCATGGATGGTAGGGGTCTTTGATGATGGAAGCCGCTTTACTCAGGCACTGCTCCTTGAGGATGTCTTGCACACTATGGGGCCTAGTGCCCTTCATGAAGCTAACTAAGTTTACAACTCTCAGCATCTTAAAGAAATCAAATCCTTCCTGAAGTATCAATCACTGAGCTCCACAGCATCTAATCACTCATAATATACTTGGTAAAAGATAAAAAGGAAAGCACCAATGAGTACTCCTATCAGAGAAGTATAAATCAAGTGATTTTTGAAGTTTATAGCATAGTAGTGTACATGTTTAATTACTTGATGCCAATGCTTTGTCAGTGCACACTCACAGACACACTGGTTGCAGTTTTAAGATTCTGCAAATCCTAACAGTGCATCACCTGTTTAATGTCTAAGGGAAGGCTTTTTAGAACAGCTTGTTGTTGAGCCCACTTGGGGAATTGGCCGTGCTGAACTGGGTGTTGTTCAATGATCCAGAGGTGATAAGAGAGCTTAAGGTTAAGGAACCCTTAGGGAACAGTGATCACAATATGATCGAGTTCACTTTGAAGTTTGAGGAGAAACTTAATCCCAAGGTGTCAGTATTTCAGTGGAATAAAGGAAATAACAATGACATGTGAGGGGAACTGGCCAAGGTTGACTGGAAAGGGACATTAGCAGGAAGGACAGTTGAGCAGCAATGGTTGGAGTTTCTGGGAAAAATGAGGGAAGTGCAAGACAGATATATTCCAAACAAGAAGAAATTTTCGAATGGAAAAAAGATACTGCTGTGGCTGACAAGTGAAGTCAGAGCCAAAGTCAAAGCAAAAGAGAAGGCATAAAAGGAAGCCAAAGTTAGTGGGAAGATAAAGGATTGGGAAGCTTTTAATAATTTGCAGAAGGAAACTAAGAAGGTCATTAGGAAGGAAAAGATGAATTATGAAAGGAGGCTGGCGACTAATATCAAAGAAGATACTAAAAGCTTTTTAAAGTATATAAAGGGTTAAAGAAAGTCAAGGGTAGATATAGGACCAGTAGAAAATTATGCTGGAGATATTGCAATGAGAGATACAGAGAGAGCAAAGGAGCGGAATGCGTATTTTGCAACAGTCTTCACAGTGGAAAACATCTGCGATATATTGAACATTCAAGAGTGTTATGGAAGTGAAGTATGTGCAGTGAAAATTACAACTGAGAGGGTGCTCAGGAAGCTGAATGATCTGAGGGTGGATAAATCTCCTGGACCTGATGGAATGCACCCTTGGGTTCTGAAGGAAGTAGATGAAGAGATTGCAGAGGATTTAACAATGATCTTTCAAGAATCGATAGACTCTGGCATTGTACCAGATGACCGGAAAATTGCAAATGTTCCTCTGCTATTTAAGCAGGGTGGGAGGCAGCAGAAAGGAAACTATAGACCTGTTAGCCTGACATCAGTAGTTGGAAAGTTGTTGGAATCGATTGTTAGGGATGAGATTACAGAATACCTGGAGGCACATGACAACATAGGCCAAAGCCAGCATTGTTTCCTCAGAGGAAAATCCTGCCTGACTAACCTATTGCAACTTCTTGAGGAAATTACAAGCAGAGTAGGCAAAGGAGATGCAGTAGATGTGGTGTACTTGGATTTACAGAAGGCCTTTGAAGAAGTGCTGCACATGAGGCTGCTTAGCAAGATAAGAGCCCATGGAATTATAGGGGAGTTACTAGCATGGGTGGAGCATTGGCTGATCGGCAGAAAACAGAGAGTAGGAATAAAGAGATTCTATTCTGGCTGGCTGCCGGTTACCAGTGGAGTTCCACAGGGGTCGGTGTTGGGACCACTGCTTTTTACGATGTGTATCAATGATTTGGACTATGGGATTAATGGATTTGTGGCTAAATTTGCCAATGGTACAAAGGTAGGTGGAGGAGTGGGTAGTGTTGAGGAAACAGAGAGCCTGCAGAAAGATTTATATAATTTAGGGGAATGTGTAAAGAAGTGGCAAATTAAATACAATGTTGGAATGTATATGGTCATGCATGATTGTGGAAGAAATAAACAGGCTGCCTATGATTTAGGTGGAAAGAGAATTCAAAATGCAGAGATGCAAAGAGACTTGGGAGAATACCTTAAAAGCTAACCTCCAGGTTGAGCCAGTGTTGAGAAGGCGGAAGTAATGTTGGCATTCATTGATAGATGTATAGAATATAAGAGCAGAGATGTGATGTTGAGGTTCTATAAGGAACTTGTGAGACCACACTGGGAGTATTGTGTGCAATGTTGGGCTCCTTATTTCAGAAAGGATATACTGACATTGGAGAAGGTTCAGAGAAGATTCATGAGAATGATTCCAGGAATGAAAGAGTTACCATATGAGGAATGTCTGGCAGCTCTTGGGCTGTATTCCCTGGAGTTCAGGAGAATGAGAAGGGATCTCATAGAAGCATCCCGAATGTTAAAAGGCCTGAACGGATTACATATGGCAAAGTTACTTCCCTTGGTAGGGGAGTCTAGGACAAGAGGGCATGACTTCAGGATTGAAAGGCATCCACTTAGAACAGAGATGCAGAGAAATTACTTTAGTCAGAGGGTGGTAAATCTGTCGAATTGTTGCCACGAGCAGCTGTGGAGGCCAAGTCATTGGGTGCATTTAAGGCAGAGATAGATAGGTTCTTGATTAGCCACGGCATCAAAGGGTATGGAGAAAATGCAGGGGAGTGGGGATGACTGGAAGAATTGGATCAGTCCATGATTAACTAGCAGAGTGGACTCAATGGGCTGAATGGCCTGCTTCTGTTCCTATATTTTATGGTCTTGTTAGAACATCAATAATTTCATTAAGATCGTACCGGACATTCCTGCAACTGAGCAATGCTGCAACCTTAGTGGAAGAGATGGGAATCACTTCACATCTGAATCTGTTATAAAACATGGAAAGATAACATTGCTGGATAAGGGATAACAACCATTTGCAGACACTGCATTTGATGAATGAAATGCAGATTCTACAAGCTGACCTGGAACTCAAGAGTAAATGCTGTAACATTGGCTAATTCTGGTAATATCACTTAGCTTCAGAAGTTTGATCAGGCACTTCTCACTGCAAGGTAGCCTTACATCACGGATGCAAATTCTTAGTAGGGCACAATGCATTACTTCTTTTCCTGCATTATTATTGTGTGGAAGCTTCAGTAAAGCAAGGGTTAAAGACATTGTCCAGGCAAAGGTAGCCTAGGGTGGTTGTAGTCAAGTGAGAACTTTGAAGTGAATCTGCCGGAGACACCTCTGCTTACTAGTAAGATAGTCTAGAGCAGGCATGGGCAAACTACGGCCCGCGGGCCAAATGCGGCCCGTTAAGCTTTTTAATCCGGCCCGCAGAATGATGAAATTATATTAATAAACCTTGTTAATGTTTTTTCCCCGCAATCCTGGCGTTTTCCCAATAGATGACGCACTCTATATACATTTGTGGCGAGCCATTTCCTGGCACATCCAAACCAGCTCACAATTATCCAGCGTTCCAGCTAAGGGAGATAGCCTGCGGGGATTTGCGAGCACAGAGCTTTGGAGCCTCTGCGCCATGGGGGGCAGGTTGAGGGAGGCTTAAAAGTGAGGCTGGGGATTTCGAATAAAGTTTTTTTCTTCGACTGCAGTTACCGACTCCGTGTCATAATTTTAGCGCTGCATGTAGCACACCGCTACACATTGACCTTTGTTGAGGTGCAGCGTATTCCTCCACATTTGCGCTTTACTCTTTGTTCGGCTCGATCTATGTGTGAACAGGCATTCAGCATCATGAACTTCAACAAAGCCAGCCACAGATCCAAGTTAACTGACCAACACCTCAGATCCATCCTGAGAATTGCCACAACAAAACTAAATCCAGACTTTGATGCGCTGGCTAAAAAGGGAGACCACCAACACTGTTCCCACTGAAATTAAAAATAAGTTTCTTCGTTGTGTTATGTAAAAATGCATTTGAAAATATTTTTTTCAATAAGCCTTACATGTTACATGTCATTTCTGTTAAGTGATGGACATGAGTAGTGCGCAGGTGCACGTACGTTCTCAAAATAAAAAATGAGCTCCAGATCAAATAGCGCGCTCCGCATACTGGCGCGCTGTCACTGTTCTGTCCTTGTGCTGGTCGTTGTTGAGTTTTGGCACAGCGGACAATTGAATAAGAAGGAGCAGGACAAGTAGACCTCCATCTCCTACTGTTTTTGAAATAAAGACAGGCAGGAGGAGAGTGATGATGATAATATCTTGAAGGATAACAGAATTTTCAGTGCTTCAAAATAATAACTGTTACTATTTAAAAAAGCTGTATTTTATTCATTTAATTTTCAGTGTTTTAAAAGTCATTTCAATAAATAGCTAAATACCATGGGACTTCAAAGACAGATATTTTGTTGTAATGCATTTGTTCATTTTCAATTGAAATTAAAGCACATGTTTTCTATATATCCCATGATATTTTATTTTCTCTTATGAGGTGTATTACCAAAACACTCCGTCCATCTGCTCCTGGTCCGGCCCCCCTGACAAATTTTAGAACCCTTTGTGGCCCACAAGTCAAAAAGTTTGCCCACCCCTGGTCTAGAGTGACTGTGACTCAAATGTAAAGACAGTAATGGAAGCAACTGTAAAGAATTGAAAGTCATTGAATGGTATATTGTATATAATTTTATATTTGAATAAAGTATATTTTGTTTAAATAAAAAAAGAATGTGACTCTAGTTTGTACTCAAACTAGAGGAGTGATGCCTCTGTAGTGAGGCATTCCTGGAAAGGAATTCTGAATACATAGTGTCCCTTTACACAATTGTGGGTGCCAGCGACAGATAAGATAGGAATAACAGAACAATGTCAACACGCCTAACAACTAAGTGATGATTACTTTATTCACTCCAAAATATCACCCATTGTCAGCTTTAAGTTTTGATTAACTATTAGCATCTCTATTATGAATGGCGATTAATCTTACAAATAAGGAGTACAAACCTATACCAAACCTATACAATATCCATACCTAAAAAAACAATAGCAGTTTTCTGTTCAGGGTTCAGAACAGTGTGGGTGACAGGAACAAATACTTCCATACAAGTAAAATAAAAATAATGCCTAAGTTGTAATAGTGCGTGTGTTCTGGGCCCAATTATTTTAGTTATTTCATTATTGGCGATGAAAGTTACTTGGAAGTTCCTCTGAGATGGCTAACCCTTGACTTTGTTACACATAGAAAGTAGTTCAGCCCCAGCAGCCGATCAACCCAAATGCTAGGCTGCTCATATTTGAGCAAAGGAATGAGTCTGCTGCTGAATGCAATTTTCCTCCTGGGTGGAGTAGTCAAGGTAGACATATCAAAGCTGCAGTGCTAAGAAAAGTTAACATGGTCTGGGTTGTGTCCCACTCAGAGGCTGCCATGATCGAGGTTGTGTTGCCATGAGGTTGCCATGGTCTGAGTCGAGTCCCATATATAGTTGCCACGGTCTGGTCAGGTCCCATGTGAAGCATAAGAAAATTATATCAATATGTTCTTAAAGCAAAAGGAATTCTGAAATAATGTGTGTGTCTATGTGTGTGCATGCATATTTGTGTGTGTCTATATAAATGGGAGCATGGAAGTCCCCTTTCCAGAACTCTAAAGAACTCCAATAGTATGCATGCTTGTCATATTTTGTACAAGAAAGCATTATGTATGTTGAGAAGTATATTCTATGGGTGAAGTGGACTAAATGAGTGCCTGCAAATGTGTTGCTAGTGAAAGGAAAATATGAGAAGACTGTAGGATAGCCAATGATCGTTCAATATAGATATGGAATGCAAAAACGGTTAGGTGAATCCTGTAAAAAGATGCAGAGAAGGTGAGCAAAATAACACCAGAGTCTGTGGATGTGGATGAATTAGATGCTGTATCCACACCATAGGAAACATTCTCTCCAAATCTACTCTATGAAGGCCTTTTGACATTTGATAGGCTTCAGTGATATCCCCTCTCATTTTTCTGTTTCCAAAGTCACCAGTCAGTCTTCATATGGGAAGCCTTTCATTCCCAATAATTTTCATTATTGTGAACCTACTCAGAAACCCTTCTATTGTCAGCACATGCCCCAATGCTGTTCCCAGTACTTCTAGTGAGGTCTTATCAGTGCCTAATAAAGCATCAACATTACATCCCTGCTTTTATATTCTAGTCCTCTCAAAATGTCGCATGTAAGAACATGATTGGAGAGAGTTCTGAGCATTTGCAGAAATAATACAAAGATCTGGAAGCATGGCACTGTAAGACACGTGTGGTTGTTGTTGTTAAATAAAACAACAGAATATGGTTCGTTATTAGAAATCTATAGTATGTATCAATATAAAGAACACAACATGTTGTCAGAAGTTGCTCTGGAAGAATAATACATTATCTAACATGGGAGAATCGAAGATAATCGAAAAGAGTTCAAACTGTTTTGGTGTGTGCTAACAGTTTTACAAATGGAAGGGCTGCAACCTCCACCGACACTTCAATTGTCTGGGAACGTAGCTAAGAATTGGAGAAAATTAAAGCAACATTTTGAATTATATGTATCAGCGATTGAAGTGGATAAAAAAACAGAAAACATGAAAGCTGAGCTTCTACTCCACTTAGGATGTCTGGACTGTCTTACGCAGAGAGGTTAGAGAGACTGGGCTTGTACACGCTGGAATTAAGGAGATTGAGGGGGGGATCTGATTGCAACATATAAGATTATTAAGGGATTGGACAAGATAGAGGCAGGAAATATGTTCCAGATGCTGCGAGAGTCCAGTACCAGAGGGCATGGTTTAAGAATAAGGGTAGGTCATTTAGGACAGAGTTAAGGAAAAACTTCTTCTCCCAGAGAGTTGTGGGGGTCTGGAATGCACTGCCTCGGAAGGTAGTGGAGGCCAATTCTCTGAATGCTTTCAACAAGGAGCTAGATAGGTATCTTATGGATAGGGGAATCAAGGGATATGGGGACAAGGCAGGAACCGGGTGTTGATGGTAGATGATCAGCCATGATCTCAGAATGGCAGTGCAGGCTCGAAGGGCCAAATGGTCTACTTCTGCACCTATTGTAATAGGTGATGACACACTTGAGGTACATAACCATTTTACTTTTGAAAATTGAGATAATTTAAACCTAAAATTGATAATGGACAATTTTGAAGCATTATGTATACAGAAGCGTAATGTGACGTATGAGTGATATAAATTTTTCACATCTAAGCAGAGAGCTGGTGAAACTATTGATCGATATGTTACTGAGTAGAGGCACCGGAGTAAAATATGCGAGTTTGGAGCACTGACAGACTCTCTCATTAAAGACAGAATTGTTTGTGGCATTCTGGATAACGGTCTGCGAGAAATACTTTTAAGAGAGCAAGACTTAGAATTGGAAAAAGCTTTGATGCTCTGCAAAGCATCAGCAACCGTGACGTCACAGGCTAAAGAACTTTTCATTGCGAGCTGCAACGTAGATGCTGTGAGAAAGCATGAACATATTAGACAAAATGATAAAACAACAACAAAAGCAACAGAGAGCAAGACATCATCTGAGAAAATAACAATGTGATCGCTGAGGGCGGCAGCATCAGCCAAAACAGTTTCCAGCTTATAGGAAAATGTGCAACAACTGTGGTAAAAGTAATCATTTATCACACAGTTGCAGAAGAAGAAAGAAAATAAAACAAGTAAATGCAGTACTTGAAAATGAACTTGAGGAGTTCTATATGGATGTACTTTGTGAAAACAAACAAAGGAAGAATGACTGGACTATTCTATTCCAAGTGAACCAAAACAATATTCTGTTTAAACTTGATACTGGAGCGCAAGTAAATGTTCTTGCAGAATTTGTGTTTAATGCATTAAAGCCAAGACCAAAGTTACATAAGACAAATATAAAAGTGATGGGGTATTTAGGTGCAGACATTCCAGTTAAAGGAATATGTGTGGCAAAAGTATCACATAAAAATATTGTGCATACACTTTCATTTGTGGTGGTGCCAAGGAATGTACAGTCAATACTGGGTTTATCTGCCTGTTAGAGACTGAATTTGGTGAAGCGAGTATTAGTCCTGGACAGTGACATAGTGTCAGAATACAGTGACTTGATGAACAAGTATGAGGACTTGTTCAAAAGGTTTTGTTGTCTTCTAAGAGAGCACACAGTTAAAATTGACAACACAGTGCCAATAGTACATCCATGCAGAAAAGTGCCTTTTGCATTACATCATCAACTGGAAACAGAGCTTGACAGAATGGAACGGCTAGAAGTCATAAAGAAAGCTCCAGGAACCCATCCCTTTGTTACCAGCAGCTGACAAAGCATTGCACCAAAACCAGGAGATGCAATTTTGCCCTCTGGAAGTAACGCACATGCATCAATGGGCCATGCATTCCATCACAATTTCACCTCTGCAGGAGGACAGAGGTCAGACTTGCCGGTACAGTACAATACTGACCTAAAGCCGAAGAGTGACTAGAATCAGGATCCAATTGATGAAGTGAAAGCACAAGTGAAGGAATTGAGAAATTTTATTGAAATGATGAAGTCTCAGCATAAAAAAGAGATGACACAGTTAATGAATGAATTAAATGAAGAAAAGAAGATTTGTATATCATTACAAATGGAAGTGAAGGAATTAAGAAAGCTGCAGTACTTAAAGAAGTACAACCATATCATACATGGTCCAAACAGAAGAGGGAGCAGTGTTAAGAAGAAATTGCAAAGATCTTAAGAAAGAGCAAACTTCAAAGTTTCAGTTAACTGATGCAGACCAGACAAAACATGGAAATAACAACAAAACACAAGAACTGTGTGAACCATTTAGAAGGTCTACTCGTGTTCATAAACCCCCAGAGAGACTGATAGAGGCATGTTAAATTATGCATTTGTTCTGGTCAATGTTGCTAATTGTTTTTCTTTTTAAGGAAATAACGATGTGGTGATATCACTTGTAAGAACGCGATTGGAGAGAGTTCTGAGCATGCACAGAAATGATAGAAAGATCTGGAAGCATAGCGTTGTAAGACATATGTGGTTGTTATTGTTAAATAAAAGTTCTATTTCTTCCAGAGTATGGTTCGTTATTAGAAACCCATGGTACGTATCAATATAAAGAACACAACAAATACTAACATTATGTTGTCCTTTCTCACCTACCTACCACACCTGCAAACCAGCCTTTAGGGAGTTTTACATGAGGACTCCCAAGATGCTTTGCACCTTAGAGTTTTGCATTTTTTCTCCAATTATTTCTTCTATTTCTTCTAGCAAAATGCATGACCATACAATTCCTGATACTGTATTTTAT
The DNA here is from genome assembly GCF_030144855.1 of Hypanus sabinus. Lineage (NCBI taxonomy): Eukaryota > Metazoa > Chordata > Chondrichthyes > Myliobatiformes > Dasyatidae > Hypanus > Hypanus sabinus. The sequence continues at coordinate 65,533,385 of NC_082713.1, read as the reverse complement.
CTGCTACTTCATTGCCCTTTCTCCTAATCTGACTAAATCCTTCTGTAGCCTCCCTGCTTTATCAACACTACCCCTCCATCCCACCTATCCATATCTTTTGCAAACTTAGCCATGTAGCCAAGAAATCCATCATCCAAATCATTGACATATCACATAAAAAGAAGTGTTCCCAGCATCAACTATTGTGCAACCCTATCAGTCACCAGCAGCGAACAAGAAAAGGCTCCTTTTATAACCACACTTTGCCTCATGCCAATCACCCAATGATCTATCCATGCTAGTATCTTTCCTGGAATACCATAGGCTCTTATCTTGTCAAGTAACCTCTTCTGTGGCACCTTGTTAAAGGCTTTTTGAAAATCAAAGAATACAACATCCACTCATTCTCCTTTGTCTATTCTGCTTGTTATTTCTTCAAAGAATCCCAACATATTTGTCAGGCAAGAATTTCCCTCAATTAAACCATACTAACATTGGTCTACTTTATCATGTGCCTCCAAGTACCATGAAACTATATCCTTAACAATCTTCCAACCACTGAAGCCAGACTAGCTGGCCAATAATTTCCTTTCTTCTGCCTCTCCCCTTTCTTGAAGAATGGAGTGACATTTGCAGTTTTCCAGTCTTCCAGAATTACTCTAGAATCCAGTAATTTTTGAAAGATCATTCCTAATGCCTCCAGCCACAATCACTTCAGCCAGTTGTTTCAAACCCTGTGTTGACCATCTGGTACAGGTGATTTATCCACCTTCAGGTCTTTCAATTGAAAATTGCAAAGTGAATTCTATCACATGATGATTACTTTTTCCCTAATGTTTCCTTTACCTTAAGCTCTCTAATCAATTCCATTTCATTACACAACATCCAATCCAGAATTGCTGACTGGCTCATTGTCTCAACCATGAGTTGCTCTAAAAAGCCATCTTGTGGGCATTCTCCAAATTCCCTTCTTGGGATTGAGCACCCACCTGATATTTCCAATTTTCCTTGTATAATGACTGTTGTGACCTTGCACTTCAACATGCCTTTTCTATCTCCTGTTGTAACTTGTATCCCACATATTTACTACCGATGAGAGGTCTGTATATAATACCCATCAGGGTCTCAAATGCTTTGGGAGATCAACAGGTTGCTGTAGAATATTCTGACAATGTCCGTTAACTTGTTCTTCTAACTACGATTAAAATGTTTCCTCAAAAATTCATTTACTTTTAAGGAACTTGCAGGAGTTCAGAATGGTCTCCTGCACCTACTAATGTATTATAACTCCTTCCATATAGCAACTAGGAGGACATTTCCCATGTATAATCCACAGAAATGTGAAAATCCTTGAAATTTTTATGGACTTTTCCTATTTTTATCTCTAATGTTTTAGCTTTGATTAGGGCATTCTCCTGATTGATTAAGTTAGATTGGTAAATCACACAATCCTTAAGTGGTTATTGTCTATTTTGATCTATTTGATCAAATTGATCTATTTTGATCTATTTTGATCTTTTTGTCTATTTGATCATAATATATTCTGGGATAGAATTTTATAGCATAGTATAATATTTTTAAGTGCAGTGTTTATTCTAGAAATCACAGGCTAAAAATGGTTGACAATTGGTGGAGAGTGGTAGAGAAATTAAATACATGATTTATGTATCTTTCTCAGTAGAAAGAAACAAAAACATGTCTGAAAATAGTGAAGAACTGCTCTGAGGTACTGACAGGAAATTATATTAGTAAAAAGAAATAAGTTCAGAGAAACTAATGAAACCCCTTGGCTTCCTTGGCTGTGTAAGTCTAGGGAAAACACTCTCTGGTTCGACTAATTCATAAGACTGAGATGGCTCTCCAGCCCCAAACACCAGTTTGTGTGGATGCTGTGTAATTTGCTACCCTGTTACAATTTAGTGCCATGAAATAACAGACAATACACTGCATACGATTAAAGGAATTATATTTATGAATCTTAGCTAAATGGCTAATAAAGAAAAACAAAATGAAAAGGGCCCATTTTAATTAAACAGTAAAATGTGCACAAATTGGAGCTCATTTTGAACTTTTCTGTCACTCATGCACTGGGCTCTCGATCAGCATGAAAGCATGCCCCACCTTCTGAATGTCACTCACAAACCAACTCGAACAAATGGGTCTCCCACCGGATACTATCCTACGACGGGTTCTTCCCAGCGTCTTCTCTCTTCATCTCTTGCTGAACAAAATAAAACCCAAGACCAAGCTTAGTGCCCCTCACCAAGAAAACCTCCTCATAATCCTACCATCCTAATTCGATGGTTGGATGGCACACATTCCTCATCATCCCTTATCTTCAACAATAACCAAAAAAGGCTGACAGCAGAACAGACTGCTCTTACAGAAATGCTAAATGAAATACATACAGTATAACAGTAAAAATATGAACCAAGTCATTACACTAATATGACTGAATGCCAATAATTACAAAGGGTCTGATGATCTACATTGCAAGATTTTCAAAGAGGTGGCTACTTTGGTAATGGATGCAGTGGTGGTCATCTTGCTTAATGTTCAATGGACAGAAAGTAATGAGCAGGAAGTAGAAGTACTTTTCCATGTGGATGGCTTGAACTAGTGATGTGTTGCAGAGATTAGCAATGCTTCTTCAGTTGTTGATAATCTCTATCAGTAGTTTATCCAAGTTCACTGAAGCTCTGAAACTAGATGAGAATATGAGTTCTGAGAAAATGCAGAGGAACTGAATGTGTACGTATGACATATCAGATGGAATAGGATGAAAAAGCATTAGTTCATCTACTTCGGTAATAAAAAGTAGTGAGAGGTTCAATAGTTTGATATTCAGAGACACCTGGCTCTCCTTCTATACAACTTGGAGTTGGGAAGAATGGACTGTTGGCCTTTTAATACAAGAAATCTTAGAAGTGTCTTGCTAAAATTCGTGAAACTTTCTGAGTCCATAGTGAAGATATTATATACTGGCCTTGTCTACTTTTCTAAAGAAGAAGATAGAAGAAAGTAAAGGAAAGGGAGACCAGAATGAATTGTGGAATGGAAAGGTTGCCCTATAAATAGAGTTAAGCACACTGAGCCTATTTTCTATGCTGTTCAGGAGAAATACAATAGATTCCTGCTGACTAGGGAAGTTTGCCAATGTATCTGATGATGATGTCCAGAACCAGGAATTAAAGACTCAAAATAAGAAGTTGTGCATTCAGACAAAAGATGAGAAGAATTTTCTTCTAATTTCACAGTAGTGGGTCTTAGGCATTTTCTCTTTAACTGGGAGGCTCAGATGACATGTATATTTGAAACAGAATTCCACTTCGGGTGTTAAAGGTATTGAAGGACGTGGAGTTGCTACAAGAAAGTAGTGCTGATGTAAAAGGTCTCATTGGTTGACATATCCCGCCAAAGGGTTTTGGCCCAGAGTGTCGACTGTACTTTTTTCTGTAGATGCTGTCTGGCCTGCAGAGTTCCTCTAGCATTTTGTGTGAGTTACTCATTTTTCCAGCATTTGCAGATTTTCTCTTGTTTTTTGGTTGACAGGGTCTACTCCTATTTCTAAATTTTATCATTAATCATGTACAGGAATTCAATTTGTCAAATACTATGTGAACATCTGATACAAATATTTTATTATATTACTTGTATTAATTGTAGACTTGATCAGAATCTCACAAATAACCATATGAAGAAAGTTCACTTCTTTCAGTTTTTCAGCTGTCATAATTTTTTCATAGTGCAGTTCCCATAAATTCAGGGATAGCCTGCCCTTGAGTTTCTAGTCAGTGTTTCTGACAATGGAGATTGACTGTCAGAAGCATAAAGGCAGAAAATTACTCAAGTCAAAACTAATGAAGGAGTCATGGAACTGAAGAAGGTCCGAAACAAAATTTTCCAAGTGAACAGAGCATAGACTGATGAAAATCAAAAGGGAAAAGTACAAGGTGCTACGCATGAAGAGAGTAAAGAATACACTTAGCTAATCATGCTCTTCCATTTTGAGAAGACACTCCAAGTGCTTTCTGACTCTCAGGAACAGTGAGTGAGGGCTCAACTAAAGCATTTTAAGTTAGTGTACAACAATAACAATGCCAAATGGATGCTAAGTTGTATTTCCATCAGGAGATAATGGAGCAGATAATGTGTTTGCAAGATAGCCTCCTCTGAGACTGCCTTCACCAGGACTCAAATATGTATTTGACTCTGAAAGTTGAAAGCTCATACAATAATATGCATTCAGGTCTCTGCAATGCTTATGTGTCTCATCTGGAGCTTGCTAAAAATTTCAATGGGACTGCTATAAAATTGAATTTGGAAGGAGGAAGGCGTGCAAGAAACCAGGTAGCAGCAGCTATAAAAGGAACTCTATAATCTTGGTAAACTGCCCTTATTTTTCCAAAAAAACTTCCTCACACTTTCTTAAAACATTGGTTGATAATGGCTACAGGTAGGTAGATGTTAAGTAAAGATCTCAATAACAATGATAATTATGTGGAAATTTATGTTACTGCTTTGCTGAAGCATTTTAACTACATTTGGAGGTACATCAATTTAACTGTAGGTACAAGAGTTACTGTAGATGCTGGAAATCAAGAGTACTATACAGAATGTCCAGGAGGAGCTCAGCTGGTCAGGCCTCATCTAAGGATTGGATTGGATTGGATTTGATGGCCTGTGGTCATCAAACTTTACAACTCCTCTTTTGGAGTGTCAGACACCCTGAGCCAATCGGCTGGTCCTGGACTAGTTTCCACTTGGCATAATTTACTTATTATTATTTAATTATTTATGGTTTTATATTGCTTTATTTCTGCACTGTTCTTGGTTGGTGCAACTGTAACAAAACCCAATTTCCCTCGGGATCAATAAAGTATGTCTGTCTGTCTGTCAAATAAACTCTCAACATTTCAGGCAGAGACCTGTCATCAGTACGTGGCTTGAAACATTGACTGTTTATTCTCATCCATAGATGCTGCCTGACTTTCTGAGCTCCTCCAGCACATTGCATGTATGCATTAATTTAAATGTAATGAGGTACCTTTTTGAAACTTACTTATAACTGTTTGCTGGGGAAAAAACCTTTATTGATATAATACATAATGTGAGCTTTAGGTCTGTGCATCATATTATGGTACTGATCCATTGACAATCAGGACCTCTTGAACCTCATGTCAAAACACACAGCTTAAGAGAAAGGAAAATGCTGAGAGCATGACCAATTTGTGTGTTGATTATTTCTACCAATCAGCAACCAGAGGAACACAATAAATACCCATTTGATTCAATAAGATGAGTCTCTACTATTGATTTGCCCCTACTGCTATGTAAATGAGCCTAAAATGCTTAACACTCTTCATTAAAAATTATTTCTAAATTTCATGTGCTGCAGGTAAACAGGTGACTCATAATGAGTCATTTATTAATCCTAATACTAAATTAATGACTTACCCACTTGCAGAAATATTGTTTCCTATCAGATAGCATGCCTAAGCAACAGGGAAAATTCTATGAAACAAATCATTATTGATTTGCAAAGATACAGTTTGTTGAAGCCCTGACGAAGGGTCTCGACTGTACTTCTTCTTATAGACACTGCCTGGCCTGCTGCATTCCACCAGCATTTTGTGTGTGTTGCTTGAATTTCCAGCATCTGCAGATTTCCTCGAGTTTATGTTGGTGTTATAACTATTTTGATACATAATATATTCATTGATAATAATCTTTGAAATTATTAAAGGATGTAATCCTTTAATAAATGGTACATTAAATGTTTGGAAGTAAGTTTATATTTTCCCTTTTATGAAATGTGGATATCATTGGAAATCCTTGTATTTGTTGTACTTCAAGTAAAAATTTAGTTTCACCTGTCAGTCAATTTCATTTTGTGGATGCTTTATTGTAATACTGTTTACACTGTGCCATTTATTGATGTGTCCCATAATTTGATTTTTACAATTATTTGAACAAGGAAGACACTCTCAGTAATGTTCACACTCAAAACTATGGGGTCTTTTAACCAGGTCATCATTTGCTGCAGTGGTCTTGGAGTTATTTCATACAAGGCGCTCAATTGTTTTCTGTTTTGTGATTTATTAATGTCCTTAAAAGAAGAAAATCTGTCACAGTTTCTCAATCTGGTTTATATGGGACTCCAATCTTGGTGACTCTGATACATCCTCCCAGTTTGTGGTAAATTATAGATCCCAGACTGAGACTGAAAGTCATTTTCTTAAAGTGGTACAAATTTATTTAGTTCTCTGAATTTCAGTTTATCTTCTGTCATGGTGGGATTTGAAATTGCATCTCAGATCAATGCATCTTGAAACCCAGCTGTTAATCCATAATTTAACTACTACACCACCAAACTTCATAGCTGATTATGTTGTGCTGTCAATTCTGTCAAATCCAGCCTATGCTTGAAATATTGTAATTTATTTCCATTTGAACCTCTTTGTTGAAAACATTCCCCTCCCCTGTAAGTCTCTGTATTTAACTTTACACATCACTGCCTGACAGGACAAGATAGGGGAGGAATGGTAATTTAAATGGTAACAAATTGCTATAGCCACTGGTGTCGAGATCCAACTAAACTGCTGCTTCCCAACAATTTCCTGGCTATAATAAGCTTCACTCTCAGTATAATTTGCTCTCATAGGAAAAAGACTCTCCTTTCTATAGCAATACACACAAAATGATGGAGGAGTGCAACAGGTTAGGCAGCATTATTGGAAGTTAATAAACAGTTGATGTTTCAGTCCAAGACCCTTCATCATGACTGGAAAGGAAAGATGGAGATACCAGAATAAGTAGTTGGGAGGATGGTAGGAAGACAAACTAGAAGGTGATAGGTAAAGCCAAGTGTGTGGAGAGGGGATGAAGTAAGAAACTGGGAGGTGATAAGTAGGAAAGTCCAAGTGTTGCAGGAAAAAAGAATCTGATAGGAGAAGAGAGTTGACCATGGGAGAAAAGGAAGGAGAAGGACCACCAGGAGAAAATGATGGGCAGGTGAGAAGCAGAGATGTAAAGCTAGAGTGGGGAATTGAAGAAAGAAAGGAAGAGGAAAAAATTACCATAATCAACGTTCATGTCATTAGGTTGGAGGTTACCTAGAAAGTATATGAAATGTTGTTCCTCCAACCTGAGAATGACCTTATTGCAGCAAAAGAGGAGACCATGGACTGACATGTCAAAATGGGAATGTGGATAGGAATTAAATTAGTTGAACATTGGAAAGTTCTGTTTTTTTGCAGATGATGTGGAAGTAGTCAATAAAATGGTCCCCAATCTACATTGGGTCTCACCAATGTAGATGAGGCCACATCAGGAGAACAGAATACAGTAGGCAAAGTTCAAAGTAAATTTTATTATCAAAGTACATATATGTCACCATATAAAACCCTGACATTCATTTCCTTGTGTGCATACTCATAAAATCTATAGAATAAAAAGTTCATAAGACCATAAGATATAGGAGCAAAATTAGCCCATTTGGCCCATTGACTGTGTCCTTTGATCTTTGAAACCCCCACCATAGGAGACATCCTCTCCACCTTCACTCTATCAAGTAATTTCACCAATCGATAGGTTTCAAAGAGGTCACTCCTCGTTCTTCTGATTTCCAGTGAATATAGGCCCAGAGCCAAGCCGTTTAATCTTGAAACCATTTTTGTGAACATCCTTTCAACCCTCTTCAGTTTCAGCACATTCTTTCTAAGATAAGGGGCCCAAAACTGCTCACAATACTCCAAGTGAGGCCTCACCAGTGCTTTATAAAGTCTCAACATTACATCCTTGCTTTTATATTCTAGTCCTCTTGAAAGGAATGCTAACATTGCATTTGCCTTCCTCACCACAGAGTCAACCTGCAAATTAACTTTAGGGAATCCTGCACAAGGACTCCCAAATCCCTTTGCACTTCAGATTTTTGTGTTTTCTTTCTGTTTAGAAAATAATGAAACATTTTGTTTCTTCTGCCAGACTGCGTGCCTCCCACTTCCCAACACTATTCTATTTGCCGCTTCTCCTAATCTGTCTAAGTCCTTCTATTGCATCCCTATTTCCTCAATACTTGCCCCTCCACTTAATTTCGTATCAACGGCCTCCTGAAAATCCAAGTACACAACATCAACCGATTCTCCTTTGTCTTTCCTGCTTATTATTTCTTCAAAGAATCCAACGGAGTTGTCAAACAAGATTTTGCCTTGAAGGGACCATGCTGGCTATGGTCTATTTTATCATGTGCCTCCAAATACCCCGTAACCACATCCTTAACAATCAGCTTCAACATCCTCCCAACCACTGAGGTCAGACTAACTGGCCAATAATTTCCTTTCTTCTGAATTTCTCCCTTTTTGAAGAGTGAGTGGCATTTGCAATTTTTCAATCTTCCAGAATCTAGTGATTCTTGAAAGATCATTACTAATGCCTTCAATGTCCACTCTTACCTCTCCTTTACACTTTATGTATCTGAAGAAACTTTTGGTATCCTCTTTAATATTATTTGCTGGCTTACTTCGGTATTCCATCTTTGCCCTCTTAATGACTTTTTTGTTGCCTCCTATTTGCATTTAAAAGCTTCCTAATCCCCTAAATTCCCACTAATTATTGCTCTATTATATGCCTGTCTTTGGCTTTTATGTTGACTTTGACTTCTCTTGTTAGCTAGGGGCATCTTGCCTTCAGAATACTTCTTCATCTTTGGGATGTATATATTCTGTGCCTTCTGAATTGCTGACAGAAAATCCAGCCATTGCTGCTCTGCCATCATCCCTGCCAATTTATTTCTCCCAGTCTATTCTGGCCAGCTCCTCTCTCATGCCTCTGTAATTGCCCTTATTCCACAGTAATGCTGATACATCTGACTTTAGCTTCTCCTTCTCAACTTTCAGGGTAAATTCAATCATATCATGATCAATACCCCAATGGGTTCTTCCACCTTAAGCTCTGTAATCAATTCATGTTCTTTGTACAACTCCTAATTCAGAATAGCTGATGCCCTAGTGGACTCAACCATGAGCTGCTCTAAAAATCCATCTCATAGGCATTCTAGAAATTCCCTTCTTGGAATCCTGTACCTACCTGATTTTCCCAATCTATCTGCATATTGAAATCCTCAATGACTATTGTAACATTGCCTTTCTAGCAAGCATTTTCTGTCTCCTGTTGTAAATTGTAGACCACATCCTTACTACTGTTTGAGGGTCTGTATGTAACTCCCTTTCAGTTCCTAAGCACTATCCACAATTCAATACATTCTAACCCTATGTAGCCTCTTCCTAATGATTTAATTTCATTTTTTACCAACAGAGCCACACCATCTCCTCTGTCTTCCTGCCTGTAATTTTAATGCAATGTGTATCTTTGGACATTATGCGCCTAGCTATAATTTACTACCAGCTATGATTCAGTGACGCCTACAACATCATACTTGCCAATCTGTAACTGTGCCAAAAGTTCGTCAACTTTATTCCATATGCTGTGTGGAATATAACACCTTTAATCCTGTATTCACTTTATTGATTTTGTCCGCTTTTTAAGTTGCATCTCATCCTGCAATGTTGCCCTATCATCAGCTACTCCTTGTTGGGTGTGTCTCACTGCATATTGCCTGTTTGAAAATCAACAATGTCATCTTCCACACTATCACTCAAGTTCCCATTCAACCTGCTAAATTAGTTTAAACTTACCAGACCAACTCTAACCAATCCTCCCACTAGAATATTGGATCCCCTCTAGTTCAGGTGTAATCCATCCCTTTTGTACAGATCATACCTTCCCCAGAAGAGATCTCAAAGATTCATAAATCATTGAGGAACTGCACCAGTTCCTCAGCCACACATTCACCTGCCAAATCATCCTATTCATACCCTCACTGGCACATGGCACAGGCAGCAATCCAGAGATTATTACCCTGGGGTCCTTTTTTGCTGCTTTCTACCTAACTCCTAAAATCTCTCTTCAGAACCTCCTCACCTTGTCTACCTATGTTATCAGTGTCAATATGTACCAAGACCTCAGGCTGTTCACCCTCACCCTTGTGAATGCCATGGACATGATCCAAGACATCCCTGATCCTTGCCATAGGGAGTCAATATCCCATCTGTGTGTCTATCACATCCACAGAACCTCATCTCTGTTCCTCTAAGAAATTTCCAATCAACATTGCAGTTCCCTTCACTTCTCTGCTCTTCTGAGCCACAACACTAGACTCAGTGCCAGAGACCCGGTCACTGTGACTCTCCTCGGTAGGTCATCCCCCTCAAGAGTATCTAAATTTATTTTCTTACATTGAGGGGAATGGCCACAGATGTACTTTGCACTACCTGTGTATTTCCCCTCCTTCTCCTGACAGTCACCTAGTTACCTGTCTCTTGCAAGCTAGGGGCAACTTCCTCCCTGTAGCTCCTGTTTATCATCTGCTCATTCTCCCGCATGAGCTGAAGGTCATCGAGCTGCAGCTCCAGTTCCTTAATACGTTCTTGCAGGACCTGTAGCTCAGTGCAACTGGTGCAGATATGTTTATCTGAGAGTCTGGAGGTCATCCAGAATTCACACATCCCACACACAGTATAAAAACACTGCCCCTGAAGCCATTCTCACTATACTATGCACTGATAGATGAGGAATGAACAAGTAAGAACAGAGAGAGAGTAACTTGCAAGATACTTTACCTCACCTAAGCCTGATGAGTCAAAGCCACTCTAAGATTAGCATGCTCACAATAATGGCTGCTCCGCTTGCATTTGGCCCCTATTGGCCCTTTCTAATGATTTCCTCTTACTGATTGGATGCTCCTCAACTCAGAAAAGCTGCCGTAAAACTCTGCCCCAGAAATCTTCAACACTGCCATATTTAAAAAGTAGCTCTTTTCATGCACTGCTGTTTGGATTGTGAAGCTCAGAGAAAATTGGCTGAAAGCTGTGTTTTTAAACCTTGAATGGGACCTTACTGAAAGGTAGCTCTTTTAATGCACTGCTGCTTGCTGACTGATCGCTCCTCAAATCAAAAAAATCCCAACAGTAAACTATAACAGAATCAATGAACAATCGCCAAGCTAAGACTTTTAACCAGAGTGCAGAAGAGAACAAAACTGCAAAGGCAAAAAGAAGAAACAATAACATACTGTAAATAAATACGCAATTGAGATCATGAGATGAAGAATACTTGAAAGTGCATTTGTTGTGGGATCATTTCAACGATGTAGCAAGTGAAATTTGTTCAAGACCCTGATTGATCAGGGGAAATAACAGTTCCTCAACCTGTACTGTGAGTCCTAAGTCTCTTGTACCTTCTTCAAAAACAATCAAATCGTTTAATTGTTATTCAAACCATACATGAATATGGCTGAATGGGACAGCATTTCTGTTGGGCCAAGATGCAAAAACATACAAGCTTATTCAAAATAACGAGAAACAACAAAGTCATATAAGGACACACATTTTCATTGTAAGATCCTGAATGACATGTCCTGCAAATTGATGTTTCCCGGCAGTCTAGCCTGAAATTGTACTGGAGGACAGCACCAAAGAGAGACATCACCACAAACTGAGCCTGGATGCCACACTATAAAGCAAGCCTGAGAACTGAGGCCTAGTCCTTTCTACAACCAAGGCAACACAGCTGACTCGCAGTTGGTCTCACCACCAAACAAGGGAATGTCCAACCTAATGTCCAACAGGGTCTTGCAATCGCAACAGGAATGTGCAGGAGAGTCACTCATGGTATCACAACATGACACATTCATGCCAACTCGAAGGCACCAACTCTGGTACCTTCGTGTGGCAGCAACATGGTCTGTACCCAGGTCAGCTCTTCTGAACCCAGTCCGGCTTCTCCTATGGCCCAAAGGCCCAACATTAATCTTCCAGCCCGACAACCTGACTTGAATCCCCAGAACCCATGGCCCAGCTTGAATCCTCGGGCCCAATGACCCACCTTGCATCCGCAGGCCCAATGGCCTGACACAAATCCCCAGGTCTGATTGTTCAATTCAAATTCCCAGCCCTGATGGTCCACTCAGATCCTTTACCTGTGATCGCCTGGGACATATCCACTACTCTTCATAGTACTTTCCTTTCAAGGGCGTTGAGTTTCCATACCAGACCATGATGCAACCAATCTGTTTGCTCTCCGCTACACTAATAGCAGTTTGACAATTTTTTAGATGTCATGCCAAATCTCCACAAACTCCTCAGGAAGTAGAGGCGTGGCTGTGCATTTTTTTTTTGTAATTACACTTATGTGCTGCTGCTGCTCCCAGGACAGATCAGTTGAAATAATAACACCTCAGAAGTTAAAGTTACTGACTCTTTCCAACTCTGATCCTCCAATGAGGAGTGCATCCTGGACCTCTGGTTTCCATCTCCTGAAGTCTGTAATCAGTTCCCTGGTCTTGCCGACATTGAGTGAGAGATTGTTGTTATGACACCACTCTGCCAGATTGTCAGTCTTCCTCATATTTGTTGCTTCATCACCTCCTTGGATTCGGCCTATGACAATGGTATCATCAGCAAACTTGAAAATGGAATTTGAGCTGTGCTTAACCACACAGTCAGAAGTGTAAAGTGAGTAGAGAAGGGGGCTTAGTACACAGCCTTGTGGTACACCTGTGCAGATGGAGATCATGGAGGAGATGTTGCCAATCCAAACTGGCTGGTGTCTACAAGTGAGGAAATCCAGGATCCAATTGCACAAGGAAGTATTGAGGAAAAAGTCTTGGAGTTTTTTGCTTAGTTTTGAGGGGATGATGGTATTGAATGCCAAGCTGTAATTGATAAAGAGCATCCTGATGTGTGTGTAGTGTTCTCGCACAGGTGAAAAAACTCTGAACTAAACACGCAGTATAAACCAGAGTCAATGAGGCGCGATTCCAGTAAGATTAACCATTTACTGTTCACTCTTCAACATTAACGTATGGTGAAAACTGTTGATAAAACAATACAAAATATATACAGTATTTGTTTCCATCTTGGCATAACATTTACATGTTAAATATTTGCAAAAATAAAACTACAACAAACTATATTACATTAAAGTACAATATACAGTCAGAATCCCTATCTACTCCATCGACTGGCTTTAAATGCACTTCAACACAAACTATCTGCAACTCTTTAAATAACAAAGAACATAAACTTTATCAACCGTCATTACTTTTAACAGAATCAGCGTTAACATTTTTACTTCAATATATCGATTATCTTATGAACTTACGGCATTGCTTCTATGATGTTTCTAGTGCGTAGAAAGAAAACTTTTCTCGTGCTGATCCTGCACACACAAGCCCCCTCCTTCCCGTTTCTCCAAACCGGTATTTTCCCACAAGACGCAGCGAAACCGGGTTTGACGTCATCGCATGCTGAGATATATCACAGACAACAAATTTACTTTCAACAACCTTAACTTTAACTAGAAAACAATTAAAAACAAATTACTAAAGTGAAAATATAATAAACTAAACAAATGCCTTAAGGGCAACACACTCCCCGCCTGACCTTTGTAGGGTCACTATGAACATAATACAAAACTTCAGCTTTAAATCAGTCCTTAGGTGGAAGTAGAATGACTTCTGCAACTGGCCTTTGGTAAGTTTTCACATCACCTTGGTCAGAAGTTTTCAACTCAACCTTCCTGATATGTCCATCCCTACCAGGGAATGTGTCAGTGACTCTAGCCATTGGCCAGCAGTTGTGGGCGATCTGCTTGTCCCTGAACAGGACTAAATCTCCAACTTGAAGATTCCTGCGAGGTTCTGTCCACTATTGTCTATGTTGCAACAAAGGTAGATATTCATGTCTCCATAACTGATTTGCGAGAACCTGAACCTGTCTCCATTGCTTTGTGTACAAATCCTTATCTGGGAAGTCCCCAGCTGGAGGGGGAGCTCCTATTTTCTGCGTAAGGAGCATTGATGGTGAGAGTATGAAGGGGCTTTCTGGGTCAGAAGAGACAGGTAGGAGTGGTTGTGCATTTATAATGGCTGTGACCTCTGCCATTAGTGTGTACAGTGCTTCATGGGTCAGTCGGGTGCGTTGCTGCAGAAACATTGAATCAAGAATCCTTCTGATGATACCAATCATCCACTCCCGTGAGCCTCCTATGTGAGAGGTGTGTGGTGTGTTGAACTCCCAGTTGCATCCCTGCTCACTGAGGTACCTTTGCACCTTCTTGTCCATCCCGAGCTCTTTGGATGCTCCAACAAAGTTCGTGCCGCAATCAGACCTTAACGGTTTTTTAGGGTCTCTTGGTGAAAAGAAGCATTAATGCAGCTGGATGTATCCAAACATTCGATGATTTCAATGTGTACCGGTCTCGAACTCATGCAGCTGAACATCGATGGCCAACCACTTGCTCTCTGCTTGTACTCCTCTGGTGCGTCTAGTGGTGATAGTCCAGGGACCAAATACATCGAGCCCCACATATGTAAAAGGAGGGCAGGCTTCAAGGCCTTCTGGTGGGAGGTCCACCATACGTTGAGCTTCCAACTTGCCTCGCAGTTTCCTGCAGGCTACACACCTGTGGAGTACTGAATTGATCAGTGTTTTGCCTCCCAAGATCCACAGTCCTGCTGTCCTGATTGCTCCTTCCATCAGGTGACGGCCCTGATGCCCTACCTGTTCATGATGATGGCGAGTGAGCAGTAAGGACACATGGCTATCTTTGGGCAGGATTACTGGGCTCTTTTCTGCAGCTGAAAGGCGAGAGTGTATTAACCGGCTTTCAACGCGAATGAGATCGTTCTTCAGGATCGGGTTGAGTTTCCTCAAAGGGTTGATCTTTGGTATGGGTTTATTAACTTGGAGGGCTGAAAACTCCCTTGCAAAAGCTGCTCTTTGAGTTGCTTTAAGGATGCCATCCTTTTCCTGGGCCAATTCGTCCGCAGTGTGCCTACATGGGATATGAAGCCGTTTTAGATCTTGAAGCGAATCTCTCCAAGCCTCCCATCTGTTTAGCTTGTCTTCTGGTAGGGAGTATCCAGGTCGGAGAGCTCAGAGGTAAGTTCTCTGAGAAGGGCTCTTCTCTGGATCGTAACTGGTGCCAGTAGACCCAAGGGATTGAAAACACTGTTGACAGTGGAGAGAACTCCATGGCGGGTGAATGGCTTGATCATGGTCAGCACGGAGAACGTGAATGTGTCAGTTGTAATCTCCCAAAGGAGGCCCAAACTCCTTTGTGTGGGTATGGATTCTCCATCTAGATCTAGGTTTTGATTGCCGGAGCACAGTCATCATGTGGAAAGGTCTCCATTACTGCCTGACAGTTTGATTCGAACTTGTGCAAGCGGAGGTTTGACTCAGCGAGTGAGGCTTGTGTATGTCGGAGCAGATCGATTGCTTCATCTTCTTTCTGTAGTGATATCAAGCCGTCATCGACATAGAAGTGCCTTTCTACAAACTTAACGGTGTCATCGCCGTGCTCCTGTGCGCCCTCTCTGATGGCTCTTCGCAGCCCATAGATGGGCACGGCAGGTGATGGACTATTGCCGAAAACGTGGACTTTCATCCGGTACTCAATGACTTCCTTGTTAATGTCATTGTCCTTGTACCATAAGAAACAGAGGAAGTTGTGCTGGTCTTCCTGTACTAAGAAGCAATGGAACATCTGCTGGATGTCTGCTAAGATTGTCTTCTCCTTCTGGAAGTTCTGCAGGACTCCAAGAAGGGTATCGTTGAGGTAGGGGCCTGTGAGGACCACGTCATTGAGGGAGATACCAGCGCACTGAGCACTGGAGCCAAAGACCACCCTGATCTGATTGGGCTTTTGTGGGTGGTAAACCCCAAATGTTGGGAGGTACCAGCACTCCTCGCCTTCCCTCAGTGGTGGCGCTACCTCGGCATGTCCATTAGTGAAGATCTTCTCCATGAATGCTACGTATTGTTGCTGCATCTCAAGTTTCCTTTTCAGGGTTTTTTGCAAAGACATGAACTGCTTGACTGCCTGCTCTTTGTTGTTTGGCAAGCAATGGCGTGGTTCTCTGAAAGGTGACCCAGTTATCTGCTTCATCTCTGAAGACCTTGGTGTCCATTATTTTTAAGAAGATGGCATCTTGTGCTGATGGAGCAAATTTATTATCATGCTCAGATTGAGCGAAGACTGACTGTCCCAGTGTCTTGTCAGTTACTTTACTAGACTTGTTGAAGACTTGTGGTGCTTTCTTGGTACACGTGAAGCTTGTGCAGGGTTGAAAAATTGAATGCCGGTCACTCTCTAGCACATTGGTCTTGAGTGTGTTAACTATCGGTTTGTGTACATTGCCAAAGCACACCTCTCCTATCACCACCCAGCCCAGATCCAGGCATTGGGTAAACGGGGTGTCGTGTGGTCCATTGACCTGCTGCCTGACCTTGTGCACCTGGAGAACATCTCTTCCTAGTAGCAGGAGTATTTCTGATTTTGGGTCTAGTTCTGAGATGTGCTTGGCAATGTGGTGGAGATGTGGCTGGTGTCGCACAGCACTTGGAGTCGGAATCTCAGTGCGGTTATTCAAAATTTCATTGCACTCTAAGAGCGGAGGGAGACAGATGACAACTTTACCATCCAGTGATTTGAGCTGGAAGCCTTCTGCCTTCCTTCCATATCTTTCTACGCTGCCTGAGCAAGTTCTAAGGTAGTATGGGAACTGATTACTCTCTACGTTGAATAAGTCAAAGAACTCTGGTCTGACTAGTGAGCGATTGCTCTGATCATCCAGAATTACATAGGCTTTGATGGCCTTGTCTTTGGCTCCCTTAGGGTACACCTTAGTGAGGCAGATCTTGGAACAAGAACGGCTTGACTGACCTTGACAGCAAACTTCTGTGCAGCTCGAGTTGACAACAGTTGTCTTAGAGTGATCCTCTCCCTCCCTGCCGTCCTCTTATGAGGCTGCAGGAGCTTTGTCGTTTTGTGGTAACAGGCCGGAGTGCATGGCCCCATCGTGATTAGTGCTGTTACATTCTGAGCACCTCACGGGGATCGTACACTTTCTAGCGAGGTGAAAGGTTGAGGAACAGCATTTAAAACATGTTTTTCTCCTTGAGAAGGGCCATCCTCTCGTCAAAGGGTTTTTCCCTAAACGTTCTGCATTTTTTGAGGGGGTGGGGTTTGTTATGCAATGGACAATTCTTGCTAGGGTCATTGTTAGTTGTAGAGGCTTCAGTTTTACGCACTGAGACAGGTTTATTGATGGTAAAATTATTTGAAATGGATTTGACTGGCTTGGTGTGAATTGTACTGCTACCTTGACTCACGAGGCTAGGGTTGTTTCGATTCTTCGCCTCCTTGCACACAAACCTAGTGAAATACTCAAAGGGAGGAAATCAACCATCGTTCTTTTCCTTGTAGTCTGAGCCAACAGACACCCACCTTTCCTGCAGCCCAAATGGAAGTTTGTCAACGATTGGTCTAATTCCGTATGAAGTATCTAAATATGACAGGCCAGTTAAATAGCCGTCTTCTTTAGCGCCTCCAGTCTCCATGAGTAGATCTCCGAGCTCTCTTTGTTTAGTGTGGTCCTTGGATAACACTTTAGGAAAATTTTCCAGACGTTGAAATAGTGCCATTTCAATAATTTCAGGTGCCGCATAGCACTCCTGAAGTCTCTCGCATGCTTTGCGAAAGGCTAGCTTGGGGTTGTTGATGTACACTGAACGTATGCATCTCACCTGTTCGATTGATTATTTTCCCAGCCATTTTGTCATAAGATCCAACTCTTGGGTTGCTCCAAGCTGGACTCCGTGGATAGCGTTGGTGAATGAGGAGTACCATGCACGGTAATTTTCAGGATCATCGTCAAATTGGTATAGTCCTAAAGTGACGAGATCTCATCGTGCTAAACACTGTGCCATGGGTTCAACTCCAAGTGGCATGCTGGCTGAGGGAATATGTCGGCGGGTATATGACTGAGGGTGTACGTTTGTTACGGGATTTGCTGTTCTGAATTCAGCCTTTGCCTCTCCTCTCACCAAATCTGGTAAGTTTGGTGTCGAGAAGTATTTGTCATCAGCCCTTTCATTCTTGAATTTGTCGCGAAGTTGCAAGGGTAAATTGTCTTCCTCGAATGGATGTGATGCATTTCGGCCTCTCTGACTTCTCATGAAATGGGACATTATAAAATAAGTATGGAGAGGAAGAACAACTCTTCAGGTCCATTTGAGATCAGACGTAGTCACTTGTGTGCTCCAGTCTGGTCCTTTCTGAAGTAGATTTTAATTCTTCCAGAACATGCATTTCTTCAGCATTCTCTAATATCTCTGCTTCCACCCTGGCATCTTCGGCTTCTCAGTGTAGTGTCAGCACTTCTAACTCTGCTTCTATCCTTACCCTTTACAACTGGTTTTCAGCTTCTCTGGCAGCCGCTTCCTTATTCAGTTTTGCTACCTGTTCAGCATATAACGCTTGCACCTTAGCAATTTCTGCTTTAGCTCTTGCGTGGGCAGTCTTATTTGTTGATGCCCTACTGCTCCTGGCGCTGGATGGCAAAGACTGGACGCTGGATCGCGATTTCATCATAGCACTTGAAACACCTGGTAATGCTGCCTTTTAACTGTAGTGTTCTCGCACAGGTGTAAAAACTCTGAACTAAACACGCAGTATAAAACGGAGTCAATGAGGCGCGATCCCAGTAAGATTAACCGTTTACTGTTCACTCTTTCACATTATCATATGGTGAAAACGGTTGATAAAACAATACAAAACATATACAGTATTTGTTTCCTTCTTGGCATCACATTTACATCATAAATACTTGCAAAAATAAAACTACAACAAACTATATTACATTACAGTACAATATATAGTCAGAATCTACCTCTGCCATCGACTGGCTTTAAATACACTTAAACGCAAACTATCTGCAACTCTTTAAATAACAAAGAACATAAACTTTATCAACCGTCATTACTTTTAACAGAATCAGCTTTAACGTTTTTACTTCAATGTATCGGTTATCTTATGAACTTACGATGTTGCTTCTATGATCTTTCTATTGCATAGAAAGAAAACTTTTCTCGCGCTGATCCTGCACACACAAGCCCCCTTCTTCCCGTTTCTCCAAACTGGTATTTTCCCACAAGACGCGGCGAAACCGGGTGTGATGTCATTGCATGCCGCGATATATCACAGACAACAAATTTACTTTCAACAACCTTAACTTTAACTAGAAAACAATTACAAATGAATTACTAAAGCGAAAATATAATAAACTAAACAAATGCCTTAAGGGCAACACAGTGTGCATCTCAATTATTCCAAAGTTGAGTGAAAAACCAATGCAATATCATCTTCTGTAGAAAAATTGGAGTGGAATTTATTTACTTTTCAGGCAGAAGTTGATATATTTCATCACCAAACTCTCAAAACAGACATCTCTGTGGATGTAGATGCTACTGCCTGGTAGTCATTGAGGCAGGTCACTACTCTCTTCTTCAGCTCTTCTTGGTATAATTGAACCTTGCTTGAAACAGCTGGATTCAGCACACTGCTGAAGCAAAAGGTTAAAGATTATCAGCGAACACACCAGCCAGTTGATCAGCAGTGGTCAGGAACATCGCCAGGTATCCCTTCCAGGCTGGATGGTTTTCATAGGATTCTTGAAGGTACATCAGCCTCAGAGACTGAAATCATAGGATCATTGGCGGATGTAGAAGTTTGTGATAGTTCCTGAATGTTTTGAAGCTCTAAGTGAGCATAGAAGGCACTGAGTTCCTGCTGTCTCCAATGATGAAACACGGTAGCATTCGTAATTAGCACAACACTTTATAATACAGGTGACCCAAGTTCAATTCCCACCACTGCCTGTAAAGATTTTATATGTTCTCCTTGTGACCATGTGGGTTTCCTCTAGGTGCTCTAGGTTTGTCCCACATTCTAAAACTGTACCGGTTGATAGGTTGGTTGGTCATTGTAAGTTGTCTTGTGATTAGGCTAGGATTAAATCGGGAGAATGCTGGGCAGCATGGCTTGAAGGGCCAGAAGGGCCTGCTCTGTGCTGTAACTCAATAAAGAAATAAATAAATTCCATTTCTTCTTGCATTTAGAGTTCAAAGGTGCATTCATTATCAACATATGAATAAATTACACAACTTTGAGGTTTGTTTGCTTCCAGGTGGTCACAAAGCAAGGAACTCGGAAGAACCCAATTAATTAAAAAAATGAGACCAACCACCCCAAAGCCCACATAGAAAGAGCAAAAAAACCCTAAAACAAATCACGCAAACAATAGAAGTGAGCAACAACAAAAGCATTCCGAACCAAGCTGAGCCCTTAGATTGAAATCCCTGGAGCAGTGTTGAGTAGGCCCAAAGCCTCAGTATTCAGTCATCATATTAGCGGGGTAAGTTGCTGCCAAATTCATAGACACAAAGCTCAGCAGCCAGGAGCAGTCTCACATCCTTAGCATCATAGACAGGGCAGCCTCTGACTATCTGGGCTGGCATTTAAATTGTCCGAAACTCACACTAGAAACTAAGCCCTTCCAAGCTGTATCAGTCCGGGCCTAGATTTTGCTGCTGGAGAAGCGATTCTGAACTCCTTCAAATTGGGTCAGTGCTTAGAGAGATCCAACTCTGCCCAACATTTGACACCCTGCCTTTCCAATCTATCTGGGATGGCATTTAGATTGTCCAGATAGTGTATTGTACCTTGCATTAGGACCTCACAGCAGAGAATTGCTCCAGGCCTAACACAAACTGGCCAGCAATTTGATTTGGACCTGGATTTCACTGCCAAAGAGGCCATTCTCCACCTCACTAAATTGGCTCAGCATTTAGAGTGATCTCCCCTTGAACCCGGGTAAGATGGATGGCACCAGACATCCTGCATTCCATCCGCTCCAACCAATATGGTTCCAACTCCAAGTGCTATGATTTTGTAGTGCATCAGCAAGGCACATCTCTCCAGTTTGCTTTGCCCTCACTCACCCTCTTCATTGTTTGCAGTAAGAGTTTACCACAACTTACTTCTAAAAAAGCATTATTAATGATGTTTTTCAATCAGATTCCTTTGCTCTTGAACCACAAGTAAGCT
The DNA here is from genome assembly GCF_030144855.1 of Hypanus sabinus. Taxonomy (NCBI): domain Eukaryota; kingdom Metazoa; phylum Chordata; class Chondrichthyes; order Myliobatiformes; family Dasyatidae; genus Hypanus; species Hypanus sabinus. Next base: position 65,512,394 of record NC_082713.1, on the reverse strand, counting down.
GTCACACTTCTTCAGTAACAAGGTCTTGTCTTTCTGTCTGAGAATGTAAATCTTGATGTTTAATTTAGTACAGAAACCATGGAAGGTTTCTACATTCTGCATATTCAATGCCCTGGAACATAAACAACTCTCAGTTATTGAAGGAGGTGATGTAATCTTTTAAAAAGTACTACTATTTGGAAGTTAATCACCGAGCTTGGCAAAAAGTTTTCAGATGTTTCGGAACCAATCAAGAAACCATCTTCAGTATATAGTTGAGGGTGCTGTCTTCTCAGAATGCTGGCTTATATACTCCTCCAGAGTTCAAATGGATATTGATTAGACATAGTGATCTGGTTGGATGGTTCAAAACACTGTGAATAGTTTAGCAGGAAATGATTCTTTTTTGGCTAGCTTTGAGGGAGGTCTGTTGGAAGTGTTTGATCCACTGTCCAGACCCTAACATTATTGGAGATTCATTGATTGTTGATGTCGTTCCTCCTTACTCCATAAGGGTTCATATACTGCATCTATGTTGATCTGTTTGTTGATGGATCCCTTTGTAGAGAACTATGCTCTGATGAATTCTCATTCTTTTTGTGTTCTTGCTTGAGTCAAGGCTTTGGCTGTCATCCAGTTGAAATGGTGTCCGTCTCATCTTCATGAGCTGATACTAGCGAGAATGGGTCATGCCTTCTGCTTGCTAGCTGATGTCCATGTAGTTGGTCAATAATTTTCTTCCCATTTGACCAAGTATGCGTTGCCCTTAAGGCATTCATTTAGTTTATTATGTTTTCGCTTTAGTAATTCATTTGTAATCATTTTCTATTTAAAGTTAAGGTTGTTGAAAGTAAATTCGTTGTCTGTGATATATCGTGGCATGCGATGACGTCACACCTGGTTTCGCTGCGTCTTGTGGGAAATACCGCTTTGGAGAAACGGCAAGGAGGGGGCTTGTTTGTGCAGGATCAGCGCAAGAAAAGTTTCATTCTACGCACTAGAAACATTATAGAAACAACACTGTAAGTTCATAAGATAATCGATATGTTGAAGTAAAAATGTTAACGCTGATTCTGTTAAAAGTAATGACAGTTGATAAAGTTTATGTTCTTTGTTATTTAAAGAGTTGCGGATAGTTTGTGCTGAAGTATTTAAAGCAGTTGATGGCGTAGGTAGATTCTGACTGTATGTTGTACTTTAATCTAATATAGTTTGTTGTAGTTTTATTTTTGCAAGTATTTATGATGTAAATGTGATGCCAAGAAGGAAACAAATACTGTATATGTTTTGTTTTGTTTTATCAACAGTTTTCACCATATGATAATGTGAAAGAGTGAACAGTAAACGGTTAATCTTACTGGGATCGCGCCTCATTGACTCCGTTTTATACTGCGTGTTTAGTTCAGAGTTTTTACACCTGTGTGAGAACACTACAAAGTAATACTTGTCGCAGTCACTGCACTGGATTTTGTGGATAACATTTGCTTTATGAGTCAAATCTTGTTTTGCTTTGTGTAATACTACTTTGACAGAGTACTGCAAAAGGGCATCAGCACGACTCTGGGATATTGAGCAAAAATGTTTAAAACTATAGGGTCAAATATTGTGCAGAGCTTTTGGAGTTTGTCTATTCATCCATTTGAGCTGAGAGATTCATTATTCCTTTCCAAGTGGTTAATGGTGGGTAACTCAGTAACAGCAAACAGAGAGCAGCCAAAGACATCCATGCTGTTCTGGATTGACGAAATGGGACTGATTTTCTGCGAGTGTTGGCAAGCAACGGGCTAGTTGATCTGCCTCACTTGAGCTTGCATCCCTGTCTCACTATGCTATTTCTGTAGCAGCATTACCCTTATGTTCTAGCACTGATCCAAATGAATTTGTGGCCGCAATTTAAAATAAATCCCAGCAAAATTAGAGAATAGGTTTACTGAATACCAAGGACTCAGTGCTTATCAGCCTGAGAATTATCTTCAGCCTTCGTTGCATTCCTTTGGCCATCCTGCATGTCAATTTGGTCTCAATGTTGAAGTAAAGAACTCTGAAGTGTTGCTAAATCTCCTTCTGGCAGAACTCACCACCTTTATCATTGATAGCCTATTAAACAGCACAAAGTCTTTCAGCTGTCTGGTGAGTACTGTAACCAAAGGCTCTAGAGCTGATAAAGAGCTCACAGCAGCCTTACAGGACTATTGTGATTGATTCCTATCATCTACCTTTGATGTTGCAATTTCAAGAGAACTGCCTGCAACAATGCAAACACCCTGGGAAAGGTTTCACTGCTAATGTAATGGTCTTTCTGTAGAAGCAGTGTTTGGGTTGTGTGTGGCCTCCATTGGTCATGGTCGACCATGGGTACTGCGCCTCTGGTAGTCACTGTCCGACGCTATAAAGCGAAGCTGGAGTGGCCTCTCCAGGGCACAAGCCAGGGCAGAGTTGATATGGAGATCCGTCTGTTGCCCATGGAATGGGACCCCCCTCTCCATGCTGATGACAGGTCCAAGGGAACAATGAAAGTCGATACGGTTTGGTGCCAGCAGCGTCGCAGGAGTTGCTGTGCCGGTGCAGGGTTACGCAGTCAGCTGCCTTCGGGACTCCAACTCCGGATTTTTCCTCGGGGTTTACTCCCAAAGCCTCTCCCATCAGCGGGAATAGCCTCAAGGCAGCAGAGGTTTGAAATTAGAGTTTTCCCTCTCCTAGGAGAGCTGCCATCTGTGGTTAATGAGCCCCATCTGCCCGGAGCAACTGGTTTTAAGGTGCCAGTGGTCCACCTTTGCCCCTTCTCCTGTCAGTGAGAATAGCTCCGCCAGGCGTAAGAACTATGCCACACGTAAAGGCCAGGAGTCGGACTTGGTTGTCAGAGGCTGTTTGAGACACACGCCATGAAGAGCATTTGTTTAACAGTGGGAGCTCGTCCCCACTACCACCCTTGGGCTATGACTACCTTTCGATAACGGGTGCTTTGTAATGTGAGCCATCCAATGAATAGAGAGTGTTTTCGTGCCATGTGCCTAACACCAGGGTGATCTGGGTCTTTTGTTTGGTGGGAGATGAAGAGAAAAGACGCAGGAGTGGAGCCATGATCCGACGAAGGCCGAGGAGATCGAAGGAGGATCAGTGAAGGAAAACTGTGAGCTCCAATTTGTGTACATTAGACTGTTTCATTAGAATGGGCCCTTTCCTTTTTTTGCTTTCTCTTCACTAACCCTGTAGTTAAATTGAGAATTATAAAGCTAAATTGTTTAATTGTATGCGGTTAACTGTCTGTAACAGGGTAACACAACACGCAGCATCCACACAAACGAGGTGTGGGGGCTTTTGGGGCGGACTTGCCTCTCAGTCTCACCAGTTTGGCAGGACCAGAGATTGCCTTCCCTAGACTTACACAGCTGACAGAACCTCAGGGTTACACAACATAATGGAAAGTAAATAATGCAACACAGTGCTAAACAGTGGAGTGCTATGAGTGGCAACCATGCTAAGTGTGAAACCCATGCTAGCCTCAGTTCATATATACATTCAACAATCAATTGGCTCATCCTTCTGTGCCATGAAGTTGGAACAGTCAGTAGGAAGGCTGCCATCCCAAGTTCCTCTGCCGCAAATGCAACAAATGACATACAGGTAATTTAAAACCGAGGGGTGTGTGGGAACTTCTTGCAGAAGGTACCAAATCTGATTTTTTTTTTCACCCAGAGTGGCTTGGTGATTAGAGGTAATTAAAGAGGAAGTTGATAGGTTTTTGAGAGCTTTGGGAAGTTGGCATGGAAGGAATATAAGGCTTGGAACAGATCAGACATGATTATACTGAATGGCTGGGTAGGATAGTGGGCTGAGTGGACTAGACAAATACATATGAGATTGGAACAGAGGGCCATCACTAATTCCCCTGACACAATCCTAAACCTGATATGTGGAAAGTGATTTCCAGTATCAACCCAGCGGCAATTCACTGTCTGGTCAACAATCACTTGAAAATATATTCAAAGTTCAAAGTAAATTTATTGTCGAAGTACATATATATTACTACAGACAGCTCTGTTACAGTTACTAGAACAGTACCTGACTGGTAACTGTGGTATATTTAGCTTTCTTTGATACTCTTTCCATATAGAATCATCTTTTTCTTCAGTCATATCTGATCCCAGATAAATATTTTGTGCAAAAATTGAGGAATTGAAAAAATATTACATTGAAGCAATAAAACCTATGATTTGTTATGAAGACAAAAAATTCTGGAGATTCTGGAAATCTTGAGCATCACACACAAAATGCCCAAAGAACTCAACAAGTCAGGCAGCATCTAAGGAGGGAAATAAGCAGTTGACATTTTCTCTTGACATTTCGCTTCCCCCTTCTCCTTTTTCTCCTTTTCTCTGTCACCATTTCTATCCACTGATATCTTTAACAAAACTACCAACTCCCAATGTTACTTTGACTCTTCCCACCCTATCATTGTAAAAATGCTATTCTCTTCTTACAATTCCATCACGTCTACCACATCTGTTCTCAGGATGGGGCTTTCTCTACTGCCATGATGAGACCAAACTCAGGTTGGAGGAGCAAAACCTCATATTCTGTATGGGTAGCCTCATGAATGCTGATTTCTCAAACTTCTCATAATTTCTCCTCCCTTCCATTCTGCATTCTGGAGACCCTCTCAATCCTTCTCTTCTCCTTACCTGCCCAACATCTCCATCTGGTTAACTCCTCCTTCCCGTTCTTCCATGCTCCATTGTTCCCCCCCCCATCAGATTCCTCCTTCTTCAGCCCTTTATTTCTTCCACCTATCCCTCCCAGCTTCTTAATTCATCCCCTCCGCCCCCTCACCATGTGTTACCTATCATCTGCCAGCTTGTATTCCTCCCCCTTTGTCTCCATCTTATTCTGGCTTCTACTTTTATTCATGTCCGGATGAAGGTTCTCAGCCCAAAATGTTTGACGCTTTATTCCCCTCCATATCTAATTATTATATATTTGGTTTCATTTGTGGGTGTCACTTTGCTGTTGAAACCTTCATCCACAACTTAATTATAATCAGTTAAACTATTTCAATACATTTCTGGTGTAATAATTTTATAGAAAATTGGCACTATCCATGGTGGATCAGGCAGCACATGTGGAGGGAGAAACTGAATATTTAAGGTCTGTGGCCTACCATTCTCACTTAGTCTGACCTCTGAAATTGAAATAAATCAAAATGCTGATCCTTTTTCTTGACATATCTACCGCCATTCCCACAGTTGCCATCTATATTAGCATGATCTATTAAATTTTAAAATTCTCACCATTGTTTTCCCAAATCATACATAGTCCATAGCTCTATAATCTCATCAGCCCTCTAACTCCACCTCCATTTTTCATATCATTCCATCACTAGTAACTGGGTCTTAAGCTGCCAAAGGCCATAATACATGAATTTTGCTCCAAATCTGTGATCCCGTCTTGTTCCTCCTCACATTTTACCGTTTCGACAAGATTTTGGCCATCAATCTTCATATGACCTTCTGCAGCTCAGGGTCAGCTTTTGTTACTTGATAGCAATCCTCTGAAGAATCTTGAGATATTTTGGTAACAATAAGTTAATAATAGGCATGCTATGTAAGTAGATGTTATGGCTATTGTTATTCCTATTGTCAATAATTTTATTTAGAGGAGAAAATATTCCATAATAGGACCAAAATTATTGGAATTTTCCTAGCGTATGAAAGACCAGGATCTCATTACACTAACCAAATGGCATTTGCTTCTTACAAGTTCTAGGCTCAAGTAAACAGACACGGATCTTTCTTTCAGCCATGACCAGATGCCCAGAAGAGGTCACTGATGGACTGTGTTTCTTAAAAGAAGGGATGTGGTAGGAAATTCAGTACATATCTTTGTATTGACATTTTCATCCACACAAAATTAATCAATATCCATTGAATAAAATTGTTCCTTGCTTGGATATGGAAGAAGAATTTTAAGTAGTAATATAGATTAAAAAGTAGATAAAGAAAAACTTTGCTTATTTGAAAAGTGATTCCAAAGATCAGAGTACAAAGCACTTTATCATTGTTAAAGTGCTGTTGGAATGTTGTCATTATTATAATGCTGATGGTGGTGTACATTCCACCTCCGACCAATGTCTGGCAGGCACTGGAGGAGCTCAGCACCATGTTCAGCAGTCACAAAGCAGTGCACTCTGATGCCTTCATTATCACTGCAAAGGATTTCAAACAGGCCAGCTAGAAGAAGTCTCTGAACAACTGCCACCAATGTATCATCTGTGGTACCAGAGGAGCCAACACACTTTACTACTGTTCGCAGCCTGGAGGCAGACACTAAAGACTGCAGCACCATTGCTGAGGACATGAAAGGAATGGTCAAGGAGGTGGAAGAATATGTATAGGACTGCTTTGCATCCATGGAATGGACAATATTCAGGATTCATCTTTAATCTGAACCCATATGCCACAGTTGTAACGGACTTCAGCAACATCTGTGTGAATGACTGTGTGCTTTCAAGTGCATACTGGACTTACCCAAACCAAAAGCAATGGATGAACCAAGAGATTTGCAGTCTGCTGAGTGCTAGATCTGTGGAGTTCAAGACTGGTGATCCTGAATTCAAAATTTAAAAAGGAAAATCAATATTCAAAATAAATTTATTATCAAAGTACATATATGTATCCATATACAAATCTGAGATCCATTTTCTTGCGTGCACACTGAAAAATCCATAATAGAATAATAACCATAATAGAATGAATGAAGGACCACACCAACTGGGCATTCAAACAGTGTGTAAAAAATAAACTATGCAAGTAAAAAAAGAAACAAATAATAACAATAAATAAATGAGCAATAAATATTGAGAACATGAGATGAAGAGTCCATGAAAGTATGACCACGGTTTTTGGGAACATTTCAGTGATGGGGCAAGTTGAGTGAAGTTATCCCCTTTGGTTCAAAAGACTGATGGTTGAGGGACTGGGCTGTATCCACTAATTTTGTTGGATTTTCCATTCAAGGGCACTGATGATTCCATACCAGTCTATGATGCAGCCAGTCAATATACTCTCTACTGTAAATCCATAGAAGTTCGTCAAAGTTTTAGAGGTCATACCAAATCTTTGTAAACTCTTAAGGATGAAGAGGCACTTACATGCCGAGCCCAAGACAACTCTTCTGAAATAATAGTACCTCTGATCCTCTGATGAAGATTGGCTTATGGACCTCTAGTTTCCATATCCTGAAGCCAATAATCAGCTCCATGGTTTTACTGACATTGAGTAAGAAGTTGTTGTGGCACCACTCAGCCAGGTTTTCAATCTTCCTCCTATATGCTGACTTGTCACTTCCCTTGAATTGGCCTACGAGGGTGGTGTTGTCAAGAAACTTGAATATGACATTGGGGCAGTGCTTAGCCACACAGTCATAAGTGTAAAATGAGTAGAGCAAAGGGTGAAGCACATAGTCTTGTGGTGCACCTGTGCTGATGGAGATTGTGGAGGATATGTTTTTTAACAGTGCTTAATTTGTACACACGCCTTGACACCTTACATGCTGTGAGCTCACAAAGATTTAAAGTGTCACTTGGAGTTGTTCAGACTATCATGCAAATTTCACAGAATTTTAATACACCACAACACCACCTGCTTCAAAAGGAAGACCATAGTCAATGCAGATCGGAAGAAATATCTCCTCCTCAGTGAAATCAACAGTGGCTCACCTCAAGTATGCATACTTAAGTTAATATACTCTTCTCTCCACACCCACGACCATACAGCTAGACACAGCTCAAACACCTTCTATAAATTTGTCACAATTATTGTTGGGAGAATTACAGACAGTAACAAAGAGGCATTACAGAGTGATATAGATCAGCTAGTTGAGATGTGTCTGGACAACTCAATGCCAGTAAGATGAAGGAAATGATTGTGGACTTCAGGAAGGAGAAATTGATTGAACACCCACCAGTTCTCATCCACGGATCAGCAGTAGAAAGGTTGAGCCGTTTCAAGTTCCTGGGTGTCAACATCTTTGAAGGTCTACACTGGCCGAACATATTGATGTAATTACAAAGAAGGCACAATAGCATCAATATTTCATTAGGAGATTAAGGAGACGTTCTGTTACCAATGACTCTCTTAAATTTCTACAGATGTCCAATAGATAACATTCTAACTGGTTACCTCACCATCTGGTATGATGGGCACACTGCACAGGGTTGGAAAAAGTTGTGGGAAGTTTTAAACGCTGCTAGCTTCATCATAGTCACTAGCCTCCAAAGCACTGAGGACACCTTCATAAACTGATGCCTCACAAAGGTGGTATCTAACATTTGAGGAGCCCCATCATCCAGGACATGCCCTCTTCTCATTGCTACATCAAGGAGGAGATATACAAACCTGAAAATACACACTCAATGTTTTAGAAACAGCTTCTTCCCAATTCCATCAGATTTCTGAATGCATAATACCTCACTGTTTTGTTTACATATTTTTGCACAACTTATTTAATTTATATATACAGTACCCATACTCTGTAACAGTCTTTGGCACATATATAGGAAAATGAGTTGTTAAGTCTGGTGGGAGCAAAGGAGGTTGGGAATGGCAATTTTGGAGTGCCAAGGGAGTGGTGAAAGAGTCCAGGGTCTGATGGATGGCATGGGTGGAGACACATCCAGCCCTGAGACTCCAGGCAAAGTCATTTGATCCTAATCAACTGGTTTATTGATCATTACTGAATGTAACTCTGATGCTTCCTGCTTACTCCTCTCTCCCTTCCACTTTTCTCAACCATGATCCCCCTCTCCCTGCCCAATTCCCATTCTCAGTCCACAATAGAGACCCATATCAGAATTAGATTTATTATCACTGACATGTGTCATGAAATTTGCTTTTATACAGCAGCAGCAATACAGTGCAATACATAAAATTACTAAAGACTGTGCAAAGGGTTTAGACATCCTGAATGTAAACTGTATATATGTGCTTAAGAATTTTGCACATTACTGCATATATTTATTATTATCAGAATTTATAATTTATATTATCCTGTATTGGAATGTACTGCAACTGCAAAACAACAAATTTCACTGTATATTCCAATGATATTAAACCTTATTCTGATTCTGATACTGAAATTTGCAACATTTTAGCAGCAACAACTTTATGAAGATCAGACTACCTGAATTTTAGGGCTTTTGGATGGTGATAAATGTTGGTCTAGGATATTTGGGAGAACTTTCCAGTTCTTCAGAATTATTAGGCATAACAAATATCATGAGTCACTGGTATCTTTCGTCACTGATTATCTAAAAATAGCTGCAGCTGTCAGCTTCTAGCAGTTATGTAGTAATTGACTGAAAAAGCAAGGAAGACTTTGATGCAAGACCTTTAAAAGTGGCATGACCCTTTTGACTCACAGGTAAGAGAGCTAACATATGTCATTGCCAATATGAATGTGATAAAATTCTTATGAGAAAGACAAGGATCCACCTTATTTGCATGTGAAATTGTAAGCACGCCTGCTATATAAAATCTTTTGAACTGCTATTCTTCCTGACTATTGCTTAAGTTGCAAGAAATGGTTTGTAAACCCTTTGCAGTTACCTGGTTTACTGCATTAATTACTCATAAAATGTGGTCTAATCTTCAACTAAGACACAATAACTAACACAATCTGCCGAAACTAATAATATGTAAACAATACTGAGTGCACCTTTAAAAGGATCACAGTCTGGGCTCAAAAAAGTACGTGAACCTCTGGGGTAATGCCTTCTACAAAAGCTATTTGGAGTCAATTGTTCCAATCAATGAGATGAGATTGGAGGTGTTGGTTGTAGGCGTGTCAGGTTACTGACAGTGCCTGCTCTTCTCAAGAAAGATTTGTTTTTGTGCACCATGCCTCAATCAAAACAACTTTCAGAGGACCTTAGAAGAAGAATTGCAGAGATGCATGAAGCTGGGAAGGGTCACATAAATATTTCTAAAGACCTGAGCTTCAATCAATCCACTGGCAGAGAAGTTGCCTACAGATGGTGGAAACTCAGTACTGTTGCTACTCTCCTCGGAGTGGACATCCTGCAAAAATCACACCAACAGCACAATGTGCAATGCTGAAGGAGATGAAAAAGAACCCAAGGCTAATAGCAAAAGACCTGCAGAAATCTCTAGAAATTTCTGAAGTCTCTATTTATGTGCCCACTAAACAAGAATGATGTTCATGAAAAGCCTCGGCTGTCTAAAAAGAACATGGCTACACATCTCAAGTTTGCAAAAGACTACCTGGATGTTCCACAATGCTTCTGGGCAAATTTTCTGTGGATGGATGGGACAAAAATTGAAATTCTTGGCAGAAATGCACACCACAATGTTTGGAGGAAAAAGGGCACTGCACCCCAACACCAAAACCTCATCCCAATTGTGAAGCATGGTGGAAGGATTAACGATTAATGATCGGGAAGAGCGGATCAAGTGCAGTGTATCAAAGTTTGCTGATGATACTAAATTGAGTGGAAAAGCAAATTGTGCAGGAGATACAGAGAGTCTACTGAGAGATATGGATGGCTTAAGTGAGTGGGCAAGGGTCTAGCAGATGTAAATGTGAGGTTTGGAGGTGGTGCAAAGGAGGTTTACCAGGTTGATTCCAGAGAAGAGGGCATTAGACTATGATGAGAGATTGAATTACCTGGGACTGTACTCGCTGGAATTCAGAGGAATGAGAGGAGATCTTAAAGAAGCATATCAAATTATGAAAATGATTATAATTTAGAGATAGAAAAGTTGTCTTCACTGCTAGGTGAGACTAGAACTAAGGGACAGTCCCTCAAGATTCAGGGGAGTAGATTTAGGATGCAGTTGAGGAGGAACTACTTTTCTCAGAGGGTGTTGAATCTGCGGAATTCTCTGCTCAATGAAGCAGTGGAGGTTACCTCAGTAAATATATTTAAGACAAGATTGGATAGATTTTTGGATAATAGGGGAATTAAGGGTTATGGGTAAAAGGTAGGTAGGTGGAGATGAGTCCATGGCCAGATCAGGCATGACCTTATTGAATGATGAAGTAGGCTCAATGAGCCAGATGGCCTACTCTTGCTCCCATTTCTTACTTTCTCATGTTAAGGAGCATCATGGTTTGGGACTGCTTTGCTGCCTTAGGGCCCAGAGAGCTTGTAATTATTCAGAAAATAATTGAATTCAAAAATTGTATCAGGACGTTTCACAGGAGAATGTCAGGGTAGTGATCCTTCACCTGAAGCTTAATAGAAGTTGAATGATGCAACGAGACAACGATTTGAAATACAAGAGCAAATCAACAACATAATGGTTTAAATAGAAGAACATGTACATTTTGGAATGGCCAAGCAAGAGTCCAGACATTAACTCAATTGAGATGCTGTGATGTGACCTGAAGGGGGCAGTTTACGCAAGGTGCCCCAGAAATATTGATGAATTGAAACAGTTTTGTATGGAAGAATGGTCGAGAATTCCTTCTCCCTGTTGTGCAAGTCTGATCAGCAGCTAGAGGGAACATTTGGTGGAGTTTATTGCTGCCAAAGGAGATTCTGCCAATTACTAAATACGAGTTCACATACTTCTTCCAGCCTGGACAATGTGTTCAATAAAGACATGAAAAGTACAATTATTAGTGTGTTATTAGTTAAGGCAGATTGCGTTTGTCTATTATTATGACTTAGATGAAGATCAGATCACATTTTAGAAGTAATTAATGATGAAAAACAGGTATTTGCAAAGTATTCACAAACTTTTTCTTGAAACTGTACATGTTTGGATACTGAGAAATCAGGCAACATGGTAGTGGAAATACCACTTTGCCAGCATCCCGGGTTAAATTTTGTCACTGCCTGCAAGAAGCTTGTACATTCTCCCCATGACTGCATGGGTATCCTCTGGGTGTTCACTTTCCTTCCTCCAACTCTTATCAACTGTGGAGACCAAGTCATTGGTTATATTTAAAGTGGAGATTGATAGGTAATTTGATTAGCAAGGGCATCAACTGTTATGGAGAGAAGGCAGGAGAATGGGGTTGAGAGGGATAATAAATCTGTCATAATGAAATGGTGGAGTAGATTCCAGTGGTCTTAATGGCCTAATTCTGCTACTATGACTTATGGTCTTATGGTCTTCTACATTCCAAAGAAGTAGAGGTGAGGAGGTTAACTGGTCTCATGGGTGTAAATTGGCAGTGGGCGATATTTTCTAGGTCAGAAAGGCCTCGAAGTATGCTGTATATTTAAATGAAAATTAAAATAAAATACTCTGGTTCCATATAGCATATTTTCTTTGATAATGTAATCACAAGTTTCAACAGTGGATTTGTCTGCCATGTTATTCTGGGACTTCTCACACAGATGGTGGTAGTTATCTGGATCAAGCTATCAGAGGAATTAAGAACAGACGGATATAATTACAATGTTTAAAATGCACTTGAACAGGTATTTGGATAGAAAATGCATAAAGGGAAATAAACTTAATAAGGTAAATAAGATTAGCTTGGATAAGAATCATGGTCAGAATATATGAGGTGGGCTGCGAGCATCTGTGGTGTATGATTCGATAATTCTCTTCTGTAACCAATCTTGCAATTTGTGTCATAGAGTCAAAGAAAATACAGCACAGAAACAGGCCCATAGGCCCATCTAGTCCATGCTGAACCATTTAAAATACCTGCTCTCGTTGACCTACACCAGGACCATAGTCCTCCATACCGTTATCATCCGTGTACTGATCCGAACTTCACTTAAACAGTGAAAAGGAGTTTGCATGCACCATTTGTGCTGGCAGCTCGTTCCACGCTCTCATGATCCTCTGAGTGAAGGTTTCCCCTCATGAAGGTTTTCGTCTTTCACCTTTAACCCATGACAACTAGTTGTAATCTCATCCAACTGCAGCAGAAAAAGCCAGCTTGCATTTACACTATCAGTGATCGTCATAATGTTGTATACAGTAAATTCTGGTGTATAAGCTGAGAATTTGGACCTAAATTTTCATCCTAAAATTAGGGGGTTGGCTAATACAGAGGGTGTCAACTTTGGAAAAACGAATACACGGAAGACAGGTCGTATTTATTGGCTGTTCTAATTGGTTCCACTGTCAACACATGAATTATTTGGTTTGTTTAAACTCACATCTAGTGGCTGGAGCACAGACATCAAACCTCTGGGGATGACTGCAATGTCCGTATCTTCAGCTTTCAATGCTACTTTTATCTCACCTGACAAGTGCACTTTGAACATGTCCCAGACAAGTAGTGACTTTTCCTTCCTGACACCTTCAGGATGTCAACACCACTCCTCTTTAACCCACTTCCAGCAACTAGCTTTGTCCATCCAGCAGCATTCTTGAACGTAAACACCACCCTGCGGGAATTTTCTGAGCAATCTTTGTTTTTTGTCTCAACACAAGATCATGTCTATTCATAAATCGGGTGCACCAACTTCAGATTGCTTTGAAATTTTCGCTGACCTCACGGTGTTTTTTGTCCCAATTCAACACTTGAACTCGAATCATTTCTCTGGTAACAATGTATCCAGACAATCACTGGTGGTTCACCCACTCTAAAATTTTTTCTTCCAGTTCTGGCCACTGGCATGTTTTCCCGTGGTTTGTACATTTCATCTTTGGCATTTCCCTCGGCGTGTCCTCTGCCTTTCTCCACTCTCTCACTCTCTCTCGTTTACACTAAACTTCTCAGCAGCTGCAGAATTATCCGTTCCTTTAGCAAAATCAACAACCTTCATCTTGAAGCCAGCATCATATCGCATTTGTTTTAATCTTTTGTACATGGTGGTTGCAAACTCAATACTGATTACACGAACTGATCCCGCCACCCTGTGTTATGTTTTAACGAGATTACGATGGGTGCTAAATGGTTTCACGGGGGTTACATTTCAGAGAATTATTTTCCATTCGAAACCTAATCTAAAATTTCTCTCCCTGATTTATTTATTAAAAATTCACCTATAACACTCTATAATGTGTAGGCCTGTTTTCTGAGCAGGTACTGGTTCACAAAATTTCCAGGTTCTGGATCCAGCAAAGCTGAGTACCGGCATGTGAGATCTTGTGATATTTTCTGTTTAAATCAAAAACCTTCTACAAAAGGGGTCGGCTTATACAAAGGTAACATGAAAAAGTCACTTTATTAACCTTGAAAATAGGGGGTCGGCTTATACTGTGGAATATATGGTACCTCTGTCAAATCTCCTCTCAATCTTCTATGTTGCAAAGGCTGAAGTCCTAACCTATTCAATCTTTCCTTACAACTCAGGTCCTACAGACATCCTAGTAGATTTTCTCTGTACTCTTTCAATCTTACTTACATCTTTCTTGTAGATGAGTGAACACAACTGCACACAATTCTCCAAATCAGGCCTCACAAATATCTTATACAACTTCAACATAACAGCCCATCTCCTGTATGAAATACTTCAAGTTATGAAGGCCACTGTGGTAAAAGCTTTCTTTATTACCCTGTCCAATTGTGACACTACTTCCCAGATCCTTCATTCCACCTCACTCCTCAGTGTCTTAGTGTCCACTGTGTAAGATCTACCCTGGTGGGTCCTACTGAAGTACAACACCTCACATTTATTAGCATTAATTTCCATCTGACATTTTACAGCCCATTTTTCCAGCTGGTCCAGAACTTGCTGCAAGCCATGTTAGCCTTCCTCACTGTCCACTACACATCCAATTTTCTTGTCATCTGCAAATATGCTGGTCCAGTTAACAATAGTATCATCCAGCACATTGATATAGATGACAAACAAGAACAGACCCAGAACTGATCCCTGCGGCACATCACTAGTCACAGGCTTCCGGTCAGAGAGGCAACCATCTATTATTGCTCTTTGGCTTCTCCCACAAAGTCAATGTCTAATGTGGTCTCCAGCTAAATCAAAATGTATTTTTGTGTTGCACAACAATTAAATTTTAACATTTTTCAATATTTAGTGATTTGCCATAACTACATTTTGCAGGTGTGTAATTAGTTAAACAAGTAATACAAATCTGCAGAAAATGACAATCAGTTCACTCTCTGAACCATTAATAAGTGAATGTTTATTGCCAGCTCCTTCTATCTGTGAGAAAATTCAGATCTAACTTTTGAATTTAATAAAAACAATTAATCATTCAATATTAAATTATTGGTCATGATTAATCAGCTGCAGTCTTCATTAATCATTCCTATTACTCAAGTGTGCTGTGTCAGAAAACTGATCAAAACACATCAATTGCTGCCACATTTAGGTATATCGGAAGCTGGGCCAGCTCTCTGTGGCATTTTGTCTTGCCTTTGTACTTCATTGGAGAAAATTCTGCCAAGAAGCTGTTAAAAAGAAAAGCAAACAGAGAATTACTTCTATGGACTGGAACATGTAAACAAATAGGATTCCAGCTATTACAATTCTGCAAGTTAAACATATCTTCATTGGCACACATTAACTTCGACTTCATAACATCTGTCAACTTCAAATATTCGCCTGAATTAAGACTAATTACCATATAGAGTGACCTAATGCACTGTTGTTCAAACATTTCAGAAAGTCTGGTGATCTGTTGAAGACAACTTGCTGAGTTTAGAAATAGAAACATCTATATAACTACACATCTATCAGAAACACATTAAAATATATTAGGAGTCTTACAGCAAGTGTTTGTCTGACTTAGTGCTGATTGTTCCTGAAGCTCAGAGCAAAGGGCAAATATTAAACTGTGTTGAATTTATTAGATGGAAATCTATTAATTCTTCAAATGAAAATAATTGAATTAAGCCCTTAAGGCAACATATCTGCAAGTTTATTGGGAAAATGAATTGCAATTATAATCATGTGGGAAGCAAATGCTTTTGATATCAATTGCTCTGATCATGTATTCCTTTACATAATATGTGCCAAGCCTACAATGCTTCAAGTTAACCTTTAGATACTGCAAATCAATTCTCAATGGAAGATCCCTATTGTGCTTGCATTTCACTTTTCAGCTATAAAGATTTCATAGATTGAATTTCCTCCAGGAGTCCTATCCTATTCTTAAGTAGCAAAGATGATTAAATCCGAGCTGTCCATCTTGACATTTGGTCTCCATATAAGCCTCCTCCCACCAGTCTTCACCTTCAGCTATCAATATATTCTATTCTTTTCTTCTTCCTGTACTTATCTATCTACCCAGTAAGCGCAGAAAAACAGTTTGAGTAGACATTATGTGCGAGAGTTTAACAATGATGAAATTGGTTTCTCATACTAGAAAAGAAAGTTGGGTGTATTTCATGATTTATTATGTACCCAACTTGTGCCATCTACTGAGGAAGAATTTAATCTCCTAAACAGTTTTACTGAGGTAAAATTGAATATGTATTTTAGTAAACAGCATATTTATTCTTCATTGCACAATATTATCTCAATAATATGGTACAAAACTGTGCTCCATTATTCCTAAACAACAGATGGTTAAAACATATCTATTATTTTAGCAAATAACTCCTGCAAATGCTGGAAATAATAAGCATGTCAGGCGGTGTCAGTTGAGAAAGAAAAAGAGTTAAGTTATGTGATATTTCATCAGTTCTGGATAAAGTAGGATTAGGCAGATTTACAGTGCACCAGTGTGAATCCTGCACTCCTGCCTACTCTTCCACACCAGGAAGTAGGAAATGCATTAGCAGTACTGCAATAGGAAACTTTTCTGACATTTCTCTGATAACAATGGAGTGAGTTGTTGATTATATTACCAACTCTAGCATGAACTCTTAAATGTCCATGGCTAGTGTCATCCGAACAGCTACAAGCCTCCGAAAGCTTTGCGGATATATTGCGGTAGCATGCACAGGCTTCAGGGATGTCTTCCTTATACAAGTACAGGTTTCATACACGTGGTCTGACTGTGAGCTGGGTACAGAATTGTTCATTAAGGACTCTTGTTGTGAGGGAACTTCTGTTGAGAACTCTTCTTAACTTATTAATTGCTCAAAATATGGGTGTCAACAGAAAGTCATTGCTCATCCTTAAATGGCCTTGAGAAGTTGTCAGTGAGCCACCTTCCTGGTGCTATTCAGTAATGTTTTGCTGGAAGCTCACAGAATTACTAGATGTTCTACTGGATAAACTTCTGATCTATGATTACTGAAATCTACAGGCTGTAACTTCTCTGCAAGAAATGCGATTTTGAACCTTCTAAGCAAACAAACAATTTTATGATCTCCAGAAGGATTTGGCAAACCTGACTCTTGGGAATGCAGGTACAACACTTTGAAGGCAAAGGATGATCATCACTGGGGTGGACTTCAAGCTAGATTAAAGTGCCCAGGCCTGAGAGCAGAAAACAAACCAATGATCAGCCTCATTTATCTGTGCTTGACCCGTCTTCCCTCTCGTCTCGCTACTACCTTTGGGCAGGAGGTGCAGGAGTTGTCTTGGGGCCCACACAATCAGGCCTGGGAGCATTCTTTGCACTACAGCCATGGTGCTCCTTGACTGGTTTCACTCGCCTCAGCACTGAACTGACTCCACAGCTACAGACTCACACTCTCTATGGTTCATGTTCTATGTAATATTTGTTTGCTGTTTATTATTTGCATAATTTCTTCTTTTTTTGCGCATTAGATGTTTGTTGGTCTTTGTTGTTCATGTTTTCTATGCACTCTGTTGTGTTTTTGTTGATGTCAGCAAGAAAATGAATCTCAAGGTTCTATATTGAATAAATACTTTGATAATAAATTTACTTTGCAATAATGCACTTTGTATTGTGGTCCTTCTGCAGAAAGTGCACGTCCAAAGCTTTGGAAGGAGAGTGTTTCAGAATTTATCAAAGGACGTGATAGTTTCAAAGCACAATTGCATGCATCTAGGAGGTAGAGGATTATATTGTTCCCGTGCATCTGCTCCTCTTTTATAATTGTGTTTGACATTGCAGTTTTGAAAAGTGCCATTGGAATTGCCTACATATATGATTATAGTGCATTTTCAAGATGGTGGAGGGAATGAATATTTATAGAGTCAGAGAGTCACACAGCATGAAAAGAGGGCTCTTGATTTAGAATGGCCAATGGGGTGCAAAATTGTAGTACCTTGTCTTGGAAAGTGCCATGCACTTTGACAGTTGCTGTATGAGTGCAACCTTATAAATGACGAGGGGAGAGATGAGTCATTCACCACAGGCCACTCAGCTTTTGACCTGCTCTTGAGGCTACGCTATTTGTCTTATTGATCCTGCTTAATGATGACCCTTGGGATGTTGGTAGCTGGAGTTTCACAATGGTATAACTAAGGATATCGAAGCAGGTGGAGAGATTTTCTCTCGTTGGAAGTGGTTATTGCTTGGTCTTACATAATGTGAGTGAGTATTTCCACTTGTACCTGCTTCATTTGCTGAGGAGATGAAAATGGAATAGAATTGCTCAACAATCATCTGCATTTCTGACTTTGTGATGAAGAAAGGTTCTCCTGTAGTGCTACTGTTTTTAACAAATAGCTGTAAGTGATTGAGCCTGGAACATTGTTCTAAAGTATACCTGCAGATATGAACTGGGATGGGATAGTTGATCTCAACATGCACCAACATCTTCCATTGTGAAATACATGCATTAATAGTATGTGAATTTTCCTCAAGGGGCTACTAAATTCAGCCTTACCAAGGAACTAGATGCTAAGGCCAAATATTCTCAGCTCATGCAGGAATTCATCTCATGAATGGATTAAAGATTATGAAGAGGTCATCAACAAGTAGACTTCCTAAGAACAGATTGAGCATCAGTGAATAAATTACTGGTAAATAAGTGCTGATTGATGTCACAATTTGATGACACATTCCATCAGTTTGAAAATTGATCAATTGGACAGTAGATTAGATAGTAGTAATGAGCTAGATTAGATAGTCCTTTTTTGTGAACTGGGTTTATGTCAGCAATTTTCAATATTGTTCAGAAACAGACACAATGCGAACGTATCCCTTGTTCTGGCCGTAGACCAAAAATGCACATTGGCTCACCATGTCCAGGTCTTGACATTAATCTAAATTACCTGGCCTGCCACTCTGAGATGTTGGCTGAGAATACTTAAACCTGGTGTATCTTTATTTTCACATTCTTCTGGTCCTCACACCATTGTTTTCCTAAATATTTCCTAGCTATTTGGAAGAATGTAAGCATAAAATGAGGTGAGGTAAAGTAAGAGAAGAATGAAAATTTGCACCAACAAGGAAATGAATTGTAAGAAGGAGAATATTTTCATCTTCCATGGATTCAAACCCTGCCCTAGTTTCCAATCTCATTTATAGATGTGTTCACTTTGGACATGAATTGGCAATGACTGATGCTAATGGACTATTTGTGTGAGTGCAAGAGGAAGCAGAAATTTAATGAGTGAATAATAATGAACAATCCCTGAGGTTTATTGTGAGTTAGGATCATGACAGTTAGTGATGATACTAGTAGAGTGATAAGGATAGGAAATTTGAAGATATGTTCTTTGACCTCTGGTTGTGTTCTGATCACTGAAATCTTTAATGGTATGGCAAGTCTCCAAATAAATGAGCATGCCTCTACTGTCCTTGCAGTGTCTTTTTGAAGGAACTCCTGCAGGTACATCATGTTTCCTGCATTGCACCTCCTCTACAAAGGCATCCAGTAAAGATTGGAAAAACACAGAGCCAACCTTGTCAAACTCCCATTAGTTCTAAAGCCAAAAAGCATATGTCCTTAAAATAATGCAGATTGACATTCAGTAGTGG